>NC_083822.1:4916542-6227155 GCF_015708825.2 Lethenteron reissneri
ATTACCACTAAACCACAACTTAAATATGTAACTAATATGCTTGTGCTGGAGGCCCCGGGGGGGGGGGGCAGGTGTCTATGACGTCTCCTGGCCAAACCCCAATTGGCGGAGCCAGGATATTTAATCTTTACCCTCGGGGCTCCTCCAGAAACAACGAAAAGCCACTTCGTGTGGCCACGTGGAATGTTCGAACGCTCACTGCGGAGGAGAGGCTGCCACTCCTCTGTCGGGAGCTGGACCAGTACCGCCTGGATTCAGGAGGTCCGGTGGACCGGTTGCAGGCAAAGCCGATGAGTCAGATGCCTTCTATGACGTCCTGTCACAGGTGCTGGCTAAAGTGACAACTCGGGATAGAGTCATCTTGTTGGGTGACTTCAATGCCCGAGTTGGTCATGATGCTGGCACCTGGTCTGGAGTGATTGGAGGGCATGGGCCAGATCAGCTCAATAACAACGGTAGGAGGCTGCTAGATTTTTGTGCAGCCCATGGGCTTGTAATTTCCAGCACGCTCTTCTGGCATCGGCGCATCCACACACCATCATGGATGCATGCCGGGTCCAAGCAAACACATCTGCTGGACTACATAGTGACGGACCAGCGGATGCAAGCCCATGTCCTTGACACCAGGACCTACCGTGGAGCTGATCTACCTGCTGACCATCGACTATTCATCTGTAAGATGCGCCTGCCATTTTTCCACTCCAGTGGTGGGTGTACACCCAGGACCCCATTCCAACCTAAAGTCACCTGGTCTCAGTTAGCTGATGAAAGTTGCAAGCGCGAATTTCATCATCGCTTGTGGCTGGGGTTGGCATTGTCCCCCACTCCTCTTGATGTCGAGGGTAAATGAGCGAGGTTTAGGACTGTGCCTTCTTTGGGTACGCGGTCCAGACCTCCCCAGAGACCCTGGCTGACAGATACGGTGTTCAGGATATATGAAAAAAGCGACAGGCCCACTCTCATCGGCTACAGCATCCCACGTCAGAGAACGAGGAGGCTTACCACAGCCTTCACTCGGAGGTTCGGAGAGCCGTAAGGCGCTGCAAGGATGGGTGGTGGTCGCGGATTGCTGAGGAGATGGAGTCTGCCTCAGTGGCCCGCGATCATAAATCACTATTTAACTCCATCAAAAAGTAACCTGCAGCGCCACACCTATTACCATCATTAGGTTAAAAAAAACGGTGATCCAATCTCCGACCCCCAGGAACAGGTTTACAGATTTGCTGAGCATGTTCGTGAGGTCCTGGGGGAGGGTAAATCCCTCAGCCAGGAAAACATCATGACACAAAGTCGGGATGACCCTTCTGAGGCTGTGGTGCCTCAAATATTGGAAGTCACCCCCTGTGAGTGGCTGGCTGAGGTGCCATCTGTTGAGGAAGTACCAGGAAAAGCACCGGGCAGAGATGATCTCCCAAGCGAAATGCTGAGGGAGGGTGACGTTTGTGCACAGACTGCCCTATATGACATCATAACAACAGTCTGGACCACTGGACGGGTTCCACAGGATTGGAAGGATGCCCTGGTGGTCCCCCTCTTTAAGAAGGGGGACCGCACAGACTAACAACTACAGGGGCATCTCACTCCTCAGTGTGCCGGGAAAGGTCCTGGAAAGGATTATTCAACATCACCTTACTAGGCACGCTGAGGGGAGGCTTGCGGAGCCCCAATGCGGTTTCAGGAAAGGGCGGTCCTGCACAGATGCCATATTTTCTGTCTGTCTGCTACAGCAGAGATGTAGGGAATTCCAACAAGACCTACATCTCTGCTTTATTGACCTGGTCAAGGCCTATGATACCATCAGTAGGCCTGGGCTCTGGGTTGTTCTTCATGCTTTCGGAGTCCCTGACCCTCTGCCCACGATCATTAAGGACCTTCATGATGGTGAGCGTGCCCGGGTAAAACTACGTGGCCGGGAGTCCGAGCCATTCCCTGTACACCTTGGGGTGCGACAGGGATGTCCTCTGGCTCCCACATTATTTAACATCTATTTTGACCACGTAGTTCATGAAGCCTTCAATAGCTGTACCGGGGGAATTTCCCTTTGGTACAGATATAATGGTAGGCTGATCGATACCCGGGTGCGATCAAGGGATGGCTCCCTATTGGTCAACCACGTTATGTATGCCGATGATTTGGTAATAACTGCTCATTCAGAGGAGGAGTTGGAGACGCTGCTGCTGAGACTGGAGCGTGCCACTAAGAGGTGGGGCCTTACCATCAGCCTCACCAAAACTAAGCACCTGCCTGGGTATTTTGTACCATCGGACACTCCACCCCCACAACTCCCAATCGGTGATGGGACAGTTGTGGAGAGAGTAGAGAGTTTTACATACCTGAGCAGTGTGCTTATGACCGGC
This sequence comes from Lethenteron reissneri, assembly GCF_015708825.2. Lineage (NCBI taxonomy): Eukaryota > Metazoa > Chordata > Hyperoartia > Petromyzontiformes > Petromyzontidae > Lethenteron > Lethenteron reissneri. The sequence continues at coordinate 4,918,900 of NC_083822.1, forward strand.
TCCAGTTTAACAGCAGAGGTCTCACTCCGAATCAGCCAAGCGGCAATATCTTTTCATCGGTTGCGTAATGCTATGTGGAAGCTACCTGGTCTATCGCTCCGCACGAAGCTTCAGGTCTTCTCGGCCACAGTCATTCCCTCCCTTCTCTACGCTTGTGAAACGTGGACCCCCTAATGGAGCATCTTCGCCGGTTAGAAACATTTAGGCTGGCCTGCCTACGATCCATCCTGGGTTTATCCAGGCTGGATTGTGTGAGGAGCTCACAAATCCTTGAAAGATCTGGGCAAAGTCCCATCGGTGAGCTCCTCCGGCAGGCAAGGCTACGTTGGCTGGGTCATGTAGCTCGCATGCCCAGCCACCGCATGCCTAAACAGCTTTTGTTCGGCCGGATCGAGGGGGCTAAATGGGCGCGGCATGGGCTATAGAAGAGATGGAGTGATGTGGTACAGGAGGACGCGGAGCTGAATGGACTTGCCGATGACTGATATCAGCGGTGTCAAGATCAGCCTCTGTGGAGGAGGCTCGTGAAGGACGCTACTGGGCAGTTGGAGGCAGTCGCCCTCCAACATCAGCGGAGGGCGGAGGAGCGACGCTCACAACAACGAGCGGAGCGCCGGGTGGATATAGCACAGCAAGTTGGCACAGTAGGGTGCACAGGTGGTGCATCAGCCAGTCATCTCGGTCATCTCAGTCAGTCGACCCATGGCACCTGGGTCTGCCATGACCTCCTGCCAGCGGGCGTTCGACACTGGCCTCAATGTGCACTTAGCCTGGCACAAGCGTCGTGGTGACGTCACCGCCACTTAGTGGCGAATGGCGGTTGTTGTTGTTGGTGGAGCTGTGTGTCAGTGTGTGTGTGGTGGACATGTGTGTCAGTGTGTGTGGGGGGGGAGTAGGGAGCGGTGGTGCAGCGGTTAGCACGCTGCGCTACGAATCCGGCGACCCATTTTAGATTCCCGCTCACGGCCAACACCAGTGACGGTTATCTGGACCAGTCCTGGGCTTCCTCTAGGTCCACTCAGCCTAAAATCATTACCTGAGGCAAAGGCGGCCGGGCAAAGGCGGCCGGGCAAAGGCGGCCGGGCGTGGTGCTGGCCACCCACCACCCCCTCGTGTGCCGTGCCGGCCTTCATAGGTGCTCGCTAACAGCACTTGCTCCTCCAGTCTGCTAAGGCTACACGGGGGATCTTTGTCTTTGTGTCGTGGCGCAGTGTTTAGGACTCGCTCACATTTCGATTCCCGCTCGCAGCCAAATTTGGCGACGAACAATCCGAACACATCCCGAGCCTCCTCGAGGTCGACTCAGCCTTAAATGAGTAGCCTGGTGCGGTGTGTAAAAAATAAAAAATAAACACAGATTTTTTTTTGTAATAACCCATCTGTACTGCGTTGGTACATGCTCCCTGCTCGTGTGCCGTGCTCGCACACAGCACGTGCAACCAGTGGCATATGAATGGCTATGCGAGTGGGCTCGATGTGATCTCCCTTGGCCTGGTTACGCAGGAGGACGTGGGTTCCACCCCGGACCCTGACGATGCCTGCCGTATGTTTGGAGGTCGCGAGTGGTGAGAATTCTCTCCGAGCCTGCTTCTTTTGCCCTCCACATTTGTAAACACGAGGAGCTGTCACGTGTGGGCCACCAGTAGAGCGAATAACTCGGCGGGCTTTGCTCGTCGATGCCAATGCCGGAGTGAGTGAATGTGTGTGAGTGAATGTGTGTGAGTGAATGTGTGTGAGTGAATGTGTGTGAGTGAATGAGTGTGAGTGAATGTGTGTGAGTGAATGTGTGTGAGTTTTTGTGTGTACGTGTTTAAACGTGCGAATGAATGCGTTGGTGAATACGGGCGTGAGTGAACGTGTGCGTGATTGCGTGTTTACGTGAGCGAACGTGCGATTTGAATGCGTGGGTGAATGCGGGCGTGAGTGAATGTGTGAGTGAAATACGTGTGTATGTGAGTGAACGCGTGGGCGATAGTGAATGCGTGAGTGAATGTGTGAGTGAACGTGTGGGCGAACGCGTGGGCGTGAGTGAATGTGTGAGTGAACGTGTGAGTGAATGTGTGAGTGAACGTGTGAGTGAATGTGTGAGTGAATGTGTGAGTGAATTTGTGAGTGAAAGTGTGAGTGACTGTGTGAGTGAATGTGTGAGTGAATGTGTGAGTGAATGTGTGAGTGAATGTGTGGGCGATAGTGAATGCGTGAGTGAATGTGTGATTGAATGTGTGAGTGAACGCGTGGGCGATAGTGAATGCGTGAGTGAATGTGTGAGTGAACGCGTGGGCGAACGCGTGCGCGTGGCCGTGCGCGTGAACGTGCGCACGCGGGCGACGAGGCACGTGCGCGCTCGTGTAACGCGAACTGTTAAATTGGATTTGAAAATAAACACTCTCCGTGCGTGTGAACACGGCAGACAAACCCCCCCCCCCCCCGCACAATGATTACGCCGAACGACCCGGGTCACGGTGTTTATTCGCCGCGTTCACAAACGTAATTGCGTGAGTCTTGCGGGTCGCCCTGTGGGGACTTGTCGCTACCGACGTGGCAATTACCCCGTGCACATTTTCCAACTTGCTCCGCCGCGCGAACCACCCTCCACTCCACCCGCCCCCGGTATTTAAACCGGACGAGAGACAATTTGCATTCGCTCGCGATCGGCGCGCCGAGTACAACGGGCGAGACCCGGGAGCCCCCCGCTCGCCACGACGACCAGACGATGGGTCTTTGTGAATAATCATCATTTCGTGACTCTTTAAGTCGTTCGCTCCACGTCATGCACGGGCAGCTGTCTCTAACAGGGGGTGGGGGTGGTGGGACCTCGCCAGCGAAACAAAACAAGAAGGGCCATCATTTTTTTCCCTTCCTAATTCGGTACCCAAACACAAACAAAAACACAAAATCAACGTTTTTGGGTTAGATCGCGTTATTTATAAATGTGTCGTAACCCTCCACCACCCGACACGGCCAATCAGCAAAAAAGTGTCACGTTGACAAAAGATAAATAGTTCACTGCTTTAGCCCACCGGTGTGTTGAAGCGTGAAACCACAACATTTACAACTTTTGAGTAGCACGACGTTTCGCTGGTAATTGCATCCAGCATCATCGGGCAATTTGCCAGAATGGTGAGGCTCTGCTCTGGCTCCCGGTCTGAAATAGAGCAGCAGCAGCAGGGTGACGTCATCATTGAACTCATCAGGTGCAACGATTTGAGGCGGAGGGGGCGGAGGGGTTATTGTAATTATATACTAGATCATGAATAATATTGGTCGCGAAAGCTTACGTGTTAAACCAACAAAAACACAAAAGCTCCCTGTGGCGAGACGTCGGGTCCCCGAATCGATAACGGCCACGAAGCAGTCCCTGAGAAGAAGAAGAAGAGCCGCATGGTTGTCGAGCCGTGGTCGTGACGCCGGCGGTGTGCTGCAGAGGGCGATGCGTTGGGCACGCTTCGTTCGCGTGACAGCTTTATGCATTGGTGTGTCGTGTGGCGGAGGGTTTACGACACACAATTTGCTTACACCCCCTTATTATTGGTGGCGACAGCCGACACGTGTTCAGTGTGTCGCACCGTGTGTGAGACATACACTGTGCATGCGTCACTCGTGGCATGAGTAACGTGCACACACACACAGACACACACAACATGCACACACACAACTTGCACACACACAACGTGCACACACACACATACACACACAACGTGCACACACACACACACAGACACACACACACAGACAACATGCACACGTACAATGTGCACACACACACAGACACACACACACCGTGCACACACACACACAGACACAACAACAACAACCGCCATTCGCCACTAAGTGGCGGTGACGTCACCACGACGCTTGTGCCAGGCCAAGTGCACCTTGAGGCCACGTGAAGTGTCGAACGCCCGCTGGCAGAAGGTCACGGGGCAGACCCACTACACACACAACGTGCACACACACACCTGTAGCGGGGTGTGAGATTGGCTGGAAGGAGCTGGAGGGGTTAATCCCCCCCCCCCGCTCCCTACCACTTGAGCCCCCCTTTCTAATTGATTTTCGTCATCAGCCCTGATCAATCCACTGCTGGATTAAGGCCTCACTCACCCGTCGCCATCTCTCATGGCCCTTCATGCGATGACAATCCACTTGTCACGCAAAGATTATTTCATCACTCCATCTCCCCCCGTGCAAGGCCCCTCCACCCCTCCCCTCGCCTCGGTCGCATTCCGTTCCTCTGTTACCACTCTGTCATTATTCTTGACCAAACTTGTTACGCTCGAGTTAAAAAAAATGCTCTGCAGCATTTGCTCGTATACAAACACACATATAGACTGTATATCTACACACACTAGTTAGACTGTGTATCTACACACACACACATAGACTGTATATCTACACACACACACATAGACTGTATATCTACACACACTCGTTAGATTGTGTATCTACACACACACACATAGACTGTATATCTACACACACACATAGACTGTATATCTACACACACACACATAGACTGTATATCTACACACACACATATAGACTCATTCCGTTTAGCTTAGAACGTTTGTTTCACGTTCCTCGCGTGACAAAATACCAATTGCACAACTTGGGGGAAAAAAGCAGAAATGCGTATTTTAAAAACCATTAAGACGCGATATTATAATAATAATGAAAATAAATAATGTTCCTAGTGTCATAACCTACGCATGAGCACGGATTTCAGCTTCAATTATAAAGTAAATTTTAAAAACGACACATTTGCCAGTAGTTCTGTGATGTCGCCTTCCGCGGGCGCTCCTCTACACACGAGGTCACGCCGCGTGCTCTGCGAGAGTTGCGAGTGGATTCTTCGACTCGTGACGGTGACAGCACAAACATCGGCGCTGCTGCTGCTACGTCGGCAGCTGTGCGTAACCAAAACGAACAACAACAACAACAAAAGCCACTCGTAACACATCCGTGAATAACACCGCGGCCTTGAAAGCACACTTATATAACACGACAGGCGACGTTTTTGGTAATGGCCCTTATGCATAGCACTTACATAGAAGGGGACAGGTTCGTGCCTGGCCTCTCCATGTAGGTAAAGATTGCAAGAACGAGACGAAGATAGCGAGTGATCGCTGACACGTGGCAGGTTCAAGTTCATCGGGGACACTGACGAGATCGTGCTGACCATTGCGTGTCGATTGATCGTTCTCTCTTCTTTCCAATGCTGCATCCTTTTCTCTGCTCTTTCTGCCCCCACCCCAGAGTCAGTGGCGTTCATCTCCCGTTTGCTGCCTCGAGCCGGCGGTGCGAGTATGCCCACAGGGCAACCGCTGTTGACTTCCCCACAAAGCGGTACTCGTTTTACAAACCCCCTCGGGATGATGGGCTGAGTCAATCACGACCAACACAAATTTTTAATTCGCGAGTAGATCGATGTGGGGGTGTGTGTGTGTGAGGTTGTTGTTGTGTCGGGAGCGGTGGCGCAGCGGATAGCGCATTGCGTTACGAACCTGGCGAGTGATGCAAGTTCGATTCCCGCTCACGGCCCACATCGGTGACGATTTATTTGAACGGGAACTGCGCCTCCCCTAGGTCGACTCAGCCTCAAATGAGTAACCTGGTGCGGTGTGTTAACATCGCCACTGGGGAGACAAAGGCGGTCGGGCCTGGTGCTGGCCCACCCACCCCCTCGTGTGCCGTGCCGGCCTTAATAGGTGCTCGCTAACAGCACTTGCCCCAACAGTCTGTCAAAAGCGACACTGGGGGTATTTGTCGTTGTGTATTGAGCGGCGCGGATGGGAATGTGGGTGGATGTGTGTGCGTGTATGGGTTGAGGATCTTTGATGGTGGTGGTGGTTAAACAGCATTTGAGATCGTTACCCCGCTCTATAGCTCAGACACCTGGTCGGGTACTGCAGGCAGAATGACACGGAACTGTTTTTGCTCTGCGATTTAATGTTTTATTGTTGATTCTATATATTTACATAGAAACATGCATGCACACCCACATATATATTTAAGACACATTTGCAATAAGTCTTTCTCCCCCACACAAAGACAAAGATCCCCCGAATGGATTGAAAAAACTGCTGGGGCAATCTAGATTTGAATCTAGATTTGACGTTTTGGGGAAAGTTACTGTGAGCGAGCAGCAGCTATGAAGGCCGGAACGGTGCACGAGGGGGTGGGTGGCCAACACCACGCCCGGCCGTCTTTGTCTCTCAAGTGGCCATGTTTACATATCGCACCAGGTACTCATTTGAGTCCGAGTCGACCTAGCAGAGGCCCAGAACCGTGTCCGATAATCGTCACCGGCATTGGCCCGTGAGCGGGAATCGAACTCGAGTCGCCGGCTTTCTCAGGGCAGTGCGCTGACCGCTACACCACCGCTCCCCCCCCACACCCACACACACACCCACACACACATCCATACACCCACACACACACCCATACACACCCACACACACACAGCAACACACACACCCACACACACCCACACACACACCCACACACACACCCACACACACCCATACACACCCACACACACCCACACACACACCCACACACACCCACACACACACACCCACACACACCCATACACACCCACACACACCCCCACACACGCCCATACACACCCACACACACCCACACACACCACACCCACACACACCACACACACACCCACACACACACATACACACCCACACACACCCATACACCCCCATACACACCCACACACACCCACACATACACCCACACACCCCCATACACACCCACACACACACCCACACACACCCACACCCACACACACCCACACACACACCCACACACCCATACACACACACCCACACAACAACACAACAACCGCCATTCGCCACTAAGTGGCGGTGACGTCACCACGACGCTTGTGCCAGGCCAAGTGCACCTTGAGGCCACGTGAAGTGTCGAACGCCCGCTGGCAGGAGGTCACGGGGCAGACCCAGTAGGTGCCACGGGTCGACTGACTGAGATGACCGACACACACACACCCACACACACACACCCACACACACACAGCCACACGCCCACACACACCCACACACACGTGCGCGTGCGAGTGTGTGTGTGTGTGTGGGTGTGTGTGTGGGTGTGTGTGTGGTGTGTGTGTGGGTGTGTGTGGGTGTGTGGGTGTGTGTGCGAGTGTGTGTGCGGGTGTGTGTGTATGGGTGTGTGTGTGGGTGTGTGTGTGGGTGTGTGTGTGAGTGTGTGTGTGTGGGTGTGTGTGTGGGTGTGTGTGTGTGGTGTGTGTGTGTGTGGGTGTGGGTGTGGGTGTGTGGGTGAGTGTGTGGGTGTGTGTGTGGGTGTGTGTGGGTGTGTGTGTGAGTGTGTGTGTGGGTGTGTGTGTGAGTGTGTGTGTGGGTGTGCGTGTGGGTGTGCGTGTGGGTGTGCGTGTGGGTGTGTGTGGGTGTGTGTGTGTGGGTGTGTGTGTGGGTGTATGTGTGGGTGTGTGTGTGGGTGTGTGTGTGGGTGTGGGTGAGTGTGTGTGTGAGTGTGTGTGTGGGTTAGTGTGTGGGTGTGTGTGTGAGTGTGTGTGTGGGTGTGTGTGTGTGTGAGTGTGTGTGGGTGTGTGTGTGTGTGAGTGTGTGTGTGGGTGTGTGTGTGTGGGTGCGCGTGGTCACTACAGAGCTCCTCGAGATTCATTGTCGTGGCTGTAGAGGCGACGCGGGCGGGGGGGGGGTCACGCGGGGTCAACTATTATTACCAGAGAGGTGTTCGTTCAGTAATGCGGTCATAAACACGACCGGGGTTTGATCTACGACTTTGGGCGAGCGCTAAAGAAACTGTGTGGTTGTTGTTCCTCTCCAGTGATTGTTTCTCTCGGCTCGCTGCGTGCGGTGAGCTCTGTTGATCGCCCTATTGATTGTAACCAGAGTTCCTATGAGCGCGCGACGCGCTTCCTCTTGGCTAAAGTATCCATTGACAAATGCCGTTGCCTGGAAATGCTCGCATTGCTCGTTTAGCTGAGGGCGCAGCCCTGCAATTCGCTAGCTCACATCACTCGAGGGAGCTCTGTCGAGGAATTGGCCTACTCTTCCAGGCTGGCTAGGCGTGGGAGTAGACACTCCACCACGCGCGCCCTGCCGATGCACTCACTGTGGCTACGCGTTTACAATACAGCAGAGGTCCCCAACCCCCGGCCCGTGGCCTGTTAGGACCCGGGCCGCACGGCAGGAGGTGAGGGCGGTGAGTCCGCGCGTGTCCCGCCCCCGTTGTTTTATAATTCACCACTTCCGTCCGCGCCTCTTTCCCGCACTGCGCACTTGTCACAGTCACAGTGTTGGTGAGCCCACGAGCTCTAACCCCTAGTAGCCACAATGAGTAAAAAACAAACGTCGCTGGAGAGCTTATTTGAAAATGAAGAAAGACCCAATGGTGACCCCCCCCCCCCACCGGTCCGTAAAAAAAATGTGTTCTACGAAACCAGTTCCTGGTGCCAAAACAGTTTTGGGACCGCTGCACCACAGGATGGATGGAGACTGCTGGGGATATAGCAAGCCTGCTGGCGGTGTTGGTGGTGGCGGTGGTGGTGGTGGTGTTGGTGGTGGTGTTGGTGGTGGTGTTGGTGGTGGTGTTGGTGGTGGTGTTGGTGGTGGTGTTGGTGGTGTTGGTGGTGGTGTTGGTGGTGGTGGCGGTGGTGTTGTTGGTGGTGGTGTTGGTGGTGGTGGTGTTGTTGGTGGTGTTGGTGGTGGTGTTAGTGGTGTTGGTGGTGGTGATGTTGGTGGTGGTGGTGTTGGTGTTGGTGGTGGTGGTGGTGTTGGTGGTGGTGGTGGTGGTGTTGTTGGTGGTGTTAGTGGTGGTGTTGGTGGTGTTGGTGGTGTTGGTGGTGGTGTTGGTGGTGGTGGTGTTGGTGGTGGTGGTGGTGTTGTTGGTGGTGTTGGTGGTGGTGTTAGTGGTGTTGGTGGTGGTAGTGGTGGTGTTGGTGGTGGTGGTGTTGGTGGTGGTGTTAGTGGTGGTGTTGGTGGTGTTGGTGGTGTTGGTGGTGTTGGTGGTGGTGTTAGTGGTGTTGGTGGTGGTGGTGTTGGTGGTGTTGGTGGTGTTGGTGGTGTTGGTGGTGGTGTTAGTGGTGTTGGTGGTGGTGGTGTTAGTGGTGTTGGTGGTGTTAGTGGTGTTGGTGGTGGTGTTGGTGGTGGTGGTGTTGGTGGTGTTGGTGGTGGTGTTAGTGGTGTTGGTGGTGGTGGTGGTGGTGTTGGTGGTGTTGGTGGTGGTGTTGGTGGTGGTGGTGTTGGTGGTGGTGGTGGTGTTGGTGGTGGTGGTGGCGATGGACGTGGCCTGTATGCCAGCACTGTGGAGGCTTAGCGAGGGTTAGTGGATCACCGCGCACATGTTGAGAAGCTCCCTTCCCGTGGGCTTCGAGGAGGTTGCCGTGGCTTGGCTCGCTCCCAGAATGCGGTGCGGCGAAGTGTGCCCTCACATCATCTGGCCCTTCTGCATGGGATCGAGTGTTGCCCCCTCGCGTGCGTGGGTTTTCTCCGCGTGCTCCGGTTTGCTGCCACGCGTCTAATAAGCCCTTCACTAATTGGCCGAAAACATCTTAATATATAGAGAATTGCAGAGCATATTGTTGGCGCCAGCTCACTGCCCAGCAGCCTTCCAGCTCGTGCCTGTGGTTCCTCAGCGATTGTGAAATGCAATTTGTATGAACGACGCTCTGCTATATTAAAAAAAAAACGTATCATTAGACTATTATTTGTAATTCCAACTGCCGCGCTGGGAAATGAAATCGATACGGCGACCTCTGGGTTATAAGTCTAGGCTGGTAACCATTTACGCCAGGTCAGTGTGCATATCGCCTGCGTAATGGCTGTATAATTGCCAGCATATCTCCAGCGCGTGGCTGAAGCATGGTCAACCTCCACGACCTTCATCCAGCAGCGGAGTGACACGGGACTCTGCGTGACTCATTGCGAGCGAAGGCAGCATTCATTCAAACAGATGAACGTGAACAGTAGCCGGTAAGGTGGCGTAAGAGGCGCGTAATGCTTGAGCCACAATCAAAAGTAATGATTTCAAATCCCGGTTCCAGAGTTGTTGACGCAACCTTGCCTCCTCCTGCAGTCGATGCAATTCGGTACCCACTTTGTGTGTCGTTCACAGTGTCCTATGGATATACTGGTCTCCGTCACAGGAATGGGGAATTTCCACAACTGTCTCAAGGCAGCCGATGGAAATTTCAGCGGAGACGCATTGCCCGTTTGGAGCAGAGACCCTGACAAATGATTCGGCTGAGCAGCTGTGGTTCTGATTGTGTGGGCGAGTATGCATGCCTGTTGATGAGAGTTGAAGATTGCACCCGGGGCTTTCTCTTAGCCGGAGCTGATCGGGACTGAGCACCAGAAAAGAAAAAAACTTTCGCCCGAGGAGGGAGGAGGAGGAGGAGGTGGTAGGTGCGGGATCCGAGGAGTTGGGAGATCAGATAAAAGGAATGATGATCATGATATAAGAATAGGTGTTACCCTTTCTGGCAATAAAACAGTTGTGTTGAGATGTTAAACCACCAAACAGAAACTTTTTTCAAGGAATAATGTCTGTCAATGCAGACATGATCGTTGTTTGTGCTGTTCGCCCTTTGGCGTCCTCTGTTTGAGACGAGGCTCTAAAGAAAGCCGTCTCTGGTATGGACCAATCAGTGTCAAGGGCAATGCACATACTACCAGAGCATGTTTTGTGATTGCATGTTCACCACAAGTACATTATGGTTAACGCAGACATGGTTCCTTACACAAGGTTTATGTTTGGTGGTTTAACATCTGAACACAACTGTTTATTTTCAGAACGGGGACAACCTATTCATATATTTGATACTGGCAAGAGAAGTCCCATGATGATGATCATGATGATGACAGACCCCTGCAAGTGTGATGTATGATGATGATGATGATTATTTCTAGATTTGAAGTTTCCGTGACTGCAAGGATCCACACTCTTTGGTTTTTTTCGGTAAAGTCACGTAGGTAAAAAACTAAATAATGTAGTTGTTTTCATATTTATTTATTTTATTTAGTTTTTTACCTACGTGACTTTACCGAAAAAAACAAAGATGATGATTATGATGGCGGTGGTGATGATGAGGATGATGATGATGATACAGCTTACGATGGTGATAAGGTCAACTCATCCTCAAGTGAGTGCCTTGTGCGGTGCATGACCATCGACACGGGAATTGAAAGGCGTGTGTTTTTGGCCGTGACACCTGCTTTGTGCATCCTAGCTGACCTCGTAAGCGCTCGCTCACAGAATTAACCCCAACAGCATTGAGCATCTATACGGGAGATGTTAAAAGGCGATATGGGGCATATGTAAAGTTTTGGCTGTGAGTAGACGTGTGTGTGTGTGTGTGAGACTCGGTGACTCGAGTTTGATTCCCGCTGACAGCCAACACCATCGACGATTATCTAGACCGGCCCTGGGCATCTCTTAGGTCGACTCAGTCTCAAATGAGTACCTGGTGCGGTGTGTAAACATCCCCACTAGGGAGACAAAGGCGGCATGGCGTGGTGCTGGCCACCCATCCCCTGATGCGCTGTGCCAGGCTTCACAGGTTCTCGCTAACATCACTTTCCTTAAATTATGTTAAAGCTATATGGGGATCTTTGGCTTTGGCTTGTCTTTGGCTTGTCTTTGCATGAGCGTGTGAGCGGATGTGTGTGTGGGTGATCTCTGTTTGATGATGATCGTGGCAATAAAACCGTTTGTAGATGCACCATCATCAACATGGTCATCATCACCACCATCAAAGTGTACACCACCACCACCATCATCACCACCACCGCTTCCGATTAGCACGCTTGGTTACGCACGATGCGAAAACAGTTCGGCGTGCATACATACATCATCGTGATCAGGTGTCAACTCTACAACACAGCTGGCAGACGGAATGCGGCAATGGTGAAGATGTAGTTTGGGTCAAGGGCGCTGGCCGAACGCCGCCAAGCATCGGGACAGAAGCGAGTCGAAGACGCGAGCGTAAATTACAAAGAGCTCCCTCACTCGAGCCGAATCCGTACCAAGCAACAAATTATGATCGGCGCGGGGAGCTCTCTCTCTCTCTCGGCTCTTACAGAGACACCTTCCCCGTGCTGCCACATCGTCCTTGAGTCCACGTAATTTACCGAGGCAAAGTTGCTAATCAGCCGCTAATTGCTGCTGCTGGATCTGACGCCCCGGAACCGAGGCGCCGGAGAGTTGTCAACCCTCCCCCCCCCGCCCCCCCGACGTGCACACCCACGGAGCGCGACGCGACGAATGTGGATGGGATTTTTAAGGGGGGTGGGGGGGAGATTCGTGTGTGGGGTGGTCGTCTTTCTTGTCTCTTGCGTGCGAGTGCGGGGAGCGGTGGCGCAGCGGTTAGCGCCGTTGCGCCACCGCCGCCCGGCGAGCCGAGTTCGATTTCCGCTCACGGCTGAGTCGAGCGAGGGCCTCCTACCCCCTCGTGTGCCGTGCCGGCCTTTATAGGTGCCACTCGCTAACAGCACTTGACCCAACAGTTGGTTAAGGCTATAAAGGGGAGCTTTGTCTTTGTGTATGGTGGCGCAGCGGTTAGCGCGTTGCCAATACGAATCTGGCGACCCGAGTTCGATTTCCGCTCATGGCTAACATCAGTGTGTAAACATCGCCACTGGGGAGACAAAGGCGGTCGGGCGTGGTGCTGGCCACCCACCCCCTCGTGTACCGTTGCGGCCTTCATAGGTGCTCGCTAACAGCACTTGCCCCTACAGTCTGTTACGGCTATACAGGGATTGTGTGCGTGTGTGCTGAGTTTTATTGCCGCTCACAACAGCCAACGCCGGTGACGATTTTATCTGAACCGGTCGTTCAGAGGCACTTTGTCTCACAGCACTGGCCTCAGCAGTCTGCTCAGGTTATCGGGAGATCTTTTGCCCTTGGGTACGTGGACACGTGTCCGTGTGGGCAGCAATGTGCCAACCACCACGCTGCATTTTGATTCGCGGCCACCTAAGGGCGATGCCCGGCTAACAGTCAGTGTCGACGGATATCAGAAACCTGTCTGGAGCATTGTGGTAAGGAGGCCCACGCTAATAATACATGGCGTGAAATCACCAACACTGCAGGAGAAACAAAGGCGTGCGGGCGTGCATGGAGCTATCAACGCCACCGCCCTCACACGCTTACAGATGTCGCGTTAATAGGTGCTCGCTAACTACACGTTGCCCTTTAGCCTATAAGGTGTCTGTGCGAGTCGTTCAAATAAGAGCACTGCACGAACATGACGACAGGTCATGCGCGCCGCGCAGCACCGCTGGCAATTTGGTGGTGTCTGAATGTGTCCTGGGTCTCCCCTAGGTCGACTCAGACGTGAACTAGCGGCGTGTCACTAGCGCCCGCACGGCACTTGCCACCCCGCGGGTCCTCCAGGAGGGGGCGGCAGAGAACTGCACAGGCAGAGAGGGCACGTGGGCTCGGCGGAGTTGGTGAGTGTGGTGGTGAGTGTGGTGGTGAATGTGGTGGTGAGTGTGGTGGTGAGTGTGTTGGTGAGTGTGGTGGTGAGTGTGGTGGTGAGTGTGTTGGTGAGTGTGGTGGTGAGTGTGGTGGTGAGCGTGTGGTGAGTGTGGCGGTGAGTGTGGTGGTGAGTGTGGTGGTGAGTGTGGTGGTGAGTTGGTGAGTGTGGTGGTGAGTGTGGTGGTGAGTGTGGTGGTGAGTGTGGTGGTGAGTTGGTGAGTGTGGTGGTGAGTGTGGTGGTGGTGGTGGTGAGTGTGGTGGTGAGTGTGGTTGTGAGTGAGGTGGTGAGTGTGGTGGTGAGTGTGGTGGTGAGTGTGGTGGTGAGTGTGGTGGTGAGTTGGTGAGTGTGGTGGTGAGTGTGGTGGTCAGTGTGGTGGTGAGTGTGGTGGTGAGTGTGTTGGTGAGTGTGGAGTGGTGAGTGTGGTGGTTAGTGTGGTGGTGAGTGTGGTGGTGGTGAGTTGGTGAGTGTGGTGGTGAGTGTGGAGTGGTGAGTTGGTGAGTGTGATGGTGAGTGTGGTGGTGAGTTGGTGAGTGTGGTGGTGAGTGTGGTGGTGAGTTGGTGAGTGTGGTGGTGAGTGTGGTGGGGAGTTGGTGAGTGTGGTGGTGAGTGTGGAGTGGTGAGTGCGGAGTGGTGAGTGTGGTGGTGAGTGTGGAATGGGAAGTGGTGAGTGTGGAGTGGTGAGTGGTGAGTGTGGAGTGGTGAGTGTGGAGTGGTGAGTGTGGAGTGGTTAGTGTGGTGGTGAGTGTGGAGTGTGGAGTGGTGAGTGTGAAGTGTGGAGTGGTGAGTGTGGAGTGGTGAGTGTGGAGTGTGGAGTGGTGAGTGTGGAGTGGTGAGTGTCAGGGTGAGTGTCAAGGTGAGTGTCAAGGTGAGTGTTAGAGTGAGTGTCAAGATGAGTGTCAAGGTGAGTGTCAGAGTGAGTGTCAGGGTTAGTGTCAAGGTGAGTGTCAAGGTGAGTGTTAGAGTGAGTGTCAAGGTGAGTGTCAAGGTGAGTGTCAGGGTGAGTGTCAAGGTGAGTGTCAAGGTGAGTGTCAGGGTGAGTGTCAAGGCTGAGTGTCAAGGTGAGTGTTAGAGTGAGTGTCAAGGTGAGTGTCAAGGTGAGTGTTAGAGTGAGTGTCAGGGTGAGTGTCAAGGTGAGTGTCAAGGTGAGTGTCAAGGTGAGTGTCAAGGTGAGTGTTAGAGTGAGTGTCAAGGTGAGTGTCAAGGTGAGTGTCAGGGTGAGTGTCAAGGTGAGTGTCAGGGTGAGTGTCAAGGTGAGTGTCAAGGTGAGTGTCAAGGTGAGTGTTAGAGTGAGTGTCAGGGTGAGTGTCAAGGTGAGTGTTAGAGTGAGTGTCAGGGTGAGTGTCAAGGTGAGTGTCAAGGTGAGTGTCAAGGTGAGTGTCAAGGTGAGTGTCAGAGTGAGTGTCAGGGTGAGTGTCAAGATGAGTGTCAGAGTGAGTGTCAGGGTGAGTGTCAAGATGAGTGTCAAGGTGAGTGTCAGGGTGAGTGTCAAGATGAGTGTCAAGGTGAGTGTCAGAGTGAGTGTCAAGGTGAGTGTCAAGGTGAGTGTCAAGGTGCGTGTCAAGGTGCATGCCACACGCCTGCACCGCGTCTGGAGTACGGGCTGACCTCCAGTGAAGCTTCACAATTGAATTGCGGTCATCGCATGGAAACACTCTGACCTCGGCCACGGGAACATGGAATGTCCACCGATGGTTCAGGGCTGAATCGCGCCGCCGTGCCGTTCAATTGCCGCTGGAAGCCTTCAACGCAACGGCAGCGAAATGTAAGAAGAGCCCGTCGTGAAATAATAACGACGACGATGTTGATGTTGTTGATGTTGTTGTTGTTGCATTACCGCAGTGGTTAGCGCACTGCACTCACGCTAGATTCACGGTCACGGCGAACGTGGGTTGCGAGTTGATACGTAAATGGGTCCCGGGCTCACCCCCCTTCTTCACCAATGCCGTCCTCACCGGCGTGATGGAGTATGGTCACGTGAGCCCCTCACCACCGCCACACACACACAACCCGCACGCCGTGGCATTGGTGGATCACAAGGGAGTATACAACAAGTAGGCAGTACAGCAAGTAGGACATTACGTGTGTGCGCTTGAAGTTCTTACGCCAGAGGCACCCGATTAGTCACGCGCCTCAGATTTCCACGGTTGGCTACGTACGGTGCGAACGAAGTTCAGCACAACAACCGCCATTCGCCACTAAGTGGCGGTGACGTCACCACGACGATGCTTGTGCCAGGCCATGTGCACCTTGAGGCCACGTGAAGTGTCGAACGCCCGCTGGCAGGAGGTCACGGGGCAGACCCAGGTGCCACGGGTCGACTGACCGAGATGACCGAGATGACTGGCTGAAGTTCAGCACACACACACGTACACACACGTACACGCACACACACCCCGTGCCCACAGCATCGCAGAACAATCGAGACGCACGCTGTTAACGAGGACCCATTCACGGGCGGGATGGAGCACCCACGCACATCACTCACACGCGCACTCAGGAGAGACAAAGACGCGCTCGCGAGAGACTCCGCGCCTTCGTCTTCACTTCGAGGGACACATTGGCGAGAGTTGCTGCTGCTGGCGAACACATTTGGGGGCTGCCAGCAGCCAACCCCACTCACGTACGAGCGGTGATGGCCACACAGCCGTGTCGGTGACCCGGTTCAGGCTGAGTCGACCTCAAGGGAGGAGCGGGGGAGGGAGGCCCAGGACCGGTGTCAGATATTCGCCATCAATGTTTGCCGTGTGCGGGAATCGAACTCGGGTTACATGCCGTGTTCGTAGCGCAGCTACGTTGATGGCGGTGACGTCCCCACAGGCATTGTGCCAGGCTAGGTTGTACTTCATCACAAGGCACCTTAAAACGCCGGCAACGCTCACCGTAGCTCGCTGTGATAAGGAACAACTTCCCCCACCCCCCGCCACGAGGGAACAAAGCCAAATGGGAAGAGTTGAAGACGAATCTCGACACAGAGTGGGAGTGGGGTTGGTGGGGGCCTGTTGTATGAGAGGGTGCTGGAAGTGGTGAATGGTGAATACGTGTGGGTGGAAGAAGTGTTGTGTGAAAGTGCGTCCGTGTGTGTTGGCGTGTCTGCACTTGTGTGTGTGTGAACGTGATGGTAAGTGTGTGTGTGTGAAGGTGATGGTAAGTGTGTGTGTGTGAACGTGTGTCTGTAAGGGGACAAAGATAAAGGTTCGCCCAAATAGTCTTAACAGACTGTTGGGGCAAGTGCCGTTAGCGCGCACCTGTGAAGACCGGCGCTGTGGCACACGAGGGGGTGGGTGGGGGAGCGGTGGCGCAGCGGTTAGCGCGTTGCGTTACGAACCCGACGTGCGGAACAAGTTCGATTCCCGCTCACGGCCTAACACCGGTGACGATTATCTGAACCGGTTCTGAGCCTCCCCTAGGTCGACTCAGCCTTGATGTAGAATCCGATGCGGTGCGTTGTGGAGACAAAGGCTACCACCGGGCGTGGTCCTGACCACCCCACCCCCTCGTGTGCCGTTCCAGCCGTCAGAGTTGTTCGCTGACAGCACTTGCCCCGACAGTCTGCTACGGCTATAGGGGGGATCTTTATCTTTGTATGCAGCACTGCTCTGCGACGCGCGGCGACACGAGTTCGATTCCCACTCGCGGCTAAGGATTCGTTGCGAGTGGCGTGTGCACTAACACCTCGACCGACTCGGCATTAAATGAATAAACTGGTTAATAGGTGCTCGCTAACAGCGCTGGCCCCAACAGCGTTGGGGATCGATTTGGTTTGTATAGTGGGCGGCGGCGCAGCGGTTAGCGCGCTGTGCTACCAACCCGGTCGCCCGAGTTCGATTCCCGCTCGCGGCCAACACCGGCTGACGATTATCTGAACCAGGTCCCGGTCCACCCCTAGGTCGACTCAGCCTCAAATGAGTAGCTGGTGCGGTGTGCAAACGTCGCCACTCGGGAGACAAAGGCGGACGGGCGTGGTGCTGGCCACCCCATCGTGTGCCGTGTCCGGCCATCACAGGTGCTCGCTAACAGCACTTGCCCCAAGTCCTGCTAAATTCCATACGGGGGATCTTTGTCTTTTGGTGGTACGGAGTGCTGGGGTGGGGGGTTGATGTTGGTTTATGGGGGGGTGTGGGTGGATGAGTGGGTGGGAAGGAGTTGTGTGCGTTGGTGTCAGCGTATGATCGGGGTGGATATGGCGTTCGAGTTCGAGAGGAGGAGGAGGTGTGGGGGGGTGCCGATGGATGAGTGGCTGGGTGGGACGTGGGTGCTGGGTGGGGGTGGTGTCACAGTGCTTGTTGTGTGGGAGGAGGGAGGTGGCGAAGTGAGGAGGAGGAGGAGGGAGACTGCCTGGGTGTGTGGGTGGGTGTGAGTGGAGGAGGGGAGGGAGGGAGTGAGGCTGTGGTTCTTGCCAGAAGAGTCAAGTCCCCCTGCTCGATCGTAGGCACCGCGCGCGAGCGGCGCTTCCCTTCCCACACGCGCGCAGACCTCCCCCGCCGTGCGGAGAGGAGCCTTCACCGGGGCTTGCTGGAGCAAGCGCTGTTCGCCTGCACTTTATACTTACATAGACATCTACACACACACACGTGAGACGCTATTATACACGCATTTTACATATATACACACGCGCACGTTTTTTATGCAAACATCCACCGTGTAACCTGCGCAGGCTGTTGGGGAAAGTGTTCTTTTCGTAGCGAGAACCACGCATACACATACACTGTACTAAGCACATCTATGATGCACACATAGCACGGGACACGGAGAGCCATAGGCACACGCCGTTTACGATGTCAATCTGCCTCGCGTTACGCACGTACACTCTGCTGAGCGCTGTGTAACATCTCATTTACAACGTACGCACAGCTCACCGAACTAAACGCGCACATATAATATGCACAACTGTGTATGTAGGTGACTCTGACACTCTTCAAACAAGTAACATATCCGTATCGTATAATACACTTTCTACATAACGCATACGTAGCCTGTGTTCCCTGTGTACGCGTGAATGTGTACACACTTAACACGTGCGCTGGAACACACAAAGCATAGACATAACACTGGCACACACGAGCATACGTGTACGCACAGCAACATGTACACGCACATCATGTCGTATCCACCACGTAACACTCACCAGCACACCGAATGCTGTATACAATACATACACTTGTAAAGATTCTCGCATATAACACACGTGTGCTCACAAACACAAGTGCACTCAAAGAAACATAGTCATACATAATCCATCCATACCCATACACTTGACAATTAGGAATTGCTCACTTTAATATTATCACCACCCTGAATTACTGCAACCACGACAGCCAGCTTTCATCACTGCTACCGCTGGTAACATCACTGCTAACAGCAACCATCAGCATCACCGTCATCACTACAACCATCATACCACCACCTGCATACCACCACCGTCACTCGTGCTTTTACAACCACCACCATCGTCAACCCCAACAGCACCGCCAGCTTTAATCACCGCAACCACCACTCCGCACGATCACCGACATTCATCTCCACTCACCCTTCACCACCACCACCACTCCCGCCCACATCGCGTAGAGTGACGAGACACAGACACACACAGACACACACGCAGACAGACACACACAGACAGACACACACACACAGGCACAGACAGAGACACACACGCAGACAGACACACACACAGGCACAGACAGAGATACACACGCAGACAGACACACACACACAGGCACAGACAGACACACACGCAGACAGACATACACACAGGCACAGATAGACACACACACGCAGACAGAGACACACCCAGACGCAGACAGACACACAGACACACACATAGACAGACACAGACACACACAGACACACACACACAGACACCAAGACACACACACAGACACACACACAGAGACACACACACACACACAGACACCAAAACACACACAACAACAACAACAAAGGGGAAGAGTGGGGTAGGAGGGGATTCACGCTCCGGCTCGCCGCTGCAATATGTTGTTGGCTCGAACTCTCTGGGCCGGGCAGCATGGCGAGGACGGCCACCAGCCCCGCGGGGCCGCAGGGACTTGCCCCGCTGCTCCCGACTCTCCCCGCCCGACGCCATCGTCACCGCCTCCTCCTCCTCGTCGGTCTCCCCGTGCGTCTCAGCAGCCCGCTCCTGGTCATGCTCTCCGCGCTCTTCCTCTCCACCTACCTCTTCCTCTGCTCCCTGCCGAGCTGCCAGCACGCCGCCGAGACGCTGCCGACGGGGGGTGGTAGCGAGGGGGGAGGAAGCGGAGCGGCTGCTGCTGCTGGTGGTGGTGGAGGAGGAGGAGGAATCGGCGTAACGGGGGCGGTGGACGAGGGGCGAGTAACCGGGCGACGCGTGGGAGCAGCCTCGGGGGCAGGTGGTGCAGGATCAGAAGGAAGAGCAGCAATGGCATGGTCAGCAGCAGCAGCAGCAGGAGATGAAGATGAAGAGGATAGCATCCAGGCTCCCCCTCTCAGCAGGCGAGGCTACGCGAGCCAGTCGAGTGGAGGAGGAGGAGGTGGAGGGAGGAGAGGAGAAGGAGGCGACGGGGGAGGAGAGGGCCTCGCACGGGGCTCCAAGACTCCGCACGCGGCAAGAGCGCACGGCTCGGCGAAGACTCGCGAACGGGGCTCTGGACTGCGCGCTCTGCAGGAGATGAGTGAGAACAATGAGGACGACGGAGGAGCAGCGGCAGGCATCCAGCACAATGAGAAGACGAAGAGGAATGTCGACGACGATGTTGATGTCGATGATGATGTTGCTGATTGGGACAATGCCGATCTGGGAAAGGAGGACGCGGACGAGTTGGAAAGGAGGGATGGAGGGCAAGCGGAGGAATCGGAACTCGGGATTCCGTGCTGCAAGAGGCTTCCGCAGGCGCTCATCATCGGGGTGAAGAAGGGGGGCACCCGGGCGCTGCTCGAAGCCCTGAGGCTCCACCCGGCCGTGCGCGCCCTGGGGGCAGAAGCTCACTTCTTCGATCGCAACTACGAGAGGGGCCTTGAGTGGTACAGGTGAGGGAGCCCACGGAGACAGGGGGCCCGGGCAACGGGGGTCACTCGCCCGTTCGCTCAGGGGCGAGGATGCGATGGGGCTCGCAATGCCGTGGTCGCCGGTTCCGTTCGATCTCGCGGGCGCGGTAGTTGACATTTTTGTTAATTTAGGCAAGTTTCTTGAAGTATGCCCCGCGAGTTTCAGCCACCGCCCGGCGGTATGAATCGGTAACACGGCAGTTGTTGTGATCAACGGGTAGGTGACGCGTGGTGGGGGGAAGTGTGGGTACTTCGGCGTATTCGAAGTCGTCTGGCCAAGTAGGACAAATACCATCTTTAAAAAAAGTGTTCTCTGGAGCTCCCTAGAGTGGAAGCGCTTCTGTCCGCATCAGCGTGAATAGGCAATTGCAAGGCTGCGCCTTTGGCTCTTCCATCTCTCAGCATTGCAGTGAGAAGGGTTGGAATGGAACAGATACTGGCTGCAGCGTCCGAGCAACCCACCACGGAACGCCTTTCCACGCGTTCTAATCTCCCCCGTTCAAACACAAACATAGTACACGCCGCACGCGTCCGATGATTGAGAAACACGTCCAGCGTAAAACAAAAGCCCCGATTTTAATTGATTAAACTATGTATTTAAACTAATGCTAGACTATTTTAAGGTCTACTGAACAATAGAGCTATTTTTCAAGACGCGATTTTGCCACAGATTATAGCTTATCGAAGTGGCTTATTTGCAAATGCGTGGCTGCCTTAAACCACGCGCCAGGTGCTTCTCCACGCGACCACGGGGAGAGAGAGACACCGCAAACTCCAAATATACGGCAGCAGGCGTCGGGGTCGAACCCACGACCTCCTGCACACCAGGCGAGGTAGTTAACATCTCCTAGCCACCGTGATGATGATGAGAGAGAGACACGCAAACTCCAAATATACGGCAGCAGGCGTCATGGTCGGGGTCGAACCCACGACCTCCTGCACACCAGGCGAGGTAGTTAACATCTCCTAGCCACCGTGATGATGATGAGAGAGAGACACGCAAACTCCAAATATACGGCAGCAGGCGTCAGGGTCGAACCCACCACCTCCTGCACACCAGGCGAGGTAGTTAACATCTCGCCAGCGTGGAGCTGTGAACTCCCGTGGGTGGAGGGATAGCGCAGTGGTTGTTAGCGCCACACAAGTTTGATTCGCGGCCACGGCGAGCATCGATACCGAGCGATATCTGAACCGGTTTTCGTGCCTCCCTGGCCACCCCTTCACCAACTCGCACTGGCCGGCGTGGTGAAGTATGGTCAATCAATTCCCATGCCCGATGCGTCGTGGGGAAGGCCTTTATCCAGCAGTGGATTGACACAGGGCTGTGTTTGGGCACGGTGTGCGTGCTTGCATCGGTATACAAAGCGCCAATTCGAATCGATTTTGATGTCTTGCGCGTGTTGAGAGCGCTGATCGAAATTGATAGACATAGTGTGTGTGTGTGAGCGTGCCCCCCCCCCCCATCGGGATATAGAGAGGGCGAATTGCTATGCCAATTGCAATTAATATTGAGATCTCGTGTGCGTGAGTGACCACAATGTGACGTTGCAGCTGTAATTTAGCGGTTGGCGCGCTGCGCTACGAGCCCGGAGAGCCGAGTTCGATTTTCGAACAAAATCTGAACCGGTCCTTGGCCTCCCCTAGGTCGACTCGGCCTCAAACGAGTACGCTACCTGGTGCGGTGTGTGAACATCCCGCCACGCGGGAGACAAAGGCGGTCGTGCGTGGCAGCTGGCAACCCACCCATTCGCGTGCCGTGCCGGCCTTTAATAGGAGCTCGCTGACAGCGCTTACCCCAAAAGTCTGTTCGCATCGAAAGCGGGGATCTTTGTCTTTGTGTGCGCGTCCGTCGTGCTCTGGGTTGTCGACTCAGCGCTCTGTGCGTAACGTGTTGAGCAATCATGAGGCGCGGGCAGCGTTCATCAACGACGCGATGTGATTTGCGTTCGAACGAAAACACTGATCAACATGGGGAGGCGCGGTGGATTACGCAAGCCTGGCGTTCATAACCCCTAATTAGAGCGTTCAAAGTCACTCGCTTAAAGTTGTCAAATCGCTGCCCATCGGAGATTGCCTTCTCTTGCGACACGCGTTTCACGGACTGGTCTCCTGTCACTCGGGTGAGGACCACCTGACACCAGACTTCACCGCGCTGAGTGGTGGGGGTTGGTGAAGCATAGACGTTGGCGCGTAGTACAATACAACAGTGTTGATTTCACTGCATTGTCCCCTAGGCGATAACTTGTATGTAAGAACCTGCATCTTGGAATCCCTGCCTCACTTGATGCAGCAAATCTGGCTGTGACGGTCCCACCTGATGACGGAGACTTGTGTTGCCTCCGAAACGTCGTGATTTTATTATTTTATTTTTATTAATTTTAATTTCATTTTTTACCTACGTGACTTTACCGAAAGAACTAAGAGTATAGAAAACGTAACCCCACGTAAACCTACAACACCTGTTTTATGCATGTGGATTGGTCACCCAACCAAGCACTGTCCAGCCTCGACCATGCTTGGCTTACAAGATTTTCCGAGACTAATTTTTCAGCGGTATTCGCTACTTTACTTGAGGCCTAATCCTGTAATAAAGACAACAATGTTATTTTTTTTATTTAAAGCTTTCGTGACTGCAGGGATTGATATTCTTGGTTCTTTCGGTAAAGTCACGTAGAAGGGAAACAATAAAATAAAAAATATATAAAATAAAATTCTCACGACGTTTCGACTGCAACACAAGCAATCGTCATCAGGTGTGAAAACCACAGCAAGAAAATAAAAAAACGCCACTTTTTTCAAATTTTCTTGCTGTGGTTTTCACACCTGAAGATGATTGCTTGTGTTGCAGTCGAAACGTCGTGAAAATGTTTATTGTTTAATATATTTTTTATTGTTTCCCTTCTACGTGACTTTACCGAAATAACCAAGAATAACAATGTTATTATGCACTAATTGTATCCAGAAACGTCTCGCTAAGTCTCCAGACTCAAAAAAAAGATTTCATAAGAGTCCCAACATTTGGGGGACGAATGTTTGGCCAGTCACCATCCGCGAGTGTTGTTCGTGAGGCTGCGAAAATGACTCGGTTGATTGATTATCATGAAGCACGGGAGAGACCTCTTCGCCGTTGCTGAACAATCACCCCCTCGTCGTGGCAGAAACTACTCACAGGGTAACCCACGGGTGCTTTTAATCACCCATGATCAACAACAACAAAGCACAGGCGATATATCTCGGTCATATATCGGTCCCTGTATGTGCAACAATAAAAGGTGTAAACTAAAATTGTAATTAAAACTACTAAACTATTTTTTTGTTTTACCAGGTAAGGCCCACTAAGCTATATAGCAAATTTTCAGTAGCGACCTGGTCACAAATGATAGCTCAACGAAGTGGCTTATCGTGTGGAAATGTATAGCAGCCAAATAATCCAAGCGCGTGTTTTATAAATGTGGAGGGATAAAGCCGGAAGACCCGGAGAAAAATCCACGCGACCACTGGGAGAGAGACCCCGCAAACTCCAAATACACAGCAGGCGTCAGGGGTCGGGAATGAATCCCACGACCTCATGTAGACCTGACGAGGTAGTTAATATCTCCTAGCCACGGTGATGATGATGAGAGAGAGACACGCAATCTCCAAATATACAGCAGCAGGCGTCAGGGTCGGGATCGAACCCACGACCTCCCGTATACCAGGCGAGGTAGTTGACACCTCCTAGCCACCATGATGATGATGAGAGAGAGACACGCAATCTCCAAATATACAGCAGGCGTCAGGGTCGGGATCGGGATCGAACCCACGACCTCCTGTATACCAGGCGAGGTAGTTAACACCTCCTAGCCACCATGATGATGATGATGAGAGAGAGACACGCAATCTCCAAATATACAGCAGCAGGCGTCAGGGTCGGGATTGAACCCACGACCTCCTGTATACCAGGCGAGGTAGTTGACACCTCCTAGCCACCGTGATGATGATGATGAGAGAGAGAGACACGCAATCTCCAAATATACAGCACCAGGCGTCAGGCGTCAGGGTCGGGATCGAACCCACGACCTCCTGTATACCAGGCGAGGTAGTTAACATCTCGTAGCCACCGTGGCGCCCTAAACGTGCTTCTGTAAGTCGCTACTTATAAGTCACCACACGCTTCTAATGTTGCATGGCGTGTGAACAAGGCAGAGGGAGGCTACAATTGTGCACGGTTAATGTTGTCTGCTATGCCACGGCAGCGGTGGTGGTGATGGCTGAGTGAGGTAACCCGCTCGTTCCACCCCGACGCGACCGTTGTGTCCGGGGCAGGCGTCGTTGACATTCGCCCGATGGATTGCCACTCGCCGCGTCCGCTCCACGCGCCTGATGATTGCTAAACGCGTACCACGTGACGTACAGAGCGATATAAATATAATTTACTTTTATGTTGACAGATATGTGAAAGGAGATCCGTGTTTCGATTTAAAGCTTTCGTGACTGCAGGGATTCATCTTCTTGGTTCTTTCGGTAAAGTCACGTAGAAGGGAAATAATAAAATAATACAGATAAAACATAATAAAATAATTCTCACGACGTTTCGGCCACAACGCAAGCAGCCGTCCTCAGGTGAAGACCAGGTCTGTCGGAAAGACAGCGTCTGAATGACGCGTACCACGTGACGTACAGAGACAGCGTCATTCAGACGCTGTCTCCCCGACAGACCTGGTCTTCACCTGAGGACGGCTGCTTGCGTTGTGGCCGAAACGTCGTGAGAATTGTATTATTTTAATATGTTTTATTTTATTATTTTATTATTTCCCTTCTACGTGACTTTACCGAAAGAACCAAGAGGAGATCCGTGTTCGTTATTTTTTTTTACAAAACTGACGCGAATGTAATCGCCCATGCGCCAGTTGCGGTTTGTCTTTAACGAACCACGCCTCTGATCAAATCGGACCTTCGGAAGCCAAGCAGCGGGCTGAGCCCGTGCAGACGATGTCGGCGAGGGAGCTACCGTCACGTTCTGCGCATAGCAGGTGGCCGTAGCGCCGCTGCAGGGGTAGTGCGGAAAAAACCAACGCTTGACGCCTTCACCAAACCCACTGTTGACCATCGCGGTCGAGTCAGATCACAATCGGAGACGATGTGTTCGTGCTGGAGGACTCAATGGAGCTCTTGTTGTTGTTGTCCACGATTGAACCTCGTGGCGGAACCCCGGGGTTCCCATAAGGCCCACGGCTCTCGCATAAACTGCGTTGCGACGTCATTCTGTGTCTGTTGAAGGCGAACGACACGGCAAAATGTTCCTCTAGACGAGCTCTACACGATGCGCTCATCAAAGTTTCAAAGTTTAGTTTCTTCTGCGCATTCGTCCTCGCTGCTGCGCTTGGACGACACGACAACAGAATGATCCGTGCCAGGCGGGTCACGGCGTTTATGCGCGCGGTGGGACGCAGTCGCCAAAATTTGATTACAATTTTGACTTCCGTCTATTCGGGACCCCGGGGACCCGCCATAAGGTTCAAATGTCCAGCGGTAATAACCCCCAACCACACACACCCACCACCACCACCCCGACGAGCGGCACGGCGTGGGGAGGCGCTCGTGCAGCTATGGATGGACGAGGAGGGCTGGACATGACGAGCAGCTCGCGTGGGGAGAGTCTTGGTGCGAGTCTCACGTTCTCGGCAGAAGAACGTAGCTACCGATCTCAGTGGCCACCGATGACGGTGCTGAGCGTGGGGAGCAGGGGGTGCCTTGCTGGCCCCCAACCCCAAGCCCCCCTCCTCGTGGTGGCCAAAGCTACGAGTTGTGGGCGCCCTTGACAGCCACCCTGAGATCGTTTTTCAACAAGAGAACAAATCGCATGTTTGGGCCCCACGTGGCCGATTGCCACACCCCACTGAGCCACGGATGTCGTCACTGCGCCGCTGTTGGCCACGTTTGGCGATCAGGAAAAAAGCGAAATCAAGAGAGGCGGCGGCTTAGCGAGGCGCGCGTCCAGCAGTGGATGGACCATGGCTGATGGGGATTATTGGATGTAGTACATTTTGCTCCCCCAACCCCCTCATTGTTTAATTGTTGTCGGAGGGGGTGGGGTGAGGTCTGCCAACATTGGAGAGTTTGGACGATGAATGTGATGCCACGTTTTGTTTCAGCGCCCTTCAAAGTCCCATACCCACACACGCTGGCAGGGCTAGGCACAGCGACCAGAGATCCACATCCACCCAGCGATGTTGGATGGAGCCCCACATCAAACGTTCTAATCATCAGCAAAGGCTTGCTTGCCCACAGCTGCCGTTCACTCAGGAAGGGCGAAAGGACTACACGTGTCACTTATATCACGTGTCACTTATGTCACGTGTTACCTATATCACTACACGTGTCACTGATAGCACTACCACGTGTCACCTTTATTACTACGCGTATGATTTGTTCCGAATTAGAGGGTGCGTGTTAGGCCTGTTTTTTAGAGTACAACTTCTGGGTGCGTCTTATAATCGGGCACACATGCGCGTGCGTGCGTGCGCGTGTGAGACCACATTTATATATCTTTATTGATACTGGGCACACGTTTGAGATGCGTCTTATTTTCCGTGAAAGTGTATACTCCGCAGAACACGCCATTTGTTTTAGATACAGCAATTAAGAGACTCGTCCCAAACGAACTCCACCAAACTCAGTTTGACCTCTCACAAATTTAACTAACGGGTGAGCCACCTTGCCTGGGCCTACGGGCTCACGATAAAATAGATTTATGTTTATATGATTGTGGTTATGGTTGTACTTTATAAATGCCTAAGCTCTGCCATTACATACAATGAAACAAGAAAATGTTAAAAAGAAAAATCAGAGGAATGTAATACAATACACTATAAGACATTATTGTAAAAAATAAATAAAAAGTCCATCCTATGTGTTAGTTTTTTATTTTATGCAGGAAATGGCAGGAAAATCTTTTCAAATTTAGATATATTTTTTTCTGGGGGGGGGGGGGGAGCCCAGATCCCCTGGAAGATTTGATCCCCCCCCCCCCCCCAATGTTGACTCCATGGCTACGGGCCTTGGATTCATCAACTCGGAGTGCGTCGGTCGCGCAGTGGTGAGCGCACTGCACTACGCACCTGGCAGCAATGAGTTCAATTCCCGGGCACGGCTGCCATCGGTAATCGGTTGATATCTCAACCGATCGTGAGCCCCTTCGCCCCCACACCACCAACACCGACTCGAATGGCCTCGCGTGGTGAAGTATGGTCAAAGAACTCCCGTGACAGATGCAGTGTACATGGAGGCGTTCACCATAGCGGTGGATTAACAGAGGGCTGTTAACCATTACGGTTTACAATCAGTCGCGTGCGCATTAACACAATAACGTCACATTTAGGCGAATAGAGTGAACACAATCTGTGCATACGAGACGGGGGACAAAGATGACACGATACGAACGGGTCAGTAGAAAACAAGATAGGAAAAAAAAGAGAGATTTGATTTGAAGGTCTAAATCGTGGCCAGCCAAATGGTGGGAGTGCGGTACGTGGAGCCATGCTCTGCGGTAGAGGTCTCCATGTCAGTCACGGGGTTGGGGGGTTGTTTAACTATACTTCACCACGCCGGTCTACACGGATTGGTGAAGTCGTGGACTTTCGAAGTTGGAGCACAGAAGCACAGTACAACAGTGGAGTGTGATGCATCACGGCTGGTCATTGCCGGTTAATTAAACGAGGGTCCCAGGAACAGTGCAGGGTACAACCGCCACTGACGTTAGCCGTGAATCGGACCGGGAGTCGAACTCGTGTTGCTAGGTTCGGGGCTTTGGTATAAAAGTTTCCGGCCCGCACCGAAAGAATGTGGAATTTCCTACCACTCTTGCAAACGGCACGAGTGCCACCCTTTTGCGTTTGAGCGGTCGGTAACCCGCGTGACCCGGCGTGGTGAAGTATGGCCATCTAGCGTCTAGGACCGACCACATTGAGGTTTTGGGGGGGAAGCCTTTACGCAACGGTGTATATGCGAATCAATCGGCGTGTTTGGTTGCGTGCATGTGTGCATGCAGTTGCGGTTAATTGCATGCGCATAAACATATGGAAGATGTGCGTACATCGGCGTTTTCATTGCCATTCGTCAACGTAAACACGCGTTTACTCGAGAGGGCTTGGTGGGGGGGCGGAGGTCGCAGTGACGGGAGGAGGCAAACGGGTGGTGGGGAGACGGGAAGGCGTGTGGATGGACTGGTCACGGCCATGATCATGTCGAATTTCCACCACTGGCTCAGTGCCGTCGGCAGATATTAACTGCAACGCATTTTCTCTTTTGTGTGCATTTGTATGTGTATGTATGGGCATCCCCCAAAGCGATTCAGCATTCAATGAGTGCCTGGTGTGGTGTGTTATCATCAGCACTGGGGAGACAAAGGCGACTGCATATGGGGTTAGCCACCCACCACACCATGTGCCTTACTGGCCTTCATGGGTGCTCGCTAACAGAACTCGCCCCAACAGTCTGGCATTTGTATGTGTGGGGAGCGGTAGTGCAGTGGTAGGCGCACTACGCTGCAAACCCGGCGACCCGAGTTCAACCCCGCGCTCACGGCCAACATCGGTGATGAATGCCTCCGTGAGGTCGGCTCAGCCTGAAAATAAAAAAGAAGTAGCATCTGCCGCCCGCGTGTAAACATCGTCAGCGGCGAGACAAAGCTTATCGAGTCGCGGTGTTGGCCACAACACCACCACCACCACCCTCCACCACCCTCAATCGCTGGCAGGAACACGTGCTCGTCGACAGCGCTTGCTCTCGGGGTCTATTCAGTTAAATGGGGAAGTCTTTGTCTCTTTTTTTTGTGCGTGCGTGTGCATCCTTGCTCTTCCTTTGTGCATCCGAGTCTGCATCTGTCTCTATGACAACTGAGCTGTTGTATTCTTTAGAGGCTTATAACGGAGCGCCTCCCTCTCCATCTCACCCGCTCTCTCTCTCCCCCACCCCCCCGTGCTCTTCCTTTCTCTAACCCCCCCCCCCGACTCCCAATTTCTCTCCCGCTCTGCCCCGACGAGTCTCCAGAGCCACCTGTTGAGTGTTAGCAGAGAAAATACAAACCGGTGGCACGCTTATCTGAAGGAAACCTTCATTTTCCAATGAGTCGATCGATCATTGAATCGAACGGTGGGTGATATTAATTCAGAGCCAGTGCGAGGGTTTTAAGAAATGCACGGGGAGATCTGGGGTGGAATAACAATCTGGGAGGAATAACTAGAAAAAAAAGTGCAGAATCGAGTTTAATAATAATGATAGTAAAAATGTACCAGCCCTTGGTCATGTCGCTGCTGGATGAAGGTCTCCACACGAATTTTGATCATCGGGGTTATTTGAGCAGATGTCAATAGTACTGCATTTCGAAGAAGGGGCTACAGAGGTCCATCGAGATATTTTAATAGGGGGGTGGGCGGTGCAGAAATTTGAAGATTTTAAATAATAAAACAAATTTAAAAGTAAAACTATTTTCTCTGGCAACTTTCAATAAAATAGCAACGTTTGGGGTCTCGGCGGTGGGAGGAGTTAGAGCCCCTAATTCAGTGGGACGTTTTCACAAACAACACCGTCGACACACGGAGTCAAAGAAGTAATATTGTCTCCATGTTCGTGGTGGCACTGAACCAGAGGGCTGCGAATTTCACATTCCCGTGGCGCGGATGGGATTGAGGAGTGGAGGGGGGGGGATATCTCCGTTGGTTGACCATTGTTGATGGCGCAACAGGAAGTCGGGCCTCTCTCCATTTCCCCGGAGGGATAATGGTCAGTGTCAACTCTCGACTGGGATTTGAACTCGTGACCCTTAGGTTGTAAGTCAAGTGCGCTAATCACAGCGCCACGCAGCCTCGCGTGCGGACACACACCGTTCTATACGAAGCACCAGAAGAGCTCCTGGATTGTCCTGGGATGGGTGACCACCATTCACACACACACACACAGGTTGTCACAATATTTACAATGGAAATAATAATTGTAAATTGTATGTATCGCATCATGAATCGTGCAAATTGTATCTCACAGTTGCCGAGGAACCAGAGGCAATGCAGCCACGTGGTGAGCCTGTCCCGCCAAATAATATTCTCAAGCTCTGCAGTCCTCGATATATTAAGATGTTTTCAGCCAATTGTTGAGCGTTCCCACATGTTGGGATGAAACTGGAGCACCCAGAGAATACTCACACGTGTGATGGGGCAACTGTCGATCCCATACCTCGAGCAGAGCGATGTGGTGGGGAGCACAGGGCACTCCAGCTCGATCCACTGCTGGACTATATGTCTATGCCCCCGTAATCTATTCTACCCACCGTCACCAACGGCACATTGGCCAGAGTGGCAACGCACCTCTTGCAATCCACGCAACACGGGGAGGCCCTCATCATAAGCAGTGGATTCACCAAAAGGGCCGTGCATACACGTGTAGCCTTGTGAATGCCCATCATGTATAATCATTATACTCTTGATGCACTGATGTGAGTGTTTTCACCATCATCGCAACACTTTTGAGTTTTTGATTATTTTCGATTTAAAGCTTTCGTGACTGCAGGTATTCATATTCTTGGATCTTTCGGTAAAGTCACGTGACTTTACCGAAAGATCCAAGAATATTGATTTTTTGTTTGTTTGTTTGTTTCTATGCCGTCATCACCACCGCTCGACGCTGTGGACGTACGAGTGGCATCCGTCTCTCACGCCATCCTGCCACGAACTCGAGATCCAGTGGCACTATTAAACGCTTCTGAATTCGACGCCTGAACGGCGAGACCTTGGAGCAGCGAGAGGGTTTCGGGTTCGCGGTTTTCCGCGCGTCCGATAATTCGCCGCAACACCGGCTCGCCGTGGCTAAGAGACCCCCAGATGAATTGCGCCTCATGAACGTGGCGAGATGTTTACGACCTCGCCTGGTAGACAAGAGGTCGTGGGTTCAATCATGAACCTGATGCCTGCATATCTGTAGTTTGCATGTTTTCCCCGTGGTTGCGATGATTTTTCTCCAGGTCCTCCATTTTTTCCCTTCGCATTAAGAATCAGCATCACGCGTTCAGAGTATTTGGCTGCTAGAAATGTCCACGTGATAAGTCACAGTGTTGATTTATCATTTGTGATAGCCAGGTCGCTTGTAAAAAAGAAAAAGAGTTACATAGCTCAGTGAGCCTTACCAGGTAAAATAAAATACAAAGCGTGAGGTCGTGGGTCGTGTCCGGCCCTCGATCTGTAGCCTTACCACGGTAAAACAAAACACAGTTTAGTTTGAGCAGCTCATCATCATTATTAACGCCGCGTGCGCGCGACCCACAGGGGCCTCATGCCGCCCACGGAGCCCGGGCAGATCACGATGGAGAAGACGCCGAGCTACTTCGTGACGCGGGAGGCGCCGGCCCGCATCCGCGCCATGGGTGGCGGGCGCACCAAGCTGTTGGTGGTGGTGCGCGACCCCGTGACGCGCGCCGTCTCCGACTACGCGCAGACGCTGGCCAAGCGCCCGCGGGGGACGCCGCCGTTCCGCCGGCTCGCCTTCCGCAACGGCTCGGCGGCGGCGGCGCCCGCGGTGGAGCCGCGCTGGAGCGCCCTGCGCATCGGCCTCTACGCGCGCCACCTGGAGCGCTGGCTGCGACACTTCCCGCGCGAGAGCATGCTCTTCGTGAGTGGCGAGCGGCTGGCGACGCGGCCCGCCGCCGAGCTGGCGCGCGTGCAGGACTTCCTCGGCATCGCGCGCCTCGTCACCAGGAGGCACTTCTACTTCAACGCCACCAAGGGCTTCCCTTGCCTGCGACGCGGAGGCATCGCTGCTGCTGCTGGCGCTGGCGCTGGTGCCGCTGCTGCTGCTACCGATGGACTGAGTGTCGGAGACCGAGGCGCGAGACTCAGGGGTAGCGGGAGCGCCAGGAAGGTCGGACGGCGGATCGCGCGGATGCGTGGCAGGGGCGGGAGCTGGACGTACGGAGATGTCGGCGATGTCGACGTTGACGTGGGCAATGTTGGAGATGAAGAGGTCAAGCAGAACGAGCGGAAAGACGAGGAGGAGGATGAGGAGGACGAGGTGGAGCACCGGGACTCGGGGGAGGAGGACGGGGATGCGGAGGCGGTGGAGGACGATGAGTATGACGAGAGGGGTGAGTGGGCCGGTGGTGATGGAGAGGAGAATCACTGGGGCCAGCCTCACTGCCTGGGCAACAGCAAGGGTCGGCCACACCCGCACATTGAGCCCGAGCTGCTGCAGCGGCTCCGTGAATTCTATCGGCCGTTCAACCTCAAGTTCTACCAGATGGTGGGACAGGACTTTGGCTGGGACTGATGGTCGTGCCTTGTTCGTTATCCATTCGTAACAAGGCCGGCCAGCTCGGTGATAGAGCGAGTGGCTCACAATCGGAAGGTTGCAATTTTCAACTCTTGGTCTGAGGTTGGCTCGGTCCATCATCGACAGTTGTTGTCCTCGAGAGCGACTTGCCCCCGTCACAGTAATGTGGAATATCCACCACTGACTCAGGGCTGTAAACAGGAGATGGCCACTGCCTCAATGCTCACGTGAGCAGGAAATCCCCCCGGCTGATGGGTACACACGCGCACGCAGAGGGCACACAAAACAATGAGCGGGGCAAAAGTCTGAATTGCAGGTAATTTCCCACTCGGGGGAAATCTGAAGCGGTGCCGAGAGCGTTCAGATGGGTCAAGCAGACTTTGATAATCATCGTTTCATGGCTGAGCTCGCACAAGATCCGTCCCTTCACATCCAATTATGTTGTCCGCTCACGGCGTGGAGTCGACATATAACGTCGTGAAGCGGCGGTGGCGGTATTCGTTGCGTTCACGGCATTGCCAGTGGTGGCTCGTGGCCAAGGTTCATGGTGGGGTGGTGTCAGCACCGCACAATTTAATTTTGTTTTATTTTATCCGGTAAGGCCCACTGAACTGTATAGATCGTTTTCAGAAGCGACCTCGCCATCACAAATGAAAGCGCAAAGAAGTGGCTTATCATCACGTGGACATTTCTAGCAGCCAAATACTCTGAAAACGCGCGCTGATTCTAAAACGTGGAGGGGAAAATCCGGAGGACCCGGAGGAAAATCCACGTGACCACTGGGGGAACATGCAAACTCCAAATATACAGCAGCAGGCGTCAGTGTCGGGATCGAACCCACGACCTCCTGTATACCAAGCGAGGTAGTTAACAACTCGCCACCGAAGATTGGGGTGAGGGGGGACAGTGGGAAACGAGTGGGAATGTGGAATTTCCACCACTGGATCAAGGCATCGAGCCCATCTCACAACCCACACCTGCAACAGCTGGCAGTCTCCAATCCAAGTGCCTGCCAGGCTCAACTCTGATTCTCTTGCGAGATCTGACGGGAGAGGATTTGATCATTTGAGTGTTGTGGTCAATCAAATGAGTACCACTTCATGTGAAGTTTACAGCAGTGGCACCGTACGAAGATTGGGCCCCTGCCATGAGAATTAGGAATTTCCACCGCAGGGTGAGGGTCACCAATGGAGTGCTATCCCAGGAAGATACGGTGGATAAAACCAGCATAAAGATCATGGTCAGGGTCAGAGGTAATAACGGACACCTCATCCTATTGCTTCCTTCTGCTAGATCAGCAGAAGAGCCACACCACCACCATCATCTCCACCATCATTGCCACAATCATCATTGCTACCACCACCATAGCGATTTCCACCACCCAACATCTGCATTCAGATCTTCTCTTTGGTCGCCGTGTAGAATCTGTCAACAGAATCATCATACAACACAATCGTACAAGTACACCTAGTCTGGCACCGGTGGTGCGGTGGCATCATCGCTGCCTCCGCAGCACCACAAACATTTGTAACCTTGGCGTAAACATGTGTGGCAATTGGAATATGGCCCCACGCAATGCAAACATCTTCTCCACATGTGGACTGACTGCGTTGGATGACGTGAATGATCTAAAATTTCAAGCATTAGTTGATTTTGTCTCTCTCCGTTTACGTGCAGATATTGTGAAAAAAAATGTCTCTTCGGTTTGCAAAACCAGACATAGCGAAAACTGTAAGCTAACATTTGTAAATATGAATTCCTATCGTTAATATCACGGGGCCATGTAAGATTTATTCCTGTTGAGATTCATGCGAGGGAGAATTCGCGATAGAAATGTTGATCTTATTTTTGTGCTGCCTTTGGGTTGTGCATGTGAATGACCAGCCCAGCCCCTTTGTGAAACCACTGCTGGATGGAGCTCTCCCCACGTCATGGGGGGGGCAAGGGGAGGGCCTTTGATCGTCTTGCGGAAAAAATAATTGCACCACTTTGTGGCACGTCAACAGAGACAGATACACTCGCCCCACGCCATAGGAATGTGGAATTGCCAGCGCTGGCTCAGGACTACCGTGGGAAATGTCAGCCAAGAAGACACTTTTACGGCTTCATTTTACAGTGTATACCGTAATAGCAGGTGTTACCCATAAGACTTAAAAAAATATATAGAGAAATCAATAAATGCAGATGGAATAAAGCAAAATATATAACGCGCTGTGTTGCGATGTTTCATTGCAGTTGAAGGGGGTTGGGTCGTTGGGAGCGTTTGAGATGCGAAATAACTACCCAGCAAAACTGCAACGCTGTGCCACTGTTGGCATGTGGGTGGAGCCGGTGAGGCCAAGGTTGGCACAACGTGAGGCCAACGTTTCGTGTTGACTGGATATTTCTTTGTCTCCATTGCCAGCGACCTCGTGCAGTTGTATCGTGTAAGGTTGAGGATTGCGGCCTTGCAATGGCTCATGCCGCTGATGATTAAAAATATAATTGTAATAATGTTTACTTTTGTTTACTATGTATGTATGTATCGCGTCGCCGTGGCTCGTGCGAATTGCATCTCTCACAATCGCGAAGAAGGGGCTATTGACAGCTGGACACGGCGGGAGCAGCAGCAGCAGCAGCCAGGTAGTGAGCCGGCGCTACCAACAATTGCCCAAGCTCTGCAGTCCTCTATCAATGAAGATGTTTTTTCAGCAAATTAATGAGCGTTCATATATGATAGCAAATATTTGAGTTTAATTATGTTATAAAAAATTTAAAAAATATGCTGCTACTGGTGCTGCTGCTCATGATGCTGTGGATGATCCTGATATTCCTGCTGATAGTAATTATGCTGCTACTGCTGCTGATGTTGATGCTGCTGCTGCTGTTGTGGCTGTTGCTGATGTTGATTCTGCTGCTGCTGGTGATGATGATGACGATGATGCTACTACTGCTACGGCATATGAGGCTAACATAAATATGGCTACTTCCATTCACTTCAAATCCTTCACCCTTACGAATAATGCCGTCTTTAAAATGAAGTAATTTTCTGGGAATAAATTTCATATATCTTCCCCCACCACCCCCTCCTTCCGCCTGTCTCACACCCTCACCCCCCACCCCACTCCTCCTCAACTGAAATCTCATAAACCCCAATAGGACGGAGGCAATAAACACGACGCAAATAAACACCGGAAAAAGTTGTTGATTCAAGCTGTAATGTGTTTATCGTTGTATTTGTTGCTGATGACAAATACGTGTTTCAACCCAGCAAACCCTCAAAGGAGACCTATAATGGCAGCAGTAGCAGCAGCCAGTAAGTACATCTGCGACGTCTCTCTCTCTGTCTCTCTCCTTTCGCTCTCTCCCAGCTAATTGCATCTTCCTCTCGCATCGGCTTTCTGCGATGCAATGCGCCTCCCTCTCCCCACGCCTCTCCGTCTCTCCACGTGAGCCCTGCCCGGCGAGCGAGTGTTTCGTAACTTCTGCTCCCGTTATCGCTCTCTTTCAAGAGGAGGCCTTGACCGCGAACGAACAATTCCTCATCTGTGTGATGTAAGAGAAAACAAATCTAGATTTGAAGCTTTCGTGACTGCAAGGATTTATTATTCTTAGGTTTTTTTCGGTAAAGTCACGTAGGTAAAAAAATTAAAATTAATAAAAGTAAAATAAAATAAAAATCACGACGTTTCGGAGGCAACACAAGCTTCCGTCTTCAGGTGGAACCGTCACAGCCCGACAGCTGTATCAAGTAAACCTAAGAATAAGAGAAAAAAGTTTAGCTGGAGGCATATTATATTTTTTGCGACGTAGAATTGTAATGTATGACTTACTGTTAGTAGCTCAGCTTATTGGAGAGTATATTTAGTATACTGATGATACTGATGTAGTTTATATTTTAGTTTTTTACATGGTGGTTTAGTTGCTGCAGCTCCATACTATTAACATTCCTTCCCTTTATTAATCCTAACCCTACTCCCTCCCTTTGATGCTGCTAATCCTGCATAATGCACGGGCATAATATGACTTTGAAACCTCCTGCCCACCTCCTACGCATTCCACAAGTAGTGACTAATCCCATATCTGCATTTCCCATAAATATGCTAAATTCCTCTTGATATGCAAATTATTTTGTCAAGGCGCTCTTCCCCCTCCAACCCAGCTTAAATATACGCTGCCAAGCCTGGTGGTGTTTCATTCAGACGCTGTGTTCCCGACAGACCTGTTCTTCACCTGAGGACGGCTGCTTGCGTTGTGGCCGAAACGTCGTGAGAATTATTTTATTTTATTTTTATTATTTTATTATTTCCCTTCTACGTGACTTTACCGAAAGAACCAAGAAGATGAATTCCTCATCTGTGGAAGTGGAGTGTGTAGTCGGTGCAACTGCACCGGAGCCCACGGGCCATTGGGGGCCCTATCGAGCCGCCGGGCTACGAAGATGATTTGGACGCGGGGCTCCAAGTTCTCACTGCCTCTCCTACCAAACGTCCATGATTTTGCCGGGACGTTTGGTCCTCGACTTTGTGCTTCGCCGAAAAAAACTCAACGCGATTCCGTCGAC
This sequence comes from Lethenteron reissneri, assembly GCF_015708825.2. NCBI lineage: Eukaryota > Metazoa > Chordata > Hyperoartia > Petromyzontiformes > Petromyzontidae > Lethenteron > Lethenteron reissneri. The sequence goes on from NC_083822.1 coordinate 4,956,267, forward strand.
CCGCCCAGACATCCGTGGCCGTCTCTCATTTGCATCGTTTCTCGTTTTTTTTTCTCGCTCGCACGCCGACGCCGTCTTCGTCTTCACAGCCAAGGGTCACACAGCCAAGGTCGTTTTAGGCTGAGTCGACGTAGGGCAGTCCCCGGCGAGGTTCACCTACCACTTGTCACTGATGTATGTGCTCTCTCTGCTCGGGCAAGAGCTGTTAGCGAGCACCTGTTAAGGGACACAAAACTAAGCTTTTTTTTATCTGGTGAGGCCCACTGAGCTATATTGCTCTTTTTTTCAGAAGCGACCTGGCCACAAATGAAAGCTTAACGAAGTGGCTCATCACTTGGAAATGTATAGCAGCAGCCAAATACTCTATACGCGTGATGTTGCTTATAAATGTGGAGTGAAATAAGTAATATTTTAAAAAAGAAAATTAAACACGCTTTAATTAAATGTACCATACTAGTAATGGCAGAACTCCACGACTCCAGGAAGTGGCCCCGAGGCTTGCCATAACGTAAGGGGGCCGTGGTGATTTACAGCCAACGTTAGTTGAGCGTAGACAATTAGACCCAAGCCGAAACATAACGTGTAAAAAGATTGTTTAAAAATACTTTAAAATTTTTTATGACAGAATATAGTATTGTCATCAGTATGACAAAAGTATACCAAGTTTGCAGTCGATACCACATTGGGAAGTGGGTTAAAATTGAGTTACAAGATTTGAGGATACGACAACAACAGACAGAGTGAATTCATAGAAAGCGTGTAAAAAGATCGTTAAAATATTTTTAAGATAGAATATGGTATTGTCATTAGTGTGACATAAATATACCAAGCTTGCAATCGATACCACATTGGAAAGTGGGTTAAAATTGAGTTACAAGATTTGAGGATACGACAACGACGACAACAACAGACAGAGTGAGTTAAGTAAAAGCGTGTAATCAAAACCGGAGGACCCGGAAAAAAATCCACATAACCACGGGGGAGAACGTGCAAACTCCAAACACGCAGGCGTCAGGGTCGTGATGGAACTGCACGACCTCCCACATACCAGGCGAGGTAGTAAATATCGCGACACCGTGGGGTTGGTCTCGCCACCTTTGTCTCCCCAGTGCTGATGTCCCCACACGCGCGTGCGCTGTTCCTCCCCGCGTGCTCTAAATTGGGGTTATTTTTTGCGCAGAGGTCGCCGGTTCGAATAGATCTCCCGGCGCGGCAGGAGGAATATTGGCTAAAATTTCTTAATCACCATCGCCGCCTCTGTCAATCCAGCGGTATAAACTACTGGACAATTGTGAGAAATAACTTTATAGCTAAATTATAAGATTTTTGACTCCGGGTGACGTCACCGTTAAGTTGATCGGCGGATCGCGTGCGGTGGGTTAAAGTTGCGGGTGCTCCCAACTCTTCCGAGACGTCTGACCAGCGTGGAAGAGTAGGCCAAGTACCCTTCCACCAGCGGTGGTGTGAGCAATCAATCGCAGGGCCTGCGCCTTTAACCATCATCGCCCAGACGAGTTTCGATGCAAGTGGAGCCACTTGGGTTTTTTAGCAGGCCTCCCTTGAGGATTGCCGCTGCGAGCAATGCTCTGTCCGTTGTGTGGGTTAAGCGCGCGGCGCTGAGAAGCCCGCCCCTACGCTTAATGAACAACTCCGCCCCACGGGTGAACGCACGATGTATCTAGCACGATGTATCTAGCACGATGTATCGAGCACGATGTATCTAGCACGATGTATCGAGCACGATGTATCTAGCACGATGTATCGAGCGCGTGGTGCGTGGTGCGGCGAGTGAATGTCCTGAAGCGGTCGTGGGCCCCCTCCCCCCACCCCTCCTTCACCAAACCCGCACTGCCCGGCATGGTGAAGTATGGTCGAACAGTTCGCGTGACCGACACGGCGTGGATTGACAATGGAGCTGCAAATGAGTTTTATTATTATTCACACGCAGCAGACTTTCGCGACCAATGTCAGCCATATTAGAGGTTTTTTTTTGTTAGATCGCATAAACATATTATAGATATATTATAAATATTATAGTCTATATTATTATTATTACCACCACCACAATGCAACCCGTAGCTAGGGCCATGCTGTTACAAACCCGGTGGAACAATGCGCAATCACGGTCAAAAATAGAGGCGTCGTCATCATTATTTTTTGTTGTGTTGTAATATTGAAAAAGAGGCAATCAGTGAGAGGCAGAGAGAGGAGAATGCGAGGTCTCGAGTTGACACAGAAAAATCCGACAAAAGGCCTCTCCCCCTCTCCCATCTCTCTCCCTCCATCCCTCTCCCGGGTGCTGGGAGAGGAGAGTGCGTTGTATTGTGGGGGGCGGGGGGGGGCAATGAATGTCTCCCACTCCTTTTGTGCCGCGTCGACTTCCAGATGCGGGTGGCATTGAGATGCGTTCGCTCTGCGTCAGAGGTGAGGAACGGTTGCCTTGAGGGCCGAATCGCACTTTCAGATACACTTGGCCGGGAATCACGAATTCAACAAAGACAAAGATCCCAGATTTCCCCCCCCCAGGGGCAAGTGCTGTTAGCGATCACCTATGAAGTCCGGCACGGCACGCGACGGTGTGGGTGGTCAACACCACGCCCAGCCGCCTTTTTCTCCCTAGTGGCGATGTTTGCATACCGCACCAGGTACTTCTTTGAGGCTGAGTCGACTTAGGGGAGGCCCATAATCGTCACTGGTGTCGACCGTGAGCGGGAATCGAACGCGGGTGGACGGGTTCGTGGCTGCGGCGGGCGCTAACCGCCACGCCACCGCTCCACCCCCACATTCAACAACAACAACAACCAACATTTGCACCACTAAGTCGCGGTGACGTCACCACGGCGGCTGTGCCAGGCTATGTGCACCTTGAGGCCACGTGAAGTGTCGAACGCCCGCTGGCAGGAGGTCACGGGACAGACCCTGCAGGTGCCGTGAGTCGACTGACTGAGATGACTGGCCGACGCATCACCCGTGCCCCCTACTGTGCCAGGCTAGGTGCAGGAGGTCACGGCACAGACCCTGAAGGTGCCGTGAGTCGACTGACTGAGATGACTGGCCGATGCACCACCCGTGCCCCCTACTGTGCCAGGCTAGGTGCAGGAGGTCACTGGACAGACCCTGCAGGTGCCATGAGTCGACTGACTGAGATGACTGGCCGATGCACCACCCGTACCCCCTACTGTGCCAGGCTAGGTGCAGGAGGTCACGGGACAGACCCTGCAGGTGCCATGAGTCGACTGACTGAGATGACTGGCCGATGCACCACCCGTGCCCCCTACTGTGCCAGGCTAGGTGCAGGAGGTCACGGCACAGACCCTGCAGGTGCCACGAGTCGACTGACTGAGATGACTGGCCGACGCACCACCCGTGCCCCTGCTGTGCCAACTTCAATGGACACAGTCGCACACACGAACTTTCGTCAGCCGGAGTCACTCGTGTTGACTGCAAGATGAACCTCGGCCGGTGTCAGGAGAACAGTCGTCTCGGCCACCTCGAGAGAATTCCCCTCCAGCACCCGATTAGTGCGGCCGAGATGCTTGTAGTGATTCGTAAACAAATGTGTATAGTTTGACGTCAAACTTTCGTGACTGCAGGAATTCATATTCTTTGGTTTTTTCGGTAAAGTCACGTAGGTAAAAAATAAAAAATAAAAAAAAATAAAAGGAAAACAACTAAATAAAATCACGACGTTTCGGGCGCAACACAACCGTTTAAGTATCCCGTATACTCCTTAAGTATCCCGATACTTAAGCGGTTGTTCTTTCGCTGTGTTTGTCCCCACCTGAAGACGGACGCTTGTGTTGCGCCCGAAACGTCGTCGTATAATTTAGTTGTTTTCATTTTAATTTATTTAATTTTTTACCCACGTGACTTTACCAAAAAAAAAAAAGTATGGATCCTTACAGTCACGAAAACTTCAAATCTAGAATGAATAAAAGGAATACAAATAATAATGAATAAAAATACATGTATATATATTATTTGCCGGCTTGTGATAGGCCTCATTGCGGGAGCGGACCGTGCGAAATCAAGTCGCGGGTCGGCCCCAGCCCCACGGTGGCGTCATTGAATCCGCGTCGCGTTTGAGTGATCGCGACGATTTCTCGGCAACCCGAGTGCGCGAGGTCGCGATTCGAGCTGCAACGCGGCAGCCGTGTCGCCCTCGCAGTGTTCCCCGGTGCTTGCTTCCCCGATCCGCGTCGATTGCAGCCTTTGAATAATTCCTAAATCCGTCTCTGCCGTTGAGTCACTGGACACCTTTTCACCGGCGGTGATCTGCCGGTTCTTGCGCAGAATGAATAATGTAGCTCGGGGTGGGAGAAAAAAAAACCCGCGATCTCGCGCGGGATGAATAATGTAGCGAGACCGCGATGCTTGAGGTCCGCGTGACGCCTCCTAGCCCAGGGACACGACGGCACGCTCCAGAGGGTACGACCGGCGAGGAGGAGATGGAGCGATGAAAATGAGATCGTGCACATCTGCAAGGTTGAAGACTACACAGAAGCACGCGCACGTAAGAGATAGCGACGACTTGGAGAGGTTGTCGTCCAGCAGTGGATCGATCATGGCTGCTGCTGTCAACCGACGGTTGTAAAGATGCCCCCCCTGTCCCCCACGCCGATATTCGATTCAATAATCGATGTTTTAACGTTTGATCGCACGACAACTGTATCGATTAGTTGTTATGTGGATGCGGATTTACAACACGCATTGTTGAACACGTGGCAGGCTTTCGCGACCAATGTTATCGATAATATAGGTTTTTTGGGGTCAGATCACGTACATATATAAATGTGTCGTTAAACCCGCCACCACCCGACACAGCCAACAAGTAAGGTTTGTCACGTAGACGTAACATGCCAATTCGTTACTAGTACAGCACACCGGTGTGTTGGAGAGCAAATCCATTTGTAAATGTTGTGGATTTGCTCTGACCCAATATCAATTATCAACCAATTTATTTTTGTCTGCGTGTCACGCGAACCAATTGCATGTAAAGTATGCAAATTGATAGACATTGATCCTCACGTGATGCCATGGACATTGCATTTTATTGGTGGAGGGAGGGGGGAGTGACAACCAAAGGTGGTGAACATTCATTCTCTTTGGTTATTTCGGTAAAATCACGTAGGTAGAAATGAAATAAAACAAATCACTACGTTTCGATCTTCATCAGGTGGAATAACCACGGCAAGAAAATGCTCAAGTCACGAAAGCCTCAAATCAAGAGCGGCGAACATTACCGATGGGCTGAGCGACCTCCAGTAGCCAAAAATCACTGCGTGGCTTAGGGGAGTCGCGGCGGCGATGCTGGGCCACTGAGGCCAGCAACAGCAGCAACAGCAGCAGCAGCTCTGAGCGCCGTGGTTCTGATCCCGATCTCAGGCCCCCGTGATTAACGCGGGCTCTCGGAGTGTCGGGGGAATTGATGGAATTGAAGCCACCACCAACCGATGCAAAGGACAAAAATAAAGATCCCCCGTGTAGCCTTAACAGAATGTAGGGGCAAGTGCTGTTTGCGAGCACCTATGAAGGCCGGAACGGGACACGAGGGGGTGGGTGGCCAGCACCACGCCCGACCGCCTTTGTCTCCCCAGTGGCGATGTTTATGCACCGCACCCAGGCACTCATTTGAGGCTGAATCGACCTAGGGGAGGCCCAGGACCGGTTCAGATAATCGTCACTGGGTGTTGGCCGTGAGCGGGAATCGAAACCGGGTCGCCGGGTTGGGAGCGCAGCGCGCTAACCGCTAACCTACCCGCTCCTTATGCACACACACACAGACAAAGGTCCCCCGTATAGCATTAACAGGCTGTTGAGGCAAGTGCTGTTAGTGAGCATCTATGAAGGCCGACACGGCCTTCACAAGGCGGCGGCTGGCCAAGCAACGCGTCCGGCCGCCTTTGTCGATGTTTACACACCGCAGCAGCTACGAATGTGAAGCCGAGTCGACTTAGAAAGAGACCCAGCACCGGTTCAGATAATCTTCACTGGTGTTGGAATCGAACTCGGGTCGCCAGGTTCGTAGCGCAGCGGTGGCGCGGTGGTTGGCGCACCGTGCTATGAAATAAGAAGACCCGAGTTCAATCCTGGACCACGGCTAACATCCTAGCACGTGGGCCAGCAACAAGAAAGCCATTTTGTTTGAATTCGGTACAAAAACCACGACATTTCTAGAGCCGCAATGCGCGTGCGGTCAGAGTCGCCGGTCCTAACGGCACCCCCAGAATCGACACCGCTCCCTCCTCGACCCAAACGCAAGGCGTGGGAGAGGCCTTCGTCCGGCAGCGGACAGACAGAGCCGTACGTTGCGAGACATGGAACAATGGTATAAAAAATTCGATTTAAAGCTTTCGTGACTGCAGGGATTCATCTTCTTGGTTCTTTCGGTAAAGTCACGTTTCGGCCACAACGCAAGCAGCCGCAGGACGGCTGCTTGCGTTGTGGCCGAAACGTCGTGAGAATTATTTTATTATGTTTTATTTTTATTATTTTATTATTTCCATTCTACGTGACTTTACCGAAAGACCCAAGAAGAATGGCATAAGAACTACAAGCGGTGGACATTCCACACCGTCGTGGCAGAGGCCGATCTTCCCTCCTGTTGTTTACGACGACCCCGCAACTGTCAACCCCCCCCCCCCCCCACACACAAACACATTGAGTGGTCGTAGTTTTATCGAGCCCGAAAATGATGATGGTGTCTCTGAGCCGACCGATTCTCACACGCCCTGAACGGGATGCGAACCGGTCAAACCCTTTGTGACGGGCGAACCGAATGATCGGGCCCAGCGACACCCGGGCGGATGATCTCACTCGAGGCGAATCGAGGTGAAGACTTCGCTCTGATTCGCTGATGCCCATTGACCCTTGACGACCCCAGCTCACAAGGACGAAGCCGAGAGATGAACTTCCACACAGAGAGTCACTTGTGTTGTTTAGGGTCCGGGGTTGACCTGAGCGTGAACCCGCGACCCCCTCCTCCTGCCTCGCGCCCCCACGCTCCCCACCATGTACTGTGTTTGTGTACTGTGTGTGTGTGCACCGTGTGTGTATGTATGTACTATGTGTATGTACGTGAGTGTCTGGCGGGGGGGGGGTGGTCTGTGTGTGTGTGTATGTACGTGAGTGTGTGTATGTACTGTGTGGGGAGGGTCTGTGTGTGTATGTACTGTGTTTGTGTATATACGTGAGTGTTTGTGTATGTGGGGGGGGGCGGTATGTGTGTGTATGTGCTGTGTGTGTACTGTGTGTGTGTGTACGTTGAGTTTGTGTGTGTGTATATGTACGTGAGTGTGTGTGGGGGGGTCTGTGTGTTTCGACTCGGCCTCAGATGAGTGTGAACATCGCCACTGGGGAGACAAAGGCGGCCGGGCGTGGTGCTAACCACCCGCCCCCTCGTGTGCCGTGCCGGCCTTCCCAGGTGCTACTCGCTATTACCACTTGCCCCAACAGTCTGTTACAGGCTACGTATAATAATGTTGAGGATTGCCATGAACGCCATTGCGTCACATTCTATCTGGGAACCCTCATGGCTCGCTTATTGCTTCGCTCCCATCCACACTTCAATGGCAATCAAGAATCACGGTTCGCCGATTGCCCGCCGGCCCTCTCTCGCCTCCCTCTCCCGCTCCCTCTATCCAATCCGTTTGCAAACTTCATCAGGGGCGCAGCGTCGCCGGCATGGGCCAGGTGTAAGGAATGGAACGGAGCCCCCCACCCACTCATCACCGCCCGAATGATCTCCTCTTGGCAGCCAGGAGCCAGGGTCCCATTCGGACTGTGTGTTCATCCACCGCAACGCCACTCAACTCTCCCGCTCGCTGATGCCTCCGTGTCAATATCTCCACGACGTCTTCGTCCTCTCTCCTGCTCTACCCCCCCCCCATCACCACCACCACCCCACGTCCTTTCGCTCTCATCTCCTGCTTCCTCTCTCGCTCTCGCCTTCCCCACATCTCCACTCTGTCTTCCCTCTCGTTTCTCTTTCGTCTCCCTCATCTCGGAGAAAGATCTTGTCCTGTGTCCATCTCCCTCTCTCTCTCTCCCTTCATATTTCCTCCCAATCGTCTCCATCTCTTCTCTCCTCTCACACTTTCTCCTCTCAACCACCCTCCCCCGACCCCCCCCCCCCCCCCCCGTATGTCCCTTCTCTCCTCCCCCCCCGGTCTCCACCATCAGAAGGAAGGCCACGTGTGTTTTGTGAACTCATATTCATCACTTCAGCACAATGTTGATTTTTTTTTTATCTGCTGCACCGTGCAATCTCCAAACTGTGAGCCCCTCTTTGTCTGATCTCTCTAAACCCCCTCAACTCTTTATCTTCCATTTCCCACATCGTTCTCCTCTCTCTTGTCTGCATCTCCACGCTCTTATCTCGCCTGCCTCCAGATCCTCTCGAATTTCTCCTCCCTCTCGCTGCATTCTCCATCCCTTTGCATCTCGCATATATTCCCTCTCTCTCTAAATCTCTGATCTACTCTCTCTCTCTCTCTCGTCTCTCTCGTCTTTCTCTTCTCTCCATCCCCCCCTCTCTCTCTCCTCTCTCTCTCCTCCATCTCCCTACATCCCTACTCACTCGTTCATCTCATCGCTCTGCCCTCTCTCGCTCTGCATCTCTCTCATCCCACCCCCGTCTCTCCCGTGCGTTGTCCCTCTCTCCCCGTCTCCACCCACCCCTCGCCCCGCGGTCTCCTCTCCCACGACTTTCTCCCCTCCTTAAAAAAGCTGCCCCATTCTCCTCCGCGTCTCTCATTTGCACACAGCTGTTGGCTCCGCGGAGCCTTGTCAATGCGCGCCGCTATTAGGGGGCTGAGACCGAGAGCCATTTCGAGGGCGCGTCCATTGTGCCCATTGAGAGACTCGGGAGAGCTGGGAGGACACCTCCCGGCGCATTACGCTGCCCCCGTGAGAAGCCACACGCCACTCGAGATCCCTTGCCGAATCGTGTCGCATTCAATGCATCGTCACCCCTCCGGCTCCTTGTCTCGTGGGTAGCGATGCATTGCCCGCGTCGTATGCGGTGTGCCGCTGGTGGTAACGCCACCGCCGTGCTGTTCTCCGTCAGCAGCGCGCGCCGGAGGAGCAGCCGCCAATGAATTTCCACCGCTGGGTGAAGGTCCTCCTGCCCACGCCGACTCCAATGGGCCAATGCTGCTGCTGCTGCCACCATCCGTTTCACTTTTTTTGCCCACGAACCGATCTCGGGGCTCTGCGTCCGCGGTGGGTCGTGTCCTCTGGGACACGTGCTCTCCTTCGGCTGCCACTCCGTCAGGGCATCATCCCGTGGAGCGATGTCCCCCGTGTTGAAGCACAATGATGGATCTGATCCCGTGCTTGCCCTCTGATCCAGGCGTTTTTACTTTGCGTACAGTTCAAGCGCGCGCCTCTCCACGGTCGCCGATGCGCACATCTCCTCCATGAATGGAACATTAAAGACGCAAACCACAAGCGGTGCGATTGTGGCCGCGCAACCCAAACCGTGGACCGTGTCGTAAGCCACTGCGGTCTGCGCTACCTTCAACGGAGGAGGAGGATGAGCAGCGACATTGCACGAACTCTCTCCTGAAACCCTCTCGTCGTGGCTAGCAGACAGCAACGTTGGCGTTTAGCTCCTGAGCCATGCTGCTTCTGCTGCTGCTGCTGCTGCTGCGATCTTGCGCAAGAAGTAAATCCGAGCTTGTCCACGCAGTGCTCCAAGTTCCATCTCGGTGTCCGCGTTTCTGACCAAGTATCTCATAGCTACGAGCAGCCTGATCCCGATAATTATCACGGGCGGCTTTCCAAAGGCCTCCGTCCTTCTCTCGTTCTGCTCTGTAGCTCATCGTGTTGATCCCAGGCCGCCTTCCATAATAACACCGCTAAGTGGCGGGGACGTCACCACGACGCTTGTGCCAGGCAATGTGCGCTTTGAGGCCACGCGAACTGTCGAAGGCTCGCTGGAAGGAGGTCACGGGACAGGCTCAAGAATCATGGGTTGGGAAACTGAGATGACTGGCAGATGCACACCACCTGTACTCCCTACTGTGCCAACTCGCTGTGTTTTAGCTGACTGGCGCTCTGCTCATTGTTGTGAGCGTCGCTCATCTGCCTTCCGCTGATGTTGTAGGGCGACTGCCTCCAACTGCCCAGTAGCGTCCTTTACGAGCCTCCTCCACAGAGGCTGATCTTGACACCGCTGGTACCAGTCATCGGCAAGTCTACTCAGATCCATATTCTTCTGTACCATATAAGTGCATCTCTTTTCTAGCCCGTGCCGCGCCCGTTTAGCCCCCTTTATCCGGCCAAGCAAAACCTGTTTGAGAATTCGGTGGCTTGGCATGCAGGCTACATGACACAGCCAACGCACCCTTGCCTGCCGGAGGAGTTCACTGATGGAACTGGGCCCAGATGTTTCAAGGATTTGTGAGCTCCTCACACAATCCAGCCTGGTTAAATCCAGGATTATGCGTAGGCAGGCCAGCCTAAATGTTTCTAATCGGCACAGTGGTTCCAATAGGGGGGTGGGGGGGGGTCCACGTTTCGTAAGCATAGAGATAGCAGGGCATGACTGTGGCCGAAAAGACCCGAAGCTTAGTGTGGAGCGACAGACCCAGGTAGCTTCAACACAGCGTTAAGTAGCTGATGAAACAATTATGCTGCCCGACTCATTCGGAGTTGAGATTTCTGCTGTGAAACCGCTGCTGGTCATAATCACGTTGCCCAGGTATGGAAATCTCTCCACTCTCTGAGCAACTGCCCTCATAGCCAAAGGGGAGTTTAGGTAATGAAGTATTCCATGATAAAAAAAAAACACCCAGGCAGGTGCTTAGTTTTTGTGGGGCTGATGGTAAGGCGCCACCTCTTAGTAGCACGCTCAAGGTTCAGTAGCAGCGCCTTCTCAGAGTGAGCAGCAATCACCAGATCATCTATAACAGCCCTGTGTACATGCACACAGTCACTGCCGCCCTGTTTTCAAGTTGTGTCGCTTCAATCCGTGATTTTGTTTCGTTTCGTAATCTTGTTGTTGCTGTTGTTGTTGCTTTTTGTCTTGCTCAGATCCATGTCGAGTCCAACTTTGCAACCTTCTTTGTGAAGTTCTTTAATCAGTCATTGGCGTGCATCTTCCATCACTGCTCGTTAAGATGACTATGTCAACAGAAACATCCTGGATGGATAAAACTTTCTCCGTTTGTTTTATTGTTATGATTATGATTCTTGTCATCCCGCTTGTTGACCCAGGAGAGCCTCATCGAGTCTCAAGACTCATTTTCAGGAGCGTCCTGTCGAGTTTTCGCAGTAGGGGGAGGGGCGATACTGCTGGCTGTATAATTCAAATCGAATATTCTTGGTTCTTTGGTAAAGTCACCTAGATAGAAAACAAAAAAATATACAAATAATTAATTGAAAATAATAAAAGCAAAAAAACATAATAAAAATAGTAAAATAAAATTCCAATAAAAAAATACATTGAAAATAATAAAAGCCACAATCCCACGACGTTTCCATCGCAACCCCCGCCCACTCACTCTGGATTCCTTATAAGCAGCTACATTTGGAGGCTTGCCCCCTCTTTTCTCTCCGCCTGATGAAGACCGCTTGTGTTGCCATCGAAACGTCGTGGGGTTTTTGCTTTTATTATTTTCAATTTTTATTTTTATTTTTTTTTTTATTGGTATTGTGTTTTTTTGCTTTTATTATTTTCAATTTACTATTCATATTTTTTTTTATCTACGTGACTTTACCAAAAGAACCAAGAATATGAATTTCTGCAGTCACGAAAGTTTTAAGTAAAAATCCAATCGAATAATTTGCAGGCGATTTTTATCAGAATTTTGGGACATTTGACCAATGGGCAGTTACATTGCATATCAAGTGGTAAACCTTTATTTCTCCCAAATATATTCTGCTGTTGTTAACCGTACACCAAGATCTCGCCTATGAGTCCATCAAAATGCCTCTGTTCAACTGCACGTAACATTAACTCGTTATCCTCACTCACCCCGAGGCATGTTTTTCATGGGCACTGTATTTATTGCACGTCATCACTCATGTTATTATTTGTTTTTGTCTACGATCTTGCTCATATGCCTGTATCGTGCTTGTGGTGATCTAATAAAGCGTCTCCTACAGCAGCTGCTGCTGCTTCCTGCATATCTCCCTTGAGCCACAGAATTGGAGTTCCAAGAACAGTTCTCGAGTTGCAGCCCACCTGGCACCTTGGGCACGGTGGTTTTTTTTTGTTAATCGACTCGAGATTCGTCGCCAATTCCAGGACGGAATCCAAATTCCCGTGGGGGTCAAAATTCGCTTCAAGGGGCTGGCCCCGAATTTCTCGGCGTAATGCAAACGCAATTTAAATAGTCACTTTTAAAGTACGCGAGCTCATGCCAACGGCATCTGCAGTGCCCAGTGCCCTACTCTCACCAGAATTCTGGCCGAGCTGTGGTGCGTCGCCGAAACCTGTCAATCAAAAGCGGCGTCGGTCACGGGATTATATATTTTTTAAAGTTGTCAAGGGAAAGTCTGACTCGCCGCTACTATATTTATGGAAGAGATGTCGTTTTTGTTGGTTGGGTAGGACGCCCTGCCCAAATTGCTGGAAGTTCGTGAATAAAAATAGCTTCGAAGCTCATCGGATTCATTCGGCGTAAATACATTTCCTGATTCTGAACTCAAGAGATCATCTCGAGTTGCTCGGAAAGTGAAGGAGATTGCCACTCTGTGTAAGTGGACTCTCTCTCTCTCTCTACGGTCTATGAAGCCGAGGAAAATGACTCAGTTGAGATATTGATGGCAAATGTCGCCACCCCTCACCCCCCCCCTCCACTCGATTGCGAGAACCTGACGGGACCCTGCCGAAAGAGAGCCGTGAGACTTAGCGAGGTCCCCCTAGGAAAACTACCGTGACGATCATATGTATGACGATTTTTAAGTGGTTCACATTTTTGCAGCACTTATCAAATGGTGCGTTTTTCCTTCTTGGCTGTGTGTTGCGCACAGATAAACGCGAGTATTGATTCTGTTGAGAAAGAGGGCTGTTCTACACACAACCACATACACATTTATACAAACGAAATACAAAGATGCCCCGTATAGTCTTAACGGACTGTTGGGGCAAGTGCTGCTCGCGGAGCACCTATGAAGGCCGGCACGGTACACGAGGAGGTGGGAGGCATCAGCTCGGAACAGCGATGTCAGAAATTAAACACGTTTTCTTTTTTAATATAAACAGAATTTAAAACCAGAGATGTGCACGTGTTTGGAGACAAATGTGACATTTTTATTAAAACAAATGTACCCAGATTTTGACTTCGCGTGCACGTCCGTGGCGTGCAAACATCAGCACTTCGAGAGACAAAGGCGGCCGGGCATCGTTCTGATTACACCACTACCCATCGCTATGTCAGGATTAACGAGGGATCTTCGTGTGTGTGTCAAGTCACGTGGAAGGGTCGCTCATCTCATATGAGCATCACGTCCACGCAGGCCAATTTAAACACCAAATGTGCTTACTACACACACCTTCGTTTTAGCTTGCAATATTTTTCTGGGTAGCCCCCCACCCTCCCACCGCCCACACTGACGTCACCCCCCCCCCCCCCCCCAAAATGCGTCAGTGGTGTTCTTGGTAAATGGTGATAATGTGCAAATAGTCGAGTGGTTGGGTGAATACGTGGGTTGGCATGTAGGTAGGTGAGTGGTTGGGTGAATGGATATGTAATTACGTAGGTAAGTGGGTGGATGAGTGGATAGGAAGGTAGGTAGGCTGGTGGGTGAATGCACGTTTGGGTTTAAGGGTAGGTATGTGAGTAGGAGGGCAATTATATATGTAGTTAGCTAGGTAAGTGGTCGGGTAAATAGTTAGGTAAGTAAATTGTTAGGTAAATCGGCAATATGCGAATTCACAGATGTGAATATTGTTAGAGGCATGCAGGCTAGGTATGCAGGTGTTGTAAGTGAATAGGCAGGTGGGCAGGCGGGCGGGCAGGTAAGCAGATAGGTAGTTAGGCGATCAGTTGGGTCGGCAGAGGCTTTACCTCTAGGCGTGAGAGCGTTGGGTCAACAATCGTGTCTCACAAGGCAGAGTGAGAGCATGGCTCTCTTCTGTATCAGCTGCTGTTGCTACAATGATCCTAATCCTCGACAACTCATTCGTGGCATGCGTCCTGTCCCCGTGCGCACACCCCTGGTGAACCCGGCATACATACAGACAAAGATCCCCCATTCAGCCCTCAGAGGTTGTTGGAGCAAGTGCTGTTGGCGAGCGCCTATTAAGGCAGCGGGCGGATGCGAGCGGTAGGCCAAGGATTATAACGCAATGCGCCACGATCCGGCCGCCCAAGTTGGATTCCCGGTCGACAGCTAACGTCAGTAGTGATCAATACCTGAGCTGGTCCTGAACTCCCTCCCGATTAACTGAGTTGCGCTCACCGGCGCGGTGAAGTATGATCAAGCAACTCCTGCAGCTGGCACGTCTTTGTCGTCCTGCTGCCGGTTGGTGTCCGCAGCTCAAACGTCAGACAACCCTGCAAGTCGACTTCGGGCAGGGCCGGGAGAGGTTCATAAATAATTTCCATTGTGCACTAAAGTCGTCGGGATTGTAGTTAATCTGTATAATCATTGACGCCATCGGTGCAAGTGCCTTTAGCGAGCAGGAACCACGCCCGACCGCCTTTGTCTCCCCAGCGCTGATAATTAACCACCGCAACACGTACTCGTTTAGGGCTGAGTCGACCTTGGGGAAACCCGCAACCGTTTCCGATATCACTCGCCCCCACTGATATTAGCCGTGTTTGTTAGGAATCGTACTCAGGCGCACGAGGTAACCTAAGCACCACGCCACCGCTCCCCACTACACACACACACGTGAACACACACACACACACGTGAACACACACACACGTGAACACACACACATGTGAACACACACACGCGTGAACACACACGCACGTGAACACACACGCGCGCACACACACGTAACACACACACACGTGAACACACACACACGTGAATACACACACATGTAACACAAACACACGTGAACACACACACACGTGACCACACACACGCACACACACACGTGAACACACACACATGTAACACACACACGTGAACACACACACGTGAACACACACACGTAACACACACACACGTAGCACACACACACGTAACACACACACACGTAACACACACACACGTGAACACGCACACACACGTGAACACACACGCACACACAAACGTGCGCGTAACACAAACCAGATCGCATTGAGAGTGCGCTCTTGTGAATTATATCTTTATTACAACTTCGCGTGCCTCGACATGCATGGTTAGGCTAATTTCGCGTAAACACAAGACGCCAGATGGTTCTCAAATGTTTGAACTTTATCAGTTTTTACGGCAGCCTCGTCGCACCGCATGGCTACCTAGAGTAGTATTTAGACTCCGCGGCTAGATACACAGTCACGACTCAGCAGTCGAAGCATCTCCGTCTCTATATATTTACCAAACCACTTACCTCTTACCCACAGTGTTAACCGTTAAACCGGTAACCGTTTTCAGAATCTATTACCGGTTCTCAAAGTCATGAACCGGAAAACCGTTCCCAGCGGGATTTTTTTTACTATAGCACCGATTGTCCTCGGGTTTGTTTTTTTTCGGCGCAGGTGATAGGTAAAGGTGCAGCCCTGCAATTGCTTGCCCACGACACTGCTGACGGAAGGGTCTCCACTAGAGGGAGCTCTCGGGGGGTAGTTGGTCTACTCTTCCACTCTGACTCAACCAGCGGTCGGGCAACCAAAATAACAAGAAGATTCGTTTTCTCGAAATTCGGTAACGAACTCAAAACTTCAAAAGCGGTGGTGAATACGAAAGGGTGGCTCCTTAATAATAATAATTTTTAAAAATGACGGTCACGAAGCAGCCCTTGAAGGACCACACGCGGACTCGGAAACCAACGCTTTGCCCCACCGCACCGCTACGGACGACGATCTGCGGTTGCACCCCTCGGTTCATACCGATGAGTGGGCACAGGCGGGTGGGATTTAAGCGCTTGAATCTCACAAGGATCACGTGCCCCAACAGAATGCCAAAAGGCTACGCGCGGGAAGCGTTGTCTTCGTGTCTCTCTGTGCGAGAGTGCGTATGTGCCGTCGTGTTAACGGGTGTGTGTGAGTTTGTGGATGCCAGCGTGTGTGCTGTGTACGTGTGTGTGTCCGTGTGTGCGCGCCTTCGTGCGTGTGTGGAGAGCGGTAGTGAAGTGGTCATCGCACAGCGCAACGAACCCGCCATACCCGAGTTCGATTCCCGCTCACATTGGCCTTCCCTAGGTCGACTCAGCATCAAATTAATTCCCGGTGCGATGTGTAACTTCAGCCTTGGGGAGACAAAGGTGTCAGTGCGCCGTGCCGGCCTTCGTAGGTTGTTTAAAAAGTCGGTTGCACGGGCGGTCTTTGTGTGCGTGGTGCAATCGGGAGAGAGTGTTACGTGTGCCGAGCGGTGGCGTTCTGGTTTTACGCTCTGCACCACGAACCCAGCCACCTGAGCTCTACTCCTTGACCGCGGCTAACATCAGTGGCGGTCGATAACAAACCCAGCCGGCGTGGGTGTCGACTAGGCCTAAGAAATAAGTAACCCAGATGCGGTGCGTAAAAGATCAGAAACTGGGGGGGGGGGGGGGGGGGGGATAAAGGCGATCGGGCGTAGTTTTTGCCACAACACAACGCCCTCGCGAGTCGTAATAGATGCTCGCTAACAGCACTGGCCTCCGCCCCCGCCCCACGCAAGTCTGTTAAAGTCTATCAGGGGGGAGTAGGTGGGGGAGTATCGTTGTCTTTGTGTTGCGAGCGAGCGTGCGTGCGTGTGTGCGCCAGAGTGTTTGTATGCGAGCGTTGTGTGTGTGTGTCATTGAGTGCGCCTTTCAATAGTCCACACTCAATGGGTTTCACTGCCTGTGTGGAGGGTTTAATGAATTGCTTTCAATGGACCCCTTCGCACTTTGAAACATAAATGGCAGCTCGCTTCGCATGTTGATTATTGAGTCATTTGCGCATCGAACAACATTCGAGAGAGCGCCAATTCCATTGCGGAGGCGATTCAAATTCCATGTCGGGGAGTGACACTCAGATGAAATAAGCACACACAAAAAGTGTTTAGTCTATCGAATGAGACAGCCTTTTGCTACAAACTAAGTCATCGCTGCAAACTCCACATTCCTCTGACGAGGCCAAGTAATTCCAGAGGATACCCAATGATTATATTATTGAACGCCCCTCAATGCAGTCTACAAATCCTGATTAGCTTTCTCTGGCCTCTTAATGTGCTGGGAAGATTGGCCATTGGCCCGAAACGTTTCCTGTTCGAAATGTTTCACTTGGAGGCCGCAGGGTTATTGTCGGACGTGTTGAGTGGATTATTGGAGTGGTCGCCTGCCTGTGATTGTGCGCTAGAAACGCGTTTTGATGGATGGCTGAATAAAACATTTCTCAAATAATCGTTAGAAATCAATTGGTTTATTTAAATCAACATCATCAGCATTCTTTTATTGAGTAATTGAAAGTTGTTTAGCATCATCGCTCTGCTACTACTCGTGCGTATAGAAATGTGTCATCATCATCACCAGCCATGATCGATCCACTGCTGGATGAAGGGCTCGCCAAGCCGTCGCCACCTCTCACGACCCTGCCTACGCTCGTATTGCTGAACCGAGCAAAAGCCCCTCCGTCATCGGCATCGTGGAAGGCGCAACGCAGAAAGTCCCCTGGTTTTCATCTTCCGCGTAAGCTCGTGGTGCACACTTAACCGCATCCGTTACAACCCGTGGCAGATGCGGACGCCTGACGCACGGACAGAAACTTTAAAAAATGAACCCGTAAAAACAAAGTTTTTCACTATAAATCCTTTATATGCGTGGCGGCTAGAGTCCTCTCGTCCTCTGGCTTGAGATGGCTGCCACCTATGGGTCAGATGATTGCCTGCCACCATTAAGCAATTGGTAATTAAATATAAAGAAAAATTCTTAAAATGTTGAAAATTTTAGAGAAACAAAATTCACGCAAATAAATTATCACGCACAACGAGTCTGTGTGCAAAATGTCAGCTCGATTGGATCACGGGAAGTGGGTTAAAAAACGACAGAAAGATTTGCACGGTCGTAAGCGCGCAAGCAAGTGAACTTAATATAATGGATTTAAAAAAAAAGTCTCCGTCGTGCGACTGTGCATTTTATATTAAAATAAGTTTTGGCAGAGGTGGGATTTGAACCCACGCCTCCAAACAAAAGTGGAGATTGAATTCGGCACCGTGGACTGCCCGGCCCCGTTACCAAAATGGTAGATGCAATACCAGACACGGCCAATGGGCATCATCGCCAATACCTTGTCGTGAAATTATTTTAATTGTGTCGAAGCTAAAAAACATATTTTGCAGGTTGTGTTTTACATAAAACAAGATTTGGCAGCGGTGGGATTTGAACCCACGCCTCCAAAGAGACTGGAGCCTTAATCCAGCGCCTTAGACCGCTCGGCCACGCTACCTGGTCGCTAATGCCAACAGCAGAAATCGCCAATGGGCATCATCACCAGGAACTTGTCGTGAAATTATTTTAATTGTGTCGAAGCTAAAAAACATATTTTGCAGGTTGTGTTTTACATAAAACAAGCTTTGGCAGCGGTGGGATTTGAACCCACGCCTCCAAAGAGACTGGAGCCTTAATCCAGCGCCTTAGACCGCTCGGCCACGCTACCTGGTCGTTAACATGAGCAACAGAAATCGCCCATGGGCATCATCACCAATAGCTCGTGTTAACGTTTGACTAAAAGCTTCGGAACTGAAATACATTTTTAATTCTAGATTTGAAGCTTTCGTGACTGCACGGATTCATACTCTTAGGTTTTTCGGTAAAGTCACGTAGGTAAAAATAAAAAATACAAATAATAGAAATAATAATAGAAATAAAATAATTATTATTTATATATATTTTTTTACCTACGTGACTTTACCGACAAAACCTAAGAGTAGGTACATTTTTAAGTTTGTCATTGGGTAAAAAGAAGGCAGTTGTTACCGGCAGGATTCGAGCCCACTCCTCCAATCAAAGCGGAGACTTAATTCGGCACGTATAAAGACGCGGCGCACGGACCCACAAAGACGAAGGGGACATCACGGCGGCGACGATGCAACACCGCTGCTCCTGACGCGGCTCTCCGCTGGCTCGGCCACCCGGATGTGACATTGCGGGTGTGGCGCGACATCGACATCAGCAGCCGTACGATAGAAGGGGCATCGTGGAGGGTCCTGAGACGCCCACCTGAGTCCACCTGAGTCCACCTGTAGTTCACCGTCGAGTCCGCTCAGGGGGGGGGGGGGGGGGGGGGCACGCGTGGACCACGTGCGCGCACAGCGTGCGACGTGGCCACGTGACCCACGTGACCCCCCCCAGGTGAGGGAGGCCGCCAAGGGAACCTGTCTCGCGAGAGCCGTGACCGGCCCGGCAGCTCCGAGCCGGCGATTCGGACGGTGGGGGGGGGGGGGGCGACGGCGGTGAGTGGGTGGGTGGCTTTCAATGTCTTGGCTCGGCCATTCCTCGCCGCCGCCACGACGCCACCGTCCGTGAGACGACCGGCGAGTCGCTGCGTGGCGCGTTGGTTCGGCGCGTTGCCTTGCGAATGAAGTTACGTTGCGCCATGAAGGTCGTCGTTATCACGATGCGATGGTCGTGCTGGACGGCGATTGTCCCTCATTCCGCCGTTAACTCGGAAAACCGGACAGGGCCATGGTCAGCGAGATGTATGTTGAACTTCTTTGGCGCCGTACGTCGTCAACCTTGCTAATCGGAGGTGGAGTCACAGCGAAAGCACATAGAGAGAGATAGAGCCACTCTGGCCTGTGTGTAATAATACTAATTAACATTAAGGCAGTGTTGTTGTTGATGACTGCGTTGATATTCGCTTTTTGGGGAGGGAGGTGGGAGGGTGCTTTTGTGCTTGTGCACCATTGCCCAAGCTCAAATCGAGTGTTTAATTTATGAAGCTCATAAAGGCTCATAATGGCTTACGCCTGCGAATTGTGTTGAGTGCCAGCTGCCCGCGGTGATTGGCAAGGCGGCAGGTGGAGGTGACATGGGGAAGCGCCGATCGCTTGCGAGGTTCCTCCGAAGCCATGCGTGAATGTCGCGCCGAACTCTCTGCGCTGCAAGGAATCGTAAATAACATCGATACAATGCTGGGTTCTTCTCCCTGGGGCATGGGTGCGGGGTTGGTGGGATGTGATGTGGAGGCGGTGATGGGTGATGGGTGATGTGATGGGGATGATGGTGGTAGGGTCCGGGGGGAGGAAAAGAGGTGTGGCGTAGTGTGGGCGATGGGAGGAAGACTGCAGACCATTCTGTCTCCGAGTCATCCGTCCATGCGTTATTATTCACACCAGCACCACTGAGAGAGAGTGTGTGTGTATGTGTGACTGATTAGTGTGGGGAGCGGTGGGGCAGTGGTTAGCGCGCTGCGCTATGAACCCGGCATCCGACTCCCGCTCACGACCAACACCAGTGACGATTATCTGAACCAATATTGGCACTCCCTAGGTCGACTCAGCCTCAAATCTGAACCTGGTGCAGTTTGTCAACATCGCCACGCGAGAGACATGGCCCCCAGCCACCTTCGTTCGATTCCCGGCAACGCGCATCACGTGATTTCTAAAGCTGCCCGGCACCTTTGTTTTTGTTGACACATTTGTTTTTGTTGACACATTCATTCGCTTCGATTATAACACATCTGAGAAAATAAAAGCGTGAGAAACAAACAAACACACACACGCGCACGCGCGCACGCACGTGCGTACGTACATTTCCAATGTAAAAAGGCACACGATGCAAAAAAAACGACTGTGTTAATGATGTGATATCTACAAGAACACAATTTTTTTTATCAAACGTCTCTAAACTCCCAACACCAGCGGCGTTGTGCGGTAGGGCACGCTCTCTCCATCCTCACGTCAACAAAACTCTCTCTCCTCCCTCTCTCTCTCTCTTCTGTCATCTCTCTCCTCTCTCGTCAAGGCCTTGCCCTCATCTCTCCATCTCGCTCTCTGACCACCTGCAACACGCGGTAGCCAATGCGATTACCCAGAGCCGGAGTCAGATTCTGTAGGTCCCTGGGCTACAGGGTACTGGAAAAAACACTATGAGACCTCCTTTACCAGTGGAAAAATATAGTAGTAGGTTTTTACCCTTTAAACTGGTACAAAACTGACACCTTTATACAAGGCATCATGTTTGCAATAACCGCAACACAAGCAGTCAAAATGCAAACAAAAAGAAACAACTCTGATAATGGTAATGATATGCACTGTCCTTGAAGTTGATTGGTCTGTCTCGGGTGTGGACCAATCAACTTCTTGTATAAAGGTGTCAGTTTTGTACCAGTTTAAAGGGTAAGGAAAACAAAGTTAAAGAAAAAATTACACGGCTAACAGCAAATTTAAATTCAGCATTCACAAATGAAATAACTTTTCACTTCTTCATCTCTGGAGGCCCTCCAGCTGACGGAGGCCCAAAAGCCCCGTGCCTTAACCCAGAACTGCGACTACCCCACCCCCGGCTCGACACGGCGTGCCTTCACCGTATTGATGCGAACCCCCCCGCCCCCCCACGCCCCATCACACACACACATTGCTCGGTGCAACATCGTGATTAATTGTCTTGCGTTTCATTCTGGGCGCTTTGAATGAACTCGCTCCCACTTGCCGTTCACGCCCACCGCCACCACTGCTCCCTCTGCTCGCTCAATCAGCCCCGCTGTGATTGATTGATGAGTTGGGAATTGGGCCTGTTGCTCGACCCCGAAATGGTCCTCCTATTTTGTTGTTGTTGTTGTTCTTGTTGTAATCACTACGCGTGTTTATTCGCCCGTACCAGTGGTTCTTCACCTGGGGGGGTGCGAGATGCCCTTTCTGGGGGGCCACATTTCTTTTAAGATAAATCATCGAAACACAAATTAAGCACGGGCACATAAGCAACACTACTTTGTTTCATTAAACCCTGTGTGTGTATTAACATCATCATTCTTTTTGAGGATAGAGAACCAAATAGTGTTGCAAGGCTGCAGTATAAAGGTTATGAAACCAGTGGCCTAGACGATCCAAATAGCCCTGAATTAGCCTTGTCTCGCAGAATCTTTGGAAGCCAAGCAGGCTTTGGGCCTGGTTAGTGGGCTGACTTGTATTGCAGAACTCCCGGGTCTTATCGCATGCTACTTGGAGCAAAGTGGTGGAAACTTGAGTGGCACTTCAACGTAAAGTCGTGACACGAAGAAGATAGAACTTGGATCTCCATTCGGATGTTCGTGCGATGAACAAAGAACCATCGCCCAAAACGTCGCCCGTCATGTTTTCCTGTTCAGCCAATGCTCATGGCGAATGTGTTGAGTTTCTTTTTGCATTCGCAGCGAGCACTGCAGCGCCTTGTGTCGATATATGGTCCCTGAAGATGACGACAACAGCAGTTAAATTTTGCTTTAAAGCTTTCGTGACTGCAGGGATTCATATTCTTGGTTCTTTCGGTAAAGTCACGTAGAAGGGAAATAATAAAAAGAAAACATAATAAAATAATTCTCACGACGTTTCGACCACAACGCAAGCAGCCGTCATCAGGTGGAGAACAGGTCTGTCGAGAAGACAGAGTCTGAACGGACTATTTCCATTCTACGTGACTTTACCGAAAGAACCAAGAAGATAAAACAGCAATGTTCGTGAACTCCCCTTGGTCGCGTACAGTATTTTTGCACGGCGAGTGGCAAGCCTCTTTACGTGTCCTTCGCATGTGAATCGTACGGCATTCAAACCGAAATGTTAGATTCTCACACTTGCAATACGCAGAATTCATGAGTTAAACGATTTCAATATGACGAGGGGTTTTTGTCGCTGTTTCTTTCTGTGCAGTAATTGGTGACCGGACTGAGACCACCAATCACATCGCTTCACTTCAAAAGCGCAGTTTTATCAGAGCGCGGCCAATACTCGGGTTCGAACCCAGGTTCTCAGCTGTGCCGGCTACACCGTCTGTGACTCGGAGACGTGGAAAAGCAGAGAAAGAGAGAGAGATCAGAGAGAGAGAGCATGCGCGGCTGACCCACGCCGTGCCGGCCTTCAAGGAGCAGTGGGCGATCGAGGAGGCCGTGTGCTCGGTGGCAGATGACAGGGAGCTCTGCATGCAGTTACGAGCTACCCGTCGGAGGCCGTTGGACTGCGAGAAGGGCTGCGTGCAGAACGAGAGAGAGCGAGAGAGTGAGCGAGAGAGTGAGCGAGAGAGTGAGTGAGAGAGAGAGCGAGAGAGTGAGCGAGAGAGTGAGCGACAGAGTGAGCGAGAGAGTGAGCGACAGAGTGAGCGAGCGAGAGAGCGAGCGAGCGAGTGAGCGAGAGAGTGAGCGACAGAGTGAGCGAGAGAGCGAGCGAGCGAGTGAGCGAGTGAGTGAGCGAGAGGAGGGGAGGGGTTACATAAAGCAAAGTAAAAAAAAATACGATATGATGAACGAAGCAAAGTGCCGACTACACCGAGCATCTTCTTGTTTCCACTGATCGTAAAAAAGAGAGAGAGTTAAGAGACGGGTGTTCATATTGAGGCAGGAATTGTGTCAGTGCCGCTGTATAGGGGCCCGACTTTCACAAACAAAAGACTTGGAAACACATTGATTGCCATCAGAGGGTAAGCGACTTGGAGGTTCAGAAGAGATGTTGGTACGAGATTGCTTTGATTTAACGGGGTGGCACCCAGAGGGCAAGGACCAGGGGGAGAGATATCTCTATCCAGATGGTGGTGCTGGCGGTGTTGAAGAGACGATACGATGTGCACTCGCAGGACTTGTCCACTCTGTAACGAGGGAACTATATAAAGCCATGTGGCGGTGGTAAAACTGCAAGAGCGGTCCTTGAAGGACGTGTCAAGCGTGTGATAACGTGGGGACAGGCATATCAATGGCAATCAGAGATCTGAGACCAAGGGGGGGAGGAGACATACGGCCAGAGATGCTGGTGGTGATGAGACGGTCATTGTAGATCTTGGAGGTCGGATGACTGACTGTGAAACACTTGTAGAAGCTGACGGAAAACAGGAAGCGAGGACGAAGAGTGGTTGTGGCATCGACGTTTCATGACCTCTCGACCTTTCCTTCTAACTTGGAACTCTAATTGTTTTTATTTCCCTTTATTGCTGAGCCGCTCTCGCACCGGACATCTGTGCAAAATGAGCTTCGCGAAGCTCATCGGATTCCTCCTCCAGCCCCCGTCAAAGTCTCTGATTCCCACTCGGTGCTGGGCGAGTTGAGAAGCAAGAGAGTGAGTGATGGAGTGAGGGGGGGAGTGGGTGAGTGGGTGAGAGAGTGAGTGAGTGAATTAGTGAGTGAGTGAGGGAGTGAGTGAGTGAGATAGTGAGAGAGTGAGTGATGGAGTGAGTGAGTGAGGTAGTGAGAGGGTGAGTGAGTGAGTGAGGTAGTGAGTGAGTGAGGTAGTGAGAGAGTGAGTGATGGAGTGAGTGAGTGAGGTAGTGAGAGGTTGAGTGAGTGAGTGAGGTAGTGAGAGAGTGAGTGAGGTAGTGAGAGAGTGAGTGATGGAGTGAGTAAGGGAGTGAGTGAGGGAGTGTGTGAGTGAGTGAGTGATGGAGTGAGTGAGGGAGTGTGTGAGTGAGTGAGTGAGGTAGTGAAAGAGTGAGTGAGTGAGGTAGTGAGAGAGGGAGTGAGTGAGTGAGTAAGTGAGTGAGTGAGCGAGTGACTGAGTGAGTGAGTGAGCGTGTGACTGAGTGAGTGAATGAGTGAGGGAGTGAGTGAGTGAGCGAGCGAGTGAGTGAGTGAGTAAGTGAGTAAGTGAGTCAGTGAGTGAGTGAGTGAATGATTGAGTGAGTGAGGGAGTGAGCGAGCGAGTGAGTGAGTGAGTAAGTGAGTGAGTGAGGGAGTGAATGAGGGAGTGAGTGAGTCAGTGAGTGAGTGAATGATTGAGTGAGTGAGGGAGTGAGTGAGGAAGTGAATGAGTGAATGAGTGAGTGAATTAGTGAGTGAGGGAGTGAGTGAGGGAGTGAGTGAGCGAGCGAGCGCTGCCGAGTGTGGTCGCAGCGCGCAGCACACGGTACCAGCTACAACGGCAGCCCCCCCCCCCCCCCGCAGTCTTTGATTTGGAAGCAATTAGGGACACAATTTGCGAGCGGATGCGTGAGAGAGAGAGAGACGGGTGTTCCTTTGTCGTTGTTGATGTCGCCGGGAGACCGGCGTGCGGAACAATGCCTTTGATGATGATGATGATGACGACGACGACGATGATGATTCACTCGGTTTCAAAATAAAATATAATACACGAGAGGAGCCCTTTTCGGAGTGCGCGAACCTGATACAGACGCGCGGCCCCTGTGAATGCGCGTGCGTGCGCGCGTGCGTGCACCTAAACAGCTTTTGTTCGGCCGGATCGAGGGGGCTAAATGGGCACAGCACGGGCTAGAGGAGAGATGGAATGACGTGGTACAGGAGGATGTGGAGCTGAGTGGACTTGCCGATGACTGGTACCAGCGGTGTCAAGATCGGCCTCTGTGGAGGAGGCTCGTGAAGGACGCTACTGGGCAGTTGGAGGCAGTCGCCCTCCAACGACAACGGAGAGCAAAGGAGCGACGCTCACAACAACGAGCGGAGCGCCTGGTGGCTAAAGCACAGCAAGTTGGCACAGTAGGGACACAGGTGGTGCATCGGCCACTCGTCTCGGTCAGTCGACCCGTGGCACCACCCGGGTCTGCCCCGTGACCTCCTGCCGGCGGGCGTTCGACATCTAACGTGGCCTCAACGTGCACCTAGCCTGGCACAAGCGCTGTGATGACGTCGCCGCCACTTAGTGGCGAATGGCGCTCGTTGTTGTTGTTGTGGGGGAGCGGTGGTGTGGCGATCAGCGCACTGCGCTACGAACTCCGCGCTCGATTCCCGCTGGCAGTCGACAGCAGTGACGATGACCTGAGCCGGTCCTGAGCCGGTCCAAGTAGAGACGCAGCCTTCATTGAGCAGCTGCTGCAGTGTGTGGACACCAGCAGAGGCGACCAGGCGTGGTGCTGACCACCCGCCTAACCCCCGTGTCGCCCGTGTCAGCCTGCATAGGTTCTCGCGAACAGCACTTGCCCCCACAGCATGTGGCAAACGCATTGTTCTGCGAATCGCTAGGCCCCGTCGCCGCTTCACCAACCCGCATTGACCGACGTGGTGAAGTATGGCCGAACAAACCCCGACGACTGACACGACATGGCAAGAAGGCCATTGGATCGAACGCACCTGGGCGAAGAGACCGTGGCGGGTCTCGTGATGGCGCGTGCAGAAAACGCGTGCGGCTTAAAGGCATCGACAAGGCCAGCGAGCAGGAATGGTGCAGGGCCGATGGTGCGGTCGAGAAGAACGACGGAGTGAGTGGCTGCCAACGGCGAGACAAAGAGAGAGATAACGTGCACGATAGGACGTCCAGCCCGGAGAGACGGAGCGATGAAACCAGCTCGTGTACAGCTGCTAGGTGGATTAGCAAATTGTCAACTGGCAGGATGGTGAGAGATGACAATGGCATGGGGGAGATGAAAGGGGCTTCATCCAGCAGTGGATTGATCACCGCTGATGATGACGGTGATTATACATTGTTTTGTAACTGATATATTCGCACTGACTTGAAACATCCTACCCGCAGTGGGTCTGTTCATAAGAATGCACCGTTTGTCCCGTGGTATAATCCTGTTTTGCCTCGTTTCATTCATTCATTTATTCGGAGAGTGTACGGATCATGGAATTTTGGCAGCACCCATCAAGTAAATTACGCTCACGCGGTGAAGGTCGCCACTAAATTGACTGAATATGAAATGTCACCTCCTTATGATGTGTATATATTTACACGTGTAAATAATTTAACGTCGCTACCCGAGAACACAAAGGGCTTATTTCTGTGAAACATGGAACGCCAGGGTTTATTTCCTCTCCGCCGTGTGCGTCAGTTGCGAAGAGAATGCAACGTCGCGTTTAGAGGAGGACGCGTTGCGAGAATGGTTCTCACTTTAGCCACCACCACGTGAAATGATTTGGCGAGACTATTGCATTTACGTTGGAGTATTCTTCTTGGTTCTTTCGGTAAAGTCACGTAGAATGGAAATAATAAAATAATAAAAATAAAACATAATAAATAATTCTCACGACGTTTCGGCCACAACGCAAGCAGCCGTCCTCAGGTGAAGAACAGGTCTGTCAGAGGACGGCTGCTTGCGTTGTGGCCGAAACGTCGTGAGAATTATTTTATTATGTTTAATTTTTATTATTTTATTATTTCCATTCTACGTGACTTTACCGAAAGAACCAAGAAAATGAATCCCTGCAGTCACGAAAGCTTTAAATCGTTGGAGTATTGTACAGTTTTCTAAATATTCACGATGAGTATATGTATAGAGATAGATACGCACAGATACAAAGACCCCCCCCCCCTCCGTATAGCCACAACAGACTGTAGGGGCAAGTGCTGTTAGCGAGCACCTATAAAGGCCGAAACGGCACATGAAGGCGTGGGTGGCAAGCACCACGCCCGGCCGCCTTTGTCTCCCTCGCGGCGATGTTTACACACCACGCCAGGTGCTCATTTGAATGCTGAGTCGACCTAGGGGGAGGCCAAGGACCGGTTCAATAATCGTCACTGATGTTGGCCATGAGCGGAAATCGAACTCGGGTCGCCAGATTCGTATTGCCAACGCGCTAACCGCTGCGCCACCGCTCGCCACCATACACAAAGACAAAGCTCCCCCTTATAGCCTTAACCAACTGTTGGGGCAAGTGCTGTTAGCGAGTGGCACCTGTGAAGGCCGGCACGGCACATGAAGGCATGGGTGGAACAGCACCACGCCCGGCCGCCTTTGTCTCCCCAATGGCGACGTTGACGCATCACACCAGGCACAATCATTTTCGTGGAGCGGTATTGTCGCAGTTCAGCTACGTTGCACTGCGAACTCATCGATTCCCGCTCACGGCCAACTTTTGGTTGACGAATATCCGAATCGGTCCTGGGCCTCCCCCTAGGTCGACTCAGCCTTCAATTACGACCCGGTGCGGTGTGAGAACATCAGCAGCGGGGAGACAACGGTCGTGTTGAACAGCCGCTCCCATCGTGTGCAGCAGACCGCTAGCAGCACTTGCCCGACAAGTGCAAAGGCTAGACGGGGGACCTTTGTCATTATCTCAATTTATATCGCTCAATTGGGTACCGGGGGCATTGGTTTGAGGGTGCGTCTTACTTTCCGGAGCGCCGTGTACTTCACAGGGACGCGGTGCCCTAAACGTGCATAGTATACCACGCTGTGTGTGTGTGATACTCTCGATTTGGTCTCCGGTGTGAATTCCTGTCGGCAGCTCCTTAACGTCAGCCGTTATTGCCTCCCAAATTGACAGCTTTATTGCAATGATTATGATGGATGGCCCTGGACTGTCAATGCAGCCATCTCGGGCCCTTCTTTGTATCTCAAGGTGCGTGCGTGACAAAGACCCTGGGCATGCAACAAAGAAACACGTGCTGTTAGCGAGCACCTATTAAGGCAACAATGGTAAAGTACACGTGGAAGGGAAGCAGTTGGTGGTGGTCATCACCAAGCCCGGCCGTCTTTGTCTCCCCAGTGATGATGTGTAATTTTAGGCTGAGTCGACCTTTGGTTGATTTCAGGAGAGGTTCGGATGCCACTTGCGGCTGAAAGCTATGGCATGGAATTGAGCTTAGGTGGCGGGGGAGTTCGTAGTGCAGTGCGCTAACCACTCCACCACCGCTCACCATATACACGCAGTCCATACCCTTACACTCACAGGGAGGTGGGAGGCAAGCGCTGCCCCTGGCCACCTTTGTCTCCCCAATGCTGATGTTTGCACAGCGCAACCGGTGCTCATTGACGATTAAGTCGACCTAGGGGTGGCCCAGGACTGATTTAGATCATCGTAGATGTTAGCCGGGAGCAGGAATCGAATTCGGGTCGCCGGCTTCGTAGCACGATGCACGAACCACACACACAAAGATACAAAGATAAAGATCCCCCATATAGCCTTAACAGACTGTAGGGGCAAGTGCTGTAACGAGCACCTATGACGGCCGCAACGGTACGCGAGGGGGTGGGTGGCTAGCACCACGCCCGACCGCCTTTGTCTCCCTAGTGGTGATGTTTACACACCGCACCAGGTACTTATTTGAGGCTGAGTCGACCTAGGGGAGGCCCAGGACCGGTTCAGATAATCGTCACTGGTGTTGGCCGTGAGCGGGAATCGAACTCCGGTCGCGGGTTCATAGCGCAGCGCGCTAACCGCTACACTACCGCTCCCCCCACACGCACACACACGCTCACACACACCACACACACACACACACTCACTCCCTCGCACATACACAGCGCACACACACTCACACCACAACACGCTCACACGCACATATTCACACACACACAACACGCTCACACACACCCACTCACAACACTCACACAAATTCACACGCTCACACACACGATCACACACACTCAAATACACACACAACCTCACACACATACACCCCCACCGCCACACAGACCACACACTCCTCACCACACATGCTCACACACACAGACACACTCCCTCACACACACACACGCTCACACACACACTCTCACACACACGCTCAAATACACACACACACGCTCACACACTCCCTCACACCCACACAAACACACACACGCTCACACACACACGAGACACACTCCCACACACACACATGCTCACACACACTCCCTCCCTCACACACACACTCCCTCGCACACAGATGCAATATTGTTTCAATGGAAGGGGAATTAACAATGAGGTGGCGATGGAGACGTTGCAAGGAAATTGACAGAGCCCAGGAGGACGAGCGCGGGCTCTGAGACCCAGGGCTCCATCACCGCCGCATCTCCTCGCCTCGCCGTGATCGCATCAGCCGAGGCGCGACCTCGTGAGTGTCTCCGTGACGTTCTTATTGAACGATGATGAGTGGCGCAGTGGTGGAGCGCTCCACTCGTCGCTGTCGCAAGGACACAACGATTGGCGATGCTGCGTTGGTAGCGGTGTGGCACGCACGCACAAATAACAACACGTCCAATAGATTCGCCATCAGTTGGCGACGTTTCGGGCAATGGGCCTTCTGCGCGATTTAAATTTTGCCGATCGAACGTGCAACGAGAGAGGACTGCGCCTCCCTCTCAAACACAAAAAGATAAAGATCCCCCGTATAGCCTCCACAAACTGTTGGGGCAATTGCGGTGAGCGAGCACCTATGAAGGCCGGAACGGTGCACGAAGAGTTGGGTGGATGGCCAGAACTACGCCCGGCCGCCTTTGTCTCCCCAGTGGCGATGTTTACACACCGCAACAGGCACTTATTTGAGGCTGAGTCGACCTAGGGGAAGCTCAGGACCGGTTCGAGCGTCACCGGTGTTGGCTACGAGCGGGGTTCGTATTGCAGTGCGCTAACTACTACACCTACCGCTCCCCAGAAATACAGTGTGCTTCAAAAAAATATTAACACTTCTGAGAATTTGCAACAATACCTACGAGAAAATTAGAATATTCCAGGCACGTGTTGACAATGATGGCGAACAAGTGAAGACTCTGACTTTTTGAAGCTATTAACATTACATTTGCTATCATGTTACAGTGCATTAATCCGTAATTTTTTCATTAAAAACGATCGTCTCATGTAAGTGTTAACACTTTTTGTGAGGCACCCTGTGCTATGCAACACAAAGATAAAGACAAAGATCCCCCGTATAGCCTTGACAGACTGTAGGGGCAAGTGCTGTTAGTGAGCACCTATGAAGGCCGAAACGGTACACGAGGGGGTAGGTGGCCAGCACCACGCCCGACCGCCTTTGTCTCCCCAGTGGCGATGTTTACACACCGCACCAGGTACTCGTTTGAGGCTGAGTCGACCTAGGGGAGGACCAGGACCGGTTCAGATAATCGTCACCGGTGTTGGCCGTGGGCGGGAATCAAACCCGGATCGCCGGGTTCATAGCGCAGCGCGCTAACCGCTACACTATCGCTCCCCACTATGCAACACACACATTCTCATACAAACACGTGCACTGAATTGTCACAACCAAGCTCTGCGTGGTAGGTTGCAGAATGTTGCTTTGAAAGCAGCACGATGCTGGGAGTGGTATAGATTCTCGGATCCCACAAGAAAGTGGTGCAGCGTGACGAAACGTCACCAAATGCAATTCAATTCCAGCGTGGCATTGTTTTCACTCCTTTACCATATCATTTGTATGCAGCCTGATTGAGGCATTACAGATGAATATGTTTGTCACCGTGTAGGAACAGGACCCAGGGCTTGCTGGGGACTAAGGGCCATGGTTTAGGGGAGTCGGTCATAGAGAAGAGGGCGGTGGTGGTGGGGGCAGAGAGGGACAGACCGTAACTCCACCACGCCGGTCAATGCAGGCTGGTGATGTAAACACATTTCAGTTTCGCCTCTCGTCGAGTACCTAACTGGTCTGGGTGCCTCGATCCGGTGGAGCTACTCGGGGGGTCCAAGTCTCTTCGCTTCGGTAAAGTGGGGGGCGAGAGCATCCACTCAGCGGTGGGTTGACCGTAGCCGCTGCCGCTTCGGATAATGACGACGATCAGGACGCCTTCTGGATATGAACCTCATGTCGGAACCCCGGGGTTCCCATAAGCCCCCGGCTCTCGCACAAACTGCGTTGCGACGTCATTTTATGTCCGTTGAAGGCGAACGACACGGAAATCTGTTCCTCGAGAGGAGCTCTGCACGATGCGCTAATTAAAGTTTTGAAGTTTTGTTTGTGACTACGGCAATTTTGGCAACGACGGGTGCTTGGTGAAGAACGAGAGAAGATTGATTTCTTGGTGGGTCGCGGTGTTTATGCGCGCGGTGGGATGGAGTCGCCCAAATAAATTAATTAATTCATTGATTACGAGTTTGACTTCCGTTTATTCGAGACCCCGGGGTCCCGCCATAAGGTTCATATGGCAATTTCGGCGCACAAGAAGTGTCATGCCGCATTACGCACGGGGATACGTGGCCGATTCCATTCATGAGTGTCCGGCTTCTTCACGTGGGAGGAAACCGGAGGGAAGAAAAAAAACCTCCACCACATTCACCACCACCACATTCACCACCGCCACATTCACCACCGCCACATTCACCACCACCACCGCCGTGCCCCGTTCTTCACGGAACCACTTTGCCTACGAATTAGACCTGGCCACAATCAGTCCACTCGCCCCTCCACAACCGACTGCTCTCTATCACTCGCTCCGTCACTCGCTCCACCACTCGCTCCACCACTCGCTCGCTCCGTCACTCGCTCCACCACTCGTTCGCTCCGCCGCTCGCTCCTTCGCTCGCTTCGTCGCTCGCTTCGTCACTCGCTCCTTCACTCGCTCCAACACTCGCTCCACCACTCGCTCCGTCACTCGCTCCGTCACTCGCTCCGTCACTCGCTCCACCACTCGTTCACTCCGCCGCTCGCTCCTTCGCTCGCTCCTTCGCTCACTCCGTCACTCGCTTCATCGCTCGCTTCGTCACTCGCTCCTTCACTCGCTCCACCACTCGCTCGCTCCATCGCTCGCTCCAGTCGCTCGCTCCGTCACTCTCTCCGTCACTCGCTCCACCACTCGCTCCACCACTCGCTCGCTCCTTCGCTCGCTCCTTCGCTCACTCCGTCTCTCGCTCCATCGCTCGCTCCATCGCTCGCTCCGTCACTCACTCCGTCTCTCGCTCCATCGCTCGCTCCATCGCTCGCTCCGTCTCTCGCTCCATCGCTCGCTCCTTCGCTCGCTCCGCCGCTCGCTCGCTCCGTCACTCGCTCCTTCACTCGCTCCGCCGCTCGCTTCGCCACTTGCTCGCTCATTCTCCAGCCGCCTGTCGCCCCGTCGTGCGCGAGGGCAGGGAAATCGGATATTCATTCTCACGCGTCAATCAATCACGCGGACACGCAAAGTGAACAAGCAAAATGGGCAACCCGAGTCGGGGGAAGCCCAGAGCCGCCTTTGTCTCCCTCTATCTCCGCTGTCGTCTTTGTGCGTCGGTGTCGTCCTTTCAGAGCTTTGTTTGGCCTCGCCATGCTTTTGCGATTCATCCGTGTTGTGTTAACCCTTCCTCCCTTGTTGTGTTAAGCATTTCCTAGCAGTGCTCTGCTCTGATCTCCGTCTGCCTTCGCTGGAGTTGAGAGGTTGGGGTTGGGGTGGGGGCCAGTGTGGAATGAGAGGGTTGGGTTGATGTGACACGCGCTGGAGGATCGCTGCAGGGATTGTGCTTCGCTGAGCTGATGCGTTTGGGAACCGTCTGTGGCGAGTCAAATCGGTAACAACAATAGGAGCCTGGAAAAGCCCCCTTCCTCCTCGTCCCCCTGCCTCCGCCAAGGCTTTCGGTGGTGGCGGTGGTGCGTGGAGCGGTGGTGTAGTGGTTAGCGCACTGCGCTACGAACCTGGCGAACCGAGTTCGATTCACGCTCACGGCCAACACCGGTGACGATTATCTGAACCGGTCGTGGGACTCCCCTAGGTCGACTCGGCCTCAAATGAGTACCTGGTGCGGTGGCCGGCTACACGGGGGATCTTTGTTGTTGTTGTTGCTGTTGACCAGCCGAGACCACTTCGTGGATCGTGAGAGACGTTGTTGAGAATCTCAGGACAAGTCAGAGGAAGAAACACTTCTCACATAAACAGAAGACACATCTCGTTACAGCTGATGGCACATTTAAAAAAACTTCCCCAACTAACAATTCATACGTTAAAAAATATATATACTAATAGATGGAGAAAGTGCTTTGCGCCTGTAGAGTATTGTTGGTTAGTGGTCATTGTTGGTTAGAATTTTCTAGTGGATCGCAGAGCCCGTGGAGGTCCACCAGAATGGATAACCACAGTGATTGGTGTCCACTGCCCAGTATTGGCCACCGCAGCTGCAGCTGTATGCACTCAGAGGGTCCTCGGGGAAGCTTGGGTTGGCTGTCAAGAGTTTTGGGGAGGTCCACTCGTACCAGGCAAACGAGGCCACGCGTCTCTCTATTGTCTGACAATTTAAATTAGCAGAACAAAAAACACACAGCCAACATCATGATCAAAGGCTGAGCACAAAGAAGAAGAAAAAGGCGAATGCACACGCTGGTTCGTTTCGAGACAGAAAATCGTGGGTTTGTGACCAAAGCAGAAATGAACAAGTCAAGACGTCAACAGCACTGCGAGTATAAAATAAAACATCTAATCCATGACGTTTGGGGCCATGATTGTTCTTCATAGCCCATCATTTGTCGCACATAATGTATGGCTGGCCTGCATAGCAATATCACTAATTTGGTATGAAGAAGGGCCGTCTCCCAAAACGTCGCCTATTGTATATATGTTTTCATTTCAGGTCAGTGTCATTAACCATTTATTACACTGGTCAACAAAAAAATCTGGCCTGGACTTTTGCAGCTGTTTTAGACTAATTTCAGGGTGCTGATTCCAAATCTGATCTCAGATTTGCTCTATCACATCTCATTTTTATGCTATCGGCATACCCCATTTTCATTGATTTTACCCGAAATTAACTCTGTCACTTATGATTGCAAATTGTTGCGAGTCAGTGACTGCTTTAGTGTTAAAATACGGTGCTGTATTTTTAGGATAGTGTGTTTATAATATAATTTTATGTAGATATCCACATTTATTTAATATTTTTCTTCTGCAGTATTTATTGACAATGCAATATTTTATATCTCAAAACTGATGCCAGATTTGGAATCAGCACCCCCAAATTACCTTATAACCGTTGGAATACCTTATGCCAGAAAAAGTGTGTTGACCAGTGTTATTCGTGCTTGTGCAACGGGGTACCAACGCAGCAGCACCAAATCGAGCCCGGGTGTCTTCACGTGGACAAGCCCTGTCTGATCAGCGGGAAGGAGAGTGTTGGTGTTTGACTCGCTATCAGCTCCACCAGTCCATAAAGATAAACACACACACACACACAGTCGCCTGGGTCACACCTGTAGCATACGGATGGGAGAGAGACACGGATCTTGTCCGGGAGTAGTCGTGTCATGAGGAAGCTGCGTTAAAAGTAATCCATCACTGTAATCAGATCGCCAGATGACAGCGACCGGTAACCCGGTATCGCTGCTTAGTATTCAAGCTGTAATCGGATTGTGTGTGTGCGTGTCTGTGCAGCCGCACTGTTTGTCAATCAACTGCTGGATGAAGGAGGTTATTTGACTGTACTTCATCACCCTCGCCAATGTGGGTTAGTGAATGCGGAGAACACAGATGCAGGAGCCTATAGAAGAGGTGCAGCGCAATAATAAATGTTGGTGCATTGCCCTTTGCTGCCCTCCACGTAGCCAAGCAGCAGCCCTTATTGTGGCCACCTGTTCGTGCGTGATGGTCACATGTGTAGGATAATAATCATTGCAACTTGGAGGGCGCTCCCTCTCGTAGAGAGAGGACCACTCAGAGGCACGAGGAGGAAACAGGACCAAGTGGGCAGGCAGCCACGTGGTGAGCAGGGGCCCAACAATTATCCAAGCTCTGCGATCCTGCGTTTTTTTTCATATGAATATGTTATCGATCAATTAATGAGCGTTCGCATGCGGGAGGAAACCGGAGCACCCGGAGAAACCCCCACGCGATGCGGGGGGGGGGGGGAAACACTCGATTCCACGCAGGCGAGCCAGGGTACGACTCTTCCTCGACTCCCTGCGGAAGGGAGTTTCACAACGTTTGTGTGGACAATCCACCAATCCTCGCCGCTATCTCCACGGTGCTGGAATGTAGTCGTGTGCCAGGCGCCATCCTGCTTAGCCTCCGAGATGTGACGAGATGGAGCTGGAGGGGGGGGGGGGTGAGACGACAGATTTCGGGATATTTAGCCACAGGAGCAATGGGAATACCGTTACTCAAAATGTGCCGTGTAGTTGCGTTTTATTATTAACTATTTGATTAACTAGTCGGAAATGTACAAATAAATCCACACGTTTATTGGATACCTTAGAGGTTGACAGTGGCGGGGGGGGGACATTACGCCCCCCCTCCCCTTGAGACCCCGAACATTGCTATGTTATTGATATTTACCAGAGAAAATACATTGCTATGTTTTATGTATGTATTAATGAGGGGCCCTATTTAAAAAGATTGACATTTCGGGACCGCCCCCTTGGGGAAATTCTGAATCCGCCACGGGGAGGGGATGGTCTTAGTCTGGCCACCAGTCACTGGATTATACAATAAATACATTTAACAAGAAATGCTTTAGTCGCAACATTTGGGTTTTTCAATAGATATGACTAAATTCCTGCGCTGAGAAGTCCAACATTTAAGTTTGGCTGTTTTTGCTGTGATGCATACGATAGCAGGTGCTCTGGTGTGGTGTGTAAACGTCTATTACACTGGGGAGACAAAGGCGGTCAGGCGTAGTGATGGCCACTCACCTAATCCCCGCGTGTCGTGTCAGTGGCCCGGTGCTCTCTAACAGCAGTCGCCCCTATACCCTGTATATGTATGTACTCATAATAAACGTTTTTGGGTTAGATTGCGTTACTGAAAAATGTGTCGTAACCCTCCACCACCCGACACGGCCAATCACGTTGACAAAAGACAAATAGTTCACTACTTTAGCCCACCGGTGTGTTGAAGAGTGAAACCACAACATTTACAATTTTTGAGTACGACGTTTCGCTGGTAATTGCATCCAGCATCATCGGGCAATTCGTCTGGCGAAATGTTGTGGTTTCACTCTTCAAAACAATGGTTGGCTAAAGTAGTGAACTATTTGTCTTTTGTCAACGTGACACTTTTTTGCTGATTGGCCGTGTCGCGTGGTGGAGGGTTACGACACATTTATAAATAACGCGATCTAACCCAAAAAACTGTATTATGAATAATATTGGTCGCAAAAGCCTACGTGTTATGTACGTACTGTAAGTAAACTTCTTTCGCGCCGTACGTAGACAACAGTGCTAATCGAAGGTGCACGGGAAGGACAACAAACTAAATACAACAAGCCATTCTAAACGAATTAGTTTTCAATCGAGATGATTGAACAGTGCATAGCTCCAGTGGCTTTCGAATATCGGAAGCAAGAGCGTTCCAGACGGCCGCAGAAGCGCATCTGAAAGCGCGCGATGCAGTGGGGATAAAAGCGGTCGGGTGTGGTCCTGTCCACGACACTCCGTCAACATCATTTGCCGTGCCGGCGTTTAATAACTGCTCGCTAAACCGCACTTTCCCCAAAGACAAACACTCTTAGCGGAGACTATAAACGTTGCAGCGTCCCTACTCTGGATAAACGCGCAGTGCCGGATGAAACGAGTGCGGGGCCTGTAGCATCATGGTATAAAGGAACCCTAAATAAATTAAAACACGTAAATATTAAAACACATACATTTTCAACTTGCATAGTAAAGTAATTGCATTTTTTCATTTGCTAGTACAGCCAGATAACACGAAAAATCGCTCACCTTAAACACCCAGTCGTTCATAAAAGTTGAAGGCGGTATAGTCCTATAGTAATAGAGCAAGTGCAGAATCACTGAACCGGAATTGATAGCTTGAAAGCATTTAGCGCGGGGCCCTTGAAAGTGCGGGGGCCCATAGCGACTACATATGTGTGTTGTATCCTAACCCTTCTTCCATAATTGAGATTAATAATATTTGATGATTTTTATATATTATCTTTTTACTTGTTTTTTTAATGAATGAAACACACCAAAAGCGCAGCAAACTGCAAAACACCAGGTGTTGTTAAGTAATGAACTGGAGGAGGGCTAGGATGGCAGAATTTGCAACCTTGCTTCAAGGAAAGATAAGGCCTGATGAACGGGCACATGTCACCCTGCAGGCGGCAGAGACAGTGGGAGTGTCAGCCAGACATAGTTAAGGAAAAGCCCAACCATCCTGCATGGTTTTAAAGTAACGTCAAAATTCGAAATTCAACAACAGAGTAGGCTAAATTATCGATCCTCGCGCTTGCTCAAATTGGAGACCAGGCTGCGAGCTACATAAATGAACCATTGCCCATTTGCTAATCCAATACTGAATGTTAATATTACTGAAGTCAAAACGAATTCTATGACCTCAGCACATGGGCAAATAATAGGGCAGTGTCGACTCAAAGGCAATGGAAGAAACAGAGGCGCCTTTGTCTAAATCACAACCACAGAAAGCCAGGAATCATCACTGATTGTGTGTTCAGGGATTCCGAGCTAGTTAGAACACGTGCACAGGGGGGGAGCTGATGTAAACAACCCTGCACGTCTGAACGTGAGGGGGCCTTTGACCTGAAAGTAAGAATAACACTCCCAGAGCAGAAGGTTGGATGACCACAGTGAGACGAGAATAAGAGTGGTGTATATCTCTCAAGGAGGCAGACCCAGCTGAACAACAAGGCTGCGGGGGTCACCAGAAGTTCGCGTTCGCCTAGTTAAGACAAAAAGCTCAATTATTCTGTATTGCTATTAAAGTAACGTTAAGTCGGAATTTAACAACAGGGTAGGCTAAAGTTATCGATATTCACACCCACTCCAATTAAACCAGGCCACAAGTTACGCCTACTGAACCATCACCATTATTAAGTCAATATGAAATGTTATTTCCATACTTTAATACTTTCTATACAACTCGACCCGAAGCATATGACAATCAGAACCTTCCTAAGTCAAAATTGAATCGCACCCAGACAGGAGCGAATAGTCAATATAAGGTTGAAGAGGGAAGGAAATTAAGAGCACGGCGAACTGCAAACGTAAGCAAAAAGCCGGGAACAACACCAGCCCAGCAACAGCGAGTGGGGCTTCGACAGGCCATAAAGTAGAATAATAACTCCCGGGGTCAGGGGACACAAGAAGAAGCAGGCAGACAAAAACCAGAACTGACTCCAAGGTTCAACCGCCCTCACCTACTCAGGAGTGACGGAAATTAATGAGGCCTTGAATTAACGGCAGGCAACAACAACGGCGAGCAGAGATAGGGTGGGGCAAAGACTGCGGGCTATGGAATGCAACTTCGTGTCAGTAAAGCCCTGACAAACAAGTTAAGTTAAAGACATCACAATACATAATATCGCACATAACATCAATGTTAACGCTATTCACCGTAAACTATATTCCGCTTATATAACCATCCAGGCACCAAGGAATACGAATTCCTAGGATCAAGAAACTTACCCCTTAACCTAAGATATCGGAAATAAATTAATAGTAATAAGTATATGCATGAAATGACAAAGTAAAACTTATGGAAAAGCCAGGATAACGGGATGAATCACAACCAGGTCGAATATAATACATAATAAAAAAAAACAACGATGTTAAACCCAGGGTCGGAGAGAAAGGGAGATCCCGGCCGTCTTTGTATCCCCGCAGCGCGGGATAGGAGTGTGTGTACGCTCGGGGAAACACCTACACTTGGGTCGGGCACCACGATGGGAAACGACAGACCTTAGGTTACATACAGAATCATAACTGTGAAATAGTAAGGGACAAATGTTAACTTAAAACTTTTTAACCATTTCTTTGTGCGCCGGGTCGGAGAGAGTGTTGCCCCTCCCTCCAGGTTGTGCAACACGAACAAAGACGCCTATGAGACGATTTGTAACGTCTGTGTTTTGGGTCATGAAGAAGGCCAGACAAGAGATAATATTGCACCCAGACAGAGAGACGACTTCGAGGCAATTTGTAACATCTGATTGTTTGCTCGTGGGTTTTATGGAGGGAGTGTGACAACGAATATACCGTCAGTGATGCACACAAGGACACACGGACATACGGACAGACACATGGACACACCTGCCTACGGACAGATCCTGACACAGCAAAAATCGGAAGAAGCCCCGCCTTGTGGGCGGGATCCAGGGGGAATTTTCGGCATAAAGTAAAGGATCCTGAGCATTGGAAACCAGTGCGACGGGAGGGTCCACTCAGAAGCTCGACCGGGAGGGTCGACTCAATAAGGAGTGCGACGGGAGGGTCCACTCAGAAGCTCGACCGGGAGGGTCGACTCAGGAACGAGTGCGACGGGAGGGTCCACTCAGAAGCTCGACCGGGAGGGTCGACTCAGGAACGAGTGTGACGAGAGGGTCCACTCAGGAGCGCGACCGGGGGAGTCGGCTCAGGAGGAGTGCGACCAGTGGGTCCACTCAGGAGTGCGACCAGAGAGTCGACTCAGGAGCGAGGGCGACCAGCGGGTCGACCCAGGAGCGAGCTCGACCGGGAGGGTCGACTCAGGAGCGAGCTGCGACCAGCGGGTCGGCTCGACTCATCTTCAGCTCGTCAACCTCTGCCGAATCGGGGGTCTCTGCTGCCACCGGAGTGGTGAGCATCGCGGATCGGCGACAACCCAGAGCTGCACGCTACGAGCGAGTTGTGGGCGCCACCTACCGACCGGGTTCCGAACTGCGACAGCGTATCAACAGCCATCCGAACCAATTCGCCACGGGATCGACTGATACGTATGACGCGCACCGCCCCCTCACCACACGACCACCAGGCGTCTGTTTGACCTAAAGAATCGACTCCGAACACTGACTATTCAAGACAACTCTTACCACTCAAAAACACTCGAACCCATGAGCCATCCGTGGCTGGAAAGCATCACAACGAGACCGAGGGATGGCCCTCCGTCGTTTATAAGAGTATTCTTAATTTTTATCTTTAATATTTAGTGGGCTGTACTCTTAATCGCATAAATTCCCAACAGATCCATCAATACGAACTGATTCTTGGCACCTCCTTCCGCCGAGCCACGCTCACGTGGGGAGTGGTGGCCCACCGGATCCTTATCAGGTGATCTGGTCCCCAATTAGTAAACTTGGTATAAGATAACGATCTTCGGAAAAGGAGCACCGTCGCAGGCCCTTACTCCGAGCCGTTCTGAGATAACCTGCCGATGTATCTGTTGAGATTGGTGCCTTTAAGAATAATAACTGTTTTTGATTGTGTTTTTTTTTTCGCCGTATAATCTTTCAAGTATCTTTCAGTCATAATCGCCGCACGTACTCGCATCCTCTACAGAATATTCAACTGTTCCGTGACCCAAGGTGTTAACAACGTGATAAGGGTTGCGTATGATCAATAAGGAGTGCGGTACTGCGTGAACAATATTGAGTATAATCATTCATTAACGTTAAGGTTTTCTTAGCATAATATTTGCATGTTTTAACGACTCTCTCTCTCACTAAGAACCATCGCGTTATGCGGGATCCATGTGCCGTTGTCAAAGTGAAATCAGACAATCGTTGATGATACTGTATTGATGCCGTATTGACGTTCCGGGATTGAGAGTTCGCATACTATATCATAGTTAAGGTTGAATTAGTAATAAATTGATCAATACAGAAGTGGTTGTGTGATTCTTTCCTGAAATCTATGCATAAGATCTGCTTCTGCGTTGAGATTTGAACTTGGTGACCTTAATAAACACACTAATACATACTCAGTAAATGTTAAA
The DNA here is from genome assembly GCF_015708825.2 of Lethenteron reissneri. Taxonomy (NCBI): domain Eukaryota; kingdom Metazoa; phylum Chordata; class Hyperoartia; order Petromyzontiformes; family Petromyzontidae; genus Lethenteron; species Lethenteron reissneri. The sequence continues at coordinate 4,997,710 of NC_083822.1, forward strand.
GCGATAACGGGGTGAACCGGGGTCTGGTTATCATAACGACTTGCGTTATCATAATTACACCCACTCGCATAATTAATACGATTACCTCTCGAATTGGCATAATTAAAATGTGCGTAATTACATAAATTAACATATTTCCGGATAATTACACATTTGGCCAAATTTCATTTAATTATTATTATTTCCACTGAATATTCATAACCCACATATACAACATAATAATTTCACCCACGCACGCATACAACATAACAAATTTTCATACCCAACATATACAACATAATGGGGGCTCGTCTTCCGGGATCTCTCGCAGACAGTTTGTGCATGAATTCAGGAACGAATCACTGATGTGTTAATCAAAGTGTTGTGAACTAACGTTGCCTTGTGATTGTAAACGGGGGTATACAAACAAAACGCGCTCTGAAGGGAAATACCAGAGTAGCAGAGTATAACAAAGACAGCTGGGCTGAGATTATTTGCTCGAGTTGAACTGACGCATCCTGTGATACAATTGTTTATATGCACTCTGAAAAGAAATATTAAGGTAACTCTTGCCATACTTAAGATGCTAGGATTAAGAATAATATTTGAATGGGTTATGGGATACGGGGAGCTCGTATTTAAACGTACCGACCAATCTGTTACAAAGCAGTACAGTCAGAGAGACATATGGGAAGGGAGCTGTATCGATAACACGAACACACCTTGGGGGAAACTAATTGACTGGATAAAAAGTAACGAAGGCAAACACGATGCAAAAACTGCAGAGAAGGCAGGACAGGACTCATACCTTCTCACACAGGCATACAGACAGGGATTGTGGAATGAAGGAAATTTTGGAAAGGAAACGGGAGAGAAATCGTCTCTAATAAACGACGAGAAATGTCCTCACACCCTCGAGAGGGAGGAGAAATCAAAGCTCGCGACACCAGCGAAACTCACAGACGTTGAGCCACAGAATAAATATGGAAGTAACATCAAATCACTCTCTTGGGTACGTGGACAGAGTCCAGGGATTGATCGCACAAAAGTTAAAGTAAAATCGCCAGGACATGGTACACTAAGGGCAGAGGCAAAAACTGAAGGGAAATGGCAACACGAGCGACACGGCCCTGGGCGCGCACACAGAAAATGCACACCACTTAAACACAAGAGACACAGCACAGACCAAAGTGACAGATTGCCTGATGATAACTTGTTTGATGATGACGCTGTCAGCAATCAACTTTCAGGATACCTGTTCACCAGTAAAACCCTTAAGTTGATGGACAAGGCTCTAGTCAGAATTCCCGATTTTGACCCCCACAATAAGACTATGGATATCCACACACATATCGCGACAGTGGAAGAGGAGGCAATGATTAGAGGGCTGAGGAGACGGGATGAAAAAGCGAGTTTGTTGAAACGGACCTTACATAAAGAATCTATTCCATGGGTAAAGTCACTACCACACAAGGTTAGAAATGATTTTAAACAATTGAGCCTGGCAGTGATTCGGAAGTTTGGAGAATATTCGACACTCACTGAGGGGTTTTATGCTGTAAAATCGATGACCCAGGGCATGGACCAAGATCCACGTGACTACCTCGTCCAATTTAAAAGAGCGTATTACGCAGGCGATGTGAATCAATACCACGAAGGGGATAAAATGTTCAAAATTATGTTTTTTGAATCCTTAAGCCCAGAGATTACAGAAAGGGTGAGAATGGTTTTGAATCCAGAAACCGCATCCTTACGCCGCATAGAGAGCAAGGCGTACATGGCATGGTTATACAGAGCTAAGAATCATAATTCGGATCCAGAACACAGGGAGAGGGATGAGGAACCCAGCCTCTCAGAGAGGAATAAAAATCACCGAGCAGTCCCACCATGCAGAGAGCAGCAGAAACGCACGCACACATGGCAAAATAACCCAGAGAGAGGTTGGCACGAGAATGAGAGCGGCACAAAGCCGAACCTTCAGGAGAATCGCAGGAGGGGGAGGTTCAGAATAGAACCATACCAACACCCCATGCCCCGACATGCGCAAGGTCAAGATTACCCACAGGGATGGCGAAGTAACAATCCAGGAAAAATTTGGCACCCAAATGGGAAAAACACTGGGCCAAGGGTGCAGGAGAATCGTAGGAGGGAGAGGTTCAGAGCAGAACCATATCAACACCCCATCCCACGACACACGCAAGGTTCAAATTACGCACAGAGATGGGAAGATAACCACCTAGCGGGAAGGTGTTACACATACCGCGGAGGTATGGATGCGAACATTCACGAGAATCGCAGGATGGGAGGTCAAACACAATCGATACAATTCCGACCAATTCCTCCACCGGCTATACCAGGAGGGAATAGAGGAATAACACAGAATACGGTCCAAATACGTGATGAACCATCCACAGTGATTGAGAGCGGGCAGCCCATACGCGCCACACCCGCCGAGGTGTTAAACCCGGCGCTCAATGTGAAATACAGGCAGGCTGCAAGTGACAGGGCGGGCAAAAACGTGGACAGTGCTCCCGTAAATGACGCGCGGATCGAATACAAGGACAGGGTTGAATTGAAGCGTGATCGGACAGTACAAAAACAGACAGCAGGGACACGCCCTGAGGAGCGCAGGCATGAGCCTTTGAATGGAAAATATCCAAGGGAAACCAAAAATTATGTGGATCGGAGTGCTAAAATGGAGACGAATGTCCATGACGTACCGGGAATGGTGTTGAAATCCAACACACTAGTAAAAACAAAGAGGGCAACATTACGAGGGACAGAATTAAATCGACACACTGACTCGGCAAATGTGCATGTAATCGCAGAGAGAGCGAATGCCTCGAACCAAGTGTCAAAGTGGGTCGTGTGCGCGAATTCTGGTTATGTGCAGCACAATTTTTCACCACACACTCCCACGACACAGAGAGTCAGAGAGGAAACTACAAAAACGAACCCGAAAACCGTGATCGAATTATCGAAGTGATAAGTGGTGAACGAGGCAACATGAGGAAGGTAACGCATAAATGCGTTCGAAACCGCTACCTAGCGTTTCCCAGGATTTAACAAAAACAAAAATGAATATTCGTCGGAGTCATGATGTATCAGAACCGATGTAACGCAATATCGATGTTTAACGCTTGTTTAATTTTCTTTGCTCAATTCAAATAACCATGTTAAGTTGTGACACGTACGCGCGCGTTGTAAGGAATAGCAGCAAAACTTGAGGACAATCGATGGTTCATGATGGAAGAAGGGTATACATTTTTTTTAAAAATAACCCGTGGCCATTTGACCACTGGTCATTTTTAAAAGGGCGGTATGTTGTATCCTAACCCTTCTTCCATAATTGAGATTAATAATATTTGATGATTTTTATATATTATCTTTTTACTTGTTTTTTTAATGAATGAAACACACCAAAAGCGCAGCAAACTGCAAAACACCAGGTGTTGTTAAGTAATGAACTAGAGGAGGGCTAGGATGGCAGAATTTGCAACCTTGCTTCAAGGAAAGATAAGGCCTGATGAACGGGCACATGTCACCCTGCAGGCGGCAGAGACAGTGGGAGTGTCAGCCAGACATAGTTAAGGAAAAGCCCAACCATCCTGCATGGTTTTAAAGTAACGTCAAAATTCGAAATTCAACAACAGAGTAGGCTAAATTATCGATCCTCGCGCTTGCTCAAATTGGAGACCAGGCTGCGAGCTACATAAATGAACCATTGCCCATTTGCTAATCCAATACTGAATGTTAATATTACTGAAGTCAAAACGAATTCTATGACCTCAGCACATGGGCAAATAATAGGGCAGTGTCGACTCAAAGGCAATGGAAGAAACAGAGGCGCCTTTGTCTAAATCACAACCACAGAAAGCCAGGAATCATCACTGATTGTGTGTTCAGGGATTCCGAGCTAGTTAGAACACGTGCACAGGGGGGGAGCTGATGTAAACAACCCTGCACGTCTGAACGTGAGGGGGCCTTTGACCTGAAAGTAAGAATAACACTCCCAGAGCAGAAGGTTGGATGACCACAGTGAGACGAGAATAAGAGTGGTGTATATCTCTCAAGGAGGCAGACCCAGCTGAACAACAAGGCTGCGGGGGTCACCAGAAGTTCGCGTTCGCCTAGTTAAGACAAAAAGCTCAATTATTCTGTATTGCTATTAAAGTAACGTTAAGTCGGAATTTAACAACAGGGTAGGCTAAAGTTATCGATATTCACACCCACTCCAATTAAACCAGGCCACAAGTTACGCCTACTGAACCATCACCATTATTAAGTCAATATGAAATGTTATTTCCATACTTTAATACTTTCTATACAACTCGACCCGAAGCATATGACAATCAGAACCTTCCTAAGTCAAAATTGAATCGCACCCAGACAGGAGCGAATAGTCAATATAAGGTTGAAGAGGGAAGGAAATTAAGAGCACGGCGAACTGCAAACGTAAGCAAAAAGCCGGGAACAACACCAGCCCAGCAACAGCGAGTGGGGCTTCGACAGGCCATAAAGTAGAATAATAACTCCCGGGGTCAGGGGACACAAGAAGAAGCAGGCAGACAAAAACCAGAACTGACTCCAAGGTTCAACCGCCCTCACCTACTCAGGAGTGACGGAAATTAATGAGGCCTTGAATTAACGGCAGGCAACAACAACGGCGAGCAGAGATAGGGTGGGGCAAAGACTGCGGGCTATGGAATGCAACTTCGTGTCAGTAAAGCCCTGACAAACAAGTTAAGTTAAAGACATCACAATACATAATATCGCACATAACATCAATGTTAACGCTATTCACCGTAAACTATATTCCGCTTATATAACCATCCAGGCACCAAGGAATACGAATTCCTAGGATCAAGAAACTTACCCCTTAACCTAAGATGTCGGAAATAAATTAATAGTAATAAGTATATGCATGAAATGACAAAGTAAAACTTATGGAAAAGCCAGGATAACGGGATGAATCACAACCAGGTCGAATATAATACATAATAAAAAAAAACAACGATGTTAAACCCAGGGTCGGAGAGAAAGGGAGATCCCGGCCGTCTTTGTATCCCCGCAGCGCGGGATAGGAGTGTGTGTACGCTCGGGGAAACACCTACACTTGGGTCGGGCACCACGATGGGAAACGACAGACCTTAGGTTACATACAGAATCATAACTGTGAAATAGTAAGGGACAAATGTTAACTTAAAACTTTTTAACCATTTCTTTGTGCGCCGGGTCGGAGAGAGTGTTGCCCCTCCCTCCAGGTTGTGCAACACGAACAAAGACGCCTATGAGACGATTTGTAACGTCTGTGTTTTGGGTCATGAAGAAGGCCAGACAAGAGATAATATTGCACCCAGACAGAGAGACGACTTCGAGGCAATTTGTAACATCTGATTGTTTGCTCGTGGGTTTTATGGAGGGAGTGTGACAACGAATATACCGTCAGTGATGCACACAAGGACACACGGACATACGGACAGACACATGGACACACCTGCCTACGGACAGATCCTGACACAGCAAAAATCGGAAGAAGCCCCGCCTTGTGGGCGGGATCCAGGGGGAATTTTCGGCATAAAGTAAAGGATCCTGAGCATTGGAAACCAGTGCGACGGGAGGGTCCACTCAGAAGCTCGACCGGGAGGGTCGACTCAATAAGGAGTGCGACGGGAGGGTCCACTCAGAAGCTCGACCGGGAGGGTCGACTCAGGAACGAGTGCGACGGGAGGGTCCACTCAGAAGCTCGACCGGGAGGGTCGACTCAGGAACGAGTGTGACGAGAGGGTCCACTCAGGAGCGCGACCGGGGGAGTCGGCTCAGGAGGAGTGCGACCAGTGGGTCCACTCAGGAGTGCGACCAGAGAGTCGACTCAGGAGCGAGGGCGACCAGCGGGTCGGCTCGACTCATCTTCAGCTCGTCAACCTCTGCCGAATCGGGGGTCTCTGCTGCCACCGGAGTGGTGAGCATCGCGGATCGGCGACAACCCAGAGCTGCACGCTACGAGCGAGTTGTGGGCGCCACCTACCGACCGGGTTCCGAACTGCGACAGCGTATCAACAGCCATCCGAACCAATTCGCCACGGGATCGACTGATACGTATGACGCGCACCGCCCCCTCACCACACGACCACCAGGCGTCTGTTTGACCTAAAGAATCGACTCCGAACACTGACTATTCAAGACAACTCTTACCACTCAAAAACACTCGAACCCATGAGCCATCCGTGGCTGGAAAGCATCACAACGAGACCGAGGGATGGCCCTCCGTCGTTTATAAGAGTATTCTTAATTTTTATCTTTAATATTTAGTGGGCTGTACTCTTAATCGCATAAATTCCCAACAGATCCATCAATACGAACTGATTCTTGGCACCTCCTTCCGCCGAGCCACGCTCACGTGGGGAGTGGTGGCCCACCGGATCCTTATCAGGTGATCTGGTCCCCAATTAGTAAACTTGGTATAAGATAACGATCTTCGGAAAAGGAGCACCGTCGCAGGCCCTTACTCCGAGCCGTTCTGAGATAACCTGCCGATGTATCTGTTGAGATTGGTGCCTTTAAGAATAATAACTGTTTTTGATTGTGTTTTTTTTTTCGCCGTATAATCTTTCAAGTATCTTTCAGTCATAATCGCCGCACGTACTCGCATCCTCTACAGAATATTCAACTGTTCCGTGACCCAAGGTGTTAACAACGTGATAAGGGTTGCGTATGATCAATAAGGAGTGCGGTACTGCGTGAACAATATTGAGTATAATCATTCATTAACGTTAAGGTTTTCTTAGCATAATATTTGCATGTTTTAACGACTCTCTCTCTCACTAAGAACCATCGCGTTATGCGGGATCCATGTGCCGTTGTCAAAGTGAAATCAGACAATCGTTGATGATACTGTATTGATGCCGTATTGACGTTCCGGGATTGAGAGTTCGCATACTATATCATAGTTAAGGTTGAATTAGTAATAAATTGATCAATACAGAAGTGGTTGTGTGATTCTTTCCTGAAATCTATGCATAAGATCTGCTTCTGCGTTGAGATTTGAACTTGGTGACCTTAATAAACACACTAATACATACTCAGTAAATGTTAAAGCGATAACGGGGTGAACCGGGGTCTGGTTATCATAACGACTTGCGTTATCATAATTACACCCACTCGCATAATTAATACGATTACCTCTCGAATTGGCATAATTAAAATGTGCGTAATTACATAAATTAACATATTTCCGGATAATTACACATTTGGCCAAATTTCATTTAATTATTATTATTTCCACTGAATATTCATAACCCACATATACAACATAATAATTTCACCCACGCACGCATACAACATAACAAATTTTCATACCCAACATATACAACATGTGGCTACTTTTGCTACTAGGATAATCCGGCACTGAAAACGGGTCTACGACGACTCAAGTGGCTGGAGACGCGCCTCTGTGATGGCACGCTCATGGGGGTGGTGCACTGCTTACTGCAGCAGCACGCAGGGATGCGAATGGAGTCTTCGCCTCGTGGCATTTTTTCAGGTTTTTTTTTCAGTTTCCTTTATTAGGTACGATAGCCCTGTGAGCCATGCGGCTCTTGACTCGGGTGCAACCGCAACAAACAAAAACATGAACGAGAAACATCTTAAAGTGACTATAGAAAAATCCAGGAAAAAACAGCAAAGTCTTCCAGAAAAAGCCACCGTAGATCAACGCTGTGTGCAAAAATACCAGTGGGATGCAAGTCAAACAATAACAACCATAAGACAACTTATATTCAAGTTATCAGTCTAACTCTGTACTACAATAAACAAACATGGCTAAACCAAAACGTTTTCAACAAAGTGAAGCTATAAAAACAATGTAACAGCGATCATAGGAACTGTGATTCAAATTTAACAATAAACGACATTCATAACATGTACGATGACACGTTGCAGCTGTAGCTGGCAGCATTGGCGCTGACAGCACAGCCGCGACTCTTGGACGCAAGTGCTGACGGTGGCTGCTGCCAGCAAACAATGACACAAACCATGGCCGTAGCCATGGAGTCAACATTGGGGGGACCAAATCTTCCAGGGGGGCTGGAGGTCCGCCCCCCCCCCCAGAAAAAAATAAATCTCAATTTGAAAACGAATTTCCTTCCATTTCCTGCCTAAAATATTACAAAATTCACTAACACATGGGATGAACTTTTTTTTTAACAATGTCTAATAGTGTATTGTATTACATTGCTCTGCTTTTATTGTTTTTGTTACCTTTTCTTGTTTCATTTTATGTAATGGTAGAGATGAGGGATTCATAACGTACAACCATAACCACAATCATATAAACATAAATCTATTTTATAGCAATATATTGGGGGGGGGACATTGAGCATATTTGAATATTTGGGGTGGATGTGTCACCCCCAAATATATATTATATAATTACGGCCTCGATCAGATTACTTCCCACTGAGCTAACGACCCCGCGGCCTGCATTTGATTCCCGCTCACGGCTAACATCGGTGACGAATATTTGAAGCGGTCGTGGGCTTCCAACAGCGTCGACTCAGCCTGAAGTGCGTCCAGTACCAAGATCTGTGTGTACACATGAGGACTGGGGAGACCCCAGCCCTTGCGCGCTGCGTCAGCCTTCATAGGCGCTCGCTAACACGATTTGTGTGTGTGCACGTGTAACCGTGTGTGTGTGTAACCGGTGTGTGTGTGCACGTGTAACTGGTGAGTGTGTGTGCACGTGTAACTGGTGAGTGTGTGTGCACGTGTAACTGGGTGTGTGTGTGGGTGTTGTTGGGGAGCGGTAGTGTCGCGGTGAACGCGCTGCGCTACGAACCTGGCGACCCGAGTTCGATTCACGCTCACGGCTAACACCAGTGACGATTATCTGAGCCGGTCCTGGGCCTCCCCTAGGTCGACTCAGCCTCAAATGAGTACCTGGTGCGGTGTGTGAACAACGCCATTGGAGAAACAAAGGCGGCCGGGCATGGTGCTGGTCACCCACCCCTCGTGTGCCGTTCTGGCCTTCATAGGTGCTCGCTAACAGCACTTGCCCCAACAGGCTATACGGGGGATCTTTGTCTTTGTTGTTGTACGTGGTGCTGGTCACACAACCCACCTTGTGCCTCCTCTCTTTCGCGCCTTAACAGGTGATGGCTGATTGAGTGTGTTTAGGGCTTTACCAGAGACGGATCGTGAAACGTACAGAGATAAACTCCCCACAAGGAGTGGGGGAGTCGTGGGGGCGGTCCCTGTATTTGAAGCTTTTTTTGAAAAAAAATCGGACCTTAAATTAATAATAATGTAAAACAATCAATTTGTGTTCCTCCGGTAAATATCAATAACGTTAACAATTTTCGGGTTTTCAATGGGGCGATCGCCCCAATCCCCCCGCCCCCTCCCCACCGCATTCGCCACTGGACTATACGGGGGACCTTTACCTTTGTTAATGCTGCGAGCAGGTTGTGCAGTACTCCTCGGACCCCCCCACCCCAACTCCGAAACCGGCCACCTGAGTTCAAATGCCCGGCTGCGTTCCGTGGAGATCGACTGACATCTCCACCGGTCCTGGGTTCCCTCTCTCTCCACCTGTCCACGCTGACCATCCGTGGTGTTTCGTGGTCAAACGAGCCCCAGTGAACGACGCGACATAAGTGGAAAACCACGTCCAACATGTAGTTGATTGAGAAACCTCTGTGAATCGTCCTCACGGTATGCAAGGCGAAGAAAATAAACGGCGGCATTACATTACGGCTCTCTTATCACCTCCAGTAATCGGATAACGATTCGGACACTGGAATCAGATACCGATTACTGATTACTTCTCAACACTGCTGATAGCGCAGGCGACAGGGGCTGGACCGGGTGATGGTTCCAAAGTTGGGGGTTTGTTTAACCCTTTCCGCCCCGACAACCACTATCTGTCCCGTGCATCTCGAGGTAAAAGAGCCGCCTCTTAATTTGTAGTGCTTTGTGTGGGATGCCAGAGTTGATGCTATCGGGGGGTCCTTTTAGAGCTTAAAAGTCGAAAAGGGGCACTGGGACATTACGAGGGAATTTTTTTTTGCAGACGGAAATGTGTTCGCCATGCACAAGTCTTTTTTTGCGGCCACGCGAATCAAACACGCGTTGGTGCAACGTGACCCCACTGGTGTCGTAACAACGACAATCATTATCAAGACTGTAATGCTGTCCTGTGAATTCATTACTATGTTTGTTAAACAACAAACGGTCAACAGGTAACCCGTCTTCAAAATAGATTATCGGTTCCTGACTACAGGAACCGATAATCTATTTTGAAAAAGGACTGATACACACTTCCAATTGAATTTTAGTAATGAACGCACAGGCTGAGCTGTATGTCCTACGAACCAGTAAAGCGGGATTTTATTTAGGGCTATTTTATCATTCGGTTACCGATATTTTAGCAGAAAAAACCCTGAATAAGGTACAAGACTCATGAGATCCCTGCTGCGTTTGCCATGCATGGCCAATGCCATTAATGAGCTGGTATAACCGCCGTAGGCGATTCGCTGTTGTGCCACACTGCAGCGTTCCGATGTGTGTGTCGTTCTTGGGGGAGCGGGGGGGGGGGTGCATCACGTGATGTTCGGCACGGTGTCCGACGTTTTGCTCCACGTGCTGGGGAAGCTTCATACTGAATGCAAACATGTCAGATGCATGCCGAACAACACGCGGTACAAGCCGAGGAGACATCAGTGAATATTGCTTTAAGCGAGAGAGGTACTGGAGCGCAAGGTTGGAGAGCAGGAAATTTGAGAGGGAGATAAGGCGGCAGGAGCTGTCATGCGGAGAGAACAGCAGCAGCAGCAGCAGCAGCGTTACTTTGGGATGTTTTCCCCCCTTCTTTCTTCGGTAGCAATCTCTTATCTTTGCACAAGAGATCAAATGTTTCGACGAAACTCAACACTGAGTCAACATCAACACCTCTCCTAGCTTCCACTCCCCCCCTTCCACCCCCGTCTCCAACGTAATTGGAACTGCCCGAGGTGCTCATTAATTAAATACCTACACGCGTCTCTCCGGAATGTGCCATACACCCATCTGGGGAGGGAGGGGAGGGAGTTCGTAGAGTTGTTTAATGCAATACAAATCGTACAATGATGTTGTTAATCAACCGCCAGATGATGATGATTTTGTAGTCCTCGCCGGGCCTTGCGGGGTCGTGGTGGTTATTTAATCACCGTGAACAGCCCGCTGGTGAAGACGGGGAGCATATAAGTGCAGTACAACCTTGGATTCGCTACACTGCTCTCCGCTGAACATTGCGTAACACAGCCACGCGGCCACCTATAACATCCTGGTGTGCATGGCGGTGACCCATGCAAGCATTGTCCAGGCTCAGACCTACTTAGTTTCTTTGATCTGGCGAGATCGGACGCAATGCGGGTGAATCGCGCACTGCTTTGTGTGTATAATGTTGAACTTCTTTCGCGCTGTACGTAGCCAACCGTGCTAATCGGAGGTGCTTTGATGCAATGCCGTATTTTGCTTGCAAATGCTCTTGCAATTTTAGTTTCAGTCCCCACAAAGACTCTGCTACAGGTGTACATAGGACCGATTTACCCTTTGCCCGTTTCGTCAAATTCTCGGAAGCTAACAGGGTTTGAGCCGGGTTAGTATTTGGATGGGTGCCCGCCAAGGTTACCAATTCCATCACAAGTTTCGTCGACCAGCCGTAGTCCCGTCTCGATCTATATGCTGTCCAAACCCGCTCTCCACACAGTCAACACTATGTCTATAATGTGTGTTTGGTGTCTGATCTGTGTGTGTGTGTCTGTTGCTCTTTCTCTCTCTCTCGGTGTATTCCCAGGCATGCATGCATCTCTCCGTGCTTTTCTTTGCAGCTGCTATTCCATTGTGTTTGTCAGTGTCCGTGTTTCTGATTGCACGTGCTATGCACTGGTTAAACACATTCCTCTCGAGGTACATTGGTGATCCTTTTTTTCATCACCAAAATTAGGTTTTCCAAAAAGCGCTCCAAGCTGCTGCCGTTCAGCTATTTATTTCAATAACTTTCATCTTAATCCGACTTCAATAGTTTCCTCGGTACACACATCATTTGTATTTGACCAGATAAGGCCCGCTGAGCTATACAGATCTTTTTTTAGAAGCGATCTGGCCACAAATGATAGCTCAACAAAGTGGCGTTTCACGTGTAAAATGTATAGCAGCCAAATACTCTAAATGCATGAAAAACCAGTGGACCCGGAGAAAAATCCAAGCGACCACAGGGAAGGGATCGAACCCACGACCTCCTGCATACCAGGTGAGGTAGTTAACATCCATTAGCGTCCTTCTAAAACAGTTTTTTCTTAACTCGTTGAACCCACAGTGCAGTGCATGACGACATGAACATTATTATAGAAATCGATGGCGGAGGGTGACCACCTGACTCAGAGACGCTGGGTTCGAAACCTGGCAGCTGCCTGTGAATACCTCTCCAGCGTCTCTGTGTGTACTCTGAAGAATAAGGGCAATTGCCCGAAACGTTGTCTATTCATAAACACGTAAATAAATAAACAAATGTGGGTCAGATCGCCTAAGTATAAATGTGTCGTTAACTCACCACCACCCGACGCATCCAATTAGTAAGGTTTGTCGCGTAAACAAAGCGTGCCAATTAGTTACTAATTCTAGATTTGAAGTTTTCGTGACTGCAAGGATTCATACTCTTTGGGGTTTTTTTCGGTAAAGTCACGTAGGTAAAAAAAAAATTTAAATCACGACGTTTCGGAAGCAACACAAGCCTCCGTCCAGTAAAATTGCTGTAGCGTATTTTACTGGAGCGGTTACACCTGATGACGGAGTCTTGTGTTGCTTCCGAAACGTCGTGATTTAATTTATTTACATTTTTTACCTACGTGACTTTACCGAAAAAAACAAAGAGTAATTAGTTACTACTTCAGTACACTGGCGTTCTGGAGAGTAAACTGACAACATGTACAATTGCCTACGATGTACGTTTTCTTTTTATAGCAATGTTGTTGACGAATTTGCGCATTCATAATGGTCTGGTGATACTGTATTGCGTTTGCAGTGGTGCACAAGCAACTCTGTGTGCTTTGGAGGAGGGTCGTTGCCTGGAACGTTCGCCTGTGTAAACGACATTGTCAAGTCTGACGAGTCGGTGGTCGTTCAGCTTGGGCAGCAACAACTGCACAAACAAAACTATCGTGATTTAACGCTTTCGTGACTGCAGGGATTCATCTTCTTGGTTCTTTCGGTAAAGTCACGTAGAAGGGAAGTAATAAAATAATAAAAATAAAACATAATAAAATAATTCTCACGACGTTTCGGCTACAACTTGCGTTGTAGCCGAAACTACAACTTGCGTTGTAGCCGAAACGTCGTGAGAATTATTTTATTATGTTTTATTTTTATTATTTTATTACTTCCCTTCTACGTGACTTTACCGAAAGAACCAAGAAGAAAACAACTATCGTGCTAAATTGAGTTTGTTTTACACGTTTAACCCTTTCGGATGTAACCGCCAGGCGAAGAACATGTCTCTCTCTCTGTCTGTCTGGCAGGGCGGGTGGGAAAGTGCTGCCCCCTAGTGTGGCGCAGAGGTCACTTGAGTTTGGAGCAGCAGTTCTGTGAAGTCTTCTTCCGCAGAACGCTCTTGTCTGCGGGTTCAGCACCGAGTCTTTGTCTCGTGACGACGCCGAGGTCGCATTCGAGGTGAAAGTGGGAAGCGTGAAACCATGTAAATGAGAGTCAACTTGCAAGGTGTGATTGAACGTCACAAGAAAGGCTGCAAATGAGGGTTCAGGATGAAGTGAGCAATAGGCTCGATAATATTTGTGTTAAATATCAGCTGTTTAGCCCTTCTAGAACTTAATTATATTCATAATAATACATAATAATACAGGGTTTTATTTGGGTTACATCGTGTAAATATATATAAATGTGTCGCTAAACCCGCCACCACCCGACACAGACAATTAGTAAGGTTTGCCACGTAAACAGAACGTGCCAAGCTAAAGGGCAGTTTGAAAAGATGAGTTTCTAAGACGGACTCAACTTTCGTGATCCTGATTGTCTTATTGGCAGCGGCAAAAGGCGATGCAAAGCTTGGGGGCCGCACTGGCAAAAGCCCCATCAGCCCAGGACAAAAAAAAGATCCTTGGCCTCGGAGTACAGACAGCGACCCCAAGGCGCTTGTTGACAATCAACAAGCGCCTTGGAGGGCGTCCATAAATGACGTCACGCACCTGGGGGGGGGGGGGGTCAGACATTTGTGACGATGTGGGACGAGGGGGGGGTTTGAGAAATGTGACGTCACATCAAAATGCGCAACTTTAAATGAATATAGACAACACGTTTTACTTAATTAAATAAATGTTTTCTCCTACAACATCAGAGTGCAGCGGCACATTAAATACGCTCAACAATGACAATAGTTTAAAGCGATTTGAAGCGTGTTTTATTTGGGGGGGAGGGGCAGAGCTTTGTGACGTCATATTTGAGGAGGGGGGGGGTCTGACTTTTTGTGACGCCACGTGACGAGGGGGGGGGGTCAAAAATCGTCCAAAATCGCGTGACGTCATTTATGGACGGCCCCTTGCTGAAGGTGGCGATGGGGATGAGACGCAGAATCAGACTCTCTAACTCCGTTCTCACAGATCTGCGGGGAGTTCCAGCCAATCCATTCGCATGAAAGTCACCTGATGATGATTGCTTGTGTTGAAATCGAAACGTCGTGAGAATTTTATTGTTTTATTTTTTTATTTCCCTTCTACGTGACTTTACCGAAAGAACCAAGAATATAATAACATCCCAAGGGATAAATCCATGTTCCATCAGCATGGCGTCATCGTCAGCAGTCCAGCTCGTTCCATCAACATGACGTCATCTGCAGCGATCGAGGTGGTTCCATTAACATGACGTCATTTACAGCGATGGAGATCGTTCCATCAGCATGACGTCATGTGCAGCCATCAACGTAGTTCCATCAACACGACGTCATCTGCAGCCATCGAGTTAGTTCCATCAACATGACGTCATCTGCAGCGATCAACGTAGCTACATCGACGTGACGTCATTTTTACAGATCCCCCCCATCGGCGTGACGTCATCGACGGTTTCACGTGGCGTTTTGACGTCACGGCTTCAACGTAGGCCCTCTCCGATCCTATCGCGCGCTGCGTGCAGGCGACTGCTGCGAGGCCGCGCACGTGGTCACGAGCCGGCCCGGGGCCTGTAGCTCACCCCTTAATCGCTAGTTAGTTTGTAATCGCTAGTTAGTTGTTGTTGTTGTTGGTGGTGGTGGTTGTTGTTGTTGTTGGGGAGCGATGTCGCGCGTGTTCGAGGGTTTCCGCGCGCTCGGCTTGTACACGGGGCCCGTGCCGCACGTGGTGCGGGTCCACAGGCGGCACCAGCAGGCGTACGTGCTCACCGCGGTGGGGCCCCGGCTGCACGCTTACAACGTGAGATACACACACACACACAGCTATACACACACAGTTATGTACAGTTATACATACACATGTACAACGTGAGACACACACACACACGCAGCTTTACACAGATATACACACAGCTATACATACACAGTTATATACAGTTATACATACACATGTACAACGTGAGACACACACACACACGCAGCTATACACAGATATACACACAGCTATACATACACAGTTATATACAGTTATACATACACATGTACAACGTGAGACACACACACAGCTATACATACACAGCTATACACAGTTATACATACACATGTACAACGTGAGACACACACACAGCTATACATACACAGTTATATACAGTTATACATACACATGTACAACGTGAGACACACACGCAGCTATACACAGATATACACACAGCTATACATACACAGTTATATACAGTTATACATACACATGTACAACGTGAGACACACACACACACGCAGCTATACACAGATATACACACAGCTATACATACACAGTTATACACAGTTATACATACACATGTACAACGTGAGACACACACACACACGCAGCTATACACAGATATACACACACAGCTATACACAGTTATACATACACATGTACAACGTGAGACACACACACAGCTATACATACACAGTTATGTACAGTTATACATACACATGTACAACGTGAGACACACACACAGCTATACGTACACAGCTATACACAGTTATACATAGTTATACACAGTTATACACAGTTATATATAAACATGTACAATGTGAGACACACACATGCAGTTATACATACACAGTTATACACATGTACACAGTTATACACATGTACAACGTGAGACACACACACACGCAGCTTTACACAGATATACACACAGCTATACATACACAGTTATGTACAGTTATACATACACATGTACAACGTGAGACACGCACACAGTTATACACACACAGCTACACACACAGCTATACACAGTTATACATACACATGTACAACGTGAGACACACACAGTTATACACACGCACTTATACACAGATATACACAGCTATACACAGATATACACAGTTATACACGTCTCTACATACACATGTACAACGTGAGACACACACATAGCTATACATTGTACACAAGTGTGCACACACACGTCTGTACACTATACACACGTGTACACACACACACGTCTGTACACTATACACAAGTGTGCACACACGTTTACATTATCCACAAGTGTGCACACACACGTCTGTACATTATCCACAAGTGTGCACACACACACAGGCCTATAGAGTATACACAAAGTGTGCACACACACGTCTGTACATTATATACAAGTGTGCACACACATCTGTACACTATACACAAGTGTGCACACACACAGCTGTACACTATACACAAGTGTGTACACACACGTCTGTACACTATACACACGTGTGCACACACACAGCTACACATTATACACAAGTGTGTACACACACGTCTGTACACTATACACACGTATGCACACACACAGCTACACATTATACACAAGTGTGTACACACACGTCTGTACACTATACACACGTATGCACACACACAGCTACACATACACAAGTGTGTACACACACGTCTGTACACTATACACACGTATGCACACACACAGCTACACATTATACACAAGTGTGCACACACACGTCTGTACATTATCCACAAGTGTGCACACACACACAGGCCTATAGAGTATACACAAAGTGTGCACACACACGTCTGTACATTGTACACAAGTGTGCACACACACAACTGTACATTATATACAAGTGTGCTCACACACGTCTGTACATTATACACAAGTGTGCACACACACGTCTGTACATTGTATACAAGTGTGCACACACACATCTGTACACATACAACGTGCAGGACACGAGTAATCATGCCCAGTACACGCATGTCTGCTGTACACCGTGCACTCGTACAGCGAGAGAGATTTCCAGATTGAAAACTCGTTTCTTTAGAACTGCTGTTTGTGTTTTAGTTTGTGTTGTCCTTCCACCGCACCTCCGATTAGCATGGGTGGCTAAGTACGGTGCGAACGAAGTTCAACATACATGCACCCGTGTGTGTGTATACACACACACACGTATACACATCAAGGCGTAGCCATGGAGTCAACATTGCGGGGGACCAAATCTTCTAGGGTGTCTGGGGGTCCCAACTCAGAAAAATATCTACATTTTAAAACTAATTTCCTGCCTAAAATATGTAAAATTTACTAACACATGGGATGGACTTTCTTATCTATTTTTAACAATAATGTCGAATAGTGTATTGTATTAAATTGCTCTGTTTTTACTTTTTTACCATTTTTTGTAGCATTGTATGTAATGGCAGAGATTAGGGATTAATAAAGTACAACCATAACCACAATCATATAAACAGAAATCTATGCATTGATTTATATGAAGACAAGTCCAGATGTTGTGGCCAAGGTTTAGCAAATTGTTGTTTTTATTTACATAGCATAGCAATTGTTTTTTTTTTACAGCAATATATTGGGGGGGACATTTTCAGCATATTTGAATATTGGGGGGGGGATGTGTCCCCCCCCCAATAAATATTATAATTACGGGTCCGTGCACACGGCGTGATGAATACACGCAGATGCGCATACTTTAGACAGCCAATATACATCTGTACAACATAATAATCATTCACCTTTACAGTATATTGGTCTGCTTAATTATGTTGTTGCGTTCTCCACAACGACGCAAATTATAAATTTGAGTTATGTATCGTATAGTGACCCATCTACGCCTTTGACTCTAGCACCTGGCAGGCCAGAGCATGAGATAGGTGTGCTCTGCAAAAGGCCCATTGCCCAAAACGTCGCCTATTATATACTTTTGAACGGCAGTGTTATTGACGAATATGTTTATTGTGTAGTTATTTCTGCTTGTACACCACTGCCAAAGCAGTGTCACCAAATCGGAGTCTTTATAGACGAGATAATGGTTGAATACGGGACATCTGTGAAATAAATATTCAGATTCTGAATGAATGACTGACCACGTCTTGTGTGTGTTCCACAGGTTAACAAGCTTGGAATTGTCTCCATCAGTGAGTGATGCACATACGCGCGTACGGACACACACGCTCAAAAATACATAGATTGTCCCCCTTGGAGACATTCAAATTGGTGGGGCAAGTGCTGTGAGCAGGTGCTTGTTCACAATCATAATATTTATTTATACTGGAGGAATGCTATGAGCTATGAAGCGCTGTTTCACAAATGTCCAGTAGGACAGGCTAGAATGTTACAACAACAAACAATACGCAACACACGATAGGAGTGATAATTATAGGAAAGGTAAGCAAATATCTTTTAAAGTATGTACAAATATAAATCAAAAATTAGTTTTCTTTCAAAGTAATGGCCACTGTACTTTTTGTATTTCAGAAACCTGGCCACAAATTATAACTCGACGAAGTGGCTTATGTGGAAATTTATAGCAGCAAAATAATCTGTTTCTTAATGTGGCACAAGAGAGGATGGTATGGCCAGCACCACGTCCACCCACAGTTATGTCCCCAGTGATGATGTTCACGCACACACAAACCGCGCGAGGTACCCGGTTAAGGCCAAGTCGACGTTGGAGAGGTCCAGCACAGGTCAGAGGTCGCAACCGGGTACCCGATACCCGGCTACCCGTACCCGGCTGGGTACGGGTACCCGTTTGCGACCCTGGTGCGGCCGGGTACTGGTAAGGAATCAAAACCCGTTTGCGACCTCTGGCACAGGTTTAGTTCATTCTCTCACGGATAATTTGATTCGTGCATTGTGAGCGTAAGAATCAATATTAATGCAGCGGTGCATGCCCGGCCATATTGCAACTCTATAGAGTATATACTAAAATCTAATAATGATAACCCTTTGCCAATGCAGTGCTGGGTGAAGGCCTCCCAACACTGTGTCGGTCGTAGATGTTTGACCATACTTCACCGCACTGGACAGTGTGAGTTGGTGAAAGGGGTGTACAGTACTGGTCCAGATATTCCCCACCCTAACATTAGCTGTGGCCGGGAATCATACTCGGGTTATTGTGTTCAAAGCGCAGTGCGCGAACCTCTCCGATATTGCTCCACCTCTTGTCGTTAATGTTTCAAGTGTATAGATTATTTCTAATTAATTCCTAATCAATACATTGCTGTGAAGGGCATCATACATCACAGGTGAGACCAGCATTACAAACAGGCAGTATTGATGTTGTGTTACTCTTTCCAGCTTCCAAGTGCGGCGAATCTCGTCAGATCTTGGAAAAGCTTTGCATGGCCGGGCCTGGTTATTACTTGGATGGGTAAACAGCAAGACTTTCCAAATGTTGTAGACACGATACTAACGTGGCTAGGGATGGCAATGCTGAGTGTCTTCCCCTGATATGCGTGGTGGGTGTTCTCCGGGTTCTCCGGTTTCCACGCACACGAAGTCAAACGCTCATTGATGGAAGTGGCACAAACATCCCAAGGCAAGAGGGCCGATAGACGAAGTCATTTATCTTAGTACGTGGCGATGTACAGGTTGTATATGTTGTTGCCCATTTTTGGAATTGGCCAGAAATTCCCAGTGCATCAGGACCCTTCTGAAAACAAAGTACTTGACTTTTGAGCAAGGCTTTCCCCGAGAGGTAGTTGTTGTTGTTACAAGCGACTTCACTGCAACTTCACCATTCCCCTCACAGGCAATGCCCTCCCAGAAGACATCAGCTGCCTCGCAGCGAACCGCATGTTGGCATTTGCGGCGTACGGAAGCAAGATCGCTACCATCGCTCGCGGGAAAGAGGTGGGTGTACAGCATCGCAATATCGGCAAGCGGATGCCGAAGGGAGAGACCTCGCGTTACCAGATGTGATTTTCTCGTGTCTCCCTTTCTTGTGATTTGTACTTGTCGTCTACAACCAGCGAGAACATTCTGCATTTTTTTCTAGATTTGAAGTCTTCGTGACTGCAAGGGTCCATACTCTTTGGTTTTTTCGGTAAAGTCACGTAGGTAAAAAATAAAAATAAAATAAATTAAATCACGACGTTTCGGAGGCAGCACAAGCTTCCGTCTTCAGGTGGCACCGTCACAGAAAAATTACTTTACTGAAAAAACCAAAGAGTATTCTGCATTTTGTCCGCATCTCTTCCTTGCCAAGGCTCGTGCATTGCCATAACCTTAGTGTTATTTTAGTCGTGTTTCATGCATTGTTTTGTGTACACCTCGCTGTTTACTGTACTCTTTAAATTAACTTGAAATAAATCACCATGTGGCACGTTCCAACACACGCATGCGGCTGTTAGACATTTGATGTGTTGATATGTAGATTTTCGCAGATAAGGATTCAGAAATGAAATGGTCATGTGGGTTACACGCGTTTAACAATGCACCAGTCATTGTTTCAGCTCACCGATAAGTTTTAGTCATTAGATTAAAGTATCCAATTAAAAGATTTGGTTGTGAAAATTGTTCTTCAACTTACCGAAGAGCTGAAGCAATCGTAAATGGGGCGTTAAACGCTTGCGAACGCGACTGTATCATTTGTTTGGCTATGTCAGGTGGTAGGGTGTCTCCTGGATTTCAATGTAGACAGATTATTCCGCGGTCTAACCCAAAGATCGGTGATGCATAATTTTCATGTGTGGCAGAACCGATAATCAATTTGAATATATTTTTGTTTGCATGCAATTATCGATAGCTCCAATAAAATGATTTTGAGCAACCCTAGTTTTGAGGTGCGGTGGGCGGAGGAGAACACTTGCCCGTCGCCTGAACGGACACTGCGTGTGCGCGTGTCCGTGCGCCCCCCCATCGAGCAGGTGGTGCACACCTACGAAGGGCACTCGGGAGAAGTCCACCTCCTCCTGCCGTTCGGAGATCACCTGGTGTCCGTGGACAGAGACAACGTCCTCGTGGTCTGGGACGTTCAGACGGAAGGTGAGCGCGTCTGGCATGTTGAATCTGTGTGCACGCGGATTTGTGTGCTGTCGTTTGCGTGCGAATGTGTGAGGGCTCGTGTTGGTTGTAGCTTAGTGGTTCGCGCGCTGCGCTACAAACCAAGTGGCCCGAGTTCAATTCCCGCTCAAGGTCGCCACCAGTGATGATTAATTGAATTGGTCCTGGGGCCCCCCTAGGTGGACTCGGCCTTAAGTAAGTACCTGATCCGGTGTGTAAACATCATCACTGGGTAGACCAAGGCAGGTGGACATGGTGTTAGCCACCCACCCCCTCATGTGCCGTGCCTGCCTTCATAGGCGCTTGCTAACAGCACTTGCCTCATCAGCCTGTTGAAGACTATATGGGGAATCTTTGTGTTTAAATCCACGGTGTGACCAGCACCACACGCTTGGCATTAAAGCCAGCACTCCAACCCATACACTTACGGCGCTTTTGACAATCCACTGCTAGATGAGAGTTCTCCGCGCCGTGGGGCTCGTTTGAGTTATTGTACATACTTCACCACTTTGGTTAATGTGATTTGGTGAAGGCGGGGGAGTATATATGTGCTATACTAGATAGGATTGACCACATTACTGTATGCTAACGATCCCTTAGCACGGCCCTGAACCCACCTATGACAACGTAGCATACATGGTGGTCCCTACTATACTTGACAAAAAAAGGATTTAATGAATGGGGTGGAATCATGACTTCCAATTGTGACTGATAATTACATCAGTTCACATCCATAAATGATGTGGAAACTCATCACAACACACAAAAATAGTGCAGGCTGCAATACAAATACATTGTGCAACACACAAAGCTGTGCGTTGCATTTACAGTTTTATGCAGACTGCAATCACTTACTTTCGAGCTGGTGGGCTACATAAGGCTAAGAGCTTTCTGCACATGCAGTTCAGATCTCTGTTGTTAAATCTAGTTAATCACGTCGCGGCGAGGTGCGCGACACGTTACGTGTGTACCAGCCACACCGCGACCCCTTCCCTCTTGACATGATATTTCACCTCGTGCCGCCCTCCCTGCCCCCTCCGTTGTTTCCCAGAGGAGTACCTGAGGCTGGAACCCGACCCCCAGGTGTTTGGAATCAGCGCCGTCGTGCACCCCAGCACCTACATGAACAAGGTCTTGCTTGGCTCGCGGCAGGGCCCTCTGCAGCTGTGGAACCTCAAGACTGGGTGAGTCCGCTGTGCCATCGTCACTTCACACAATTACAGTGCCGGTGGCAGCTGTCCCTGTGCAGCACAGGGTGGACGCGGCACTGGCCAGCAAGTCGGCATTAGTCTGCCAGAAGGGAGTGCTGTTGTCACGTGGGCTTCCTAAATCAAGTGATTTGCGACTAATTTATCGAATTTGACCCACGACACTGGCACACACACACGGCCTACTATTTTTTTTATAACGCCATGAATTTTTAAAAAATCCACTGTGAACCAGGCGTCACATATTTATATTGATAATGCAAAATAAATGGTGATTTATAAATTAAATCGTTGTTGTACATTTCTGTGATGGATATTTAAAATGTTTGATAAAATAACGATTAGCATGTGGCACCCGAGGTGGTACCGATTATCCACTTACGGGTCAGGCAATGGATCTAGGAATGCTTCGTCACAGTTTTGAGGACTCATCTGAAAACGCATTTATTTTCTCTTGCATATCCGTCTGTGTAGGGTTCTGTTCCTATTGGGTTTAAATATTGAGGGTTTTTACTGCGATTGTGTTGCAAAGCGCTATCAGACCTCGGGTGAATAGCGCTACATAAAACTGAGTTTTACTTACATGTTTTAAATGCTTGCCGCAGTGGAATTATGAAACCATTAAACGTTCATTCCCATATCCCGATGTGTGTGTCTGTTACCCTACTCACATCGACCCGTGTCTCCCCCCACACAACAAACAGAAAGCTGCTCTTCACATTCAAGGGATGGGGTTCAGAAGTTACTTGCCTGGAGCAGGTGGGTGTTGTGTATAAACAAAGACAAAGATCCCCCTTATAGCCTTAACACACTGTTGGGGCAAGTGCTGTTAGTGAGCACCTATGAAGGCCAGCACTGCAGACGGAGGGGGTGGGTGGCCGGCCAACACCACGCCCGGCCGCATTTGTCTCCCCAGTGGTGATGTTTACACACCACACCAGGTACTCATTTAATACTGAGGTGACCTAGGGGAGGCCCATAACCGATTCAGTATATTGGCACTGGTGCTGGCCATGAGCAGGAAACGAACTGGGGTTCGCCGGGTTCGTAGCGTGCTAACCGCTGCACTACCGCTCCCCACATAGACACGCACACACACACCGTGTGAACAACGCTAATGTCTGGAGCTGGCCAAACATCGCGACATCCCAATTCTGGCCGTAACAAATCGTCGTCGATTGTTATGCTTGCGGCAAAAACACACATTCAATCGCTCGTGTAGGAATTAGTTTTTTCAATTTGTAATATGTAACGTGTTTACGTCTCTCCTGTGGCCGCAAGAGGCTGCTACATACACCACAATGTTAAGCAAAAAAATAACAAATCAATTTATTTGTGAAGGGGGGTTGGAGAAGGGAAGTAATAATTTCACTTTAAATCCCAATGCAGGACCCTCCTGACAAAATAAAGTCTTAAGGCTCGGTGAGGCTTTCCGACTAAGAGTGCCAATATTTAGCCTGAGATACCACATTCTCTAAGGTGGCTGTCTGTGCATTTGTGCGGGAGTTCATAATGGCTGTGTCTTAAGCTGTGAGCTGTCGCCACTTCAAACCGGGGTTTAAATTGTGGTTTCAGCTCCCAGCTGATTAAAACAGGCTCTCAAGCCTAGTGCATTGATGTTGGCTTTGGTCGGGGGTTGTGGTTGTATGCTCGTGATTCAATGTGTCTGTCGATCCTTTGGCCATGGTGGTGGATTAGCTGTAATTAGTGGCTCTCTGACGCTTGTAGTTAATCGTTGTGTTTGGTGATTGGTTGAAGTTGCTGTCTGGTAGTGGCCATATAATAATCAGAGTGTATGAGTGCACCACGATTTGCTCATTCAGCTTACTCGCCTCACCTCCCTTCAGGCCCCAGCGGTGGATGTTGTCGGTGTGGGCCTCCAGTCCGGCTCCGTGCTCCTGCACAACATCAAGGTCGACGAGACGCTCATGAAATTCCACCAGGACTGGGGCCCTGTCACCTGCATATCCTTCCGCACAGGTGGGAGCGCCCCGTACCCTGCATGGCCGCTAGGGAGTCGTGTTGGGGAATTCGAGATGTGTGCCCCCCCCCCCCCAACTTCTGTGCATGGGAACTCGTAAGTCCATGTGCAGGTCACATCCTCAGGGGGAAGCTGAATGGATGACTTCCATGCCGCCTCCGTTGAGTCCAACCGAGGTTAACAATGTAGTGCACGAGCTGGTCAGGGTTGCCCACTATCACATGCTGGGTTCACCCCCTGAGCCGCATTGCGCTTAGCTGTCAACCACAATGCCCCACCGCAGAGCCCTATACAAGTCTGTGTGCATGGTGGTCACACATCCAAACCGTGTATCCATTCTCAGTCCTGTTTAGTTTCTGAGATCTGACGAGAGCATGCACTCTTATTTGTTCATAGGCACTTAATTGTCAATGATAATTACGAGAGAGACCTGAATGCCGTGTTGAACTTTCGAGTGTCTCTGTGGTTTAAGCCTCCGACTTGCAATACGATGGTCACCAGTTCATATTATTGGTTCCTTCGGTAAAGTCACGTGGAAGGGAAATAATAAAATAATAAAAATACATTTACATATTAAATTCTCACGACGTTTCGGCCACAATGCAAGCAGCCGTCCTCAGGTGAAGAACAGCTGTCGGAAAGACAGCGTGCTAATTTTTTATTATGTTTTATTTTATTATTTCCCTTCTACGTGACTTTACCGAAAGAACCAAGAATATGAATCCCTGCAGTCACGAAAGCTTTAAATCGAAAAGGTCACCAGTTTGTGCCTTTATGGCCGCGTTGTAACGCAACGTTCGTCCCGTATCGCGGGTCCTTTGTCGCAGACGGTCCGGCCGTAATGGCCACAGGAAGCTCCCTGGGCCACATTGCACTCTGGGACCTGCACGACAGGAAGCTGTTGGCACAGATGCGGGACACGCATGCGGCCGCCATTGCCGGGGCGACCTTCATCCACAACGAGCCGCTGCTCCTCACGACGGCCGGGGATAACGCCATCAAGGTGCGGACACTGCTTCCCCGTCGCTCCGGGACGCTGCCTCTCCGTGCATTCCCCGTGTTTCCTCTCGTGCCTCGGTCTTTCCGCGTGTCTTTCTGTGCGTCTTCAAGCATCCGTTATTCCCCAATGTGTCACGATTCCAAGAACGCAGGATGAGATGTTACTATCCTTTGTGCAAGCACTTCAAGAGTTCATGAACAGTGAGCCTGGTGAAATTTGGGGAGCGCATCGTCAGTAGTGTACCTTTGGTTCCTAGGGTGTTTCGGCCTTTCACACTATACACCCTCCCCAAAGGCAGGCCAGCGACAGGGTGATCAATCCTACGCTTGCAGTCCCATTCCCAATTAGTCATAGGAGTTGCCTTGTTGTTGATAGCCAACATCCCGTGGGACTAAGCATGGCAGGGGCGTCCTCTTCCCTGAGTCAAGCATTGTTGACCGCATACCTCCTGGCCCTCTCACTTCGGGGCCCAGCTGGGGTCTTTCTTATGCCGAGTCTTCTCCTCTGCCTTCTCGTACATCCCTGGGTATGTCACATGCCTCCCTGTATCTCTCTGCCACTGCCCCACTTTGTCTTGCCTCACCTCTCCCCCAGGCATCCCCTCATCCCCCCCCCCCCTCCCAATGCCTTTCCAGTGTGTTCTACACCTTCCCACACCCCCTCATGGCGGCCTCCCTTTGCTCCCCCCAGGTGTGGGTGTTCGAGTCGGCGGGGGGCAGCCCCCGGCTGCTGCGCGAGCGCTGCGGGCACAGCGCCCCGCCGACGAGCATCCGCCACCACGGCCAGGATGGCTTCAACATCCTGAGCGCCGGTGAGAGGGGCCCGCTCGGCCAGGCAGCAGGGGCAGCCAGACATTGACACAAATGGATAAGCATCAGTAATACAGGTTTTTTTGTGGGTTATGTCGCGTAAATATATAAATGTGTCGTTAAACCCGCGACCACCCGACACAGCCAACTAGTAAGGGTTGTCACGTAAACAGAACGTGGCCAATTCGTCACTAGTACAGCACACCGGTGTGTTGGAGAGCCAAGCCACAACATTTACAATCTAAGTACGACGTTTTGCCAGTAATTACAATCCTCCTGTTTCGTTCCTTAAATAGAGGGCTAGCTGTGATGACGTCACTTGTGTGCTCTTCTTGCGTGAAATGGGGGGGGGGGGCATTAATGAATGCATGTAAATGACTGTGGGTATCCATTTCCGTTTGGGTTATTTATATGGTAATCAACATACATTATGCATGCGCATTACGTACGGCCATTGTTCTTGTAGTTCCTGTCGATTGTGTGTGCTAAAATAGCCGTACCAACGGTAATCCCTATTGAAGTATGGTGACCTGTTTAACGACACATTTTTATATTTACACGATCTAACCCAAAAAAACCTCTTATGGATGATATTGGTTGCGAAAGCCTTCGTGTTAAAATAAATAGAGAAGCAGACAACCAGGCAGCCAGTCTGTGTCTGCACATATCACCGCGTTCCCACTGCGTCCGTTTCTCTGTGCTTCTCACCATTTTTGTCCGTATCTCTCGAGTCTTAACCATGTCCGTCAGTGCGTCCGTGTCGGTGTCTGTCCGTATCCAAGTCTGTCTGTCCGTACCTCTTGCGTGTCTGACCGTACTTGTCCACGTGTCCCCCGCATGCGTGCCTGCACAGGACAGGACGGAACGCTACAGTCCTTCTCTGTGGTCCACGACCGATTCAACAAAAGCCTGGGCCGCGGTAATGATCGCACCAGGAGTCCGCGTGGCCTTTCATCGACATGAACACAACCACAAGTCACCGTCAATAGCTCCATCGGCACCATTACCATCGCCACCGTCATTAACGTGACTACCGTGACGGTATCAGTCCGTGGTGCTGTTGGTGAAGTTGCTGGAGTTGTTTGTTATGTTCAGAGTACTCGTGGCCACACCAATGTTCCTGGAGTTTATCTTGATGGTGGTGGTTGCGTTAATGGTGCTTGTAGTCGTATAGATCGTTTTAGTGACCATGACAACAAGTACAAATCTCCATCATCACCTTGATCACCATCAGCACCACGGACGTAAACATCGTCACTCTCACTGTGATCACCGTCTACGTGATCGCCAACGCCACCAACAGGACTATTAACTTCGCCACTAGCAACGTGACCACCAGCACTATCAACATATACCATAAATGTAACCCCCGTTACCATCAATACGACAACAGTACCATTAATGTGACTGCAAGAATCATTGATACGATCACCACAAGTGCCATCAACGTGACCACCATCAACATGGTCTCCGGCCACCCTAACAATGTTGACTTGTGTACTATGAACATAAACAACAGCACCATAATCACTACCAAACATCGTCATCTCCATAATCGGCCCGCCTATATTCACCATCTGTAATGCGTGTGTGTGCATGTGCCTCTGCTCTTCCCAACACTTCCCACGTGTGCCGCGTGAAACGTGAAGGCTCCATCAACAAGAAGAAGTCAAAAAAGAAAGGGCTCAAGCTGGACACGATGAAGCTGCCACCCATCTGCGCGTTCGCATCAGGTCTGTGAGCAATCGCACATGCATGAGACGGAGTTGAGTGTTTGTGCTATCAAACGACGAGTGATGACGATGGTGATGATAACGATGACAAGTTGAAGATGAGTATGGTGATATAATGCCGATCATGTTTGTTCTTAATATGAGTATGCTGCTGTTGATTATGTCTCGGATGACACTGGTGGTGATGATGATCCTGAAGATAATGCGAGCTTCTGCGTGTCCCCTCATATCCCCAAGTGCTCCCCCTGTAACCCTCTGTGTCCGTGCATGTCCCTTTGTGTCTACTTGTGTGTTCGCATGTGTTCCCGTACGTCCCTCTGTCTCCTCGTGTGTCTCTCGTTTTCCCGTGTCCGTGTATCTCCCGCATTTCCCCACTTGCCCACGTGTAGCCAAGTCTCCGTATCCCCACACGTCCCTGCATATCCCCCACGTTTCTGCGTAATCTTACCCGTCCACACGTACCCATGCGTACTGCGTGCCTGCTCGTCACCGTGTCCTTTCGTGGACCCGTGTGCGCCCCCGGTGTGTCCACACTTGTTGCTGGGTGTCTCGCGTGTGCGCCTGCTGGTCCCCTGTATCGCCCTGTCATCACGTTTCCCTGTGTCCCACTCCCCCTCCCACCCTCCTACGCATCCGTCAGAGACGGCACGTCAGAGCGACTGGGACGGCATCGTGTCGTGCCACCGAGGCTTCGTGAGCGCGAGCACGTGGAGCTTCCTGCGCGGATCCATGGGGAGCCACCGACTGGAGCCGGAGAACATGAAGCGCAACCGCACGGACCCCACCACCGCCACGGTGCGACGCCTGCCACGCCGCACCATACCATACCCTACTTTACCAGCAGTACTAGACTAGGGAGAAAAGACTAAATGCGTATCAAGTGCGCACGATTGACAACAACGCAAAAATACGAAACAGACCGTTGATGCTCACCACGCTGGCATTGGTTGCAGGCGGTGACCGTCTCTCCCTGCGGAAACTTTGCGATCATCGGCCTCTCCTCCGGCCACGTCAACGTCTACAACCTGCAGTCGGGCCTGCCGCGCGGCTCGTTCGGCTCGCCCACGGGTAACGCCACAACCCTCGCACGCCCGGTTTAACACACGCACAGGAAGGGGTAAGGCTGGGCAGGTCACGACCTTAATATGGCCATATTCCAGTGGTGTTGAAGTCACGTCCAGCGGCCCAGGCGTCGGCCTACAGAGAGGGTGTCGGGGTGGTGTAAATTGGACTGGGCCACCCATTTCATGCCTTGCGCCCGTGCCGATGCCAACCACATCCTGCCACTGGTCACAGCGCTCGACTCACAAGTGTGATGACCTCTCCCGCTGTTGGCCGTGACCTGACCTCGTGATTTGTCCGCCCTATCCCGTCGTGACGACGAGCAGCTCACAGGGGCCACGTGCGAGCCGTTGCCCTCGACCATCTGGGTCAGATGGCCGTGTCGGTCGGTGGGGACTCGGCACTGCGGGTCTGGAGTTTCAAGTCCCGCGCGCTCCTCCACGAGACCGTTCTCCCCGCCGCGCCGGGCGGCGCCATCCTGCACCGCGACAGGTGACCTCCCGGGGTGTGCGGACTGCGAGAGAGACGAGCCGGTTGAGGCAGGGAGCTTTGCCAGCTTCCCGAAGAGGCTGCCCCCCCCAGCACGTGAAGAGGAACGTCGGGCATTGTACCAAATCGCACGCGCGGTACAACCCGAAATCCCGGCGCGCGAGCGAGGCGGAGGTGGTGCCTCGAAACTATAGGAAACGAGAGGTCGGGTTTTAGACGAAAGGCAACGCTTGTTCAGAAAATAATTCGGATGAACGACGGAAATAGCTTGGATGTGTCTTTCGAGTGAAGGCAGACGTGAGCCCACAACCCTCGCTATGTCCGTTGTGACGTACAAGGAAAAATAAGCAGAGGGAGACACAGAATGAGACTGATTCGAAGGATAAAGGACTACGTTGAAACTAAAGGGTGCGAGTGCGACTGAAGCGTTGAAGCTAAAGGGAGTTCATTCGGCCCCTTGTCACTTCTCAAGCTGACAGGAGGGAAATGAAGAAGGAACGAGACGGCATGTGGCAGAGAGGAGGAGGGTAGTGAGAGGAGCTGGCAGTGAGGAGGGGGGGGGAGGCCTTGTTTGCTTTAGGAGAGGGGCTCGTGGGAATTCACCGTCGCGCTCGAGGCGATGACCGGAGCCAACGGCTCAGGCCAGTGGTGGAAATTCCAAGTTCCCGTGAAGTGGACAGTCTCTAGCAGGGGGCCAATTAAACAAATGGACAACGGAGCAGCAGCGCTCATCTCTGTGGGAGTAACGGGGAGGGGGGGGGGTGCTTAGACACTTGGAGAAGAGGACTCTTACAGTTGTCTTTGATGGTGGTGGTGGTGATAGCAATGACTGTTGCTGGTTTTGGGCGTATCGAAAGTGATGGAGTTTTGTGGTATGTGCGATTGTGTTGTAGGGAATGATGTGTAGTCCTGTTGGTGGTGGCATTGAATAGCTCTGGTGTTGTTGATGGTATTGATGATAACAATAGTACTGTTGGTGATGTTATTGGTGGTGGTGAATCGCTATTGTGGTATTGAAGAAGTTGTAGGTGATGGTTGTATGGAATGTTGAACTTATTTCGCACCGTACGTAGCCAGCCATGCTAATCGGAGGTGGTTGA
Organism: Lethenteron reissneri; assembly: GCF_015708825.2. Classification (NCBI taxonomy): domain Eukaryota; kingdom Metazoa; phylum Chordata; class Hyperoartia; order Petromyzontiformes; family Petromyzontidae; genus Lethenteron; species Lethenteron reissneri. Next base: position 5,028,500 of record NC_083822.1, read on the forward strand.
AGTGTTGATGTTGGTGGTAGTGGTGATGTTGGTGCTGCTGATGTTATTTTTGGTGGTGTTAATGATGTCGTTGGTGGTGGTGGTGTCGGTGCGTAGTGGTCTGCTCGCCGTCTGGTGCGACGACCTCTCCGTGCTCGTGTTTGACGTGGAGATGAAGAAGATCGTCAGGGTCTTGAACGGGCACGGCGCTCAGATCACAGATGCCGTGAGGATCTACACCGCTCGCCACACGTCACTACACCTCACCTCCACGCCTCCACACCTCACCACACGCCTCCAAGTGTGTTTCTTTGTACGTGCGTCTTCATTTTTCGCTGTGGCTTTGTGTGATCAGTCTGGCTGTCTGGGTTTGTCACCGCATGGGTGAATATATTTAATGTGTGTGTCCATGTGTACATAGCTGTGGGTATTTTTGTGTTTCTGTGTGTGTGTGTATCCACATGTATATCTGTGTCGGTATGTCTCCGTGTGTGCATCTGCATGTCTGTGTCTCCTGTCTGTATCGCTGTATATCTTCCTCTGCTTGTCTAAGTGCGTGTCTGCGTCTCCATCTGCCCGAGTGACTGACTGCACGTCCGTGTAACTCCGTGTCTCCGTGCGTCTTAGACGTTCAGCCCGGACGGACGCTGGCTCCTCACGGCCTCAATGGATCGCAGCGTGCGGACCTGGGACCTGCCCTCGGGCTGGTACATACACGACACACACACTACACACACACTACACACACTAGACACACACTACACACACTACACACACTAGACACACATTACACACACTAGACACACACTACACACACACTACACACACTAGACACACTAGACACACACTACACACACTACACACACTACACACACGACACACACGACACACACTACACACTAGACACACACTACACACACTACACACACGACACACACGACACACACTACACCCACTAGACACACACTACACACACTAGACACACACTGCACACACTGCACACACTGCATACACTGCACTCACTGCACACACTACACACACGGCACACACACACACGCTATGTACAAAGAGAACAGTTCCTCCATATAGCCTTAACAGACTTTGGTTGAGTACGTTTAGCCAGCACCTATGAAGGCCAGAACGGCACACACAAGAGGTGGGTAGTGCTGATGTTTACACACTGCACCGGGTACTCATTTCAGTCTAAGTAAACATAGGGGAGGCCCAGGGCAGGTTCAGATAATAGTTTGCTAATCGCTACATCACTAGATACACGTGCCACACCACACACTCTGCATGCATGTTTCACTTTTTTCGCACCGTACGTAGCAACTGTGCTAATCGCACTCACTCTATACACACTATATACGCATACCAAACCACACACTCACCCATTGTACACACAAGCTCACTACACACACACACACGCTCTACACAGTGTACACACACGCACTATGTGGTGGTATTGCTGCGGTACTAATGGTGGATTGGTGGTGGTGGTGGTCAGCCTGGTGGACGTGCTCGCCGTCTCCTCGCCCGTCGTGAGCCTCTCCATGTCGCCCACGGGCGACTACCTGGCCACAGCCCTGAGCGACCACCTGGGAATCTACCTGTGGTGAGTTGACACGCTCACCCGCCCACTCACTCCTGAGCTCTCGCTTGTCCACCCACTCGCGCGTAAACTCGCCCACATACTCACTCGCCCGCCCACACACTCACTCGCCCGCCCACACACTCTCTCGCCCGCCAACACACTCACTCGTTCGCTTGTCCACCCACTCACGTGTAAACTCGCCCACACACTCACTCGCCCGCCCACACACTCTCTCGCCCGCCAACACACTCACTCGTTCGCTTGTCCACCCACTCACGCGTAAACTCGCCCACACACTCGCTCGCCCGCCCACACACTCTCTCGCCCGCCAACACACTCACTCGTTCGCTTGTCCACCCACTCACGTGTAAACTCGCCCACACACTCGCTCGCCCGCCCACACACTCTCTCGCCCGCCAACACACTCACTCGTTCGCTTGTCCACCCACTCACGCGTAAACTCGCTCACACACTCACTCGCCCACACACTCACTCGCCCGCCTGCCCGCCCAACCACTCACTCGCTCGCTTGTCCAAACACTCACTGAATTGCTCACTGAACCTCACGAAAGTCAACTCCGTCTTTGTCTTTGTACGCAGCATGAGTGTGTAGGTGTGTGTGTGTGATGGTAGTGCAATGATTAGCACGCACTGCATTACCAACCCAGCGACCCAAGTGCGTTTTCCGCTTACGGCCAGCACCAGTGACGATATACTGAATCGGTTATGGGCCTCCCCTAGGTCAACTCGGCTTCAAATTAGTACTGAGTGCGATTTGTAAACATCGCCACTGGGGAGACAAATGCGGCCGGGCGTGGTGCTGGCCACCCCCACCCCCTCGTGTGCCGATCTGGCTTTCATAGGTGCTCGCTAAGGGGCCGTCCATAAATGACGTCACGTGATTTTGGACGATTTTTGACCCCTCCCCCCTTCGCCACACGGCGTCACAAAAAGTCAGACCCCCCCCCCCTCAAATATGACGTCACAAAGCTCTGCCCCCCTCCCCTAAAAAGAAAACATGCTTCAAATCGCTTTAAACTATTGTCATTGTAGTGCGTATTTAATGTAGCGCTGCACTCTGATGTTGTAGGAGAAAATATTTATTAAAAAGTCTATTTAATTAAGTAGAACGTGTCGTCTATATTTATTGAAAGTTGCGCATTTTGATGTGACGTCACATTTCTCAAGCCCCCCCCCCCTCTCGTCACACATCGTCACAAATGTCTGACCCCCCCCCCCCCCCAGGTGCTTGACGTCATGGACGGTCCCTAACAGCACTTGCCCCAACAGTCTGTTAAGGTTTCGCAGGAGATCTTTGTGTATAATACGACGTGCGTGTGCTCTCTGTGCAGGTCTAACAGGAGCATGTACACGCACGTGTCCCTGCGGCCGCTCCCGGCTGACTACGAGCCCAGGACGGAGGCTCTGCCGGGAGGAGCTGCTCACGGTACGCAGAGCACTCGCTCACCCACTCACCAACTCATTCATTAACTCGTTCACTCACCAGCTCACTCACCCACTCACCAACTCATTCGTTAGCTCGTTCACTCACCAGCTCACTCACCCACTCACCAACTCATTTAACTCGTTCACTCACCAGCTCGCTCACCCACTCACCAACTCATTCGTTAGCTCGTTCACTCACCAGCTCATTCACCCACTCACCAACTCATTCGTTAGCTCGTTCACTCACCAGCTCATTCACCCACTCACCAACTCATTCGTTAGCTCGTTCACTCACCAGCTCACTCACCCACTCACCAACTCATTCGTTAGCTCGTTCACTCACCAGCTCACTCACCCACTCACCAACTCATTCGTTAACTCGTTCACTCACCAGCTCACTCACCCACTCACCAACTCATTCGTTAGCTCGTTCACTCACCAGCTCACTCACCCACTCACCAACTCATTCGTTAACTCGTTCACTCACCAGCTCACTCACCCACTCACCAACTCATTCGTTAACTCGTTCACTCACCAGCTCACTCACCCACTCACCAACTCATTCATTAGCTCGTTCACTCACCAGCTCACTCACCCACTCACCAACTCATTCGTTAACTCGTTCACTCACCAGCTCACTCACCCACTCACCAACTCATTCGTTAGCTCGTTCACTCACCAGCTCACTCACCCACTCACCAACTCATTTGTTAACTCGTTCACTCACCAGCTCACTCACCCACTCACCAACTCATTCCTTAGCTCGTTCACTCACCAGCTCACTCACCCACTCACCAACTCATTCGTTAGCTCTTTCACTCACCACCTCACCCACTCACCAACTCATTCGTTAACTCGTTCACTCACCAGCTCACTCACCCACTCATCACCTCATTCATTAGCTCGTTCACTCACCAGCTCACTCACCCACTCATCACCTCATTCATTCATTGGCTCACCAACTAATTTATTCACTCGCTTCCTTACCCACTCACCAGCTCATTTATTGGACCCAACAGCTTATTAATTCACTTCCTCACTCACCAGCTCATTCACCAGCTCATTCAGCATCTCATTCATTCACCCATGCACTCGCCACCTTATTCATTTTCCATTGCATCAAGTCACTTGCCAAATCATTCTCCGTTTCATATGTGCAATAATAACTCACACATTCATCTACTCATTTATCCCATTAACTTCTCTGATCACTTTGAGCAGCTCATATACTCGTTCGCCATTTCATTGATTTACTTCACTCTGCCATTTTCACACGCATTTACCATTTCATTTGTCATTTAACTCAATTAAATCACCGCTTCGCCCATCTCACTTGAGAATATCATGCACCATGTCAGCCGTTCATTGACTAATTTACTGTCGCCCACGTTCACCGACTCGCTCTATAACTAACTCGCTAGCTATTTTTATTTCACCAAGTAATGTCCGCTGAACTACGTAGATTTATTTTTTCAGAAGCGACCTGGCCACAAATGATGGCTCAACTGAATTGGCTTATCACGTGCAAATTTATAGCAGCCAAATACTGAAAACGCATGTTGGTTCTAAATATGGAGCAAAAAACCAGAGGACCCGGAGAAAAATCCACATGACCACGGGGAGAGAGAGACACGCAAACTCCAAATATACACGAGGCATCGAGGTCCAGATCAATCCCACGACCTCCTGCATACCAGGCCGAGGTCGCAAACGGGTTTTGATTCCTTACCCGTAGCCGGCCGCACCAGGGTCTAAAATGGGTACCCGTACCCTACCCGATACCCGGCTACCCGTACCCGGCCGGGTATCGGGTAGGGTACGGGTACGGGTACCCGATTGCGACCTCTGGGATGAAGCCATGTTGCAGGCGCGGGTGGGTTGATTCTAGGAACTTGAATTGTGAGAAGAGACAAGACGTTGGGAAATGAGTGACAAAGGGTTACTCACCAGTGACTCACGGCCTACCCGTACCCGGCCGCACCAGGGTCGCAAACGGGTACCCGTACCCGGCCGGGTAGTCGGGTATCAGGTAGGGTACGGGTATCAGGTACCCGATTGCGACCTCTGATACCAGGCGAGGTAGTTGAGGTCTCACCAGCGTGGTTGCCTCCACCGGGGCGGGCGTAGGTGGTGACGTCGCGGTGCGAGAAGATGAGGACTTTGGCGACGACGTGGACGGGGGCGACGAGGCGATGGTGTCCGAGTTCCACTCCCCGGAGCAGCTCTCCGAATCGCTCGTCACCCTCTCGTCCGTGCCCGAGAGCCGCTGGAAGAACCTCCTCAACCTGGACGTCATCAGGGCAAGGGCTCGCGCTCGCACGCACGCAACGACGACACGACAACAAAGCTCACACCCCCCCCCCTGTATATACTTGACGGACCAAAAAAAATAATACAAAATAATAAAATACAAAATAAGAATAAAGTAAAAAAATAAAAATAACTAAATTAAATCACGACGTTTCGGGCGCGACACAGGCGTCCGTCATCAGGCGGGGACAACCACAGCGAAAAAAACCGCTGAAGTTTGCCAAAGAGATGACTGTGACAAGGGATTATATATTATATAGCTGAGGGGGGGGGAGCCAGGGTGAGTGTGGGGGCAGGGCGTGGGCTGGAGGAGAGCGGCAAGCATGGTCCTAATGCTCAACCAAAAGCTCAACCTAAAGCTCGACCTAAAGCTCAACCTAAAGCTCGACCTAAAGCTGTGACACGTTGGGGGGGGAGAACTCTGCAGGCTCGGAACACTGCACGGCAAATCTCCAAGTATTTTTCACCTACGTGAAAGAACCAAAAAAGTACTTGACAGACCGTTGGGGCAAGCGCTGTTAGCTCCGTAGCACCTCAATGAAGGCCGGCACGGTGGCACGCGAGGGGGGGTGGGCGGCCAGCACCACTCGCACAAACAACAACACCACTAAGTGGCGGTGACGTCACCACGGCGCTTGTTCCACACGCGCGCACACAAACACACGCACTCAAGCATGCTCGCACGCGTAGTTGAGAATTTGTTTTTTCGATGGAGCCACTCTCCTGTACTCCGAGGTAGCGTCTCGGAGAAACCTTTCACGTGATAAGCTCCTTTTATCACGTCTCATCTCAACGCATTAGAAATGACACCCCCGCAGAAGGTGGTTCACCACATGGCTTGTGAGTGGGGAGTTAGTCTGCCAATTGCTATGTGTTATCCCAATTGAGTAATTTGCAGGTAATATTTAGAATTTAGGTCAAAATGTGGACCGTGTACCCAGGCGCACAATGGCCTAATCGTTTGGAATGACGCGCACGCTAGCGTTCGACGCATACGCACGGAAAATATCTTACGCACGCACACCCACTCACAAGCCTCGTGTGTTCCTGTTCAGCACTGCGATCTCGAAGCGGCGTGTTATACCCTAGCATAGAATAAAACCAGCATAGAGGAGATTTTTAAAAAATTGCTCTTTTAATTCAACGACGACCCGATATTGCCATCATTACCACATCCTCTTGTTTGAGTTGACTGTCAGTTCCCGTTGAAAGAGATGACTGCGGGCTTACTGTTGGAGTGAAGTCGCTGTCAGTGTTGACCTTTGGTCGCCTCTTCTTTACAGAAGCGGAATAAACCCAAGGAGCCTCCCCGTGCCCCAGAAAAGGCTCCATTTTTCTTGCCGACCACTCCAGGGCTGACACCGGCCTTCTGTGCCCCGGCCAACGCGGACTCGCAGGCAAGTCTTTGTGTGTCTGTCTTTGTGTGGGTGTCTTGTGTGAATTGGTCCTGGGCCTCCCCTAAGTCGGCTCAGCCTCAACTGAGTACCTGGTAGAGTGCGTAAACGTTGCCCCTCGGGAGACAAAGGAGGTCAGGTGTGGTGTTGGCTACCCACCCCCTCGTGTGCCGTGCCAACCTTCGTAAGTGCTACTCGCTAACAACGCTTCCCCGAAAGTCTGTTTAAGACTATATAGGGGATCTTTGTCTTTGCGTGGAGAGGTGGCGTAGTTGTTAGCACCGCTCTGCTTTGAACCCGGCGACCAAATATCTCAATCGGTTCTGAGCCTCCGCGAGCTTGACTCGACTTTAAATGAGTACCTGGTGCAATGTGTAAACAGCATTTCTTGGAGAGACAAAGGCGGCCGAGCGTGATGCTGGCCATGCCACCCCCATGCACACTGTCTCAACCTTAATAAGTGCTTGCTCATAGCACTTGCTCCAATACTCTATACAGACAGCTTTGAATCTGTAAAGCTTACAAAAGCATAACCGTTGTGCCATTGTGATAGAATGGCGCTTTGTGCGATAAGAAAGGTGCAAATACCAAATGTATTTTTTGCGTGTACGTGCGTGCGTTTGTGTGTGTGCTTTTGTGCGCCTGTGTGTGTGTGCCTGTGTGTGTGTGTGTGTGCCTGTGTGTGTGTGTGCCTGCAGGCCGTGACCAAGGTAGTGCAGCTGGGCCACTTGAATCCCAAGTCGGAATTCAGCCGGAGCCTCGAGGAGGCGTGGGAGTCGAACGACTGTGAGGGCACGGGGAGTTGGGGGGGGTACACACACGCGAGAACCCTCGCTAACATTGCCATCAGACGCAGCCGTAGGGCGCGTAACAATTCATCCACCTACCATGATTCTGGATGACGCTACAGTTTCATGATGCATCCATTTCCCTGTGTCCTCTCTATTGTCCTCATCCCTGTGTATCCCCCTCGTCCCCGTGTCCCCATGTCCCCCCCCCCCCCGCCTCGTCCGCGTGCCCCTCCTCACCCCCGTAGTCTCGGGGCCCCTTGGCGAGCTCTCGTCGCTGCCCCCCGGCACGGTGGAGTCGGAGCTGCGGGCGCTGGGCCCCGCGTGGGGGGGCTCCCCGCTGCTGCTCGCCGCCTTCCTGCGCTCCGCCCTGCACGGCCTGCGCTCGCGCGGGAACTTCCAGCTGCTGCAGGCCCAGCTCGCGCTCTTCCTCAAGGTGCGGGCTTGTAGGGTCATTGTGGTACGGGTCGTGGGTTTGTGAGGTCATCGGGGTACAGGGTCGTGGGTTTGTGAGGTCGTTGGGGTACGGGTCGTGGGTTTGTGAGGTCGTTGGGGTACGGGTCATGGGTTTGTGAGGTCATTGTGGTACGGATCGTGGGTTTGTGAGGTCATTGTGGTACGGGTCGTGGGTTTGTGAGGTCATTAGGGTACAGGGTCGTGGGTTTGTGAGGTCATTGTGGTACGGGTCGTGGGTTTGTGAGGTCGTTGGGGTACGGGTCGTGGGTTTGTGAGGTCATTGGGGTACAGGGTCGTGGGTTTGTGAGGTCATCGGGGTACAGGGTCGTGGGTTTGTGAGGTCATTAGGGTACAGGGTCGTGGGTTTGTGAGGTCATCGGGGACAGGGTCGTGGGTTTGTGAGGTCATCGGGGTAAAGGGTCATGGACTCGCGGGGTCATCGGGATAAAGGGTCATGGGAACAATGTTAAGGGTCGTGTAAATGTTAAATTCACCCTTCCTCCAATTAATGATTTAGGATTGTGATTTCATTCAAGAATTTGGTTTTTATATGTGAATAAGATTAGCACCTTACTCGTATGTTCTGTCACATTTGTACAGTTCTGTTAGATCCGTTCACCTAAATGTATTGGCAACTAATATGCCTCATTTGCATAAACCTTCAATCTTGCGTCGGTCAATTCCTCCCCCTCTCCCCCGCGTGCAACAGCTGCACCTGCGCGAGCTGAGCGAGCACGAGGAGGTGGTGCGCGAGCTGGCGCAGGTGAGCGTCGCTCACGAGGACACCTGGGCCGAGGTGCAGCACCTGATGCTGCACACGCTGTGCGTGCTGGGATACACTCGCAGCGCTCTCTTCTGAGAGCCGTGACGGGGCCCGCTCTCTCTCCGGACTGTTGAGACGCACGTTTAAAGGAAAGGTTGAGGGTGCTACTTATAATCCGGTAGCTGCGTGTGGGTGTGTGTGCCATACGACATTTGAATAACTTTATTGGCACCGGGCACAAGTTTGGGATGCGTCGTGCTTTCTTGATGCGGTACCTACATCGCGCGTACACTCGTAAGCTCGCTCGCAACCTGTGCGCGGATTTCCACACTCCTCGCCTGTACTCTCATGCTCAATTTCAATGAAAAAATGGGAAGTTTTACTGGGTAGTGGTGTAGCGTGGCTGGCATGGTCCCAGGCGCAAGGAATTAAATGGGGAATCCAAGTCTACGCCACTGGTACTGGGCTATTCCTGGACTTGTTTCTTATCCAAATCTCAGGCTTGTGCAGCACATGGTGGTAATTGCCCATCCTGCTTTGTCCCCACTGCTTCCTCCTCTCTGCGGCTGCAGGGAAGCGATCGTAATATTCCTATTCGGTTTCAATGTACGCTTGCCTTAGCGTACCTTATTCCAAACAAGAGTGTAATATCCTAATTTTCTGCCGTGTTTTTTTTCACGCAACAACGCCACCATGGGGTTTGACCTTTAGCGGCGAGCGATGCCATCGACGGCAATGCTCTTCCGCGTTCCCCTTGTGACGTCACAAACGTTCGAGTTCCGAGGTTGGGCCTGAGTGAGAGTGCACAGCTCCCTGTGAAGTAAGGGAGCCACACTGCCCAGTTACAGCGAAGCCTCGTTGAGGCCTGGCTTGTTCCCATGTATGTATGTTGACATTTTTTCTAACCGTACGTAGCCAACCGTGCTAATTGAAGGTGCAGGAGAAGGATAAACTAAACGCCAAAAGCAATGTGTAGTGGTGTAAAATCTATAGGATCTGTAGTGCTACAAGACTAGAATCAATAGTGGTGTAAAACCATAAGCATCTGCGAGTCGAATTTAAATTGATTCATCCACGCACGACCACGTACGTGTACCATGTCCGAAAGTCTTGACCATTTCCCGTGAATTGTTACTTAATTTATTAACTCGTGCAAAACGGTGTTGTGTAGAATCACATCACAGCCTTGTTCATTTCTTAGTCGCAATTGCATGTTCACGCCACTGCTGACCGAAAGGGGCCTCCTCTCGAGTTATTTGGCCTAAATTTTGATTTAAAGCTTTCGTGACTGCAGGGATTCATCTTCTTGGTTCTTTCGGTAAAGTCACGTAGAATGGAAATAATAAAATAATAAAAATAAAACATAATAAAATAATTCTCACGACGTTTCGGCCACAACGCAAGCAGCCGTCCTCAGGTGAAGACCAGGTCTGTCGGGGAGACTTCAGACGCTGTCTCCCCGACAGACCTGGTCTTCACCTGAGGACGGCTGCTTGCGTTGTGGCCGAAACGTCTTGAGAATTATTTTATTATGTTTTCTTTGTATTGTTTCCCTTCTACGTGACTTTACCGAAAGAACCAAGAAGTATTTGGCCTACTTTACCACTTTGTAAGATGTTTGGGAAGAGGCCAGAGTACCCACACTCTACCCCGCCACACGTGACCTGCCAATCAACTCGCTGTGCCGTATCCATTTATACTGCCGGGTGGGAAGAGGCACAGGGGCATTTGAGAAACTTGGTGGTAACTCAAGTTTAACTGTTGGTGGAAAGTGGGTCAAGTCGACAAGAATCCGGGAAGAGAAACTTGACGGAAAGTGTTGGTGGGGAAAGTGTTGGTGGCAACATTTTCTCCGTGAAAAAGTGACGACGAGAGTTGTTGGGGGCCCCCGAATGTTGTACTCGGTAAACATGGAAAGATTCGCAGCTCCACAACATCACACGCACCATCGCACAGCATCGCACACATGACCGCATCGCGTCACGCATGACCGCATAGTGTCACCCGCATCGCCATGAATACAGATTTGTACAAAAAACACATTGTGCCTACCGTTGCATCCCATTTTTAATGCAAGTGGGGTGGGGGAAAAACCTTAAAATTTGTTTTAATAAATATTAATTGAGTAAATGGAGCAGGGTGGTTCTGTGATTAAAAACAAGCTGGCAAGCCAGTTTGTGTGGGGAGCCTCCCCTGTGCGAGGGGCATCTGCTGTACAGGAAACGTGCGTTAACGCGCTGTGCGTATCTATATTTTTGTAAAGCGTTTTCATGGCTGTTCCGATGCGTTGTCCGGTTGTACCACGTGCTGTTCGGCTCGAACGACGTTTCGCTCCACTTGTTGTGGGGGCTTCTTGAGGAATCCGAATAAAGTGGCTCGCTTTCTCACTCGGTTAGTTTGCGTTGCCTGCTGTTGGTGGTGTTGCCGGGTCTTGATGGCGATGAACGGAACGTCGGACATCGCTGCGAACAACGCAGGGTACAACCCGAATACGCACCTGGGAGCCGTACAACAGAACAAAAAAAACATTCCCAAGAGCAACTTTTTGTCCCAGTTTTGCCTAAACGCTCTACAGCTCGTGGTGGTGGTGGTGTTGGGCAGGTGTGTGGTGGTTACAGGTTTTTTGTGGTTGTGTAAAAACGTAACTTGTCTTTGTCGACTGATGGGGACACATGGACAGAGAACTCCCTGTTGCATAGGAACAAGTGACATCTGCCCCTAATAAACGCAAGGAAATTGACTCAAAATGACACATTTGAGTAAAGTGCAAACGTTTTTGCAAAAAAACAACTAGCAAATGTAAATATAAATTAAATGAATTTCATATGTGAAATGTGACCTATCCTATACTTTTGTATTATCCTTAAACATCTTTAAACCACCCTAATTTTAGTAATGTGCCATAATCGGTGGTTCAAACAAACTATCGCCATGGATGCGTAGTCTATGAAGGGACAATCCTTCAAGATTCTCAAGACATTCGGCAGCGTGGTCACTGCGGGTGCGCCTGTGGCCCCTTTTGGCCCACGTGTGTTTCTGAGACGATGTTAACAGGGGGGGGGGGGGGGGCAGGCAGTCGGCCTGAACCATTTGGGGAAAATCTCTGCGGTTTTTCTGACATTGCGATTTGATTTGCGATTAAAACATTTTTAAGTCAAGCCTCAGTTCAATATTCACTGTGTCATAGATTTAAAACGTGATGGAGCATTACCACATGATACCATCAAAATATGAACTGCTCTCAATAGTCTAATGCAAGGATAAGAACTTAAAAGATATGAATTTCTTTCAACATGTATTTATTAAAATGTTTTAATTGAAATCGAACAATCAAACATAGAACAATTGTTAAGTTAAATAAAGTCATAATAAAAAATAAAACAATTCCAATAAGAAAATAATAGGACTTTTAAAATCGCAAACAATCGCAGTCTTTGCGATTTGCTAATCGCATTTTTTCAAATTTCGATTTAAAATCGATTAATCGTTCAGCCCCTAGCAGCCAGGTGCGAGGTGGATGAGAGGGGGGAAGACGGGAGGCGGAGGTGAGACGTCAAGCCTCGCATCAGAATCGAGATGTGTGACCAATTCCTAAATGCATCCATCATCGCGCGTGGCAGGCGGGAAGCGGACGACACCGACGGTGCTGAGAAGACGACACTCACTGCACTCTGATGAGTCGGTTCACATTGCTGGGACGCTGTGATGATCATCGTCGGCGTGAACACTCGCGTAGATAAGACATGGGTGGAAAAAAACCCGATTTTTCCAGCGGCAGGCATCGGGTTTTTTCTTTAATACAATTAAACCCGATTTCGGGGAATTAAAACCTGGTTTCATGAATACGAAACTCTGATACAAGGCTTAGGCTGCTTCCTCGTCGGTGCTGCTATCGTATTCGGGGGGGGGCCGTCGGGCACGGGGTAGTCGTAGAATGCGGCGGGCAGGTTGGTCTTGATGAACACGAGCTTCTCCACAATCGTGGGCGCCAGTGAGTTCCTTAGCTTGGAATGGATGAAGCGGCTGGCGAAGTGCGGTTCTGCAATTAGAACCAATTAAACCGGATTTCTCCCAATCTCAGATGATCGGCTATAATATAAAAAGACAATTAAACCCGATTGTAAAAAAACCCGACTGTGCCACCTTTGAGATAAGAGACGGCCACACGCGTGTTTTTGTATGTGTCATACACAGCCCCTACCGCCACGGACATCGGACTAAAGTTGATTTCCTGCTCGATCGGGCTTTGAGGCAGTGCTCAAAAATGTCCATTGTCCTGAGCCGATGCTGCTGGAAATTCCACATTCCGACGGTGGAAGCGAGTCGTGTCCACAGGCCCAGTCGCCGTTGGCTTCCCCGACAGAGCGGCTGCTCGTGGGATCAACCCCCAGTGGACCCCCAACCAGATATTTGAACTCGCCGAGTCGGTCACACAGAGGACATACGAGGTGCTCGCCAACAGCATTTGCGCCCATCATCCCCCGGGTGTCTCGCTGTGGAGGCAGATCCGCTTGCTTCGTGAGCGCGCAACGTTGCGCCTCGGAAGGGCTGTGTGGGGGTAAATATTGTCGAGTGGAGGTGACACTCGCTAATATCGCTCATCTGGCTTCATATTCGGCTTCTCATATCGTGTAAACGCGTTAGCGCTCCTGGCAGCGGGCGCTCCTCGGTGGCTGCCTGTCTCTCGCGCTTTGCGTCCCGTTGATGGAGAGAGCTATTGAGCTTTGTTTATGAAGCCCTGCTGATGTCGTTTTTGCCGATGTGAGGTCCGCGCAGTGTGCTGATGCATCCCATCACGCACACGCGGAATTGCACACCCACACATTGACACACCCGTATGCGTCCGAGTGTTTCCGCGCACAATTTTCACGGTGTACGTAGAGACGTTTTGACACACCGTGTATACACATCTGACTCTCTAGGGGACATACGAGGACACGGACCCCCCCCCCCCCCTCCTTTGTTTTAGCGAGCACCCGCCGAAGGTCGACATGGTCCACGAGGGTGTGGATGGCGATGGTTACGCGCAGCAAGCAGGCGCTCATTTGAGGCTTGAGTCGATCAAGACGGGCAGGTGACAGGTCAATTTAGCACGTGGCACCTGATGAGTTTAACATCGCCTCGAATCTAACCCGGGCCTCCTGCAGGATCGTAGCAAAGTGTGTCGACCACTGTACCACCACGCACACAGCCTTTTATAATAATAGGTGATCGCTAACAGCACATGATCCTAATTGCGGGACCCCGGGGTACCAAATAATACGAAATGGCCGAGGCATCTTTGGGTCTTTCGGTAAAGTCACGTAAATAGAAAAATTATGATAAAAATAAAGTGAACAAAAATGTAAATAAAAAAATAATACTGTAGCCTGGTTCTTAATCGGAGTGAGTGTATTGGCAGTCTATAATGTAGACTGTCGCCTTGTTCTTAACCTCGGTGTGTGTAGTGGCAGTCTATAATGTAGACTGGAGCCTGAAAAATACTAAAAATAAATTACATATGTTATTTCTGGGACACTATTTTCCCAGGGGTGTACTTAACTCCGCGACTGGGTTACCAATCAATCCGAAATCAGTGCCACACTCCGCGATGTCGAAACGATGCGAGGACGATTGCGCTGAAACCCTGAACGCTTGTACGCACCTTAGTGGTGCATCGTGTACAGCTCGTCGAGATGAGTCGATTGCCGCATCGCCGACCATCAACGGATTGAAAATCACTGCATCAACGGACATCATGCGAGAGCCGGGGTATTATGGAACCCCGGGGTACCGCCATCAGGTTCATCAGTTGGTAAAGATAGAAGTTGCAGAGATTGTTTTGTCTTTGTGTGCCCGCGCATATGATTGTCTCTTCAGAAATCTCTACTAATCCGATAAGTAAATGCCACACAAAGGCTGGGGGAAGGAAGAATATCAGAATATTCAATGTAATAATAGTAATACACAAAAACCAACAGGGAGTTTTGTGTGATTGTGTAGCGCGGTTTGATGAAAGGAAACTGCGGCCCCTGAGTTACGACCGGTCGGGTTTGACGCATTGCCGTGGGGTCTAAAAGGTCCTCTTTTAAAGCCGGCGATGTCTCCTGCAGATTGCATCCATTGCGTAAAAACAACAGAAGGAAAGAGGTGTGTGTGGGGGGTGTGTTTGTCTTCGCCAGAATTTTTTTTAGGATTTTGAACTTTAGACCCGTGCGTCGGCACTGCTCGTTCATTCCACAGCAAGAGGCGACCGGCATTTGATAGTTTGTGTGGGAAGAGAAACACGTCACTCAAATGTCCCGAATTACTGAACTAAACTACTGAACTTTATAGATATTTTCTTCATAAGCGACGAATGATAGCTCAGCGAAGTGGCTTATCACGTGGAAATGTGTAGCAGCCAAATACTCTGAACGCGTGATGTTGCTTCTAAAGGATGAGGGGGAAAAACCGGAGGACCCAGAGAAAAATCCACGCGACCACGGGGAGAGGGACACGCAAACTCCAAATATACAGCAGCAGGCGTCATGGTCGGGATCAAACCCACGACCTCCTGCATACCAGACGAGGTAGTTAACATCTCCTAGCCACCGTGATGATGATGAGAGAGAGAGACACGCAAACTGAAAATATACAGCAGCAGGCGTCAGGGTCGAAATAGAACCGACGACCTCCTGCATACCAGGCGAGGTAGTTAACATCTCGCCACCGCCCGATCTCGAATCTTGGAAGGCTAAGTGGGATTTAGCCTGGAGAGTGCTTGGATGAGCATCCACAGCTACGTGACGGGCAGTCGATGGCAGGCCAGCAACATCTTGTTGTCGACCAACATCCTTCCACGTCTCAGTGCACCACCTCGCCATACTGACTATCGTGGTGAAGTATGGCAAATAACCCCCACAACTCGCAGGGCGTTTGAGAGGCACTCATCCAGCAGTGGATTGAGGGGCTTTGTATGTACTCGTGCGGACGACGCCACGAATTCCATGGCCGCTCTTGGCAAGCAACGTTTAGGTTCAGAATCGAGCGTGGAGTGAGGCAGAGGAGGTTGTGATGGGCGGAACACGTGTGCAGGGTGGAGGACAGCGGGTTACCGAGATGGGCACTCTAGAGAAATGGTTCTTACTCTTAGGTTTTTTCGGTCAAGTCACGTAGGTAAAAATGATAATAGAAATAAAATAATAATAATTATAATAAAAATATCAATACAAATAAAATAATAATTATGATTATTATTTTATTTCTATTATAAATTGTATTATTTTTTTATCTACGTGACTTTACCGAAAAAACCTAAGAGTATGAATCCTTGCAGTCACGAAAGCTTCAAATATAGAGCAGTGGTTCTTACACCTGGGCTGCACGCTGAACCCCACTGGGGGTGCGAGATGCCCTTTCTGGGGGTGCGAGATGTGGCCACATTTGTATTTTTAAGATAAATCATCGAAACGCACAAATATGCACGGGCACGTAACAACAACGACTTTGTTTCATCAAACCTTTGTCCATTTTTCGTGCAATTTTTTTTTACGATTGAGAACTAAAGGGTTGCAAGTCCGTAGCAAAGGTTAAGAGCTACTACTCTCGAGTGTGATGTATTGATGCGTCGATCTATATTCATCAGAGCTGACGATGCACAGTTTGAAAACTTTATTTTTCGTTCTTCATTGTCACGCGACTCGGCCATATGTCAACATGGCCTCTTATAGCAAAAAGGTAAATGGGTGAGGCAGTGGTGCAGGATTTATTATTTTAAGCAGCAAATACTGAGTCTAAAGACCTAGAACGTCGCATAGTCGTTGCGCTTATCTCATATTTGCGGTCTTAAGCCCGTGGTAAATATAACCAATTCGAACCATCAAGTAAAACGTCTTTAGGCTTTGGTGAAGTTTTTTTTCACTTCGAACTATTTTTATTGCGTATGAGAATGTGGCAAACGCGACCACATCTTCCCCGTATGCAATCCTGCTCTGATATCTCAACCTGTCCTGGGGGACCTTGTCTCGGGCAACTCAGCCTTTCAATGGATACCTTCATGTGCTGCGTAAACACTCAGGAGACAAAGGCGGTCAGGCGTGGCGCTCCCTGCGCCACCCCTCTCGTGTCGCCTTGTTGGCTGGAATAATAATAGTTGACACTTACTAATAGGGGTTTTCCCCTTTTTTCTGGCAACAAAACTGACACCTTTTGCAAGGAATCATGTTTACATTAACCACAATACTTGCAGTCAAGTGCAAACAAAAAACAACACTCTGATAATTTATATCTTATTAGTATATTTTGGTACTGGCAAAGGAGGTCCCATGATGTAGCTGCGTTGTCTTTGAACTATACGCCTTTTGGCGTCATCTGGTCGAATACCATATGAGATTAGGCTCTAAGAAAAGCTGTCTTTGGTGTGGACCAATCAGTTTCAAGGACAATGCATAAATTATCAGGGTGTTGTTTTTTGTTTGCATTTGACTGCAAGTATTGTGGTTAATGTAAACATGATTCCTTGCAAAAGGTGTCAATTTTGTTGCCACAAAAAAGGGGGAAACCCCTATTAGTATATTTTGGTACTGGCAAAGGAGGCCTCATGATGTAGTTGACACTTATAAAGCGCGTTTCACCCAGGGGTCGCAAGGCGCTGCGCAGAGCTAGAAGCAAGTGACTAAATAATTCACGCAATTCTAAACCCTAATATAAGCACGTAGGCTCGTAATTTAACCACGGATACAAATACACCCCCACACTCCCAAAACGCATAAAATTAACAAGGAGAAAGGCCTTTAGGAAAGCAAATGCTTTAAGGCGAGATTTAAATAGACCGACGGACTCGGCAGATGGAATATCGGACGGAAGTGACGACCGCAATTCTAGATTTGAAGCTTTCGTGACTGCAAGGATTCATACTCTTAGTTCTTTCGGTAAAGTCACGTAGGTAAAAAATGAAATCAAAATTAATAAAAAATAAAAACTATTTTAAAAAATCTGTATCAAGTTGATACAGATTTTTTTGCTGATGTAGTTGACACTGTGACAGTTTCACCTGAAACGTCGTGATTTTATTGTTTTAATTTTTTTATTAATTTTAATTTTATTTTTTACCTACGTGACTTTACCGAAAGAACTAAGAGTATGACCACCGCAAGCTTTGGGGGCCACACGGGAAGAGGCCCTGGGGTCACCCACTGAGTGGAGGTGCGAACTCGGCACGCGACATTAGCCATTCACACTCAGACGAGGGAAGACCTCGCGGTTGGGACATACGGGTGGAGGAGGTTCAAGTTCAAGTTAATTTATTAGGTATAGCCCTGTGAGCCATTCGGCTCTTGAATCGGGTGCAACCGCAACAAACAAAAAACCAAAACATGAACAAAAAAACATCTTAAAGTGAATATGTGACTGAGTGCAAACAGAAAATCCAAGAAAAGACAGCAAAATATTGCAGAAAAAACACCGTACACCAACACTGTGTGCAAAAATCTCAGTGGGATGCAAGTCAAACAACCAACAACAACCACAAGACAACTTAAATTAAGGCCATCAGTCTAACTCTGTACTACAGGAGGAGGCATAGTTGAGGGCGTTGTGAGAAGTAGGATCTTGAGCTACAGTCGGAACCTGACCGGTAACCAATTAGGGGAGACTCAAGTCCAGGGGGTAATGCGCTCAGCAACTGATGTTCGAGTAACAACTCCGGCAGCTGCTTTCTGCACGTGCCCGAGTCCGGTCTGAGAGATGAATAGATTCTTGCCGACAGCACTCGCTCCGGCAGGGTTGATGCCATCTTCCTTGGCCTGTGCGCCTGAATGTACAACGCGTCTAGTCATATTCACTGCTGGGTGAGGCCCTTTCTATGCCGCGCTTGCGTAGAGGGTTATTTGTCCAGAACTTCGCCATGACGGGCAGTGCGGGTTTATTGGATTTCGCTGCGCTGATCTCTGTCGCCCACGACGCCAACTGCATCTATCACGCAAGGCGGTCACCTATCCAGGTCACCGTTCAGGCTCAACCCTGTTTAGGTTTCCAGGTCTGCTAGGATCGGGCACATTTCAGGTGTGTGTGTCCTTGAGCTAAAGTCCCAGATACCCAGGTTCAATTCCTGACCATGATGTTGGGATTTGGTATGGGTTTTTTTCTCTCGCCGTTAAAGTCCAATTAATCGTACCATCTGTGCCCTGTCACGAGTCAAACATTTCCACTTCATTCTGCAGCTAGCTGTGTATCACCCTGCGTCAGAGAATGGCCCGAGAAGATGATATCACGTAACTAGTTGTGAAGTCACTTGAACGGCATCTTATCCACACCAGTAACCACATATTTGAATGCTCTGCAAACTCGGTTCCTCCCATGTCAATTTTGAATAGTCTCAGAGGTGAAGATTTTCGCCAAATTAAACGGCAGGTCGAATTATATTGTGATGGTTTCTGTGTGCAGCCGTTGGTGACCAAGCTGGCCCCATCACCTCACTACACTTGAGCACGCAGGTTGGATCACGGGCGGCTGATAGCCGGATTGAAACCCTTGATCTAAGTGGTGGCGGCTCAGCGTCTCTGACCTCTGAGACATCCAACCGCGTCATCCATTGATTGTAATCATGGTTGGGTCGTCTTGTACAAACACGGGACGCGAACCCCGGATCTCGGCGATGGCGAGAGTAGATGTGACCCAGCGGTGTCTCTGACGCCCTCGTGAGCCACCCAGCCACCTCACAGAATGTGAATCTGCCCTGGGCCTTACCAAGGTCTACTCAACCTAAAAGGCTGAAATGGGGAGTCACCCACCAATGCCCTCGCGTGCCTTGAAGACCTCACAAGGCAGAGCCGAGCAGGGAGGGCAGCCCAGAGGCGTGGGGTGCTTTGGTGCTTCAAATCCGCACTTACAAAAACCCCAAAGCGTGGCTTCTCATTTCCCCTCTCGTATATGGCGGCGTTTTTCACGAAAAAATACATTTATATATACTGTGAAGAGGGGCCATTGCAACCTCGCCCATTATATTTATTTTAAGGCCACAGGGTTATTGACCCGTGCGTTGATTTGGTTGGTGTCTGTGCTTGTGCACTGTTGCCAATGCAGCCGTAGCAGCGTCACCCAAATAATTTGTTAAATATGAGTAGTACAGTTTTCATCTTGATTGCATTAAGATTTCCGACCGCTGTGAGTCCGTGCCTTGTGGATGTTTCGTTTTGATTGGCTCTGGTAACATGTGCTCGCGAATAGCGCTCGCCTCTATAGTATATGAGACTAAAGGGAGCTCGTTATGTGTTCATGTATACTCACGTGTGTCTGCGTGTGTGTCTGTGTGTTTCCACGCGCGCGTGTGTGTGTATGAACACGTCTATAAATTAGCACACTAATGTTTGCCCGCCTAACACATTCAATCTATCCAAGCGATGTTTTTCACGTGTTCCACCCCTTCTAATAGAGGCCCGTTCCTTGTAAAAGGCTTCAAATGGTCCGTGAAAGCCCAGGGCAAACATGGGCTGCTTTTGTGTGGGAGTCTTGGCTCAGTGACATCGTGAGTTTTATTTTTTCGCGGTTATTATTTTTTGGCTTTAGCGGCTCTCGCTCCAAGGCTCTGTGACAAACACTGACCGACACACACACACACGCGCACACAACCTCGGAATGCCTTTCCATCTCTCAGATTCTCTCCTCCAACCTCATCCTCATCCCACTCACCCTCCTCATTGCTCCTCGTGGCACCTCACCCAAACAGAGCCAGATCAAACAAAAACAATTCAGCATGCATCAGAAAAAAAATATTCTACGAAGTGTTGAAAGCTACTTCCTGTAAGTACATTTGTGTAAAACTGATGAGCATGAACTATTTGGTGACGCAACTTTGGCAGTGATGCACAAGCACAAATCACAACCAAAAACTCAACACATTTGTCAATAATAACACTTTTGCCACAAAAGTAAAAACATATTATTGGCGATGTTTGTGGCAATGTCCCTTCTTCAGGGTGCAAATTGAGAGACCAGAGAAACAAAGTCCATAATCTGACGCTGTCTGAAGCGTCTTTCCGACAGCCCTGTTCTTCACCTGAGGACGGCTGC
Source organism: Lethenteron reissneri (assembly GCF_015708825.2). Taxonomy (NCBI): domain Eukaryota; kingdom Metazoa; phylum Chordata; class Hyperoartia; order Petromyzontiformes; family Petromyzontidae; genus Lethenteron; species Lethenteron reissneri. Next base: position 5,049,260 of record NC_083822.1, read on the forward strand.
TTGCGTTGTGGCCGAAACGTCGTGAGAATTGTATTTTATTATTTTTATTTTTATTCTTTTATCATTTCCCTTCTACGTGACTTTACCGAAAGAACCAAGAAGATGAATCCCTGCAGTCACGAAAGCTTTAAATCGAAAAATTAAAGTCCATAATCATAAGAGTTGGGAGACTGTGCTTGTTTACACCATGGGGCCTGATGAGAATAAAATGTAATTCGATGTTTTCTGATAACCAGTTTTTAAATAAGCATGTCAATATTTACCCAATAATAGCTGTTGATTAATAGACAAATCTCTGCAATGATCAAATAGTACGACTGCTTAATTAATGTATTCGTATTAAAACTATAACATTATTGCTGGCGCTTTGCATTGTGGGAAGGTTTGTTCTTGTGAGCAATAAGCACAATCCACTTGGCAACACATTCCTGGGCCCAGTCACCAAGTCGACAAAAAGGAATTTAACCGGCGTACATTCCTGAGGCTGATACGTCTTAAGAAATTAAATGTTAGGGACACATAATGACTAAAATAAATCAAATGAGACGAGGGATAACGGTTGTTTTCAGTGATTGTGAGTCATTCTTGCAGTCCTGCCGGCTGAACGGTATTCAGTATTCAACGAGGTGGCCTTTTGTACTTTTTTACTTTTTCCGGTCTGAAAACTCATATATTTATAACTGATTTTTGTGTTCAGTTGACCGCCCCCGCTTCCCCACCAGCCGCACCTCCGATTAGCACGGTTGGCTAGTACGGTGTGAAAGAAGTTCAACTTACATCCCCCCCCCAACTCGAGCTCGAGACAAGAGCCACTCGCCGACGCGTCGCTGGGGCTATGGCCCCCGCTGTTGAAGTGACAAGCCACTGGATGTTGACACGGCCTGCTGACCCAAGATGTTGGGCAAATCAATCGCCGAGGCGTTTACCAGCTTCCCCCAATGCAGCGGAGGTCATGGCGTTTGCACGCAATGCAAACGAACAGGATTGGTGGAGGTGGTACAGCATGATAACCCACGGTGCGTCACGAAAGGTGATCTGCGTGGATTTCGTTTTTTTTGTTATCCGCACGTGTCGGTTGCTGTGAAGGAACACGTGGTGCATCGTCTCCAGTCGCATTGGGGAATGTGCCTGCTGTTGCCCGCGTCCCACGCTGAGCACGGAATCTGAACACCCTCTGCACGTGCCCCCCCACCCCCCTTGGTGGCGGATGCAGCTCAGTGGCGAGACCCATGTAATTTGTATTGTTTTGATGTCTGTCAGAGCAAGTACTTAAAATGGGTTTTTTTCATTATTAGCCGTAGTCCTGAAAGCTTTTCGATCAGCATCTGATCCTGCTAAGTTTAGGGTGCAATTGCTGCTTTTGTGTTTACCAAACGAGTAATTTGCGAGTATTTACTTTTTCTATATTTGGACCACGATGCTGGCACACAATGGCCTACTTCTTTTTTCGAACAACTTTTACTCTGATGCAGACGGCCCATCATATTTCGTGGGGCTAATATACCTGCAGTATTAACCAGGGTGACCTCTTCTGATTCGAACCCGCGAACCCTCGACGGCAGGCGGTGGACGCGCTCCGACCGCTGGATCGTGTCGCCACCCCATTGCGGGATTTTTTTGTGTGAACACAATTTCGTTGTCGGGATACGACTGACACCTTTGATCTCGTGACTTTCAGATTGTGAGTGTATCGCTGCCGAAAGCAAGACCTAACCGGATTAAGTGATATCTAAAATTGAGTGGGAATGTAATTTCGAAATGTTACGAAGTCAGCACCGCAGAAGCCAAAGTCGAGAAGCCTCGGAGCCAGAGCAGAAATTAACAGAAATGGCCATCACAGAACACCACGGGGTCTTCACCGCCAGAGCAAAGCACTCAACACGTTACTCTTTGGTTCTTTCGGTAAAGTCACGTAGGTGAAAAGAATAATAAAATAAAATAAAAAAGTGAAAACAACTAAATTAAATCACGACGTTTTCGGGCGCAACACAAGCGTCCATCATCAGGTGGGGACAACCAAAGCGAAAACAGTTTCTGTTTTCGCTGTGGTTTAGTTGTTTTCACTATTTTATTTTTATTTTAACCTACGTGACTTAACCGAAAGAACCAAAGAGTATGGATCCTTGCAGTCACGAAAGCTTCAAATCTAGACTCAATACATGCGTCAATTGTACCGTGTGCGTGCGGCCTTGTAATGAAAAATATATAAAATACGTGACGTTTCGGGAAATGGCCCTTCTTCATAGCATATAGATCGTTAGGCCAGAGAGGTAGAGTGAAAACTCTTTGGAGACTGCATTCCACACCATGGGGCCGAAAATATATTTTTATTTTCCTTTCTTGACGAATCGTTTTAAATTGGAATGTGATCAAAACAGTTGCTCGGAGCAAAACAGTTGAGGGGGGGGGGCACACCTGAGTAGGAGACATGACCGCATGCGCAGGACCAGCAGAGTAAACTGCTGCATACAGATCCAATGCGTATCCCCACTGAGTGTGCGTGTATATATATGTGTGTGTGTGCTGTGTTTGCCTTCATAGATGCTCGCTAACAGCACTTGCCCTAAAAGTATGTTGAAGCTGTACGGGGGATCTTTGTCTTATGTGTGTGTGTGTGCGAGTTTATGTGTAGAGCGAGCAGCTCACAGTTGGAAGGTTATGCATTCAATTTCTGATTGAGGAGTGAACCCAGCCCATCATCCATGTATGGACGATAAAACGAGTACCACTGTGTGGGGAAGTCAACGGTGGTTGTCTTATAGATGGCCTTGCCCTCGCCAGAGGAATGTGACATTTCCACCACTGGCTCAGAGATGAGCACCAGCTCAATGCTCATTTGAGCAGGAACTCGCTCTGACTTGTATGTGTGTGTGCATGTATACCCAAGTGTGTTTATATATATGTACACACACACACACACGCGTGTGTATGTGCGAGTGCTCTTTCTAAAACCCAGAGCGGCTCATGCTCCGCTGGCGCCTGTGCCCACGATCTTCGCTTCAACGGCCGGGCAATTCCGTCTGTCAATCACCGCAGCATCACGCTCACACCAGCAGAGCGAGGGTCAGGGTCGTTGGAGAGATTGGGAAGGATGCGGCGAGGCAGAACACGGGTGTTATTAGCCGGAGAAAACCCAGGGCCTTCGAGGAGACAACAGCACGATGGTTTAAAAAAAACATGAAATCAAATGTAGAAGGCTCATTGCCCAAACTTCCGTCGCATTTATTTATTTTAGGGCCAATGTTATTGACTAATGTTTTTTTTGTTCTTGCTTGGGTATCACTGCCCATGTAGTATTAGGAAATGACGTCTTTAATTGTGAAGATAGGTTAGCAACATACTGACTACGCTGACTCCGGTAGATATGTTGAATCTGAGCTCAATAAAGACAAGGGATGCTGGAGTGTAGTGTTGCCAGATCATACGGAATTCACAAACACTTGACTATAATTTTGACTTAAAACTTTTGTGACTGCAGGAATTCACATTCTTGGTTCTTTCGGTAAAATCACGTAGATAGAAAATGAAAATAAAAGAAAAAGAAAAGAAAATTTTCTATCTACGTGACTTTACCGATAGAACCAAGAATATTACTTGACTAAAATCAATGTAAGAGTCTTCAAGCGTTTCAGAGGTGATTGTTAAAAATCAAAGTGTATGTTGTGATATTTTTTAGAGAAATATATCATTACAGAAGTGTTAGTCACACAATGTGTGGTCGGCACAGTAAGTGTTTCCTCCAAGGTTGAATATTCCGTTAGAAGTGCATTTTATTTAAGAGGAATTATCAATGGTCATCGTTCAATTGTACAAGATGCTTTAAATCACCTTGTACACGTGTGTGTGTGTCAACAGAAACATTGAAAAGTCCGTAAAAAATAGCAGAGAAAAAAACTGATAAATATGAAGATAATATCAGAGAAAATTGAACAAAAAACCACACTCAAAGGACCTGGCTCCTAGTGCCGTCCACATGTAAAATATCACTCGGGGGAGAGCGATTTCCTTTTGGCGATGAAGCAACGTGAGATGTGTGAGCGAGCGGTTTGAGGTGTGAGTCAGAATTCTTAGGGGTGGCGGGATTAAAGCCCCTTGGGGCATCGATGGTGATGGTGGTGATGGACCCAGTTGCACTGCACTTGGAGATGGCTGTGGAGTATGAAAATAACATTGCTTCATCAGAGCTCCTCGTTGTCAACTTAGACCCTTTTTGATCACTCCTCAAATGCCTCCGCTTCATATTCTCCCAGAACGTAATCTTTTTTTTTTTCCGTGAGATGTGAAAAGGTTCATCGGGGACATTTGAACACAATATTAAAAAGACGGAAATATATATTTGAGAAAAATATCAGAGCGGTGGTGTTTTTTTTATTTTTTATGGAGCAATTTATTTTAAGAGATCTCCGGTCATTGGAGACACATCAACTTTTATAAAACAGGCATTTGAATCGGCTTGTCTAGGTTATGGAAGGTTATTGCCGCAATCGGTTCAATTCAATGCACGTCTGGCTCCCATGTATAGCGTCTGAGTGTAGCAACACTTCATAATAACTTATCTTGCAATTTCTTTTCACATATATCATCGTTTTGTTTACATATTCGTGTTCGAGAAAACCTATATCTGTATAATGTATCTGTAGCTTAGTTTTAGAATTCGTGCTGCGATCAAACTGGAGGTCAACGGCCCTAGCCGATTTGCACTTCAGAGAATTTAAAATTCAGATTTGATTTAATATCGATTTTATTTTTGATTCATCGTGTGATACGGTTTTTTTGCGTGCTGATTACTGTTTACTTAATTGTTGTAATTTATTTCATTTGAATATTTTTCATTATTTTTGTGACAGAGGTCACTTTTGCAAAGGAGACTGATCCTGGTCACTTCAGTTGTCATCTTGGTGATACAAAACGAACTTGAAACTATAATAAAGAGTCCAATGTAAGGCAGCGATGCTGCACATGTGATACATGTGGATGGATGTGTGCACTCTCAACTGTGGTCGTCCGATAGAGAGACTAACATCCGGCATAGGAATGTGGAATTTCCACAACTAGCTGAGGGCTGACGGCAGAAGTTGAGCACCGTACCATTGCTCATTTGAGCATGGAGATAATTTCACTGTTGACTTTGTTCCATTATGCAACGTTTTTTTTGGTAATGTTATATAATTGCACCTCCGATTAGCACGGCTGGCTATGTACGGTGCGAAAGAAGTTCAACATACATACGTTCATAATTTAGAAATACATATGTACAGTACTTTACACATAATACATTTTACTTCACCAGCTAAGAGCCTCATGAGATGCACATCCAGTGATGATTTAGCTGTGGAGATATTTAGAATGCAATGGTGGCCAGTTCTGACGAATCACGTCAGATCTATTCTAAAATCCCCGTTTTTATGATTTTAGGAACATTGCCAAATTGAGATCCATTTTGTCTGATTAGCATCGGTCAACATTTCCCCGCATGTTCCGGCATTTTTCAGAATGTCCGCAGTTATTCAGTCTAAGCAAACACAATTATCTCTATGCAATCTGGGCATTCTTCTTTTAAAAATACATAACTCGCTTTTGAATCGAAAATTCAGTCCGTGCTTCTTCACAACAGAGGCTACGCGAATGGCTCCACGAGCCCTCGTGATAAGCGCTCGTCTCGCGCGATTCACGTCTGCGTCCGCGTGTGACCGCCACGAAGACCACACGGGTCCCCACTAAAAATGTCCCGCCACGTAGTTTGGCATCTCCAGTTCAGCGTCCTCGCTCGGAGAGTTTAACGACCGCCCCGACCACGCTACGTTAACCCCTCTTGATTAGGCAAGTGAGTTCTTATTTCAGGCTTTACTGCGAGCTATGCTTGCGTGCAGTTTAGCAGACACTCCGCACATACATCATTCGCCAATGGTCTGCAATGCAACGTGTGGAGATGCAATGGCCTGTGTGCGGAGAGCTGGCGTGCAGCGTCGGTGTGAACGTGTAGAGATCAAGGGTGGCACAGTCGGGTTTTCTACAATCGGGTTTAATTGTCTTTTTATTTTAAACCCGATCATCTGAGATTGGGAGAAATCCGGGTTCATTGGTTCTAATTGCAGAACCGCACTTCTCAACGATGGACTTCATCCACTCCAAGCTAAGGAACTCACTGGCGCCCACGATTGTGGAGAAGCTCGTGTTCAGCAAGACCAACCTGCCAGCCGCATTCTACGACTACCCCGTGCCCGACGGCCCCGAGTACGACAGCAGCACCGACGAGGAAGCAGCCTAAGCCTTGGATCAGAGTTTCGTATTCATTAAACCAGGTTTTAATTCCCTAAAATCGGGTTTAATTGTATTAAAGAAAAAACCCGATGCCTGCCGCTGGAAAAGTCGGGTTTTTTCCACCCTTGGTAGAGCTATGAAGGGGAGCGGTGGTGCAGCGGTCAGCGCGCTGCGCTCTGAATCGGTTCTCGCTCACAGCCAACACCGGTGACGATCTGAAACGCTCCCGAACCTTTTCGACTCAGTAGCCGGCAGGTTCGGTGTGTAAACATCAGCAATGAGGAGACAAAACGTCCGGGCGTGGGTGATGGCCCTCCCTCGTGTGCCGTGCCGTCTTTTGCTCCAATCGTCTGGGGAGATCATTGTGCGAGTGTGGTGAGCAGATCATCGCTACCCGATGTCGCTCAAAGCAGTTTGAGCGAAGCGTCCTCCGTTGGTGAATTCAGTCACGCAAAGCTTCGTTGGTCAGCAATGTTATGAGCACGTTGGCTATTATCGTAAATAATACCTCGAGGTTATTATTCGATAAAGATTGTGGCATACATCTCGACGTGCACACCTATAGATATGCATACCGCAAACATCGACGCCTATCCACACGAACACACGCCATGCGTACACCGACACATTAACCCGTACGTACACAGCACCCCGATCACCAAACACACATGCAGACAACACACACACACAACTACTGCACTATGGCCACATACATAGTATCCATAATAAACGTTTGTGGGTTAGATCGCGTCATTTATAAATGTGTCATAACCCTCCACCACCCGACACGGCCAATCAGTAAAAAAGTGTCACGTTGACAAAAGACAAATAGTTCACTACTTTGTCTTTTGCCAACGTGACACTTTTTTACTTACTAAATACTTACTAAATAGCGCGATCTAACCCACAAACGTTTATTATGAATAATATTGGTCGCGAAAGCCTACGTGTTAAACTCACATACATAGTACACAAAGACTAATATTCCCGTATAGCCTTAACAAGCTGTAGGAGCAAGTGCAGTTAGCGAGCACCTATGAAGACTGCCAAGGCACACGAGGGGCTGGGTGGCCAGCCCCACGCCCAGCCACCTTTGTCTCCCCAGTGCTGATTACTACACGGGGCTACCAGGTACTCATTTTCGGCTGTGTCTACCTAGGGGAGGTTCAGGACCGGTTCAGATATTCGTCACTGACGTTGACCGCAAGTGGGAACCAAACTCGGGGGGTCGCCGGGCTCGTCGGGCAGTGCGCTAACCGATGCGCCACCGCTCCGCGCACACAACGACACCGTGGGTCGTGAGCTGGCAGGTTACGTAATGAGCGCAGCGAGAGCGTGATACAGAACTGCGGTGTAAGAATTCCCAATAGGGCGTTGCACTGTACCAGCACCATACACGCACTCACTGCCTTTAGCCAAGACAATCCTGAGCTTTCAGGACTCATTTGCAGGAGGGTCATGCTCGGGGTGATTTGGCCAAATCATTTTTTTTATCAGGTTGGATCACATTTATTGGTGTGGGAGGCAGCTGGATTGCCAGAAGTGTTATCCAGCTGGCACCGATTCACCTTCAGCCACTGGCTCTCCGCCGGTCAGTCGACTGATTTTCACTCCTTCGTCGCTACCACACTCCGTGTCGTTTCTGTTCTCGTGAACTTCACTCCGCACATGTTGAGGACTCTGTCTGCCAGGCACCGTTTTGTCTCAGCCATCATCGCACTGTGTTCGACCGCACAACAACAACTCACCCACTCACTCACCTCACCGCAGGTCACCTCACCGCTCTCGCTCTTCTTCCTCCATCGCATTGCTCGACGACTTTCGAAACGGACCTCTCCCGCGTTCCCTCCCACCACATTCACCAGCCCGCACTGACCAGCATGGTGAAGTATGGTCAAACAACTCCGACATTAGATCCAGAGATCGTGATGACGCTGGCTGTAATCATCTCCAGCGAAACGATCTCACAACATGTGAATGTTGTGAGATCGTTTTCCAACAGCAGCAGCAGCAACAAACACCGGTGGTGCTGCTGAACCAGAAATAATTTGGCTGTCGTTTGATTCACGGGACACTTTTATTAACTGGCTGTGTGTCGGGTGGCGGAGGGTTTACGACACACATTGTGACACCACCTCAACTAAAAGGGCTGGACATTGTTGGTGTTAGAGAACCGTGCTATGGCCATTGCTCGCAACATCGCCTATTGGATTCTTTTTTCGATTTAAGCTTTTTTTAAAAAAATTCTTGCTGTGGGTTTCACACCTGATGACGATTGCTTGCGTTGCAATCGAAACGTCGTGATAATTTTATTTTGTATTATTTAATTATTTCCCTTCTACGTAAATTTACCGAAAGAACCAGAAATATCGCCTCTTGGGTTTATTTGTATCTTTAACGGCAGTGGTATTGACGACTGCGTTCAGTGTTCGATGTTGCTCACTGTTGCGATATCACTCCGTGTTTATGGCTTTTCGATGCGCCCCAAAATATCCGCGATATCTTAACCACATGCGAGTGCTTATTTTGCACAAATCGCTCACTAATGAGCATTACCTTTCGCCAGTGTTCCATTTGTTTTGGTGAAACCTCAGACGATTAGGTGGAAGAGGCGTGTAGGCAAAGCGCCGTGCTTGCGGGAGAGTAATTAACCTGCACGCTTTGCTGACGGGGTTGATTCCAACATCTGCGCCGTGCAATGGATGCGTCACAAGAATACCCCAAAGGGCCCTGTGCGCTTACAGCTCTCCTGTGCCTCGTGCCTTTCTCTCCTCGCACATCCACAAAACAAAAGTCTCTGACCCCCCCCCCACTCCGACACAAAGAGGGCGACCTGGCATCGAGGCAGCCCACGAGCTGAGCTCTAATTAATTGTTTTTTTATTATTGAATCGCGGTCGCTCAGCATAGCCCCCAAGCCCAGGAACAGCCAAGCAGCCAGCGACAGTCAGCGCTGTTAAAGACTTTGCTGGAACACTTTGCTGTTTTTTTCCTGGATTTTTTCTATTGCGGGTAGTCACTTTAAGATGTTTCTTTGTTCATGTTTTTTGTTAGTTGCGGTTGCACCCAGATTCAAGAGCCGCATGGCTCACAGGGCTATAGTACCTAATAAATGAAACTGCAAAAATTGAAAATGAAGAGGAGAGTCGAAACGTTTCCTGAATTGAGCAAGAATATTTCACAGCAACAAAAACGCCTGTAAAGAAAATGAGAGAATCTTCTTGGTTCTTTCGGTAAAGTCACGTAGAATGGAAATAATAAAATAATTAAAAAATCGATATAATAAACATAATAAAATAAAATATCTTCTTAGTTCTTTCGGTACCGAAACAACCAAGAAGATGAATCCCTGCAGTCACGAAAGCTTTAAATCGAAATAAAATAAAATATTTATAATGTTTTATTTTTATTATTTTATTATTTCCATTCTACGTGACTTTACCGAAAGAACAGGAAGATGAATCCCTGCAGTCACGAAAGCTTTAAATCGAAATATGAGAGAATATGCAGTGTTCACATTTGGTCGTTACGTTTTTTTGTTACTTTAAAAGCTGATTAACTCTTAGGTGAAGTTCGCGTTTGTTGTTGGTCTGTCGCGTCGGGCTCACATTTGCTTCATCGGTCGGGATCATTGCGTTGGGGACGTAATGCCGCGTTGCAGCGCGAGGAATTAAACGCGCAAACCGCGGTGATCAAACTCCAACGTCGCCATAGCGCAGTCTGCTGTGACCTCTGCTGGAACGGAGCGGAATCGCTCGGGGTCGAGGGAATGCCGCGATGCGGATGGTGATGTTTGAGCGACGGTGGTGAGAGTGAGTCGGATTATCCTGATGTTCTTGTTGGTACCCCCCTGAATTATCTGACTCTTCTATTCATCATCCATCCGGCTGCATAGCCACCACGGGTAGGGGTTGCCAACTGTCCTGGGTTTCCCAGGACCCTCCGCTTGATGCGGTGGTAGTGCTGTCATCATGGGAAATCTTTAAAAATCTTCCCGGGACGTAATAAGTCCCGGTTTTTCTCACGTGCATCGTGTGAAGACGCCGTTTGTAGACGATACGTTCACAAGCAGCTATCCGCTCTTTCTCTCTTTCTCGGTGTTGTGAGATATTCTTACTCGCACGATGTCCCGCTAGTTTATTTTATTGTAGCTCAGAGTTGGCAACCCAAGTGGAAGGGGTTTAAGTTAAACTCTCCCACCCCGTCCCACGAAGGGTTAACCTACTCCCTTGCGGCCCCCACCGACCAAGTAAAAAAAAGAATTTGGTGAAATATTTAACATCAGTGAATGTGTGTTCTTGTGCTCAGCATGGAATGCAAGCCCATTGCACTTCACCTGCCACAGGGCGTCAGATCAGCTCCCTTTCAACATTCAGATCGCATGCACGCTCTTGTTTGCTGCTGCTGCTCATTGCCGATATGTGCGAGGGTTATTTTGTGCATGCGTAACGCTGTGTGAAACCCAATTATTATTATCGCTCTCATTGTTCCCCGGATTTTCTTGGATGTAGGGAGCCTGAGTGAGTGAGTGCTTGATGTTGAACCACGTGCTCCATGCTTGGGTCACCCCCGTGCTCTTAGTCGGGTTTGTTCATTTTTTTTTCAGTTATTTTTGAAATTATTTTTCTATGATGTTTTTTTTGCGGGCGATAAAAAAAGTACGATTTTTTTAGATGCAAATTTGCGTGAATGACGGTATTTAAATTATTACACTGTATACACAGGGAGGATTGCGAGTGCCATAAAAGCAGAATGCGGTAGACACGGGCAGATCCAATCGCTGCTCAAATCTGTTGAGCGCTTGGCATTTGGGTTGAAGTTTTTATTTATTTTTTTAACATTGTATGTACGTACGGTGGCCGTCTTTCACACCGTACGTAGCCAACCATGCTAATCGGAGGTGACTGTGTTGTGTGCCCCCCACTAACCCCCCCCCTCCCAACTCATCTGCAGGGCTTCGTCTATTTCTCACGCGGCTATCGACTGCCTTCACCAACGGGGCGATCCCAAGCCGCACTGCCCTGTGGATGCTCGCGTGTAGCGGGCACAACCCGCATCTCTATCCACTGCTGGATGAGGGCATCCCCACGCCGTGCGGGTCGTGGCGGTTATTTGACCGAACTCGATACTGAGTGAAGGTGGGGAGCATCGATTTACAGTACAACCATTGAAATTGCAGCACTGCTATCAACATACCGGGGATGTGTTCCAGATTTTAAGATTAATCAGAATAATAATCTGGCCCGCATACGACATTTCGGATGGTCCAAAAATAATGTCCTGTTTCCGATTTTATATTACTCCACTTTGTGTGCTTATCCCGCCAAAACTGGTGTCACATGGCATCGGATGACGTCACTTTTGTAAGCACGTTTGAATTAATACGTCGTGGTAATTATCTGTAAATCCTGAAAAATATATATCTAAAGTTGTCCTTCAAAATAAAAATAAAAATATAAAATTGCGCCATGCTAAATGTTTCATCCAAAAGTTTATCCGAACATCATAGCCCCCGCAGCAAACTACACTCACGCTATACATGATGGTCACCCATCCGGGCACTCCACACTAAACAGGGAAACGTTGGGCCAACCTTGGTCCAACCGTTCCAACCTCAATGCCAATGTTTACTGGGTTTCCAGGCTCGATGCTTACTCTTTGTTAGTTTCGTTAAAGTCACGTAGGTGAAAACGAAATAAAAATTAAAATGACTAAATTAAATCACCTGAAGACGGAAGCTTGTGTTGCCTCCGAAACGTCGTGATTTTTATTTTTTATTTTTATTAATTTTAATGTTTTACCTACGTGACTTTACCGAAAAAACCTAAGAATATTTAAATCACGACGTTTCGGAAGCAACACAAGCCTCCGTCATCAGGTGTGACTGCTCCAGCAAAATTACTGTAGCGTATAAAGCGAGCTTTTTAGAGACACGTGGTTATATAGGGTACTAGGGGGGGGGAGGAGCCAATGAGTCGTGGGGGGGGGGGGGGGGGCATGCGGCAGGTCGTGTGGCGTCAAATCTAGAATTAAGGCTCCATGCTGTTTAGCTTCTTCCAAGATCCAAAGAGGCCGCAAGATCCGGGTTGTTTTTGTCAAGGGCTTGGCAGTCTCAATCGTGGCTTACCCGGGGGGGAAAGCTGGAGGAAATCCCTTTCATCATCATCATCCACACATTGTTTAAAGATTAGTCATTTATGTGATGCTTTATTAAACCAAAAAACACGACAGCCCTTTGAATAATAATAATAATACATTAACAGAGATCGTCATTGGGAAAATGTTAAGCGAGGTGTTTTATCACTCAGCCAATCAAACTTTATTTCTTTGATGCACCTTTTTTTTTAATCCAATGTGCCTGTACATCAAATTATTATACTCCATAACACTTTACAACCATGCAGTTAAAATAGCAATTGGGTTCATCTACAACCGTACATTTTGCAACATTAATTTAATCTTTAGCTGTAAATGCCAGGCTACGTACATATATATATATACACCTATGTAAAAACACAGGAGTTGTTTTTGTGCAGTTATTGGTGACCGGGACAAGATCATGTCAGTATCTACACACGTCCATCTGATTTAACCACATGGCCGACAAAAATCCTTCACTTTTACCCCACATATAGAATACAATTTTACTTTGGTCCATCAGCCTATGGGCCTTCTGAGCCAGTGTTTTCCAGCAGCGTCGATTGAACCCTGTACAGGTTTCAACTTCTCCACGTCTCACCAGCAGGGACGTGGCTTGTTCAACAATCGCTGTTGGTTTTTCTGGGATCACAGGAGGTAAAGAACACGCGGACACTGTGGGGCCAGTTTAGCAGAGAACCGTCACAAAGGAATGCAAATACAATAAAGTGCAGTCTCCATCTCGTATTATTCATTCCATCTCTCTCTGGCCGAGTTTCTATGAAAAAGGGCCAATGCTCGAAACGTCGTCCGAGTCAAATAAAAATACACCGCACTGAAAACAGATCTCATTGTGCAGCAAAAACAAAACAAGTGGCCAATTTAAACAAAAACGAAACCCTGTCGCTTGTTTGAGTAACCCAGATAACGCGTTCCTGGAAGGACAACGCACGGCATCAAAAGGGAAAACCCAAAGACTGAGGTTCAAGTCGGGTAAATTAATTAATGGAATGTGGTAGTAGGTTTTTACCCTTTTAAACTGGTACAAAACTGACACCTTTATTCAAGGCATCATGTTTGCAATAACCACAACACAAGTAGTCAAAAAATCAAACAAAAAATTAACCCGTAAAAACTAAATTTTTCACTATGAATCCAGTTTAAAAGGGTAAAAACCTACTACTATATTTTGCCACTGGTAAAAGAGATCTCATAATGGAATGTGTTTCAAACGTGGCAGATTGCTGCCCTCTACTGTGTGAATCGGGGGACACCTGAAGAAGGGATCTCAGAGGTAGCTCTGTGGTGTCCACTTCAGCGGACCAGCCTCCGACTCAACCGGTTGCGCCACACCTCTTCGAGAGATGCCAATGGGTTCCTCGTTTCACGGCGCGATGCCGATAGCAACAAACGGGATAACAATTCGGGGTGAGAGGCGGGGGGGAAACTACAACAACGTTTTAAAGTTGTAGGAGCCCCTGCTTCTACACGACGACCTCTCGCTTTGAGTAGGTGGAGTGATACGTGCGGGTCGGCCCTCGGTTCAGCTGCTGCGTGCTGTGGTCCACGGTTGTAGACCTACGACCCTGCCAACGGGGGTCTTGCGGCGGCTGGGCGCCAGCCGAGGAATCCTGCCACCGAAACCCGCCGGGATCCGAATACATCTTGGTCATTCGGAGTTTGCAAGGGGTCCCGCATGCCGCTTGCTGGTGGCGATGGGGGTGCGGGGCCCGCGGGAGGGCCTGGATCACGGGGTGCCTTCCTGCTGTTCGCTCTGAGCGGCGGCCCTCATGGCGACACCTGGAGTCATCGTCGTCGTCTTGTGTGGTGAGAGAGGGGGGGGAGAGAGAGGTGGGCAGGGAGATGAGAGAGCGAGAGAGAGGAGGGAGAGAGATGGGAAAGGAAATGATGTAAGTTTCAAGTTGACTGTATTTTGTCTAGCCAGCCGAGAGCTCGTTTGGCCAGGAGAGTCTAATTTGGTTCACTAAAATGACAAATTCTAGATTTGAAGTTTTCGTGACTGCAAGGATTCATACTCTTTGGTTGTTTCGCCCACACACTCACCATGGCCCCTCCCCCTCCCTCCATCCCCCGCGACTATAAAATTCCTCGTCACAGCCATCTCTGAGACACACTTAAGCGGTTGTGCTTTCGCTACGTTGCCCCCACCTGAAGAAGGACGCTTGTGTTGCGCCCGAAACGTCGTGATTTAATTTAGTTGTTTTTTCATTTATTTTATTTTTTACCGAAAATTTCAAAAGCAAAGCAAACAAAAAAAAGCGCAGCAATGAAGCAAATAGAAATGAGAGCAAACCCAACTGCGTCGCATGAGAAATAGATGATATTGGATAAACATGAGTCAGTGTCAAGCGATAAAGTCGCTGTTAGCTTAATTCGGCTCCGGCAGATTTATTTTTAGACTGATTATGGTGCAATTCCGATTTAAGTTACGGCAGCGTTAAACCGATATCTGGCGACTACATGGAGACATTAGCACCACCGAACATATTGGAGTATTCTAGATTTGAAGCTTTCGTGACTGCAAGGATTCATACTCTTAGGTTTTTTCGGTAAAGTCACGTAGGTAAAAAATAAAATTAAAAGTTAATAATGGAAATAAAATAATAAATCACGTTTCGGGGGCAACACAAGTCTCCGTCATCAGGTGGGACCGTCACAGCTAAAATGATGCAGTAATTTTAGCTGTGACGGTCCCACCTGATGACGGAGACCTGTGTTGCCTCCGACACGTCGTGATTTATTATTTTATTTTATTTCCATTATTAACTTTTAATTTCATTTTTTACCTACGTGACTTTACCGAAAAAACCTAAGAGTATATTGGAGTATACTGCTGCTGCTTATCACGATGAAGACTTGGCGAATTACAATAATACTGCTGATAATAGTGATTACGGCAATGGTTTGGATAAGAATGCTGCTAATGCCGCTGTTGCTGCAGCTGATGATGATGATGTTGACGACAAGGATGATGCAAACTCACCGAGCGAGTTCATGGAGGACACGCTGTGCCTGCGTCGCTTGGGGGAGGCGAGCAGGGTCTCTATGGTGGGCACGGACAAGGGGGGCATTGGGGGCATGGCCGAGGGTGGGTGGTGGGGGCTGTGCTGCCCGGCCAATGCGTTCTGCACAAAGAACGCCGCTCCTCCATACACAGCGGTGCCCAGCGTCGATGTTTCTAGGACAACATCGTCATCGTCACCATCATCATCATCGTCACCAACATCATCATCGTCACCATAATCATCATCATCGTCACCATCATCATCATCACCAACATCATCATCGTCAACATAATCATCATCATCACCATCATCATCGTCACCAACATCATCATCGTCACCAACATCATCATCGTCACCATCATCATCGTCACCATCATCATCGTCACCATCATCATCGTCACCATCATCATCATCATAAGGAGCAGCGACAGAAGCAGAGGAAGCAGCAGAACCATCATAAGCAGTGGCAACAGAAACAGCTTCATTGGCATCAGCTTTATCATCATCAGAGGAAGCAGCAGAAGAAGCACTATCCTTTAGCATCATCAGCAGCAAGAGCAGCAGTACCAGCAGCATTATCATCATCGTCATCAATATCATCGTGATAACCAGCATAAGCATAATTCCACACTTTAGCTTTAAATAGCAATAATTGCCAGATCATCATCGTAACCATCACTGTTACCATGATCATTGTTGTTAGCGTAGTGGTGCGGTCAGTGGGTGGCAGCAGAGAAGTGCACACGCTGGGTGTGTCCCCTGCTTTAGGATTCATCCGAAAAATCCGTGAAAACCGACCCCAACACGGGATTTCGGACGATCCGACACGGGTTTTGTTTCAGTTTGATCCGAACGTGTGACGTCACCGGGGGAGAGCTATAGATCTCATGGCATCACGTCCGCCCTTCTGCCAAACGTGGTGGCACTGTGTGGCATGGTTGTTTGGAAAGGCTGCGTAGTTGAAGCAGATCGGGGCGGTCCACCTCTCCCTGTGTCCCGGTTGAGCCTCCCAGAAACGATCTTTTTTTTTTCAAATGAGTCAAATAGGACATTTCAGACGCCACGTACTACGTGTTGAAACGATCTCTCTCCCTCGCTTTGGTAAGGGAAGATGTGCGATGCACTAATGAGCACAGTGATGGGGGAGGTGGAGAGAATCTGGAACCTACCACATGCAAACTCCGCAGAGGTGGTTGTTGCTGCTGCTGTTGCTCTTTCTTCTTCAGGCCCTGCACGTTGCATCCCCAGTTGTCCTTCCCGCTGTACTATCTCCGAGAGCCTTGGGGGGGGGGGGGGGGAGAGCACGGTGGATAGATGCAAGGGGAGACAAAAGAGGGTTCATTGTAACTTCATCAATGCCATTGTTCTGGAGGAGTCCATTAACTTTCCTGATAATGGGTAGTGATTGGATTGCATTATCAATTCTCTTTGAGCGGTTACAAGACGTTACAGGTGGTACCACGACCCCCATTACATTACGAGATACTCTATATCAATAGATAATGCATCTCAATGTGTACATGAACAATTCAATGCAAGTATTGTGATTGTAACCATGTGCATTAGTCATCGGTGCACAGATGTATAGTTACGCCCCCAATGTTCTTCTTAAACAATAACATTATCGACTTCACATCATCATCATCATCACAATGATGATTATCATCGGCAGTAGCAGTTTCATTGCTTTCATCATCAGCTTCATCATCATTATCTTCATCCTCTCCATCACTAACCATGTCATCTCAATCGCCACGCTACTACCACCTTCATCACCATCACCTCATTTGTATCATTAGTCCTTTTGTCTTTTGCGTCGATTGTATCAGGTCAGAGGACAAGGCGTGCGATTGAAAACTCTCACATGCAGGGAAGTGCATCGCCCCGTATTCGAAAACGGCCCATGATAGGATATATCACAGGACTAGTTCTGAGATCCCGTCAAATAAATTTAAACCACAACTAGACACCTTTGCCACGTGGCAATGGCACTCACATGTGGATTTCTAATTTTCAGAGCTTAGAATAATTTTACCAAACTAAGAGAGAAAAAAAAACCTATTTTAAGTGATCAATTTTTTGCAGGCCCACCGCTCTGGGATGATCAATTGGTATTCGTATTCTTAGGTTTTTTCGGTAAAGTCATGTAGGTAAAAATTTTAAATTAATAAAAGTAATATAAGACTGAAGCTTGTGTTGCCTCCGAAACGTCGTGATTTTATTTTATTTTTATTTTACTTTTATTAACTTAAATTTTTACCTACGTGACTTTACCGAAAAAAACCTAAGAATATGAATCCTTGCAGTCACGAAAGCTTCAAATCTAGAATGATCAATTGGCTCCACTCGAGACGCGGGTTTAATCATCACGTACGAGCAGTGGCTGACTCCCGGACGCCTCCACATCAGAATGCTGCTGCCTGCTCCATTGTCAATTAACCGTGGCACGACCATCGCTAAACCACCACGAATCCATCCACATTCATATCGACATTTATTTGAGATGATTTTAAGAATTCAACCGTGGGGGGTTCGGTGGCTTATTCTTCTGCCCCCCCCCCCCCCAACACGAAGGCGGCTGGGCACCCTCCAACCCCCCACGACACTACGGAGATCACCACGACGACAAGAGACAAAGATCCCCCGTGTAGCCTTCACAGACTGTAGGAGCAAGTGCTGCTAGCGAGTAGCTCCGATGAAGGCCGGCGCTGTGGCACACGAGGGGATGGGTGGCCAGCACCACCCTCGATCGCCCAGTGGCGATGTTTACACACCGCACCAGCTACTCATTTGAGTATCTGCAGGAATTCATAATCAAAGAACCTATCTACGTGACTTTACCGAAAGACCCAAAAGAATATGAATTCCTGCAGTCACGAAAGCTTTAAGCCCACGCATGTGGCTACTTATGCTATTGGGATGACCCGGCGCACTGCCCGCAACCACCGCAACCACCACCGCCACCACCCGCTCACACTCCGACACCTGCTCGCTCTGCCGATCTCCCGCTGTGCCGCCAACTTGCGCAGCCCGATGCCGGCGAACACCGCCGCCACCACGAGCAGGGCGCCCACCCCGCACGCGGCGAGCACCACAGCCTGCTGCGGGTAGTGTTTGTCGTGCGGGAAGGTGCCCGGAGCGTCGCCGGCGCCCAGGTGCTGCTCCACGTCGGCCCAGCCCGGTGAGTCGTAGTTGTTGCACGATCGCTGGTCCAGCTTCTCGCGCAGGTACTGGCAGCAGAAGCGAAATCCGCAGGTGCCGCAGCAGTGCGTGTAGGGCTTGGTGCGGCAGTCGAACGGTGCGTCCCACTGGCCCATCACGTCGTAGTAACCGCGGCAAGTCTCGACCGGCTCCTTGATGATCGCCGGAACCACCGCTGCCTCCTCATCGGCGCGTGTCTCCTCCATCCCTTGGCCATGATGAATCTTGCTGTGCATGTCTCCTGCTGGTTTTGGTGGTGAGACTCCGTGCAGTGTGCCGATTGGGTCGATGCCCTTGCTGCTGCTGCTGTTTGAGGTTCGGCGAGATGCAGGAGATGCGGCCGAGCTGATCTGGAGGTCGCTCAGACTCAGGATGATGGTGGTCGTCATCATCGTCGTGGCTATCACCGCCACCATCATCCTTTTCAACACCGACACCGTCGACTGGAAGGTGTTGTGTCGTTGCTGACGCTACCACCACCAGAACGCGATCACGGGATGGGAAGAATGAGCAGCACTTTGTTTAGAGGAGGAGGAGGGTGACATGTAGATGGGTGACGGTTCGATTTGAGGTCCGGATCCAAAATGGTCGGGGCTCACAGCTCCACACGAATCCTCTGAAGAACGACACCAGATTTGTTATATAGAGAGATAGACATCCAACTCTCGCTGCGACAGTCTGTGACCCCAATGCACCCTGTCAATGCCCCCCGCAGGGCAGGCAATGCCCTTCCCCCCCAAACTAAAGGTCAGATAGTCGCGCAACGCACTTCTAACACGTGTACCACTCTCATTCACGCAGTCGGTGCCGTATCGCGTGGATTGGCATGGGTCATGGTGCAGCTTCACTGCCTACACACTCGATCGATGCGACACTGAACACAGTTACATACGGAGCCTGAAGGGTTTGGCTCGTGAGAGCTTTAATCCATGAACAACATCACGAAAACACATACGGCTAATGCAAGGGGCGCCACGGTGGCGAGATGTTAACTACCTCGCCTGGTATACAGGAGGTCGTGGGTTCTGTCCCGACCCTGACGCCTGCTGTATATTTGGAGTGTGCATGTTTTCTCTCTCCGTGCTCGCGTGAATTTTTCTCTGGGTCCTCCGGTTTTGCTCTCCACATTTAGAAACGTGAGTTTAGAGTATGTGGCCGCTATGCATTTTAACACGATAAGCCACTTCGTTAAGCTGTACATTTGTGGCCACATCGCTTTTAAAAATGAGCGATATAGTTGAGTGGGTCTTACTTGGTAAAATATAAAAAATGTCTAGTAAAAATGACTTTATAACCGCACTCAAGTCGCATGGTTATCACGTAATTCACTGTTATTGGCCACACGGAGACATTAACTCCGCTGAACGTCTGCCACACCGGGTGGTACTGACGAGTGAGGCATCTTGTCCTGTGCTCATGCACGACGCGGATGGCTTCATCAGTTTGCACGAATTCACGTGCCCTGAAAGGGGGGAAGGTATTGGAAGAGGTCCCATCACTCTGTGCGGTAGTAGATGCGTTCCAAAAAAGGGCGCACAAAGCGAAACCGCACGAGGAGACAGCTGCCTGATTAGTAGTACACAAAAAGATTCCCCGTGTAGCCTGAACAGACTGTCGGGGCAAGTGCTGTTAGCGAGCATCTATCAAGGCCGGCACGGCACATGAGGAGGTGAGTGGCCAACACCACGCCCGGCCGCCTTTGTCTCCCTAGTGGCGAAGTTTACACATTACACCAGGTACTCATTTGAAGCTGAGTCAACCTAGGGGAGACCCAAGACCGGGTAAAATCATCGTCACTGGTGTTGGCCGTGAGCGGGAATTTAACCCAGGACGCCAGGTTTGTAGCGCAGCGCGCTAACCACTTCACTACCGCTCCCCGCTAGAAGTACACACACACCACAGCACACACAGTGCACACACACCACAGTACACACATTGCACACACAGTACACACAGTGTACACACAGCACACACAGTACACACACAGTACACACATGCACACCACAGAACACAGTACACACACACAACACAGCACACAGTACACGCACACACCACAGCACACAGTACACACACACAACAGTACACACACAGTGCACACACAGTACACACACCACAGTACACACAGTGCACACACAGTACACACAGTACACACATCATAGTACACACACACAGTACACACACAGTACACACACACAGTACACACACAGTACACACACGCACACCACAGCACACACAGTACACACACACAACACAGCACACAGTACACACAGTACACATAGTACACGCACACACCGCAGCACACACAGTACACACACAATGTCCGACCACATAGCCGCATGTGAGCGAATTCAAACCGCATAGTATATAACAACTAACGGATAGAACGAGGTTAGCCGCAAATACGTGAAAATCGCACTAACTGAAACCGCGTGAAGCGAGGGAACCCTGTACAGTATATGAAAACAAATGGTTAAAACTATATACAGCATTTAGATAGTATAGCTTCACCGAGAGAGCTTGCAGAAAGTAACGAACACACAGATCAAAAGAAGAGACGGGTGAATAGAGGGTAGAATAAATATGCTAAAATCGAGGCTATTCACAGCAATAGTGTGCAAACATTTCCAATCCAAAATTGGATTGGAGAAAATAATTGCACACAGATAAACGGAGAGAGTACGAAACAATCTCAGACCTGCGGACAATACGATCACCAATAGAAATGTACCACAGGACGTTATACATAACGACTTAACGAAAAACTCTGAGAAACCCACAGTATAGGCCAGCGGTCGGGAACCTATGGCTCGCGAGCCATATATGGCTCTTCCGGTGACGGCATATGGCTCCCAGACAATTTTGAGTTGAAAAAAATAAAAATAATAAAAAATCAGTTTGGAACTGATTTTAAAATACTTGTGATATTGCTTAATAATACTGTGTCTTTTTAAGGTAAACAGAAATTAGTTTTGAAGATAAATTTCACGGGTCACGGGTCCCGTGACCAGAAGTCGCATTAAAAGTAAGACATATTTAATTTATTATACGTTAAAAATACTATATGGCTCTCAATGAAAGATATTTAGAAATATTTGGCTTTTATGGCTCTCCCAGTCAAAAAGGTTCCCGACCCCTGGTATAGGCAATGCATATATTGCACTTCTTTCGCACCGTACGTAGCCAACCGCGCTAACCGCAAAAAGCAGTTCTAAAGAAGTGAGTTTTCAACCTATATTTAAAAGCGCTTAGCTCCAGTGGCTTCCTAATATCGGAAGGAACTGCGTTCCAGACGGCCGCAGAAGCGCATCTGGAAGAAAGTGCGCGATGGAGTGACCGTCTTTGTTCGATGGCCAGCCAAAAGGCGCTGCGAGGATGACCGGAGCTTCGTGTGATGGTTCATGCTCCTTGACGAAATGAAGTTCACAGGCCAAAGAGACACAACTGGAGAGAGAACTGGAAAACACGAGGGAGTGCGCACAGTATGTAGTTGTTAAAGGCGGACCGAGATCAAAATGATCAATTAAAGTCGCAGGTAAACAGCGGGTTGCAGAACGTCACGGCACTTGCCGCAAACAGTCTGTTAAGGCTATACGGGGGATCTTTGTGTTTGTGTGTGTGTGGAGATAATGGAACAAAGCGGGATGTGTGTGTGTGAATAGTGAATGAGAAAACAAATCCATTGGCCTACTTGTGGCGTCCAGATCGATGTTTGCCCCTCGAGTTATTTGTTTCAATATCGCGACCTTGCTCCTGAATTCGAGCTCATGGAGGCGCATCAGCAGGCGTCGCCTTCAATCGGGAAATATCGCAGCAAAGCACCCGGCCTCAGTTCCTCCCCCCGGCGGGTGATGTCCACACCTTACCAAGGTACTCGTTTAAGGCTGAGTTTACCTAGGGGAGGCTCAGGACCGTCACTCATGTTCGCCGTGGTCAGAAATCAAACTCAGTTTTTTGTCCGGACGTTTCGTCGTGCAGTGCACTCGCCACTGCACCACGGCTCCCAATGTGTACGTGTGTAATGGGTTCAACCGAGTCGCAGACGTAGACTTGGAGACAACACACGGGGTAATTTCCCCTAAACAGAATAACAACCTATGGTGGTGACCACCAGGCTAACTACACTAGTTACCACGTGACTGGTGTAGTTAACCTGGTGGTGACCACCAGGCTAACTACACCAGTTACCACGTGACTGGTGTAGCTAGCCACGTGGTGACCACCAGGCTAACTACACTAGTTACCACGTGACTGGTGTAGCTAGCCACGTGGTGACCACCAGGCTCACTACACTAGTTACCACGTGACTGGTGTAGTTAGCCACGTGGTGACCACCAGGCTAGCTACACTAGTTACCACGTGACTGGTGTAGCTAGCCACGTGGTGACCACCAGGCTAACTACACTAGTTACCACGTGACTGGTGTAGCTAGCCACGTGGTGACCACCAGGCTAACTACACTAGTTACCACGTGACTGGTGTAGCTAGCCACGTGGTGACCACCAGGCTCACTACACTAGTTACCACGTGACTGGTGTAGTTATCCTGGTGGTGACCAGCAGGCTAATTACACTAGTTACAACGTAACTGCTACTACGGACCGGGACCAACAGCTTGGGTCCGGGTCCACGTGTTGGAGACTCGTAGAACGTTGACGAAGGTTTCTTCAGGATGAACAACAATGCCGATGCCTCTGGGGACCCGGCTTATATTCTCTGCGGCGTGGCCGGCTCCCACCTTGACCACGTCCACCTTCTAGAATCCTCGGGAAAGATCTCGGTCCCAGTCACGCGACCACCCCTAGCCATGGCCTCGAGTAACCTCATCCTTCGTCGGGCACCCACACACCCTGTCCTGTAGGGGTTGGCACTGCACGCCAAGCGCGATGCCATCCAGCGCTATTAATTAGCGCTCACCGGGCCCCTCTAAGGCCGGCACTGCACAGTGACATCCCGCGATGTCACTACACACGTGTATACATTAGTACACACGTGTATACATTAGTACCCACGTGGACACCCACTTACGTAGGACATGGACCTCGGGCTGATGCATTGGGCGTGCGTGCCGCATCCACAGATCGAACCTAGCTGCCTGGGGAATGGAAATGGGCAACATGCGCATACAAAGATAAAGATCCCCCGTATAGCCGATAACGGACTGTAGAGGCAAGTGCTGCAAGTGGACCACGCCCAGCCGGTTTTGTCTCCCTCGTGATGATGTTTTACACGTTGCACCAGGAACTCAGTTGAGGCTGAGTCGACCTAGGGGAGGCCTAGGACCGGTTCAGGCAATCGTCACCGGGGTTGGTCGTGAGCGGGAATCGAACTCGGGTCGCCGGGTTCGTAGCGCAGCGCGCTAACCACCTGCGCATCCACCCACATACACACACAACGACCCCGATCCGTGCAGCCTTCACAGATTGTTGGAGCAAGGACTGTTAACTGGCACCACATGAGGGCAGAATTGTCCATGAGGCTGCGGTGTGGCCACTACCATGCCCAGCCACCTGTGTCTCCCCGGTGCTGATGTTTTACACTGACATTTCAGGTTAAGCTGACCTATGGGAGTCCCAGGACCGGTGCTTACGTCACTCGCCACTGACGTTAGCTGAGAAATCGATCTCGAGAGGTCACTGGTTCGATTCTATAACCCAACGTGGCCATTAAAACCGTGCTGGTTTTCAAGTGCCCCTCCCTCTCTGACCCCACCTGTCAAGCCAGCAGTATTAATGGGAATGCTGCAGTCTAGTCGATCGGCGGATGGCGTGTGGTGGGGTAAAAAGTGCGGGCACGCGCACCTCTTACAACGCATCCGGCCAATGTGGAAGAGAAGACCAAATGCCCTTTAGAGTTCGCTCGAGTGGAGGCCTCAGGAAGATCAAAGCGTGTGGAGCAAAACGTCGGACATCATGCCGAACGCACGGTACAACCCGAAAACACATCACGGAGGGATAGAGCACAAATCGCAACAACCTACACGCTGTATATACTCTTAGTTCTTTCGGTAAAGTCACGTAGGTAAAAAAATTAATTAAATTAAAAATAAAATCATGTTTCGGGGGCAACATCACTTGATATCAAGTGATGCAGCAAATCTGGCTGTGACGGTCCCACCTGATGACGGAGACTTGTGTTGCCTCCGAAACGTCGTGATTTTTATTTTATTTTTTATTAATTTTAATTTCATTTATTACCTACGTGACTTTACCGAAAGAACTAAGAGTATGAATCCTTGCAGTCACGAAAGCTTCAAATCCAGAAGGAAATACACACTGTATCCCTAGTATTTACTGTATTCGTTTGTGTACCTTATGAATGCTGGTGGGCGCTCTGCCAATATTGCCTGGTGCAAGCACATTTACACAACAACGCGCGCTTTTCACGAGGGATCGAAAGACATTAGACAACCAGTGAAATGAATTTAAATCTTAAATATATTTTATTTTATTGCTTCGTTTACCACGGTAATGCTGGCCGAAACAATGAACACCCTTTATATTGACCGCAGCAACAATTAAACATGTGGGGGTTCATGATAGGGGGCGCCAAAAATACTGTTAACACTGATTGCCATTTAGTCATGAATGCTTCACCGATTCTCAAGTAAGACCATAATTTTCACGACAGTCCATGTTAGATTGATTGGCCAATTTGTTAGCTATTGTTTTGCTCGGATAAAATCCACACACACACACAAGGACAAAATGCTCCAACAATTTACTTTATGTACTGTCCCTTTTAAGTGACGAGTTATTGGCGTGGTCATTGATGGCCAGGCAGAAATAATCAACTTACAATGTAATTACAGAAGGCTGGTGTTAACCCATGTAAAGGAGAGAGCCTGGCAAAGTCAACAAGTCTTTTTCAAAAGATCTGTGTGGCATTGCGAGTTAACAAACGTCTGATTGGTTTGGTCCGAATAGTTGCTAGTGTTAATATGTGAAAATGTAAAAGTTTAGGGCTTTAATCAACCACAAAAAATAACAAAACATTAGAATGCCGCGGCATGCCAGAGGAAGAAATTACACATCCCAATATGCTGGTACCAGTCCCTGGAAAGTAGATCCGCTGCTGGCTTTCCAAAAAATGTTACTCATATTCACAAGCCCACTAAAACGATAGCGCGTTGATTTGACCTTCAAATGAGATTCCATCTCTCCGATAGGAGTGTGAATGGAGCTCTCTAGCCACAGAATCAGCCCTCTATTTGAAACGTATATATGCATACATACATGGAATTATACATGCAATCATATATGCATGTACATTGCAGATTGTATTTCTGCATTAGGAAACAGTTAATCACGTGTGCATGTGAGCATCGCTAATTTAGATGACAGCTCTTTTTTTTTTCTGACATCCCAGTCGACCGCTTCTCGTGTTGCGAGTCGTTCCGCCGCTTTAGTTTAACGTTTTTCATGCAATGGGAGCTCCTCCAAACATTCCCAGAAGCCCCGTGTCTGGAACTGGTAGGGCTATTATCTTCTGTACCTGTAACATAAATGGAAGAAAATTGTTGAATTGAGTCAGGGCATAAGACTGGATGTGTGTGTGTGTGTGCGTGTGTAGTGACATAGAATTGGTCATGTAGCAGGATAGTGCTGGCTGCTGGCGGGGAAGGGGATCTGCAGCTTACAGCAGCCCTCACGACAGCAGCAGGCCACGTGATAGACCAGAGAGGGATCTCGGGGAAAGGTCACGGAAGGCTCACACGAGGAACCCGCGGGTAGGTTCTAGAAAGGGTGCGTGGCCGGGGGCGTGACCGGGGGCATGACCGGGGGCGGAGCCAGGCCACGCTGACAGTAAAAGAGGGGCCCCTGGAGGGGAGCTCGGGGCTGTCGTGTGGAGTGGGATCCCCGTCGTACTGCTGGAGTCTTCGCCGTTCTTCTCTCGTCGTCTTCGTCTTCACCATCTCGGCATCGCCAGTCAGGCAGTCTACCAGCTGTCCTGACTGGGAACCATAGTCGGCTATAGACGGATTATTGGAAGTGTTAACCCGTTGGTGCGTGTTAATAAACAGAGTGCCTCCAACTCTTCGTGTCTCCGAGTCAGTCACTACACGTGAATACCAAACGACTGGACGTGTCTGTCTGGTGGGAAGTGGTGGCACACTGCGCTAAGAACCTGGCGACCCGAGTTTGATTTCCGATCATCGCTAACATCGGTGACGAATATCTGAACTGGTCCTGGGCCTCTCCTAGGTCGACTCAGCCTTGAATTGTGAAGTGTGTAAACATCAGTACTGGGGAGACAAAGGTAGCCGGGAACAGCGCTGGCCACCCACAAACCTCGTGTGCCGCATCAGCACTTGCCCCAACAGTCTGTTGAGGCTATACGGAGGATCTTTGTCTTCGTACATGTGTGTGTGTCTGTGCATGACTGTGTGTGTCTGTGCATGACTGTGTGTGTCTGTGCATGACTGTGTGCGTCTGTGCATGACTGTGTGTGTCTGTGCATGACTACGTGTGTCTGTGCATGACTGTGTGTGTCTGTGCATGACTACGTGTGTCTGTGCATGACTGTGTGTGTCTGTGCATGACTGTGTGTGTCTGTGCATGACTACGTGTGTCTGCGTGTGACGTGCCTCCCGGAACTTGGGGTGCTTGGCATCGCACAGGAGCTGCAGGATGATGCACTCGCTGGTCGTGATGAAGACGCCACTCTGCTTCATACGCTCAAACGCCATCAGCCGGTCCACCTGGCTGTGAAGGCATCGCACGCACCACCACTTATACCGAGGTGTGATGTTTTCACAAATGCCGCTGAATGAGTGGATACTCCAATTCATTCAGCAATGGTCAAGAGGTTAAGACGATTCTCAAATGTGGAGAATTCATTTTCTCAGTGTGGTCACCAACGACTGCACACAAACACATCACGTGAAACTGGGATTTTGAGTTAATATGGCCAATTTAAAGTATCAGTTTGAATGCCATACAGTGAAAAATGATCTGCAGCAGGGTGAGACGTTTATCCCCGAGTGTGAATGAAAAGGTTAGCATCTCAGAAATAGTTCTGATATCTGTAATTCCTGTAAATATAAAATTAGTAAGTCACCCCTGATATCCCAAGGCACAATAAAATATCTATTTTGCTCAATGTATTATCTTGGAATGTGATGTATTGTAGATGTTTTTGTAATACAGAGCTAGTTAAACAGCCTGCCCATATCCCTCATCCCCCAACTTCAGACGATCCAAAATACCAAGACTCCTCACACGTAAACAAGACCACGTTACCCCTATACTCCGATCCCTCCACTACTTCCCGATCCAATCCTGGATCAATCCTGGATCTACAGGACATCTGTGAAAAAGAGCTTCATAGCTCACAGGATTCCTCCAGTATAAGTACAAATTCAGATTATGATTCAATGGCAAGATCGATCCTCTATGAATCCTGTCTACTTCTCTCATCTCACTCTACTCCCCTCCACACACTCCTACCTCTCCCCTCTCATCTCACTCCACTCCCCTCCACGCACTCTCCTGCCTCTCCCCTCTCATCTCACTCTACTCCCCTCCACGCACTCTCCTGCCTCTCCCCTCTCATCTCACTCTACTCCCCTCCACGCACTCTCCTGCCTCTCCCCTCTCATCTCACTCTACTCCCCTCCACGCACTCTCCTGCCTCTCCCCTCTCATCTCACTCTACTCCCCTCCACACTCTCCTGCCTCTCCCCTCTCATCTCACTCTACTCCCCTCCACACTCTCCTGCCTCTCCCCTCTCACCTCACTCCCCTCCACACACTCTCCTGCCTCTCCCCTCTCATCTCACTCTACTCCCCTCCACTCTCCTGCCTCTCCCCTCTCATCTCGCTCTACTCCCCTCCACGCACTCTACCTCTCCCCTCTCATCTCACTCCATTCCCCTCCACGCACTCTCCAACCGCTCCCCTCTCATCTCACTCTACTCCCCTCCACGCACTCTCCTGCCTCTCCCCTCTCATCTCACTCTACTCCCCTCCACGCACTCTCCTGCCTCTCCCCTCTCATCTCACTCTACTCCCCTCCACGCACTCTCCTGCCTCTCCCCTCTCATCTCACTCTACTCCCCTCCACACACTCTCCTACCTCTCCCCTCTCACTCTACTCCCCTCCACACTCTCCTGCCTCTCCCCTCTCATCTCACTCTACTCCCCTCCACACTCTCCTGCCTCTCCCCTCTCATCTCACTCTACTCCCCTCCACACTCTCCTCTCCCTCTCACCTCACTCCCCTCCACACACTCTCCTGCCTCCCCTCTCATCTCACTCTACTCCCCTCCACTCTCCTGCCTCTCCCCTCTCATCTCGCTCTCCCCTCCACGCACTACCTCTCCCCTCTCATCTCACTCCATTCCCCTCCACGCACTCTCCAACCGCTCCCCTCTCATCTCACTCTACTCCCCTCCACGCACTCTCCTGCCTCTGCCCTCTCATCTCACTCTACTCCCTCCACGCACTCTCCTGCCTCTCCCCTCTCATCTCACTCTACTCCCCTCCACGCACTCTCCTGCCTCTCCCCTTCATCTCACTCTACTCCCCTCCACACACTCTCTACCTCTCCCCTCTCACTCTACTCCCCTCCAACTCTCCTGCCTCTCCCCTCTCATCTCACTCTACTCCCCTCCACACTCCCCTGCCTCTCACCTCTCATCTCACTCTACTCCCCTCCACACTCTCCTGCCTCTCCCCTCTCATCTCACTCTACTCCCCTCCACGCACTCTCCTGCCTCTCCCCTCTCATCTCACTCTACTCCCCTCCACGCACTCTCCTGCCTCTCCCCTCTCATCTCACTCTACTCCCCTCCACACACTCTCCTACCTCTCCCCTCTCACTCTACTCCCCTCCAAACTCTCCTGCCTCTCCCCTCTCATCTCACTCTACTCCCCTCCACACTCCCCTGCCTCTCACCTCTCACTCTACTCCCCTCCACACTCTCCTGCCTCTCCCCTCTCATCTCACTTTACTCCCCTCCACGCACTCTCCTGCCTCTCCCCTCTCATCTCACTCTACTCCCCTCCACGCACTCTCCTGCCTCTCCCCTCTCATCTCACTCTATTCCCCTCCACACACTCTCCTACCTCTCCCCTCTCACTCTACTCCCCTCCACACTCTCCTGCCTCTCCCCTCTCATCTCACTCTACTCCCCTCCACACACTCTCCTACATCTTCCTTCTCATTTCTCTCCACTCCCCTCCACACACTCTCCTGCCTCTCCCCTCTCATCTCACTTTACTCCCCTCCACGCACTCTCCTGCCTCTCCCCTCTCATCTCACTCTACTCCCCTCCACACACTCTCCTACATCTTCCTTCTCATCTCTCTCCACTCCTCTGCAAGCACTCTCATACCTTCCCCGTCATTCAATTCTACTTTTCTCCACACAATCTCCTAAATCTCACCTCTCTGCTAACGTCGCTCACTCTCCCCTCTAGAAAGTAGGGCTCTCATCGTATGCGCAAAAAAGCCACTTTTGTTATTCATCTGCATCTGACAAATCCGTCACATCTCTGTTGTTCTGAAATCCTCGGCACACTCGAACGTCATTTTTGCTGTTCATGAAACCCACATACACCTGTACTGTGCACCCTACCCTTCACCAACATGCCCTGACCAGCCTGAAGTACGGTCAAACAAGCCCCAAAACCAATAAGACCTGGAGAGGCTGTCATCCAGCGGTAGATCAACAAAGTTATAAATAATTATCATAAAGGGGTAGTGTGCATGACATTTGAGAATTCCATCTAAGTTACACAACCACCGTATTGGACTCTTGATGAATGAGCATATTATGCTGAAGGTAATCAACCTGCGAGCGGAACAGGCGTCGGCGATCAGGTGTACATCCACGCCTCGCTCCAGCAGGTCCAGCGCAGTCGCCTGGCAGCCATCACCAGGGCAACCATCGCCACGGCAACCCGTGATCACCATAAAGTGAGAGGGTGTGCGGGAAATAGGGTCGATACAGGAACACACGCAAATAACTTAACACGACGTAACATTGGCACGCGCAAGCCATTCGATACTATGCGGGTCATGTTGTTACCATTTGTAAAAAGCCATCAGTGGTTGTGCTACTGTTGAAATTGGCACCCACGATAGTAATGATAATGTGTTGTTTAAGTTGTATATGGAGCATCGTTCATGTAAATTGCATCTCACAATCACTGAGGCGGCAGTCGAGCAGGAAGGCAGCCAGGCAGTGAGCCGGCACCAACAATTGCCCATCCAAGGCCTTATTCAGGCTCAACCACACGATGCCCCCACGATGCGGTCTAACGATATCAGGCGCATTCCAGGTGATTCACTCGTGGGCAATGAATTCCAATTTCAGCATCCACAAGCGGAAACATGTCGAACCTCACGCACGCAACTCTACAAGAGAACCCCGGAGCTTAAGAGTTGACACCAATCGCCGTCACGCTCGCTACCCACGACGACCGAGTTTATGAAAGACCCAACACAGAAGATCGCTGGGTTTGATCTTCCACGAAGCTCACGGTCCACCCTAAACCACATCCGCAGAAACCGTGGCAGCAGATGCGGATACCTGATGCAACAAATGGAACGTAAAAAAACTCTCCAATAGTGTGCGACTGTGGTCATCCAGCACAGACCGTACAACGCATAACGACGCAATGCCCGATTCGCAAATAGGAAGGAGACATCGCGGCGGAGTGTCTGGCTTGACCACCTGCACTTGAAATTGTAGTCGATGCCCTGCATCTAGATCGGCTGCCCCCTCACCATGACGCACGCCTGCGCCTCGATTCCGCACAGCACCACGGAGCGCGGCGCCGGCAACGTCTCCAGCAGCGCCAGGACCTCCGGCATGACCATGCTGAGTGACGTCTTGGGGAAGGTGGGCAGGTCCGTCGCTCCCAGCTCAGACACCGTGGGGCCCAGGCCATCCGGGTACTGCTCCGTCACGACGGCACCCACCCCCAGCAGCCGCGATGCCTGCAACGGGCCGTTCGGTGCTTGTGTTTATCGTCGTGGTCTTCTTTTCCTTTACAATTTGATTCGTCGTAGTTTTTTTTTTTTCACCGATTGCGCTATCGACGTATTGCGCTATCGAGACCTTCGTCTGCGTGTGAGTTTTGTGCGTGCGTGTGTTGTGCGTTCGGGTGTTGTGCGTGCGTGTGTTGTGCGTGCGTGTGTTGTGCGTGCGTGTGTTGTGCGTGCGTGTGTTGTGCGTGTGTTGTGCGTGTGTAATGAGCAGTGCTTTGGCGATGTTCACTTGCAGTAGTCGCGCGGACGCTTGCACGATCTCGGGAAAATAGATGACCCTATTGCGGAACCTCTCCTGCATGTCGCACAGCAGCAGCATGGTACGCGCCGGCACCAGCTTCCCCAGACGCAGCATCGTGTCCGATCGCACACCAACACGCACACGGGATGTCTCTGTGTAGCCTTCAGAAAAACAGGAGCAATTTTGGTACGGAGGCACAGGCAACCACAGACATGCGGGAAGGCGGCCAGAGCTGGCGCCAACAAATTCTCAAGCGCTGTGGTCCTGTAATTGGATGTATGGCCAACTACACGTACAAAGGCAAAGACCACCCGGTATAACCTTCAGACTGTTGGGGCCAGTGATGTAAGTGAACACCTATGAAGATCAGCACGGAGCACGAGGGGGTGGTAGGGCCAGTACCACGCTTGGTTGACCTTGTTTCCCGAGTGCTGATGTTTACACACGGCACCAGCTCCTGATTTAAGGCTAAGTCCATCTAGGGAATGCCTAAACAAAGTTCATACACTGAACACTCACATAGCAGCACGCAGATACACATACCAACCCATCTACGTACATATGTAGTGCCTCCTACTCCTAGTGTCTGAGTGTGTCACTACACATACATGACCACAGATGCAATCCAACTCACAGCAACATCCACCCACATACAGAATTACACATGTGAAAGTTATAAGGGTTGTTTTCAACTAGACGCATGGCCTGTAATTTCTCTTTCATGAAATCCACATGTACACATGTGCGTATGTGTATGAATACCGTACTCATGCGGAGCGGTGGTGTCGCGGAGACTCGAGATCAATTACTGCTCAGAACCAGCACCAGTGACAATTATCTCAACCGGTCCTGGGCCCCCCCTAGGTCAACTCAGCCTGAAATAACTACCCTAGTGCGCTTGTAAGCATCGCCGCTGGGAAGGCAAAGGCGGCCGGGCGTGGTGTTGGCCCCCCACCCCTCGTGTGCCGTTGCTGGCCTTCACAGGCGCTACTCGCTAACAGCACTTGCCTCAACTTTAACGCATTCCTGCGGAGGGAGCTGGTAGGAACGTTGGGTTGCTCGGTCAATGGCCAGGGTCAACGGCGGCGTGGTGTATTCCGCAAATATGCCCGACTGTGAGGGCGGGCACAAGCCGGCGTGAGTAGGTTAAACGTTGAGTTTTATAAGGGCACCACGGGGTGACCAGCCCCTCCCCACCCAGCCCCTCCCTGCACGACGGACGGACGGACACAACTAATCCCCTGTGGGCTGGTGTAACCAGGAGGTTCCTACCAGTATAAGCTGAACTGTACGGTACATTGAACTTCTTTCGCACCGTACGTAGCCAACCGAGCCAATCAGAGGTTATTTGAGGGGGGGTTAGACCTTGATACCTGCGCACGAAGCAAGCCAGCCTGCGTTATGTTTGACGCGGTATGCTGCCACTTATTGATGCAACTGCGTGCCGTTCTGCGCGCACTGAGGTCAAAGGAGGTCAAAAGGAGGTCAAATGCCTCCCAGGCGAAGCGCCGCTGGCGTGGTGGCCACGCAACACAAACCCGTGGTCTAACCACGCTGCCGAGAAGAGGGCCCGAATTATACTCAGAAGCGTTAAATAGCTAACGATAATTTTACGAATTTAAAGAAATGGAACAGGTTGCCTCTGGAAACGCGAGCAGCAATTCCAACGTTTGCAAATGATTGCCACTGCTATCAGTGCCCGAGCTTATTAGGGATCGATTCAGACCTCTTTGGTCAGCCCGTGTAACCCTTTTAAATCTCAAGTTCATCCCATCGCAAGCGGAGAAACACAAACGCATCGAGAAAATATTCTTGGTTCTTTCGGTAAAGTCACGTAGAAGGGAAATAATAAAATAATAACAATATAAAACAATTTCTTTATTATTTTATTACTTCCCTTCTACGTGACTTTACCGAAAGAAGCAAGAAAATGAATCGCTGCAGTCACGAAAGCTTTAAAGTTTAAATAAAAATTTAACATCGAGAAAAGTTAATTTTTTACCCGTATGGAGCTGAGAACTCAACGTCCCCGTACAATAATAAAGGTAAACCGTATGGCACGTTATGAATTAGTATTGTTGTTGTTATAAATGAATAGTTGTTGTTACGAGTCGGTGGGGTGGACCGCGAGCCGCTTGCAACTCACCCACGACCAGCGTGCAGCTTGGATCGATTACAGCAAATCGACAAACGATTCCAACACTCGATTACATCTGTTCGTGAATCGTCTGTGTTTAATTTAAACCCTCGCAATACGTGGAGTATGCAAAGTGACCCGTGTGCCAAATAGGGTCCAACGCTCACGTGTTTCGCAAATAATCGATTATTTAAACACGGGGAGGGGTTGGTGTGTGTGTGCAGCGTGATGATTGGAATCGACGGAGCTGGAATTAATCGGAATCGAATCATCGATCTGCGTCAACGATTCCTGCATTGGGTTCAATGAACCAGAATCCTCTCTCCCCATTGGTCCGCGAGCCGGTGACGTCACTATCGTAAAACCCATGGCGAGATCATCGTAAAACGATCTGCCGTAAATCATCGAAAGGACTACAGTAATCGATTAAAGTAATTCGATTGCTAACAATGAGCGCAAGAAATCGCGTGTCAGAGAAACTAACGTTTGTAATTAGTTGTAATTAGTTAGTGGAGGCGTTATACGATAGATCACAGTGTATTAAAAAAGTGTAACTGACGAATGATTCGATCTCAAAAAATGCAATGATTCGATCTCAAATCGAATCGTTTTTTTTTACAAAAATCGAATCTCGAGTTTCTGAACTCTGAATCGTTATCGAACCCACCCCAAACCTTGGGCAATGACGTCACCGTCGTTTAAATTTACACTTCGCGTGTCGTAAAACAACACACGCCCCTTTACCGTAAAGCGTGACGAGCGCCTGCGCGCGCGGCGGTGCACGGAAGTGACGTCACTCTCGCAAAACCGAACGTGACGTCACTGCCGTAAACCAACTGATACACCTTTTTACGTCGGCGTCGTAAAAGTTCTCTCGCCGTAAAGCGTGACGAGGGCTATCAACCACGTGGAGCAGCAGCAGCGAGCAGAGATGGCGGCTGTGGAGGAGCACGTGTGCCGGACCCCGGGGCTGAACAAGTCCCAGGTTTGTGATGATGATGGTGGTGGTGACGATGATGATGGAGGACGAGATGCCTCCTCGCTCGCTCACAGCTGAGAGCTGAGGCGGGTCGAGCGGGATGCGTGGTGGGTGCGTATGCGAAGGGCGGCACGTGGTGGCCGCGCTGGGTTTAGGCCCTGCGATGGTTGTTGGCTGGGCCCTCGTGCGAGTCCCATGAACCGCGTCGTCTTTAACGCGCTTCTTCGTTAACCATCGCCGTTCACAATCAATTGGCGGCCGTGAGCAATCGGCTGCTGGATGAAGGCCTGCACGAGCGCTCGCCATCCCTAACGGTGTTGCGATGCGACTTAGTGGCCTACCAATCCCAGCGCCTATTATCGTGGCCGCTTGCGGCGCGACCTGCACGGCGAGAGCCAGACGTGAGATGCTTGTGGCGAGAAAAGCCAGAATGTTTTGTCTTAACAGCACAAACACGTGTACTGTACGGAATATAATGCACGCAGGCTGGGTACATTAAACCAAGCCCACGCTTCTGAGTTCAACGTAGCCATTAACTCGCGGCTTAATGCGTTTAAAATGTATATGTTTGACGGTCGTGTTCTGGCGTTATCCATTCTACGACTATCGGATGTAAGGCCCTTTTTTTGTTGATCCACTGCTGGATGAGGGGAGGGCATCGATCTCGTGAAATAACCAGCAGTGTTTCATTTTTTACCTACGTGACTTTACCGAAAGAACTTAGAGCATGAATCCTTGCAGTCACGAAAGCTTCAAATCTAGAATTAAGGACTGTATACATGCGTACGATACTGTATTTGAGATCTTTACAAACCATTGGTTTTCATTCCCAAAGGAGGCCCGGAGTACAAAGACGTGTACAATGTAACGCGTAATCCGTGCAGCAAACCGAGCATAGCCATTGAACACGTGGGCGGCGTTCAACGTAGCTGTTTATTATTATTTAACACTAACGTATCATGGTCTCAAATGGATGATTAAAATTTCACAATTAAATACCGTTCTGTGATTTTAGAATTATTTGAGTGGTAGCCACCGGTTTTATTTTCGACATACAGTATAACATTTTCTTCTTCTTGAGTCTTGGTAACTTGTTGCACTAAATAATATAAACTGGCTTGCAGGAACCGTTTGGCTAACAGTTTTTTTTTAATCAAATTTACCACCTCACCGAAGTTGATTATATTTAGAAATGTTTTGAAAAAAAATATTACCCAGTTTTAAATTCATAAAGCCTCCGTGTTAAACTCAGTGTTACATTCATAAAGCCTCCGTGTTAAACTCAGTGCTACATTATTGAATGAAGCCAAATCGGTTGCACGAAGCCAACTTGTGTAAATAAAAAGATAGGGATTCTTGGGAAAATTATTAAAATATAGTTTGTGTAAATCTTTTACAAAAACTTAATCTGTGACTTTCACCCTTGCATGAGCACGATTTCGAAAGGTACATTTGTTTTAGCCTGGAGAGTGGTTGGCTGGGTAATTACCTTGTGCAACAGGTGTTACAGAATGTGGTGCTACATTGTGGCCAGCAGGGAGTAGTGCAGCAAAATCCATTGTTACAGTTCACCTGCACACCCAACCTTCAACCCACACTAAGCAGTGCTATGAAAGTTAAGTGTCCTAATAATCCCCATGCCCCGCACTGCATGTTGGAAGCCCTGATCTCGCAGTGGATTTACACAAAGGGATGTGCATATACAATGAATGATCATGCACAGGAGTTGAGTTAGTTTACGGCATCGCGTGACTGAAATGGATAATGACGACGCGGGGTGCCCTTCATCATGCTGGGGATAGAACGCAGCCTATGATGATGGTTATGTACGTTTGTTGAACTTCTTTCGCACCGCACGTAGCCAACCGCGCGAATCGGAGGTGTCGGGGGAGGACAACAAACTAAACACAAACATTTCTAAAGAAATGAGTTTTCAATCGATATTTAAAATTGCATCGCTCCAGTGGCTTCCTAATATGGGACGAGCGTTCCAGATGGCCGCAGAAGCGCATCCATTGTGGTGACCGTCTTTGTTCGATGGCCAGCCAAAAGGCGCTGCTGCGTGGATGGTAGCACTGTGGCGGTGGTGGTGGTGCTGACGCCGGTTGCCTTGTGTCCCGTGGCTGCAGGTGAGCTTGGGCATCAAGGCTCTGATCGAGCATCACAACAAGAGGCCGGTGAAAGCGGAGAAGAAACAGCCGCTCTTCGACGTGGCCAGCAGAATCCAGCTGATGGTGACGGTGTGGCGCATCCCACCCGAGGACTGCGTCATCAAGATGTACGTGATGCCGCCACCTCCACCCTCTTAAACACAAAGCACAGGCCCTGTCTGTCACCAGGCATCTGGCACACCACATTCAATAAAAACAAATAACGAAAACGGTAACAGACAATATGCTCCTTTCCATAGTTGTCTTCACATGTATATAAAAGTAGAAATATCTGACTCGTGGACTGTTGCGAGTTCAGTGCCCTCACCAAAGTGCCCCACACCCGGCTGTGAAAATAGACACGTCTATGTGATAACTCGAAGGTAGGTGAATTAATTATCCCAATAAAAATTAACACCATTCCCCAACAACTCTCCAGAGTGCTGGGATCATAGACGTGCCACCACCACACCCACCTCGGCAGTTCCCACTGTGACCTGAATGTGATTTGCACGATCGCGTCTCTCTCTCCCGTAGAGGGCTGCCGCACTCGGTGTGCTCCGACGATGCGGAAGTGTGTCTGTTCACCAAGGACGAGCCGAAGATGAGCCCCGAGCAGACGTGCAGCTTCTACAACAAGCTGCTGCAGAAGAGCAACATCAAATCCATCACTCAGGTGTGTACTGCTCTCATTCTCCCGGCGACATCTGCAGCTGATGCGCATTGTGAGCCCAGTGCCTTGATTTGGATTCCCCACCACGGCTATCAGTGGCGAGTGATATCTGAACCGGTCCTGCCCGCCACCAACTATGTCAACCCGCACTGACCGGCTTGGTGAAGCATGGTCAAACAACCCCTGTGCTTTTGACACCACATGATGAGACGTTCAGCAGTAGATGGACAAAGGGGGGATGTACATTATACACGCGGTCCTCGAATTAAGTCTGACTTTCGTCAATCTTTCAAAACACCATTATTAACTGCTTGATATATGATTGACAGTTTATTAAATGTGATATTTTTATTCTTACCTATAAAAAGCTGCATATAGGACCCTTGATCAGGAACATAAACCCCTATTATGTCATTGTTTCGCTTGGAAAATCGGTCTCGACTTGCATGGTTTTGACTTGCTGCGCCTTTTCTCGGAACATCACCTCATGTAGGTCCGCGGACCCACCTGTACAATATATGGCATCAACAGAAGTATGATGAGGAAATTGGTAGACAATCGTAATACGACGGAGATAATGACAAAACAACCATAACGAGTGGCCACTGACACCTCGTGACCTTAACCGTGATGATTGTCTCTGGCACCCCGCTCGTCACGCGCAGGTGATCCCCTACCAGACGCTCAAGAAGGAGTACAAGCCGTACGAGGCGAAGCTGAAGCTCCTGCGCAGCTACGACCTCTTCCTCGCAGACTCCCGCATCCGCCGCCTGCTACCCTCGCACCTGGGCCGACACTTCTACGCGGCCAAGAAGTGAGCGCTCCACTGCGGTGCGGCGGCGCTAGCGCCGTCGTGCGGCGGTGCTTGGCGTATTCTCACCGATGAATCCTAATCGGTTGCTTTGCGGGAGATTCGTGCGTTTGGTGTTTGCGTGCAAGAATTGGTGATCCACCACCCCTCGCCTCCATAGTGCTGGATTACAATCGTGGTGGGGTGGGGGGCGGATAGTGAAATGGTTAGCGCGCTGTGCTACAAACCTGGCAACCCAAGTTCGATTTCCGTTCACGGCCAACACCAATGACGATTATCTGAACTTGTCCTGGGCCTCGCCTAGGTCGACTCGGCCTCAAATGAGTACCTGGTGCGGTGTGTAAACATCGCCACTGGGGCGACAGGCGGTCGAAGGTTGTGTTGGCGACTCACCCCCCTCGTGTGTCATGCCGGTCTTCATAGGTGCTCGCTAACAGCACTTGCCCCAACAGTCTGTTATGGCTTTGGGGTGGGGAGGAGAGTTGGAATCGTGAAATACATTTTGATCTCGTAACGATCCATTACGGGCGTCTGTCCCCGCGCTCGGCTCGCTAATCGGGGTTGTTGTGTGTGCGTGTGCCTTGTCCGTATCAAGGGCCCCCCTTTCGGTGAATTTGCTGCACAAGCATCTGGACCGAGAGTTGGGCAGGTTCATCTCGGGGACAGCCCTGCATATCTCGAGCAAGGGGAACTGCAAGTACGTGTTCGTGCGTTTGTCTCCGTGTGCTTCGGCGTGTGCGATGGCACCGGTGGAGCAGTAGTTTGCACACTGCGATGATGATTGGTGATGACCGTAATTGTGAAGATTGTATGTTTATGTATTTTGAACTTCTTTCGCACTTCTTAGCCAACTGTGCTAATCGGAGGAGCGACAAGATGGACGACGATGTTTATAACCGCGATGGACGACGATAATTGTGATGGTGATTTTGATTCACGATGACGACGTTGTTGATTACGGATGTTGATGCGTATTGTTGGTGATGTTTGTCTCTCAGTACGGTGTTGGTGGGCAACACGAACATGGAGTTGAACGGTATCGTGGAAAACATCATGACTGTTGCCTCGACGATGGCCAAAAAGTGTCCAGGGGTGAGTCCTTTTGTTCCCACAGACCATGATGCACCCGGGCAAGAGAGGGGGGGAGGGGCAGCCATCAACAGCAATAGTTTCCGTGCCGGTTTTCTATTGTTTCTCAGTAATTTTATTCCCAATTGTAACTTGATCAATGACCGTCGTTTCATAAGAATCAAAGAATCCATTAGGGAATCTCCTAGGGTCCTGCAGCCCTTGGTGGTAGAGAACGACCAACAGATGCGGATATCACAGAGACCGCTGAGGTTCCTCATTCAAATGACCACACACATTATAGGGATAAATACGTTACCACTCCCTTGGCATACTCCCTTGAGTTCGATTCCCGTTCACGGCCGACAACGGTGACGTTTATTTGAACCGTTCCTGAGGCTCCCCTAGGTCGACTCGGCCTCAAATGAGTACCTGGTGCGGTGTGTAAACATCACCACTGGGAAGACAAAGGCGGTCGGGCGTGGTGCTGGAAACCCCCATCCCCTCGTGTGCCGTTCCCAGCCTTCATAGGTGCTCGTTAATAGCACTTGCCCCAACAGTCTGTTTA
This sequence comes from Lethenteron reissneri, assembly GCF_015708825.2. Lineage (NCBI taxonomy): Eukaryota > Metazoa > Chordata > Hyperoartia > Petromyzontiformes > Petromyzontidae > Lethenteron > Lethenteron reissneri. The sequence goes on from NC_083822.1 coordinate 5,089,506, forward strand.
GGCTATATGGGTGATCTTTTGTCTGTGTGTGCGCGTGCGACACCCTCCAGGGATGGGGCAACGTTAAGGTTCTGCACGTGAAGACGCAAGTGTCCGTGGCCCTCCCGGTGTACACGTCGAGCCTTGACGCCATTGCCACCGTGCTCAACCGCAAGGACCTCTTCAAGTCTACCGCTGACGAGGCAATTGCTTGGAGTGTTTTGCTGCTCGACATTTCAACACGATTGGCCACTTTGTTGAGCTGTCATTTGTGGTCGGGTCTCTTCTGACAAATAAGTGAATTGGTCAATGGGTTTTCTTTGATTTGTTTATCTTTCCGATGCTTTGCACTCCTATCGTGTTTTTATATTGTTGTTGTTGTCACATTCTGACCCCGTGGCCCGTACTGGAAATCAGAAAATAGCTTCATAGCTCATCAGATCCCTCCAGTAGGAGTTCTGATTCCGACGTAGCTTGCGGGAGCTACGATCGCCAGGGTGCTCGACTTGCTAGTCCGCGTCCCAGTCGACGGATGATGCAATTCTAGCAGAATATTATGGTTGGGGGGGGGGGGCACTGGCTCCTTCCTTGATAATGAGGAATTTCCACTGCTGGTTCAGATGTGAGCAACACCCCACACTTGTTTGAAGTTGAAAAAGAGTTAAACGACCTGTGGGTTTGAGAGTTTATTTGAGCCCCGAGTAGCCATGATGTGTATATTTTGACGATTTTTCACAATTTAATGCTACTATGATAACATCACTTACGATTGCAATTTGACATGAGCATTATAATCGAGCTATATCCGTTTCATGTCTCTGTAGCTTAGTTTTAGAATTCGTTCCGCGATCAATCAGGAGGTAATCTGCCCGAGCTGAATAGCGCTGCAGGGAATTTAATATTCCGATGTGTTTGTGCAACAATTGAAATTCGTTCTGCTATCGTCTTTTTTTGTTTTCATGAACATTTCATTGCTGAACTCAATTTTAGCTTCCGTCAGTTTGGTGATGAATGAGACTATCCTCGTCACATGAGTTATCACCACCTGGTTTAACAAAACCGACTTGATTTGACACAAAGCCTAAGAAAATGTGTTTAACTGGTGCGGCGCCGGGGTGAAAGTCCTACGCTTGTCGGCACTGCAGCGAGTCGATGCGAACCGCCGACGTGAACGCCGCGTTAAGACCCCCCCCCCCCCCGCCCCCCCCCGGCTTCGATTGCAGGAAAAGACAAACGGGGAGGAGAAGAAGAAAAAGAAAAAGCGCGAGAAGCCGACGTCTCCCGGCGAAGGCTCACCGGCCAAGAAGGCCAAGTTGCAGGTGCGTGCGTGGTAACTTTGCTGTGGCTTCCTCTCTGGTTTGGAACTGCGGTGGTGGCGTTGTGGCTTGCGTGCTGCTCTCAACGCCCGTATATACCCGAGTTTGATTCCCGGCCACGGCTAACACGGGTGGCGATTAGATAACTGAATCGGTCCTGTGCCCTCCTTTTAACTCGACTAGCATTCCTGCCAAAGTATGGTCATTCATCCCCCACGAACGAAGCGGCTGTGGGAGGCACTCCTATAGCAGTGGGCGTGACCAAGGGATGTACGTGCTCGCACACTACATTTGTGCATGTGACCCTCTGTTCTCTAAAAGGGCCTTTGAAACATGGAAAAGTTGTCGAGTCAAATGAGTTAATGTTCAAATGAGGATTGGGGCAGTGCTCACTTCCATTGGTAGTTTTAAGAAAGTGGTAGAAATTTCTCTGGCCACAAACATTCCCCTGTTCAGATGTGTCGTAAGATCGCAATCACAAGAGTAATAATGGTGTTTTTATATAGCGTCATTAAATCATATTTATCGAGGAAAGCAAACGCTTAAGTCCCTAGACTATTTGCGGAGGATCCTTCCAAGTTTTTTTTGCAGTAGGTGGCGATGATTGCTATGTATAATCCCAATTTCAGAATTAGTAGTTCATTGTTTTTTATTGCCAACTTTTGACCATGACTCCAGCACGCAATGGCCTACTTTAACAAATGACGTAATATGATTGAAGCCGATGGCGGCGCCGTACTGTTTTGTTGCGGTTTAAACACCTGCAGTAAAATAACCAAAGCGGCAGCTGGAATTCGAACCTTGAACCAACACGCATCGAATTGGCCACCGCTTGGCCATTGCAGAGTTTGCAGGCCTCGACATGGTCAGCAGGGGGCAGTGCAGTAAAATACAGGAAAACCTTGGATTGCGAGCATAATTCGCTCAGAAAACGTGTTTGTAATCCAAAGCACTCGCAGTTGTGATCATGTGATGCTCGGCAGACAAAGCGTATATACGTACTACTCGTATTGCAAGACCTCGCTCGTTTATCAAATTAATATTTATTTTAAAAATGTGCTCTTCTTGCAAAACACTCGCAGACCAAATTACTCGCAATCCAAGGTTTTACTGTACATGTTTTGTACTTGGTGATAACTTTCCTTGCTCCCTGCTCCCACCAGCCTGATCACTTGCAGTGACATATGATCAAATAACCTGCATGCCCCACACAGGCATGGGTGGTGGTGGGGGGGGAGACCTTTAGCAGAGAATTGACCCAGATCTCTCTCGTGTTTGTGCTGCAGGCCGAGGAGAAGCTGGGAGAGCTCCCCACGACGGAGGCTTCGACAAAGTCGTCGGCCAAGAAGAAGAAACGAGCTGTGGCCAAGGAGTCTAGCGTTTGCGTAGAGAAGGAAGTTAAAGCTGTGGAGGAAGATGAGGTGGTGGCGTCGGTGGCCGATGAAACTTTAATCGGGACCCTGGCAAAGACCCCCGAGGAGACTCCGTCTAAGAAGGCGAAACGCAACCGCAGGAAAAAGAAAAATTCTACTCCTATTACGGGGGGGCCAGCTGCTCAGGTGACAGAAGATGACGCAGAGGTGACGGCAGGACATGGAAGAGGAAGCGGCCGTTGTCAGCTTCTTGTCAGAGATTCGGAAGAACACTCCGCTAAAGACCCCCACCAAGAAAAAGACACAGAAGGAAGAGCAGACCCCATCTTCCGCGCAGTGTGACAGCGCTGCGAAGAGGGAGAAAAAGAAAGTCTCTGCCATCGTGGTGGAAGAATGCGCGTCTCCTGCCCAACCACTCTGTGGCCTTGCTGAGAAGGTTTTGGTGAAGACACCGAAACGAAAAGGCGTCAAGACTCCCCAAAAGCCAACTGCTGACACGAAGCAGGAGGCAGAGAAAGAGGACATTGTGACAGCGAGCGATGTCCCTGCATCTCCTGCGATTAATGTCTTGTCTGCAACCCCTGGGAAGTCCACCGTGAAGACGCCGGCTAAGACGCCAACACAGAAGAGAGCGAAGACCCCTTCAAAGCCGGCATCTGATGACGTTAAAGAGGAAGAGAACATTCCAGAATCGATGGGCGTCGATGCAATTCCCGCCATTGCCCCCTTGTCTGAAACGCCGGCGACAAAGTCTGTGAAGACTCCAGCTAAAACGCCCAAACAAAAACAACCAAAGACCCCTTCAATGCCCACTGTTGCCAAAGGGAGAAATGGGTTCGAGGAGGGGGTTTCTGCGGCTGGTGCCGACCACGGTGAGGTTCCACAAGTCATCGAGTTGTCCGATACTGAAGAAATTGCGTCCACAAAGACACCGAATAAAACACCGAAACAAAGGAAAACAAAGACGCCTTCCAAGCCGGAGGCTGCGAGAGGTAACGACAAGGAGGGAGTTTCTGCAGTTGATGTGGACATTTGTAAAGCTCGAGTTGTAATCGAGTTATCTGATTCTGAAGAAACGACATCGAAGACACCGGCTAAAACGGCGAAAGTCACCCGTGCCAAGACGCCCGCAAAGCGATCCGTTGCCGCACTACGCCCTGCTCTTTCCTCGTCGACGGTAATAACGGTCGGAGAGGGGAGCGTGAGCACGGCACCCCGCACGAGGCAGGCAGTGGAGTCCGGGAATGCTGCGGGTAGCGGCCCTGCACAGGAGGAGGACGATGTCGTGATGGAACTCCCGGCTCGCACGCCGCGCCGCAAGGCGGCTCTCGCCGCTAACGAGGCCATCATCGTCCTGAACGAGAAGAAACGAGGCGGAGGGAGGAGGTCGAGGGCCAGCGACGCGTCGGCATCCGAGACGGGGAGCGAGTGCGGCAGCGACGTGGGCTCGGGCCTGGAGGATGGCGTGGCCGTGGGAGAGTGGGCGGCTCGGCGCGGGGAGGGGGGCCGGCGTAAGCGATAGTGCCGAGAGCGTAGCTCTGGAGTTAGGGGTGTAGATCCTTGCCGCGCCCGGGTCGTGCCGAGTCAGCCCGCCGCGGTTCAGGAGGCACCGGGTTGTTTTATTTTCACTTTGAAAACTGAACTGTGCCGCTGACGTTAAATGCATAATATAAGTGTAGCAAGACTCGTGTAGATGATGACGGCTGTGTTTGAGTTGTGTTGACTGATGTAGTAAAAAGTGTCATTAACCGTGCCCCCTCGCCCTGCTTGGCCCTAAGCCAGATGCACATGTGAGGCCAACTATAGCATGGTTTGGTTGTGGCTGTGGAAAACTACCCGTGCAGTAAGGGCCCCCCGCGCTGGACTGGCTCGGATCTGCCAGTGCAAAGTTGTTGGTATTGGGCGTCTCCGTAAACCAATTCTCGCACTTGGCTGTAAATGATGAGAAATTCGTCAGACAGAAAAGTGATTGCTAGACTGCAAAATCCACAATCGTGACCATAGTTTCATCGAATTGGTCCTCCCATGTATTTTATGCTGTGGCATCACCATACCCTGTGTCTAATGGGTTAGACCACCAAGGTTGTGGCCTTAAACCGTTATAAAATGGTTACCTTGTTGAATCTTGTTTGTCCATTTGCATTATACACATGGAATCCATTTGGAACTCTTACCACGTGTCAGAATGCCCTTCGGAAGTGACACATTTCCTCGACACGCTAGGGGGCACTGCATATTTAACCAAATAAAAAAAACCCGAATATTATTTTTTTCCATGCAGTCATTGCCGACCAGAATCGAACCATAAACCCTCTTAACTTCATAACCTACTTTAATCCCAAGCCTGCTGAACCCTGGGTTCGAATTTGGCTTTGGCAGCTCAGTGCTTGAACCCCTGAGCCATCTGACCACATCTTTGTAATTGTATCTGCCGCATACATGTAGTTCATCTTTAAGTTAAGATGTAGCGTCTCTCTGCTCAAATCAACATTTGGATATTGCGCATTGCCCTTAAGGGCCTTGAGCTGTTAGTGGAAATTCCATGTTTACATGGGCAGAGCAAAATGTATATTCCCTGCTGTGGTGGCCACAAGTGTTTAATATACCATCTTAATGTTTGCAGATGCCAAGCGTTGAAGTTAAGGTTTTGGATCTGAGTAATGTTACTCTGAAAATTCGACCCCTTGTTTTCAAATTTATTTTAAAGGGGTGAAAATGCAATTTAACTTTGAAATCACGAGGAACATCAATAGAATATGGTCCAGTCTTTAATGTTAATGTATGGTGGTAACAGAAACTTGGTCTTACGTTATAAAAACAAGGGAAAAAACCCTGCAGTTATCGGTGAAGGTAAAATAAAATGCGGTAGTGTAGTTTAATTCAGATCTGTAAATGATGAGAAAAAATAAAGGAACAATGAATTCTGGCAGGAAACACATTTGGCAAGCAAGTGTGCAGTTGTGCATGTACCTCGGCCTTATCCAGACCACGAGCTCAAAGGAACTGAATGTGTTGCCATTTTGTTCATACGACCAACTCAAGGAGTAGAGAAAATGTGGCCATCCCTACAAGCAGCAGTGAAACTGGCAACTCGACGAGTTTCATCCTCAGGACTCCTCATGAGTCATTGGTGTTCGCCGATGCCACGAGTTGAGCGGTGCACAACTGAACAGCCCTTCAGAGCCCCGAGGATCACATTGACCTGCCCTTAACCATCCAGCATGCATCTTGTTTTTCAGTCACGCGAAACTCAAGCTGTGCAGTAAAATATCTGCATATTCGCATTCATTCAATTCAAATGCAACGTGTAATTAGTATATTTTTTAAAGTGTAAAATGCCCCGTACGTTTGTCGCTTGCCTGGAGTGTTAGTTGCATGCCTACTATCTAACGCTGTAGAAGTGATGAGGTTTGTGTAGCACGCAGAGATATTCCCCTGGCTGGCTGGACTACGAGTTTCCATAAAGCGGTACAGTAAGTAGGCAACAGGCCTACTAACCTGTACATTTTATTAAGCGTTATGTTCTTGAGTGCGTGCGTTTATTTCCGGGCGTTCTGATTTCCGCCCACTGCATATGCATCGATACCTTGTAAGGAAAACATTAGCCAAACGGGACACTCCTGAAAGTCTTGAGACTCCATTAAGGTGTCCTTGAGGATAGTACTGTTTGCAGAAAAAGATCATAGTTTTGTATTGCTTATGTAAACTTGTGTTTTGTAAATCATTACGAACAAGAACTAATAAAACTCACATTGGTATTACATTTGTCAACCTGCCTCATTGAAATGGTGGACATTCTACATTCCTATGCCAGGGCGAAGTTGATGCTCGGGACATGATTTGTTGACTTTGTTTCGCAAAGTGACAAGTACCAAACGGTGGTGGATTGTCAACCCCTCTCTGGGATTTGAACCTTCACATTTCCAATTGTGGTGCACACCTGTGACCGAGCACGTTTTGGGAAGCAATGGTTGGTGGCTCAGACGAAGATTTGAAGAACTTCCAAACCCACTGGGTTATAAAGTGGCAGTAAAGCGAGTTCGTTGCACCCATCTCTCTACAGTCCTTGAAATGTGATGATCTCACGAATTGGTTTTCTCCCACGCACAAACTTGCCCTTAAAAAGGAATTGGTCAGACTTTCCCATGCACGCAGTTTGGCCACAGCACATCCTGCCAGCCAAACGCTACCCCCCCCCCCCCCCATTCCTAATGTATGTATAGAGAAGTTGGCGACGACTCATTCAGAGACTGAGGTAAGGTTAAGGACTTTCGCCGTGTATTAAGGGCTGTCCAGCGCGCATGACCCCACGTCCCGTGACGCCATCGCACCGGACAGCGCACATGACGCCACCACTCTCCTACTCTACATATGTATAGAACTGGAATTTAGTCCACACTTCACGTTGCCAACCGTGCTCATCGGAGCTGCTAATCAACTAGTCCTGTATTAGCCCTCCCACTGACCTTAACCAACACATTCCTGCGGAAGGAGCTGGTAGGAACGTTGGGTTGAGTGGTCAATGGCCAGGGTCAACGGCGGCGTGGTGTATTCCGCAAATATGCCCGACTGTGAGGGCGGGCACAAGCCGGCGTGAGTAGGTTAAACGTTGACTTTTATAAGAGCACCACGGGGTGACCAGCCCCTCCCCACCCAGCCCCACCCCTCCCACGCCCCACTCAGCCCCTTCCTTCACGACGGAGGGACACAATAATCCCCTGTGGGCTGGTGTAACCAAGCGGTTCCTACCAGTGTAACTAACTACCCGACGTAAAACTTGTCCCTACCCCATAAAACTTGTCCCTACCCCTAAACGAGCCAACCAGTAAGTAGTCGCCCGAACAATTACACGAATCGACGCGCCACCCAACATCTAATTCCCCAGCCTTCGTCGGTGAACCGACCCGACATGTCGACCGGCCACTTGTGTCGTGATGCCCTCACCCCCCTGCCACGTTGACCCCGAGCCGTGGATCTGCACGTCAGAGGTCGCAAACGGGTTTTGATTCCGTACCCGTACCCGGCCGCATCAGGGTCGCAAATGGGTACCTGTGCCTGGCCGGGTGCGGGTACCCGTTCCGTACCCTACCCGAAATGAGTGACAAACGGCTGACTCACCAGTGACTCACGGCCTACCCGTACCCGGCCGCACCAGGGTCGCAAACGGGTACCCCGTACCCGTACCTGGCCGGGTACGGGTAGGTGGGTATCGGGTAGGGTAGCCGGGTATCGGGTACCCGGTTGCGACCTCTGCTGCACGTGCGGTGCTTCACCACCGATTCAGCTGTTGCCGGTTTTAATTTTTTTTTCCAGTTTTGTTCGGTCACCACTCCGCGTGATGTTCACAACCAAAAAAGGAAAACGGAACTTGCGTTTTCTTGCGAAACGGTGGGAAATGCGCAACTCTCCGATAAGGAGCGGGTGGGGGGGAGGGTGGCCATGCCGGGCTTGGGGAGTTTACCACGGGGCGGAGAGGGTGAAAGAAAGCGGCGAGCGGACACGAGCAACGTGAACATGACCGCAAACCCGAGACGTCTTGGCGAAAGACGAGGCGTCGATAAGAACCGTCGACGAACACTGGACGAGGACATGTGAAGGTAGCGTGGAGCGTTTTAATTCACTGCGCGCATTTCTCACGCGGCCAGTTGCTTTCAAGATTGAGAAATCGGTTAGTTTTCTTGTCGTTGAATGTCAAGTTTGTAACATCTGGGCATACTGTGTCTTCGTGTTCTAATTTGAGCAGGGTCCCTGTGGTGGACAGATTAATACGGTATATTATTTTTATGACAACGTTACATTACATATCGTTCTGCTGCGCTGTGCTCATGGTTGGCTCACACTGGACTTGAATTGATCCCAAGGTTGCCATTTCGATTTTCCCTGCGTGGCGCTTGAAATGTTTCATATATACATACAGTCTTGGCTAAGTTTCTTAAATCTCGCCATCATCTCTGCCCGTGCAGCAGTATACATGGCTTCAACCACGATCCATCGAGACGTCGAGAGCCAGCAGTAGGCTCAATACCCGATACTGCACGTGGGCCCTGTAGAGATTGCTCAAGTGGAGAGGGCCCCCTTCCGTCAGCAGTGGCACGAGCGAGGAATTGCAGGGTTGCCTTCCCGCGTTGTTGTGAACTATGGGTGAAACAAGTTGTGGGAATGGGAGGTCACGGGTGGCTGCGATCCGTTTCACGTTCCGAGTGATGTGCTGGTGTCAGCGAGCAGCTATTAGGGAGAAGTTGGCCATGCGTGATACGGCCAGGAGGTGGTGTTCAAATGAGCTGGCAGCATTGCTAAATTGGTCAGGAACTTTTATGTTTTGTTACTGGTAGGAACCCCCTGGTTACACCAGCCCACAGGGGATTATTGTGTCCGTCCGTCGTGCAGGGAAGGGCTGGGTGGGGAGGGTGGGGAGGGGCTGGATGGGGAGGATGAGGCTGGATGGGGAGGGGCTGGGTGAGGGGTGGGGCTGGGTGGGGAGGGTCTGGTCACCCCGTGGTGCCCTTAAACGTTTAACTTACTGTGCCCGCCCTCACAGTCGGGCATATTTGCGGAATACACCACGCCGCCGTTGACCCTGGCCATTGACCTAGCAGCCCAACGTTCCTACCAGCTCCCTCCGCAGGACAATGTGTTTAATGCCGAGTGGACGCAGTCGGTGTGGCCCAGTCCCAGTGATGTCGCTGGCATGCATTGACTACTGGTGTTGTGTGCGGTGGCCATAAATACATCAAACCTACAATACCATAGATACTTGCCTTCGGGAAACATGCCTAGCTTTGCTCAAATCACGAAGGAACACGCCTCGGTCTTAAGTAGGCATAGCTGGTGGTGGCGAGTGGTGGATAGTGTGAGTTTTGATGTGTATCGTGATGGGTGTAATGAATGGTGAGTCTGTGGTGAGTGTGTGTATAGTGTGTGTTGAGTGTGAGTGTGTATGAGCTGAGTGTATCGTGTTTGGTATTTCGTGAGGTTTAACACGTAGTGCATGCGTAATGTACGTTGATTTTATAATTACTGTGTAAAAAAAACTATTTTTGTTCCTGGCTAGTAAGTGTTATTTCCTCATTGCTTATGCCTCAAAAGTTCACAAAATGGCTATTATTCCCCACAAACTTTGCTTTTGTGACTAGGACAGTGATATTTTGAAATGTACCTGTTTTCAATGAGAAAACGTGGTGTGCATTTGTGTCATTCCTTCACATAAAGTCCTGGTCACAAAAGCAAAGTTTGTGGGTAATAATAGCCATTTTCTATACCTTTGAGGCATAAGCAATTAGAAAATAACACTTAGTACCCAGGAACAAAAATCGTGTTGCATAGTGTTACCATATGAATAACCCAACCGTATTGGATACCCATTAAAATATATATGCAATTCGCACGTGAAGGGCTCACAAGTGATGCCATCTCATCTATCCCTCTAAGGAACGAAAAAGGAACATTTCTCCCCAAATCTGGCTGTCGCCTGACGAAGCTAGTTGTAATTATTGGCGAAACGTCGTACTCAGATTGTAAATGTTGTCAATTTGCTCTCCAACACACCGGCTAGTGCTGTACTAGTGACGAATTGGCCACGTTCTCTTTACGTGACAACCCTTACTAGTTGGCTGTGTCGGGTGGTGGAGGGTTAAACGACACACTCATATATTTACGCGATCTAACCGAACAAAATAACTATATTATGGATCATGTGGGGTGTCTGGAGAGTTGAGTGTTCGCTGCTGTGAGTGGTGCGTGGTATTCGCCAGTTACAAGCGTCTGTACATTCCAGTTACGTTGTTTTCGCCTCGCCGTCGTGTTTTCCAGGAACGCACCCCCAACGTAAATAGAGGACTTACCGCCGTGAGTTTTAGGTGAGGATTATGTGAACGGTGAGTGCCTTCTGTAACGTATAATAACAGTGGTGAGTGCAACCTAGGGGCCGTCCATAAATGACGTCACGCACCTAAAGGGGGGGGGGGGTTAGACATTTGTGACAATGTGTGACGAGGGGGGGGGGGTTGAGAAATGTGACGTCACATCAAAATGCGCAACTTTAAATAAATATAAAATTGTTATAACAACACTAATTGTTATAGCAACACTCCTACAACATCAGAGTACAGCGCCACATTAAATACGCACTACAATGACAATAGTTTAAAGCGATTTGGAGCATGTTTTATTTTCAAAATGGAAATATGGTTTGGGGGGGGGGACAGAGCTTTGTGACGTCATATTTGGGGGGGGGTCTGACTTTTTGTGACGCCGTGTGACGAGGGGGGAGTAAAAAATCGTCCAAAATCGCGTGACGTCATTTATGGACGGCCCCTTACAGTATATGATTTCAGTTATTAAAGTGCAATACAACATTGTCTATTGACAACAATTGTATACTGTAATGTTAAACCTAATGTAACTTTATCGAGTATTGTTTAATTATTTGAAGAAAGCCGGACATTCCCCGTTACTGGAGAGGCACGAATATTTGAAACTTGGGCCAGTCCACACCCCCCCCCAACCGCCAATCAACTTGGACTCGCCCAGATAAGTGGGTGGGTACAGGTAGAACGTTGAGGGGGGGGGGGGGTGATACTCCCCCTACTCCATTGGCTAATGCTAATTAGCAGGGCGTGGTTTCGTCGCTCTGACCACGCCCCTCCTCTTACCTGTGCGGGTTCAGACAAGCAGCCCAGGTGTCAGCACCACGCCTTGTTTGCTTCTTAGCCCCCTCGAAGTTACACAATCGTCAACTCCCGTCCGATAGTTCACCCCGAGCGGCGTGGCTCATGCTACATAGATAACGTCTACGCTGCCCTAGAACAAGTTTATGGAATGTTATCCATACAGATGAGTGGTTGGATAGTTTAACTTGTGTTGCGTTACTTGCAGTGGGTAGGTGAGTTCGTGAGTGTGGGTTTTGAGTTTGGGGGATTGATTTTCGACTGTTTCCTGCCACCGTTTCAACTGGGCCTCGTGGTCTGTACTTGGGCAGGTGTGTGCACACACATGCATATACACGTCTACGTAGATGCACGCAATCATGTATGCTGATGCAGTACTCATTGATGACAGTGATGGTGATGTATACACGTAGTGTAATCACACATGTTTTAATGTGTTTCAGAACAAAGCCACATATATGCATACAGTCACTAACCTACTTGGACATACTTACTTGCATAATACATAGCTTGATAGGTACCCACATGCAAATTCTTGCCTCTACACGTGCACTAATACCTGTTGAACGTGCTCTTGAGTTTCTTAACCTGACTAAACGGAATGAACTAAAGTAAAATTAACTGGATTTAAATATATATTCAAATACATGTGCATACACCACGCCAACGTGCATTTAAAGGTTTATAGTATTTATCGCCATCGGAACTTTCACACGTACCTTCTTCATGCATGGAGACACCTTTGTATACAAATATACCAACAAGACGCACTTTCCCATACGTGTACTACATGTGTAAGACACGTACCCCTTTCACACATACGCTGCACCTATTTAAACACGTGTACGCACAGCATTACTGTGTCGTCGTTAAATGCGGTTGTTGGAAAAACAAGAAGCGTTTAAAAATCGAAACTTGATCATACCAAATAATGAATACTCTTTGGTTCTTTCGGTAAAGTCACGTCGGTAGAAAAAAAATAGATCACGACGTTTCGATCGCAACACAAGCAATCGTCATCAGGTGAGACAATCTACAGCAAGAAAACTACTCAATTTCTGCTTCAGCAGTTCTCTTGGTGTAGTTATCTCGCCTGACTACGTGACTTTACCGAAATAACCAGAGTATGGATTCCTGCAGTCACGAAAGCTTCAAATCAAGATCAAAGAATTAATGTTGTTTACTATTATCAAGTTCAGATTTTTGGTGTTGGTCTGCCGCTAATAACTACCCCAGGTAAACATAGTCTGTGAAATGCTTATACCCTGTGATAGGTTTATCTGTTGTTAGCTGTTGTGTCCCTCCATCAGATCATTGTTTAGCTCGGCTTGTCGAACGTGATTTTAGTTTTCTGACATCTACCCCTTGAGTCCAGCTTTTTCAGCTTTCTCTTATCAACTTCAAGCATTTCCTGCTGTTTATTCCCCGTTGGACTTCATAATAACATTGTTGTCGGAAAATCTGAAGTGGTTAATAAGTATTTCTCCAATTATAATTATGTTTTTTTTGAACATCTTAGAATTCTCGCTTTGAGTCACTTTATCGAAATTCGCCTTGCCTGACCCCTTGTCATATGATTACGTTTATTTATATAACTTCCATTTTCATGAAAAACAAGTTCTTGTTTATAAATATGTAGACAATGGTGTTTTTAAAATATATATTTCCGCCTCGGTTTGTGAGAGCGTGTTTATAAACGCTTACGGTATTACCTGCCATGGCACAGATGACAGAAGCTTGGAGTACAGTGATGTAGAAGAATGGTGCAAAGTCTTGAAAGTGTGCAAGCAAGCACGGTGGGGGATGGCACTGAGAGTCAGAACGAGGGACGCGTTGATGATGAAACATGGACAGCTTAAAGGGAGTATGTTGACTAAAATTAGAGTTATTATGCTTTTTTTACATAGCAGCTGAGTACAGGCCCAAGACCCAAAGAGTTTAAGTGGTCAGCAACAAACAACTAGCACAGTCAACAACGCTGTAAGAGATAGGAGTGTACCACGTGTCTTGATTTGAGCGAGGTTCATCTTCTTGGTTCTTTCGGTAAAGTCACGTAGAAGGGAAGTAATAAAATAAATAAAATAAAACATAATAAAATAATTCTCACGACGTTTCGGCCACAACGCAAGCAGCCGTCCTCAGGTGAAGAACAGGTCTGTCGGAAAGACAGACGTTGACCTGTTCTTCACCTGAGGACGGCTGCTTGCGTTGTGGCCGAAACGTCGTGAGAATTATTTTATTATGTTTTATTTTATTATTTTATTACTTCCCTTCTACGTGACTTTACCGAAAGAACCAAGAAGATGAACGCTGTAAGAGATAGGAGTGTACCACGTTTCTTGATTTGAGCGAGGTTGTTGTAGTAAGGGCTTTGGGAGAAAGAGATGATGATGGAGTAGGGAATTCAAACAGTGGAACAGTGCCAGAGAAGAAGCAGAGAGAGAAGTGAGGTGCCCTGCAGTGTGGTTGGTAATTGGTGGGTGAGTGGTGGGTTAAAGGGAGTATGTTGACTGTCGAGAGAAACAAAGGGGGCTTTGGTGAGACGTGTCACTGGCTGGAGGGTGACAGACACCGACGACGACTTGGGAATGACCTCTCATCCAGCAGTAGATGGATCATAGCTGACGATGACAATACACGGCACACACAGACTGATCACAAAGGTCACTCCGTTTAGCTTTTTAGTCTGCTGGGAAAATTACTGTTAGCGAGCCCCTATTTTAAGACCAAAACGGCGAAACAGAATGTTGTGGTGTGCACAATGGATGCACACAGTACTGCCAACTCTCATCACCAAAAACACCTCCGTGCTAACCAACACACCTGCCAACGCACATACCCAACCACCTGCACATTCACCTGCATGCCCTTACGCAACTATCTTCCAACTCTCAGACACAAAGACAATGATCTCCGAGATAGGCTTTAACAGACTGTTGGGGTCAAGGGCCGTTAGCGAGCACCTATTAAGGTGCTGCACAGCACACACAGGGATGGGAGTCCAACAACACGCCTGGACACCTTTGTCTCCCCAGTGCTGATGCTTACACACCATACAGTCGAGCTAAGGCAGTGGTGGGGAACGTCCGGCCCGCGGGCCGTATGAGCCCCGCGAAATCATTTGGTGTGGCCCTGCCAAGGCAACCGCAGGCGGGACTCGAAATTCAATAAATCTCGGAGCAAACCTGGAAAAGCAGTTGCGAGTAGCAGCATCATCAATAGCCAGCTAACGTTACACGCCTCGCCAAAGAGGAGCAGTTGCAGCCATCACATTAGGGGTGAGTTAATTAAATGTTGACCAAATATAACAGGCACATTTTTAAGTTGATAATTTTGTATGGCCCGCGAATGATGTTATAAATATCCAAATGGCCCTTGGCAGAAAAAAGGTTCCCCGCCCCTGAGCTAAGGGATGGCCACAACTGGTTCAGATATTTGTCGTAAATATTGGCCTTGAGCGGGAATTGAACCCGGGTAGCTGGTTTCGTAGTGCAGTGCACTGACCGTTTACGACCACTTCCCACCCATCCACACGCACCAACTCACCGACACCCACTTCACCCTCTCGCCCGCACACCTACCCATCACCCGCTCCCTGACCGAGTTGCGTGTCTCGTTGTGCCCACAGCCTGGCATGGCGGTGCCCAAGCGAGGCATCGGCCGCTGTGCTTACGCCTTCGTGCTCGCCATCAGCTTCGACGTGGCCGGCGTGGCGCTGCTCACGTGGGGCCTCTTCGGCGATGTGATCTACTTCGACCTGCTCATCTACTGCGGCGCCATCCTGGTCTTCCTGAGCCTCGTGTGGTGGATCTTCTGGTACACGGGCAACATCGAGGTGCCCCTCTCAGAGTTCGATGACGATCGAAAGCCTGGCGGCTTTGAGCGGCTCGCGCGAACCGTGTCGCGGCGGCTGTCGAACCGATTCGGCAGCCAGAGGGGAGCGGCGGAAAGGGCTCACGGGGCCTCGACGTTGCCGTCGTCGACGGCCGGCCGGCAAAATCCTCCGCAGGCTCGCACTCGTGGCACTCGTGGCACTCAGAGTGCCCGATTGTTAAAATACTCTGCAGTACCGGGGGAAGCATCGGCGGTGTCGTCGTCGTCGTCATCAGCAGCTGCAGCATCACCTGCTGGAGCAGCCTCGTCCATGGAGATGAAGCCCATGATCGCGCCAAGCTCCAAGAAGAGAGGAGTCAGTTTTCAAATTCGCCCCATCACTCCCAGGGGCTCAGGAGCACCGAGCACCTTTGTGGACATATCTACGTTGTGATGAGTGAGTGCTGCACAGTCATTACTGCGGGACTAGCAAAACGCCTGTGAAATTGCACATGTCACCCTATCGGCTCGATAGAGACATATGGTCATATAGTTCCATTCTTATTACGAGGAGGGAAAGATATTGGCGAAATGAGGTGACTCATGATTTTATTGGATTTCTTTTCTCGTCCTTTTACAAAACTAATCCCAACTGTAACGTAAAACAAAATGGAATAATGGGAATTGTGTTACAGACTTTCTAAAAACTCAACAATACTGCCGTTGTGAACCAATTCTGCTACAATTGGTTTCATGTGGGTTAAAGGTCATTAAAGATCGTACATACCTCATCACTGTCATCGGGCTTCAGCACGTTCACTTAATCAGGTGTCATCTGAGAGAGTATGATACGTAATTAATGCGAACGAGGTCTAAATTAACCTTTGCCGTGATAATTGGCCGTATTGTCCCAGGTGCTGCTTATTAGGCCCAGCATTTGTTTTCAAAATCCTGCGTGGTTCGGGGATGGGGGTTTATGCAGTCGGAATCATTGAATCTCAACAGGCTCAGCACCATTTTATACTGGTGAGTGGTGAGGGTCAAGTGAGTTAATGATTTGTGAATGATGAGCATCAGGGGCATGGTGGATTTCGGATGAGGGTCAAGTGAATGTCCTGCCAAGTGTCATGTCACCCACGGGTATGAAAAATTAAACGTCCCTTTTTTCATCCAGGAAAGTCTTACCCAAATCCACTGGCGGGGCCCGTGGAGGGGGTGGGGTGGCACGTGCCCCCCCCCCCCCCCCCCCCCAATGATCCGATCAAAATCCCTAATTTCAATCGGATCATTGGAGTTTATTAGTAATACATCGGTATTTTGCGACCCCCACTGCCACTGTGAAGCGTATTATTACGTGCCAGGGACTCTGAGATGATAGGACAATAGTCTGAGTCCATAATTGGCAATAAGTAACGGCAAAGCAGTTCTAAGTGACTCACAGAATTGTGCGCAGTTGCGTATACAGTACACGACTTCCCTAAAGGCATTCACCTTCAGCGAGCGCGATGCCGCACACGCATCGAATAAAAAGCAAGGGACAAGTCCTTACTTACTAACAACTGCTATCTATTTTCATTGCTGGAGGGGTTGCCCCCCTCCCTACCTGAAAATCCTGGCTCTGCCATTGCCCAAATCTCATGGGTTTTCGGCAAGAGGGTCTGAATTGCCATGTTTTGGCAATTCTCTTACAATTTTTTCCCGTGTGAGATTACAGTTTCCCTGAGAACAAACACACAAATAAATAAATAAAATAAAAAATTGATGTGTAGTCAAATCATCAGCCGGCTTGCTTTACTGCATTCGACCGTGATATTTATAAACTTATGGCGCTATAACAACAACATTATTGCCATGTGGGAAAATAAGTTGGTGGAGTGAAGTATCCCATTGAATGAGTTCGGCTTCTAAATGAGACACTGCTATCTTATCGCGTTGTTGGAAATAGCCAGAGGGGAGTAGACTTTACACCAGTTTAAGGTCCACATTTGGCTACATCTCAGGATGGTACCTGCAGGGCTACGACAGTGCTGTTGTAAAGCAAACCGCCTCCGCATACAGATGTTAAGCCAACTCTGTACGTGCTAGAGATGAGCTTAGGATCAAATATTTTATTTTATTTTTAGGCAAAATTTCGGACTTTAGTGTTGAATAGAGTATTAAGCATTGAAAACTGATTATGCTTACAATTACATCAGTGAAACAATAATTGTGTATACTGGATTTTTTAAATTTAAACAGTTTAAGCAACACTGATGGCAATTTTGACGTGAAAAGTGTTGGCGTGATGCCACTGAAAAAACGGCACTTTCTGTGACATTTTCAGATCCATCCGAAACCAAAATGTTTCCCGATCATTTGGATTTATTTGATCTAATGCCTGATTTTTGGATATTTCAGATGAATCCAAAGATTGGAAACACATCTATAGTGTTTGCAGTATAGCAGTCTACATGGTTCCTACACAGTAGGCGTGCAATGATGCATCGATTCAATTATTAAAACGGATGCTTATGTTTCATGCATAGTTAGAATTATTATTACGTGGGAATTACACGCGAAGCTTGCGTTCAGGGCTAATGGAATGAACAGAGAAAGAGGAAATTGAGAAGCAATACAAATGAGATGGCAAAAAAATGAGACGGTAAAGAATCAAATTTTAGTGAGTGGAATCGCTGCGCAGAAATGTGACGGCCCATACAAATGCCGGGGAAAGTGAATTGGCACAAATGCGCCTAGCCACACAGGATAAAAAAAAAAGCATCCTGTTTTTGTGAATTACTGTACTGCATTTCGATTTAAAGCTTTCGTGACTGCAGGGATTCATCTTCTTGGTTCTTTCGGTAAAGTCACGTAGAATGGAAACAATAAAAATAATAAAATAAAACATAATAAAATAATTCTCACGACGTTTCGGCCACAATGCAAGCAGCCGTCATCAGGTGAAGACCAGGTCTGTCGGGGAGACAGCGTCTGAATGTCTCCCCGACAGACCTGGTCTTCACCTGATAACGGCTGCTTGCGTTGTGGCCGAAACGTCGTGAGAATTATTTTATTATGTTTTATTTTATTATTTTTATTGTTTCCATTCTACTGTACTGCAGTTGTGTTCTTATCAGCATACGTGTTTGTGGGTTTTTTTTAATGTATGCGTGTGGGTTGTGTGGGTTGTGTGTGTGTGTGTGGGATGTTGGGGGTTCTTCTTACGTGTGGGGAGCGATGACTCGGTGGTCAGCACGCTCTCTGCGATGAACCTGGCAACCCGAGTTCAGTTTTTGCTCTCAGCCAAAATCGGTGACGGTTATCTGAACTGGGCCTGAGCCTCAAAAGATGCCCTGTGTGATGTGTAAACATTGCCACGAGGGAGACAAAGGCGGCTCGGCGTAGTGCTGGCTATCCACTCCCTCATATACTGTGCTGACCTTATAGTCGGTGTTCTTGAACATCACTTACCCCAATCGGCTGTTAAAAGTTTTCTGGGGGGATCTTTGTTTTTGTTGGTATTTGTGCATAGGTTTCTATGTATGTTGGGTTTTCCATGTGTTGGTAAATATGAATGATTTTATGGGTTTGTACATTTTTAAGATTCGCATGTATCAGGACAGTAACCCACAATCTCCAGGAAGTGGGTTAATTTCCTGGCCACAATCTATTGTAAAACCAGTGAGGTTGTTCCCCTCTCCCTCCCCCCCTGTACTTGGCCTGAGCCTCCATTAGTGTGACTCAAACTAGAATGAGCACCTGGTGCCAGAAGTTTCACGTTGGCAATGGGGAGACTAAGGTGGCCTGGTGTGCATCTTTCTGCCTACACCACCCCCTCGTGTGCCATACCTGCCATACATTAACTTGTAAAGATCACTAATCCCAACAGCAAATTATTCTAAAGCTTACATGAACATTCTTTTAGAAAATGCAATATCAACAATAGTACAATAATGGAGATAATATTTCAGAGCCCTTTATCAATTCGCCGCTGATTCAAGACCTTGCCAGGCATGGGAGTTGTGTGACCATACTTCACCATGCTGTCATTTTGGTTGGTGAAAGTGTTGGGTACGTGGGGGTGGTGGGGAAGTGGATGTTGCAACGGGTTAAGTCATTGTTCACCGATGTTAGCGGTGGTCAGCAATTGTAACTCACACTTTATACAACGGATAAGCAGACAAAACGTCTACTTCATATGGTCTGTCTACATTCATGTGAATTTCGGCCGCATTCAAACTTTGCAAACTCTGGACCGGTCACGACATACTGTGTCTCAGCAGCAGCGTCGGGCTCGCTTGAATCAATGGTGATGAAATACCAGATGTTGTCGTTAGAGGCATATTCACTCTTTAAGATATGGGTCCCAGTTTGACACAAAATTACATAACATAGCACAATATACTAAAAATCATACATTTGGTGTAACATAATTTTACATCAAATTAGACCCATGTCTTGAAGAGAGTGACATTGTCTATAACATCTGGCATCTCAGCAGAATGTATTAAAGCAAAGCGTGACTGCTGATGAGACACTGGGCCAGTTTCATTGTTTTTAATACATTCTGCTGAAATGATGCACTCCCAAAGAACCGTGGGACGACTATTTGTGTAAAAAAATACTTTTATATTTTTTATGGACAAAAATATAGACACGATAGACATATTGTCTACTTATCTATTTTGTTATTTATGATGTCCACAACAACGTTGATCGTGCAGTGCGTTATTATCACTGCGCCGCCAATCCATGGCACAGTAATAAATTACTCTGCTCAAAATCATAAAAAGTGTGGCTGCATGATGCTGACCATAACAGGCTAATATAGCCAACTCAACAAAGACTAATAGTGGTGCAGCCCTGCAACTTCTCGTTCACACTACTGCTGGTGGAAAGCACCAGAAGGTGTTGTGACCTTCTCATCCACCCCACCACACACGGACCTGCTCGTAAACTAACTACTTACGCTGCTGGGCGGATAGAGCCACGGAGATTTAAGAATCATGCACCATTGTGTCAACCTGTCCTGCCAGGACCTCTGGATTACGAGTCCAGCATGCTCACCTATACACCACAGCAACCGATGCTACAGCACTCGTAATTGTGTTCTTTGTCTTTGCTGTGTTTTGATGCAGGGTGTGGTTGAATCCAATGTTCCGTGGAGGTGATGGAAGATGGTGACGGTGGTGGTGGTGGTCACGAAGCTGATGGTGATGACTTTGCTTCAGGCACTGGGGGTGGGGCGGGGGGGGTCTGAAGTTTTTGGGATTGCTGTGTGAAGCCTGGATTTGCAAGGACTGCCAAGTTCCCATCTCTCCGAAGCTCTGAATATCGGTGTGCCCCTAACGTGTGAATGACAGCCGATCCACACTGTGGTGAACTGCACCAATGACTGTACCAGAGACAAATGTCTAACTTGGGGGAAAATTAATCATTCTGTGCATGCAGACTATTGTTTAATCCCACTAAACATGCGGAGACAACTGTTTATGTTTTAATATGACGATGATGAAATTTTACGGCACATTATTTCACTGAAAAACAATGCAACTACATTTGTGATACTATCGGGAGCAAAGTTCTTCGTTTTAATCTTTGACGTTAGCAAAGGCCATCCGTTTTTGCACGAACATTTTTAAAGCATCCCTTTGTGATTGGCGGCTGTGAGCAGCTAAAACTGTATCATCCTATAACCTTGGAATGGTCGGTCTGGATATTTTGAGATCATGGGTTTGTCAATAATAGCTTGTTTCTGTCCGAATACATGACTGTTGAAGCCATCTGTGTTGCGCTGAGGTCAGAGTTTTCGACCAGCATTTAGAAATGTGCACGTTAAAAGCAAGGTCACGGTCAGCTCAGCCCATAATTTGATAAGATGAATGTGTTCCACTTTGTGGGAAGCAGACTGTAGTTGTCCTATAGACGTTCTGGCATTGGCCATAGGAATCTTTAAGTTGTTCGTATTTTTTTACAATTGTTTTTATTTTATTTTTTATTTTATCAGGTAAGGCCACAGGTATATCGCTTTTTTTCAGAAACGACCTGGCCACAAATGATATCTCAGCGAAGTGGCTTATCACGTGGAAATGTATAGCAGCCAAAATACTCTGAACGTTCGTTCTAAACTCATGTTTCTAAATGTGGAAGGAAAAACCGGAGGACCCGGAGAAATACATTCGAACTCTAAATATACAGGCGTCGGGGTCCGAATCGAACCCACGACCTCGTGCATATCTGGCGAGAGAGAGATAACATTGCCACCGGGGCCGTTAACAAAATACAAGTGCCACCCCACACTCATTGCAGCTGGGAGACTCTCGACTTGAGAAGCCTTGAAGCTGCGCACACTGCGTTTTACAAACTGCTGCATTTCACACACATTTATAGAGTTCTCCCATAAACCGAGGAATGCGAATGCAGCTGTCGCATAACAGCGGGCATCCATTTCAACAAAACCGTGGCGCCTTCCCGCATGAAACAAATGCAGAACTGGCAGGGCCAAAAGTCTTGTTTAACAAGCAAACACACCGCACGCCCGGCGCATGGTGCTGTCCTTGGCAGTTTGTTTAACGTGTAATCATTTCTTTAGCCAGTTGGTGCTTTATCTCCAGAATGTTCAAACAGACGATTTATTTTTGTATAGTCTGGTGTTCTTCGGCTTACCAAAAGCTATACTTCTGTTGAAATCCGTGATCTGCCACAATTACCTTTGGATAGTAACTCTGTCGGCAATGCCCCGTGCGTTTGAGCTACGGTAATATACGTTACAACTAATTGTGAATTTGTTAAGCGTTTACCCCCAGCCCATTGCGAATGATTAATTCATGACAATTGGTGGCGTGTACATTTTTTTAAAAAAAGGTAATTATCACAAAATGAGTTTTTGAAAAAATGTGTTGAGATTCTCCGATGTGTGTTCTTGTTGTACCGGGGTATTGTTCAGCCCTGTCTGACATTTCGCCGCAATTCAGTTCCTGCGATCTACTTCGGGAACTGAATTGTTGAGGTATCAAAGGAGGGCTCTGTCCGAGTGGGATGATCCAAAACTGAACGGTCAAACTTGAATTGTCGTAATGGGACAAGGATTTTATATTGAGTGTGTCAGGGTGTCTGTATCGGATAACAATAAGGTTATATTTTGGATTTGTCAGGTACTGTCATCGTTGCATCAAGGGTTCTAATTCATGCGAGTTCTATATTGAATGAGATAATGGTTATACAGTTGATATGTTCAGGTGTGTACCGAATGTAGCAATGGTTTTGTATCACACGAGATGTGGATTTTGTATGAATTCATTTAAGTGATCTTTATTTGGGCACATTCAGGGTTTTATATCAGATTAGTATAAGGGTTCTGTATGGGATGGCAATAATTCTGCTTTGGATGACCCCCCATGACTCTGTGTCAAAGGGCAAGTGTGGTGTGTTGGGTAATAGAGGTTCTGTATGGGATAATAAAGCAAAAAGGGTGCTTAGATGATGTGAAAAATTTTACCAACTGGTGAGATGGAGCAGTGGACAAAATGTATTTTAATAGTGTAACCCATCATTGAACCTCAATACTTCTTTTTTTCAGAAGGGTCATGCATTGGAATTTTGCCATTATTCAGTGTTTGATTTATGCTTGGCGTTGGTGGCTATGCACGCCTGCAATCCAGCTCTGTGGCGATGAGGGTTGGTGAATGAGTCTCAAGGTCACACAGTATACTGACTCGCCAGGATGTGGCAGCACAGAAAGCGGATTAACTTCCATCTGTATTCCATCGGTATGGGAATTGAGTGTTACCTCTCCCCCCTTTTCATACTCCTGTATCCTCTCAAATGTATAAAACACTAATCATGGAGTAGGCCCAATATCCCAGTATAGTATTGCAGAGCTTGGGCAATTGTTAGCTCCTCTGGTTCATGCTGCCTTCTCTTAATAATTATCTCTCTTTGAGTGAATGTTGGCCTCTCTCTGTACCTCCGATTAGCACGGTTGGCTTCGTATGGTGCGAAAGAAGTTCAACATACACTACGAACACAAGCTGTGCGTGTTACAACATGGATATTTGCCTTGTGGGAAGAAACTGGAGTAACTGGAAAAAACCCAAACGTATGAGGGGATAACACTCAAAACTCCGCCAGGTTCAAGAAACCATTGTTGTACTACCATCTGATGGCGACCTCCTGGCTCAAGCCTACAACACCTGGTATTCCCCGAGTCTCCCTTCGAAGTACTAACAAGGGTTAATCCTTGACTTAAAGCTTTCGTGACTGCAGGAATTCATATTCTTTGGGTCTTTCAGTAAAGTCACGTAGATAGTTCATAGAAAGTAACAAAAAACTACGACGTTTTGCTCATAACACAAGCCATCGTCCCGATGACGATCACTTGTGTTGTGATCGAAACGTAGTTTTTGTTATTTTATTTTAATCATCTTTTAACCGAAAGACCCAAAGAATAAGGGTTAACCCTGATTAGCTTCTGAAATCCGAGACCTGACGATGTTGCCCACATTCAGGGTGAATTGGGCCGTGGAGGCTGTGTGTATTGCTTTCGTTGAGCCACGACATGTGAATGTGGAATTTCCAACACTCGCTTGGGCCTGCCAAGAGACGACCACGTGAACAGCTGAACTGTTTTTTTTTACTTTGGTCCGTCGAAAAAAAAATCACGTTTGCTGTAATTGCAAGGTTGATGCGTTTTTATCTCATTTTATATGTGTACAGAAAAGTGAACGATTTTTTTGTTAGTTTAAATGAATGCATTGATATGCTCTGCATCTGTCGAAACAAAATAACTTTTTCTTAATCGGCGTCTGCATGTTTTTATTGCGCAAAAAAATCAAGTGAGGCATGTGTGTACATAAGAGCAGAGTCTGTCTCTCGGCTTTGTGCTTAGGTGGGTGGAGGCATTAATGTATTCATGAATGCCGAACAAGCTTTGTATGACTCAACCTAACACCCGACACAAAAGCCGCAAGGCCCACAAAGAAAATTGTAGGGCGCCAACAATTCACAAATATAGTTCGTTCGTCATCCGACACTGCCGTCGTGAAATGGTTCGCACACTGGACTTGCAACCCAGATGCCGCCGGTTCGAGTCTACCTCTCGGCGCGCCGCTTAAAATCATCAGCGAGTTTGTAATTCCTGGCCACCTTCATGGTCGGGATACACCACAGCCAATCAGCAGGTGTTGCGTGGTGGGGTAAAGTGTAGTAGCTACGTCCACTTATTCCAAGATGTTCTGCCATGGTTATATGCCCTCTGAAGGGGCTCTCTAGAGCTCACTCTAGTGGAGGCCCGTCTGCCATAAGTGGCATGAGCAAGTGCTGCACATCTCTCTACCTCTGCTTGGTTCTTTCGGTAAAGTCACGTAGAAGGGAAATAATAAAATAATAAAAATAAAACATAATAAAATACAATTCTCACGACGTTTCGGCCACAACGCAAGCAGCCGTCCTCAGGTGAAGAACAGGTCTGTCGGAAAGACAGCGTCGTGAGAATTGTATTTTATTATGTAAAGTTTTATTATTTCATTATTTCCCTTCTACGTGACTTTACCGAAAGAACCAAGAAGATGAATCCCTGCAGTCACGAAAGCTTTAAGTCGAAATCTCTCTACCTGGTTCCTTTACCACAGCTGTACATTATATTTGTGCAATGCAAGGCTGATTGCTGACAATATGGCTTTAGAATGCCATGGGGCATTGTGGAACCCGATGCCTTTTGTTTTGTAAAAGCAACTTGGGCTTCACGATTTTCCTCCAATATTTAATTTTGATTAATTTACGATTTTATAAGAGGGCTCATACTCTGGCCCCAGCTAATGTGATCTGTGAAATGGTAACGTCTGACCTTTGGATTTTTTTTATACTAAAGGTCATGAACCTTAACACCTGCAAAGACCTTATTTAATTGGATGAAAATCCACCGAGGCTCATTAGCTCTCGTTTTGCATGAGTAACCTTTGCATAACGATGATCGTGCATGGGTGATTAATATTACGCATTAATGATGCATGCGATTATTAACGCACATGACTTGATGCCTGGATAATGACTTGTGAATTCATGACGATCATCGTGATAATGAAGCATGCATGATGTTGTGCATTGATGATGATGAGGAATATTAATAAACGAGCCTTTTGCCCGTCCAAGGACGGGTGTATTGCAGTAAATCTGAAACTTGCAAGCGAAAAGCAGACCGCGACGTGATATCCATTGCATCAGTGCGTGTGCAATCTGTAAGGGCGCGGTGACACAGACCTATTGCATTTAAAGGTGATAATCCCTTGTTCATCATGACGTCCTTTTTACTTTAATGTCTCAACAGCGTGACGGAGATCGCGTGACGTGAGGGTTCTGCCTTTGTAGTGAGGGTTGTGAGTTGACGCCGAGGAGGGGGGAGGAGGCGCCTCGCCCCCCCCCCATGTGGAGTGACGTCACCTGCTAATTAGTATTAATGGAGTGGGGGTGTCCATTTGGAGGACGTCACCTGCTCATGATTATTCATAAGGGGGGGGGTCCATGTGAAGGACGTCACCTGCTCATGATTATTAATGAGGGGGGCTGTTCGATGTGGAGTGGCGTCACTTGCGCATGAATATTAATGAGGAGGGGTGGGGGTATCCATTTAGAGGACGTCACCTGCTCATGATTATTAATGACGGGAGGGGGCTGGTCGATGTGGAGTGACGTCACGAACGTTAAGGACAGACATCCCTGGGTGATTATGGTGGTGATGACGCATGGATGATGATGTGCTGTGTATGTCCACATGACGGTATGCGCATTAGTCACAGATACATTGTTGCACTCGTCCCGACTGGGTTGTAAAATGCCCCCCCCCCCCCACTTCAACTCACCAGTGGCGAAGCTATCGAGTGTGCAGGCGGTGCAACTGTCCCGAGGCTCACGAGCCAGAGGGACCTTGACCCTGGGCTACGAACAGCAACACGGATCGGGGAGGGGAGCCTATTTCCATTCCCTGAACCGCGGATCAGGCCAGCCACGCTACGCCACGTCAACTGTGATGTCAGAACGCAATCATTCCTAAATGATCGCACTTAAACACACACACACACACGTACGCCCTAATGCGGCCATTTAATTTGCATTTAATCCGTGAGTGCCGTTCAAATGCATGCACAATCGTAAATAATTGCATCCATCGGCAAAGCCACTGCTGGGATTCTTTGTCAGTCAGTCGGGTTGTTTGAAAGCACGTGGCTAAGTACCGGTTCACGTCACTCGCCAACTGATCTTAGCCGTGGCCACAAATCGATCTCGGGTCGTATATTTATTGAACTTTTTTCGCACCGTTCGTGGCCACTCGTGCCAAGGTCGTCGGGTTTTCAAAGCAAAGTGTATAAGGCGCCAACGCCACCCGCGCGATCCGTTTGAAGCTGGGTCCCTGGGCGCCATCACTTGCGCAACTGTTGCAGCTGCTGAATCGCTTTAAAAATAACGCAAATTTTATAGCGTCATAACATTGCACGCCATTGCACGGTAAATACTGTACTTTTAAAACGTGCATCTGTGCACGGTGAAGGGCCGTGGCCTGAAACATCGCCTATGCTATAAATATATATGTTGCCTTTGAAGGCCACGGGGTTGGGAATGAATGTGTTGAGGGGCAGGGAAGGTTTATTCGTTGTTTGATCCTTATGGCGGCACCCCGGGGTACCAAATAATAGAAACTGGCCGCGGCAATTAAATATTTTATTCCTGGGACGCTATTTTTCCCAGGGGTTGTACTTAACTCCGCGACTGGGGTACCAATCAATCCGACAACAGTGCCACTCCGCGATGTCGAAACGCCAAACAGCATTAAAAATGCGTTATCAAAAACACTTTGAATCATGCATCGTGTAGAGCTCGTCGAGATGAGTCGATTGCCGCATCGCCGACCATCAGACTAAAAACAAGTATAACCAGTAAAAACAAAGTTTTTCACTATAAATCCTTTATATGCGTGGCGGCTCGAGTCCTCTCGTCCTCTGGCTTGAGATGGCTGCCACCTATGGGTCAGATGATTGCATTGCACCATTAAGCAATTTGTAATTAAATATAATATTTTTGTCCTAAAAAGTGTAAAATTTTGGAAAAATGTTTTCACGAACATTAATTGTCACGCACAACGAGTCTGTGTGAAAAATGTTAGCTCGATTGGATCACGGGAAGTGGGTTAAAAACGACCGAAAGATTTGCACGGTCCTAAGCAAGCAAGATAACTTAATATAGAGGATTTAATGACTGCATCATGGACATTATACGAGAACAGGGGTACTATGGAACCCCGGGGTACCGCCATGAAGTTGATTCATTTGTACTCTCAAACGGCCTGCTGGGTCAGAGGTCATTGCAGAACTGTGGATCGCCCGTGGTCAGAGCCGGCTTCAGCTGGGAAGGTGAAGCCGCATTGAGGAGGAGACTCGTGCCCGTGAACAACATCGCAACAGGCGAGCTAGTGGCATGAGATCAATGTGTTTTTTTGTATTGGCAAATTGCACATTGGCAGTTTAACGCACGCACCAAATATCCACCGTTGAGCCCAGGGGTGGGGAACGTCCGGCCCGTGGGGGCCGTATGAGGCCCGCGAAATCATTGAGTCTGGCCCTGCCACGGCAACCGCAGGCGGGACTCGAAATTCAATAAATCTAGGAGCAAACCATGAAAACAGTTGCGAGTAGCAACATCATCAATACCAGCCAACATCACACGCCTCGCCAACGAGAAGCGGTTACAGCCATCACATTAGGGGCGAGTTAATTAAATGTTTGACCAATTTTTTAATTGATAATGTTGCATGGCCCGCGAATGATGTTATAAATATCCAAATGGCCCTTGGCAGAAAACAGGTTCCCCACCCCTGGTTAACCTCAGCAAGTGCCTATTCAAGTCGGAACAAATTATTTGATGATGATGATGCTGCTGCTGATGTGGTGTAACAAGCGCAATTCACAACAACAAAACCTCAACACGGCCGTCAAACAGGACTGTCGTTGGACACGGTGTGGCACGAAATGAGGGAATAGTGTGGATAGCACTACGCCCGGCCACCTTTGCCTTCTCGGTGCTGATACTCACCCACGCCCGCCACACCAGCCACTTCATTTATGGCTCGGCGAACCTTGGGGAGGCCCGCGACAGGTTCAGATTGCTACGTGCTAGCGATGTTGTTCCTTGTTAGGAATCTAATCTAATCGCTGTATCCGGGCTTGGTGTTGTTAATCTCTACACGTAGATTTGAAGCTTTCGTGACTGCAAGGATTCTTATGTTCTTTCGGTAAAGTCACGTAGGTAAAAAAATAAAATTAATAAAAGTAAAATAAAAAATAAAATATAAAAATCACAGCTATCGTGCTGTGACGGTCCCACCTGAAGACGGAAGCTTGTGTTGCCTCCGAAACGCTGTGATTTTTATTTTTTATTTTATTTTTATTAATTTAAAATTTTTACCTACGTGACCGAAAAAACCTAGAATATAATCTGTACACGCACACACACAGGCCTCAGCAATGCTTGGGGTTACCGTTCTTGAGGTACACAAAAAAAGCTGGGACACGTGGGATGGAGAATATCAACAAGGAGAACGTGTAACGTCCCGGGGAAACCTGCACATTGCCAGGACAACAGCAACGAGGGGGACAATCGTACTGACCTAAAATAGGCGCTCCCGAACAGATCTTGTCCCAAGTAGCCTCACGTTGCCCCAAGGCGAGATTCTTGCGTGGGTGTGTCACCCCAACTCGTGATTTTCCAAGTCCTCTGACGCTTCGTGACGGGAGTCTAAAAATAAGTAATATAAAAAAACTTTTTTTTTAAACACGCTTTAATGAAATGTACCGTGCTAGTAATGGAAGAACTCCACCACTCCAGGAAGTGGCCCCGAAGCTTGCCATAACGTCATGGGCCGTGGTCAATTACAGCCAACGTCAGTTTACCGTGGACAATTAGACCCATGCCGAAACATAAGACATAAAAAAGATTGTTTAGAAATATTTTTTAATGATAGAATATAGTATTGTCATCAGTACGACATAAGTATACCAAGTTTTCAGTCGATACCACATTGGGAAGTGGGTTAAAATTGAGTTACAAGATTTGAGGATACAACGACAACAACAGAGTGAGTTAGTAAAAAGCGTGACACAAAACGTGTCCAAACAGAATGGGAACTCGATGTGTAAATGAGACACAAAGCGATGCTCCTAATAAAGCTTAATTATCAACTAGCTTGTTTGCCTGTCCTAGCACGGAAGCTGTAATATAAAAAAAATTGAGCAGAGTATAATTGTATCTTGTGTAAATGTAATGGCAGTGAATCTTGCACAAAAGTATATCATCGAACACTTTACTTCATGTCACTGCAGCACTGTATAACTGACCTTCAATTTGTTCAAATTCACTGCTCTGATACTTTATTCTCTTCTGCTTTCGGTCGCTGGGGTTGAAATAAATTTGATTTCGATACAATATCTGGAAAATCACCGAGAAATATATATTTTACCATAATGTAGAAGCATAAATTAGACTTACCTTTTGTCTCAAGTGCTAAATAAATAAAGACACCAAATCCACTTTGTTTCTGCATAGAATTATTATTTATTAGATTCACATTCAATAAAAAAACGTCAAACGAATTTGCGAAACAAAATTTATTTCCGCTCGACCTGTGCGAGTGTAAAAATCCACCCGCTCATGAATATTAATGACGGGGGTGCGGCATGTGGAGTGACGTAAACGTGCGTTACACACAAACATTCTTGGCTCATTATAGTAGTAATGATGCAATGCATGATACGAAGTACAGTGTACCGGTCTCTTTATCTACGTTTATTACAGACACATGCCGGACTTAAAAAAACATCTTTAGGCAAAAGTGTTTTCATTTCTCCACAATCCGAAGCAGGGCAAATGGAGGCACCAGCAGCTCAACCTGAAAATGCCACTGCAGTCGGCCTCCACCGCAAACACCGCTGAATTTGTTGGGATTGCTGCCAATTTGTCGCTGCTGATGCTACTGCACCTCGGTTCATCAGCACTCGATGATTAATAATCCCCGTTGCACTTTAGAAGTGAAGGGGCTCCAGATGGGTGGCACCACATTTAGTTGGATATCTGTGAAAGGAGCAGCGATATGTGTACATCACCACACTGCGCAGGTCTGCATCAGAGCCCAGTTGTACGCACGGATGGTCGTGGATGCAAGGTTCTCGACTCAAGAGTCCCGCCAGCCACCTTCTGAGCCGGAATCGATATTGGCCGCCCGTGTACGTACACGTGTTGTTGGTCTTCTCAACGGTTCTACTGAATCATCATTAGACCTCCTTTGCCAGTATCAAAATATAATAATAGCGGTTTTCCCCTTTTTTCTGGCAACAAAACTGAAACCTTTTTACAAGGAATCATGTCTGCATTAACCACAATACTTGTAGTCAAAATACAAAAAAAAACACTCCCTGATAATATATGCATTGTCCTTGAAACTGACTGGTCCACTCCAGAGACGGCTTCCTTTTGAGCCTCGTCTCAATTGGTACGAGGCCAGAGAGCTTGACTCATGTGTCGTTGTCAAATCTTGTAATCAAAAGTTAGTCTACTTCCTGTTGCCCAATCAATTCCAAATTTTGCACACGTACTCAGATCCGGTGACAATGCATGCCTGTATGAAATTCGGCATCAATTAATCAATTATTTCCTCCTTTCAAGCAATTACAATTATTTCATGGACAGCATATTAATTATATATTTTTTGTGTAGGTGAAAAACGCGGCGGTCCCTAAACTGTGAAATCGGCTCGCACAAAACGCAGGCGCCGCGTGTTTCAGGCGCCAGTGATGTACTTCTCGACCGTGAGTTAAGCGAATTTGTTAATAAAACCGATGTTTTTTTAAAACACTTTTTTAAAGAGTTCATTATGAAGATGCGTCGCACACGTCTCGTGTTGTCTGCCACGGTGTGACCCGCTGCTGAGGGATCAGGACAGAGAGGCATTAGTTTCAGTGAAGAACTCAATTACAAAAAAATAATCACTCCAGTATTATCACAATCATAATCAACACCAATACCATCGTAATCTCTAGATTGAAAACATTTATTGAGAAATGTTTAGTTTGTTGTCCTTCCCCTGCACCGATTATCACGGTTTACTACGTAGACAGATGTTGGACATACATCACAACCACCTCTACCACTCACTCCCTCTTCGGCCTCTCATCCGACTGACAAAGCCACCTCTTGACCCGCACCAACATCAAGGCGCCAACCGTAGCCGCCGCCACGAGCGCCAGCAGCAGCGCCAGCAGCACATCCAGCGAGCACCTGCGGTACGCGGGCATCTCGAGGCCGGCGACGCGCAGGTGCGGCGCCCCACCGTTCCTCGCCAGGAACTCCACCCAGAACGCGGCGAGGTCCAGCGGCGGCACCGGCGTGTCGCGGTGCAGGAGGGACAGGCGGCGCATCGCCTCGCCGAACCGCGGCTCGTCCAGCAGCCGCCGCAGTGGCGCCAGGAACTCGTCGCTCGTCAGCGCGTGCAGGCGCCCGCTGAGCGACAGCGCGGCGCCACGCTCCACCAGCCGCGCCACGTTGTCGTGCTGGTCGCCGTACATGGGCAGGCCGAGCAGCGGGACGCCGTGGCGGATGGCCTCGTAGACGCCGCCCTCGCCGCCGTGCGACACGAAGGCACGCGTGGCGCCGTGCGCCAGCAGGTCGTTCTGGGGCAGCCACGGCAGCAGCAGCGTGTTGTCGCCGAGCCCCGGCGGCCGCGGCCCCGCGTGGCGCCACACCACCTTCTGCGGCAGGCGGGCGAACGCTCGCGCCACCTCCTCGGCGACGCGCGGGGGCAGCGAGGAGACGAGCGAGCCGAACGACGCCACGATGACGCCGTGCGGCCCCGCGCCGGCGTACAGCGCCGCCAGCTCGCCGGCGAGCGGCCGCGCCTCCCGGCACTGCAGGCCGCCCACGTAGACGAAGTTGGGCATGGTGGGGCGCGGGTACTCGAGCACGAAGTCGATCTTGAGCAGCACGACGTCGGCGCGCTGGTACAGCTGCTCGTAGGAGACGTCGGCGCCCAGGTAGCGCTCGCACAGGCGGTCGAACGTGGGGAAGACGAGCGCGCGGTTCAGCGCGTACGCGCTCCAGTACCTGGGCGCAGCCGTGCGCGGACAAGTGCAGACCTCTCGTCAGCCCGCCGCTGGAGAGAACTACCCCATGCCGTTCAGATCGCGGGGGATTATTTTACCACATTTCACCGTGCTGATAAGTGCAGGTTGGTAAAGGTGGGGAGCGTAGATTTTACACTGGTCACAATTTAGCCACGAGGTAGCCACGAGGTGGCCGATAATGCGTGCTGTTATGCATTATCCAGGATCAGACCTGCTTAGCTTTGGAGATCAAACAGGATCAGGTGCAAAGAAGGATATAAAGGAGAAAAGCGTAGGCCTAGAGGAAGCGATCGCCATGACTCGAGATTGGAAGAAAGTGAAGAGGTTCGTCCAGCCTCATTGTCAGCCGCCATGTGACGACTGACAGAAGAAAAGACATGGACAAATCAATAGATGTGCATGCAGATTGTAACGCATTCCAACGTGTGCTTATCTTCGGAAATATTGGATTTGTGGTATAACAGCTGACCGGAGTTGTCAGGGCGAAAATACTTTGCATATTTAAAAGTGGTCCTTTTTGCTCCTGTTTGTGGCTCCAGGTTTTGAACAACACTGCTACCAATGTGGCCAGTGTTCAACAGGGCAAGTCAATAAGAGCAACACAAGTTTGTGTGCAAGTTTTGTTGATATTGGAACATCTTTAGTGGAGTTGTTGTGCCTTCCCATTTCAGATGGACACAACCAATGCACAAAACGACATTGGTCAGTGGTGGAAATGCAACCACCACTGAACCTGCAGCCTACCGATCGCGAGTCAATCGCACTAACCACAGCAGCACCCTGCCCCATGAGTTCCATCCATAACTGTCTATTCAGGCCAACACTGCTGGCTCACGGCTGCCAACTAAGATGATCGTCAAGATTGCTTTAAACAATAATAACACACTTTCAAGTGAAACTCCTCTAATCCACACTCCTGTTGTCTGCAACAAATCATCCGTGGCCTCAAATCAAATCGCACAAACCCATTATTCGTTTGCCACCTCGCCTGAGGTTGGCACTGGGCAGCATCGTAACTTTGTTTTCGTTCCGCACTTTGCACCGTGCCCTTCGGAAGCATCGTGTCGCCCGCCGCCAAACCTGATGAAGTTGTCGAGGCGCTGCGAGAATCCCATGTGGTCGCTGTAGCGCGAGTCGAGCGCCGGCACGTAGGAGAGCGGCGCAGGCGCCAGCTGCAGGTGTACGTCGCCGCCCACCTCCCAGCGGCCCAGCAGCGCGACGGGGAGGCCGAGTGCGCGTGCCACCATGGGCCCGCCGGGGTAGAACGTGTCGGCGAGAACGGCGTCGAAGCGCGCGTCCCGCAGCCGCGACATGAGTGCGCCGTCGCCCAGCGTCTTCTCGATGGCCACCGCCATGTCGGACGCCATGCCGGCCATCGCCCTCGCCATCGCCAGCGTGGAGGAGATGGTGCTGAAAAACGTGCTCGGCGGAGCGAAGGCGACGTCCAGGATCCAGCGCTCGGCCATCGCCAAGCCCTCCTCGCGAGTGATCACCGTCTTGGCCGGAATCTGGCGGAACGAAATGGCGGATGCTGTTGGCCCACTGGGTTACGCGTGATTTTACTCCACTTATCGGTGGGGTAAAAAAAAAAATCGTGGATGACCCATGTGGATTCATTTCCTGCACCACTCTGCTTGGAAGCCATTCCCCAATGAACTATGGGAAAAGTAATTGTGGGAAAGGTCGCGGATTATTGCAGATCATTGGAAGAATTGGGCCAGATAGTACAGTGGCCGGTGATAGGGTCACTGATAAGAGGAGTTATCCTGTATTATAGTTTATGCTGTACCACAGCAAGTACATGGCACAGTTACAAAGTACATCTATTGTGGTGTAGTAGGGAGGGGTGTGGTGCAATGGACCATGCACTGCACTATGAACCCATAACATCAGTGGCACATTGTATCTAAACCGAGCCTGGGCCTCTCCTATGCTGCCTAAATGAGTGCCCAGTGCAGTGTATAAACATTAGCGTTGGTCCTGACCACAGGACTTTCTAGTGTGCCACACCAGCCATATCATCGGTACTTTCTGATAGCATCTCAACAGTCAATAAGGCTCACGCGATCTGGGCCCCCAGCATTTCAATGGGATGGACACGGTGCCCTAAATGTGGGAGTGTGTGATGTTATCGACCCTGTGGAGAGGTGCTGACGATGATAGCGATAGGCGGAGTAGACCTCTAACCGGTATTTCAACTCGCAGCTCTAACCGCAGCGCCACCCTGCACCATGAGTTCGATTACCACACCCTTTTTAAGGCGAATACCACGGGGTCGGGACTGCCAACTAAGATGATTCAAAATAATGATCATTATTCTAAATGAATTAACGCTTTCAAGTGAAACTCCTCTAATACACGCTTTTATTACCTGTGACTAATATTAACCGTGGCCTCAACTCATTGTCCGTGGGTTCTGTTGTGATTCTATATTCACGTAAAATTAATCCAACTGGTCATGTTTATTTGTGGAAAGAGGTGCATCAGGAAGTGTCGCCACAGCAGCAAAATTCGTTCTACAATCAACACTCTCCTAACACCACTCACCCACTCACCCCACTCACCCACTCTCCCCACTCACCCACGCTACCCACTCACCCCACTCACCAACTCTCCCCACTCACCCACGCTCCCCACTCACCCACGCTCCCCACTCACCCACGCTACCCCACTCACCCACTCTCCCCACTCACCCACTCTCCCCACTCACCCACTCTCCCCACTCACCCACGCTCCCCACTCACCCCACTCACCCACGCTCCCCACTCACCCACGCTCCCCACTCACCCCACTCACCCACGCTCCCCACTCACCCACGCTCCCCACGCTCCCACTCACCCCACTCACCCACGCTCCCCACTCACCCCACTCACCCACGCTCCCCACTCACCCACGCTCCCCACTCACCCACGCTCCCCACTCACCCACTCTCCCCTCTCATCCACGCTCCCCACTCTCCCCACTCACCCACTCTCCCCACTCACCCACGCTCCCCACTCACCCACGCTCCCCACTCACCCACGCTACCCCACTCACCCACTCTCCCCTCTCATCCACGCTCCCCACTCTCCCCACTCACCCACTCTCCCCACTCACCCACGCTCCCCACTCACCCACGCTCCCCACTCACCCACGCTACCCCACTCACCCACTCTCCCCACTCACCCCACTCACCCACGCTCCCCACTCACCCCCCTCACCCACGCTCCCCACTCACCCACGCTCCCCACTCACCCACGCTCCCCACTCACCCACGCTCCCCACTCACCCCACTCACCCACGCTCCCCACTCACCCCACTCACCCACGCTCCCCACTCACCCACGCTCCCCACTCACCCACGCTCCCCACTCACCCCTCTCATCCACGCTCCCCACTCTCCCCACTCACCCACTCTCCCCACTCACCCACGCTCCCCACTCACCCACGCTCCCCACTCACCCACGCTACCCCACTCACCCACTCTCCCCACTCACCCACTCTCCCCACTCACCCACTCTCCCCACTCACCCACGCTCCCCACTCACCCCACTCATCCACGCTCCCCACTCACCCACGCTCCCCACTCACCCCACTCACCCACGCTCCTCACTCACCCACGCTACCCCACTCACCCACTCTCCCCACTCACCCCACTCACCCAACTCACCCACTCTCCCCTCTCACCCACGCTCCCCACTCACCCACTCACCTCACTCACCCACTCTCCCCTCTCACCCACGCTCCCCACTCACCCACTCACCCCACTCACCCACTCTCCCCTCTCACCCACGCTCCCCACTCACCCACTCACCCCACTCACCCATTCTCCCCTCTCACCCACGCTCCCCACTCACCCCACTCACCCACTCACCCACTCTCCCCTCTCACCCCCTCTCCCCACTCACCCACGCTCCCCACTCACCCACGCTCCCCACTCCCCCACGCTACCCACTCACCCACTCTCCCCACTCACCAACTCTCCCCACTCACCCACTCTCCCCTCTCACCCACGCTCCCCACTCACCCACGCTCCCCACTCACCCACGCTCCCCACTCACCCCACTCACCAACTCTCCCCACTCACCCACTCTCCCCACTCACCCACTCTCCCCACTCACCCACGCTACCCCACACTCTCCCGGTGTCCCAAAGCATTTGTGAGAAGAGGGATTTTTTCCCCGACTTTCCTTTTCGGAATGCTCTGCCTGACGACTCACGATGTGGGGTTAAATGGGTGGGGCGAGTTGATGTGGGGGGTGGGGCTCTCCGAGAAGTGGGCATGGCCAACATCAGAGGACGAAACCACCCACCTTGTAGGTGGAGGCTATAGGTAGAGTGGACGTGGTTATCGAAAATGGGCGGTGTTAGCTGGGCTATTGAAAAGTGGGATGGACTGCCGGCTCAACCCACCCATGTGCCCTGGTTGAGCCTCCCAGAAGTT
Source organism: Lethenteron reissneri (assembly GCF_015708825.2). Lineage (NCBI taxonomy): Eukaryota > Metazoa > Chordata > Hyperoartia > Petromyzontiformes > Petromyzontidae > Lethenteron > Lethenteron reissneri. Next base: position 5,126,213 of record NC_083822.1, read on the forward strand.
GGGTAGCTTTAAGCCCTTCCGCCAGAGGCGGATCTAGAAACCTCCCAAATAACTTCTTTCACACCGTACGTAGCAAACCGCGCTAATCGGAGGTGCGGGGTGGTGGACGCTCCCGAAATTTCAACAATAAAAAAAATGGAAAATGTTTAAATAAGGACCTTCATTTATACAAACATTCAACATATTCCCTCTGGTATACATTGTAAAATAACAATTTTCGAGGTGTCAGCGGGTGGGGTGAGGGATGCCGCCCCACCCACAATCTCAGGCGAGCGTCTCTCACCTGCACGTTCTCGATGTGGAAGTCGTCGGACGTCTCGTCCACGAACAAGGTGGTGCTGCTGCGCAGGACGGTGATGGTGTGCCCACGCCTCGTCAGCTCCAGCAGCAGCGTCTTCATGCCCATCCAGTGGCTGCCGTCCACGGGCACCGCGAGGATTCGCCCAGCCTCAGCGGTAGCGGCGGGAGACCACGGCAAAGGTGGCAGCAGCAGCAGCGGCAGTAGCAGCGTGGACAGTTGCCACGCGTAGCCCCGTAGCGTCGGCATCTCGTAGCGCGGTGGTTCTCAACCGAGGGGGGGGGGGGGTACGTAGATCTCTGGGGGCACGTGGTAATGTCCCGGAGGGGGGGGGGGGTACGTGAGCTGATTTATAAATGTGTGAAATTATTTCATACACGAGAGTCATCGGTGAATAATCGTGCATGGATCTGCCGATATAAAATAAAAACTAAACGGCACCGCACGCGAACAAATCACATTATGCACGCAGAGCGTCCTTTGCGTTTTTTGTTATTCGCTTGCAGTTACTATCGGTTAAAATATTTGCAGTTCATTATTCATGACATTTATTTCTCCAGACCATGGTGGGTCAGGCAAGGGGGTAACTCGGTTGAAACAACATTCGTCAGGGGGTTAGTGCAGTACGGCTCAGTGCCGCTGGTGCATCGCGCACGCCGAGTCGAATGATGAAAACGGTGCTCGTCAGAGGTCAACGTCAGGTGCCGTGGCGACTCAGGGCAGTGCCACTTTGACGTGCGAGCCAATGCTGGGCTTACTCTCTTCATCCCGGCAATTAATTGCCGTGGCGATGTGTGATCACAGATCGGCAAGGAGTGGGGAGGACTTCATCCAGCAGTGGATGAAGGTTTAAAGCGCAACGCTTTTACGCTTAAATAATAATTTACCCGTATCAATCGATCGAGAGTCGTACAACTCAGTGAGCCTTTCTTGGGAAAAAAAACAATTATCATATTATAATAGAGGTTTTTTTGGGTGAGATCGCGTAAATATATAAATGTGTCAGTTTTGTTGCCAGATAGAAGGGTAAAAAAACAATTATCATATTCTTAGGTGTTTTCGGTAAAGTCACGTAGGTAAAACATCAAAATTAATAAAAATAATAAAATAAAATAAAGATCACGACGTTTCGGAGGCAACACAAGTCTCCGTCAAACACCTAAGAATATGATTCCTTGCAGTCACGAAAGCTTCAAGTCTAGAACCAATAATCATATTTTTTACTGGCAAATGAGGTTCAAATGGTGTAAATGCTTACCCCGAGCTCTCATACTTTGATGGTGCATTGTCTTTGAGTTGTGCGCCTTTTGGCGTCATCTGGTCCAACCCATGTGAGACTAGGCTCTAAGGAAAGCTGTCTCGGGTGTGGACCAATCAACTTCAAGGACAGTGCATACATTATCAGAGTTATGTTTTTTGTTTGCATTATGACTGCAGGTATTATGGTCTATGCAACATGACTCCTTGTAAAAAATGTGTCAGTTTTGTTGCCAGATAGAAGGGTAAAAAAACAATTATCATATTTTTTACTGGCAAATGAGGTTCCAATGGTGTTTCGTTCATCATATAGAGGCGTAGATGTGGTGACCACGCTTCTGCGCTCTTGAGCAATAGGGGAGGGATTAATAAAAGTTCAAAAGTTCATTTATTAGGTATAGCCCTGTGAGCCATTCGGCTCTTGAATCGGGTGCAACCGCAACAAACAAAAACAAAAACATGAACAAGAAAACATCTTAAAGTGACAATGTGCAAACAGAAAATCCAAGAAAAGACAGCAAAATATTGCAGAAAAATCACCGTACACCAACCCTGTGCAAATATCTCAGTGGAATGCAAGTCAAACAACAACAAGCACAAGACAACTTAGATTAAGGCCATCAGTCTAACTCTGTACTACAACAAACAAACATGGCCAAACCAAAAACCTTTTCGAAAATCACCAAAATAAAGCCATAAAAGCAATGAAACAGTGGTCATAGGAACTGACCGAATTTTCACAATAAACGACGTAAACAACATGTACTACCAAACCCTGCAGCCATAGCTGGCTGCATGAGTCACTCCACAACAGTATGAGCATCAGTCGGAGTATCAACATTTTTCAATGCACCTTTAAGATCAACACACTAAATCAAAACACAGATCATACTTTGCATACTTTGCAGCGATCATCCGGAGCGAAACATTGTATTTTAGGCCACTAAATTGCAGTGGCAGCTAGGGGTGTACAACTCCTCTAGAGCAGTTTAGAGTGAAGATCGCATAGGTAGTGATTCAAGTTGCAGTTTATTGGCAATATATTTCCAGACCCTGGGGGCATCAATAGCAAAGGCCCTTCCTCCAGTATTTGTATGTCAACGTACATGATGCATTATGCATGCGTATTATGCGAGCCCTATGAGCTTGTCCTTCCTGTCGATTGTATTAAAATAGCCGTACCAACGGTAATCCCTATTGAAGTATGGTGGCCTGTGTAATAATATAACACTTGTACAAATCTACACATTTTGCGACAGTATCCCAAAGTGCTCTCTTTCAAAAGATCGTGACTCCCTTGAATACTGACCTGGAGTGGAAGGTAAAGGGCCCGTTCCTACGTGCGGGGCCGAACTTGGAGCGCTGCCGGCGGCGACTTTGGCGTGCACGTTGAGACACTTTGGCCCTGGAAGTAATTTAAGTTACGCGGTCAAAGTGCATTCACGCGTGCACATGATCGCACAGGTCAACAGAGGAAGCAACCACTACGATTGTTGAACCTCCTGCCCCACACACTTCATCGAACCGGTCAGTGCAGGCTCGTGACGGCGAGGACCATATATGTTGGAGCACAGTACAGTTTCAACAATTGACTTATTCGCACAATGTAACCACGCAGAAGCCGAAAACACATGCGTTTTTAATGGTGGTCACCCAACCAAGCACCCTCCAGGCTTGGTGTCAGCGATGCAATAACATTGTCGTAGCTACAGTTTGCTCTTTGCGAACATTTCACCTGCCAATACTGTTGATACTCGGGACCGGTCTCGACCTTTCTCGGTCTCATCAGCAGAGTCAGGCTTGCAAAACAAAGTCGGCTGGATTAGCAGATGTTTTGTTTGCGTGGGTTTAGTGTGGCCCTTCCCCCGCAACTCCAATGAACACGATTGGCTCCCTCCGGTGCAATAGAAGCTCAACATCTACATTTGTCCACTCACTTGTATGTATACATTGACATGTTGTCTTATACACGTAAGGCATCTGTACACACATGTACATAACATACACACTCGTGCACAGAGCTACACACATTGACAAATATACACAATGCCCAATACACACCTGTTTCACACAATGTGTACAATAGACACAAATACACACTTAGCCTGGCACACGTATACATACTGCATCGCAGTACATGACATGTATGAACGTAGCTGCAACTATACATTCGCCAAATAAGCAAGCACAGGTTATGCCGACCTGGAAATAGGCTTACTGTTGCTCGAGTTCACTCTAACCTGTTGATTTTTTTTATTTTACTTTTATTAATTTTATTTTTTACCTACGTGACTTTACCGAAAAAACCTAAGAGTATAAATCCTTGCAGTCACGAAAGCTTAAAATCTAGAATCTAACCTGTCCCTACATTAAGATCAATGATTGACACTTGGACACACAGACAAAGATCCCACAAAAGTTCCCCACCGGTATCGTCTACAGCGCCTGTTGGGACAAGTGCTTTTAGAGATTACCTATACAGATCAGGATGTGGCGTAGCCAGCACCAGTGCTGATGTTCACACATTGCAGCAGCAGGAGCTTACTCGTTTAAGGCTCGGCACTGTTCCAGGGGAGTCACAGGACCGGTTCAGGTATTTGCCACTGATGTTGGTATTGGCCCGGGAATCGGACACGGCGACCTGAGATCGATTTCCAGCCACGGTCAACGTCAGTGGCATTTAACATACACACAAGTACATGTACAGATAGACACGTAGATCCACATTCACACGTGTGGTGTGTATGTGCGAGAGCAACCCCTCTACAATATCTGCCTTTGTTAAAACTCAGATCCATGTCATGCGGTTACCTTCGTTTGGTGTCCTCCCTGCGCCACATGCACCGCTCCACTCTAACTCAACAGGACGAATCCAAGTGCCAACGCCTGTGTTACAGTGAAAACAATGGAGAGTGCACTGACGACTCAAATTGCAAGTAGGCCTGTCCATCTCGGGTAAAACAAAGTGCTGTTTAGAGCAAGAACATTGTGAAGGAAATATACACAGGCGCTGTATATTATTGGCACAAGTATATTAACCTGGGCAGAAACAGGAACACATGGATTGGAGACCACACACATACATCGTGCTGTCAAACCCAATGGTTTCAAATGTGTGGCGGCCCTCACACTAATGCATTATAGGCGAAAGTGTCCGCCCCTATGAAAATTAGTGGAGAACACTGGATTCATCCATAGGGGCTAGTTTTGTAGGCCCTCCTCAAGCCCCTCCATTCTATGTTGAAGTTACAAGTGAGCGACAGTATTTCTACACACTTTTATTGAACTTGTTTGTCTTACGATAACATCGTTCATGGCTTTGCCACAGCTAAAGCTAGGAGAGAAAAACATGTTGGAAGAAATTAGTGTAGTGAGTAATGTATGTTTGATTAATTTACCTTGAGCGGAATTTTTATTTTGCATTGGTAAATACATACCTTTGATGACTTGATATATTTTTTTGCAATATGTAATACAGTAACATACTTAGACCCTTCGTTCCGAGGCCCCTAAAAACTTTAATCCAACCCTGGCTGTCCGTCTGGCATCACAACACCCACCACTGAATCAACGTGTCCCCTCGTTAGGATGGCCGAGACAGATTGATGGAATGGCAGCCATTTGAGAGAACGTGTCACATAGTATGTCCGCAGTAGAGATGGAGCTATGGGATCAGTTCATGTGCAGGAGTGAGATGGATGGCTTGCAGCACTGGACCGTAAGGGATGGTGATCATATGGGGATTCCTTCATTAAGCAGTGGATATACCGACTGTTGCTGATGATGATGATGATGATACGTTCATTGGCCTTCCAGACCTGTTTTCCAGAAACATTCATTTGAGCGGGCAAAACTATGGACCGATTTTGACTCTCTGAGTCTCATCAGCAGAATGTGGCTTATATAACATATGCCGAACTTTTAAATAGCGTTGTCAAAATAATAATTATTGTTGTGTTTACGAATGCACTGTAGAATGACATAACTTGACGGTGAGCTTTAAGGACGGGAAGTATTACGTGTTCTTGCCGTTGGCGTATATCTAACTACCCCTCCTCATATTGGACTTGCGGAGCCAGGTGTGTGCCAATGAGGTGAGATGTGGGTGGAGGTGTGGACCTAAACCAGTCCATCAAGTAATGTGGTTGTTTATCTTTCATTCACTTATCATATTACCACCCTGGCGCGCTGGTACAGCCGTGTCTTGCCAGAGATCGGTTGAGTTTTAATAAAGGCTGTACGAGAAGTCTGTGTCCTGGTATAAAAAAAATAAAATGTACGGCCTTCATGGACCTGTGTGTTTTCCCCGCACGGTCTGTTTAAAGTGCAAAACACTTTGTCCGTCGTCATAATCGTCGATGTCCCAAGGGTTTCATTAACGCCTGGAATAACTTTTAGTCTCGTTCCATACACCACTCAAGGTTATAGTTCACGTCACTGTGTCATGAATGTCTTTTACTCCTTGGGGGCCTTTTCCCCGATGTATTACATTGTGGATTTGAAGTTTGCGTGACTGCAAGGATCCATACTCTTTGGTTCTTTCGGTAAAGTCGCGTAGATGAAAAGTAAAAAATATAATAAAAATAATAAAAATGAAATTAACTAAATTAAATCACGACGTTTCGGAGGCAACACAAGCTTCCGTCATCAGGTGGAACAGCCACAGCACAATTACTGTAGTGAATAGAGAGAGCTATTTGTGACAAGCGATTATATAGGGTAAGATGACGGAAGCTTGTGTTGCCTCCGAAATGTCGTGATTTAATTTAGTTATTTTCATTTTATTATTTTTATTTTGTATTATTTTCATTTTTCATCTACGTGACTTTACCGAAAGAACCAAAGAGTATTTACATCGTGCTTTCAGCATCGTAATCTCGCAGAGAAGTGTAAACCCTGTGTCAAAAAAGAGAAATCGAGTGCCCGTTTTGTCCTGTCCACTGTAAGGGTCGCAAATTCCCACGTGCTCTGCTTTGAGATCGTCATCTGTTACATTTTCAGAGCTTGAAATTAGCCAAATTAATGATAACCCATATTTCATATGATGGATTGTTGTGCATTTATTGTGGTCTGGGATGAGGCCTTCATTCAAAAGTGAGCATGGCTCCCTGCTCAAATAAAATATGGCGTGGCAAATATTTTCGTTGGTGGAAATTCCATATCCCTATGGTAGAAGTCAGTGTCTCTATCGGACAACCACACTGAAATAGCAATAGACGGCAACAGTGGTGGATACATATTGAAGTGATTTAAGCTGCCTCGTTTTACTAGGTAAAGTCGTTTTTCTCATGAGCTTTTTAAAGTAAAAAACACAACAACAAAACTGTAAATACCAGCACTTTTTGAGCCAGCCTGAATCAGGAGTTCTGTGTCAGATGAGACGAGGGTTATAAATCAGATGGGGGGGGGGGGGTGAGGGTTCTGTATTGATGAGATGAGGGTTCTGTATTGGTTGAGACAAGGAGAGAGGCATGAAAACTGGTCCATTTTGCCTCTTAAACAAATGTTGCTTGAAAACATTGGTCCTGGTGTTGACCAATCAGTTTCAAGGACAATTGCATACATTATCAGTGTGTTTTTGTTTACATTTTGACTGCAAGTATTGTGGTTAATAATTTACTTTTATAAATTTTAGTTTTAATTATTTTACCTACGTGAATTTACCGAATAACCCAAGAACATAAATCCTTGTAAAAAGGTTTCAGTTTTGTTGCCAGAAAAAAGGGAGAAACCCCTATTACTATTGGTCCAAAATGTTTATAAGCTTACAAACTTAAATGCACGTGCTTATTCTAGAAAGATTTTCAATTTAACAATGTTATCTACTCAGTATAGAACTTAGACTTCTGTAAAATACAGCACGATTATTCTCAAGCTGATTATTAGTTTTTTACCCTTTTATCTGCCAACAAAACTGACACCTTTTTTTTTTTTACAAGGAGTCATGTTTGCATAGAAAAAGATTTCAGTTTTGTTGCCAGATAAAAGGGTAAAAAAACAATTATCATATTTTTTACTGGCAAATGAGGTTCCAATGATATTCTCAAGCTTTTGCGCTGTACGATAGTATGGGAGGGGGTTACATTGTTAAAGTACTGTCGGTTACAAACCAGCGGTGTCAGTACAACAAATGACCCCCAGATGGCGCTCCAGCACCTCGAGACAGCCACAAACGACGCAGTGAACATCGTGACCGGCGTCGTGTCGTTTCAGTCATCGTTTTACCCAGGAAAGCCTCGCGGATTCTCACGATTATTTTTATGCAGCGTGCTGCCAAGTTTTCAAGGCCAGGGGCAATGTTGCGATGTGTGGCACAAATGGAGTAATTTGTAGAACTATTTTTTAATCGTTTAATTAGTTGGCCAATACCAGTTAGGGGTCGTCCATAAATGACGTCACGCGATTTTGGACGATTTCCCCCCCCCCCCCTCGTCACACGGCGTCACAAAAAGTCAGACCCCCCCCTCAAATATGACGTCACAAAGCTCTGCCCCCCCCAAAATATAAAACATGCTTCAAATCGCTTTAAACTGTTGTCATTGTAGTGCGTATTTAATGTGCCGCTGCACTCTGATGTTGTAGGAGAAAACATTTATTAAAAAGTCTATTTAATTAAGTAGAACGTGTTGTCTATATTGATTTAAAGTTGCGCATTTTGATGTGACGTCACATTTCTCACCCCCCCCCCCCTCCCCTTGTCACGCATCGTCACCAATCTCTGACCCCCCCCTCCCCCTAGGTGCGTGACGTCATTTATGGACGGCCCCTTACATTGTATTAGGGGTTTTTTCTTCTTCCAATGGAGGAAACCGGCGAAACTCTAAGAAACCTCTGCAAGAACAGGGGGAGAACATACAAACTTAACACGAAACTACTCCCGAGTTGGGAATCGAACCCAGGGCATCTTGCTGTGAGGCACGAGCGTTACCAGCACGAAACCATTCCGCTCACAGTAGTAAGGATGTAACTGCACCGATCGATCGGTGAACATCATCAAGGCTAAATTTCGATTGAAAGCTTTCGTGACTGCAGGGATTCATCTTCTTGGTTCTTTCGGTAAAGTCACGTAGAAGGGAAATAATAAAATAATAAAAATAAAACATAATAAAATAATTCTCACGACGTTTCGGCCACAACGCAAGCAGCCGTCCTCAGGTGGAGAGCAGGTCTGTCGAGTAGACAGTCAGAGTTAGAGTCAGACTCTGTCTACTCGACAGACCTGCTCTCCACCTGAGGACGGCTGCTGGCATTGTGGCCGAAACGTCGTGAGAATTATTTTATTATGTTTTATTTGTATTACTTTATTATTTCCATTCTACCTGACTTTACCGAAAGAACCAAGAAGATCATAAAGGCTCGCGACCCATGCATCAAATAGTCCCTGTTAAGAATCAATGTTGATCGATTAGCATACAGTGCAGTGCATGCAATTCGCGTGAACCCTGCCTAGCCACCAGAGGCCGCTACACTCACTCCAAATCAATTGGCTGCCGTCCGAACGCAGTTACAGAATAAGAAACTTCATTCATCCCGTAGAAATGCTGTGAGTTATGGAGCTTTTCTTTCACGGATGTCCCAGTCGATGCCCCTTCATGGACCGTCAGGGGTCAAATCCGGACAAGTGGAGGAGACCCAAAACGTTCGTTGCTATTATGAGATCTCTTTTACCAGTGGCAACATATAGTAGTAGGTTTTTACCCTTTTAAGCTGGTACAAAACTGACACCTTTATTCAAGGCATCATGTTTGCAATAACCACAACACAAGTAGTCAAAAAAGCAAACAAAAAGAAGCAAATTATACTAATAGGGTTTTTCCCCTTTTTTTCTGGCAACAAAACTGACACCTTTTGCAAGGAATCATGCTTACATTAACCACAATACCTGCAGTCAAATGCAAACAAAAAAAAAACAATACTCTGACAATACCTGCAGTCAAATGTTTGCATTTGACTGCAGGTATTGTGGTTAATGTAAGCATGATTCCTTGCAAAAGGTGTCAGTTTTGTTGCCAGAAAAAAGGGGAAAAACCCTATTAGTATATTTTGGTACTGGCAAAGGAGATCCCATGAAAAAGAAGCAACTCTGAAAATGACAGTGCATATTATTATCATTATCAGAGTTGCTTCTTTTTGTTTGCTTTTTTGACTACTTGTGTTGTGGTTATTGCAAACATGATGCCTTGAATAAAGGTGTCAGTTTCGTACCAGTTTAAAAGGGTAAAAACCTACTACTATGTTCGTTGCCATGTTTTGTTTGGCTCCCACCCCCCCACCACCATGACGGGTTTGCGCGTGAACAAAAAGTGAACGCGTGAAAAGGAGAGGTTGGGAACGCATGGGGGGGGGGGGGGTGGTGAGGAATCAAGACGTGTTGAATTTGCGGTGGCGGCTACGCGCGCGACCCGTGATCTCGGCTGCTGCGAAGCGGCGGCGGTTTTGGCGGATCGCACGGATGGCACGGACGCTGGGGGAACTCCCCGTGCCGTGGCCGTCGAGAGGAGCCGTAGAACCCCGCCAGGAGACGGCGGTGCAGACAAAAAACACGTGGACTCGGACTGGTAAAGGGGCCGTCCATAAATGACGTCACGTCGCGACCCCCCCCCCCCTCCTCAAATGTGACGTCACAAAGCTCTGCCCCCCCCCCAAAAAAAAATATTTCCATTTTGAAAATAAAACATGCTTGAAATCGCTTTAAACTATTGTCATCGTAGTGCGTATTTAATGTGGCGCTGCACTCTGATGTTGTAGGAGAAAACATTTATTCAAAAGTCAATTTAATTAAGTAGAACGTGTTGTCTATATTTATTTAAAGTTGCGCATTTTGATGTGACGTCACATTTCTCACCCCCCCCCCCTCGTCACACATCGTCACAAATGTCTGACCCCCCCCCCCCCCCCAGGTGCGTTACGTCATTTATGGACGGCCCCTGAGAGTGCTTCCGTCCGTGGACGCGTGGGGTTTTTCCCTCAGGCGCTTCGGTTTCCTCCCACGCATAAGGACTCTCTTTAATTGGCCGATAACGTCTGAATATATGTAGGACCGCAGGGCTTGGGCAATTGTTTGGAAGCGCCAGCGTCACCGTGATCTCTCTCTCTCTCTCTGCGAGAGTGAACAGCGTGTTACAAGTTGAAAATAGCATTATGATCAAATTTGAAGGCTAATTTCAAAATTGTGACATCAACAGGATACAATTACATCATGGGACCGCCTTTGCCAGTACCAAAATATGATAATAGGGTGTTTCCCTTTTGTTCTGACAAAAAAAACAGGTGTTAAGATTCTAGATTTGAAGTTGTCGTGACTGCAAGGATCCATACTCTTTGGTTCTTTCGGCTTGTGTTGTGCCCGAAACGTCGTGATTTAATTTATTTAAAAAAAATTTATTTTAATTTTTTCACCTACGTGACTTTACCGAAAGAACCGAAGAGTATAGGTGTTAAGATGTTAAAACACCATTCTGACCGCAAGTATTGTGCTTAATGCAGACATGATTCCTTGTAAAAGGTTTCAGTTTGGTGTTTAAACATCCTAACACTTGTTTGTTGCCAGAAAAAATGGGGGAAACCTATTCTCAGGATACAATTACTTTACAAGCAGGAAGGGATTTTACAGCCATCCAGCACTCGGGGATCTGTTTTACCAAAATGCCAATCCTGCAAATTCGCTGTGGCAGCCTTTTCATTCATGCAAATCTTCCCCGTTTAAATATAAACAAAAAAATTTCGTCACACGCTACGCGTGCCTGATGATAGCTCAACGCATCACACGAGTCGCAGTTTCTCATGTCACGAGATACAAAACAAATGCAAAAAAATAACTGTGTAGCCTTTTAAAAGCCTGTTGGGGCAAGTGCTGTTAGCGAGCTCCTATTAAGGCAACAAAGTGAGTGGGGTGACCTGCACCACGTTTGCCCGGTTGCCTGTCTCTCCCTAATGCCGATGTTTACTTACACATCGCACCAGGTACTCATTTAAGGCTGAGTCGACTTAGGGGAAAACCAGAACCATGACGGACAAACAAATGACAAAGATCCCCCGTGTAGCCTTCACAGACTGTTGGGGCAAGTGCTGTTAGCGAGCGCCTATGAAAGCGCACACGTACACAATACACACGCGGTATGCAAGTCTGAATGATAGTTGTCTACGGGTCGACAGTGACATCCACGTACATGAAAACAGGATACACAAGATCTCTATACATCAATTTGAATCGGCCCTAGGACGTGTTTACCAACCAGCAGGCGTTCGCGGCATGTAACAACTGAGTTTGTATTTGAACGGTGAAGAACGGTAAACACGGGACGGAGCACATTGATGGGGCCGCGATGACTGGGTGTTTTGATATAATGAACTATACCGGGCCCGCCTCACAGTGTGGAGTATGTAAGTTCAAATCCCGGTCGAGGGGGAGGGGTCCACTCATCCCACATTACATCCCATCCCAGTAAACGTGCAACGTTGGGTCAACGTTGGCGTGTGGTTAGAATCGTTGGACCAAATTTGGCCCAACATTGGGCCAACATTCCATGTTTACTGGGATTCGGGGATCGATAAAAAGAATACCATTCTGTCACGTGAACTGATATTGTGCCGTGGTTAGACTAACCCCTCCCCTGCCACAGGAATGTGGAATTTGAAAGTGGGCTTGGGCAGGTAATATCGCTCGCTGTCAGGCCGTGTTCTTCATTGCAAAGCCGGCGGGGCACTGGCGACTCTGGTGGCCTTTAGTGCGGCCCCCGACAATACACAACACGTGACAACACTAGATTTGAAGCTTTCGTGACTGCAACGATTCATATTCTTAGGTTTTTTCGGTAAAGTCACGTAGGTGAAAAATTAAAATTAATCAAGTGATACAGCTATCGTGCTGTGACTGTTCCACCTGAAGACGGAAGCTTGTGTTGCCTCCGAAACGTCGTGATTTTTATTTTATTTTACTTTTATTAATTTTAATTTTTCACCTACGTGACTTTACCGAAAAACCCTAAAAATATGTGACCCCCCCCCATCGTGCCGTCACACCCAATCGTTGTCAACCGTGTGGCGGCTCTCGCACTGAAAACTAGCGAAGAACACTGCTCGCAGGGACGGTGGCTGGTGGTGGAGACCAACGAGAACGGCCTCCGCGGAGATGGAGCGGTGCGTTGGTACGAAGTGGATTCTTGAATCGCAGAACCGTGACGAGATGGCAGCCAAATTGCTTCGAGATGCCTTCATCCAGCAGTGGAGCGATCATGGCCCGCGATAATGTCATGAGCATCCGGTGTATTTTCGTCTGCGAAGGAAAACTTAGCCGAGGTCCACATACAGTACTTAAGCACACGAAACACACTCCAACATCAAACAAATGACATCACACCACGCGTTTGAGCTTCTCAATGGTTCACTGCACATGACCTTAGTGCCATGACATCACCAATTGCAACAAAAGCCTACAGCCCACTCACCGCTCAGTGACGGTGACCTCACCGCAGCGCTTGTGCCAGGCTAGGTACACTTTGATCATAAAAAAGTGTTATGCCACGTGAAGTGTCGAAGGCTCGCTGGCAAGGTGTTCACAGGACAGGTCCAGGTAATGAAATGGGTTGACTCACGAAATACACTCCCACACACAAAGCATACGAGCATTTTGTGTGTATATATGTTTTCATCTATATGATCATATTTGAGTTAGGTCACGAAAATCTTGATAGTCCGGACAAATCTGCCTCGTAAGAATTTGCACCGCCCTACAAAGCCAAACAAATTAAGTTAAATATTATTTCTCTCAGCTCACCCACCGGTAAGTTTGAAGAGCATTTGTATCACGACCAAAGTTTCCTATGACATACGACTAAGATCTACGTGTTAAGTAAATTTGCATTATACAAATGGTAAAACTCTGTCTCAATTCATGGGCTCTCACCTGTGCTATTAACACTGCACAACACTACAACACACACACACACCAACTTTGCATTGTCTTGGACCGTGTTGTTGTCATTCCGACTTGATAATAAACTCCGACGAGTGATTTGCGGTTAAAGTGTTCACACGTGTTGGGGGGTGGAGGAGGCGTGCGTGACTTGATATCACACATGCGAGTCGTGACGTCGGCGGGTCTTTAATGTCGAGCGAAGCAGGTGTCGCACTTCGGTGAGTCGAGGACATTCAAAACGTTTGTTCGGGAGCGAGCGCGGTGACTGATAAGGTATACGGCTCTCGCAGAGTCACAATGATAGGACGTAGTGAAGTCTTTAATTACACAAGAGGGACAGACGGGGGTGGACTTGCACATACTTGAGCCTCACCACTCACCTGGCATCGCTCAGCACTAATCTGACGGCTCACCACTCACCTGACCCTTACGACTCACCTGATATGCTCACCTCACTCACCTGACAGCGCTCACCACTCGCTTGGTATTCACCTGAAACACTCACCACCCTATATAGTAATTGCCGTTATTTGTTGTGTCAGTGATAATTATCAAATGGTGACTACCATATATTGTCTCTCTACTGAACTCTGTCGGTGGTGCTAAACCAGTGACGGAAATTCAGCATTCCCATGGAGGGAGACAATCCTCGTCCTCGTGTAGAAGGCAAACCACTTTTGTCGACTTCTCTCCAAAGTGGTATCTATTTTAGCGGCCCCGGGGTGATGATGGGCCGAGTCTATTCGCACTCGGTTAAACAAATGGCCGCATTGCTCACGCTCGGACGGATGTTTTATGGACCTTACAGGATGAACGTGGGATACGGCTGCCGCAGGTCACGTGACGCCGCACAGGCATACACCTGGTTCACCTGGAACTCACCTGGACACACCTGGCGGGAGGGTGGGGGATGGTGGGGAGGGGGTGAGGGGGGAGGGGCTACACCTGCCTCCCAATGTGCTCTATACAGTGCGCGTCTATTTATATGTAGATCCTGTCGGACGAGGGGAAGGTTAGAGGGTGGTTGTTGGGTCCACGTGGCTTCCTCCAGAGACGCAGGGCAGCATATGACACGTACCATACCCATGGAGCAGGGCTCTTGTGTGTAGAGGGTGTCACAGATGTGTAGGGGAGGATAGTATTCATTGTTTAGATGAGAGTATTGAATATATACCGTGATAGTATTGATTGTATAGAGATTTTCGTAGTCGTAACTACATCATTGATTGTATCGACGGTGAAACATATATTTGTAGTGAAACTAATACTATTGATTGTAGAAATGTAGTATAGTATTGATTGTATTGAGAGTTAAGCATTGATTGCGCAATCCTATTTTTTTTTTATCAAAAATAGGACTGGTAGCCTAAAGGGTGATGGTATTGGTCGTATAGAGGGTGATATTGTTAATTGTTTCGATAGGAATAACACTGGCTGTGGGTGAGTGTATGAGCCTATGCCGTGTCGTCTGTTTAGAGTGGTCAATTGTTGATGTGGTCGCTCAGGCTGGGGACACGTGGGGTAGTTGATGTTGGCTGCGTGGTGGATTCATAGAGGATTAGAGGGGAGGCTGGAGCAGTGCTGGGCAGGGAGAGGAGGAGGAGGGGAGGGAGAGGCGAGCGACTGAGAGGGAGGGAGGGGAGAGCTTTAGCAGCGTAGGGGGAGCGAGTCGAGAATAAAGGATCCGGAGAAGGGGGAAGTAGACAGGAGGAGATGGATGAGAGGGTGTGTGTGGAGTAGGGGTTTGTCTACAGAGGAGTAGGGGAAGAGTCAGCAGACACGTCAGGGTCGAGGGGTGTCTGGAGAGAGAAGAAAGACGGGAGTTGCTCCCACGGGAGAGGACCCAGAGGACCCTGAGTGTCTGTAGGAGGAGGAGAGAGGAGAGTGCGGTGTGTGTAGGGGGGACAGGGCTGTCTGTAGAAGTAAGCAAGGAAGGGGTGGGGGGGGGGTTCTCTGGGGAGGGAGGGAGGAAGAGGCGAGAGGGGAGCGGAGGGCGCCATGCGGACCGTGATGTCCGCGGAGCCGCACGCGCCGCGCGCCGCCGCCGCGGACTCGCCGGGCTCGAGCCACTCGCGCAGCCCCAGCGCCAGCTCCGTGTGGTCAGTGTCGAGTTCACATCCACACACACACATACAGATAGATATACACACATACACACATACAGATACACAGACAGACACACAGATAGATATACACACACAGACACAGATATACACATACACACAGATACACACACACAGACACACAGATACACACATACACACACGGATATACACACACAGATACACACACACACACAGATACACACACACACAGACACACACACATACACATCCACACAGACAGACACACACACAGACACATACAGAGACACACACAGATACACACACATACACACACACATAGATACACACACAGACACAAACACACATACACACACACAGATACACACACAGATGCACACACAGAGATGCACACAGATACACACACACACAGATACACACACACAGACACACAGATACACACATACACATACACACAGATACACACACACACAGATACACACACATGGATACACACATACATATTCATACACATACAAAGATCCCACGTATAGCCTTTAACAGACTGTAGGGGCAGGTGCTGTTAGCGAGCACCTGTGGAGACCGGCGCTGTGGCACACGAGGAGGTGGGTGGCCAGCACCACGCCCGGCCGCTTTTGTCTCCCTAAGGGCCACATTTACACATCACACCAGGTACACTCATTTGAGGCCGAGTCGACCTAGGGGACCGGTTAAGATAATCGTCGCTGGTGTTGGTGGCCGAGGGTTGGAATGAAACCCCAAATGTCATATCAAGTAATATACACGGAGTTAAACTGTGGGTTTACTCTCCAACACACCGGTGTGCTGGACTAGTAACCAAATGCCATGTTGTTTCTTACGTGACAAACTTTACTAATCGGCTGTACCGGGTGGTGGCGGGTTTAACGGCACATTTACGCAATCTAACCCAGAAAAAACCTACGTATAATATTGGTCGCGAAAGCCTACGTGTTAAACTAAGAAAAAAATACTTCCTGAGCCAGTGACGGAAATTCCACATTCCTAAGGCGAGGGCGAGAGTATCCATAGGACAACCACTGTTGACTTCTCCACAAAGTGGTCCCCGTTTAATTGACCCCGGAGGGATGATGGGCTGAGGCAACCTCCAACCAGGATTTTAACTCGCGACCTTCTCATATAGTGACCAGTTGGTGTTTTGCTTTTTATCATTAAGTTCAGTTATTCGAAAACACTCCAATCTGCTCTCGTCTGCCTCTGTATTTAGTCATATGTTATCCCGGTTTTCCTTCCATAACTGCCCTGCGGCAAAACACAGTATCTTGTTTTCTCCACTCCTGACCCCCTGACAGATATCTTCAGTTGCATGGCGAACTTGTTTTGCTCATATTCATTTTTAGCCCACCTTTGCAGCTTCCTATGTGAGATCATGCGATAAATTCCCATGGTTGATTTATTGACTGTCATCAGGAAGTGACTATTGCAACCTATACTGGGTGGTGGTTTGCTATGCAAGTGACCTGTAATCCAGCGCTGTGAGGGCGAGGGTTGATGGATCACACAAGTTGTGAAACTCCCTTCCTGTCGGCGTCGAGGAGGAGTGATACCCTGACTCGCCAAGAGAAATCTGCACAACAAATGTGGACTCCACCTGTTCCATCCCTATGGGATAGAGTGTTGCCCCCTTCCATGCGTGAGTTTTCTCCGCCGTGCTCCGGTTTCTTCCCGCATGTAAACAAATTAATTGTCCGATGACACCTTAATATGTAGAGGATTGCAGAGCTTTGGGGGGGGGGGGAATTTGGTGGCCGCACATCGCGTGAGTGACCGCACACTATGTGGCACATTACCAGTTGAAACTATTATTCCTAGTGACCCCACAGATGCCAAGGATAGTGCGCGTGTCTCTAACACTACGATTCCTGCAGATGTATATCCAAATAGAGCTGCCCTTGATTATAACCACTCGTTAGCGGTTCTCCTAGAGTCCCACTTGTTTAACTTTCAGTCTATGAGAAGACGCCACTGGTTTAGCCTTTGTGCACTGGTCGGGGTTACGTTTTAGGGTAACGATTTCAGTCGGGATTTCAGCTTGGGGTTTAGGGGTCAGCGATTCCAGATTCGGGGTTTAGTATTCGAGGTTTAGTATTTCGGAGTGGGGATAAGGATTCAGGGGTTTGGGGTTTTTGGTAAGGGATTTAGGGTTTAGGATTATGAGTTTGTGAGGATGAGGAGTCGGTGCTACAGGTTAGAGAAATTAGTACCTCAGAGTTTGTCTGGGTTTCACTGGGAATTGGCATTTGCGTTTGGAATGGCAAGAATGTATTTGTACTGAGATCTGGTGCAGGTTCTGGTGTTGAACTTTATTGCAATCGACTGCACAGTCTTGATAGACCTATGTAGGGACTGGCGTGTGCATATTGCGGTCACTGCTTTTTGTTAAATCACAGACCTAGGAAAGTCTACGATCGGGATCAGAACAAGATTCTGGGCTATGATTGGATACAAAGTTTTGGGGAGAGTGTTTGCTCCGATGCAATTACAGGAGAAACGCCCCCAATCTGTGGGGGAATTAATGTAATGGGACCTTAAGGTTGTCTGCGATTTCACTCTTATCCGTGGGGTAGAATTTTACAGATGACCTGTGGCTAATAGGATGAATTTGCCATGGGACTTCCCTTATCCACGCACAAATCGGATAATATGAAGCCATTCCCACAGAGACCCAGGCAATAGGTCGCTGGTAATCGTGGATAATAAGGATAATAGGGCCGGTGGCTAATAGGAGTTTTCGCGGACCTCAGCGGTCACCAATAATAGGAGTCATTGATAAGAGGGTTGCAAATGAGAGGAATTTGCATGGCACTGGAGATTACAAAATACTGTCTTGACATAAAAGGTCGACATTGTTAACGTGAGTTTTAGCCGTTGAAAACAATAAAATGTCTTTGCACTATTGACAAATTGTTATTGAACAACTGGACGTGTAAGCGATACATTAATGGTTACACAGCCAGTGTGAACATTTAAACATCGTGTAAACAAATATAACTCCAGAGATCCTAAATTTGTCTTAATCCCAACCACGTTTACCCAATGATCTAATACTAGGTTCTCATGCATTGACATATTGCTCATAGCTGGCACAGAAATAGATGCTTGTAGGTAATTACGTGTGTAAAGCGTGTGTCGGTAGGTGTCATTGTTTTGTATTGTTTATGTATGTGGGTGTCTGCGTATGTATGTGTTTTCGTGTGTCTGTATTTGGGTACCTTTGTGATTTGTGTGTTTGTATTATGTGTGTTTAGGCACCTCTGTGTGTGCCTGCATGCTGGTGTGTGTTCGGCTATCTGTATGTATATCATCTGTGTATGTTTGTCTGTGTATATATGTTTGGGTGCCTGTGTGTAATCTTCGTGTTATTGTGCGTATGTGTGTGTGTCGTTGTTAATTTGTTCAATCAGGCGACTACTGTACTCACTTTTCATAGTCAATGATTCCCTGCTCAACCAAGCAATGGGGGTGAGGAACCCTTAGCCATTGCTAGAAATCCCACGTCTCTATGACAGGCGCCATGTCAATCCACGGGAACAACACCGTTGATTAGCATCCGACGTGCTCCATGATACAAGTGCCGCTTTTTGGAATGTGGAGTTGCCACCCCCGCACGTTCAGTTGTGCAGGGAGACCCTTGACTTGGCATTCCGATACTAAGCTGGCAGCCGTTGCAAGGTGCAGGTGTTTGGTAACGGAACGAGTTCACATTTGTCATCGCCATCAATCGCTGTCGTCATCCCAACCTCCGCGATGGTAAAAAAAAAATGAACACCGCCCCATGAGGCTACGTCTACTCCGTTGTAGAGAAGTCTGCGGTGGCCGCGGCCGCTTCATTAAGTCAGGAGTGGAGCCTGGGCACCGTCACTGGAATGTGGAATTTCCACCACCGTTCTCCGAAGTCGGAGGTGTTTGGTCGCAGTTCAAAGACGCTTTAGTCCAGGAGCGGGCAGAGATGTCTTTCCCCTTCCGATTGCAGCCCTGACCTTGAGGGCGAGGCTTCCGCCGATGCACTTGCAAGTCGGTACAACATTTTGTCAATTTGCCGCAAGCTTCAACATACCTTTGGCACCCGGGCCCATAGCTCAGCCAACACCCTCGCTCTGAACACCTTGCGCGTGCGTGCGTGTGCTCGCACACACACCCACGGTTCGGAGTTTAGTTTCTCGAGGCGTTTGTATACGCGACACGGGCACCGAGGAGGACGGAGAGCGTCGTGGTGGTGTTGGGCTTCGCCGGGTGTTTGTGGACAGGCCCACCGGCAAATCGCTCGAACGCCGACGGACTCGGTGGGTGTCGGTTCAAGGAATAACGCTCTGAACGTCTTTCGCGGAGCAAAGCTTCGTTGGACAAGGTCGGCTCATGTGCTCGCGTTCCGTAACATCGCTTCACGTTATGATTTGTATCTGTTTTGTCTCGTACTTCGCTTAAGAGTTGTAAACTCATCTGTGTGTCTGGGGGGAGCAGCTCAACGCATCACTCGGACTATCTGGGAATGGTAAGACTAGTTGAGCTTTTTGGAAAAGCGCTATGCATAGATGGACTGGTCCTTGCCATAGGAATGTGGAATTTCGCAACGCTAGCTTAGGGCTGCCAGTGGAGCTGAGCACTGTCCCACGCTCACTTGAGCAGGGATATATGCCGACCTCTGACTTTCTAACTTCTGTGTTTAGTCCATGTACTTATTTACTTTATCAATGCTATAGAAACATACAGTACCTTTGGATCGGACTGTTTAACGCGAATAGGTGTGGTCGTTGATTTGTTTAATCCTGTCGGAGCAAGTCGTTTGTTTACACGGAAAACCCGCACTGAATCTCGGGACTTGTGTGAAATATGGTCCTGCTCGCGATATGTAGCCACTTCTCTTGACTTTATTTTATGAATGTGAGGAAACCAGAGACGAACATTCATATGTCTTATCTAGAGATAGGTCCGTACAATCCATAGAGATAAATTGGAAACATTTCTACAGATAGAAGATCGGTCAAAGGCAATGATGAAGCCCTGTGATCGATTGGTCACGTGTTGGCAGATGACTCTGTAGAGAAGAGCTCTTGGGTGTGCTTTGGCCTACTCCTCCACACTGGCCAGATGTCTTCTCGTAAGAGGTTGGTGGTGGAGTACCCACAATTTGCCCCTCCACAGGGGACCTGCCTGTCGACTGTAGTGATTAAAGCCACTTACACAGCTGGGTGAACACAAGGGGCAGTGGGGGTGGTGGAGTTCAAGAAACTTACCCCATTGTTTCAACTTCAGCGAGCCGGCGGACCTCTGGATTGCCAGTCCAGTGCTGCTGACCATCACAGCACGGCAGCATCCCAGATAGGCTGGCAACAGTGGAGATTATTAGGTCAGCTGATGCTTCGTCTCCAGCCAGCGGCACACGTGATCAGAGGTTAATTGTAGATTATGGCGCGTCGGGGTTGAGACGGTGCGTGAGCTGAAATCAATTGTGCACGTCAAAATCGATGCTTACCCAATTGTAAGTTGTAACTAGTGCGGTTAGTGTGACCACTGCCGCTACTGCTGTAGGCACTCGGATGGTGTTAAAACTATATGTTGTAACTGTTGGTTCATATCACGAGCCAGAATTGTGACAATTCATCGAACCAGCTAGAGGATATTCAAAGTAAGCCTAGAAATGAGGTACACATCAACAGTCCTGGGGATAAGTGCTGGAACGGTTCGTTCAATAGCTGCTGACAATAATAATATCTGAGAAGGGCGGGCTAGTTTGTGTGCCACGCTTGTGAAGGAAGACCGTGGCTTAAACATCATTGGCATTTGTCTCACCTTTTCGGTCATCTGCGTACGTGAAGGCAATGCGTTTTGTCTCAACCGCCACGACCACCACTATCAACAGCACTATCAACAGCACGATCACCACCACTTCCCACCAGCACACCACCAACACACCACCATTGCCACGATACTACCACCATCACCAACATCACATCACCACAACTACCGCCACGATAACCACCATCACCTACCACCAGCACCTACTACCAGCACACCACCATTGCTATCAAACCACCGCCATTACCATTGCCAGCATGCACCACCACCACCAAAGACAAAGATCCCCCCTAAAGCCTTAAAAGACATTTTGGGCAAGTGCTGTTAGCGAGCACTTAATGAAGGGTGGCACGGCACCCGAAGGGGGTGGGTGGCTAGCACCACGCCCAGCCGCCGTCGACCATCGTTAGCAGTAGCAGCAGCAGCACCACCGGCGTCTGTCTAACCAGGCCCTCGTGCTCGCACCACAGGTCCAACTCCTCTGCGAGCTCGGGCACCCTCAGCGAGCCGGCCGCCTCGGGCCAGAGCGCCGCGAGGCAAGGGCAGAACAAGCGCTACAGCCTGGGCTTCATCCGGGGGATGCTGCCCCGGGGTCGCAACCCGTCCTCCTCCTCCTCGACCGACATCTCCCTGCATGGCGGTGGCGGCCCGGGGGATGCGAGGGGGGTCTCTCCCGGACCCTCCACGTCCCCCGGCTTGAACGGGGGGCTCCTGCCGTCGAAGCCGTCCGTCGTCAGGGTCTACGGGGACCTTATCAGCCGCGGCACGCTCTACAAGGGCGTGCTCACGTCGCCCGACAGCAGCGCCCATCAGCTGGTGCAGGTGAGTGTGTGGGCGCAAGGAGCTCGCGAGCCTCTCGCCAGCGTCTCTGTGTCTTTGTCGTGTGCGTCTTTGCGTGTGTGTGGATCCGTGTCTGGGTGGGAAGCGATAGTGTAGCAGGTTGGCGCGCTGCGCTACGAACCCGGCGACCCGAGTTCGATTCCTGCTCATGGCCAACACCAGTGACGATTATCTGAACCGGTTTTGGGCCTCCCGTGGGTCGACTCAGCCTCAAACGAGCACCCGGTGCGATGTGTAAACTTTAGCTTTGGGGAGAGAAAGGGAGCCGGGCAAACGTGGTGCTGGCCACCCACCCGCTGCTGTTGTGCTCTGCCGGCCTTTAGAGGTGCTCACTAACAGTGTTTGCCCCCAACAGTCTGTGTGGGTTACACGGGAGATCTTTGCCTTAGTGTCTGTATTTATTGACGCTTGTGGGGAGCTGCAGTGTGGTGGTTCGCGGGCTGTGCCACAACATCGGCAACTCGCTCACGGCAAACGGTGGCAATTATTAAATGGAATTGTAATCGATCCTTGGCCTCCTCTAGGTAGACTAAGCCTTACATGAGCACCTGGCGTGGTGTGTAATTAACATCAGCACTGGGGAGGCAAATTTAGCCGGTGTGGTGCTGGCCACACCACCCCCTCGTGTGCCATGCCAGCTTTAATGGGTGCTCTCGAACCGTACTTGCCGAACGAGTCTGTTAAGGCTATATAGGTGCTCGTTGACTTTGTCTTTCCTTGCTGTCTCCTATACGTCATGAGATAATGTCTCTTGATATTCAAATGCTGTTGTGCACTGCTCATGACCTGTACACAGCCATCATCTTTGCAGCAGCCATCGAGCTCAAATATTTTTTGACAAAGCATTAAAGGTCATGTTGGTGTTATATGCGTAAGAGAACTCTCTCCTGGCACTAGAGCGACGCATCCAGACCACGGTCAATTTAAAGTAGAATTGGACGCAGTGCTGAGCCAGTGGTGGAAACTCCACATTCCTATGGTGAGGGTTTTTCCATATGAACACGATTGCTGACTTTCCCACAAAACGGTGCTAGTTGTATTAACCCTGTAGGCAGTGGCGGCTCCTGCAAAATCTCTCAGGGGGGGCAAATGTCTGGATGATTGATAAGGATAAGGTCCACCCATGCAATGGATAAATTAACAGCTTAAGCATGTAAAGGCAACTTCACTTCTTTAATATTAATGAAAAATAAAGTGACTCTTACAATACATCTTGTTTGTTTCTATACTCACTATTAAAACAAACCACTCAAGTTTATTTGATTAAAGATTCCACTAGGTGGCGATAAATTATATTGTTGGATGAAACGTGCTTACGTATGATGACGTTAGCACGTATGATGACGTAAGCACGTTAGTGCAAGCCCTCCCGGAAGCCATAGAGAATGCATTGGAGCGCCCGCCGTTCGAAAAAAACATCTTTCAATGTAAGTCTATGGGGCCACTCGGGGCGATTCTCAGCCGGAGTGAAATCGCCCAAAAAGAGGCGGTACTCCACAGAACGTGACATGACGCTGATTGGACTATATCCAGAGGCTGGCAGTGACGGCTAGCGTGACTCTGTGGTTCAATGACATTGGTGGTGCGTCGCCCAATCGCCCTAATGAAGAAACCGCCCCTGCCTGTAGGGATGATGAGTCAATCTCGCTCACCCCCTCCCCACCGAGATGTATACTTGCAACCTTCCGATTGCATGTGGCTCACGTTGGCTACTCAAGGTGAGGAGCATCCATTGCCGAATATTAGAGATCTTCAACATCAAAACATGAACATGAATTTATCCAACGTCGGAGGTGTCCGATAGTCCAATGCTCACTTTGCTGGTGACGGATGTGGGTCAACGTGAACATGCTGAACGATGAATTACCAGATCGCCGATCCCACTGGAGAACCCTCGGGATTTCACCTCCACCTCGGGGAAACTCCGGTTGCCCGCATTCAAATGGAATTCGCACGACTCGCGACGAATCCGCACGCGAGTTTTCGATGGTGCAGGAGGCTGGTGGTCGGTGGGCGTGCGATGACGATGACGACAACGACTTCTCTGTCCCCCCCGCCACCCCCCCCAGGATGCTCTCTCGCGGTACGGGCTCGACCCGAGCCGCGCGCACGAGTACGTGCTGTGCGACGCCATCGGGCGCCTGGAGGACGCGGAGTGCGCCTGGGTGGAGGATGGGAACGGGTCGGAGGGGACGTCGTCCGAGGTGGGCCTGTGCTGGGAGGTGGTGGTCGCGGTGGATGTGAGGTTGTCGGTGGTAGAGGTGGTGGCGATTATGATTGTGGGGGAGCGAGCCGGGTTCGTTTCCCACTCGTGGTCGACACCGGTGACGATCATCTTAAACCGTCCTGGGCATCCCCTCGACTCGGCCTCACATGAGATCCTGGTGCGGTGTGTAAACATCACCACTCGGGAGACAAAGGCGGCCGGGCGTGGTCCTGGCCACCCACCCCCTCGTGTGCCGTGGCAGCTTTCACAGGTGCTCGCTAACAGCACTTGCCCCTACAGTCTGTTCAGGCTACACGGGGGATCTTAGTCTTTGTGTACCAATGTGGATCAGCAGAGCAGTGCTTCGTGCACTGCGCTTCGAACACGACGACCCGAGGAACACGTCCTCACCCTGAACTTGTCTTGTGCGCTGCGCTGTGAAAGCATCAGCATTGAGGGCACAAAGGCAGTTGGTCTCGGTTCTTGCCATACCACCCCCCTCATGGTCAGCCCCAGCCTTATCAGGCAGCTCCTTGCTCAGCAGCACTTGACCCAGCAGTTTCCTTGTAGACTATACGGGGGATCCGTTGTCCGTGCCGCGTGCGCAGGAGGCGCGTGTGTGGGTGCCGGAGTCGGTGCGCGCACTGGCCTCTAACGAGCGGCCGCTGGAGCTGCAGGCGCTGTGGAGGCCCAGCCCCGGGTTCTCGCGCCGATTCCAGATCCGACGGCGCTCGGGCATGGAGCTCAGGGCCACGACAGGGCCGGCAGGTACTCGCCACGCGTGGACACTGAGACACAAGGACACGCGTGCGCATGGATGCGTGGACACTGAGACAAGGACACACGTGGACACTGAGACAAGGACACGCGTGCGCACGGATGCATGGGCGTGGATGCAGGAACGCAGATACACAACATACAGTGAGGGAAAAAAATATTTGATCCCCTGCTGATTTTGTACGTTTGCCCACTGACAAAGAAATGATCGGTCTATAATTTTAATGGTAGGTTTATTTGAACAGTGAGAGACAAAATAACAACACAAAAATCCATAAAAACGCATGTCAAAAATGTTATAAATTGATTTGCATTTTAATGAGGGAATGAATACGGTACGGAGACACTGATGTGGCGTGTGCACAGAGACACAGAGACGCTTGACACACAGGCACAGAAATACACAGGCAATGACACTCGCGGTCTCACTTGAACTTCCTGTACAAGTACTCTGTCCACGCTGCTGCTGATGGGGAAGAGAGTGTCTCTGTGGGGCAGGGGAAATACCGGAGGGCAGGGGCTGGCAAGGCGTGCGACGCTGCCTGCCTCGGTGGAGGAATGCGCCTCGCAGCACGCTCTGCTGGCTAAATACACACGGGGACACTCACTGAGGGTGTGTAGAGTTCTACATTTGTGGCGCGCATAAACCCACACGGACAGGTTTGCCCACTTCGTAAATATCAAATAGAAATATGCCCTTGCTCAGCAGAGCAATTGGGCGGCGCTCGGACCCGTCGTGGAGATTCCACATTCCTGTAGCAGGAGCTGGCCGTTGTCTGTTGTGCGAGACTTCTCACAGAGTGGCGGTGATTTTATTGACCTTGAGCTGAGCCACCCACGGCAACCACCGATTTGTGGGACGTCAATAAAGATGTATGCCTCTGCCCTAGAAATGTGGAATGTACAACACTGGCCTAGCAGAGTGATCCATTGGTCTCAGTGCAGCTAAATCCATTGTTGTACTTTACTTCTACGCTCCCACATCCGTGCTCCCACGCCTTTACGAACTTGCACTGACCACCACCCGACACAGCCAACTAGTAAGGGTTGTCACGGAAACAGAACGTGGCCAATTCGTCATTAGTACAGCACACCGGTGTGTTGAAGAGCCAAGCCACAACATTTACAATCTGAGTACGACGTTTCGAAAACTGTGATGAATAAATGAGACCGAAATAATGAGCAACAATACAAATGAGGAGGTAAATTCGTGAGATTCTACGATCAAATCACAGCCCTGGCCATCGAGACAATTCATAGAATCACTGCGGAGGGGGGGGGGGGTTAAGATATGGCTCCATGCTCACTTTAAACATCGTGCTACTGCGTTGCCCCAAAGAGAACAGATTATACAATGTGTGATCTTTCGTGGCCAATAGCCCTTAATGCCCTTAATCATAACAGAGGGCAGAGAGATGAAGTGAATAATAATAATGGGGCCCTGATTTAAATGTAACTTTGATAGTGCGTCAGGATGAACGGCGTTAATTTGGCCTATGGACAGTTACCCATTCATCGAGTCCCGTGGGCAACGTAGCACGGCCACAGCTTACGTTGCCTCCGATGCGTCTTGTCATCCTGCAGAGGTGTCCGTCTTTACCGAGACCGCTTCGTCGGACGACACGGACACCGACGCCACCGTCATGCCCGCCGGGGTCGCCCTTCCCGGGCCCGGTGATGGGGGGGCAGTGGTGACCAAACCAGGCAGCGGAGCAGCTGTCGGACAAACGGGGCCCACGGGGGAGAGAAACCGACTGTGCCACCGATGCAACTCGGCTCTGGCGGACGAGCGGACGGGCAGCTCGGGGTCAACTTCTTTCCAGAACAACGTCCCGCCGGGCGGCGTCGTCACGGCAAAACCGCGGCAACTGCCGCGGCAGCAGTGCAACGGAGTGGCAATGGAGGATGAAGTTGACCATGACGACGATGACGGGGACGATTTGCCGGCGGAAATTAAGGAGACGAGGTTTCGCTCGGCGGCCGTGCTGTGCTTTGAGCCCTGGAGCGAGGATCTGCTGCTGCACAAGATCCTGAAGATGCCACCCAGCGGTGGAGGAGGAGGCGCTGCTGCCGCTGGCGGCGGCGGCGGCGGCGGCGGGGAGAAGGAGGAGGAGGCGGGCAGCTCGTCTCCGCTCGCGCTCGCCCGGCTGCTGTGCCTGTGCATGCGCCACGCGGCGCTGCGCTTCTCGGCGCCCGAGATGCGCCGGCTGATGTTGAAGATGGCGAGTCGCATGCAGGCTGCCGCGTGGGTGAGTGGGACGGTGTGGACGATGCGTGGACGACGCGTGGACGCGTAGAGAGGTGGTCAACGAAGATGAATGGATAGGATGGGTGGTTGGGCAGATACAGATGGACAGATGGATTGAAGTTCTTGCGAATAGACAGACAGAAGTATGGATAAAAGTATAGACGTATGGACAGATGGATGGCTGAAAATATATCGATGGTCATTTCTTTCTTTCAGCTTCTTGATTTGTGGTCACATTTAGACGTTATATTAATCCAAATTGTTATTGTATTATTAATATCTGGATGGCCCTGCAGATAGGCAGGCAGATGGATGAACAGGTAGATGAATTAACAATTTGTACGGCAGACTGATGGACAAGATGAATGGGCAGAGAGACAGATTAAGAGACAATGGAAGTCTGACAGATGGACAAACGGTGAGATGGATCAGCATACCATTGGATGGATGTAGGATGTAAAGAAAGACTCATGGGCAGGTAGATAGTAGATAGAACGATCAGTGGACAAGCAGGCATACGAATAAACATTAGACCCAGACATATGGACAGGTAGCAGATGAACGAATGGATGGGTAGACAGCTGAATAGCCAGATTAGATGGATGGAATGTCTTGGGACAGATATATGAACAAACAGAGAGGAAGATGGAGAGATGGCTGGACAAGTTAATTAACATACAAATATATTGGTGGTGTAGGTAAATTTCGACTCGTAGACTAACAGACGGACAGTCACACTAATGAACAGTCGTACGATGTCTAAAGGACCTCTGAGCGCACGTACGACCCCATTACATCCCCCAAGTTTTAAATCCTGGCTAAATCACTGGAGGTGCAAACACAAAGAGGCTCAGAAATAGCTGGGCGAGTGGGTGACAGACAGATGAACGGAGGGGCACAAAGACAAAGGCCCTGCGATGATTCGGGCCCAAAGTGACGTAAGAACATCATCTGAATAGTCACACGATTAATATGTAACCCATTTCACACACAGGTTACCTTGAGCAATTACAATAATACGCTTGTATGTATGGCCAGGTGTGGTAGTTTATAACGAGTGTTCACAGGAATGACTCACTGGGGCTATAAACACATGGCACTGCTGCCATCTCGTTCGTGAATTAGCAGTGTGCTGAGAACGCGGGTGGTGTTTGCGTAACGGGCATTCGGCGTGTGTGTGTGTACGTGAACATTCAGTGGGGGAGCCAGGAGTGTTGCATTGTGAGAGCCTTGAGCGTGTGGTGGCAGCTGGCTTGGTTCTTTCGTGTTATTCACAATGCTTTTGTTTCCTACAGCATCCGGGTGTCATCATGTTTTTCTGTATGCACGTTGAACTTCTTTCGCATCGTACGTAGCCAACCGTCTTGTTCATCACGCAAATTCCCCACCACCTTTTGGCGATCTTTCGCTGCGGGTCTCTGCTGTTAGTAGCGTTGCATTTTTATCATCGTGCCAAGGCCCTGTCTGCTGCATCTTGCGGCCGTGGTCCCGTGTCTTCTCATCGGCGCGAGGTGTCTGGGCCCGTGCCTTCATCTCTTTCCGATTCCCCTGTGTGGGTTTCCATCGCATCAGTTTTCATGAAACCTCTTGAATGGGATCCGTCGTTATTCGATGTCTGAGCCACTGCAGTCTCTCATCCTTGACGATGAGACTGACTTCCCCCCCCCTGCCCCCCACCCATGTCTCATTCTCTTTCTGACTTCTTCACTGCTATTCTTTGGTTCTTTCGGGTAAAGTCACGTAGATAGAAAAATAATAATAAAAATAAATTTCATAAAAATAATAAATAATCAAATATTAACAAAACAAAAACCACTGATGTAGGCTGTAGCCTGGTTCTTAATCAGAGTGAGTGTACTGGCAGTCTATAATGTAGGCTGTAGCAATGGTTATTAAGCTGGGTGCATTAACCTACAGGTTATAGAACCAGGCTACAGTCGACTATTATAGACTGCCAGTACAGTATTCACTTTATTTTTATTTTTCTATCTCCGTGACTTTACCGAAAAAACGAAATAATATGAATTCCTGCAGTCACGAAAGTTTTAAGTCAACATTTCTTAATTGCTACTTGAATTTTCCCCGTCGATTTGGTAGGATCTTACACAGGCAGCACTGCTCGTGTGCGTCGTTACCCACGTTCGTGAGATAATTAATACCCACAATTCATAGTTTCGTACACGCATACATACAAACGTACAATTGGTCAGCAATGGTGGGAGTGGTGTGGCCACCACCACTCAGCCGCCTTTGTCTCCCCACTGCTGATGTTCACAGACTGATACTCATTTAAGGCTGAGTCTACCTCGAAGAGACCCAGGAGCCACTTCGAGTATAACGCTCGCTAATTGTGCGGTAATTTAAAAACAGTCGCTGGGTCCAGGGCGCAGTGCGCTAACCACTGTGCCACCGCTCGACCCAAGCACACACACACACAGTCCACATACAGTCGGCGCACAATGCACGTTTCCATCACAGCTGCTGTGAAGAACATTGTGAAGCCCCCGTGCCGTGTTTACTTGACATTAATGATCGCCCAGCCGTGGGTGCTATTAAAGGCAGTGTTTGTGAGCACCCGTGATCCTCCCTGCGCTGTTATCTGCCCCCAACAGACGAGGCGAGGTGTAAATTGAAAACCCCAACACGATGGGAAGGGCCAACACCTTCACTGACACACCCCGACATAGAGCTGTGTGCCATGCCGGCCTTCATAGGTGCTCTGCCCTCCCATAGACCCCAACAGACTGTGTTAGGTTAAGGGCCGTCCATAAATGACGTCACGTACCTGGGGGGGGTGGGGGTCAGACGTTTGTGACAATGTGTGACGAGGGGGGGGGGGTTGAGAAATGTGACGTCGCATCAAAATGCGCAACTTTAAATAATATAGACAACACGTTCTACTTAATTAAATTGACTCTTTTTTAAATGTTTTCTCCTACAACACCAGAGTGCAGCGCCACATTAAATACGCACCACAATGACAATAGTTTAAAGCGATTTGAAGCATGTTATATTTTCAAAATGTAAATATGGTTTTGGGGGGGGGGGTGGCAGAGCTTTGTGACGTCACATTTGGGGGGGGGGTCTGACTTTTTGTGACGCCGTGTGACGAGGGTGGGGGGGGGGGTCAAAAATCGTCCAAAATGGCGTGACGTCATTTATGGACGGCCCCTTACAGGAGAAGGACCTTTGTCTCTTTGCAGCACCGTAATGTTATGAAGTAGACGACTCTGGCTGGAGTGCTAAAACTCGGCAGGACGCTAGTTCATGTTCTCGATCGAGGATCGACTTCGCCCATCATCCTCTGTGAGCTAATAACCTTGGCACCGCTGTATGGGAAGTCAACATTGTGATGGTGAGAGACTGGCTGGCTGCTGTCATGGGAATGTTAACAACTGACAGCAGAGTTGCCAATAGAAATGAGCTCCACCCAATTGAGCATCATCCAGGCATAATCATCATCCATCATCATACCCCTTATCCCAGCCACTATCATCATAATCATTCACAAAGCAGTTTGCTTAGTTGAGTTGTATTTTTGTCACACGGATGATCCCGTTTTAGCCAGCTGCCTGGCTATTTTACACGAAGAGCACAGCAACACAAACGTGAATATTGCACAGAACGAGCACAGGGTTTTCAAGGAACGTTGCACCACGAACAAACTGGTTGGTTGCACGTGTGAGTAAACTCTATAGTTTAGTCTATCAGTGACTTAAAAACCACCACCACCATTATCACCACCAGCGCCCACCGTCATACGGAGGTGTGCTTGTGGCTTCAGGTCAGGCAGTCTGTGACCTTCACCCCTGCTTTCCCAGGCAATAAATCCATGCAGGCTCCCAGGAGAACAGGTCTGGCCGGACCTAATGGTACAATACACAGGCCTTTGCTGCTTTCCTCCATGTAACTGTGAATTAATCACCTCGCTCGCGTCACCTGCAACAACAAAACCCGAGGCGGTGATCAATGCCGATCTGAACTGGAGAAACGACCACTCCCTAACATCATCATTGTTGATGGAGAGACTGGTCACGGAGTGACTTAACTCTGCCATGTCGTATACAGACTCATCATGTTGTTGTTGTTGTGGTTGTTACAGAGAATCATGGGTAAAAGCAAATATAAGCAGAACTCCACTCTGTATCGCCTGGAGATAGAGAATGGCGTTCTGCTTGTAACTGTACCATAGAGCAGTCCTCACACTATCTTGCGAACTCAAACTCAACAAGTCCAGGTTTATTTTGTTTACCCTGGTGAGCACTCAAAAGAGAACCCCCGTCTCATTTGCAAGAGTGACCCCCGGGTTTATAAAACGGTTCATGACGTTCAACAGAGGCACGTGGATGGAGGCTGGCATCCATTCGCACGGTCAGCGCAGCCCGCGACACGACGCGAACCTCGACAGAGGCTCGCTTGCAAGGGCCTGCAACACGCTCGCTGCCTCCTTAATGTGCCTTCGCTGTCTCTCGTTTTAGGACAACACGAAGGATTTCCTTGAAAAGCATCCTGAAAGGTGAGTGGGGAGGCGGAAGGACTCAGGGTTGTGAATGATGGCTACGTGCCTCGCCATTAATAGGCGCTCACTAACAGCCCCTTGCCCCAACAGTCTTATAAAGGGGTGGGGGGAGATCTGTGTGGCTGTGCACGTGTGTGCAGCTCTCGGTGTGGAGCGGCAGTATTGCAGTTCGCGTGCTGCGCCATGAACCGAGTTTGAATTGCGTTCACGGCCAACACCGGTGACGATTATCTGAATCGGTCATTGGCCTCTCCTAGGTCGTCTCAGCCTGAAATGAGCACCTGGTGCGGTGTGTAAACATCATCACTTGGGAGACAAAAGCGGCCGGTTGTGGTGCTGGCCACCCCACCCCCTCGTGCGCCGTGACGGCCTTCATAGGGTGCTCGCTAACAGCACTTGCCCCAACAGTCTGTTCATGCTCTACGGGGGGTGGGGGATCTTTGTCTTTGTTTTGCAGCTCTCTGGAGAGCCAGGTGAGCGCCAGCGAGGTGCCGGGCCTCGTGTGGGCCCTGCAGCCCGTCGCCCACTGGCTCGCCAACGCGCTGCACCTGCTGGCCTTCCTGCGCAACCCTGGGCCGGGGCTCGCGCGGGGCAACGCGCGAGCCCACGGAGACGCAGGTGAGCCAAGCGGCGCGACCAAGCGCAACGCCGCACACCCGAACGAAACATTAATAATGCCCTCAGGTGAAGACCAGGTCTGTCGGGGAGACAGACCTGGTCTTCACCTGAGGACGGCTGCTTGCGTTGTGGCCGAAACGTCGTGAGAATTATTTTATTATGTTTTATTTTTATTATTTTATTACTTCCCTTCTACGTGACTTTACCCGAAAGAACCAAGAAGATGAATCCCTGCAGTCACGAAAGCTTTAAATCGAAAAATTAATAATGCCGCGAATCGCCGCTACCGGCAAACGTACGTGGCGACTCGCCCCGAGGCGCCTCGGATTTGGGGTCGTGATTTAATCGAGTCGTGTGTGCCTTGTCTGTTACGATTTCCAAATGATAAAAGTATCATTTGATTTTGTAAGGTGCATTTCAACCGTAGATCCAAATGCGTTCATGCGTTTGCGTTGTCGGTCCATACACCACAGGGGCGTGCATGAATCTCTCGTTTAGATGTTCCAATGTGTAATGAACAAACTTACCAGTAAACATGATACATTAGGCCAACGGTTCAACGGTTGCAACCACATGCCGATGTTGACCCAACGTTGCATGTTTACAGGGTCGTAGTGGAAGGTTTTTGCCTTAGTTACCTATCCTATTGAAAACCGGCCACATAGATCAGAGAGTTTCCCAAAACCTGGAGACATAATCCAGCGCAAAAAGGACAAGTTCTGTTCTTGTACATATATATTGCTTGTGCGCACACATACACGTGCATGTCCGCGAGTGCGTTTTTGCCCTGACAGCTACCTATCAGCTTCTCTATTTGCTAAATCAACGCTAAGCATTACACAACCCATGTGTATGCACGATTTCTCTGGTCTAGTTTACCGTCTCCTTTTTATCTTTTGTGTTTTTTTTCGTTTGGCACAAACACACGGCAGGCGTGCAGGCACGCATGGAAAACGCGCAGGAGTGCACACGCGTTGGGACGCGAATACACGCACACATAGGCATGCTTGCGCATGTGCAGGCAGCACGCAAACGTTGTCGTTGTCATCATCGTCGGACTAAAACCACAGAGAGTAATTAAAACAAAACAAGACATCAAAACAATAACAACGAGGCAATGAAACAGACATGAGGCTTCTTCAGGAATTCCTGTTTCCTCCCACGTGCATAAACGTTCAGTAATTAACCAGCCCAGCATCACAATTCAGGAGCCTCCTGGGAGAAAAAAACAGTGTCTTGAGGCTCAGTAAAGGTTTCCTGGATAAATTAAGGAGTTTTTTTTATTATGATTACACTCCTGGACCCACTGTGGGAAGGCCGTGAGTTCTAATTGCAGTCAGGCGTTGATTCGGCCAACTATCATCCCATTGCTGCATTTGCTTGACCGGCACTTCAGATGGAGATACAGGCCCCTGCGATGTTACTTACTCTCGCATCTCCGATTAGCACGGTTGGCTATGTACGGTGCGACAGAAGTTCTACGTGCATTAATGCAAAATAAGAAATGTATAATAATGCACAAATTATCAGAGCATGTTTCTGTGCATGTTTTGCCACAAGTACGTGTGGTTAATGCAAACTTGATGCCTTGCAAAAGGTTTCTATGTGGTGTTTGAACATTTTAACAACTGTTTTATTGCCAGAAAGGGTAAAACCTATTCTTATTTTTCATCATTTTTGATACTGGCAAAAAGGTCCCATATACATAATAAGGAAGTTCCACACCTAGCTTTAGCATACCCCCATACTTCGATTGTTACAGGTTATTACAGACATCCCAGAGGGATTGCAGTCTGTTTAGCAATGAAACAAAGTCATACATTCTCTACCTATTGTATATTGGATCGACCACAGACCTTCACAACTATGTTGTCAGATTTGCAGTGATGGACGAGGCAAATGCTCCCTTGACCGTTGGCTGAGCCATGCTTGGTTTCCAGGACCGGTTCTGGGCCGTTCCAGGATCAACAGCGTAGTTCTGATCTGCGTTCCCAAACTTCCTGAGCCACAAGAAGCAACTTCAAAGCACAAGTTTTATTTGTCATGAAAGAAAATGTGGCCCCAAAGTTGGGTTGGACAAGAGACTTAAACTATTTTTAAAATATATTTTAGCAGGTTAGGCCCCCTGAGCTATATAGCTCTTTTTAAATCCTTTATATTAAGTTCGCTTGCTTGCTTAGGACCGTGCAAATCTTTCGGTCGTTTTTAACCCACTTCCTGTGATCCAATCGAGCTGACATTTTGCACACAGACTCGTTGTGCGTGACAATGAATTTTTGTGAAAAAAAATTTCCAAAATTTTACACTGTTTAGGGAAAAAAAATTACATTTATTTACCAATTGGTTAATGCTGGCACACAATCATCTGACCCATAGGTGGCAGCCATCTCAAGCCAGAGGACGAGAGGACTCTAGCCGCCCCGATGCCACGCATATAAAGGATTTATAGTGAAAAACTTAGTTTTTACGGGTTAATTTTTCAGAAGCGACTTGGCCACAAATGATAGCTCGGCACAGTGGCTTATCACGTGCAAATTTTGAGCAGCCATATACTCTCAACCCATGTTTCTAAATGTGGAGGGAAAAACCGGTGGACCCGGAGAAAAATCCACGCTACCAAGGGGAGAACATTCAAACTTCAAATATACAAGCGTCAGGGTCAGTATCGAAGCCACAACCTCCTTCATTCCAGGCGATGTAGTTAACATCTTGCCACGATTGATAGCGCAATCCAATATGTGAGTTTACCCCTTGGTGTCGCAATTAGTTCCAAGGGCAGCCCAGGTGAAAGCGCACCGTTCCCTTACGGAAGGGAGCTCTTGAGCTCACATCAGCAGACCGCTTGGAGCCAAATCGTCCTGCTAGGCCCGCCATGAGAGTGCGGGCTGGGGCCGGTTAGTCTGGTTCACGGACCGAGCCAGCGTGCTTTCCCGGCAGTCATGGAAAGGCTGTAAAAAGATTTGCTTCTAATCGGGTTCTGATCCCGAAAGCAAAACAGCGATAAGCGAGACCAGGCTCTCTCTCTTTCTCGCACATGTCTTGAATGCCTGTGCACAGACGATGAAACGCAGAACGTGGAGGCAATGGAGGAGGCGGCGTCTGTGCTGGAAGAGGTGGTGCTCTACACCTTCCAGCAGTACGCCTTCTACATATGCAAGGTCAGTTAATTGTGCGCACGATGCGTGCATATGTGCATACAAGGCTGTGCGTGTGACTGATGGGGAGCAGTGGTGTCTCGAACCCAGTCACCTGAGTTCTATTGCCAGCCACAGCTAATATCCGAAATGTATATCTGAACTGATTTTGGCCTCCCCAAGGTCGACTAAATGTTAAATAATTCCTTGGAGTGTTGTGTAACATCAACGCTGGGGAGACAAAGGCGCCTGGGTGTAGTAATGGCTGCACCATGTGATCGTCCAATGTGGTGGCATCAATAGGTGCTCGCAAACAGCGCTTGCTCCAACAGCCTCTAAAGGCTACATAGGGCATGTTTATCTTTCAATCACGTTGCGTGCTGATGACCTATTAATCACTCACTCTTCGTACATTACAAACGCCGGCAAGAATACTGGACAAAAGAGCCCAATAGCAAAGTGTAATTTCAATGAGATGGGATTGATGTCAAGTTTAGCCCAGGTGCATACCACTCCAAGATGTGCTGATGTGCTTGCTAAAAGTGGGTGCCCTTGGGAAGTCTGGTCTATATATGTGCAGGGGCGGTTTCTTCATTAGGGCGATTGGGCAACGCACCACCAATGTCATTCAACCACAGAGTCACGCTAGCCGTCACTGTCAGCCTCTGGATATAGTCCAATCAGCGTCATGTCACGTTCTGTGGAGTACCGCCTCTTTTGGGGCGATTTCACTATGGCTGAGAATCGCCCCGAGTGGTCCCATAGACTTACATTCAAAGATGTTTTTTTTCGAACGGGGGCGCTCCAATGCATTCTCTATGGCTTCCGGGAGGGCATGCACTAACGTGCTTACGTCATCATACGTGCTTACGTCATCATACGTGCTAACGTCATCATACGTAAGCACGTTTCATCCAACAATATAATTTATCGCTACCTAGTGGAATCTTTAATAAAATAAACTTGAGTGGTTTGTTTTAATAGTGAGTATATAAACAAACAAGATGTATTGTAAGAGTCACTTTATTTTTCATTAATATTAAAGAAGTGAAGTTGCCTTTACATGCTTAAGCTGTTAATTTATTCATTGCATGGGTGGACCTTATCCTTATCAATCATCCAGACATTTGCCCCCCCTGAGAGATTTTGCAGGAGCCGCCACTGTATATGTGTGTGTTTGTGTGAAGAACTCATTGTGCCAGGATGACTGGATCCCATCGCAGCAGCCTTGCCAACAGAGGCAGTAAATGTGTGTGTCACGTGTTTTTGTTTTGCGTTGCATTTTATAATCGAGTGGGGATTGATTGGGAATACGGGTGGGGACAATGGGGGGGGGGGGCTGCTGGCGGGGGGAGGACATTCATGCCACAGAGGTTATTCCTCTTTAGTCTGAGAGAGTCTGGGTTTACTGCATAATAAGATCCAGCAGGTAATGCTCGTGATGGATGTGATGATGATGATCATGTTCATGATGATGGTGTTGATAATAGTCAGGATGATAATTGTGATATTTAAAGATTACTTCTCTGAACCATACGTTAATGCTATTTATGAAAGTCACGATGGTAATAAGAGCGGTCATGTTGATGGTAATCCATGTCATTAGGGTGGTGACGCTTGTAAAAAAAAACAATCTTCCTCCAGTTTTAATGAAACAACATTCTTCACTTCACTCAAAGGGCATTCGCACACACACACAATCGCAGACAAGCACGCGCATCTGGGTGAAGGTTAACCGTAGCCACATGTTGCTCTGCCCTGGAGCACATTTTCTACGCGAGAGGCAGGGAGCCGAGCCGTAATGGTATTCCGTTCACAGAGACACGCACAATAATGACATCAGCCCAGCCACGTCAGTTTCAAATGCTGCGGCCTCCTCGGCAACGGTTGCCAAGGAGAGAGAGGAATGCAGCGAGTAGCTAAGGGGGAGGCCCTTCAAATTCCACGCCGTGGATTTAGAAATGGGATAAATAAATTATAAGCAACAAAAAACTATCGCACGTAAAACAAAAGAAGACTTGGTATACACCAGGCTTGAATGAGTTTTGGGGACCGAGTGCTTATTTCCGTTGACGGTTTTGAGCTAGATATGGTGATTCCACGTTCATATGGCAAGGAGCAGTCTGCCCCATAGTGCAACCGCTGTTGACTACTCCAGCACCAAGTAGTGAAGCCTCCATCAATTTACTGACCCCAGAGATGATGATGATGGTGGTGATGATGATGATGATGGAACTGAGTTCACTGTGGCTGTGATTCGTAATCCTGGGCTATCATATTCCATAGTGACTGATTTTTCTACGTAAGATTTAACACGTAGGCTTTCGCGACCAATATCATCCATAATATAGGTTTTTTTGGGTTAGATCGTGTAAATATGAACACCGGTGTGCTGTACTAGTAACAAATTGCCGCGTTCTGTTTACGTGACAAACCTTACCAATTGTCTGTCGGGTGGTGGCGGGTTTAACGACACATTTATATATTTACGCGATCTAACCCAAAAAACCTATATCCCCATTGCTACCAATGGAGCTGGCTCCACCACGATTTTACAAACACTATGACGAGCAGTCATCAATATGAGAATGATACCCATTATATTGCCCAATAGAGCGTATATGTATACTGGTTACTTGGTAGCAGGCTAACAAGCGAGCTTTCTATTCGTTCCAACATCGCACTTCATGTTAGGCATTTTACTTGGGTCACGAATGATAGGGATTGTATATGTGTGAGTGTGTCGCATGAAACTTAAGGCAAGAACTTTAGGCTGAGCTTGCCCTAACCCTGCCCACTATCAGGTTCATTCAAGGGAGTTGTACAGCCTGCGCTCGTCAAGCGCTTTATCATTTTGATCTCAGAATATCAGGTGTTGGGGCTTGGGCTATGAGGTGGCCAGGAAATGGAGCTTTGAGTCGTGTACCTCCTCATATGCATGACGGGTTTGATCTTTCCAGCTATACCAGTTTTTCTGCCACGTTCCAAATGCACATCACCGGAATTGGCCGTGCATTCCGAAATGGAACCCTCCTGAAAAAGAGTCTTGAGCAGGGGCGGTTTCTTCATTAGGGCGATTGGGCGACGCACCACCAATGTCATTCAACCACAGAGTCACGCTAGCCGTCACTGTGCCTCTGGATATAGTCCAATCAGCATCATGTCACGTTCTGTGGAGTACCGCCTCTTTTTGGGCGATTTCACTCCGGCTGAGAATCGCCCCGAGTGGCCCCATAGACTTACATTCAAAGATGTTTTTTTTCGAACGGGGGCGCTGCAATGCATTCTCTATGGCTTCCGGGAGGGCTCGCCCTAACGTACGTCATCATACGTGCTTACGTCATCATACGTAAGCACGTTTCATCCAACAATATAATTTGTTGCCACCGAGTGGAATCTTTAATAAAATAAACTTGAGTGGTTTGTTTTAATAGTGAGTATAGAAACAAACAAGATGTATTAAAAGAGTCACTCTATTTTTCATTAATATTAAAGAAGTGAAGTTGCCTTTACATGCTTAAGCTGTTAATTTATCCATTGCATGGGTGGACCTTATCCTTATCAATCATCCAGACATTTTCCCCCCCTGAGAGATTTTGCAGGAGCCGCCACCGGTCTTGAGACTCGGTGAGGTTTCTCTGGGTGAAGGGAATTATTATTATTATTATTATCATAAACTCTGTTTATGCGGCAGGTTGAGCTGCTCGGTGTTAATTCAGTAGAAGGCTGTACGATGATTCTACTGTGACTCACCATGGTAAAGAGGTCCCGGCTTAAGGGCCCTGACTTAATTCCAGGTTAAACATTGATGAGAATATGACATTCATTTGTGAAATGAAACGAGCCTGTTTATTGTGGAGCCGGAATGGCTTTTTGCCAATGATCAGTGGACTGAAGAAATTGCCGGTTTAACAAAAAAAAACCTCGAATGAGCAAAACAGAGACCCCGAGGCTGAATCACCACTCCCCCGGCAATGCGGTGAATTGTCACGATTCGGAGTTCTCAAGAATCAATGATTTGTGAAACACAGTCGTCAATGTAGCAACAGCCTCGGGCAGTGGCATGGGTCACATGAACACATTACATACAACATGTTTTCATCAGCCATGATCTATCCACTGCTGCAAGAAGGCCTCCTCCCCCAAAGCCCTCTCGCCATCCTTCGCAGTCTTGTGACGGAAGAGTCCACCTCGCACATGCACGCGAGATGATTTCATCTCCACGGGGGAGGGGGGATATCCTCTCTGGCTCGTTTCCGATTCTGTTTGCCACCCAATTGTTAATCTCGCCCACCGGCCATCCATGTGTCCTGCCCAAGTCAAATGGCACTTGACAGCCAACACTGTGTATTTTGACATCTGACAGTCAACACTGTTTCGATTTAAAGCTTTCGTGACTGCAGGGATTCATCTTCTTGGTTCTTTCGATACAGTCACGTAGAAGGGAAATAATAAAATAATACAAATAAAACATTTTTTATTATGTTTTATTTCATTAAAATAATAAAAATTAAACATATTTTATCACGTTTTATTATTTTTATTTTATTATTTCCCTTCTACGTGACTTTACCGAAAGAACCAAGAAGAAGAGTCAACGCTATATTTTGACATTTGACAGTCAACACTGTGTATTTTATAAGCATGTGTGCCTTCTCTGAACCATTTGCATATTCCTCTTCACGTCTCTCAATGACATCATTAGCACCGGTCTCTCTCCCTGGTTTTCTGCAATAAGATGTTTGTTTATTTTTTGGAACATTTTCTTTTAGAAGTTTTTGTTTAGTTTTCTTTGTCAGTGCCTATATCCGATCCACGAGGTTTTGACATTTGCAAGGAGTACAGCTGTTTTATTCAGATATGTATGTACGTTGAACTTCTTTCACACCGTACGTAGCTGTGGAAAAACTTTTCGAAAGCATTCCAACCCATTCATCTTCCTCTCCTTCAACGTCGTCATCTCCCCACCTTCACCGACTGCTGCCTAGGTAATGCACATCCTGCCGTGGTTCACAGCCGTGTCTCTCTTACAGACATCCCTGGTTACTTCGGGAACTTGTACGTGACTTTCTATTACATTTATCCATCCCCTGTAGTTCATTACCCGTTGGACGTTTCAGTGATTGTAACTGTCGATTTGGCCACTCTCTCTGCACTCCCATGTGCCTTGAAGAAGGGACATTACCCGAAACATCAGCCCACTATAACTCTGTGTTCTAAGCCAGCTCGATAACACACGAGTGTTTTCCGAGCTGCGACTATGGCAGTCACAGTATTAAAAAAAAAGTTTGGTTTTTAAAACCGGAGTCATCGTCCAGCGATGGGCAGCCAAGTGGCCGCAATGATTAACCCCGTGTGGTCCGTGCAATGCATTAGGGCGGGAATTAAATCTGGGATTGGTTTATTATGGTCCAGTGCTTTCAGTGTTAAAAAACAAATCCCGCAGGAAGTTTGAAGTTGTCCTTACCTAGGTGGGGAAATGAAAACACACCCCTTTAAACTGAGCCAATGCTTTGAAGTTAAATGAGCTGGTTGCTCCTGTAATTGAGTCAGGGTTGTAAACTGCAAAGTGTTTGGTGGTCATTTACATCCGCAAAGACAAAGCTTCCCCAGTATAGCTTTAACAGACTGTAGGGGCAAGTGCTGTTAGCGAGCACCTATGAAGGCCGGCACGGTACACGAGGGGGTGGATGGTCAGCATCACGCCCGACCGCCTTTGTCTCCCCAGTGGCGATGTTTTCACACTGCACCAGGTGCTCATTTGAGGCTGAGTCGACCTAGGGGAGGCCCGGGACCGGTTCAGATAATCGTCACTGGTGTTGGTCGTGAGCGGGAATCGAACCCGGGTCGCCGGGTTCATAGCGCAGCACGCTAACCGCTGCACTACGGCTCCCCACACACACAGACACACACACACAAACAAACACACAGACAACAAAAACAACAACAACCGCCATTCGCCACTAAGTGGCGGTGACGTCACCACGACGCTTGTGTCAGGCCATGTGCACCTTGAGGCCACGTGAAGTGTCGAACGCCCGCTGGCAGGAGGTCACGGGGCAGACCCAGGTGCCACGGGTCGACTCACTGAGATGACCGAGATGACTGGCTGATGTACCACCTGTGCCCCCTACTGCGCCAACTTGCTGTGCTTTAGCCACCCGGCGCTCTGCTCGTTGTTGTGAGCATCGCTCCTCCGCCCTCCGTTGTTGTTAAAGGGCGACTGCCTCCAACTGCCCAGTAGCGTCCTTCACGAGCCTCTTCCACAGAGGCCGATCTTGACACCGCTGGTACCAGTCATCGGCAAGTCCACTCAGATCCACGTCCTCCTGTACCACATCACTCCATCTCTTCTCTAGCCCGTGCCGCTCCCGTTTAGCCCCCTTGATCCGGCCGAACAAAAGCTGTTAAGGTATGCGGTGGCTGGGCATGCGGGCTACATGACCCAGCCAACGCAGCCTTGCCTGCCGGAGGAGCTCACCGATGGGACTTTGCCCAGATCTTTCAAGGATTTGTGAGCTCCTCACACAATCCATCCTGGTTAAACCCAGGATGGATCGTAGGCAGGCCAGCCTAAATGTTTCTAACCGGCGAAGATGCTCTATTAGGGGGGTCCACATTTCGCAAGCGTAGAGAAGGGAGGGAATGACCGTGGCCGAGAAGACCTGAGGCTTCGTGCGAAGCGACAGACCAGGTAGCTTCCACACAGCGTTTACGCAACCGATGAAAAGATATTGCCGCTCGACTGATTCGGAGTGAGACCTCTGCTGTTAAACAGACACACACACATAGACACACACACATAGACACACACACACAGACACACACACAGACACACACAGACACGCACACAGACACACACAGAGACACACACACACGCGCCATCTGCTGGCGGTGCTTTAACTGCAGCGGTGTTTGAAGTCTTTCAAGACTGACGCTTTGTTCGTCTGTGCGAACACAGTATACTCGTACGTACGAGTGGTCAAAACATTTTTACAATCTCCTAGGCATGTAAGGGTGTATCGATTAAAATAAATATGCTTATGATGGATGTGTCGCATTGCGTGCGTACCAACCGGTTATTCTCGATTCGTCGTGTTTTGTGGGGGGCTTGAGGCGGTAGCCGATGGATCCAGAAATGGCCTTGCATGTGATGCCATCTCCTGGCCACTCCGCAGCCCAGCGGGTTTGGGAGTTTCACGGATCTCTCCGTGATCCACCAACCCTCGCTTCGAAAGCGCTGGATCGCAGGCGAGTGTCACCACGACGCAGGAGAAACCCCGAGTTGAATTAGGATGGATCTTGTGAATGATTCACGTCAACTTTTTGACTGAACCTCGCACATTTCAATGTGGACCATAATACCATTTCGCAACCAAAGATAAAGTGTAGAGACCCATTTTCTTAGACAAGCGGTTTTCAAACCCATGGGGCATGACCCCACATGGGCACGCAAAAGCCTTAAGGTGGGCGCAGGCTACGGAATGGTAATGATGGTGGATGCACTGTGTGTGGGGGACATCGTCGCCACGTTTCAGTGACAAAACACACAAATACTAAACCAATATTAAACTTCGATTTAAAGCTTTCGTGACTGCAGGGATTCATCTTCTTGGTTCTTTCGGTAAAGTCCCGTAGAAGAGAAATAATAAAATAATAAAAATAAAACATAATAAAATAAAATAATATATTATTTTATTGTATTATGTTTTATTTTTATTAAAATATATTATGTTTTATGTTTATTAAAATATAATAATATATTATTTTATTTTATTATGTTTTATTTTTATTATTTTATTACTTCCCTTCTACGTGACTTTACCGAAAGAACCAAGAAGACAATATTAAACTATTTTTTATTTCACCAGGTAAAGCCCACTGAGCTATATATAGCAATCTGAGTCAGGTCATCCCATGGTATTCCATGATGAGGAATATCACGGAAAATCACGACACCATTTTCTCACTAAAGAGGCTGAAATTCTGCCCTCACAGATCCTGTACCAGGTCCTGCCAGAGCTGCTGGAGGGCACGTGCGCGGGCCAGGAGGGGCCGGCCGCGGGGCCCCAGGAGGGCCCGCCCAAGGTGGCGGCTGTGCTGGCCGTCTTCCAGGTGACCTCCGACCTCCTGGCGTGGCAAGGCGTCGACGCGAAACTGTCGGCACAGCTGGCCGGATACCTGCTGCGCTTCTCCCACGCGCTCATCTTCAACTCGCTCATGGAGAGAGGTGCGAATCAAAGGCTGTGTATTTTTTGTTCCCTGATTGTGTTCTAATCTCGGCTGTGCCATCACGATCCGGTGGCTGTTGTTGTCGGCCTGTAACATTTTGTTGCTGGGAAAAGGCCATTTCCTCCCTCGGCTTCTCTTCCCTTCTCTCGGCCTCCACTCCATAGTTTTGTTGTCACTCCGTGAGTTGTTCTCATGACGTGTCCCTGCCTATGGCCACTCGAGATTGAAAAACGAATTTCTTTAAAAAGCAGTTCTAAAGAAATTTGTTTCCAACCTGTTCTCAAAAGTGCATCGTTCCAGTGGCTTCCTAATATCGGAAGGAAGAGCGTTCCAGACAGCCACACAGGCGCATTTGAAAGGGCGCGATGGAGTGATCATCTTTGCACGCTGGCCAGCAAAAAGCCACCACTGCCAGGATGACCAGAACTCGTATGATGGTTTATGCTCCTTGACGAGATTAGGAAGTTATCGTGGATAATTTGTGGGTGAAA
The DNA here is from genome assembly GCF_015708825.2 of Lethenteron reissneri. Classification (NCBI taxonomy): domain Eukaryota; kingdom Metazoa; phylum Chordata; class Hyperoartia; order Petromyzontiformes; family Petromyzontidae; genus Lethenteron; species Lethenteron reissneri. Next base: position 5,170,669 of record NC_083822.1, read on the forward strand.
CACTTTGCGTGCGATCAGCGCGACCTCATAACGTAATTCGTTCGGCAACCGCACGCAGGCCTGGAGCGCGGCTTCCGTCCCGACGTGCGTTTCTACGCCAGCGTGAGCATCCTCCTCACGTGGTGCACGGAGACACAGCTGGGGCAGGAGCCCCACGCCATCCTCGCACCGGCACTCGCCGCATCGCGCCTGCTTGCAAACCCGCCCGCGAAGCTCGCCAAGGTGAGTCGTGAATGGGCCAGCCAAGCTGGCAGTGGTGGGTGGGCCCTACTTATCCGTCTGTTTCTGTGTCTACTGCACCCCTGGTATGGTGGGAAAGAAGTTGTTAAACGTACATACTTAGAGTCGGTTGGGCTGTCTGTTGATCCGTCTGTCTAGCTGGCTGATGGTTAGTCTGCCCATCTCTTCTGGAGGTCTGCCTGTTTGGTCGGCTGTTGTCTGTTTTGGCTTGTATGGTTGGCTATATGTTTGTCTGCTGTCTGTCTGCTTGTCTTGCTGTCGAGTTCTCTAGCAGTTTGGTTGTTTGTCCATCTGTCCATTCATGTGATGATGATGATGATAATAATAACATTTAAAAATTAAAACAGATCTGGGTGCCGCCCATATGTTAGTAGCTCCCCAGTCAGCGGTAGAAATTGCAGATTCCCTTGTCAGGGGAAAATCTCTCCATAGCACAACTGCTATTCGTGCTGGAGGGTTGATAATGACAGGCTTCGTTGCTTTTTTTATGGCATTATAACACAAATGAAGATGCATAAATACATTACGAGCTGTAAATAGGCAAAATTTGGCCTGAACAGGAACGGGGTTTTGTTGAGGGGCAGTGGCACTCCTCATTTAGCCCGGTATTTCCGTGAGCAACCTGCACACCCTTCGCCGTCGTAAAACAATAAAACGAGCCCCGTCCCTTCGCGCCGCGTCTGCGCTGTGCGCGTGTCTCTCGTCTGCCCGTGCGATCGCTCCAGTGCTCGTGGTCGTCCCTGCGCAAGGCGTTCCCGGCACTCAGCCCCGCACAGCTGCACACCGTGCTGCGCCGGTACAGCGGCGGCGGCCCCGCCTGGGAGGCCCCGCCGGGGTGGCAGCCGGACGCGCACGAGCGGGAAGAGGCGCTCGCCAGCGGTGAGTCCACGCGGATGCGCGGGGTGGGCCCCCACCGCCTTCCCCGTCTCGCCGACAATCGCGACCTCCCACCGCACACCCCACCCCCTCCCCCCCCCCATCATCCCCTCCTCCCGTCCAGGTGGACCAAATGAAAGTACATGTAGTCGCGTCCAGTCGTACATCTTTATTTAGTCCAGGTGGGAGCCCATTGAGGTGAATATCAGGTGTTGCTTTTTAAAGAGACCTGTGTCACAAAAAACAGTGTCGATGTTACGACTGCGTGTGTGTGTGCATGGTCCATTTGCCTTCCTATCGCTGGATGAGGACCTCTCCCCACTTTGTGGTTCGTGTTGAGGGTTATTTGACCATACTTCACCATACTGGTTGTTGCGAGTGACTAACAGGTCACCTGAGGAGATTTCAGCAGTAGTATTGTGATATCTCCTTCCATGGGCTATTCGGGTGAATCCACGACTCTGTGAGTTCCAATTAGATTTTTTTATCCCATAACATGACATCGATAGCACATTTATGAAAATTGATGTTTAAAAATCCTGTTGTAATTGAAGACAATCAGGGATGCAAGAGCTCCCAATGCCAAAAATACTGACGAATCTTGTGACGAAAAAACGGATACGATGGGATCTGCGACCTATCATCTACCACCCAAACCACACTGACCTCTCCAACTACCACCGACTGCTCCCACCACACTGTTCCGCGCCTATGTCGTAACACTATCCCCGTTGCCTCATCCGCTATCCCTCCCCAGAAATCCTCGTGGGCTTCGATGATCAGCCCATGATCTCTCCGCCATCCGAGGACACCCACGCAACAGTAGGAGACCTGGACACCGCTCCCGAGCCGGCCTTCCAGAGAATCCTGGGGCAGGTGCAGCACTTCCTGCGTCGCCTGCAGTGCGTGATGTCACTTCCTGTCGGCGAGGCCCAGGAGGAGGCACCCCGGTTGGAGCAGAAGCGTAAGGGGACGTTTCGAATCTGCCGTGCCGATGATGTGAGTATTACCACATACGGTGTTCGTCCTCGCTATGCGTCAAACAATTAATCCATTAAAACGATTTTCACGCTGATGTTTTTTAAATGGTTATAATGCGTTCGCTGTTCTTTGCGACTGCAGTAATTGACCCAATTTGGCAAATTGGGATCAGATCTGGACACCGCTAAGCGAGTGAGTGAGATGGCATTAACAACAACTCGCCGTGTTCTTCGCAGGCCATGGCACAGCCCAGGCGCCCATCTGTGATCGGGCAGGAGATCAGGAAGTCGTGGAGTCACAGTGGAACGCAAGACCTGTCCATGCAGCAGCACGTTTCCCTTCGGAGACCCACGGAGAGTTTCGGACGCTACCCGAGTTTCCGCCGCTCGTCCCGGCCGCTAGTCGTCAAACACGATGACTCGCGGTCTAAACCCGGGCGGCCAGAAATTTCAGGTGATGCTGACGGTGGCACTGGCGCTGGCGGCGGTGATGGTGCCGGGACCAGTCCCTCGGAGGACTCCTCGCTCTGCGGTCAGCCAGACCAATTTCTGCGCTTGCCCCAGCAAGGTCAAAGGTTGCCAGAGGCCTCGGCACAGGAGGAAGTGAGGATGGGTCGCAGACGGACGGCGCTGCCAGCAGATGGCGCCGAGGGTCAAGCCAGCGTGAAAGGTTGTGATTTGCACGGACCTTGTTATTTTGCTGATTTTTTTGGATGACGTGGTGACGCATATCTGTGACTCGCATTCATGCTGTGATGGTAATTGTCTCATTTCAGGTCGGACAAATGGTGTTCATTCTGTACGAAAAGTACCCCCTACTGTACAACGAATATCTCCGGCTCATCGAAAGCTCATGGAGGTATAATGGTGTGTGTGATGATGATATTGGAGGTGTGGTGATGTAGTTGGCAGTGATGAATGAGGCATGATGATGATGTATGTAATGATGATGACAATGGAGGTGTGATGATGGTATATGTGACGATGATAATGAAATTGTGATGGCGTCAGTGATGATGATAATGGAGGAACGATGACATGCGTTCCAACTCGACCGAACCTTTAAACCTTATACCAGCTTGCAAAGCTAATCATACCACGTCATTAAATGTTTTTAATCAAATAGAATGTTTTGATTCAACTTTTGTTTTGCATTTCGGTAGGCCGTACAATGTTCAAAATTGTCAGTCTGCCGCTTAAATCGGTAGGGTTGGCAGGTATGTGACGATGGTCCAGGTATAATAATGATAATGACATTGATTTATAAAAATGAACAAAAATTTAATCACAGGCCTATAACCATCGCAACTGACTACAAGAGAAAGCAGCAAGCTACATAGGACACTCGTGATATTATTGCAGACAAGCAAAATGCTTTCCTTGAATTGAGCGAGATGTATGAGAAGTTACTTGGGCAAAGCGACGAAGGCCGGGAATTCCAACGTCGAGCGGTGCAAAGAAACGAGTCGGAAGGGAGAAGTGTTTTTGTTTTGCAGTTTTAGATGGAAACAGTGGAGGTGAAAGGGGGACTGTGGCTTTCTCTGTGCATGCCCCACTTTTTCTCTCTGGGACCCACTCATCCAAACCCTTTTGCCTGCAGAGTGACGATGATGGAGACCTGGTTTAAATGTTCGTGAACAAGGAGCCGCATCGGAACACTTCTTGGAGCCGCTAACAAAGCCGTCTGCAACGCCATCGCCAGCACGAGTTTCACCAGCAACATCAACTCCTAATTCTAGATTTGAAGCTTTCGTGACTGCAAGGATTCGTATTCTTAGGTTTTTTTCGGTAAAGTCACGTAGGTAACAAATTAAGATTAATAAAGGTAAAATAAAAATTAAATAAAAATCACGACGTTTCGGAGGCAACGCAAGCTTCCGTCTTCAGGTGGAACCATCACAGCACGATTGCTGTATCAAGAAAGAGTTATTTCTTCATACAACATCAACTCTACCATCAACTCCATCACTATTACCACCACTACCAGCAGCACCAACATTACCACCATCCAAAGCATCCACACCCCCATTATCTCCACTGTGACCACCGCGACCACACCACCAACATTTCCAGCATCAACACTACCACCGCTGCCAATAACGCCACCAGTAGCATTAAACCCAAACACCATCACTGCCATTGTTACCAGCAGAGTAAACACTGATGCGAGCATCACTATCAGAAATATCCTAACCACTCTCACCTCCACCCTGACCTCGAATGTGACCATTAGCTCCACTTATCAACAGCAGCAGTAGCATTGTACGTCAGCACTAGAGTTCTACGTGTATAACCTCTAGGCACGTAACCATTGTGCAAAATTCAGTTATTTGTGAAGATGTAAATATGCTACCTTTGGACTATTGGAAGGAGGAGCCAGAACAAATAAGACCGAACAAAGGAGAGAATTTAAACGAGGCTAAAACCTTATTCGTGAAGCAATTTGCAAAAATTCATAGAATCGTGGGCCTAGTAACCACCACCACCACGACGTCCACCACCACCACAAAAATCACCATCACGTTCCTCATAATGATCACCACACACAACGAAAACAAGATCTCCTGTGTAACCTACACAGACTGCTGAGGCAAGTGCTGTTAGCACTTATAAAGGCCAAGACAGGGCACAAGGGGTGGGGGGGGTGTGGCAAGCATCCGCGCCTGGCTGCCTTTGTCTCCCCAGTGCTAGTCTTTACACACTTCACCAGGTACTTAATCTAAGGCTGAGTTTACCTAGGTGAGGCCCAAAACTGGTTTAAATATTTAGATGTTAGCCGTAAATAGGAAATCCAACTCGGGTCACCGGATTCCTCGTGGAGTGTGTTACCCATTATGGGGCCGCCCATAAATGACGTCACGCAACGAGGGGGGGAGGGGGCGTTTGAGAATTGTGACGTCACATCAAAATGCGCAACTTTAAATAAATATAAACAATATAATTGTTATAACAACACTAATTTTCACTAATTTTCATTATTTACTATTTGATTTTTAAAATGTACAAAGGTCACCTTTTATTTATTCCATAAAGGAGCATTTTGCTTCTCCATGGGAGAATGGAGAAGCATACATTTTTTTAAAAATTTGAATGATTGTTATTAAACAATTTTATTTTAATGATTCTACCAGGGCTTTTCATTCTGTGAAATTAATATGTGATTGTTATAATTATACTCTCCATTTTGCTTCGTTCTTCTACAAAGTTTAAAGTATTTTTTATAGTTATAATTACTTTTAATCTTTTATAATTATAAGAGATTTTCAATATAATATTCTGAACATCTGCAGTTTTAGTTAGACGTTGAATATTTGCAAATTAATTTTTTTCTAATTTTCAGTTTTCCAACGCCTCCTTTTAAATACATGTTTTCTCCTACAACATCAGAGTGCAGCGCCACATTAAATACGCACTACAATGACAATAGTTTAAAGTGATTTGAAGCATGTTTTATTTTCAAAATGGAAATATGTTTTGGAGGGGGGGGGGCAGAGCTTTGTGACGTCATTTGAGGGGGTCTGACTTTATGACGCCGTGTGACGAGGGGGGGAGGGGGGGTTCAAAAATCGGCCAAAATCGCGTGACGTCATTTATGGACGGCCCCTATGCTTCTGCCCCCCCCCACCTTAATAACCGACACGAGCACACACATCGCCACCATCGCAATAAAACACATCGCCACCGCAACGGACGATGGCAAATTCAGATGAAGGGCAAACCCCAGTGCGATGCTGCGCTGTCCACACGCGCAAGCACTGCCGATCCTTGCAGCTGAGTGAATGGGACAATTAATGTATTGATAGAGGCTGACAATCCTTCCGGGGGACTGAATGTATCAAAAAGTTGGGACCCTCTTTCTGTTGTGTGATTGAAAAATATATTTATGTTTTTTTATTTCTCGTTGCTTACAGGGGAGCCATGGGGTTTGTAGAGACCTGATAAACGGTCACGCCTTTGACACGGAATGAGAGAGTGCCAAGAAAGATCATTGCAGAGTTTTCGCGGCGGCGTCATGTAAAATATGTACATTTATCAACGTGGGTCGCGGGTTAAAAAAAATATAGCCGTAGGAGTTCATCAAAATGTCACTTCCGGCAAACTGTGGGCAAAAATATTCCGTTGTATTTTTGTTGAGAATGTGAAAAACAATATATACATGTCTACAAATAATAAATATGGATGGAAATATTAGTACGTGTTCAATGCGAGTTTTTTATGTAACTTCCGGTTTACATGTCATTTTGGGGGAAATTGCCTAAGAACATTGTCTTCTTTTGATCATCATCAGCCATGTTCCATTCACTGTTTGATTAAGCCATCTGAAAGCCACCACTACCTCTCAATCCTGCCATGTAACATCAAAGGCTGAACTATCGTTGACCATAACTCATATTTAACCTGCTATAGACTGTAGATTAAACGTTTGACATCTATTAATCGAGAACATGGTTGTAATCGGCTTTCCTTTCTTTAGGCACAATGTATGAATTACAGTTTGGTGTCAATCGTCTCTGTCGGGCTGTAGCCATACGGGAGACCCGGGCTCACATGCAGTGCAGACTCTATAGAATAAATCAAACCACATTAAAGTGGAGACAGACGTGACGGGATTAAACTTGTTGCTATCGTTGAGTGGCAACCTTCTCTGACACAGAGGGAGGGGGTGACTCACCAACGGCGAGATGTTCTCTCTCTCTCTCCTGGTACGCAGGAAGTGTGATGGGTTCGATCCCCGACCCTGACTATGTCTGTTGTATATTTGGAGTTGGGGAGTTCTCTCTCTTTCTCTCTCCCTTGGTTGGGTGGGTTTTTATCCGGGGTCCTCCGGTCTCACCCTCCACATGAGAAACGTGCTTTTCGAGTGTTTGTCTGCCACGATGATTATCCACGTGTGATAATACAAGCCACGTAGATAAGCTAACAGCCGTGGCCAGGCTGCCTCTGAAAAGGAGCTGGTATATAAAATAATTTATATAATTATGGAGGCGTCGGATTTAAATTTCTATGGGTATCGTCGGACACAGAGTTGAGTTTGTTATCAGTTAAATCGATTCCGTATCTCACACCGACCAAGTAACCAATTCCCGTCACGAATACGATTACATTTGCTCGCATTTGTGTCCACAATTAAAACTCTTACATTTGTATTAATCTCATCTGTACGGTTTGCCATGTTTATTCTGTCTCATCCGTACAGTCTCGTTCATCTCATTAACATTTAGTTAACATTTGCGGTTTCAACTGATGAAGAATAATCCACATGCGTCTCGCATACAGAGCGCCACTGCCTTGTCTTGCACGAGCGCTGGGCGCGTGGAAGAACTCTGTTTCAGACCATGCCGGGGCATTGGCATCGCGTGGCTGCCATGGGCCAAGTGCAAGCCATGAAATGGGGGCCCCCATCTAAAATATCGCTCCCTCTCTCGTAGCCCGGCATCTGGGCCGTGGTGCAGTTTTGCACCACCTGCACACAATACCAAACGTACCGATAACGATTTGGTTTTGGCTGAACTCATACATGGTGATCTTATTTTTGTTTTGCCTTGGACCCATAACTTAGAGACAGTCCTTGCCTCTGACATCTGTAAGTTAACCAGCCAGTGTTTGCTTGTACTGAATCAGTGCTGCTGAAATTATGCACTCCCAGAAAGCTATTGGGTCAATGGGTTGTGTAAATAGTTTAAGTGTTTGTTCATGTGGAGAAACGTCAATGTACGTAGCCTCCTTGTCGACTTATTTATTTTGCCTGTTGAATGATCGTCACCACACCACAAGGTGGCGGTACACAACAATATGCAGACGACTACGTTGTCACAGGATCATTCCCATCTTGGCGATGGCTCGTTTTAGCAAAATCTTTCGCAAAAAAACACACGCGGTGGAGGCTCCATTGGTGGCAATGCGGAGACACCTACGAGGCCCGAGAAATGAAGACTGTAACGATAGCCATCATTATGGGACCTCCTTTGCCAGTACCAAAATATGAGAATAGGGTTTTCCCCTTTAATCTGGCAAACAAAAAAGGTGTTAAGTTGTTAAAACACCAAACTGAAACCTTTTACAAGGAATCATGTCTGCATTAATACTTGTGGTCAAAATTCAAACAAAAAACATACTCTGATAATATATGCATTGTCTTTGAAACTGATTGGTCCACACCAGAGACAGCTTTCTTTTGAGCCTGGTCTCAAACGGTGTTAGACCAGAGGACGCCAAAAGGCGTACAGCCCAAATACAATGCACTATCAGAATAATGAGAGCTCGGGGTGAGCATCTACATCATGGAACCATGGGACCATTACTTTGATAGTGCATATTATCAGAGTATGTTTTTTTTTTGCATTTTGACCACAAGTATTGTGGTTAATGCAGACATGATTCCTTGTAAAAGATTTCAGTTTGGTGTTTTAACAAGTTAACACACCTGTTTTGTTGTCAGATAAAAGGGGAAAACCTATTCTGATAGTCATCACGTCAACAACAAATGCCACAATGAATGATGGCCATAATGCCAAGTCAGGTGTCTCACTGCACACAGTATTGCGTTTGTGCTTATCCTTCAGAGCCAGTGATGCATATTCCACATTAATATTGCAGAATCAAGTCTACCCATCGGCCAAACACTGTCGAATGTGCATAGTTTAATAGGCATCTTAATGATCCTCATATCGACCGCAATCCGGATTCGAACTCGCAACCTTGTGATTGCAAGTCACGCTCTCTCGCCACATCAGTGCAACTTGGAAAATATTCGAATCAATCACGAATGCACTCAAAACAACGCTGTTAAAAATGATTCATGTGAAAGCAATTGAGCAGTGAGCTTCATCTCATGTTGCCAGAACTAGTTTCCAGAAATATATTTCAGTGAACAAAAATGTTGGTGGAAGCATCCCCAGTTGGCGGTGCTCGAGAGGGTATCGTATTTGGTCTACTCTTGCAGTGGCGAAATACAATTCGATCTCTGTTTTTTTTAACAGTTTCGCTCGCTCCATTATCCCGAATGTAACATCGGAATGGACTTCGCACGACTCTCAAACGATAGAATTTCACACGCACGATTCGATGCAGTGCAGAGAGTGCAATAATTGATGTTTATCAATGGATCTACTCCTAATGATGTGCCCCGTAAAAGTAACGTGCTGTGATTCAGAATTTTTGTTTCCGTGGGGTTAGATCGTGTAGGCCTCTATGTTGGTAGAGAATCTGATTATATCCAAATTGTTTCTATAGAGGTCATATCGTGGCAAAAAATATTCAAGAGCCGAATTATCAGAGGGGCTTTATAGGGAATTCAGCCTGGGACCTCAGATATTGGGGAGCCCCAAAAATAAACTGCTTTCCAATGGTTGAAAACACTGTGTAACAATGTTTTTGTTCCTGGGTAGTAAGTGTTTTTCCTAATTGCTTATGCCTCAAAAATACAGAAAATGTCTATTATTCCCCACAAACTTTGCTTTTGTGACAAGAACAGTGATATTTTTAAATTTACCTTTTTTCAATAATAAAACGGGCGAATTTGTCTTTTCGTTCACATAAAGTCAGAAAAAACAACATATGAATCAAAATTAACATGTATTTATACTAAAGTAATGCAAAAATGACTACAAAAGATGTAGACACCAAGGCGCACTACCACACCCGGGACTGGCCACAGCGGACCGAGTTCCCTGTGGTGAGGAACAATCTCGACAAACTACTCACTTCTAAATCTTGTGTAGTCAACCGATCGCCAATTCTATGCCGCAAACCACGGTGGCTAAATGTGTCTTATTAACAGTGTGGCTGATGTCTCGTCGCCAGTGCATGGAATGGATTGTTTCTATGTGAAGAGGTGGTGCGATCTGCCACCTTTGTCTCCCCAGTGCTCATGTTTACACATCACACCAGATGCTCAAGTAAGGCTGAGTCGGCCAAGGACCAGTTCATATACTCGCCACTGTTATTGGTTGTGAGTGAGAATTGAACTCGGGTGGCCGGATTCCTAGCGCAGTGCACCAAACATCACACTGCCGCTCCCCATAGACAACAAGACAAAGATCCCCTATATAGCCTTAACACACTGTTGGGGTAAGTGCCGTTCGCGATCACATATGAAGAAGGCTGGCACGGCACAGGAACTGATGGGTGGCCAGCACCACGCCCGGCCGCCTTTGTCTCCCCGGTGGCGATGTTTACACATCACACCAGGTACTAGTTTGAGGCTGAGTCGACCTAGCGGAGGGCCAGGACCGATTCAGATCATCGTCACCGGTGTTGGCCGCGAGTCGGGAATGGAAGCCAAGGTCGCCGACTTCGCAGCGGAGTGCGCTCACCGCTACACTACCGTATCCCCACACAAGGCAAAGGTCCCCCGTAAAGTCTTAACAGAATGTCGGGGCAAGTGCTGTTAGCGAGGAGCACCTATTGAAGGGCCGGCACGGCACACGCGCAATAGATTGAACGGGGAACGCCGAGGCGTGGATATCGCACAATGGTAAGGCTTGTCCTCTGCAGGAATGCCACTTTGGATGATAAGGGTAATTGGGAGTGCAAGCTCCGAGGCGCTCGACTCATATCTCCGAAACAGGGTCACGGCAAATGCATCGTAGGTGATGAATAAACATTGTGAAGCCGAGTCATGTTGACCGCGAGCACGCAGTCACAGCAGCCGTAGGGGACGGGGGCAGTTTTTTAAATATATTTTGTGTGTGTGTGTGTACAGGTCCATTTATTAAGGAAAGAAAGGAAAGGTCATCATGACAGTGGGAGGGTGAGCAATCCTCTGCGCGTGCTTGCCCGAGATGACGCACGTAGCATCGCGACACGTGGCGAAGGTGTGAGATACGAGGCCGATAGGTGGCTGCTGTGCGTTGAGAATGGTTGTTTGCGTTTGCGGCCAGCGAGATGACACATTTGATATAGGGTATAGACATGAATACAAACGGGGAGATGGGTCTGGTGGTCATCGCAGCCAATGCAGTTGATCTCACCACACGTACACAGATACTGCGAATGTTGCACAGTCGACATCCGACCTCCAAGGTTTCACTCAAGTAAAAAAACAGTGAAATGTTTCCCTTCCGAAGCAAGCATGAGGCTAAATTTTGATTTAAAGCTTTCGTGACTGCAGGGATTCATATTTTTGGTTCTTTCGGTAAAGTCGCGTAGAAGGGAAATAATACAATAAAAAAAAATATAAAACAATAAAATTATCACGACGTTTCGACTGCAACACAAGCAATCATCATCACGTCTGAAATCCACAGCAATAAATTTTGAAAAAAGTGGCGGTTTTTTCTTAACGTCAGCACCACGGACAGCGATGTGGCAGTTGGTCAGATTGACGAGTCCATCTATGTTCGAAAGAACCAAGAATTAGCGTGGAGCAGTTGTTTATTGCCACGCACATCCCTGAGCCGGTTGGTGGAAATTCCGCATTACCATGGCAGAGGGAGCAGTGAATCGCCAAAGCGTTCGACCCTCTTGTCAGATCCCGCAGCTGCTGCTGCAACTCCCTAGGCCGGGGCACGTCAGTCTCCCGCCGTGTCTCCTCTTTGGTTTCGTTTTTTCTTCGTCGCCAGACTCGCGGAGACCACTCCAGTGGCTGTCTTTGATAACTGGCCCTCGTCCATCTCGCACACACGCCCTAACCAGCATCCTAAGGGCCGTCCATAAATGACGTCACGCGATTTTGGACGATGTTTGACCCCCCCCCCCCATCGTCACACGGCGTCACAAAAAGTCAGACACCCCCCCCCCTCAAATATGACGTCACAAATCTCTTCCCCGCCCCCCCCCCCCAAAATAAAATATGCTTCAAATCGCTTGAAACTATTGTCATTGTAGTGCGTATTTAATGTGGCGCTGCACTCTGATGTTGTAGGAGAAAACATTTATTAAAACGTCTATTTAATCAAGTAAAACGTGTTGTCTATATGTAATTAAAGTTGCGCATTTTGATGTGATGTCACATTTCTCAAACCCGAAATGTCTGAACCCCCCCTCCCCCCTAGGTGCGTGACGTAATTTATGGACGGTCCCCTACAACGCTTACCCGGCCGCATTCTTTTCCATTTTTCCGTCTTGGGCACGAGCTTCCTGGCATTCATCTCGGACCGACATCCCATAAGTACATATAGGATGCCGTAAACACAGCATGTCACATAACACGCGATACTGAATAATCATAGATTCTAATCGGCTGCAGATGTCAACGATGGTGACAATGTCAGTGAAAGGCAATATCATGCCCGGGAGGGTGACCACCGCGGAGATGAGGCAATGAGATAAGTTCACGTGCTGGAGTGAGATGTGTCTGTCGCAGGACCACCAGCGATGGCGAGGTCGTGCTTAGAGACACTCATTCAGCGGTTGATAGGCGATGGCTGCTGCTGCTGATGCCGCTGCTGCTGGCGATGACGATGATGGATGCTATTCACATAAAAAAATATTAGAGTTGTTATAAATCTGGATTTTGTTTTGTAAACACAGACAACCTCAAACAGCGTCTACACCCCAAGCAATTTGCATCAATCTTATCGCAGTGGCGTAACCATCCATGCTAATGCGAGAGATTAAATCAGTTCCCGTATGAAATCAAATGTTACAACTTAGCCTCCATCGAGAGCATTCTTACATACTGCATCTGTGTATGGTACACCAGCTGTACAGTGGCTCAGAGGAAAGCGCTCCAGAGGGTCATCAACACAGCCCAAGAGATCGCCGGCTGCCATCTCCCCACACTGGAAGAACTACACAGTTCACGTTGCATCAAAAAAGCACAGAACATTATAAAGGACTCTTCTCACCCTGGACACTCACTGTTTGAGCTGTTGTCATCAGGCAGACGATTCAGATCAGTCAAAACAAGGACAAACAGATTCAAACAGAGCTTTTATCCTACAGCGATCACCACACTCAATAATGCTAATTAATTATTAAGTAATAGTGTTTACAATTGATTGTGAAATAGAGATGTGCAATGACAAAATGTAACCTTATGTGGGTACGTGGGTATACTTGGGCTGTTTTTATATCTAGTATAGTATAAATTGATTATCTTTCATTTAATTTTATTTTTATTTTCTTGTTTTATTTAATTTAAATTTATGAATGATGCCCTGACTGGTGAGCATTTTAAATTTCGTTGTACTGGTGACAATGACAATAAACGATCTATCTATTATCTCCCCAATCCCACCCTCCAATCGGAGCACTCGTGAGATGGCAGGGAACAAAACAAACCCCTTGACGCTCGCCGATCCCGTCACCACGGCTCGTCGCGATGTGCAAACCCTTCTAACTTTCTGATTGAAGTTATTGGGGAGAGTTGGAGAAAGACGTATAGCAAAGGTTTAATCGTGGGTGAGGGTAGGTTTTGATCCTTCACGCTTAATGCCGCCGTGGGCTGCAAGGTGGCCAGAAGATAGCAGTGTAGCAACAGATTATTGAATCCATCTTTGCGGAGCTATGACGGTTGTTTGTTTGTATGTTGAACTTATTTTGCACCGCACGTATCCAACCGTGCTACTCGGAGCTGCAGCAGAAGGAACACAAACTAAACACAAAAAGCGGCTCTAAAGAAGTGACTTTTTAATGGAGATTTCAAAGGGAATATCTCCTGTGGCTTCCTAATTTTTGAAGAAAGAGCGTTCCAGACGGCCACAGAATCCCATCTAAAAGCGCGTGATGTGGTAATCGTCTTTGTTCGATGGTTAGAAAAACTTTGCTGCGACGATGACCCGAGTTCGCGTGATGGTTTTTTGCTCCTTGACGAGACCAGCAAGGTGTTGTGGTTCGTTTGTGGCGAGCACTTTGTGTGTAAAGAGTGTGACCTTTAAACGTATTCGCTCGGCAACTGAAAGCCAATGCAGCTCAGCGAGCACTGGATGTACATGTCGGTCACCCCGAGCGCCTGAGACCGCTACACATTTCACTCGCCACCCGTGATGATGATTTCGTATTAGCCAATGAAGAGCACCCATGAAAGATTCAGTTCTCGGTGATTTAGCCATTCCATTGCCTAGTCTGAGAATTGGTGAATTGCTAATACACTGCCTTAAGATATGTGCAAAGCGATATGGTCCGTGGTTTTAGTGTTCACAACCCCAGTCGCTCAACAATCGGTATTGTTTTATTCTCCACTTGTCCATCATCTATCAGCAGCTTTGATGGTTGTATGGATCCATACTCTTTGCTTATTTCGGTAAAGTCACGTAGGTATAAAATAAATTAAGTCACGACGTTTCGGGCGCAACACAAGTGCCCATCATCGGGTGGAAACAACCTCAGGAATAAACAAATTGCTGAAATGGGCAAAAAGAGGATGCTTGTGACACGAGGCTAGATATATATGACGGGCGCTTGTGTTGCGCCCGAAAGGTCGTGACTTAATTTATTTTATACCCACGTGACTTTACCGAAAGAACCAAAGAGTATGGATTCCTGCAGTCACGAAAACTTCAAATCTAGATTGTATGGATCCAGTTTAGCACTTCCCATTATTTTGTGTGGCAGATGGAAGTCGCTCATCAGCAGCGAGCCACTGAAGTTAGCCGTGGCCAGGAATTGAACTCATGTCGTTTTGTTCATAGCGCAGTGAGCTAAACACCACCACTGAGATCTACTTTATTCGTACAACAGCCCTGCCATATATCGGTCTGTGCGTGTGGCTTCCAGTGAAGGGGAAGGAATTCGTATTAAGTTTTAATCACAAGAATGTAAAATAATATTCATGAATGCACGCACAGGGCCTAAAAACGGCCGTTCCGAATATGCATCACCAATGACTTCTGGTCCAGTGAAGCTTAAAAACTTCAATTACCAAGCAGCATTGAGTAATCCAGCAGTGGACTGACAAAGGGCTGTGAATTATTATTTAATATAACTATCACATATTGAAATAAGCACTGAAATGCTCGAATGAATTTTGGAGAAAAAGCCTCCGTAATGCATACATATGAACGTTTTCAGTCATGACCCAGAGTGCTCCGAAATTTGCTCATACTTATTATGTTGTTTAATTGCATACAACTTTCCAGTTAAATTTTTTTTTTCTAGAGTGGTACGGAGAACATTGATCGTGTCTTCTTGGTTCTTTCGGTAAAGTCACGTAGAAGGGAAATAATAAAATAATAAAACATAATACAATAATTATCACGACGTTTTGGCCACAACGCAAGCAGCCGTCCTCAGGTGGAGAACAGGTCTGTCAAGTAGACAGAGTCTGAGGACGGCTGCTTGCGTTGTGGCCGAAACGTCGTGAGAATTATTTTATTATGTTTTATTTTTATTATTTTATTACTTCCCTTCTACGTGACTTTACCGAAAGAACCAAGAAGATGAATCCCTGCAGTCACGAACGCTTTAAATCGAAATGAAACGCATTAGTCAATAAAACATCAGTCCTAACCACAACCCAGCTACCCCACGAGAATCTGTCTAGCGGTAGCCCGAAACGTATCTGTAACCTAACCACACCAGCCCACCAGACACAAGCCCGACTCCTCCTATTCACTAACCAATCTTGCCAACCAGACCCTACAACTACATTCATGCAAAATACTCAACTAGTTCCTAACACAATCCCGACTCTAAGCCACACTAATCGAACACTAGCCATAACACTAACCATAAGTCATTGGCCAATCAATCCATATAACTAGTTATACCTGATTCTAGATTTGAAGTTTTCGTGACTGAAAGGGTCCATACTCTTTAGTTTTTTTCGGTAAAGTCACGTAGGTAAAAAAGAGAAAATAAATTAAATCACGACGTTTCAGAAGCAAAATCATACGCCTCAGTAATTTTGCTGGAGCAGTCAACACCTGATGCCGGTTGCTTGTGTTGCTTCCGAAACGTCGTGATTTAATTGATTTTCTCTTTTTTACCTACGTGACTTTTTTCGAAAATACCAAAGAGTATAGTTATACCTGGTACCATAACACTAACTCTAGCCATTCTCTGGCGCTTAACCCTGTCCACATTGGTCTCTTTTCACATTTCAATCAGCTGTCTATCAAGCTTAACAGGGAATGTGTATGTGTCAGCATGCATGTGTAATACATGTATACTTTATATACTCAGCATTTTCTCATTCGCACGGCAAACTGTTGTTTTTGTCCTGTTGCTCTTTGATGCATTGCTATAATTTATTTATATTTGTTTTGCCTTTGCCAGTGTGGTGACCCAGGTCACTCTTGCAAATGAGACGATTCTGTCTGTGGAGGTCTCTCCTCTGTTTAACAAAATACGCCTGAAACTTGAAACACACGTGGAGAGTGGCGGCGCATTTATTAGGTCACGGAACCAGAGTCATCATTGGAGGAGCCCTGGGGTGGGTACTGCACAACCAAACGTCCCTTTGTCCTACCCAAGCCACTCTCCTTGCTTGCTTGCTTGTGTAGTGTCAACGATTCAAAGACAGATTTTCTCGGAGGCACTTTCTTTATTAACAACTTTCACGGTCTCGTCTGCACACTCTCCACAGTAGCTCAGCCTAGGGCCTGTATATTACAATAGCCGTCTAACACTGACGACGCTGACTGAGATAGCCAACTACTCTCCTTCGTGTAGCGCAATGTCTAGCGGAGACGTTTAGCGACGACGGCGACCAGACGACAGCAACGACGAGACGAGTCCATTCCCAGAACCGGCAGCCTTGAGAGGTGCTCGCTAACACTCACGGCACTTGTCCGCGTGCTTTGACACGGCCACGTGTGTTTGCTTGTAAAGAATGCATGTGCATGTTGTACACTGCATCAACTGCATGAATAATTCAGGCGGACAAATGGTTGTGTGAGACAGTTAATGATTGCTCGCCTCCACCGAAGGAATACGCGAGGCGATATTAATTACAGCGTAATGAGTGACAGGGCTTTACGCGTTGAGATTCATTTGCGAGTACGGCGGGTCAATGAAAATGTGGCATTTTTTTGTTGTTGACGTGAACTGCATTTTACACGCTGTGTGTGTCTTCAAAGTGTGATCGCAATGTCTCACTCCTGACACAGAGAGAGAGAGTAACGAGTGACCTTGACGAAGCCACTTTATATTTCTCTCTTGCCTTGAACTGCCGTCCACGTGGTCCATCCAAGTCCCGAGGCTTTATATCCTTGAATATCACGCGTCGCTTCGCTGTCTTTACAAAATGACTCTCTCCATATATACACACAGGGTGCTTCAAAAAATATTAACACTTATATGGTACTATCGTTTTCAATGTAAGAAGAACGGATTATACACTGTGTAACATGATAACAAATGTATGTTAATAGCTTCAAAAAGTCAAAGAGTCTCTACTTGTTCGCCATCGTTGTCAACGCGTGCCTGGGATCTTCTCCAGGTGGTCTCCAGAGCCCGGAGGCGACACATTTTTTGTGGTGTCGTTGCAAATTCTCGGAAGTGTTCACATTGTTTTGAAGCACTCGGTATAATATAATAATTGCAGTATAATAATGCCTTTAATTTACCCGGGAAAGCTGCATCGGGATGTTTTGGGTCAATTCCTTTCATGGTCGTGTTTGCCTTCGTGTGGGAGGAAACCAGAGAACACAGAAAGAAAGAAAACTCACAATGCAATAAGACTAGGTAACGCTAAAAGCGCTGCATAGATGGATTTAACAATCCATGGCTATACCATACTCTTTGGTTATTTCGGTAAAGTCAGGTGACTTTACCGAAAGAACCAAAGAGTATCGATCCCTGCAGTCACGAAAGCTTCAAATCTAGATCATAGCTATACTAGTTTCTGTTTAGTTTGCTGTCTTTCTGGTGAGCAGGGTTGGCTACGTACGGTACGAAATAAGTTAAACATACATAGGTACATACTGCCCTCTGTTGGCTGCCTCGCAGCTCAAGGCTAGAGCACCTGATACCCCCAGGCAGTATCCTGTCCAAGTACTAACCCGGCTCATACAAGCTCCACCAGCCCGCACTGACCACGGTGGTGAAGCATGGACAAACAACACTCACGACCGAAATGGCATTCGGAGACTTTCATCCAGCAGTGGATCAACAGCAAAGGCTGTAAATGAATTCAAAAAGCCCGCTTGCTAAAGCAACAGGGCTCCCAATCTCGAGGGATGAGTTGAAACCCCAACTAAAGGTCGATTGTCTTTGCCATCGTTATCACCTGCAACGTATCGTGTTCCTCCTCATCATACATCATCATCCACTTACGATCGCGATTCATTCGTAATTATAATCACCGTACAATAATAATTATCATCATCGCGTAATCTTGCACCATTCACTTGTTCACCCAGCGGTTGCAGGGGAAATTAAAGGAATTCATCGAAGGCGTTTTCTTCCAAATGAATAGGCGCTTTAGTGAATCACGTGGCTCACAGGATGACAATCGAGAGAGAGAGAGACGCGTTCTGCGTGCAGCTACACACCCCACTGCTGGGACATGGAAGCGGACACGTAATACTATTTTAATATTTGTAAGACCTTTCTTTGAATGATCAGAAGGCGCTGTACAGGTGAGCATCTAAACACTCCGTAAAATCAAAATACAAAGTGCTATGTAGAAGACTGAACAAATACATCATTTGGTCCGGTGCTCCAAAAGCGATGGGATAAGAAGTTGGTGGATGTGCTGCCACCTCAGGCCGGAGTCTCCATCGCGGACATCCTGGGTCACCTGCGATTCTGATGTTGTCCCGGCTGGCAAGTGAATTGAGTCCGGTGCCGAGTTGACCACAATATGCTCCACCTGAAACTCCGGCTCCCTTCTGTGTGCTGCCCGCCTCCGCCAGCCCCTAACCGACCGGCGTGACGAGGCAATGTCTCAACACCGCGTCAAACGCCACGTGGCATATGGTGTAGGGAGGCCGTCATCCAGCAGTGGATTTATAAAAAAAACAAGGGTCTGCCCGCACATGTTATCGCGTGCTACTTGCTTCCCTGGGCCTGCCCTGCTGCTGCAACCCGGTCAAATCTCCACAGGGATTCCCTCGGCCCGTGCAATGGCCCCGTCTCACCGCTGACATTTTAAACAGCAAATTCACGAGACCTCTCCAATCTGTCGTGTCGAGATAGCAGCGCCGCAGATTCCTCTCGCGGCGACGCGAATACAAAAGTGACAACAATGAACGACTCTTTGCTTCGCCACCATCGCTCACTCGAAGCCCTTATCCCCCGTATCGCCCAACCACCCACTACCACCACCAACCACCGCCAACCACACAACACCACAACTCACAACGCAACCCACGAAACCTGACCACCACCCCTGCTCCCGTTCAAGCTACCCTGAGTCAACTCTATTACAATGTTACATCCCATCACATTCACACGTTCACCAGGAAAACCCATTCACAGCGAGATGTCACATTTACCACTGTGGAAATATATACACATGAGTGATTTGTGTGTTGGGTGTGTGTGTGTGGCGCGTGTGGTACGAGTGTGGCAAATGTGTCGTGTGTTGTATGTGTGTGTGTTGTGGTGTGCGGGTGGTTCTGGGGTGTTATGTGTGTGTGTTTGTGGCTTTGGTGTGCTGTGTGCGTCGTATTGTTGGTGTGCGTGTGTGTGTGTTGCGTCAGTGTGGTTTTTTGGTGGTTGTATGGTCATCTCAGTCAGTCGACCCGTGGCACCTGGGTCTGCCCCGTGACCTCCTGCCAGCGGGCGTTCGACACTCCACGTGGCCTCAAGGTGCACATGACCTGGCACAAGCGTCGTGGTGACGTCACCGCCACTTCGTGGCGAATGGCGCTTGTTACATGGTGTGTGTGTGTTGTGTGTGGTGTGTGTGTGTTGTGTGTGTGTGTGTTACATGGTGTGTGTGTGTGTTGTGTGTGTGTTGTGTGTGTGTTGTGTGTGTTACATGGTGTGTGTGTGTGTTGTGTGTGTTGTGTGTGTGTGTGTTACATGGTGTGTGTGTGTGCACTAAGCTCTGCGTTTGTGTGGGGAGCGATTGTGCAGTGGTTGGCGCACTGCGCTACAACCCTGGAGACCCGAGTTTGATTCCCACTTATGACCAACATCAGTGGCGATTATCTGAACCTGTTCTGGGCAACCCCTAGGTCCACTCAGCCTTATATGAGTACATGGTGCGGTGTTTAGACATAACCACTGGGGAGACAAAGGCAGCCGGGAGTGGTTCTGTCCACACCAAAATAGACGTGTTCAGTGTCATACTTCATAGGCGCTCGCTAGCAGCACTTGCCCCAACAGCCCATGTAGACCACAGAGGGGATCTTTGTATTTTGTGTGTGTGTAACTTGTGTGTTTTAAACGCATTTATAATAAATAACAATGCAATTTTACATCGCGTCATTCGTGCTAATAATACTACTGTCATAATGAGCACAGACCCAAAATCCCAAACGTCAAACGGCCAGCAGCAAACAGCACAGCTGTAATGGATAAGAGTGTAACACGTCTATTGAATTGAGCGAGGTTATGAGAGCTTGGTTAAAGAGACGATGGGAGGTCCGACTCAGTATCGCTTGCTGTGGTGTGCATTCGTGCACGGATGTACTGCACAGCACATAAGGACATTCACAGACCACACTTTACTCCATTGCTGCACGAGGCAATAATTAACAGTGTGGTCCATTCCTAATGTGCCACAGAGGGAATTCCAAAGTGGACAAGTGAAGTAACCTCCTGCAGGTCTGGTGGCTGAACATAGCGTGGGCAAGATGAAAAAGAGTCCGTGTCTGGCAGGCCGAGCATCCAACATGGGCGGAGGAATCAACGAGTGGAGTTTATGGGAACAATGACCAGGGTAGTAGCTATAACAGAGTGACAAGGAGGGCGACTGACTACAGGCGAGTGAGCGAGTGTCTACGGAGTGAATTGGTGAATTCTGGATCATCAATCACCGTGACTGCTGCTTTACTCTGAATTCTATCGGGTGGAGCGAGATAGGAACGGAGTGCTCCACCCCAGATGTGACAGAAGTGTTCCAGCTTAGGCCGACTTTGTGCTTTGTGTCGTAGTAATCATTATTCGGACGTAAAGAGGCTTTGACACAATAAAAAAAACAGCTTCTTCTATGGCCTCCTTAGCCAGAAGAGTGATATTCCCCGTTCCATGACAGCTCAGATGGGATTGTTTTGCCAAACAGATTAACGGTGTGTGTCAGTGCGGGGACTATGGGGGAGGGGTATGTGTGCGAGTGTGGTGCGTTTGTGTGTTGGCTGTGTGTGTGATGGGGAGTGTGTGTGTGGCGTGTGACATGCGGACATGGCAACTGGCAATGCAGCTATTGACACGGCAAACTACGGTCCGGGTAGACCGGCGTTCAATTCCTCTCCACGGATACAATCGGTGGCAATTTTGTCTGAACTGATCTACCACTAGGTCGACTCAGCCTTAAATGGTTACCTGGTGAAATGTGTGAACCATCGCCACGAGGGAGACAAAGGCGGCCGGGGGTGGTGATGGCCACCCACCCCCTTGCGTGTCGTGCCGGCCTTTATAGGTGCTCGCTAGCAACACTTGCCCCAACGATATGTTAAGGCTATACAGGGGATGTTTGTCTTTGCGTGCAGTATAGTAATTCAAGTCAGTTAACCCATAACACCTGCATCTGTCTTGTAACCTACTCCACACTTCACGTGGCCTCAAAGGGCACCTAGCCTGGCACAAGCACCAAGGTGACATCGCTGCCTCTCATGGTGTGGTCCCAGTACTACGTAAGATCCCGATGTGCACTACGATCCCAGTTGCGTCCAAGTTCAACTGCTGACCCTGATGCACAACTGGATACGTCTCTAAATGTGGACTGGCCTTGATCACCAACAACCGAGGAGACAATCGGGCCACTGGCCGTCAAAGGAGTTTGTTTTTGTCCACAGCATCAACCGACCGACATGTGCGTCCTGTAAAGTCACGTAGAAGGGAAGTAATAAAATAATAAAAATAAAACATAATAAAATAATTCTCACGACGTTTCAGCCACAACGCAAGCAGCCGTCCTCTTCACCTGAGGACCGAAAGAACCAATAAGATGAATCCCTGCAGTCACGAAAGCTTTAAATCGAAGAATGTGCGTCCTGATTGCATTAATCAGGGCTTGCGAAACAACTTTCTCAAACAGCAGGGCACAAAGTTACATAAAAATGGGAATTGCTGTGGGTTGTTTTTTTTTCTTTGCTAGGGTGAGTGACATGCACATTTTCCTTCAGTGTTATTGACAAGCGATGTGCACGATATGTCAATTCAGGGATGGATGGATGGATTGCAGAGGAATGGTTGAGAGCGATATGAAGTTGGACATTGATTGAGTGCTGTGACCGCGTGTGTGTGTCTGTATTTACGTGCGTGGTGTCTGTGCTGGGCCTCCCCTAGGTCGACCCAGCCTCAAATTTGTATCTGGTGCGGTGTAAATATCGCCACTGGGGAGACAAAGGCGGTCGGGCGTGGTGCTGGCCACCCACCCCCTCATGTACCGTTCCGGCCTTCATAGGTGCTCGCTAACAGCACTTACCCCTACAGTCTGTTAAGGCTCTTCCGGCAAGCGAGGCTACGTTGGCTTGGTCATGTAACCCTTAAGCCCAGCCACCACATGCCCAAGCAGCTTCTGTTTGGCCGGATAGAGGAGGTTAAATGGGCATGGCATGGGCTAGAGAAGAGATGAGCTGATTCTGTGCAAGTGGGTGTGGAGCTGAGTGCACTTGCCGATGACTGGTACTACCCGTATCGATATTGGCCTCTGTGGAGGAGCAGGAGGAGGTTTGTGTGGGCAGTTGGAGGCAGTCGTGCTCCATCAAACACGGAGAGCAGAGAAGCGACGCTCACAACAACGGGGAAAAAACCGCAGAAATATTGTCACAGTGGGGAGTACAGGTGGTCCATATGCCAGTCCGTGTGTGTGTCCGTGTGTGCACGTGGCGTGTCCGTGTCGGTGTTGGGTGGGGCGGGGAAAAGGTGAAGTGCAGACGGCGTTGCTGCTGCTTGCTGATGATTATTATGAAAATATGGTAATGATGAATGGATGATGGTTATTATCATAACGGGCTGAGACGATCCTGGTATCGATGTTAACTCATGCTGCTGGGTCCGGTGCTACTTCAGCCGCTCCACTAATATTGATGTGATTCATATTTCCCTTCAGAGCAATTATTTTGTATGTACTTTACTTGCATAGAGCGTGACACTCAATTACAATCAGCATTACTTGTGTAACTACTACTACTGTACTGTGGCGCACGATGAGATTCAACGGTAGTCACATCGCTTTAATGTAGTTTATTCTCTTTCCCAAACATAGAATTAATGAATTTATATGGGATTCATTTGACAATAAAAAAAATTACACGACGAGGCCATAATAATTGTGGTTTCATATGAGTGACACATTCACACACTATACAGAACGATGCTACGTTAATAGTAGGTTTGAGAGGCAAATGCATCAGTTTCAAAATATTTTAATTAAGGAAAACGTTTTATCTAAGGTCGCCATCAACATGAATATAAACAAATGTGACCATATGTCCCCAAAAGAGATACATGAAAACACATTGTCCTGCGGAGGGAGCTGGTAGGAACGTTGGGTTGCTCGGTCAATGGCCTGCAGGGTCAACAGCGGCGTGGTGTATTCCGCAAATATGTCCGACTGTGAGGGCGGGCACAAGCCGGCGTGAGTAGGTAAAACGTTGAGTTTTATAAGGGCACCATGGGGTGATCAGCCCCTCCTCACCCAGCCCCACCCTCCCACCCCCCACCCAGCCCCACCCTCCCCACCCTCCCCTCTCTACCCAGCCCCACCCCTCCCATTTTTGGATGCACGACGGACGGACGGACACAATAATCCCCTGTGGGCTGGTGTAACCAGGAGGTTCCTACCAGTACAATATGTACGAATATTCTGTATATCTATTGTGCGATTTTGAAATGGGGCCAGTCATGATGCTCTGAGGTGTGCCTGGGTAAACAAGCCTAACAATAATAATCATAATAAAAATGTCATCTTAAATTATAGTGGCTAATCAGTGGCAGGGCAAATAAGCCATATTATCTGGTCAAAGGTCACTTATTTTAAAAATTCCGACCTCATACACTTCAACCGCACACATCTACAGCTTTCAAATCACGGCTCGTGCATTGAAATCGGTGGAGGGGCTAAGGATTAGTGCTCCGATTATCCACTTCTTAGATAAACGGGGAATGGGCAGCAGAGGTCGCAACCGGGTACCCGATACCCGTACCCTACCCGATACCCGGCTACCCGTACCCGGCCGGGTACGGGTAGCCGTTTGCGACCCTGGTGCGGCCGGGTACGGGTACGGGTAGGCCGTGAGTCACTGGTGAGTAACCGTTTGTCACTCATTTCGGGTAGGGTACGGGTAGGGAACGGGTACCCGTACCCGGCCGGGTACGGGTACCCATTTGCGACCCTGGTGTGGCCGAGTACGGGTACGGGTAAGGAATCAAAACCCGTTTGCGACCTCTGATGGGCAGTGGCATAGTCGTTATCGCACTGTGTTACGAACCCATGAACCCGGGTTCGAATCACAGCAACGGTTGACGTCAGTGTCAACGAGGCTGCCCTTCGTGACTGCAGCTGAATGCTCTCGTGGCTCGCAGCCGTGGAGTCATCCCATCCACTGCTCATCGCGCTCGTTGCTTAGTGGTGGCAGACAACCTGGGACTCAGATCAGACTGAACTTTCTACCTCCACTGCCCATCAGTCACACGAGCACATGGGTAGCAGCTGTCCAGCTTGCCCTTGAACGAGGCTCAACAGACCGGTGTGTGTGACTTACGGGCCCCTTGGTACGTTGATGCGGCGTCTCGGCTTGTGCCCCCATGCCTGCACGTGACTGTGGAGCTGTTGAGGACTGCCCCATGCCAAATCTAGAAGGTTCGAACGTGTCGTCACATTCCTCATTTGATGCCAATGTCCTCTGCCTTTGACCAAATCACCCGGAATGTGCCCACTCTCAGTATCTCTCGAGCCTGGCTACTAGCGCTCGAATGTGAGTCTGAATGTTGGGCAACGGAAGGAAGTGGAGCTAATATATAAATATTGTTGTACTATACTGTTATGCTCCCACGTCTACACGCCCCGCCTTCACAAACATTCACTGACCAGTATGGTAAAGTGTGGCCAAGTAATCCGTGTGAACCAAACGACATGGGCAGGAGGCCCTCATCCAGCAGTGGGTTGACAAAACGGCTGTAACTCTGCATGTATATTCACCCAGTAGAAATGCAGCGAAAAAATTAGATTGACAAGCGTCGAATCTTGATTAGTTTTCTAACATTGCATATAAATTCACAGCATGCAAAACCTGGTTATCTGCTTGTTTATCTAATTGAGACTTCTCGCCTACTGGATTCATTATTTATGCATACGCGTATACAATCACGGACGCGATGTGTCCATTAATTAACGTTCCATTTTAACAATTTACACGGATTAATTCACCCGGCTAATTAGTTATCAATGTGCTGCGGTTAAATATTCATGTTCTTTTTAAGTGCTTGATTATATTTGCTGATCACCATATTAATTGACTTTTAAAAATATCGATTGTGTAGCGAAATGTAATCATCTCAGGAAACAAACCTATATCATAGCATTTCGAGAGATAAGTACTGTGACTGAGCACCTATTCAGAATCTCCCTGCATGCACCTAATATCGTCATATGTCTGCGGATAAGCGGCGTTGATCCTGGTTAATACCTGGATGGATAACGGTCAGGACTTGCCAGGCGACTCACGTACACCCTGCTACCTCGGCATGCCTAATGCTGATGGGCAATGACCGCACCACGTGCTCATTTGATGCTGAGTTGACCTTAGGGGGGGTTCCAGATAGGATGATCCAGCAAAGTCTCGACGAGTCTCTGGAATATTTATCGGCATGGTTTACGTGGGAGGAAGCTGCAGTGTGTACGTGCGCATTTACAGCGATGCGTCAAGCCACTCGTGAGTCAGGCCCTTGCCACACCATCTGTATTGCATTATTTTATATATATAGATATCGAAGTCAGTTGACTTAGAATATTCCGTTTAACACGTAGGCTTTCGCGACCAATATTATTCATAATAATCGTTTTTGGGCTAAATCGCGTTATTTATAAATGTGTCGTAACCCTCCACCACCCGACACGGCCAATCAGCAAAAAATTGTCACGTTGAAAAAAGACAAATAGATCACTACTTTAGCCCACCGGTGTGTTGAAGAGTGAAGCCACAACATTTACAATTTTTTGAGTAGCACGACGTTTCGCTGGTAATTGCATCCAGCATCATCGGGCAATTCGCCAGAATGGTGATGTTGGATGCAATTACCAGCGAAACGTCGTGCTACTCAAAACATTTTAAATGTTGTGGTTTCACTCTTCAACACACCGGTGGGCTAAAGTAGTGAACTATTCGTATTTTGTCAACGTGACACTTTTTTGCTGATTGGCCGTGTCGGGTGGTGGAGGGTTACGACACATTTATAAATAACGCGATCTAACCCAAAAACTTTATTATGAGTGACTTAGAATATATATACACATCAAATGTCAAGATAGTGTGACTATCCTACCTGTAACAATCAAAGATTACTCTCATATTGTTGCAGTCATATTAAATTAATGTGTGACAAGTGGCATGGACCCTGCCTCATCATTCTAGCAAGGCTACGTATAGGTCACGTCTGCTGCTGATAATGTATTCACATAAAGCAAGATAATTAAACAAGGAGCATTTGGAATTCACAATGAACAGTAAAGGTGCACATAACACAACGGAACTACATACTATCACAATACATGCTTTAACATATTTTAATGTAGGTGTAGGAAATTGAAATACATTTTGAGCAAATTAAATACCAACATTTTGAGAACAATGAAATTCGCAAATGGGAAAAGGCACGCCTAATTATCACCATCTGCCATTCTTTTTCCCAACGTGTTTTAACATTTCTTAGCGCCTATTTACCCCCTCTTCCAAGTGTAAGCGAAGGAAGCTGTGAGGTCTCCTGGAATTTAATTTTAAAAAACGGTCATTAAATTAGAGCAATTAAATCAGTATGGTAATTAGTAACTAATTAGTCAACTTCATCTGGGTTTTTTCCCTAAGCCTCCACCTAATCACCTCAACCTGCTGGCTCTTTGATGGCCCTATGCGCCATGTAGCTTCTAAAATGTGTCATTAACACGCTAAGTGTCATAGACAGATTGCGACCTCTCTGCTCTATTGTACTGGCAATTGTAAATTTGTGTCTGCAGTCGTAATGCTGGTAGCATATCTGCACAGTTAAACTGTCGCGCATTGTACTACGAACCCAGTGACCTGAGTTCGATTCCAAACCGCGACTAGAATTCGTTACAAGTGATATAACTATGAGTACCTGGTGCTGTGTGTAAACATCAGTAATTGGTGAGACAAGGTCAGAGTGAGATCAGGTAAAAGGGCCAGGCAGAGATGATCTCCCAAATAAGCTGCTGAGGGAGGGTGGCGGTTTTGTGCATGCCATTATTGCAGCAATTTGGACCACAGGACGGGTTTTGTAGGATTAGAAGGATGCTCTGGTGGTCCACCTGTTTAAGAAGGTGGGATCGCACTGATGACTACATCTTCCAGGGCATCTCAGTGTAACGGGCAAAGGTCCAAGCAAAGATTATTTCAACATCGCCTTGACAGCCGTGCTGAGGAGAGGCTTTCGGCACATCCCCGTAATGCATCCATTCCACGTGGCAAAATTGTGCCAAAATCCGGAACTTGAATTGAGCAGATTGAATGTTGCCACAAGCGTCCAGGAATCAGACTCTGCGCGTGATTTCAGAACGGCAGTGCGTGAAAGGTGTGGAAATGACTGCAGTATCAGCTTGGCAAACCCTCACTGACTGCGTGAAACCAATTAAAATACACTCGTATTTATTATTTGCTTTGGAAACTCTAACAGCCACGCGACTAGTGCACAGGATTAGGCCCTGACGTAGCCTTTACAATGTGAGCTTCTTTGGCTATGCGTGAATCCACCCTGCCATGTGTTTTTATCTTGCACGTGTGGCCCGTTGCTGCTTGAATACCAAGACATGTGCTCATGCCATCTGTAATAAGCAAAACGCCTGAGAATTTTAAGATTCAGACCATCCATACTAGCAGCAAGAAACGTGTGTTCCTGTCATCATCATTTGTGCAGCGCAGAGAAATAGGTATATTGTTGAGGCCTAATCCAAAGTAATCTAAGTAATTCAAATAATAGTAAACAATTAATAATCATACTATACGTAACATAGGGAACCAAACATTTTGAATAAGGTTTATAGAAAACCTAAAACATTATTAATTGCAGAAAATGAGCTGCAAGACAATGAGTTCAATAACGTTAAGTTGAAAATCAATCAGTCTACATATTTCACTGAAGGTTGTCCTACAAGCAGGCCGATGCGAGCACGCGAATTCCAGGCATACCTTGGCTGGCCAACTTTTTTCGGTAGGGAACATTTTTTTCCGGAATAAAAAAAAATATCACAAGACACACACTGCCAGCCGTACACTTTAGAGGTGACTTGTGGACAGCACATGCCCTGCTCGGCTACCGGGAGAACGAAACCACATGCTTTCTTTCCCCGGCAATAGCCATTGCTGCTAGAAATCTGCTAAAACCATTTCTGGGTTGTGCCAAAATGTCTGCACCCTCAAAAAATTAGTGTGTGGCTGCACTCACCTCGGAGCTGGTGGTGGAATGTCTCCATGTGCATGCCGAGGACAATTTTTCTCCAGAGGACAAATACTTAACTTATTGAACCTGTAGTGATGATCAACCGAGTTGTCCATCGATGGGAATTTGAACTCACATTACTCCGATTGTACGAGTATAGTTGAGCACTTTGAGGCGTACTTCCCGATACTGTCTGCATATTAAGACGAAGATGAACAGGTTGTCATAGAATCTTGATTTGAAGCTTTCGTGACTGCAGGAATCCATACTCGTTGGTTCTTTCGGTAAAGTCACGTGGGTAGAAATAAAATAAAACAAGGCAGCGGACATCGTGTTGCTCGCAGCAGACAACGCAGCTGTCGTGATTTCCACCTGAAGACGGGCGCTTGTGTTGCGTTCGAAACGTCGTGGTTTATTTTGTTTCATTTCTACCGACGTGAATTTACCGAAAGAACCAAAGAGTAAGGCGCAAGTGTGGTTGATGCCACCAAGCCTTGCCACCACCTCCTTCTGCCGGAATCCACCACTGTTGAACAGCTAATACCACACGAGCAATGTTCCTATTGAGAGACTAGACTACTTTTGTGGGAAGTCAGCTATGGTTCCATTTATATAGACGTGTCGCAACCATGTGAATTTGATATTTCATCGGCTGACTCAGCACTCTCCCAGGAGAAGGCCAACGTGACGAGGTTATCAGGGACCAGAGCTGTTGATGCCAACAAACCGCTTCATCCCTTCTGCTAGATCCCACAGTTGTTGTGAAGTTTACAACCAACTTCTGAGGTCCGCTCGTACAATCTCATCATCATCATCACTGTCTTCAGGGTTAGATCTTCGCTGACCTCCGGATGCCACTCCAATGCCAGTCGCAGTAAACCGCCCCCACTTCCATGAATTTATTTTGTAGCCAGGCCAAAGCACATTGAGCGATAGTTATTGGTGCAATGAAGACCAATAAAAATTAAGTATGGATGTTGAACTTTTTTTGCACCGTACATAGCCAACCGTGCTTATCGGAGGTGTGAATAAGGGACAACAAACTAAACACAACAATCAGTTCTAAAGAAATTAGTTTTCAATCGAGAAAACTTAATTATTTTATTTACTTTAGATAATAATAACTTTAAATTATTCTAGTTCGTTAACATGGCTCTGAGTCTCTGTGCTTTGGCTATGATACGCTTTCATAACGGACTACCCACCAGCTATATATGTGTTTTCACTTAATGCCGTTTATCATGGCCATAGGGATTAAAATGTACTTACGTTGTAGCTGATGCCAAGTCGGAGCTACAGAGCAAACAGAACTGAGGTTATGGGTTCTAAAGCAGGTTCTAGCCATATGTGATTAAACTAGGTTCTCAAGTGTAACCAGTTTATAGTCCCGAGATGAACATAAATAGAATAATAAAGCGTTTTACTTTATTCTGCCTAGCGAGGCTATGATGATTAAAAGAATCAATACAGTATATTGGATAATTGACTTATGAAATGCCACTCTTTACAGGGCTTGAATAATAATGATAATAGGCATTTATCCCATCCACATTTGCTGTCCTTTTTTATTGAATACAACTGGCCAAATTGAACCATAACATTTGGTAAACTGTTACAACTCCTGAATTCCTTTAACACCGAGAGACATTGCATTTATGTTTCAAACTGTTGCTCTCATTATGATCACTCAATATTATATATGTATAGATATGACACAAAAGCCATTGAATGACATTTGGTTCTGCACGTCACTTTGGATAAATTCCAGCTTGGAAAATGTAAATGTTTCGCTTGTCACGAGATGAAAATTACCGTGCAGCAAGTTGGGTGGGAGAGGACTGTTCCCTCGTGCATGGACCAGAGGTCACTGAACCGGATCTCGGAAGTAGTTTTGTGACATCCAGTTCCTACATTTTAACGCAGGGCGTCGCATTGCTCTGCGAGAGTTCCAAATTGAGGTTTTTTTGGTCAGGATAATAGCACAATCAGAATAATAGTGTGGAACGACACAAAAGAAAATACAAAATAATTAATGAAAACAAAAATTCGAACCCTGGTGACTCATTGTACCTGAGCCAGTAGGGCAGATGACATCACCCACCCCGTCTGTCCTCTCCATTATATGTTAAACTATACACTGTAATGTTTCATCAATATTTTACTTTCCAAAGTACGGGCAGTCAACCTCCACTGCTGGACGATGGCATTGTGGAGGCCTTCATCCAGCAGTGGATTGGCGAAAGGGCTGTATGCACATCGCGTGTTATCGTGCATTCCCGACATACAGGGGAATGGAGGATCGTGCGTCGTGTGGTAAATTAAAGTTCTTCTTGGTTCTTTCGGTAAAGTCACGGAGAATGGAAATAATAAAATAACAACAAAAAACTCATTTTTACGACGTTTCGGCCACAACGCAAGCAGCTTCTCGACAGATCTATTTTTATCTCAACAGATCTATTCTTCACCTGAAGACGGCTGCTTGCGTTGTGGCCGAAACGTCGTGAGAATTATTTTATTATGTTTTATTTTTATTACTTTATTATTCCCATTCTACGTGACTTTACCGAAAGAACCAAGAAGATGAATCCCTGCAGTCACGAAAGCTTTAAATAGATATTTAAATTAATGTTATTGACGAATCATTGATCTGTGCTTTGCTTCCTCGGATTTCTATTGTCCCTGCACAATTTTCTCATCGGAGCTCATGCGGGGCCACGTGATAAATAAACCTCAGCCTCAAAGGATGCGGCTTTCTTCAATTGCTGCGGCTCGTGGCAGAACACATGCGGCTGTGGCACTGCGTGTGTGCGCGTGCATCTGTGCTCGTTGCGTGTGTGGGTTCCTGAGTGATTACACTTGTTTTTTTGAGTGCAGTATTAATGTTACTAGCTAAACATAGTTCACTGAACGGAAAAGAGAGGGCGATTGTTTCCACCGACAGGTTTTTTATTAAAGCTGTATTATTCACAATTCGCAATTTTTCTCCCGTAGGTAGCCCTTCGGGAGAAACATTTCATTACGACACTTGATGGACATTTAGAGGCCAGTTCATTTTCTGGATAAAATCGGAAACATTTCACCATTGGCAATTCGTGAACGGCCGTTGTATTTGTTTACCAAACAACGAAACCATCCCACCAGTGCTCATCGCACAATTGATCAACTTTCATTATCACCTCCAATGTACACCGCGCCTCCCATACGGCTCGTCTCGAGGAGCCCCACGACAGGGGGGCCCCTGTATGGCAGCTGTCCCTGTGCAGCACGAGGCGAACGCAGCATCGGCCAGCAAAGTGGGCATTCATCTGCCGGTAGGGAGCGATGGTGACACGTGGCTTTTCGGTGTTTTAATTTGGGAGTAATTTTGCACAATTGGCAAATTTGGGCCGTGATGCTAATCTTGACTTAGAGCTTTCGTCACTGCAGGAATTCATATTCTTTGGGTCTTTCGGTGAAGTCACGTAGATAGGTTCAAAGGCTCAGCCGGCTCAGCCTGATGACGACCGCTTGCGTCGCGATCGAAACGTCGCAGTTTTTTGTTATTTTCTTTGAACCAATCTACGTGACTTTACCGAGAGACCCAAATAAGATGCTAATCTTTTTTGAATAACCTCGTGAAATCTTTAACATCTGCAGTGAAGCAGGCGGCGTGTATTTCACGGCGAATACACCCGCAATGCAGTATTAACCAGGGTGGCCGGTAGGCTGGAACCGGCAAACGCGTCATTGCTGGGCCATGTCAATCCATTTGCGGATCAACAGTGGGTGGGTGTTTAGGGTGGAGTCACAGTGGCAGAAATGTCATCATCTCGATCCATGGGCAAGTCGCCCGTAGCTGTCCACTGCACATTTCGTCATTAGTTTCCACTTTCCACTGTCTTGTGCCAAGATGCTCAAGTCGTGGCCACATCTTTCTGGCAAGCAATCTCTGATGTCGTCGTCAAGCCGTTCTCTCTTAGGTCTCCCTCTCTTTCCGGTCTCTTCCATTTTTACAAACAACGAATATTTTTTTTTATTTTCCTGTTGTTGTCCATCCTGCACGCAGTGCCGGATTATCCTCGAAGCAAAAGTATCAAAAGTAGCTACATATGCTAAGGGCTCCGCAGTTTTAAAGGCCCTGCACTAAATGCTTTCAAGCTATCAATTACGGTTCAGTGATTCTGCACTTTCTATATTACTATAGTACTATACTGCCTTCAACTTTTATCAACAACTGGGTGTTCAAGGTGAGCGATTTGTGGTATTATCTGGCTGTATAGCAAATGAAAAAATACAATTACTTTACTCTGCAAGTTAAACATTTATGTGTATTAATATTTATGTTTTTATTTAGGGCCCCTTTATAACATGATGCTACAGGCCTCGCACTCGATTAATCCGACACTCCCTACAAGTTTGTCCAAACGGTGCCAGTCCTCTTCCATGTGCAACATTTTCCCCTGAGAGAAGGGAGATGCAGATAAGATAAGCTTTAAACAAATGTTATTCGCGATTTTAAAGTGAGCTGATATTTGGTTCACTCATATTCACGAATCTGGGGCCCATTGTATTTCCTCGTATTACCCCTGACCCTCAGTATCCTAAAGATGATCTTGTACTACGTGACTTTACCGAAAGAACCAAAGAGTAATTCCTGCAGTCACGAAAGTTCCAAATAAAGTATGATCTTGAACTATTCAATCGTATGCCACCAATGGTCTCACACAGTGACACTGTGCCTGCATCCAAGTGTAACGGGGTCGGTTAGGTTCATGATAACGTTGCACGATTGCGTTAATTATCTTGTTGGGAGATGGGGTGGGAGAGGTATTGTGAACTGATCGTGGCATTGTGCGACCAGTGGCTTGCACCGGTACTACTGGAAGGTGAGCAAACACTTGCGGTTTTGACAGATGGCCTCAGCTATATATAGGTAAATAAATACAGCTACTGGACGTGAGGCTGAAATGAAAAATAAATCGTCGGAAGTGTATGTTTAGTG
Organism: Lethenteron reissneri; assembly: GCF_015708825.2. Taxonomy (NCBI): domain Eukaryota; kingdom Metazoa; phylum Chordata; class Hyperoartia; order Petromyzontiformes; family Petromyzontidae; genus Lethenteron; species Lethenteron reissneri. The sequence goes on from NC_083822.1 coordinate 5,204,359, forward strand.
CAGTGGGGGGTGGGAAACCTCGAAAAAAATTTCCACTCAAACGAACACTCATCTCCTGTTTACAGTTCAAAGCCTCTTGCGAAAATGTCATATTCCCATGGCAGAGGCAAGATATCCCGACAAACACTGTTGTTTTATAAAAAAAAAATAACAAGTATGTCGGTGGCTAACGATCCATGAATATTTGTGAAAGTTTTTGGCAATTGTTTCGTGAATATTGTTGCAACACGAGGTGGCACGCTGGTACAGTGATTGGCGCAATGCTCCATGAACCTGGAATCCTCATTTTGATTCCTGGCCAAGGCCAACGGTGAGAGACGAGTGGTAGCTGGACCCCCCACCCCCCAACCACGCACTGTGGGTCACCACCACACTCTGACCAGTGTGATGTAGTGTGGTTAGTGCGATGTAGTGTGGTTAGTGTGATGTAGTGTGGTTAGTGCGATGTAGTGTGGTTAGTGTGATGTAGTGTGGTTAGTGCGATGTAGTGTGGTTAGTGTGATGTAGTGTGGTTAGTGCGATGTAGTGTGGTTAGTGTGATGTAGTGTGGTTAGTGTGATGTAGTGTGGTTAGTGTGATGTAGTGTGGTTAGTGTGATGGAGTGTGGTTAGTGTGATGTAGTGTGGTTAGTGCGATGTAGTGTGGTTAGTGCGATGTAGTGTGGTTAGTGTGATGTAGTGTGTTTAGTGCGATGTAGTGTGGTTAGTGTGATGTAGTGTGGTTAGTGTGATGTAGTGTGGTTAGTGTGATGTAGTGTGGTTAGTGTGATGGAGTGTGGTTAGTGTGATGTAGTGTGGTTAGTGCGATGTAGTGTGGTTAGTGCGATGTAGTGTGGTTAGTGTGATGTAGTGTGGTTAGTGCGATGTAGTGTGGTTAGTGTGATGTAGTGTGGTTAGTGCGATGTAGTGTGGTTAGTGTGATGTAGTGTGGTTAGTGTGATGTAGTGTGGTTAGTGTGATGTAGTGTGGTTAGTGCGATGTAGTGTGGTTAGTGTGATGTAGTGTGGTTAGTGCGATGTAGTGTGGTTAGTGTGATGTAGTGTGGTTAGTGTGATGTAGTGTGGTTAGTGTGATGTAGTGTGGTTAGTGTGATGTAGTGTGGTTAGTGCGATGTAGTGTGGTTAGTGTGATGTAGTGTGGTTAGTGCGATGTAGTGTGGTTAGTGTGATGTAGTGTGGTTAGTGTGATGTAGTGTGGTTAGTGCGATGTAGTGTGGTTAGTGTGATGTAGTGTGGTTAGTGCGATGTAGTGTGGTTAGTGTGATGTAGTGTGGTTAGTGTGATGTAGTGTGGTTAGTGTGATGTAGTGTGGTTAGTGTGATGGAGTGTGGTTAGTGTGATGTAGTGTGGTTAGTGCGATGTAGTGTGGTTAGTGTGATGTAGTGTGGTTAGTGTGATGTAGTGTGGTTAGTGCGATGTAGTGTGGTTAGTGCGATGTAGTGTGGTTAGTGCGATGTAGTGTGGTTAGTGTGATGTAGTGTGGTTAGTGTGATGTAGTGTGGTTAGTGTGATGGAGTGTGGTTAGTGTGATGTAGTGTGGTTAGTGCGATGTAGTGTGGTTAGTGTGATGTAGTGTGGTTAGTGTGATGTAGTGTGGTTAGTGTGATGTAGTGTGGTTAGTGTAATGTAGTGTGGTTAGTGCGATGTAGTGTGGTTAGTGCGATGTAGTGTGGTTAATGTGATGTAGTGTGGTTAGTGCGATGTAGTGTGGTTAGTGCGATGTAGTGTGGTTAGTGCGATGTAGTGTGGTTAGTGTGATGTAGTGTGGTTAGTGTGATGGAGTGTGGTTAGTGTGATGTAGTGTGGTTAGTGCGATGTAGTGTGGTTAGTGTGATGTAGTGTGGTTAGTGCGATCTAGTGTGGCCAAGCAATCCACCCAACCCATAGCCTACGTTCAGCATTGGAATGACAACGTTGCGTAAGTAATATTTTGTTGTTGAAAATTGTTTTTCACAACTTCTAAAATAGCAACTCGGAAGTAAAGAATGTGATTTTCTAAGTTCATGTGAAAAATATTTTGGGGCGAGCGTAGACTGGCGGACGTTTAAAAGCCACACATATATGAAGAATAACAGGCGGTGGTTTATTTTAGTTGAACGAGCACAGAGTTTAACGTTACTCCGGTTAATATTTATGTTTTCAATGAGGTGCCCGTAAAAGAGTGGAAAGCGGTATGCGAGACCCATCTGTGCAGTGGAGTTTCAATGTCATCCACCGTAACGCATTCAAGTTCACCCTTCTGTGCAAAGCTGCGCCATAACAACAGCGCCCTCTAAAATAAAGTCTTTAGACTGAACGTCTCTTCTTCGTTTTCTTGGGTCTTTCGCTAAGTCACGTAGAAGGGAAACAATGAAATAACAAACATATAAAACAATAACATTCTCACGACGTTTCGATTGCAACACAAGTAAGGTCCATAAAATATCCGTCGGAGCGTTAGCAATGCGGCCATTTGTTTAACCGAGTGCGAATAGACTCGGCCCATCATCACCCCGGGGCCGATAAAATGAATACCACTTTGGAGAGAAGTCGACAAAAAGTGGTTTGCCTTCTACACGAGGACGAGGATTGTCTCCCTCCATGGGAATGCTGAATTTCCGTCACTGGTTTAGCACCACCGACAGAGTTCAGTAGAGAGACTATATGGTAGTCACCATTTGATAATTACCACTGACACAACAATTAACGGCAATTGCTATATAGGGTGGTGAGTTTTGATTTAAAGCTTTCGTGACTGCAGGGATTCATATTATTGGTTCTTTCGGTAAAGTCACGTAGAAGGGATACAATAAAATAAGAAAAACATAAAACAATAACATTCTCACGACGTTTCGATTGCAACACAAGCAATCATCATGTGTTGCAATCGAAACGTCGTGAGAATTTTATTGTTTTGTATTTTTCTTATTTTATTGTTTCCCTTCTACGTGACATTACCAAATGAACCAAGAATATGAATCCCTGCAGTCACATACGCTTTAAATCAAAAAGTCTTCTTCGTTCATAAGAGTTTCGGACCAAGTTCATAACAGTGTGCTAGTGATGTAGCACCTGGCGTCCACCAGACGGATTCCATTTGCACCTCCAGCAAGAACGTGTGTTGGGCGATGATCGGTGCCATGAGTGATGGATTCCACTTCACCAAAGTCGCGTACATAGACTCGTCCAGAAACCCATCGATTCACTTTGAGACCCATAACATTTTGAATGTATATGGCGTTCCTTGCATGCCTGGTAAGCTCAAAGTAACTTGCATCAATTCTAGATTTGAAGCTTTCGTGACTGCAATGATTCATACTCTTAGTTTTTTCGTTAAAGTCACTTAGGTAAAAAATGAAATTAAAATTAATAAAAAATTAAATAATAAAAATCACGACGTTTCGGAGGCAACACAATTCTCCGTCATCAGGTGGGACCGTCACAGCCAGATTTGCTGTATCAAGTGATTTTTATTATAATTTTATTTGTATTAATTTTAATTTCAATTTTTACCTACGTGACTTTACCGAAAAAACTAAGGGTATAACTTGCATCACATCTCATCTTAAACATTCCAAGAGCACCCCTCGTGGCAGCTGTTTGTCTGTGGCATAATCTGCTTCCAAATGGACATAGAGACCCCCTAGACTCACAGATACGCAACGACTCACATAGAGACCCATAGACTCACAGAGGACCATAGATTAACGCAGTGACCCATTCTGTCTGTGTAATTTGATGTGAGTGATGTATTGCACTTGGCCGCAGCTGCGATTCCTTATTCACGAATTCAGGGAGGAGAGAGCCGCACCTCCCAGGTGTGGTGATCACGTGGTGGTTATGCGCACTGCAGTGTCAAGGATAAGCCAGGCAGTTCATTCGTTGCATCTGCAATGAGCATCTTGTTGGGGACATCGCAGGCTGACCCTATATCTGGCCGCCAGCTATCTGTGTCTGGCTTACAAAAGCACGTGCTTTTGCTGTATAAATAAATGTTGGCTTTGCTGGAAAAATAAAGGATTGTTATTGCGAACCCTATGATTAAATCACCTGCAATGTGCCCGATTTCATCAGATCTTGGAAGTCAAGCTATGGTTGGTTGAGCCTAGATGGTGGTTGTATGGGCAGCCACCATGAATAAAACAGGTGTTATCAGTTGCTGTGGCGATAACATTGTAGGCAGCAAAGGGCAGTGCTGCAAACTGTAACTTTCGACTGTACTAAGTTCCCACGACTAGGCTGACTGCTTTTACCGACCCGCACTGACCAGCGGGGTGAAGTATGGTCAGATAACCTCCACGACCCGCACGGCGTGGGGAGACCTTCATCTAGCAGTGGATTGACAAAGGGGCTGTACACGTGCACATGTTATAATCACTTTCGAGTGTGTATTTTCACATTGTATGAAACATTTCCCTTTATTTTTCCTCTATTAAAACTAAATCCCGCTGCATTCTTGCACCGTTAATGGCATTTGGCGCAATGACCGCTGTAAAAACAGTCATTTACAAAGGTGGGTCTGTGTTGGGCTGGGAGAATTTTGTACGGAAAGTAGCATATTGCTGTAGTAACAGTTTGAACAGAAGCCCTTGCCCATCATTTGCAATATATTTAAGACCCAATTTCTTAAGCAGTTAATTAGTGTAAACCTTCAAGGTCTATTTCAATGAACAGACAAAAAAATATGTTTCCATCATTTTTAGTTTTTTATTTGACTCTGGTATTTGAGTAAAATCTTTCTCTAAAATATATTTAATTGTGCTGTTGGTGCCATATCATAAGGTGAAGAAATCTCCACCTGGACACTGCCGTACTGAGCAGCGTAACATGATACCTTGGCATGAAATGGCCACTGGAAGATGGCAAGGTTCAAAGTATATTTTGTTTAACCGGGTGAGCACGCAAGAGATCAGAGTGACCTGGGCCACCAACATCACAAGAATGCAGTAAAGCATTCAGAATTACAACAACAACAACAAAACTATAACGTGAAGAATCAGGCACTGAATTAATTTATAAACCACTTCAATTTGTCACATCCAATGGGTATCTTATTTTTAGGATGTTTTTTTCTCTCAAAGAAATGTAAGTGCATTCAATGTTTTCATATGCATACATTTAAATTAATAATTTATTACATTTAACAAATTCGCGGGGGGAGGAAAACTTAAGAATGGAAGGTTGCCACCAGATCACGTGGTAGCTTAATGCAAGTTGTGAGCCCGTGTCCCTGGACGCCTCGATCATCCCCAGTGCTCTGCCAGAGGAAAACTCTACAAACGAGACAGAAAACACAATAAAACATGGTCAGTAAAAATTATATATGCATATATGAAATTCGTTAATGGAATGACAGCCCTGGGTGGTGGATCATAAAACCTCTATTCTCTCGCATGCTGACCCTGAGCATTAATGGGCCCATAATGATGAAACAAAAATGACTACATTTGCAGTGGGGCTTTGCAACCAGGCATCACCGTTGTCTCACGCGGTTTGCAGTGTTTCAGCATAATCCGATTTACAATGGAAATAAGCACTGGGGTGAACCTTGAAATTTGCCCGAGAGCGTGAAGGAAAATAAAGCGAAGAAAACAGGCACTGGGGTTTATCGCAGGGCATGTTAACTTCCATGGTCTCAAGTATTCTTGCGTTTACCAATTACATCCATTCAAGTGTACACTGAGCGGTGATTTGCTGTTCAATGTCTCTTGATTCGAGGGGACAGAGGTGAATTTGCCCAGGGTAGGAAGATGCTACTCCTAGGATCATAATACCAGATATTACGTATTGAATCTCAGGCACAATGGGCAATATCTAAATTGTCTAGGTTTGACCCTAACCGTGCATTGATTATATATATGTATAGCACAGGCCCAAAACCCAAAATGGCAAATGCTCAACAACAAAACCAGCACTATTAAGGCTGTCATTGATAAGAAGTAATACGCATCTTGAATCGAGCAAGGCTACAATAGCTTGGGAAAAGAGTCGATGGGAGGCAATTCCACAGTCGAGCATCATGAGGAAAGAGGCAGAAAGGGAAGTGCTTTGACCTACAGAGTGGTGGTTGAACACTCGATGAGATGGGACAGTCAGTCCTCAACGTGTCAACTCACACTCACACATAGCGTGCAGTGCAAGTAAGTAAGTAGTGGGACTAGGGTCGCCAGCCACCTGGTTTTCTCAGGACATCTACTGTTTGAGTTGGCTGTGCGGGGAAATCTGTCTTCCCAGAGCATTATAAGTCAGCCATATTGTCAGTTTCTGAATAATACACCACTCAAGATAAATGTACTTAATTAGGCAAAATTTCACATCTAATAATTTTTAAAAATGTATATATGTAACTGCCATGTAATCAACACCAATTTCATAGCATAATATGTGGGAATGTATGCCCCCTAGTTGTAGTGGTCTCAGAATAAGTTATATGATGTCTCCTTCTGAGGACCGTTCTCTAACACTGGGTAGTACTGGTTTTCTAGAGCTGTGAATGGACATTCCTCTTATATCATGGAATACAACTGGAAATAAGTATAACCCGTAAAAACAAAGTTTTTCACTATAAATCCTTTATATGCGTGGCGGCTAGAGTCCTCTCGTCCTCTGGCTTGAGATGGCTGCCACCTATGGGTCAGATGATTGTGTGCCAGTATTAAGCAATTGGTAATTAAATATTTAATTTGTTTTCCCTAAACAGTGTAACATTTTGGAAAACAAATTTCACGAACATTAATTGTCTCGCACAACGAGTCTGTGTGCAAAATGTCAGTTCGATTGGATCACGGGAAGTGGGTTAAAAAACGACCGAAAGATTTGCATGGTCGTAAGCAAGCAAGCAAGCGAACTTAATATAAAGGATTTAAAAAGACCTCTTAATAGAGACAAATGGGCACTGAGAGAGGTGAAAGTGGATAAAGGCACTGAAAAAGAGCAAGAATGAGAGACGCATGCCACAGAGACTGGTCACCATAAAACAAGAAGCACGAGAAAGCCAATGAGATGTCCGGTCGTCGAGAGAGTAGGTTGGGTTGGTCAGGTTTAGAGTCGGTGTCTCCCATCTCAAATGAGCAATGGGGTGGAACTCATCTCCATTGGCTGCCTTGAACCAGGAGCAAAAATTCTAAATTCCCACGGTAGAGGCCACAGCGTCTGTATAACATAACCACTGATGACTTCCGACAAAGTGGATACTCATTCTATGGACCCCAGAGGGACGATTAGGTGCTGAGTGGATCTTTGTCCGAGATTTGAACTGGCAACGTTCCAATTTAAAGTGGGCGGGTTGGAGCGTTTGATTAAATCACCGGGCATCCACGAATGCAATCTCGCGGCTCTGCATGTGACCGCATCTTCGGGAACCAAGGCTGTACCTTGCATCACGCTGTCACGTACAAACGCTGTTGAACAGATTTAGCACGAAATGAAAGCGAGCTTAAATGTTCCGCTTTTAATGCAAGCACCCTCATAATGCTCCTTCACGTTTTTCAAAGGACAATGAAATTTGAGCGCACGTGTGCCATGAATAAACTAGACGGTCAAATTGTCCCCAAAGCGATGGGTGAGCCTTTGTTATGCTATTGTTGTTGCTGAGCTGGTGGTAAAAATCCCACATTCCCTTGACAGGGCCATTTACTGTACATAGTGGTGTGCCTCACCAGGTAGTGCCAGATTTATTGAACAGACAATGGAGCCAAATTATTGGCATTGAGACAAGAATTGGTGGCTCGTGGCTCCATTATTTTTTTTATCTTGTTAAGAAATTCATTATAGTGATGATTAAATAATAACATTACGCAAACATCTCCTAGATCTGCCACGCCCTTGCCCCATCTGCCACTCAGACACTTATCCATGCCTTCTCTCTCCCCTATTGATTCCAAAACTCCGTCCTCCCCAAGCCCCAAGTGCCACAAGATGCCTCACCTGCACCGTAAACGAAGCCACGTGAGCCGAATTCTCAAATCCCTCCACCGTCTCCCAACCCAATCCGAGATCAACTACAAGATTGCTCTCGCCATCTTCAAGATCCCCTGTGTACGCGATCTCTTCCCCTCCCTTGATGTCTCACTCTACTCCCCTCCACATGCTGTCGATGCCAAAAAAGACCTAGGCCTTCTGTTGCAGGCTTCAGTCAACCTCCACTCAATGGGGAGGTCGTTACTTCTCTGCTGCTGACCATGTTGTCCGGAATTGAGATCCTCCCCATGTTCAAGTTCAGGCTCAAGACCTTCGTCGTCTACACTGGCTAAAACTGACTGTCTCTTGTCCATCGATCAATTTCCCTGCTCTCATCTACCACCTCACTCCCTCCCCTCTGAGCAAAACAACAGCATGAGTTTTGTTTTAACCTCTTGTTGAGATCCCCTCAAGGTGTGCATGGTCACCCTATTTGTAGACGGTCTTAAAATGTGATCAAATTTAAAAACGTCACATTGCTAACAAAATTGGAAGACGATCATATCAATGGAACTGGTAGATTAAATGAATGTCTCTGATAATAATAATGATGATGATGTTGATAAGGTGAATGTCATTGATGACACGTATTTGAATTGGCGAGGATAATGACGGAGATGAATGGGATTGAAGGATTAAAACGACGACGTTTATCGAATTAATTAAGGAATATTAATGTTGTTGATGAATAGTTGAATGGAATTGATTCATTAAATAGATAACATTAATTGAATTTGTGGCTTTAACTGATAATCATAATGCTGATCAGGAGAAGAACTCACGAATTCTCACTTGTGCTTTGAATGAATGCGCGCACACGGTGGCTGGCACAGCAAGTCGTGTCCATGGTCACTGATTAAGAGGCGTAATAGCACGCCAACACACTAGGACACGCTCACACGTAAACAAAAGGACATTAATAGCCCCATTTTAAACTGCGCAATGATAGACTCATGGGACAAAGTGATGTTAGCGCCTGTTAAGGACAAAATAGCGGTGTGGATAGTAACATGCACACCCACCCACCCACCTTTGTCTCCCTCAGTCCGAATGCTCTTCCCACCGCTGCCACCACCACATCAAAGTGCGATTTGCCACGTGAGGATGCGTGCTCCCGCACACACAGGCACATGTCAGTACTCCAGCCCAGACACTCGCACTCGAATATAATAACACGCTTCGCGCACATATGTGTGGCGCACACACAAAGATAAAGACAAAGATCCCCCGTATAGCCTTCACAGACTGTAGGGGCAAGTGCTGTTAGCGAGCACCTATGAAGGCCAGAACGGTACACGAGGGGGTGGGTGGCCAGCACCACGCCCGACCGCCTTTGTCTCCCTAGCGGCGATGTTTACACATCGCACCAGGTACTCATTTGAGGCTGAGTCGACCTAGGGGAGGCCCAGGACCGGTTCAAATAATCGTCACTGGTGTTTGCCGTGAGCGGGAATCGAACCCGGGTCGCCAGGTTCGTAGCGCAGCGCGCTAACCACTACACTACCGCTCCCCACACACACGCATGCACACACGCACACTCTCAAAAATAACTCGCAGAAATAACTCGCATACCTGCATGTGCAGAAAAGCAAACGAACCCCAACCAGGGCACGCACAAACAGCCCACCAGGGCAGACACATGCACATCAACACAAAGACACCCTGCAAAGCCGACTGCAGCATGTTGGGGACACATCCTGTTAGCAATCACCTGTGAAGGCCGGAACGGGTACACTCATGGGTGGTTTGACCAGCACCACGTCCAGCCACCGCTGCATCTGAAGTGCTGATTTTTAATACACCGCACCAGATACTATTTTCAGGCTGAGTCGACCTAGGGGAGGACCCAATACCGGTTAAGATATTCGTCACCGACGTTGGGCGTGAGCGGGAATCGAACTCGGGACGCCGGGTTCGTAGCGCAGCGCGCTAACCACTGCGCCACCGCTCCCCGCTGTATTAAGTCCTTCACACAGACACACTCGCACGCACTCTCTCGTGCTGATCCGCACGCCGTCACACTTGCCAGACCCAGCGGTCGTGCAGTGAGTGCTGTCAAGCGCAGCCCCCTCGCCTGCTTCGCGTCAACGGTGTTTTGACGCGGCGGGGTCAGTGCCACGTGTACGGCCCCAGAATTGCACTTCCTCCGAACGCAAGTTACAGGGCAAGCAAATTCGTATTGGGCGTCACGGTGGGGAGACGTTAACTACGTTGCTTGGTATACAGGAGGTCACTCTTTGGTTCTTTCGGTAAAGTCACGTATAAAGAGAAAATAATACATTAAATACTAGCATACGACGTTTCGATTGCAACACAAGCAATCATCATCAGGTATAAATGAAATAGAAACACAAATCTAGTATACTTAGAAATGGAATGTAATACAACAGAGAGTCGGATAACATAACAGTCAACACCTTACCTGGTTGATTACGTTCTTCCTGAGAATGCTAAATTTGAGAGAAAGATAAAACACAGAACCAGAAACATATAGACAAACATATAAGCAAACATAGAGAGAGAACAAACAGGAGGTCGTGGGTTCGATCCCGAACCTGACGCCTGCTGCTGTTTATTTGGAGTTGGCATTTGCTGCCCGTCGGTCGCGTGGAGTTTTTCTCCCTCCACATTTAGAGTCAACACGCGTTTAGAGTATGTGCTGCTATACACTTGCACGTGACGAGCCACTTCGTTGAGCTATCATTTGTGGCCAGGTCGCTTCTGAAAAAGAGCTACAAAGCTCAGAAGGCTTTACCTGGTGAAAACATTTTTGATATATACATATAGTTGTTATAGTATTAAACAGCCAACTACACAACACTCACTCTTTCAGCCAGCACGTTGCCCATCCCAGAGCTGGTAGCCAGGGCTGCCAAACACTCAAAATCATTCATGGAAATGGTCAAACATCCCATTGCGCGGACCCTGCCGGTGACGAAACTTGACCTTGGTGAGGTTTTCAAGGATAAAAATATAAAGGGGCAGCCGTGCACTGTCCTGCTCACCGCGCTGCTGGCGGAAGAACATCTCGAGAGGGATGTTGGCCCGCTCTTCCAACGCTGGCCAAATGGAAGTATCCGCACTCTACCCCACGACACGTGACCTGCCAATCGACTCTCTACGGTGCGCCCTCTTAGTCTGCTGGGGTAAAGCAAGGACGTAGTACAAATCGAGTATTGAATGAGTGAGGAAATGTTATAGCCTGTATATTGACTTTAAGAAATATGCAATCGCAAATAAACAGCTCGTACACCTCAGAGATGTGTGCTTTCATTGGTCTGCGTGAACCGGGCAGTGTTCATTTAGTCGGCTTTTTAATGTTTTTTTCCTCTAAGTGTAGCAGATGACGTGTGGAATTCCACCAAATCTTCTTGGTTTTAATTTAGTCAGGAGGATCCTGATACGTTTTCTCAGGTGGGACAGGGGGCAATGTTGCTGTGTGCAATCCCAATTGAGTATTTTTCAGTTAATTGTTCAGCAGTGAGATGGTTGGCCAATACCAGTTACACTATGCTTTTGCTGTGTGAGGAACCCGGAGACAACTCATGCAGAACAGAGGGAGAACTCGAGTTGGGGATCGAACCCAAGTACTTTTGCTGTGAGGCACGAGTGTTGACCACTGGGTCACCCTCCCCTCCCCCACTGACACAAATTTGCATCTTCGCACCACTGTAACACCTGAGTGCCTTGACTGGCCAAACGTTGGGAGTGACATCGCAGTGCCATAGTCACGTGCTACACTCTAAACCGAGAGTAGATGATAAATTCAGTGAAGATTGAAACGCGTATGAGACAGGAAAGTTACATTTAGTTTTTGGTTAACATCTTTAACCAATTAACGTTAAGTGGGCACAAATAGCATTGCTATTTTATACGAAGTTAACTCAATGCAATTCTCATTTTAATCGTATAAGGCCCAAGGTCAGACAGCCAACTGTTCAGTGACGATAGTGACTCTGGGTCAATTGAGAACACATTTGTCAATATTTGGCCATTTCTGTATGATGCCTGATAATATTCCATCATCGTCATCGTCATCGCCGTCTTGAATAAATTCACTGCAAGGTGCCTCCACCCTTCACGGGCCCATAATGCAACAATCCACGCCGCGCCCACGCACCAACCAATTTCACTGCTCCATCTCCAGGGCCTACGCCCATTTGGCTGCTTTCATTTCCTTTGGCTGCCTCTAAGTAGTTATTCTTGTCCACCGGCTATCATTCCTCCAAGCGACGTGCCCTGTTCAAGCCTACTTATTTTCCTTCGCAGTTAAAATAATACATTTAACCTGTGTGTGTGTGTGTACTCTAATCCATGTGTTCTGCTCTTTGTTTCTCAGTGTAATTCCAAGTATGCCGCTCTCCAGATGTATTGGTACTCTAATGAATTGCCTTGCACAGTACAGCAGTGATCCTTCCACGCTCCCTGAGCCGATGCTCCGAACAGACTCAGTGGCGTGCACTTGAAAGTGCCGTTGATAAGTAACGGAATCCTTTCGTGTCATTTGGAATTTATGTCCCGTGTTTCCCGGATTATAAGACGCGCCTCAAACTTGTGGAGCCGGTTTCAACAAAGCTCTGCTATCCATAATACAGCGGGGGGGGGGGGGGGGGGGTTCGATCGCGTAAATATAAATGTGTCGCTAAACCCGCCATCACATTTATATATACGCGATCTCACCCAAAAATCCTCTATTATGGATATTAGTCGCGAAAAGCCAACGTATTAAAACTCTGCTAACCTGATCTCACACATACGCACATCTAACGAATTATAAGACACACTCCTGACTTTTATATTTGTATTAAGACAAACACAAAATTCCGAGTGAAACGTTTCAAATGCCTAGGTTTAAAGCCAAAAAAGTTCAACATTTTTATGGGCCGAAATTCAACTATTTTTTTTTCAGATGTTCCCACTGATAACATTCACTCGCGGTTACGCGACTGACCGATTGCCTGGCAGGACATGATTTTCAAACGTCCCCCTTTTTCGCTGTGAAATATCTATGGCAATACTTTTGTTGTGATTTAAAGTAATGGTTTAGTTCCATGCTGTGTCATTGTGACACGGGTTGGTCTTCTTAACAAGATGCGTGTAAGATAATCTTCCTAACTGTGTAAAACGCCGTAACTTTATAACAACGAGCATCTTCATCAACTTCGTTACGGGTAAGACTCACATATCCGTGCTACATGTTAGCGTTGTAACCATTCTGTCACATTGTTAGGATTTCCATCAGTCACTCATTCACTAAGTCGTGATCGTCTACGTGCGATGGATGACAGGAGGACGTTTAACGTGCCAAGCTATGAATAGCACATGCGTGTGATGGCATTACTGATAATGTATGTCTCACATCCACTGAGCTAAATTAAGGAACAAGCACATGCACGGCACGTTTTGTCCCTCCCCAATTGGACGAACGCCTCCCCCACACTGTACGTGGTCGTGGGGGTGATGTAACCATACTTCCCCACGGTGGTCAGTGCAGGTTGGTGAGGGCGGGGAGCGTACCCCGCAGCAGCCTACAACACCTCTGTATGCGTAGTGGTCACCCATCCAAGCATGATCCAGGCTCAATGCTGCTTAGCTTCTGAGGGTCTGATTTGCATTGAGTGCATTGCGGTTGAGTTGGTCATAGGCTGATTTTGTTTATCGAAGGAACAGCTCGACACAATTGCTCGATGCCAAAGTTTACTTCGCTTCTAGTCAAATCAGAGTCCCTTACTCAATCAAGCACGGAGCCACCATGCTCATTTCGTCTGGGAGTGCAAAGCCAGCGGTGGAAATTCCACAGTTCCATGATAAAGTGTATCAAGAGGACACTTATTTAAATAACTGTCAGAATGATGGGCTGAGTCAATGTCTGATGCTTGTACTCGCCTGGACAATGTGGTCGCGTTCGTGTATGGGTGTTTGTATTGAGTCTTATTGTATCTTCAAGAAATGTCCACCCCAATGCATTACTTAACTTACACTGGTAAGAACCTCCTGGTTACACCAGCCCACACGGGATTATTGTGTCCGTCGTGCAGGGAGAGGCTGGGTGGGGATGGAGGGGCTGGGTGGGGAGGGGCTGGGTGGGGAGGGTGCGGCTGGGTGGAGAGAGGAGGGTGGGGAGGGGCTGGGTGGGGAGGGTGGGGCTGGGTGGGGAGAGGAGGGTGGGGAGGGGCTGGGTGGAGAGGGTGGGGAGGGGCTGAGTGGGGAGGGTGGGGAGGGGATGGGTGGGGAGGGTGGGGCTGGGTGGGGGTGGGAGGGGTGGGGCTGGGTGGGGAGGGGCTGGTCACCCCGTGGTGCCCTTATAAAACTCAACGTTTAACCTACTCACGCCGGCTTGTGCCCGCCCTCACAATCGAGCATATTTGCGGAATACACCACGCCGCCGTTGACCCTGGCCATTGACCGAGCAACCCAACGTTCCTACCAGCTTCCTCCGCAGGAATGTGTTACAAATATATATAATTGTGTATGTATAAAGTGGCGTATGGTACTGCACTGGGCTTTTCATAGGTCAACTCAACCTTAAATGAGTAACTGATGCTGTATGTAAACAACAGCACAGGGAAGGTGCTGGCTAACAGAATTTGCCTTGTTCTGTGTATATACAACGGACCTATAGTTATACACTGGTACATATTATCCAGTGAACATTTGTTTATTATCAAGGTCACACTAATGTGCAGCAGTAGCAGCAGCAACAGCGTACTACTTTCCATCACCTTTTGTATATGAATAACAATGCCACATTGACAGTCTGAAGCCAAAGCAGGCGCACTACATTGTTATTATGTTTTATAATTGCCTGTACATGGTAACGAGCTCCAAAAAAAACCTTACATAAATTAGAGCAAAATTACCCCGGTGGTAACAGCGAATATGATTTGGCACTGACTATCGTCAAAGGGTTGGGCACTTGTAATTGTTAAGAAATGATGGTGGATGTGTGTGTTATGATTACCGCCTAATTGACTTGTCCTGTTGTAAACATGCCGGGTGGTGGTGTCTCCACTGCCCCCCTCGTGACGAGGCGAGCCGACGCGTCTCCCCGCTCAAAACCACGCAGCTCTCATCACCACTGGGGGACTTGAGTCAGTGGTGGACATTTCGCATTCCCTCTGGCACAAGGCCCATGTTGATCGAGCACTTAAGTCTGATGGGCTGCGTCAACCACAACTTGGATGTTAAAACCAACAACCTTCACTATTTACGTCACTGCCTCCTTGTCCGTCAGATCTTCCCATGTTCTGTTTGTCTCCATCACTCTCCCAACTTGTCTTCTCTGTTCCTAGGCCTCCACGACACTGTCCATCCACCTACCCTCCAGATACCCTCTAGGTGGTATTTCACAGACCCTTTCACACGAGCCAGAAAATCTTGGAAGTGGGGAGTACCCACACTTTTGCCCACCGCAGACAGAGCCTGCCGATCGACGAACTGTGATGAACCCAATCTTGATTTGAAGCTTTCGTGACTGCAGCAATCCATACTCTTTGGTTCACGTAGGTAGAAAATAAAATAAATCACGACGTTTCGGGCGCGCACACAAGCGTCCGTCATCAGGTGGGAAAGGACGCTTGTGTTGCACCCGAAACGTCGTGATTTATTTATTTTATACCGACGTGACTTTACCGAAAGAACCAAAGAGTATGTGATGAACCCATTTAGACTGCTGGATGAATGGAGGCGGTGGGGAGGTGGTGGGGAGGGGGGGTGTTTAAGAAACCTTCCCACGTTGTTTCAGCTGTGGCAAATCGGTAACCGGTTTTTGAACCAGTTATATTTTCAATTTGGCTACCGGTCATGCAAAAATGTATTTGAACAAAAACGAGTCGACTTTCGCACACACGCAACTTGATGCACGTATCATGGACATAAGAATACACTTTAATACATCGATGCGTCGTTTCCATACCGTACATTTGGTAAAGGACCTTTGCCCTCCTTTGACATCTTCACTATTGCACGCTTATCAGCCGCTCCAGGTCAATAAGATGAGTGCCACGTTGCGGGAAGTTAACAGCAGTCGCATATGGAGAAGCTGGCCCATGTCAGAGGAATGTGGAAGTTTCTACCTTTGTCTCAAGGCCACCAACAGAGATGAGCAATGTCCACTTGTCATTTGAGCAAGAACCCTGGGTTTTTTTTATATATATAAATGAAAATCATCATCCTCATTCTATTGATTTATTGTAAGACTTTTTTCTAAGGTTATACTTTGAGAACCAATCGGGACGAGCAATCCACCAACACTCATGCAGAGTGTTTTTTGAGAGGGCATGACCTGACCTGGAGTGAACAAATCGGTGGCCACTGACTGTCACCCGCGAACCGCAGTTCGATAAAGCAACGGGCGTCGTGTGAATGCCAGGCAGCGTCACCGTGATGCAAGTTTGGACAAGGTCAATCGAGAGAAAGAGACAGTGGGGATTTCATTCCGTTCATTATTCATGCAATTTTGGCGAACGGATAACACATGGAAATAGTTTCGCGAAAGTTAATTAAATAGATATGTTAAAACAATCAAGATAAAAAGTGTGGCCCGCATTTGAACGGGCATGAGCCGGTGTTCTTTTCCACGAGTGGTCTTGAAGCAGTCATTAAAATGTCCACATTCCCATTCCGTGACAAGGGCTGTCTCTCTGTAGAACGGCCATTGCTAACTTGCCGCAACGTGGCACTCAATGTTTAAACTCCACCAGTAAAGACACACACCGAAAAACACATCACAGGCGTGGAGCATTTCATTAAGCATTCACGTGACCAAAATGCACACACAAATAGGGCATTGGAATATTACAAGGCTGAATGAAACGCATATCAGTGTGGATTTTAACATTCACGAAACAAATGTATGAGACCACTTGACATCAATTTGGAGACACAATGAGTCTTGACATTTCAATAGCAGAAAAAAAATCCATCAACACAATGTCACATTTTAAAAAACTGCAAAAACACACGCGTGTACAGGATTATATATGTTCTGCGCGTTGGAGTTTTGTAGATTTGCAGAAAATTGTTGATTGGTTGTTTAGTTTCAAAAACTCTGCTTTAGTTCTGATTAATTCTGCAGTGAAAAACAGTGGGTAATGTCAAAATCATATTAAATTTCAGCCGTGCGTGTGACAATATTGTAAGATAACAGACGTTTCATTTGATTTGCCTAATACTAATCATTTTCTCATTCGATGCAAAAGACTCTTCTCATCTTAATACAGATCTCTCATTTGTCACAGAATTGTCGTCTCACCCAATATAGAACCTTTGTTTCATTCACAAACTTAATCTAATTATAGCCAGCGCTCACAGAGTGTTGGCCGATACCAATTGGTCTAACACGTAGGCTTTCGCGACCAATATCATCCATAACACAGGTTTTTTTGGGTTAGATCGCGTAAATATATAAATGTGAAACAGGATGACTCACAAATCTGGCTGTCGCCTGATGAAGCTAGTTGTAATTACTGCCGAAACGTCTTACTCAGTTTGTAAATGTTGTGGCTTGACTCTCCAACACACCGGTGTGCTGTACTAGTTACGAATTGGCCACGTTCTGTTTACCTAACAAACCTTGTGATTTGGGTGGTGGCGGGTTTAACGCCACATTTATATATTTACGCGATCTAACCCAAAAAAACCTCTATTATGGACAATACCAATTGGTCATATGACGATACCAGTAACCATAAGCATCCTACTCGAACATGCTTTGTTAATAAATAAATTAAAATGCCACCAAAATCTACTCTCAGTTGTTAGCAACCGCCGTCATCGTAAACCGAGCGAGGCTGATGCGGTTACATGAGCCCGGGGCCCGCCCGAGGGGTTCCTGGTCGTGCTGGTCAACAGGGACGCGAAGCTGTGACGCTCGTCACAATTTTCCTGAGCGCAGGGTCACGTGACCAGGGTTTGTTGTTGTTGTTGTTTGGCCAATTTTTTTACACGGTGCATCATCAAGCGTGCATATATCGTCATCGTAGGGCAGTTAACAGGAATCGATCAATTACAGAGTTGTTTTTGTGTGTATTTAAATATATTTAACTTTCACCTACCAAACATCACTTTTAAGAAGGCCCATAATGTGTGTCCGTCCATGCCAACGTTTGTATGGGAAGTCGAGGCCCACGTAAATAGTCAGGTGGTCGCTTTGGCCCCACCAAAAGGCCCAATAGCAATCAATTATTAACCGACCATTCACGACGGGGTTATACAGGAGCTGGAGCGGTGCCCAATGAACTGGTTTACATAAGTAAGATCCCTGGCCATGGCTACTAGACGATCAGTGGTGAGTGGCATCTGACGTAGTTCTGGGCCCCCTTTATCAACCCGCACTTACCAGCATGGTGAAGTATGGTGGAAAAAACTCCCCGAACCAAATATGTGTGTGGGAGGCTTTCATCGACCCAAGGAATGACAAATGATCAAGAATTATTAGAATATGCCCAGCTATATATCGTACAAATTGGCATCTATATATATAAAATCGTTCATGTCTGTCTGTGTGTGTGTGGACTTTGGCCCATACGCACTTTCATTGGACGGCGGTTGCCCCTGGCAACGGCTAGCCACGCCTTCGCCGCTTTCATTGGACCTGGCAACGGCTAGCCACGCCTTCGCCAAGGGCTGCAGTTTCATTGGACGGCGGTTGCCCCTGCCAACGGCTAGCCACGCCTTCGCCACTTTCATAAGCTCCGTATTTAATTAAATAATAGCCATTACACAGTATTGTTGGAGCGCTAGGGGGGGGGGGGAGGAACGCCACCCGTACCCTGCCTCTTCCAAGCCGACAATTTTAGGCGAGGCCGCAGGCTTTGCACGCTACTAGGCCTCGACACCCACCACGCCACTCTGAGGTAAATTCATCAAAGTTTTTCCTACTCTTCACTACACCCCCACCACAATGTGTGCTATTAATATTACTTTTAAACCCAACGCGCCAACAATCGATTACTTTAATGTTCACTGTACAAATACTCATTAAGCTGGGTGAGCGTACTGCCAGTCTATCATGTACACTGTAGCCTGCTTATTAAGCTCGGTGAGCGTACTGCCACTCTATCATGTACACTCTAGCCTGCTTATGAAGCTGAGTGCGTGTACTGGCAGTCTATAATGTGGACTCTTGCCTGGTTATTATAATCGATTCTTTATATGTTCTTTGTACAAACAGTCATTAAGCTGCTTGAGCGACCCCAGTTCGATTCCAACTCACGCCCACCACCGCTGACGATTATTTGAAACGGACCTGGCCCTCCCCTAGGTCCACTCAGCCTCAAAAGCGTAACTGCTGTCGTGTGTGAACATCGTCACTGGGGAGACAACGGCGGCGGGGCATCGTGGATCCAAGTCCCGGGCGAAGCCGGGTCATGTGTATGTGTGTTTGTGTTTATGTGTATGTCTGTGTGTCTCTATGTATGTGTGTATGTATGTGTATGTATGTGTTTGTGTGTATGTGTGTGTGTATGTATGTGGGTTTTTTTTTATGTCTTTATGTGTATGTCTGCGTGTCTCTATGTATGTGTGTATGTACGTGTGTGCATGTGTTTGTGTGTATGTATGTGTGTGTCTATGTATGTGTGTGTCTATGTATGTGTGTGTAAGTGTGTTAATGTATGTGTGTTATGTGTCTGTCTGTGTCTGCATGTATGTGTGTGTGTATTGTGTATGTGTTTGTGTGCATGTATGTGTGTTTGTGTGTATGTGTATGTCTGTGTGTATGTGTTTGTGTGTATGTGTGTGTATGTATGTGTGTGTATGTGTTTGTATGTGTTTGTGTGTTTACGCTCGCATTACACAAATGTGTTGCTGCTCTAACGCGTTCCTCGCACAGCATTGCCGCTTTATTATTTCAGTCGTTTACTGCCTTACGCACCCTGAAAGTCGTGTGTGTCTGCAGCAAGCGCGTGTATGTGTACCTATGGACGCGCGCGCGTGTGTTGTGTAGGGGGAACGGTAGTGTAGTGGTTAGCGTGCTGTCTGTGTCTGTGTGTGTGTGTCTGTCTGTGTCTGTCTGTGTGTGTCTGCGTGTGTCTGTGTGTGTGTCTGTGTGTGTGCGTGTGTGGTGTGTGGGGAGCGGTAGTGTAGTGCTTAGCGTGCTGTCTGTGTGTGTGTGTGTCTGTCTGTGTCTGTCTGTGTGTGTCTGCGTGTGTCTGTGTGTGTGTCTGTGCGTGTGTGGTGTGTGAGGAGCGGTGGGTGTAGTGCTTAACGCTACGCTGCGCTACCAACCCGGCGAACCCAGTTCCATTCCCGCTCACGGCCACCACCGGTGACGATTATTTGAACCTCCCCTAGGTCCACTCAGCCTCAAACGAGTAACTGGTGTGGCGTATTAACATCGGCACTTGGGAGACAAAGGCGGCTGGGCGTGGTAGATCCAAGTCCCGGGCGAAGCCGGGTCATGTGTATGTGTTTATGTGTATGTCTGTGTGTCTGTATGCATGTGTGTTTGTATGTGTGTGTATGTGTTTGTGTGTATGTCTGTGTGTGTATGTATGTCGGTTTTGCCGCCGTGGTGGATCCAAGTCCCGGGCGAAGCCGGGTCATGTGTATGTGTTTATGTGTATGTCTGTGTGTCTGTATGCATGTGTGTATGTATGTGTGTGTATGTGTTTGTGTGTATGTCTGTGTGTGTATGTATGTCGGTTTTGCCGCCGTGGTGGATCCAAGTCCCGGGCGAAGCCGGGTCATGTGTATGTGTGTATGTGTTTATGTGTATGTCTGTGTGTCTGTATGCATGTGTGTATGTATGTGTGTGCATGTGTTTGTGTGTATGTATGTGTGTGTGTATGTATGTGGGTTTTTTTGTATGTGTTTATGTGTATGTCTGCGTGCCTGTATGTATGTGTGTATGTACGTCTGTGGATGTGTTCGTGTGTATGTATGTGTGTGTCTATGTATGTGTGTGTATGTGTTTCTGTGTTTGTATGTGTGTGTATGTATGTGTGTTATGTGTCTGTCTGTGTGTCTGCATGTATGTGTGTGTGTATTGTGTATGTGTTTGTGTGTGTTTGTGTGTTTACGCTCGCATTACACAAATGTATAATGCGGGTCTAAGGCGTTCCTTACACAGCATTGCCGCTTTATTATTTCAGTCGTTTACTGCCGTATGCACCCTGAAAGTCGTGTGTGTCTGCAGCAAGCGCGTGTATGTGTACCTATGGACGCGCGCGCGTGTGTTGTGTAGGGGGAACGGTAGTGTAGTGCTTAGCGTGCTGCCTGTGTGTGTGTCTGTGTGTGTGTGTCTGTGTGTGTGTCTGTGTGTGTGTCTGTGTGTGTGCGTGTGTGGTGTGTGGGGAGCGGTAGTGTAGTGGTTAGCGTGCTGTCTGTGTGTGTGTTTCTGTCTGTGTGTGTCTGCGTGTGTCTGTGTGTGTGTCTGTGTGTGTGTCTGTGCGTGTGTGGTGTGTGAGGAGCGGTGGGTGTAGTGCTTAACGCTACGCTGCGCTACCAACCCGGCAAACCCAGTTCGATTCCCGCTCACGGCCACCACCGGTGACGATTATTTGAACCTCCCCTAGGTCGACTCTGCCTCAAACGAGTAACTTAACTACTGTAGCGTATTAACATCGCCACTGGGGAGACAAAGGCGGCCAGCCGTGGTAGATACAAGTCCCGGGCGAAGCCGAGTAGTACAGCTAGTCTTATATAATACCTCGTTGCTTGTATCTCCATTCTTGTGTACCGGTGAGCAGTGTTATGGGGGGAGGGGGTGTGCTCTGCACTATAATATCAGCAATCTAGATGAATTTCCAGGTCATGATGCAAAATTCAGTCATTGACAATTGGCATCTAATCCCGTTCTGGCTCTCCCATAGGTTCATTCAGCCACAAATAGTCGTACTGGCCTTGTGTTTGGCGTGATTGTGGACTTCAGAACCAGAGAGACAAAGCTGGCCCAGCTCGCGTAGTGTCTGTTTCCTCTGTCATACTCAGCACTCAACTATTTAAAACGAAACTATTTTTATTTTACCAGGTAAGGCCCACCGATCAATATAGCTCTTTGTCAGAAGCGACCAGGCTACAAATGATAGCTCATTTGTGGCACCTCCGATTAGCACGGTTGGTTACGTAAGGTGCGAAAGAAGTTCAACATGCATTCGATGAAGTGGCTTTTCACGTTGAAATTTATAGCAGCCAAATACTCTAAACGCACGTTTATACATGTGGAGGGAAAACCGGAGCACAGGCATTGTGCTGGTCTTAATATATGCTCAGCTACAAGCAAAATATGAAGGGAAAAATGTATTAATGATACATGAGATAGATTTGTCCTTGGGTGTGTGAATACATGTACTCCATAGTGAATTATGTAACGTTGAAATAACATTAGTTTTGGATGCAACGCGAAAATTACATTTCCAATGGGGTTTCGCACAATAAAAACATTAAACGTAATATTCCCAATGCGTCTGTTTTGCTCAATGGAAAATGTCATATCGTCATTGTCAAATGGAACGAAAGACGTGAAACGAAATAAATAACAACCTTTAAGAATTACCAGTGCTTGTGCGGTAGTAATAATATTCTGAAAATATAATAACATTACAGTCCGTTTGTTTTGATCACCCAAGGGAATTAAGACTTCTTATTGAATAATGAAATTTGTTTTTGCCAAACGAGAGAACGCAGTAATCTTTTTTGAGCTACTCCGTTCAGTTTCTGAAATTACATTTCCAGGCACAACAACAACGCTCGTGTCCGACTGCACGCGCGCGTCCCATCACCCAGGCGGCAATTATTTACAAGGCTACACCTTGACGAAGACGCTCAGCGAAGTTGAAGCTGGTTTTGAAGTTACTTTGTTTTTACACGCAGCCCTTTGTCAATCCGCTTCGGGATGAAGGTCGCCCCGTGTTGTGTCGGCCATTTGGGGGATTTCATTATTTTTTTGGAGGGGGCCATTCTTCACCGCACTGATCAGTGAGAGGGCTGATGAAGAACGTGGAGGGTGCGCAGGACTAGATTGGATATCAGCCATGGCCGGAAATCAAACCGAGGTGGCTGGGCGCGCCCAGCACAGCGCACCGCTGATCCCAAAACCGTGTTTAATATTATTAACAAATGCTACTGGGAAACATTAATCTGGAGGAAACCAGTAGGCCGTTACACAGCGCACCGCTGATCCCAAAACCGTGTTTAATATTATTAACAAATGCTACTGGGAAACATTAATCTGGAGGAAACCAGTAGGCCGTTAGATGAAATTATATTTATTTTCAGAGTTTAAACACAGCTGTAACCCGTTCAGAATTGTGCATTCTAATAGCATCCGTACACGTGCAGCATTTCGTTTCAGTTGTTGGGTGCAGTGGGACAACTCGTGTCCCGGCTCCAGGGCCCTTTGCGCAGTTGCACCGCCTGCACACTCGCTAGCTACGCCTCTGCTCCCATCTTAACGAGGGGACAGGCGTTCGTGTGCTGTTTGGACGGGGAGATCTGACTGTGCAAAGGGACCTGCATGGTGACTTACGTCTCATACTGGAGCGGAGAGCATGAGGTCGTGTCACGGGGGCTGTTATTTTGTGCAGGATCCATAATTTTATTTCGCTTAGTCTCTTTCTGTGCGTCTTGCTTGATGTTCCTATACTCCGTCTGTCTTGACATGTCCATCTTCACGTCTCTGTGTCCGTCTGTGTGTGTTCATCTCTCTCCACGCCTCTCACTCCCCGCCGACGTGCCCGTCTCTATCTTTGCGTCTGTGTGTTTGTCTCTCTCTCCCTCCACATCGCAGGGAGTGTCTGTCTCTGTGTCTCTCTGCCCATGTCTCTCTCCAGCATCCGTCTCACTCCGTGTGTCTCCACGTCTCTTGCTGATTTCATGATCCCCCCCCCCCACCCCGCGTGTGCACAAGGGAATAGAGCAGAGGGAAGTTTGCAGTGACCCGCAGAGCTGTCGGAGACAGCTAGGATGTCTGCACCCCAAGGCAGTGCCCGCACTAATCTTGTTCATTCGGCTGCTACTGTTGTATACTGCTAATGAACTGCGCATTATACAGCGTGGCACTGGAGGTTATTGGCAATCCTATAAGTAGCAGTTTTTTTCTTAAATCCAATTGGTTCGTGTGATGGCTTTACACCTCGATATGACAGTGGCGCAGCAGTGGCACGCTGCTTAGTGCACGGCGCTATGAACCCGCAAACTTAAGTTCGATTCTAGGCCACAGCTATCACCAGTGGGGTCCTATGTCTGGACAGCTCCCAAGGCCATCTGCAACCCACGCCGCCCTCTTCATCAACCCACACTTACCAAATAACTTCCATGACCGACACACCACGGGAAAGCCTTCATCCAGCAGTGGGTTGATGAAGGCATGTAAATTAATATTTGTTGTATAATGCGATTAATAATAAGAACTGAAAAAAAAAACTAGGGGTGGAATATTCACTGCCTCTCCATGCGATTATATAAATTTTCGAAAGTCAGGATTGCGATTCGGTGGGATCAAGAATAATATACAGTACGCTTTTATTATTTCGGTGAATGTATCGCCTCGAGTGTCTGCAAGAGTAACGAATATACAGTAAATTTTACAGTACACGTGAATTTGAAAAATCTATTCCGATACCTCTAATTCTCTAAATAAACTGTGAAGTGGATTTTTTTTATATGAATCACACATTTAATAAATCATTCCCACCCGAGTAAAAACATTTCCGTTTCACTGCTGAAGCTGATGCCACAGGACCTATTTAATAGGAGCTACTTCAACAGGCTTTTTTCACCACCACTAAACGGCACTTCTTCAACAGCTCCGTAAAGAGTGGTTCCCTGTATGCCAATCACCCAATAGACGTTTATTATAATTGCTATGTTCCTCGGTGGGATACTATACATGGTAATTATTGGATATTGTACATTTGATATTAGTGGTGTGCCCTGGCCTCATTTTCTGCACTGGGAGCGCACTGCAGAAGCGACCTGCAAAGGGTGTAGCCATGTCAATAAAAACTGATACATTTGAATTCCGTGAAGAGCTCGTATAAGCCGAGATAAGTCAAAAGGCTTATTTAATACGATGCCGTTTATGTGTGCTGTTATCGGTAGCGGAGCTGAAACTATCACCCGTCTAAAGGAGAGGGCCCAGTTTAATCACTGAAACCCAGATGCAAATCCAGGATTTTTGTAGCTTAGCCTAATTGAGAAATACAATTTTTTTTAAACACTCCATACAGTATTTTTACAATGTCCTCTGGTTGCAATCCATGGCAACCAGACTTATACCATGAAATATATGTAGCACATTCAACACACGACCTTTACAGTAACATATACCTTTGGACAACAGATCAGAATTCGAAGCATAATGCTGATAATTAAAGCTGCACTTGAGCTAGCATTGCAGCCAACAGCACACACGCGTGCAGGTTCAGCTGGAATTGGGTCCGTAAAGCTTCCCTGTGGCAGTGGTCCCATGATCACCACTCCCACCGTCATTAATTTCAGGCACGGGACATCGAGTTTAACCTTTGCATGTGACAAGGCGAATGAATGGAGGGGACTTGGACCTCTGGGCGCAGGGAGGGCGGGTGTCTGTATGGGTGCCGTGTCACGCTGGGTGTTTGTTGCGCGGAGAGTGGGTGGTTGTGTCGGACCACTTCAAGCCATCGCCCCAATTAATAATAATCCGCCAGCAAGCAGCGTACACGGTTTTAATTCAACCGTGAGTGATATTCATTTTGTGGGCGGAAATTACGCGCATGCATGCTATGTTTTAAAGATGCTATGTTTCTACATAAAAAAAAGTTTTACTTTAATAATGCAGTGTTTGTGATGGATGCTGCGAGTTATTTTGTGTTTGTGTTTTCGCCAATAAAGTCCCTTCCATCATTTTTATTTGACATTGGCATAATTCATCTCGTGCCACGAAGACTTCTTATCGATCAATGTATTTGCACGTTTCAATGCTAGTAATTCAGATGAAAATGTTAAAGGATTATTTTTGCAATTTGCAGTTGATTGCGTCACTTTTGCATTCATGACTTTTGAAATGTGACCACCTTTTCGCCGTGACCAAAGCTATAGAGGTGTTCTTCTCATGGAAATCGAATTTTTATCAAAATTAAGCAAAAAAAACCCCTCTAACTCGGCGGGTTTATTGGGGAGTCATTGATGATCGGAGTAAGACCAGCCACTCACTACACTTGAGAACTCAGCTTATTCCCAGTTGGCTACTTAAACACAAAGCCAGGAGCTCAGCAGTGCAAGCTCAGTGCCCTCATACGTCACAAATACGTCACGTGAGCCACCCGGCCACATTCTGAGCAGGTACAACTGCGGCAGTAAATGGCGCGGCACTTTCGTATGTACAGATGATTGCCTCGTGGCAGGGTGAGATTGTGGGCGTGGGTGGCATTGCCCTTTGGGCCACGTGAGCTGCTAGGCTGTCGGCTGGTTGCTGATTCATATTGGTAGGCTGTAAGTGCTACAGTAATAAGTACAGTACACGTTCATTGTGTTTATTATTTAGCTGGCGTGGCGGGCGTATGAATTGGTGACCAGATGACACATTGTCCGGGGACTATTTAAAGACTACTTTTACACAGCAGGGATGGGGGGGAGGGCAGTGACATTTCTAGAAACAATAAGGAGAGGGGTGTGGAGTCGGGGAGCACATGCCCGGGATCAAGTCGGTGCTGCGCCTCCACTGGTAGTATGCCTGATAAGGCAGACAGTTTCGATTTAAAGCTTTCGTGACTGCAGGGATTCATCTTCTTGGTTCTTTTGGTAAAGTCACGTAGAAGGGAAATAATAAAATAATAAAAATAAAACATAATAAAATAATTCTCACGTTTCGGCCACAACGCAAGCAGCCGTCCTCAGGTGGAGAGCAGGTCTGTCGAGGAGACAGCGTCTGAATGACAGACCTGCTCTCCACCTGAGGACGGCTGCTTGCGTTGTGGCCGAAACGTCGTGAGAATTATTTTTATTATTTTATTATTTCCCTTCTACGTGACTTTACCGAAAGAACCAAGAAGAAGGCAGACAGTGTGGAATCTATCCGCAGGGATTAACGATCACCAATCTGGGACAGGATTTTTTTTTCATCCCGGGCACTCGATGCTGTCCTTGCGAGGGTATTTCGGGACTGCGGTCGAGAGCTCCGTCTCGTGGGGGAGGTCCTTCATCCAACAGTAGCTACAGCAAGCAATCGCAGGGCTCCACCGTTGGCTTTGACTGCACATTATTAGGCCACTAGGTGCGATTGAAAGTCATGCAGCAGCAGCAGCACATCAGAATTGGAACCGTCGTGCACGTTCAGCAAGCCACGTTAATTCGCTTACACGGTTGTCAAAAAGTGTGCGCAGCGCGTTATGGGTTTTTTTTTGGGGGGGGGCGGTGTGTATCCCACAATGCCAATGACACACACACATATATATACGATGCCGCAGCACGTGTAGGATAGCTTACACAACAGACCAGGCATGTGGAAACTATTTTCAAGTTGTGATCGGAGGTGAGGTGACGGGGGGGGGGGCAGATAGCCAAGGAGGCCCTTGAAGGTAAATGAGGGGGCTTGGTATTTGGCTTGGCCGCCCAATTTTCAGAAAACACCGAGCAGCTATCCCTCCCCCCCGAGGCCCCTTACGTTGCTTGGAGCACTTCAATAATACAAAAACAATTAACGCATTTGGTCATTACAAACCCCTAAAGAGGCAATATATACAGCTTTCCCTCGCGTTATGTGGCTTCAGTTCGTGCCATTTCATGGATATGCGGCGAAATTATTTCTGCCCAGAATAATAATTCGCTCCTCCGTGCTGTTTGAATTCACTCACACGTGGCTATGCGTTCGGACGTGAAGGGAAACATTGTGTGTCTGCTGTGTGCGCTACTCGGAAGGCAGCGGTCTCGCGTGCGGGTCTCGCTTTGTGCGCCCTTAGTTTGGACCGCATCTACCACTACTACCGCATCGAGCGAGGGAAAGGTGTGTGTGTGATATCGGTGATATCGGTGACGATTCAGGCAAAAGTCCTTCATCTCTTAGTCGTGAAAATGGGCCACTGCCGGAAATGCCACCTATTATATCGCTTTTTTTTCCTTTGCGGGCAGTGTTGCTGACAGTTGAGCTGAGTTTTTTTTTGTCATTTCAGATTGTGCTCCACTGCCAGTACAAAGAAAAATATGTATTTTTTTTTCTTTTTTATCTCATTTTGTACCGATACGCTGTATATACAATTTCTACTTTTAGGGCCAGATTCTCATCTTGACCACAGGGATGATCTGCGTTGGCTCAACAAATTTCCCTCATTATTTGTGATGGAGATAAAGTAGTTGGCACGTTTACACGAAAACTATGATAAAACATAAACGTCCGCCAGCATGTGAATCGGACCCAGAGTCTTGTTTTATATTCAGCATACCCAGTGCCAAACAACCCTAAGCTATTTATCAGCGAGAATTCCAAACTTTATCTCAAACAATTGTGTTTTATTCAGCATTTAACTTTGGCGGTCTTCATCTGTCTCCCATTGGCACTAATAATTTAGAATATCACTTCCTGGGTAGTGGGGGCTGCTGCAGTGGTGTAACGGTCAGCACAGTCCAGAGGTCAAAAGTTTGATTTGTTCCGATTTAAAGCTTTCGTGACTGCAAACATAATAAAATTATCACGACGTTTCAGCCACAACGCAAGCAGCCGTCCTCTGGTGAAGAACAGGAGGACGGCTACTTGCGTTGTGGCCGAAACGTCGTGAGAATTGTATTTTATTATGTTTTATTTTTATTATTTTATTATTTCCCTTCTACGCGACTTTACCGAAAGAACCAAGAAGGTTTGATTTGTTCCTTTGGCCAGCAGTTGAAGCAACGGTGCAAATGTATAGTGACATTGAATGAGTCACTGTAGCACGTGGTGCTGGGAGATTGGTAGCCAATGGGATTGGAGGTAGCAGCCCGCTCTACCAGTTGGACCCGTGGGCCAAGCGCCGAGCCTTCTGGGGGATCCAGAAGGGGGCGTGGCCGAGGGCGGAGCCTGGCCACGCTGGGCAGGATAAAAGACGAGCTCCGACTCACAGTCGGGGCTGCTGCCATCTGGGGTGGAACTCGTCGTGCTGCCGTGGGTCTGGCAGCATGTTGGCTGTCCCAACCCAGTGTGTAGTTATCCCCTAAGGCTGTGAAGTCCAGAATGAACAAGAGAGAGTGCCTCCTACTAGTGTCTCCGAATTAGCCCACTACAAATGTATAAAATCCCCCATCACCACCTCTGCTCCCCACCCCCTCCCAGCGGTATGAATGGATGCAACTACAGTCGATCGGCAGATCGGGTGTGGTGGGGTCGTGGGTAATGCCCACCTCGCCCAACATATTTAGCTTGAATGGAAACATGCGCCAAATCACCTCTCCAGAATTCCCACTCGCAGGGGGCCCTTGTGCAAGCGGTGGCTTGACCAGGAAATTGCAGGGTTGCACCTTTACCTGGTTAGTGTCGTCAAGCAATGCCATTCGTGGTTTAAACCAATCTGGTCTCCACAATTCACAGCCACCAGAGGCGAAACCCATCTGAACCTTCACGTAGAATAACATTTGGGCATTCATTACTCAAGATTATTATCTGGGACATTTTTGCTGATATTCACTCTGGTGAGAGTGTACATGTGTTTTGAGTTTGCAGTGAGCAAAATAAAGATTTGGTGACTTTTCACAATTCAGGATAGCAATTCAGTTGAAAAGAAAGTACGGTTTTTTTTGCAAAGGTTCTGAAGTTAGTGCCTCAGCTGGCGCATGGCTTTACCTAAACCAATTATACACAACGTATTCATACTATTTTTTTTATCGAAGCTCGCATGCATGATTCGATGCAAGTTCCGTGCATATATGATGATGCATCGATGCATCATTATATATGCAGATGGCAGTAACTCTAGGGAGTTCCTGGCCAGCATAAGAAGCAGGAGGAACTCAGTGTGACATGTTTAATGATTCGTCGATCAGTCCGTGACCTTAACACACGGAGCTCTTCTACAGCATCGTCAGAAGCTGCCCCATAATCGCAGCCTTCAGGGCCCTGTCGCTAGATATATTGGGAAACGGTTTTCAGAAATGAAATCCTATTTAGTTTGTTTTTTTATGATGTATGTGTTTCCGTTTGCCTCTGCTTCTCTTGTGTCTCTCTCTTTCTCGTCGTCATCGCTCCGCTGCCTTCCATCGGTACCTTCCACTCATTGCACTCTTCAAGCTCTTCCCGAGTCGTTCACGATAACCCACGCGTCTGTCGACGCACCCGTGTGCATCAGCCGCGCTTCATCTCGCCGCGTGAAATTAGTTTCCCGGCTGACCCTGCTACCACACAAAGTGCTTGGACTCTCCGCACTACAACAATCTGGAACACGTTACCCCCTGCTTTATCCCTTCACGATGACGGCTTTCAGCATTAGTACGAGTTTCTGCTAACAGTTGTTTGCTGTTTTGGACGTGCATAACTAACGATGACGTTCAATGAACATTAGCAATCGGTTGCGACGTTTTTGTGCGCATGGTTCTCGATTAGAAAAATAATCTGCGTGGCAGATCTACACCCCGTCTAGAGCTCTTCCACAGCCATTAATATCACACAGCGCAGGCCCTGAACACATTATTAGGAGCCCTTCCACAAAACGAATATCTATCGTTTTACTGTGGCTACACTGCATGCCTTCATCCTCTCACCCAGAGCTCCCCGCAGCCGCATATCAACGGCACCCCGCGCTCTCTCTCCGTTGTGTCTACACGGCCGGCTCGTGGTGCTCGCGCAGCCCCGTGACCATCATGGTCTCGGTGAAGGGCTGGCTGACGGACGAGATGGAGCGCTGCGAGGCGCCATGCATGCGCCCCGACCGCCATTGCCGTCGCTCCGATCCGTGGGCCCCGCACGCGGGGACGGCCCCCGAGCCGGCGCCGGTCGCGGCCCAGACCCCGACGCCGCCGGCGGTGGCGGCGGCGCGTCCGTGCTTGTTGCGCAGATACTCCTGGTAGTTCTTGGTCAGCAGCGTGTAGAGGAACGGGTTGATGCAGCTGTTGCTGTAGGTGAGGCACGTGGCCACGAGGTTCATGTATTTGACAAACGCCTCGCTCCATTGGGCCATGCCCGGGTGGTAGACACTCACCAGCTGCCAGGTCCAGAACGGCAGGAAGCAGGCCCAGAAAGCGAGCACGATGCTGAAGATGAGGTAGAGCACCTTCTGGTTGGGCGAGCGTTTGGTGTCCTTGGTGGCCATGGCGGAGGTCTGGGAAAGCCAGTAGGTGCGCGCGAGCCGCACGTACAGCGAGCCGATGATGAGGCCCGGCGCCAGGATGCTGGTGACGAACAGCACGGTCAGGTAGATCTTGAGGGAGCTCATGCGCCAGGAGGGCACGCACAGGTAGTGCACCTCGCCGTTGGTCTTGTACACTCTGCACAGCTCCATCATGATGATCATGGGCAGTGCGAGCAGCAGCGAGACGACCCACACGCCGAGCGCCAGCGCCTTGCGATATCTGCGCGAGCGGCGGACCGTGTCGAGGGGGCGCACCACCGCCACGTAGCGCTCCGTGCTCATCACGGCCAGGATGAAGATGCTCGCGTGCATCGTGAGCAGGTCGAGGCTGAACAACAAGCGGCAGCCCAGGTCGCCGAAGTACCAGTCGCTGGCGAAGTTCGTGCACACCACGAACGGGATGGAGGAGAGGTAGAGCAGATCGGCCAGCGCCAGGTTCACGATGTACACGTACATGGAGGCAGACGAGCGCATCGACTGGCACATGACCACGAGCGTGTACACGTTGCCCGCCACGCCGACGACGAACATCAGCGACATGACGGCGCACATGATGGACGTCACCAGCATGTCGTCGTGGGCGTCCGCCTCTTGGCCGAAGCTCGACGAGTTGCCGAGTGGAAGGAGTGTCGGGGAGGAGCAGTTGGGGTGGAGGAGGTTTTCCGACGGTCTCATGGCTCGTGTCGGGGGTGGCGGCGTGAGCTGTGCGGGGTGTGGACTCGAGTCCCCTCTGTCTTGGGTGCCCCACGTCTCTGGGGGACGGGACCTCCTGGCCGGTCAGTTCGGTCGCGCCCCGGTGGTTGACGAGAATTCGGTGGAGTGGTGGTCTCGTTCCCACGGTGGGGACTTTCTACAGGAGCGTCCGCGCCATCGGGAAAACACCTGTGGGACTGAACGCACGCGGTCGTTAATAGTTGGGGTGATGTTTTCACCTTGCGCTGTGCGCAATCAGCGCATGTGAAACAATTTGTCATTGAGCACGGCTTGTGTCGCCACGATGTTCACTATCTTAGAAGAAGATAATCAAGGAGAGAGAAGTGGGCGGGTGGAGAAAGAGTCAAAAGGTTCAATGAGCGATGGGAGAAGGGAGTTCCAGACGATGGGGACTGCAGAGGACAATGAGTGACCTCCGACTGAGCATAGGTCGACTGGACTTGTAGCAAAAAGCATTTGTTGCTGGAGGAGAGAGTGCATGGAGGAGAGTAAAGTAAGATATGCAGAGATAGGTAGGGGAGAGATCATGGAAGATCTCGAATATGTTGAGTGTGATTGTTGAGTGTGATTGTTGACAGGATTGGGTGTGATTGTTGACAGGATTGGAATAGACTGAGAGCTGTTACACAGACGGCCATAATCAGGACGCTGCTGAGAGTAAAGTAAGACTTGCCCATCGTTGGAAACGATCATTGTCAGTGGACTGTAAGTGGGGACCCTCTGCAGTGTGAATGTGGTGAACAACTTCAAGCGATGGAACATTCTAGATTTGAAGTTTTCGTGACCGCAGGGATCAATACTCTTTGGTTATTTCGGTAAAGTCACGTAGGTATAAAATGAAATAAATTAAATTACATCACGACGTTTCGGGCGCAACACAAGTGCCCGTCATCAGGTGGAACAACCACAGCAATCAACAATTGCTGATGACGGGCACTTGTTTGGCGCCCGAAACGTCGTGATTTAATTTAATTTATTTTCTTTTATGCCTACGTGACTTTACCGAAAGAACCAAAGAGTACGATGGAACATCTCGTGAACAACCGTCCACTCTTAATCATCCTCCAGTTTTTTTTAAACAAAATATTTGTCCTTGATGTACTTTCACAACATAAATAGATTTTTTAAAGTTAAAAATAGCATTACGTAGAAACAACTTGTTCATCTACCCACTCTCGATTCATTAATATCGTTTAGCTGATAATAGTCCAATAGCGTCAAATCGAATGAGCACACTGCCGTGGCAAGCGCCTCAATTGGATTAGAGTTGGGGAAAGGAAAGTTCAGTGCACTCGATTCCAATCGACCAAAATACATGCTGTGTTTTCTTAATCATAATTAGCAAATTAATGATGCGTATATGTAATTATAATTACGGTGATTAATGCACAATCTGATCTAATGCGCATCTGAATATTGAAACGAATTGAGCAACGCGATATGTAGCAGCCGTAGGTTGGGCACATCTCTACATATATATTAAAGGCAAAGTTGTCATTATGTGTGTCTGTTCAAATTTTTAGCGTACTTCCCGACATGCAACAAACTTGAAATTTGCCATGTAGGTACTTTCCAGACTGTACACCATGCAAACATTAAAAAAATAGGATTTTTGTAAAAAAAATTTTGGGGGGGGGGCGCAATAATGCATATATTTTGCACAGCAAGTGAGCTGTGACGTCACATCTGTCATGTCACCCGCGCATGCGCAGTGCTTGGCGCGCTGCGTTACGAACCCGGCGACCCGAGTTCGATTCTCGCTCACGGCCACCACCGGTGACGATTATTTGAACCGTTCCTGGGCCTCCCCTAGGTCGACTCAGCCTCAAACGAGTAACTTGCTGTGGTGTGTGAACATCGCCACTGGGGAGACAAAGTCGGCCGGGCGTGGTGAATCCAAGTCCCGGGCGACGCCGGGTAGTAAAGCTAGTCGTTTAACAAAACGACTCCCTATGAATATCACCATCGCACTGCATTCCATGCGTTAATTTGTGACTACTGCAGGTGGGAGGAGGTGGAGGTGTGTTTGTGATGTGCCTACGATGGACACCGGCAGTCTCCTGAGATCTCAGAAGCCAAGCAGGTTTGAGCCTGGATAGTGCTTGGATCGGTGACCACCGTGTTATGTTGCTTGACTGCTGCGAGGCCGGGAAAGGGCAGTACAGCAAGTCCATTGTACTGCACACTTCTTTCAGACGTCTATGCTCCATATTCCCCAACCGTCTCTTCACCAACTACAAGAAACGTCCTGCTAAAATAAGCATCGAAGCGATGCTCATTTCCTGTTCAAAGACCTGAACCAGTGGTGGAAATTCCACATTCTTGTGCCAGGTTTGGGTCTCTCCAAAGACAACCACCGTTGACTTCCCCATGTAGTGATACTATTTGTTTTATCGACCCCGCGAGGGATGATGGGTTGAGTCGACCCCCAACCGGGAATTGAACACGCGCCCTTCCGAGTGCGGGACGTTCGCTCTAGCGCCGAACCTCCTGGCTCCACGTGAAGGACATTGATGTATCAATACAACGCCAGCCCAAACAGGTCGAAGGGCAACCGACTAATTTCCCCGCCTTTACCCTTCGCCGTCTGTACACAAAGTCGTGTTCAGTGGCGATCACTTCCGAGGCGGCGGTGCTTATAAGTACACGATAATTAATCAGCGAGGCAGTAATTGCCTCGAAGTGCTCCAGATGATCCGGGTTAAGCTTTAATAGCTGGGGGGGGGCGTTGAGTTAAATTGTTTGTCCTCACGGCTGAATCGGAGCACAAAATCCCATTCTCTCCTGGGAGCTTTTATCGGTTTCTGGCTTGAGCCACGCGTCTGTGTGCAAGCTTCCACCCCTAGCGTAGGGGGGGGGGACAAACATTGAGAAGCGTGGGCTCATTGAAACCACAATGGCCATGGACAAGTTTTGTTCTTGCTGTGGTTGTCCCACCTGATGACAATCGCTTGTGTTTGCGATCGAAACGTCGTGATCTATTCTCTTTCTACCGACGTGACTTTACCGAAAGAACCACAGAGTATGGACTGCCAGTTGACATTGCTGGGTTTTTGTTGAAAGTTGCTAGTTTTAATTGCCGAATCGGTGGGGGGGTGGGGGTATAAACGCCTCCCCGTGTTGTGCAGCGTTGCGAGATGCAGTTTGCATGAATGAAGCGATCTAAAAATACTTGTTATTGTTTCATTATTATTATTGAGTCAAAAAACGGCCACCTCTAGACTGCGAGCCCCGTTTGTTAACCATCGCAGAACGGCTGTATACCTGTCTGTACAGTACATCAGTATATTTCATCAGTCGTACATCACAAATATCTACATCATCAACCACGTTCACTACACTGCTGGAATTAAGCCTCCCGCCCCAATCCGCCACCATCACCTCGCACGATCCTGTTATGTAACGACCAATCTCGCACCTCGTATTCATCCATAATATATCTTCTTAATGCACGGTGGATGTAGTGGATCTTCATGAAAGCGATAAACCGCCAATCGGCACGTTGATTCGCTTGTGTGTCGTGACTGGGTGTTGTGAGTGGTGTGTGGGCTGCCGTAATTTATGTAACATTTGGGGCAGATGTTCGTTGTATAATTTATGGGGGAGTTTGTGCGTGAAAGAGAGAGAGTGACCGAGGCAGGAATGGATTGAAAGAGACTGAAAATAAGAAAGAGACTCCATGCGTCAAATCTAAGGCACCGGTCACTCCCCGTGCCGGCAAGGAACGGGGCAGGAATCAGTTCCATTGGCAGCCCTGGAGCCAATGGTGGAAATTCCTCGTTCCTTTGGCGGGGGTCGGTCTCATCATAAACAATACTTATTTTACGGCCCCCAGATGGATGACGGTGATTATTATGATTATGGGGTCAGTCGACTCTCTTCACTGAGGTCTCACTTGCCAACCTTGAGACGGTGCCATGAGTCTTCTAGTCCACAATGCAGGTAACAATTCACCCCCCCCTCCCTCCCCCAAGCGATTCAATTAATTTCTATTTGGTTGACTTTCTATTCAAAATGTCAATCCTCTGTCTCGTTTTTGCAGTCGTTTTATTTATATATTTTTTATATCTATCTTTGCATAGCTTTATCTACTGCAGTAACCAAAATGCCACATTGGCGTAATATTTGCATATAGCGTAAATAACGCTTGCACGTATAATTTTACACGCGTACTGTGGCTATAAGAACCAATTATAATCGAGCAATCGATGCATCATTATATGCCGAGTACCTAATACTGCGAATTGTTTCTTTTAAACCTGCTGACCTTTGAATGTGCATAGGTTGCTAGGAATGTTATGGAAGCAACTTGGAAGTTCTGAACATATGAATATGTTACAGGCACAGTCATGCCGACTAGCAACATTGCCGATAAATGAAATATATGAGAGATGAGAGAGCCCCATGATACAATCACAGGTAACAGTTAAGCACGATGGATGCATCTGAATTAGTTTTCTGTCTCTATATATCTTTCTACTCTTTAGAATGTTTCATTTCTACCTTTGACAATTATAGTCTGCTTTCAGAATGCTTTGTCAGTTACCTTTATGAGCCTTTCCCATTTGCAATGAATGTGTCACCGACTTTATACACTGCACCCTACGAATCATTACTTTATGCCGGTTTGCCTCTGAAATATTGTGGGAACCCCATGACCCAATTAAACACTCCTTTCAATAAAGTCTCCGACCAAATCGCCCAGAATGCATCCAATCTCATCAGCCCTCCGAAGCGAAGCGTGATGGAATCTGGTTATTCAATGGATAGGAAATTGCCTGGGAAACCCAGGTGTTATAGACATGGGCTATGAATTAAATCCATTTCATCGTTATCCACCTCGTATGCATAGGTTTTTGCTCTGAGTACTCTCGCTTTCTCCCACAAGCACACATACACAACGCAAATTCATGCAGGAGGATCCTCAGTGAGGATAGCCAGGGTAAATAAATAACTTAATTTTTCACTATTATTGTTTAAGCAGTTGTTATTTAGAAATTGCGTACAGCACTCACACACACTGTAAGCGCGCGAGTTCACTGTGAGCTTGTAAACTCAGCATGTGTTTAAATCGACTTTATACGGAGAATATTAAATGGTGGTTTAAAGAAAAACACTATTCAAGCGAGCTATCTGATGTTCCTGAGGCACAACTGAATGTTATTTTACTCCTTAAATTGCTTCATTCATATCATTGACCCTCATAGATGGAAGTAGCCACAACAAAACTGCCGCTCGTTGTTTTCTCTACATCTGGCATCAGAGTTGAGCATGGCCAGTGCTTGGATGGGCGACTATGCACAGTCGATTGTCATAAGCAGCAGAGGACTTTACCCGTGTACTGTCACATCTACGCTCTCATGCCTATGGTGGGGATCACAGTTCCTATGACCACTGTTTCATTGCTTTTATGGCTTTATTTTGGTGATTTTCGAAACGTTTTTTGGTGTGGTCATGTTTGTTTGTTGTAGTACAGAGTTAGACTGATGGCCTTAATCTAAGTTGTCTTGTGATTGTTCTTGTTTGACTTGCATCCCACTGGGATATTTGCACAGGGTTGGTGTACGGTGATTTTTCTGCAATATTTTGCTGTCTTTTCTTGGATTTTCTGTTTGCACATAGTCACTTTAAAATGTTTTCTTGTTCATGTTTTTTGTTTGTTGCGGTTGCACCCAATTCAAGAGCCGAATGGCTCACAGGGCTATACCTAATAAATGAACTTTGAACTTTGAACGTCTCTGTGCTCGCTGCCTTCACCGGCCTGCACTGACCAGTGTGGGGAGATATGCTCGAATAAGTCCCACGACTCGCACGGTATTAAGGAGACCCTCATCCGGCAACGGGTTTACGAGCGCTGTACATGTACGTAGTTGGCGTGTAATGATTCCATTCCCTTGAGATGTATTGAATGCTCATGATTTTGAGGCGTGATTAGAATCAAGTATTTATTTGCCATTGTGGCTGCAGTGATGATTATTAAGTCTAGAAATGTACACTAGAATTCCAGAAATCCGTGCTCCAATAATTAATTCGTGAATTCCACAAAATGCTCCGTCCCCCACCTCACCCCGGTTAATGGAAATTCCCACGATATGTGTGGGTGGAGATCTCATTATCTGAGAACTGTCCACGGATTTTCAGATCTCTTCCGGGAGCGGCTAAAAACTCCTAAAATTCACGAAAAACAACGCAATTCTCGTCACGGATATTTGTAGTTGTTTTGATGGAGTGCTGCAAAATTTCAGGGTCCGGGGGTGGGACGTTCCACCACATCACTGCGGCTGTTTTGTTTAAATAGAAAATAATAAATTCCCGCTTGCAACATTCCATGCACTTATCACGAATGTAAGAATCATGTGTTGTTCATGCCTAACACTGAGCCTGTGCTAACTCAGGGGTCGTGGCGATATTGACGCTTTGTTAATGATGCTCGGTCACGGCCACGTGATTTGCAGGCGCTCCGTCACAGCCCCCTCTCGTGACGTCACAGCACGTGGTCCCCATCACCTTCGCGTCTTGAGGCGCGACCCCTGGCGACCCCAGCCATCTCGCGACACGTGGTGCTCGGCGGCAGCCCCTGCGTGTTTCGCCTGCGGAGCTTAGCGCGAGGAGGGGGATTTGAAATCCGTAATGTGGAGGGGGGGGGGGGACTTTGTACTCCAGCCACGAGCCACGTTCGGAGTGAGGAATCGACGGATTTTTTTTTTTTATTGACACGGCCAAATTTTACCCGCCGCATCAGCGTAGCTCGATATGGTTTTGATGATGTAATAAAATGCAGTGGCACCCAATAGTTTTTTTTTCTTCAGTTAACCTACTGAGATACAGACGTGCGGCACGTCTATTATCGCAAACCAACAGCAGCAACGCGGCCGTCTTCCTCCGCAATGTAATAGATATTAAAGAAGCCAGAATGACAACGAAAATACGCGTCCCACAAAATATCGATCGTTCAGTATTCGTTGGCAAATCGGCGTGTGAGAGGGCTCACCGCTCATCCGAAGCACAAGTGCGACATGCGCAGCGATCGCATCGCGAAACGGTGGCGAGGATGGAAATGCTCAATCTCGGGCGTCTACTCACAGATCTCCTGTGGTACGAAACGCAGCCAGCAGAAATGTTGAATGCGGAGGCACGATGGCACGGTCACGTCCGCACACAATACGGCACCGATCGTGTCCATTGTGTTTCTGCAATTTGGGATCAAATGCTCTCTTATGGAGGCGAGGCATACGGTATAGGTTACGGTTGAGGTTTTCTTCCCTATAGAACGAGCAATGGGGTGGAACTTGTCCCCTGTTGGTGGCCTTGAGCCAGTCGAGAATATTCCACATTCCTATGAAAGGGTTCATCTTCACCACGGGATGATCACTTTTCAGGTCTGAGCGGTATTAAGTTTACCCTGGAGGGATGGTAGCCCAGGGCCTAATAAAACAACAACATCCACCAGACACGAACTTGAAGCTGTGATAAAGAAAATGTATGCCATCAATCTTTGAAAACTAAGGAATGTATTGTTGTGTTAAACACCGAGGGTAAATGAAAATGAGAAGGCTTGCTTTTGGGGGTTTTGCAAGCACGCTTTTGAAGAACCAGATTATGCCGATTCGTGTAGGCATATTTAATTAGTCTCTGTAGTCGGCTGAGTTGACCTCAAACTGAGAATGAACTCGTGTTTTTCATATCGTGACACAAGTACTCATACCACAATGCCAATCATTTGGGGAATTCTCTGAGGCCTCCCTTGCAAAAGAGATGCATATTTAAATACCACAACTTGCCCGGGCATTAACAATGGGAGGCACACATGTCAGGTTCAGATACCAGTTGCCAATGGTGGTGGTGTATAATGCCTCATGGTCAGTAATTGACTACGAATCATTAGGATCGTTGGGCAGTGTGCTAGCCATTAAAACACCCACTCAACCGCAAAACAAAAGGCAACAAAAATTACTAAAAGTAATAATAGAAATAAAATAATAAATCACGACGTTTCGGAGGCAACACAAGTCTCCGTCATCAGGTGGGACCGTCACAGCTAAATTTACTGCTGTGACGGTCCCACCTGATTACGGAAACTTGTGTTGCCTCCGAAACGTGATTTATTATTTTATTTTATTTCTATTATTACTTTTAGTAATTTTTATTTAATTTTTTTACCTACGTGACTTTACCGAAAAAACCTAAGAGTATGAATCCTTGCAGTCACGAAAGCTTCAAATCTAGAAGAAAAAAGGCAACAAGCCACCATTTCGCCTTATAGACCGCAGAAGCAAGTGCTGTTGGCAAGCTCGTATTAAGGCTGTCACAGCTCAGTAAGAAGTGGATGGGTCAGCACCACGCCTGACAGCATTTGTGTCTTTCGTGCTGATGTTGACACATCATACGAGAAACTCATTTAATGATGAGTTGAACTAGAAGAAGCCCAGTACAGTTCCAAATACCACGTTCCACTGCTGTTGTGTATGATTAGGAATTTTACCTAAGTCGCTGGGATTGTATTTAATATGTTAACCACAGACACATCTGACTCTTATAGATTATTGTGATAGACTTAATGATAGATGTAAATTATTGCTCTAAAAACCTGACATTTTGCTCAAATATGATTATATCTCGAAAAAACTAAAAAATACTAATCTGCATCATGGGATCTCCTTTGCCAGTACCAAAATATACTAATAGGGTTTTTCCCCTTTTTTCTTGTTTGCATTTGACTGCAGGTATTGTGGTTAATGTAAGCATGATTCCTTGCAAAAGGTGTCAGTTTTGTTGCCAGAAAAAAGGGGAAAAACCCTATTAGAATACTAATCTGGTCAACCAACATGTACTGCCAGAAGATCCATTAGATTCACACGTATGGCAGGGTCAGATAAAGTGCTACGTTGCCTGAAGTCTCTTGCTTTACACTTCCAAAATATATATTCCTCGTCATCTTTGCGCCAAGAAGTTTACTTTCTGCGGCATGTCACGCTGAAGCCATTTGAAAGCGTGCAAAACCTACTACCAGTCAAATAGTTTAATCATTGTTAGTGGTGTGCTCCCTATGTCTCTCCCAGTCCCCGTGTCTCTGCTGCTGGAGTTATTCGATGTTTGTGTAGTGACATAGAATTGGCTATGTTGCAGCATAGCGCTGGCTGCTGGTGGGGAAGGGGATCTGCAGCTTACAGCAGCCCTGACGACAGCAGCAGGCCACGTGATAGACCAGAGGTGGATCTAGGGGAAAGGTCACGGAAGGGGCGGGTAGGTTCTATAAAGGGGGCGTGGCCGGGAGCGTGGCCGGGGGCGTGGCCAGGCCACGCTGACAGTAAAAGAGGGGCCCCTGGAGGGGAGCTCGGGGCTGTCGTGTGGAGCGGGATCCCCGTCGTACTGCTGGAGTCTTTGCCGTCGTCTTCGTCTTCACCATCTCGGCGTCGCCAGTCAGGCAGTCTACCAACTGTCCTGACTGGGAACCGTAGTCGACTATAGACGGATTATTTGGAAGTGTTAACCGGTTGGTGCGCATTAATTAACATAGTGCCTCCAACTCTCAGTGTCTCCGATCCAGTCACTACATTTGTATTAAAAATGGAAGGCGCCCCAATGTGTGCGCCAAGCAAGCATGAAGACACAACAATAATAAAGTAACAATAACGATAACAGAGTCATTATTTATTGAGGGAAGCCTCGCCGAGACTCACAATTCTTACAGCCGGATCCTGCTATGGTTATTTGGTGGGGTGTATAACAACGCGTGTGAGTGTCAACCCACTCGGTTGAACATTCCGCCATTCGTCCATGGAGGCCATGGGCGAATTGGCGGAATAATCGCCATTTAGGCACACAGATTTCGTTCACTCTCAAAGCGCGAATTATTCCGAGGTGCAGGGAAAAAAACTGGCCTAGAAGGGAAGGCAGACAGAACCAGTGAGTGCCAACAATCGCCCGAGCTCTGGTGACCCTAATTTGGTATGATTGGTCAACTCCATTCACTAGTGTGGGCAGAAATTGACCCTCAAAGCAACCACAAAGCGGT
Source organism: Lethenteron reissneri (assembly GCF_015708825.2). NCBI lineage: Eukaryota > Metazoa > Chordata > Hyperoartia > Petromyzontiformes > Petromyzontidae > Lethenteron > Lethenteron reissneri. The sequence continues at coordinate 5,246,255 of NC_083822.1, forward strand.
GCTTATTTTAGTAACCCCAAAGGGATGATTATTCGGGTCGACTCTTGATCGGCAATTGAACTCATGACCTTCCGATAATGATTTGAGTGCTCTAACCGCAGCTCCGCTTGGGAGGATAATGTATTGCAGCATTTATTTATTTTTAGATGTTGTCATTTTGTACAGTACAGATAAACTGGAATGCCCAAAATAGAAACCACGCGCATGGAAGGATAACACAAACATCTCAGGCAGGTAAGTGTTCTATTGGCCGCTGTGACATGTGGATGAGAAACATGGGCACAGACAATGAAGTGGAACAAACTGAGGAGTGCGCAAAGAGGCGTTCTTGGAATTACACTGGGAGAGAGGCAGGAGAACAACACGTAGATGAGAGAACAAACGCAAGTTAAATACATCATATTAACTTATTAATCGGGGGCTTGGGCATGACACTGGACGCGACGATATAGAATTGAAGCTTTCATGACTGCAGAAATTACTATACTCATTGGTTCTTTCGGTAAAGTCACGTATGTTGAAATACAAATAAAATTGAAATAAAAGAAAAAAAAATATTTTTATTTCAACATACGTGACTTTACCGAAAAAACCAATGAGTATAGGAAGCGACGACGGCTGGTGGTCAAGACGTACGATGGAGTGGCAGCCTATGGAGCGCACGCGCTAGCGCGGATGTCCACCGCAGACACTGAGCGATGGCATCTGCTCTTGCAGTAGGAGCCAGATGGATTGTTGTATCGTGGGATCGCGAGAGATGATGTTTGAATCGGTACTTCCTGCTACAGGCACCACCTCGATTTGCTAAAGGCGATTAGCGCGGTTGGCTACGTACGGTGCGAAAGTCGTTCAAGAAACACTTCCAAACATGGCACTGCTGGAATATTGGCAGGTAGCCAGACCAGCCGAGATGCTGCGGTTAAAAACTGTGGGCGAAGCGGTGTACGATTGGGATGGGTGATGGGGTTTTTTTATTTATGATTGAAGCAATGGAGAGAGTGCTAGTGGGAGCATTAACACGGGTCTGCTATTCACCCCCAAACCCCCATTTGTCTTCACATTCGCCGAATAATAACAACACAGTAATGCATCGTTAATGTTATCTCCAGCAACCGCCCCTCTTTTCCCAGCACAATTGATTGATGATTCACATCCTATATTTAATCAGGTGGGAGCCCATTGACATATCATCATCTCTGATGGCAACTGAGGCCAGCATGTAAACCATACAAATAAAGTCAAAAGTCAATTTCCCCGCAATTGTTGTTGTTCTTACACAGTTTGCCGATGGGCCCCGCGGACCGATGTTGTAACAGCAGCATCCAGTTTCAACCCACCGGGTCTCATCAGCAGATCTGTTCAACAAATCGTGATGTATCGTTAGATATTGTGAGCAAGTGCCATCGTTCGCTTACGTTCCTGGGCACGATCGGCGCAAAGCAGAAACAAATGAGTAATGTTGCGTTGCTGTGGAAGATCGTGGGTAAAATAATAACAAACAAAACAATAACTAACAACAGTCCAAGGGTGTGAGTGTTTTGCCTTCTATTTTCTTTAATTCGTTTAGCACGGTTGGCTACGTGCATTGCGAAGCTCAACATACATATTCATTGAGGATGACTACACTATGTGTTCATATTGAAGAAATGTTTGTATTATTCCTCGAGGATTTAGTACAGAGTTCCTGATTTGGAGATATGACAACTGAATAATAATGTTCAGCTCTCGCCGATTATGTAAATCAGTGAGGCTTTTACATACATTTAAAGCAGACGAGACTCTGATTGCTGATGATGATGATGGTGATAATACCAAGGTTGGTGGTTTACTACTGGTTTGTGCCTGAAATTCAGCAATCTGGAGGCAAGGGGGTTGTGAATTGAGCAGAGGCGTCTGTGGTACGACACTCCCACGTTTACGACCAGATTTTGATATTGTGCCTGCCGACCTTTTATACAACTTTTCCTGTTTCCTCCCAAATGAAATAAAAAAAAGCTTGTTTAAACGCAGTCAAACATACCATAGTGGCATTCTCCTCAACATAAGTAGTCAGCCTCACTGATTCTTTACTGGTTTAAAAAAATGAATATTGAAATGAATGACCAGCAGTCAAAGCGCCCTTTACAAGCAAATTGGCTTCTTGGTCATGAACACGCCGACCAGTAGGTTATAACCCAGCTGGTCACACACAATATTTTAAGTATTAATCACTGTGCCTGTTGACTCGGTGCCTGCGTGCGGTGTGTGTGGTGTGGTGTGTGAACCCCAGCATGCAGTGCTGGCCACACCACTCCCTTTTGTGGCGTTCGAACCTTGCCAGGTGCTCGCACAGGGCCCTTCCCCCTGCTGCCCACGAGACCAATTTTAAACAGCAGATCGTTGTGTGTGTGTGTGTTATAACCGTGTGTGTGTGTGTGTTATAACCGTGTGTGTGTGTGTTATAACCGTGTGTGTGTTTATGTGCGTTTGACTGTGGGGAGCGGTAGTGCAGCGGTTAGCGCTACGAACCCGGCGACCCGAGTTCGATTTCCCGCTCACGGCCAACACCGGTGACGATTATCTGAACCGGTCCTGGGCCTCCCCTAGGTCGACTCAGCCTCAAATTAGTACCTAGTTCGGTTTGTAAACATCGCTACTCGATAGACAATGACGATCGGGCGTAGTACTGGCCACCCACCCCCCTCGTGTGTCGTGCCGGCCTTCATAGGTGCTCGCTCACAGCACTTGCCCCAACAGTCTGTTAAGGCTACATGGGGGATCTTTGTATTTTGTTTTACTGTGGGGAGTCTGTAGTGCAACGGTTAGCGCGCCGGCGCTACCAACCCGGGTTCAATTCCCACTCACGGCCACTATAAAGCATCAGTGACGATTATTATCTGAACCGGTTCTCGGCGTCCCTTAGGTCGACTCTGCCTCAAATGAGCACCTGGTGCGATGTGAAAAACATTAGGGGTGGCAAAGGCGGCCAGGCGTGGTGTTGGCCACCCAACACCCTCGTGTGCCGTTCCAGATCCTTGTGTGTGTGTATGTGTGTGTGTATGTGTGTGTGTATGTGTGTATGTGTGTGTGCATGTGTGTGTGTATGTGTGTGTGTATGTGTGTATGTGTGTGTGTATGTGTGTGTGTGCGTGGGGAGCGGTAGTGTAGCGGTTAGCGCGCTGCGCTATGAACCTGGCGACCCGGGTTCGATTCCCGCTCACGGCTGACACCAGTGACGATTATCTGAACCGGTCCTGGGCCTCCCCTAGGTCGACTCAGCCTTAAATGAGTACCTGGTGCGGTGTGTAAACATCGCCACTAGGGAGAGAAAGGCGGTCGGGCGTGGTGCTGGCCACCCACCCCCTCGTGTACCGTTCCGGCCTTCATAGGTGCTCGCTAACAGCACTTGCCCCTACAGTCTGTTCAGGCTATACGGGGGATCTTTGTCTTTGTATGTGTGTGTGGGCGATGCCAGACGTCGCAGGTGCTACTCGCTAACAGCGATTTCCCCAACAATCCGTTTAGGCTGTACAGGGGATATTTGTCTTTAACTGCAGGGGACCGGCGCTGGAGCGGTTCGCAATGAATTACAAAACCCCGACTACTTGAGTTTGATCACCGGACATGGGTAACATCAGTGATACTTGAATTGGTCCTGGGTCTCCCCGAGGTAGACTCGGCCTCAAAATGAGTAGCTGTGGTGGTGTGTCCACATTAGCACTGGTGAGACAAAGGCGGCCAGGCGTAGTGTTGGCCAGACAACCCCCTTTTGCGTTGTTCTGGGCTTAATAGGTGCTCACTAACAGCACTTGCCCTGAATATCTGTTGACGGTTACATGAAGACATGAAATGTATTTCAATGTCAAGTGTGGCCACACAACCCCCACGACTGACACAACATGGGGAGATGCATTCAGAAGTGGATTAACCAAGGACTGTGAATTTTTATTTTTATTACGCTGCGTAGTATTATAATTACTTCAGTCTATAACAATGTGGTGAATACTATTGTTGTGCTGCATCTGGGCTCAAAGGACTTTGTTAAAATTGTCCAAACTGGATAACTCGATGCATCCCCCTATCAGGTATAATGGACAAAAAAAACAAATGCATTAATCAGTAACAACGCCGCAGAAGATAATTTCTATATAATAGGCGATTTATTAGCAGTGGACCTTCTTCATGGCACATGAATTGAGAGATCAGATATATAGAGTAAATAAGGGTTGAATACTGCACTTAAAACAATGATGGGGTCTGATGAGAAATATATTTAAAAGCACACTCGAAAGTTCTACCGCTTCCTGTGCAATGCAAAATACATTTGCTGACTCAAAGTTTCCCAGTTTAAACGAATGCTGCTAAAATCGGTCCAAAGCCCCATTAAATAAAATGATGTATTATTCTCGAAATGCATCAGACTGATGTGTATCTGTTAATTTATTATACTGGTAGGAACCTCCTGGTTACACCAGCCCACAGGGGATTATTGTGTCCGTCCGTCGTGCAGAGAGGGGCTGGGTGGGGAGGGAGGGGCTGGGTGGGGAGGGCGGGGAGGGGCTGGGTGGGGAGGGTGGGGCTGGGTGGGGGGTGGGATGGGTGGGGCTGGGTAGGGAGGGGCAGGTCACCCCGTGGTGCCCTTATAAAACTCAACGTTTAACCTACTCACGCCGGCTTGTGCCCGCCCTCACAGTCGGGCATTTTTGCGGAATACACCACGCCGCCGTTGACCCTGGCCATTGACCGAGCAACCCAAAGTTCCTACCAGCTCCCTCCGCAGGAATGTGTTTTTAGTGCTCACATTTGTCAATCTAATTTCTCCAGCCATCTATATACTTTCAAATAAGCTTACGGACATAAACACACTGCCTACAGAGACTATTATAATCAGAGTCCGTTTATACCATGTGGAATGCGCTTCAATAACTTACATAACAAGCACTGGGTTTGGTAAACGCCTTCTAAATGACCCATCATCGATACATCAATTTATTTACGTAAAAAATCCAAGTGAGAGCCCCATTTAAGACTCAATAATCTCTTGAGTTGGAACAGACTTTGGGCTTATACAAGTCGAGGTCAAGATGATGATGATCTCAACATAAAGCCAAACTCAAACACATTCGTCGATACCACTGTGGCCTTCAACAGAAGAAGTAGATAATATGGCCAGATAGGTAGAATTGGCCTCTCTCTTTATGCTGTGAAGAAGGACCATTGCATAAAAGTTACCTGTTATACACGCTTTATTATTAAAGACACGGTGGTATTAATGTTAGTTTAACACGTAGGCTTTCGCGACCAATATCATCCATAACCCAAAAAACTAATGTGTTGCGTTTTTGTGTTGTGCTAAGGCAGCAGCAGCAGCATTAACTAATAATTTCATAGCAGCGAAATCAAAATATCCCACTTAGACCCAATTCTTGACTGAAAGCTACTCATCATTCATCAGCTCGTCATTAATTTTCAAGAGGCACCTGCTGGGGGATGGTAGTTAGATTTTTTTTATTAGAAAAGTAGATTGATTTCCAAGACGGGGGAAAACAGCAAATGACGTGGAACAAGCCCGGAGCAAAAACACCCTCAAAATTATGGACCGACGAGGGGCGTCTGGGTTGATTGATACAAACATTTACGTGTGTGCTACACTGCACGAGTTCCTGACAGTGGGAGTGCCACACTCCATGGGAGGCGGGCTACTCTTGTTCACTGATGAAATGTAATGGTATGTATTTTTTTCCCAGCTAATATAATTACAGCGAATCAAGTAGACTCACTCCAAAATTATACTTTTGGGCGAGCCTACTCTATCAGCCTTCGTGTTCAAATATGCTCAAAATGTCCCTCCGCAATATATTGCTATAAAATAGAGTTTTGTTTATATGATTGTGGTTATGGTTGTACTTTATTAATCCCTAATCTCTGCCATTACATACAATGAAACAAGAAAAGGTAAAAAAGTAAAAAATCAGAGCAATGTAATACAATACACTATGAGACATTATTGTAAAAAATAAATAAAAAGTCCATCCTATGTTATGGGGACCTCATTTGCCAGTAAAAATATGATAATTGGTTCTTTACCCTTCTATCTGGCAACAAAACTGACACCTTTTTGCAAGGAGTCATGTTTGCATAGACCGCAATACCTGCAGTCATAAATACAAACAAAAGACATAACTCTGATAATGTGCACTGTCCCTGAAGTTGATTGGTCCACACCCGAGACAGCTTTCCTTCGAGCCTAGTCTCATATGGTCCAACCCATATGAGACTAGGCTCGAAGGAAAGCTGTCTCGGGTGTGGACCAATCAACTTCAGGGACAGTGCACATTATCAGAGTTATGTCTTTTGTTTGTATTTATGACTGCAGGTATTGCGGTCTATGCAAACATGACTCCTTGCAAAAAGGTGTCAGTTTTGTTGCCAGATAGAAGGGTAAAGAACCAATTATCCATCCTATGTGTTAGTGATTTTTTTTTATATTTTAGGTAGGAAATGGCAGTAAATTCGTTTAAAAATTTAGATTTATTTTTTTCTGGGGGGGGGGGGACCTCCAGACCCCCTGGAAGATCCCCCCCCCCCCCCCCAATGTTGACTCCATGGCTACGGCCTTGGTTTGGGGACCCAAATTATAAACAAATAAATGGTTTTAAAATGTTTTGTAATCATAGACTATTATATTTCTGCCCAACTTCAGTTCTCTTTCCATTAATCTACGTCATCCTCTCACAATCACCTACGTGTATATTGCGTTTGTAAGATAAGTGGAGTTCTTGAATGTCAAAGTGGGAGGCTTTTCGTGACCCACTTGCTGTACTGCTCATAAAAAAAACCCACCTCACCCTGTGCAAGAGTTGTCTGCAAACAATGACGCCATCCATAATAGAGGTGTTTTTTGGGTTAGATCGCGTAAATATATAACTGTGTCGTTAAAACCCGCCACCACCCGACACAGCCAACTAGTAAGGGTTGTCACGCAAACAGAACGTGCCAATTCGTCACTAGTACAGTACACCGGTGTGTTGGAGAGCCAAGCCACAACATTTACAATCTGAGTACGACGTTTCGCCAGTTATTACAACTAGCTTCATCGGGCGACAGCCAGATTTGTGGAGAAGTCCACTTGATTCGTTCCTTATATAGAGGCGAAGATGCTGGTGACCACGCTTCTGCGCTCTTACACAAAGTTGGGCAGGGGGGACGGGATTAATGAGTCAACGTACATTGTGCATGCGCATTAGTGCGAGCCTTTGGTCGCAACCTTCACACGATCCACCACCCGCCCTACCCACGTGGCAGTGATCCTTCCGAATCCCAATCGTCACGTGGTCACTGGCGGCCAGTCGCCTCCCCCAGTACCAGAGGTCGCAAACGGGTTTTGATTCCTTATCCCGTACCCAGCCGCACCAGGGTCGCAAACGGGTACCCGTACCCGGCCGTACCCGGCCGTACCCGTACCGTACCCGGCCGGGTACGGGTAGGGTACGGGTATCGGGTACCTGATTGCGACCTCTGGGATGAAGCCATGTTGCAGGTGCGGGTGGGTTGATTCTAGGAACTTGAATTGTGAGAATAGACAAGACGTTGGGAAATGAGTGACAAACAGTTACTCACCAAGTGACTCACGGTCTACCCGTACCCGTACCCGGCCGCACCAGGGTCGCAAACGGGTACCCGTACCCGGCCGGGTAAGGGTAGCCGGGTATCGGGTAGGGTACGGGTATCGGGTACCCGGTTGCGACCTCTGCCCAATACCAATCTTTTACTGCTCCCCACCAAGGCTCCTGTATCCGTGGGCTTCACTTGTTGATTCCACCCACACATGCGGAGGGCTCCGTCTACCAGACCCTCTCGTCGCATCCACACTGTGTGTGTGTGCGACCACCACACTGCAGGTCACACCATTTCACTTTGGGCTTCTATTCCCAACCTATTATAACTTTGCGCAATTCAGGAAGCGTACGATGGTAACTCTCATCTGTTCTAACTTCGGCTGTGCTGTTTGTTGCTGGCCGATTGGGCGTTCGGGGATGCTTTGGCGGGCTGTGCTCACCAACTGTGACGAACAACAACCCGGCAAAATAAAGGATGGATATTGATTCCTCATCAGAATGTCATTACACACAGACGAACCTCACTCGCAAGAGCCGGCCCTCCTTCACCGAGGGCATAAGCGGTCGACGATTTCAGTGACACTTTCGAAATCCCCGGCAGCTCAACCCGACCTTCGTTAAATGTGACGTCTCCAATGTGCTGTAGTTTTTTTGTGTGTTAGTGTGATTGTTTTTAGCCGGACTGTAGCGGCTATGCACATGGCCTGTAATCCAGCACTGTGGGGACGAGCGACCGTTCGTGGATCGCACACACGTCGTGAAACTCCCTTCCCGCGGGCGTGGAGGTTCCATACCCTGGCACGCCAGGAAATGGCAGTACAGCAAGTGGACTAATCGCCATCTGTTTCCATCTGTACGGGAATGGAGCGTTGCCTACCTTGTACACGTGGGGCTTCCACCGGTTGCTACGGTTTCCTCCCACTTTTATAAACGTTCAAAATTAAAAATACAATGTTGCAAGAAACCTCGCGGGATAAAAAAAAAACTGTCCGATGACTCAATGTGACTTCCGTGGGTAAATAAGTCCATGAGTAACCACGTATTATTATCGCAAATATGCGCTCAGGTGGGTGGACATAATGAATGTGGCTTCCTGATAAAATCACGAAGCTATGTCTACGATTGTCATTAAGAAATGCATTCAACGTGACTGCAATGGTAATGCAGCTGAAATAATCTTAAAGCGTTATTTTTTTTTATGTTGTATGACCCTGTATATGGTAACCTGTATAGCCTGTCATAGTCATAATTAGACAATACTACTAATGTTACAATTATGAAGCGATAATAGAAACAGGTTAAAACTTACTTACATTCATAAAACGAGTATAATAAAAAAAATGAGACATGTGTGAGTGACTTAGTAAGACCATGTGAATGACTTATATGCAAATATATCAAGGGGCATTGCCCGAAACGTCACATATTCCCTTTTTAAGGCACTGTTATTGACGAAACGTGTTGCGTTATTTGTGTTGTTGCGAATGTATGCGAGTGGGTGTGAATGTTCGTGAGTGAATATGAATAAGTAAATGAGTGAGATATGCTGTGTGTATATTGAATGCATGTAAGTTAGTTGGTACATGTGAGTTGGTGAGTGAATGTGAGTTGCTGAGTGCATAGTGCATGTGAGTAAAATGTCAAGTGCACATGAGTGGATACGATCGTGTTCACAAGTAGATGTGAATGATTGGATAATCAGGAGGGTGCTTTAATTTAGAGTATAGGAGTGCGTCAAATAGTTGGGGTTTAATTGCGAAATTTGGTGGCGATGTTCGCGCGTGTGAATGCGTGCCTGAGAGAGATGGGGAGGGAAGGACTCACTGAGAGCGAGGCATTGGGTCCTTGCGTAATGAGCAAGAGGATGGACCTGTGATCGATTGGGTAGTGAATACGATGGAGGGATAGCGAGTGCGGTAGGGCTAGGGAGCGAACGAGCGAGCGACTAAATAAGCGAGACGGCGAGTGGACGAGCGAATTCTGAGATGAGCGAGCGGGCGAGTGATAAGGATCATTGAATGAGTGAAGAAGTGACGGCTTGGGTGAACGAGCGGGTGACTGAGCGAGTGATCAATGTGAGTTTGTGATCAACTGAGTGAACGAATAACCAAGTGAGTTCATATGAAGAGAATCAATGAGTGAGAATGCGAGTGAATTAACGATAAGTTTGTGATTGACCAAGTGGGTGAGTTAGTTATCGGGCGAGTGTGACGAGATGCGTCAATGATCGGACTAATGGGTGATCAGGTGAGCGACAGAGTGACCATATGGGTAAAATCACCATATGGAATGACTGATCGTGTCAATGATCATGTGAGGCGGTGACCAGGTGAGTGCACGATCAATTCATTGAGTGAGTGATCAAGTAAGTGACCGAGTAAGTGTCTCAGATAAGTGAGTGACACCAAATGGGTGAGCACGTGAGTAGTCGAGTGAGCGAACAGATGAGTGATCAGGCGAGTGAGTGAGAGATTAAGGGAGATCGACAGACCAGGTGGGTGAGCGAGCGTTTCGCGTGCGCGAGAAACTGCTTGAATGCTCACATGGGTGGATGAGCGACTTAAGCAAAGTGAGTGTCTCAAACCTGACGTGAGCGAGCGAGCGAGCAATCAGGCGCGCGTGAGTGACCGAGTGAGTTAAGGGTCCCCGAGTGAGTGGCACGTCCCAGGTGAGTGAGTGAACGCGCACTGACTGCCGTTACCTCTCGCGCCGGCCTCGCTGTGTGCGCTCTCGGCATAGACGGCGCGCACACGAACAGATGCTGCCGCTGAAGGAGGTGCTGATGTGTGGACGGCGCGATCAGGGAACGAGGAACGAGTGGTGGGGGGGGGGGTCTGTGTAGGGGTGCCGTGGGGTAGAGATGAAGAGGGTGGGGAGATGTGTGGGGGGGGGGAGACGTGGACGAGACCGAGTTGGTGGAATGGGGGTGGAGGTTTGGAGCTGGAGGGAGGAGTGTCCCTGGCGAGGTCCATCCTAGCCTCTATTTACGGGATGTGTGGCCCCGCGCGCGCGCGCGTGCCACGTGTGTGCGCGTGCGCGTCTGCGTGTACGCGTGCCTGTGCCAATGTGTACACGTGTGCGTACACTAACCAATGTGCATGTGTAACAAAAATGCGTGTGTCCGTGCGTGTATGCACGTATGTGGGAGTGTGGCTCCTCGTGTACATGTGTGTGAGTGATAATACAGCGTAGTGGTTAGCGCACTACGCTACGAGCTCAGCCGGTAGAGTTCAATTCCTGGTCTCCCCTAGGTCGACTTGGCCTTAAAACGAATACCCGATGCGGGGATACAAAGGCGGCCGGGCGTGGTGCTGGTCACCCACCCCATCGTGTGCCGTGCGGACCTTCATAGGTGCCCGTTAACAGCACTTGCACCAGATGTCTGTTAAGGCCACACGGGGGATCTTTCTCTTGTACGTGTGTATACTATTCGTTGCAAGTGCTAATCGAGAGGATGTGTCTGAGTTTGTAGGAGTGTTTGTCTGTGTGTGTGTACATCCTGGCGAGCAGTAGAACAGTGATCACCGCACTGCGAACCTTGGCCCCCGAGTTCGATTCCCGCTCACGAACAATGAATGACGAATGTCTGAAACCGCTCCTGGACCTCTCCTAGGTCGACTCAGCCTTACACGGGTGCCTGGTGGGGTCCGTCAATCTCGGTACAGGGGACGCACCACTCCTCGTAGATGCGCCGTGCGAATCATTCACTTTACACAACACTCCGCCCCTGGCTACACGGGGAGCTTTGTCTTTGTGTGCGAGGCAGTAGCATGTCCGTATGTGTTGTGTTCTTTTGTTTTAAATCAACGTGCGTTTACTGGTTACACGTGTGTGGTGGCACTATGTTTGTATGAATGTGAATATGCGTGTGGATGCAAATGTGTGGTACGTATGCTGAACTTCTTTCGCACCGTACGTGGGCAATCGCGCTCATCGGAGGCGCGTCTGGCCGTGCTTTGTAAGCACGTGTGTGTGATGGTGTGCAGATGTGGAATTATTATTGTGGCGTCTGCGTAGTTATTCGTGTCTGTCATTGTATCGGAGTGTGTGCATTTTCATTAATGTATGTGTATATGACAACATACAATATATGTGTGTGTCTGTGTAAGTGCGCGTGTGCATATATATGTGTGTGCTCGCTAACATCTCTTGCCCCAATAGTCCATTAAGACTATACGGGTGGTCTTTGTCTTTATATATTTACGTATTTGTCTGTGTTCACATAGCTGTGTGCAAGTGTGTGTGTGCATATATATACACACACGTGTGTGTGTGTGTATATATATGCACATGTGTGTGTGTGTGTCCATGTGTCTGTGTGCAGCACACGCACTTTTGTCTTTGCCAGATCAAAATAGAACGCGGGCCCGCTATGCGGGAGTGAGTGAAGAGGTGGGGACATTGGGGGGGAGGAGAGGGGTGGGGGGGAGGCAGAGAGACAGAGACTCGTTGACTAACAACCATCCATATGCTGTTACGTTCCCCTCGCGTTATTGCACACATTGGTTAATTGTGATAAACCAGGACACCAGATATCTTGCTCTTTCATTTCCTAAAGTAATATCAAATACGAAATAAATGAATGCATACATGCCATTGTTAGAAATAAACATATGCGTACTGATGAATGTGTATGGGAGGGCCAGACAATCCCATTTCGTGGTGTGATGATGCAATGTTTAAAAATAATAACGCGTGTTTTAAAAGTAATCGTCACAAAAACGCATCCACTTGTATGGATGACACACATCTATGGCCCTGTAATGTCCAGCGTATTGTGTGTAGTTTGTTTGCCTTGCGGGGCCTTAGTGAAGGCCAGGAGGTCATCACCTTGCCGTGACTTCTTTCCTTCTGCCAGATCTATCAGCTGTTGGGGAAATCATAAGCAGGGGCAGTACGGTCCATTTTATCGTTGGAAGAAATCTTTAATTTTACAATCATTTGTGCGATGGACAACACTCAATCACCGATAGACTCGATGGCATTATATAACGTGCCGTGGATTGTGTGCGGCTGCGTGCCATGCATACCGTAATCAAGTTTGGCGGTTGCCAATGGCGTCCACGCCATCGCACCTCGCCTTCGCTTCCTTCCCTATGCCAGATCCCTCATCTGCCATTGCATAGTCAATGCGGGTATCCGTCGGCAAATGGTCAAGGTCAAGAGGTCGTCATAGCCAATGGTTCATATTCTTAGGTTTTTTCGGTAAAGTCACGTAGGTAAAAACATTTAAATTTAAATTAATAAAAGTAAAATTAAAAAAATAATATAAGTGATTTTTTTTTATTTTATTTTACTTTTATAAATTGTATTTTTTTTACCTACGTGACTTTACCGAAAAAACCTAAGAATATGAATCCTTGCAGTCACGAAAGCTTCAAATCTATAATCACAGCCAATGGTGTTGATGATAATGCACCTCACCATTGTTTCCTTATGCCACATTTCCCAGCAGTTCTTGCACGGATGATAACCGACCACCACGGGTCCAACTCTTACAGTCAGGTCTTCTTCTGCTCGGCCACCAACTTCTGGGGTGCCAATCTGACGCCCATTCCGGTCACCTGCCCTCTTCCATTCTCAATATTCGCCCCACCCATCGCAACCTTCGCTTCCTGTTACATGTGCAATTCCTGCCGTTTTCTATTCTGAACTGACAAAGTTGCTTCGCCTATTCTTGACACCAGATTCCTAGCATCCTCTGCATTGATGAGTGCTAAAAATATCCGTGTTTTAAAATGATGGACCCAATTTCAAAGCAGTATATTTCGCGATGGCAACATGTTACAATTACACAAAAAGTTACCAACGAGTTAATGAGTTATCGAGTTTTACTAACCATTTTATAAATACTCTAAGTGCCCTCCACCTCCTGTATGGACAACATCGAGACGATAATTGAATTCGTCCCAAACGCCTCTCAAAGTGTCTTCTTCCACTGAAATCACCGCTGCCGTGATTCTGTTTTTGAGGTCATCCAGATTAGTCGATAATGGTGGCACAAAAACACCACCATGCTCTTTGACATTGGCGGATCAATGCTAAAACGCCGTTGAAACGCACGCTGCACCGCAATTACGGATTCAGTCTTGCTGAACTGCAGAACGCAAAACGCCTTGTGTGTTGCGGGGTCACCGTCTTGCGAATGACGGAGGCTAGGGGCTGTTTGTGCGCTGGGAGAGGCATCTCGCGGTAATTAATTCAAAACTCTACGTCCCGCCCTCTCTACGTCCCGCCCTTTCAAGTGGTAAGAGTTTCATTCATGGGCGGTTCGTGGTTTCAGAGATATAGCGATTTCAAATCGCGTCCATTGCTTTGCAACACCCTGTATATTCAATGCAGCCTCAATGAGTCTCGAGAGGGCCCTCCGTTAAGATGTTAAACAAATGTCTTTTTCGTGGTTTTGCTTTGCATGTGGGAGGAAACCAGTGTGCCCAGAGAATACCCCCCGCGTGCATGGGGATAACACTCAACAATTCACACAGACAGGTCGTGAACACATTTGCTGGACTGCCATCTCTTGACCACATTGCAACCCGGCGCGTTGGAAGTCTCACAACACGTGACGATCTCCCCATGATACACAAGCCCCAAGTGCCGGATTGCAGGCGCCCGCCCACCACAGTGCTGTATGTTACCGCAGCAGTTTTTTTTTTATCTGCATGGCTGGCAAAACTCAAAACAATGAAATTAAAAGAATAATTGCTGTATGGGAAAAGATCTGCCTTTTCATGTGTGTGTCTGAGTATGGCCATATGTATGTCAGACGGGCAATGCAGTGCTCTAGAGGGTGAGATGAAGCATGTGATACGATTGAATATAAGGGAAAATAACTGTGTGTGTTTGTGTGTATTTTTGTATAGCTGTCATACTTGCAACTTAAATGTGCGATGGAGAAAAATATATGATCATTATCATGAAGGGTTAGGCATATGTTTGTGTGTGTGTCTCTCTGTCCGGGGGAAGCGGTAGTGTAGTGGTTAGCGCACTGAACTATGAACCTAACGACCCGAGTTCAATTCCTGCTCACGGCCAACATCAGTGATGAATATATAAACCGGCTCTGGGCCTCCCCGAGGTCGACTCAGCCTTAAATGAGTACCTGGCGCATACCTAACCATAAACAGTGGCATTGGGAAGGCGAGAGTGGCTGGGTGTGCTGCTGACCCATCACCTATCCATGTTGCTTGTTGGCCTTTGTCGGTGCTCGTTAACAGCATGTACCCCAACCGTATTGTTTAGGTTATACATCGAGATTGAAAACTAATTTCTTTAAAACAGATTTTTGTGTTTAGTTTCTTGTCCTTCCCAGCACCTCCGATTAGCACGGTTGGCAATGTACGGTGTGAAAGAAGTTCAACATACTTACACACAGCTGGTGCTAAACAATATAGACACTGCGATACTAATCTGGCGACCTGAATTCAATTACCCGTCACGAATATCAGTGATACCAGAACTTGTCCTGGGCCTCGTCTAGGTTAACTCAGCCGTAAATGTGTACCTGGTATTGTGTATGTACTGAGGAGACAAAGGCAGCCGGGCGTGGTAATGACCATACCAGCCTCTCATATACTTGGCCAGCCTAATAGGTGCTGACTAACAGTACTTGCCTCGGTAGTTTATGTGGCTATAAAAGTATCTTTGTGTGTGTGTGGCATACCAGACGTCATAGGTGCTCGCTAACAGCACTTACTCCAACAGTCTGTGAAGACTAAAGTAGGGGGCAATCTTTGTTTAATTCAGACAAGCAGCAATATGTGCCTAAGCCAGAGTGAAAGAGAGCCAGGAGAGCGAGAGAGAGAGAGGTGGAACGGGAAGGAAATAAAAAAGCAGAGGAGAGACCCGTTGCTCGTAACACAACACCAGCCTGGGCAGTGCATTTCAGCATAGCTATGTGCATTGCGTTGCCATGTCGTTAGCACTGTATTTTGCGTATGACCGCAACGTGCTCGAAGGCATTCGCATCGTGCCTCTGTCACAAATTACACGGGGCCAATCGTGCGTTTACGATCCGCGGAGAGTCGCGTGCGTACAAGAGATAAAGAGCCCCTGCGAAGGTTGGCAGATCGAAAGGCGGCTTCTCTCTCTCTCTCTGTGCCTTGTGATGGTGGGACTTTTTTTTTTACACGCAGCGAGAAGCTACCGCCACCGGCCACATAATCTTTGTGCATATATTTATATAGATGCATCTGTGCCCAGTTGATTAAATGTATTTTTTTTAGAAGTATTTTTTTTTATCCTTAACCCATTCCAACGCCTCCACGTCATTAGCGTACGACGCGCGTTAGAATTTCGCGTGCGTGGAGAGGTGACCGGGTGGCTCAGAGGTCAAAGGGCTGTGCTGGCACCGCTGGGAGCCTGCGTTTAAAGCCAGGCAGCTGCCTGTGATTAGACCGCCTTCTCAAGTGCAGAGTGTGGATGGTCCCAGACCATTCACCAATGTGCTGCTTTAAAAAAAGAAAATCCCCATCACATTAAACTTGGATCTGCACTAGGATTTTACTCAAATTTCAAGTCTTAGAATTTAAAAAAATATTGATTTGACTGTCACGTGAAAAATGCGACTGTCGGCGTCAGAGCAGATTAGAAAGCGCTGTCCCCGAATATGGGGACCGGAGGTAATTGGAAGGGGTTTCAGAAGTAGCTCTGTGGTGTTCAATTCGCGTGGGTGATTCTCCAACGCAAAGGCCATGCTCTTTGTTTTTTTTCGGTAAATACGGAAGCTTGTGTTGCCTCCGAAACATCGTGATTAAAAAAAAAAATACCTACGTGACTTTACCGAAAAAAACCAAAGAGTATGAATCCTTGCAGTCACGAAAACTTCAAATCTAGAAGCAAAGGCCATGCACCGCGAGAGATCTGACAGAACACTTTGTCTCGGTTTAAACCTGGGTAGAAAATGACAAAGAAATTACAAACAAAAAGAATGCGCATTATGGAGATGGCCAGGAGATGGAAATCCTGCGACTTATTCTTGAATCGATATGTGCAAAGCTTTGAGTCTTGCTTCATTGCTGTGATTTGTTTTAATTGTTTTTAGCTTTTGGTATTTTGGGTTCTCGCCTGGTTGAAGAAATTTGAGTTGACTCTTCTTACTTAATTTGGAGCTTTCGTGACTGCAAGAATTACTCTTTGGTTCTTTCGGTAAAGTCACGTATAAAGATAAAATAATAGATTAAATACTAGCATACGACGTTTCGATTGCAACACAAGCAATCATCATCAGGTATAAATGAAATAGAAACACAAATCTATTATACTTAGAAATGTAATGTAATACAACAGAGAGTCGGATAACATAACAGTCAACACCCTACCTGATTGATTACGTTCCTTCTGAGAATGCTAAATTTGAGAGAGAGAGATAAAACACAGAACCAGAGACATATAGACAGACATATAAGTAGAGACAGATATCACAGAGATACACTTCTTGCGTGTGGGGTGTTCTCTGGGTCCGTCTGTTTCCTCCCACGCGAAGCCAACAGCTCGTCAACGAAATTGGCCAAACATCCCAATGCAGTTCCCTCCTGAAAGAGTGTTGGGACTGAGTGAGGCTCTCCTTGGTAAATAGAGGGCATTATTAATCGTATTTGACAATTTCCACAGTCTCGTTTTAACAAAACAAAAAACACCTCTTTTGCATTGCATTTTCTCCCCTCTATCCATTTATGCAACACCGTTATGGTGTTTTGCCTTTGTGAAAAATAACCGTTTAGCCTCAACGGGCCGCTCACCTCGTTATAAACGATTTGGGGGTGATTAATATGAAGTGTGTGTTTGTATCCAAGACGAACTAAAGAAGAAATCCTAAGGGCAAATTGAGGCCTTAAACTGAATGTGTGTTTCCTTCATCATCATCATTGCCATTGTTTGTCCGCCACTGGGGGGAGCCCCGCCCCCCCCCCCCCCCCCCCCCACAGGCACATCACCAACACCGAACGGTTACCGCGATGCCAAAATCCACCAGCAGCACTCAGACTGAATGATCTCATCGCATTATCTCCGCGACGGCCGACCTTTTGGGCGCATTCCCTCCTTTGTCTGCAACTCCGTCGCCAGGCTCGGCCATCGGCCAATCATCTCTTGTCGGGGCGATGTGTCCGTCCAAAACCCACGCAAGAGTCAATGTGATGACTCTCATGCCCATTGGTTCCCTGACCTGTGTTCCTCTTGCTATCGCTCAGTCTGATTCTAAGAGTGCATCTCTCCACTGGAGGCGCCGTCCATAAATGACGTCACGCGATTTTGGACCATGTTTGACCCCCCCCCCCCCCTCGTCACACGGCGTCACAAAAAGTCAGACCCCCCCTCAAATATGACGTCACAAAGCTCTGCCCCCCCCTCCAAAAACCATATTTCCATTTTGAAAATAAAACATGCTTCAAATCGCTTTAAACTATTGTCATTGTAGTGCGTATTTAATGTGGTGCTGCACTCTGATGCTGTAGGAGAAAACATGTATTTAAAAGTATATTTAATTAAGTAGAACGTGTTGTCTATATTTATTTAAAGTTGCGCATTTTAATGTGACGTCACATTTCTCAACTCCCCCCCCCCCGTCACACATCGTCACAAATATCTGACCACCTCCCCCCTAGGTGCGTGACGTCATTTATGGACGGCCCCTGTGCATTTTTCAGCTTTTGTTCTAAGTCTGCGTATAGCTCATATCCATACACCGGAGCTGGTAATGCGCCCCCATTGAACACTTCTCTTCTCAGGCACAATGATATTGCTGCTCATTATGATCAAATTCAGCTTCCTAAACATGCTATCCTGCACTTGATAATTGGTTTTTTACCCTTCTATCTGGCAACAAAACTGACACCTTTTTTACAAGGAGTCATGTTTGCATAGACCGCAATACCTGCAGTCATAATACAAACAAAAGAACATAACTATGATAATGTGCACTGTCATTGAAGTTGATTGGTCCACACCCGAGACAGCTTTCCTTAGAGCCTAGTCTCACATGGGTTGGACCAGATGACGCCAAAAGGCGCACAACTCAAAGACAATGCACCATCAAAGTATGAGAGCTCGGGGCAAGCATCTACACTAGGGAACCTCATTTGCCAGTAAAAATATAGAAGGGTAAAAAACCAATTATCATATTTTTACTGGCAAATGAGGTTCCCATAGTGTATCCTGCACTTGTTCACCCTTATTTCTTACTCTATTCACTTTCAATAATTGCTTCAGGGTTACTGTACCTACTGTGTAGTGCTGTGTTTTCCAGTTTTGTGCCAACAATTATTTTGTGCGGCAGACCTTTTGCGCATTAATTTTATTTCGCTCAACATTTATATTGGAGCTCAACCTTGCAGTCTTCTTTGTTAAGGTCTTGAATAATTTAAGAAGTTAATTCCCATTAAATCGTTCTAAAGAAATCAACAGCAAATTCGAGACGATTAATTCCGTGTCCAAATATATGTATTCCTTCGCTTTCCTCATACATTATTCAGAAACTGCATTCTGTAATAAGTGTTATTTCTAAATTGCTTATGCCTCAAAAGTACATAAAATGGCTATTATTCCCCATAAACTTTGCTTTTGTGACCAGGGCAGTGATATTTAGAAATTCACCTATTTTCAATGAGAAAACGGGCGAATTTGTGTCTTTTCGTTCACATGAAGTCAGAAAAAACAACATGAATCAAAATGAACATCTATTTATACTAAAATAATACAAAAATGACGACAAAGATTTAGACACCAAGGTGCACTACCACAGGCGGGACTGGCCACAGCGGACCGAGATCTCTGTGGGGAGGAACAACGTCAAGTGGGAGCCACTGGTGGACCCCCGGAAGGTGCTGATGCCACCACTGTACATCACATTGGGCCTTATGAAACAATTTGTCAGAGCTGTAGATAAGGAGTCGGCAGCCTTCAAGTACCTTCAAGACTTCTTCCCAAAGCTGTCTGAGGCAAAGGTCAAAGCCGGTGTCTTCATCGGACCACAGATAAAGAAGATCCTGGAGTGCAATGCATTCCCCAAGAAGCTCACTTGTAAGGAGAAAGTGGCTTGGAACAGCTTTGTCGCAGTGGTTCGTGGCTTCCTGGACAATCACAAGGTCGAAAACTATGTAGAGCTGGTTGAGACTCTAGTGAAGAACTACGGCACATGTAAATTTTGATGCATGTGTTGTTTTTTTTCTAACTTTATGTGAACGAAAGACACAAATTTGCCCGTTTTCTCATTGAAAATAAGTCATTATCAAAATATCACTGTCCTGGTCACAAAAGCAAATTTTGTGGGGAATAATAGCAATTTTATGAAATGTTTAGGCATAAGCAATTATGAAATAACACTTATTACCCAGGAACAAAAATTGTGTTACATAGTAATATCTTTGATGGAACAATATGATTTCCTTTTTACTTAAGTTGCTTTTTAAATGGTAGAAGTGTTGCATCGCTTAATCTTAAATCTATCGCGCACTTTACATCAATGTATGAATCTAAGATCGCTTTACAAATATCATACATGAATGCCCATCACTTCAACTATGCAAAAATACATGACGTTTACGAATCACAAAGCACTGTAGCGGAGGCGGTATAATTTAAAACTATTAATTTTATATAATGAAGACCAATGGCTCAACCCGAGGAGTAGCATGGGAGAAGCAGATACCCAGCTCGCCTCCTGTATCTGCACTGTGTTGCAGATCCATTGAAAGAGGTGGGCTCTTTAAGCAAACATTTGCATTCATTTGAACTATCTTGCTCCCCTGACATTCACGGAGAGCGCATTCCAGTGCGTTGGAGCCACACGGCTAAAGGAAAAGGCTCGCCCACAGTGACACACAGCGGATGCGAGGAACCACTGGGGTCGCTCCATGGTTCTGTGATCTGAGACGCTTGGCAGGAGCAAGGTTCTCAGGATGATGGGGGGAGGGTGATTGTGCTCTGCCTCTCTCCATATTCATAATCAACAGCATCGGGTCAGCACCGCAGAGTAACTGCTGGCAAACTGTGAGCCTGGCCTCGCTCATGAGTAACGCTGTATGTCAAAACCGGTCCAGAGTTTGATTGTACTGAATCAATACCGCTGAAACGTATGCGCCCCCAGAAGGTTGTTAGACCAATGGGTTCTGTAAGAAAGTACTTTTATATCTTGTGTGTTGAGAGACAGATTTTGTGAAGGAGTCATTATCTGCACGTCTGTTTTGTTATTTATATTCTCCACAATGATGATTTTGTGTTAAGTAAGCCATAATTACGGCTTTTGGGATTCAGCGAAATTGTTGAACACACAAGGAGCCAAACAAAGATGTGTTTGGGATTATGATCAAGTGGAAATTTCCCACCACACTCTTAGAGCCAGACTAAAGCATCCATGTCGTTATTTGCATTCATAGGAAATTCCCAAGACTCAGAGCCAGACTATGGCAACCAGCAAGGGCTTCTAACATAAGCAGGATAAATGTCCTCAGCCAGCCATATGGTTACCTTATTTTCGGTGTCAGCTTCTGCCTGTATGAAGAGAGATGCCGATATATTGAGAGAAGCAAAACACACATTTGAATATAATTATGCTGTAAAGAGCGAACCATAGAGACACGAGAAGCCTGAGAATGATTGCGAGTAAAGAGATAAAATGGGATGCTAAATATCACAGACTGAGCACAGACACTCTGACTAATCGTTAAGACAGATGCGTGCAGAGACAATAGGGCTAGACAGAGCAACACAAGAAAGAAGTTCAAAGCTGATTTAAAGGCAAATATATATAGACAGAAACACAGACGCACGGGAGAGATAGTTAGACGTGATTGAGAGAACCACAGATGACAGAGACACACACATATACAGGAGACGTGCACAGGATAGATGTGGTATGGCTATCACCACGCCCGGCCACCTTTGTCTTCCCAGTGCTGATGTTTAGTAAGGACTACACTCAGAAGGAAAGACGATACAGTATATGTATCAAAGTAGGTGTCAAATAAAATAAATCACGACGTTTCGATCGCAAGACAAGCGACCAGGTGGAACAGAGTATGGATTCCTGCAGTCACGAAAGCTTCAAATCAAGAATGTATTAAAGTATTACGATTATTATTATTAATAACCCCGTTTACCCAGGCAAGATTCGCCAAATATGAACTCTTTTTCAGGAGGGTACTGGCAATTTTTCACCGTAGGGGGCGATTTTTCAGCATTGGATTTCTTATGTTTAGCTTTGGGAGGAAAAGCATGCAGAGCAGGAGGATAACAGTACCAACTTCACACAGGCAAGGAGCCCGAGTCAGGCATTAATCCTTGCGCCCTCTTGCTAGATGACCACGTGTACTACCACTGTGCCACTCCGCTGCAAGGCAGTCGTGTGTCAGCATTTCCTTTCAGCATGAAATGCTGACAAGCTGAGTCTCCCGGCCAAACGCGTGCGTGCGTGCGTGCATAAATAATGATCATTTCTGCATCACTTGGATGCCGTAAATTTAACAGCGGTGAAAGGATAATTGCAAATGAACCGGGGCGCTGTAAAGTACTGCAGATCGTTATGGTCTCTAGTCGCGGGCGCCCCTCAATCAACGGGCAGCAGAGACAAATCGAACGCGTGGAGATGAGACATTGGGATGCATGCGCGGAGGAAAGAGGGGATCAAGTGAAGTATTCATAATGCGGCGTAACGCAACACGCACACACAACGGGCCACTCTTCAGTCGGAGCAAGCGCAGTTAGCGAGAATATATTTAAATTAGCACGGTCCATTTAAATGTTTGTTGGCGTGGCTAAGAGCGCACGTGACTGACTTTATAAGGCACAATGTACTGATTTGATGCTGAGTTGAGCTAGAGGAAGCCCAGGGCAGGTTCAGATAACAATGATTGGTTTCTGCTACGTGTATCAAGGCCAGAAAGCAAACCACTATCCTTCCCGTATTTATTAAACATACACATAGAGTCCAGGAAGTCACGTGTACTAACATACATTACAAAAATTCAACACAATCGTCAGTAACACGTCCCTGACCGGAAATTATAATAGGAAACGTTTCGGGCAATCATCCTCTTTCAGGTCACAATGGCATCCACAAGCTGTTACTTTTGCATTACGGATGAGTTTTGGAAGAATATATTCGGATATCAAATGTGTGTGGAGTGTTAAGCACAGATGTGGATTGTCTACGTCTCTATTGATTTGACAAAAGTGCTGGCAACATCATCGACCGATTCCATAATTGTTCGCGGGGAAGAAACGTGGATGCGATGCAATATGATCTGAAGTCACACCACTTTCAGTCTGATCCCAAAACAAATGTGTTTTTTTCTTCAGATTACCAAGAATTTTGTATCTAGACGGTTTTTCAGTTTGTCCCGTTGATATAACAAAAAATCAGTCACAAATCCATACTACACACAGACACACAAAGACACACCCCCCCCCCCCCCCAATAGTAATACCGGGTGCTTAAATAAAATGTTCACACCTCCGAGAATTTGCAACGACACCACAAGAAACGTGGCCGCTTTCGGGCTCTGGAGACCACCTGGAGATGATTCCAGGCCACGCGTTGGCAACGATGGCGAACAAGTGGAGACTCTTTGACTTTTTGAAGCTATTAACGTTACATTTGTTATCATGTTACACAGTGTATAATCCGTTATTTTTCCATTAAAAACGATAGTTCCATATAAGTGTTAACAAAAATGTTGAAGCACCCTGCATAGACTGTTGAGGCAAGGGGCTGTCCATAAATGACGTCACGCGATTTTGGACGATTTTTGACTCCCTCCCCCCTCGTCACGCGGCGTCACAAAAAGTCAGACCCCCCCCCCCCTCAAATATGACGTCACAAAGCTCTGCCTCCCCCCCCCCAAAAAAAATCAAACATGCTTCCAATCGCTTTAAACTATTGTCATTGTAGTGCGTATTTAATGTGGTGCTGCACTCTGATGCTGGAGGACAAAACATTTATTAAAAAGTCTATTTAATTAAGTAGAACGTGTTGTCTATATTTATTTAAAGTTTCGCATTTTGATGTGACGTCACATTTCTCAACCCCCCCCCCCCTCGTCACCCATCGTCACAAATGTCTGACCCCCCCACCCCCCAGGTGCGTGACGTCATTTATGGACGGCCCCCGAGTGCTGTTAGCAAGCGCCTATGAATGCTGTCACAGCTCCCGACCATCTGTATCTCTCCGCTGCTGAGTCGACCTCGGGGAGGGCCGAGGTCCTGTTTAGATAATCGTCACTGACGTGGGCCGTGAGGGCGGAATTGAACTCGTGTGAATCACCACGCGCCCCTTGCAGCAGCAGCATCATCAGCATCATCATCAGCCAAGAGTAGCAAAGAGCGGTGCAGCGCCCATTGACGCAAGCCCTTCGCGAATTCTCGTCTCGGCTTTCAGCGAAAACCCTGCCAACGTGACGCATATGGCAAGGGACGACTCGAAAGTGTAATTAATAACCAGGGTGCCACCCTCTCTCTCTCTCTCTCGTGTACTAATGAGCACCTGCCTGGGCAGTGCCCCTGCTGAGCAACGCGGCGTTGCCGAAAATTCCACATTACTCACTGCACTTCAATGAGACGAATTGATTGTTGAACAGAGGTCGCAACCGGGTACCCGATACCCGTACCCTACCCGATACCCGGCTACCCGTACCCGGCCGGGTACGGGTAGCCGTTTGCGACCCTGGTGCGGCCGGGTACGGGTACGGGTAGGCCGTGAGTCACTGGTGAGTCACCGTGTGTCACTCATTTCGGATAGGGTACGGGTACGGGTAGGGAACGGGTACCCGTACCCGGCCGGGTACGGGTACCCTTCCCATTTGCGACCCTGGTGCGGCCGAGTACGGGTAAGGAATCAAAACCCGTTTGCGACCTCTGCTGTTGAAGTTCACTGCACTGAGAGGTGGAACTACGTAGCTACCCTGGTGGCATGATGATAGAGATGTATGATAAGCAACGCCGCAGCATTGTGGGAGCAGGAGGGGGCTGAGCCCTCCCCCCCATCCCACCCCCTGACTCTGTTGAAGGCTCTGACCCCCTAATACATTCTTTACTTTTCTTTAAAGTTTGTTTAACGTTGACTGTGTCATGCCCCGCCCGACCACCCACCGGAGTTTGTGTATGCCCCCCTCTAACAAAAGTCACACAACAGGGTTGATCATGAGCTGGATTGATGATGGGCATGACGACAACGATGGTGATGATAACGATGGGCTCAGCTGACTACTGGCTGGGAGTTTAACTCACAGGCTCAAGCTCGACCCACACTAAATATCAAACAGTCGGTCATCTGATTCGCTACACACTCATCGGAGTGTGGTGTGGGCCACATCACTGTTGGTGGCCCAAAACCAGCAGTGGAAATTCCACATTCTTCTGATGGGGATAGTCCGATGCACGAGACAATCACTGTGAACTTGACAAATCGTGATACTACTATTGTTATATACTGGTAGAACCTCCTGGTTACACCAGCCCACAGGGGATTATTGTGTCCGTCGTGCAGGGAGGGGCTGGGTGGGGAGGGGAGGGTGGGGAGGGGAGGGTGGGGAGGGGCTGGGTGGGGAGAGTGGGGCTGGTGAGGGGTGGGAGGGCTGGGTGGGGAGGGGCTGGTCACCCCGTGGTGTCCTTATAAAACTCAACGTTTAACCTACTCACGCCGGCTTGTGCCCGCCCTCACAGTCGGGCATATTTGCGGAATACACCACGCCGCCGTTGACCCTGGCCATTGACCGAGCAACCCAACGTTCCTACCAGCTCCCTCCGCAGGAATGTGTTTATTATTGACCTACACGGAGAATTATGGGCAGTTGATTCCCAGCTGGGACCTTCTGTTTACGAGTGCTTTGTTAAGGTTGTAGAGGATGACAATACCGTATGAGTACTATATTGTGAGCCATCACTCGGTAAACTTGAGCCAGGACAGAGCTGCTACTGCTAATAGCAAATGTCCCTTGTGTGTGCCCCTCTAAAGCACCGCTTACCGAGAATGAATGGGTAATTGTGCAGTAATTTTTTTTATCGTATTTCTCCTTCTCTAACAGTTAATTTCCATTTCATGAACATGACTTATGAAGTTATATAAACATAGGAGTACATATTTTAGAGTCACATTAATTTGTTTAGAGTAAAATTTCTCAATGTGCCCTTCAGTGAATTGATTGAGATTATAATCACGGAGAAAGAAAAACAAAACTACCCTAATCCTGACTTCTTTAATGCGATTATGTCTGAGCCATTTCCCATCCACCCACACAGCTCCCCTTTTTAACCACGGCAATGCTGTCACGGCGAATGCTTGTTAGCAAGCGCCTATTGAGGTTAATACGGCACAGCACGCGGAAGGGGTGGTGTGGGCAGTGCAACTTACCGCCTTTGTCTCCCCAGTGCTAAATTGGGCCACACTGCTGTTCCAAGATATGGTCTGGTAGCACGGCGGTGTGAGCGCTTGACTCAGAATCGGTTGCCAGCCAAAGTCTCTGTCAGGGATTGATGCAGTCCATCATATTTCCCAGGTTGATACAAAAACAAATAAAGTACAGACACCTTATTCTTAGGTTTTTCCGGTAAAGTGACGTAGGGAAAAAATTAAAATTTAAATTATTTAACTTTTATAAATTTAAATTTTAAATTTTTACCTACGTGACTTTACCGAAAAAACCTAAGAATATGAATCCTTGCAGTCACGAAAGCTTCAAATCTAGAAGTACAGACACCGTTTATGGAAAATGAGATCACCATGAGAATGTGGTATTTCCATCACTGGCTCAGTGCCCTCGATGGGCATGAGCTCTGGCGCATTGCTCGTTGGAGCAGGCAGCCACCTTGATGAGATTTTCCATGTACCATACTTATTTTAGGCTGAGTGGACCTAGTAGATGCCCAGAGCAATGTCATTTATCAAATGCATATAAATAGTTGTGTAACCGGCCGTGACTTGCTAAAGGGAGCTCACGGTACGAAACATAACCGATTATGTTATTTCTAAAAATATATATCAATCGAAAATATTGACGTTGTATGTCAAGGTAAAGGTGCAGCCCTGCAGTCGCTTGCTCCTGCCACTGCCGGCGATGGGGCCTCTGCTCGAGTCAGCTGGAGAGAGTACCTCTAGATGGTATTTTGGCCTACTCTTTCACACGTGCTAGACATCTCGCAAGAGGAGGGAGTACCCACACTTTACCCCATCACGCACAAGCCGCTGGTTGTCCTTGGTGTATCCATTTAGACTGGTGGGTGGACAGAGGTGTAGGGAGGGGGTGAAAGAGGATTCAAGAAACCTGCCCATTATTTCAGCTGCCGCGCCTGCAGATCGAACCGGTGACCTCTATACTGCGCTAACCATTGCATTATGGCAGCATCGCATTGCGGGTCGATTGTCAGTGATATGATTGTTTCCTTCGCTTCAACGAATACATCTCATTTGTTTAGGTGATTAATACACGAGTCTGTACTGCGTATAAATGTGTGCTGTCCACTTTAAAGATGTCACTTACTCCCCGCGTCCATAAAGCACAATTCAATTCATGCATCAATTCTTGTTGCTGTCACTGTGGTGTAAATATCACATGCGCAATGCAATATACAATGCGGATTTATACAGCATCTCGACGGCGGACACCTTTATTTTCTAGATACAATCGGTCATCGGCATAGGGGAAAAGGAAGGTCTTGAGCCCCTCGACTTGAAGAGGCGGCAGTGTGCCGTACGTTGAACTTCTTTCACACCGTACGTAGCCAACCGCGCTGTGAGGCTAACAGCTGGGATGGCTGTGGGACGGGAGCTCCAAACTATGGAGGCAGCGTTATCGATTATAAACCGTAAAATGGCTCCAGTGTGTGTATGGAGCGATCATAAACACTGCATGGTGTGGCACTGCATGAGAACTCCTCCTTGTAGCGGTGGTAAATCCACTGCTAGATGAAGGCCATCCCAAATCCGAGCGCGAGCATTACAATGGCTATTAATTAAACAAATTCTTCCTAGGACAAATTAATGTTGTAACGCGTTACATACGCCATGCATTGGCACGGTTACAATCCTGTTTAATCGATTGGTAATTGGATATGCGTTGCAAAACACAACATGACATGCTTGTGAAACAGGCAGATAGGCCAGCAGATTCACACATGCAAATCATTACACAAACGTCCCTCATTATGCATAAATGACCATATGGGGCAAGTCCATTTAACAAGAACTCATTACGGTCATCGATGCAAATGATGTGCAAAACACCACACCAGGCACTCACTCCAGGACAGGTTCAGCTACCACTTGCTACTGGCGTTGTGCATAGATGGGTGTCAAGCCGGGTCATTGGGATCATAGCTCTCACACCATTGGTACCTCATACTCTGGTGGTGCGTTGTCTTTGAGTTGTGCGCCTTTTGGCGTCATCTGATCCAACCCATGTGAGACTAGGCTCTAAGGAAAGCTGTCTCGGGTGTAGACCAATCAACTTCAAGGACAGTGCATACATTATCAGAGTTATGTTTTTGTTTGCATTATGACTGCAGGTATTGTGGTCTATGCAAACATGACTCCTCGTAAAAAAGGTGTCAGTTTTGTTGCCAGATAGAAGGGTAAAAAACCAATTATCATCATAGCTCCCCACACACAAATATACTTCACGTAGCCTTACTTATATGAGGGAGTGGTCTGACCAGCGCAACACTCAGCTGCATATGTCTCCCCAGTGCTGATGTTATATACATGACACCAGGTACTTAATTAAAGCCCAGTCAACCGAATGGTGGCCCAGAACGGTTCCTGATAACCACTCTGATTGAATTTGAGCATTGGCAAAGAATTGAACCCGAGTTGCCAGGTTTGTAGCGCAGTGTTCCACTACTCTCCATGATAACTGTGGGGGCGAGTGCCTTCATCGAATCGCCGATGCAGATGGTGCACGAGGGAGGTCGTGTGGTCATAACCACATTTGTTTCCCCAGTGGTGTAGTTTACACACTGCGCCAGGATGGGTTCAGATAATCACCACTGATGTTATCCGTGACCAGGAATCAAACACCGGGCTGCCGCATGCGTGGCTCAGTGTGCTCACCACGATGCTGATCAAAGACAAATATCTCCTATGCAGCCGACACAGACTGTTGGGGCAAGTGGGGTTAGCCTAGCACCTTTGAAAGCTGGAACGGCACACGAGGGGGTGGGTGGCCAGCAGCACACCCGGCCGCCTTTGTCTCCCCAAGTGGCGACGTTTACGCACCGCACCAGGTACTCTTTTGAGACTGAGTCGACTTAGGAGAGACCCAGGACCGGTTCAAATGATCGTCACTGGTGTTGGCCGTGAGAAAGCATCGAACTCGGGTGGCCTTGTTCGGAGCGCAGCGCACGAAGCGCTACACTACCGCTCCCCGCTACCTAACACACACACACTCACCCACACACTCACCCACACACTCACCTACACACTCACCTACACAACGCACGCGCGCGCACACACTCACCCACACACTCACCCACACACTCACCCGCACACTCACCCACACAACGCACGCGCGCGCACACACTCACCCACACACTCACCCACACACTCACCCACACAACGCACGCGCGCACACACACTGCCAAAATGCAGATCGTCCAAAAATGAGCCCACTCACGGCGGCTCGCGAACGTGTGTTTGTGATTAACTCGAGAGCGAGATTTGCGTGGCATCCGCCTGACAGGGCTGCACAGATGCAGAGCTGCGTTCGTGTCTTTTTTTCTCGCACCCAGCTGGGAAATGTATAGGCACAGATATAGATCACAATTAACGTGCAGCGCCTTCAGAAGAAAAAAAACACTTTTAATAAGTCTGTCCATTACTGGAACTGAAGTGACCGTACTCGAACAATAATGGCTTATTAAATCCCATAAACTCGGCGATAAGAATTGATACTGGGTTGTGCAAATGTTACGTGTGTACATGTCAGCCTCATAAGCTCTTACAAGCTGTCGACGAGCACCTATTAAGTCCAGCATTGCGAACGAAGATTCAGAGTTTTGTGTTCTGCATCACGAATTTGGGTCCACGTGTTGTGTTATGTTGAAAACATGCACAAGGTGCTTATTATGGCTGAGCTAACCTAGGAGAGAACCAATACGTTTTCAGATTTAGTTGCCACTGAAGCTATGTTGCCAAAGTGCATTGCTATAAACACGTGTGCATCATATAACAAATCGGAGATGCCTTGAATTGAAAAGCGTACACTTAAAAAACTTTACCAAACCCACAATTAATATAATACTGATGATTATTACTGTGACATCAATGTATGATCGAAACATTCTCATATATCATGAATCTTTTTTATTTGTATATATTTTATGCATTATTTACCATGGCCACTTTGGCCACGATCGGCTGCTAAATTCACCACAATGTTTAAAAATAATAATTGTTTCCAGAGATTCGTGATCTTAATGCACAATAGTTGAAAACATTCCTCAAACATTACAAACCTTATCTTATCTCATTTATTTATGTCGCGTCGTATTGCAGGGTGCTTCACAGCAATTGACAAATTGTACAAAAGATAATAGTGGTTGAGCTAAAGAGTGGGATTATTAAACGTGGTGGTGTAATTGTGGTGAGAGGGGAACAGGCGGGTGGGGTTAATCAGGGGGTTGTATATCGCACCTCAAGCAATGTGTAACACAAGTTCTGATCAGCCAACCTCGTCTCTACGTTCAATCCGTGCAGTATCGACTCGTTTGCACTTATTTCCATCCAGGGATTGCCGAGTGTGCGCGCCTTTAGCATCGCATCTCGAACGATCCGGTCCCTTCCATCACCTGTTTTATTCTACGATTCACATCCATAAAGCATCATTTATCGAGTTAAGACATTTAAATGAAGACAACTGACGCGTATGCACGGAGAGTGTAACACTTTTCCAACCTGGATTTATCATCGGAAATATTGAATTACTTATTTAGCAGTATGTAAGCCAACGGCAAGTGGTCAGGGCAGAGCTCATATTTGAATATTGTATTTTTTTTGATTTGCCAATTCATCCATAGGGTGGGGTCCCCAATGGCGAGGACACAACTGTATACTAAAGTTTTGTTCATCATCGTTACCAGAGTTATGAGTCGATGTCATAGAGAGACAGCCGGACAGACAGAGAGACAAAGCTGATGTATCAACACTTTCATCCTAAGTTGGAAAAACGTTAAAATTAAAAATGTCTCAACGTAATTCTCTGCATCAGTGCTTATTACTATCTTGTTCTGTTAGTAACATGTTCTCTTTCTGCAGAAGTTTTCTCCCAATAACTTTATATTCCAATTGTTCTATTGACACCATTAGTCTCTTCTTGGTTCTTTCGGTAAAGTCACGTAGAAGGGAAATAATAAAATAATACAATTAAAACATAATAAAATCATTCTCACGACGTTTCGGCCACAACGCAAGCGTCTGACGCTGTCTCCCCGACAGACCTGTTCTTCACCTGAGGACGGCTGCTTGCGTTATGGCCGAAACGTCGTGAGAACTATTTTATTATGTTTTATTTATTTTATTTTATTTTTATTTCCATTCTACGTGACTTTACCGAAAGAACCAAGAAGATGAATCCCTGCAGTCACGAAAGCTTTAAATCGACCATTAGTCTCTTGACACAAAACCTCCATTTGGAACTCTGGCAGCGATCATTGCACCACCTTGTGCCAATAGAGGGCCCTGGAAGGTGGCGTCACACAACTACTTTTGGAATCACTTCAATGGGCCTCTTTAGTCACGCCGCGGTCACGCATTTTCCTTTCCTATACCCTGCCAAGGAACGGAATGCGGACAAGAGGATGCCAACCGAGGGGAGATAGAGTGATGGATTGTTTCATGGTGGGATGGTGAAGAGAGAAGTAGCGGCACCCGTGGGGGAGGTCTTCATCAGCAACGGATTGGCCGTGGCTTAAGATGATGATTATGCCCTGAGCATTGCACTGGTCAACACACTTTTTTTGGCATAAGGTACTCCAACGGTTTTAATGTAATTTTGGGGTGCTGATTCCAAATCTGGCATCAGTTTTTTGTCTATCACATCAGGTTTTTGAGATATCAAATATTGCATTTTCAATAAAAACTGCAGAAGAAAAATATTAAATAAATGTGGATATCTACATAAAATGATATTATAAACACACTATCCTAAAAATACAGCACCATATTTTAACACTAAAGTAGTCACTGACTCGCAACAACTTGCAATCATAAGTGACAGAGTTAATTTCGGGTAAAATCAATGAAAATGGGGTATGCCGATAGCATAAGAATAAAATGTGATAGAGCAAATCTGAGATCAGATTTGGAATCAGCACCCTGAAATTAGTCTAAAACAGCTACAAAAGTCCAGGCCAGAAAAAAAAAATATTTTTTGTTGACCAGTGTAGTTTGTATCACGTATTTACAAAGCTGGAATAAGCCACACGAAGTGACCAACTAAATGTAATGGGGGGGGGAGGGGGGGGTTTGTGTAGTCAATGATGACCAGGCTTACACTACAGAATGGGTGGCTACTAGGGATTGAGCCCAGGATCTCAGCAGTGCCCAGAGCCTTTACAAAGTATTGGTTCTCTGAGCCACCCAGCCACCGTTGACAGGTCCGTCTTACTATTGAGTCACTTTGCCATTTCCTGCGATGGGTAACATCACTAAGCGTCATGCAACTATGCGTGATGTTACCTGTCTGCGCTTGCAGTGCCGTCTATAATTCTTTACTTAATCCGAGCGAATAAGTCGAGTAGTTCGCCATGAATAACCGTCACCCATGCATAATGCAACACAGCGCTGCATGACTGCATGTCCACATGCATATTGCGTAGCGACATCCAATATGCCTGTGTATATACTTTGTGTTTTATAAACACATACACAGTTGTGATGACGCACGCCAGAAATACAGGGACTGACAGTCAGGGTTCGTGGATCGTGCATCTATCAAGTGTGCCAGATTTTCCCAAATATATTGCAGCAAGTTGTGCCTGTATGAGGCAGAACAGCAAGTAGGTTTGTTTGACAGCCCATTTGTATAGTGCTGGTGGTGGGTCTCTTGCATATGAAGCATCATCTTTGTGATCCACCAATCCTGCCTCTGAAACACTGAGCATAGATAATTGCAGATGATGATGATTTGATGATCGGATTGAGACCACAAACCTACTGCACACAACCAGACATGGGGTGGTGTCCATATCCATTCGTGGTCCTGAGCCATGGTGGAAATTCCACATTGCTGTGGTAGGAGCCAGTCCCTTTATAAGACAACAAATGTTGACATCTCACAAAGCAGCACAGTAGAGCCCCTCTTAACCACGGTGATTGTTTCCACGAGATCGGTCGTTAAGTGATTTGGTCGTTGAGCGAGTAGAGAAAATGCACGTTAAAGGCTTCTTAATTCCTTCCGATAGCATTGAATGTTGCCGTTAACAGGGAAAGTGGTCAAGAGGGGTTCTACTCTACACTACACACTACTATGCACTACACTACTATACACTACACTACTATACACTACACTACTATACACTACACTACACACTACTATGCACTACACTACTATACACTACACTACTATGCACTACACTACTATACACTACACTACTATACACTACACTACACACTACACTACACACTACACTACACACTACACTACACACTACTATGCACTACACTACTATGCACTACACTACTATACACTACACTACTATACACTACACTACTACACACTACACTACACACTACACTACACACTACACTACACACTACACTACTATACACTACACTACTATACACTACACTACTATGCACTACACTACTATACACTACACTACTATACACTACACTACTATACACTACACTACTATACACTACACTACACACTACTCTACACTCCATTACTATACACTACACTATACACTAAACTATACACTATACATTACACTATACGATACGCATTAGACTCTATGGAAGCCCGCTGTTAAGCGATTCGTCGTTAACAGGGGTGATCGATAAGGGAGGCGGGGGGGGCTACGGTACCCACGTTACCAACCCTCAAGGCATCGTTGACCGAGGCGACTCCAGCGATTTAAATTTAAACTTCGTCGAGCAGCGGTGAGAACTTGACTACTCTTCTTGGTTCTTTCGGTAAAGTCACGTAGAATAAAAATAATAAAATAATAACAATAAAACATAATAAAATTATTCTCACGACGTTTCGCTGTCTTCTCGACAGACCTGTTCTTTGCCTGAGGACGGCTGCTTGCGTTGTGGCCGAAACGTCGTGAGAATTATTTTATGATGTTTTATTTTTATTATTTTATTATTTCCATTCTACGTGGTGACTTTACCGAAAGAACCAAGAAGATGAATCCCTGCAGTCACGAAAGCTTTAAATCGAAATTTAACATGACTACCACTGGTGGTGACATTGCGCCAGTGGTTGTTGGGGGAATGGACGACGAGGGAAAGGGCCATTGTCATAAACGTTCAAGATCGTGGTCCAGTCGGGAGATCGTCGTGGCCACGGGTCGGCAACCGAAAGAACAAGAAGAGACATTTTCTTCGAATTCGGTCAAATATTTTTTTTATATTTCAAGAACCGCAATACAAGACGGTAGTGTACTTTATGAATAACTTCAAACCATTTTTTAAAATGCTTTATATTAAGTTCACTTGCTTGCTTGCTTGCGCGCTTACGACCGTGCAAATCTTTCGGTCGTTTTTTAACCCACTTCCCGTGATCCAATCGAGCTGGCATTTTGCACACAGACTCGTTGTGCGTGACAATTAATTTTCGTGAAAAAATGTTTCCAAAATTTAACACTTTTTAGGATTTTTTTTTATATGTAATTACCAATTGCTTAATGGTGCAATGCAATCATCTGACCCATAGGTGGTAGCCATCTCAAGCCAGAGGACGAGAGGACTCTAGCCGCCACGCATATAAAGGATTTATAGTGAAAAAATGTGTTTTACGGGTTAATTTTTTTTTAATCACTATTTTAAGAACAGGACACGCACACTGATTTGTAACGCCGCATTACAAATCGTTGTTGGGCTTTTAGACATTCACCGTTCATCTAAAATATTTAGGAGGGCTTTTTTTTGTTGTTGCAATCATGGTGTCGGGATCTGCGAAGTAGTCCTTAAAGATCCAGACTCATGGCTAATGCTGCTGATATCGCCACACCTCATCACTGTTCTACTAAATCCCACGGTTATTGTGAAGTTCAATTTACATCGGCCCTACAAAGGCCACACTCAATAAGGACACTCTTAGAGCATCCCACTATCTTGTTTAATATTGTTTGTGCAAAAAAAACCTGGCCCCTTCAATAGGAATGTAGAATTTACACCACTGGGTCAGGGCGGCCAACAGATTTGAGCACCAACCACGTAACTGTTTGAGCTGCGGGGGGGGGGAGATACTTTGACAAAACGTAGTCAATTTGATTTGTCCAAAAACAAATCGCGCAGCATTAGATGCAGAATTGTGCACGTGTCTATTTGACTTTGGACAGGGGAGTTAGAGAGTGACCCCCTGTCGTGCAAAGATGCATTAGGCAGACCCAAGCAGGCGTCTTGAAACTGGCAAGGTCACGACCCCCACCAGAGGGTGGAGAGGGATTGGTGTTGGGGTGTTATTGTACACGGCTGTAGTGCCAGATCAGAAGTTTCACCTTTATTATCTGTGGCTTGCTCGTCAAAAGGAAACGCCACAGTAAGAAGTTTAAATTTCGATTTAAAGCTTTCGTGACTGCAGGGATTCATCTTCTTGGTTCTTTCGGTAAAGTCACGTAGAAGGGAAATAATAAAATAATAAAATAAAACATAATACAATAATTCTCACGACGTTTCGGCCACAACGCAAGCAACCGTCCTCAGGTGAAGACCAGGTCTGTCGGGGAGACCTGAGGATGGCTGCTTGCGTTGTGGCCGAAACGTCGTGAGAATTATTGTATTATGTTTTATTTTTATTATTTTATTATTTACCTTCTACCTGACTTTACCGAAAGAACCAAGAAGAGTAAGAAGTTTGGCAATTGTTTTTTTTTTGCCATTGGAGATGAACTTCAATTTTAGTGGATTTTTTTTTTGCAAGTTGTTGCGCCCAGCTGCAAGAAGCTTTTACAAAAAAAATACCTGGCTGATTGCAGTGGATCAATGATTGTCCTTTTTCAATTGTGTTTTTTTTTATTCCATATAATTTCTTTTCCACCAAAAAAATCTATATCAGAGCGTGTGAGTGCATACGAGGTGGCGGCAAGCGTTTGTGCGAGTATGTGAATGCAACAAAGGATGTGCAGCTGTAGCAACAAAGGTCGCAGTCACGACCGCGCCAAAATGTTCCATCTACCGTCACCTTAATCAGTGGCGGCGCGAGACCTCGGCAAACTTAGCGATGGACTGGTGCCCTAAGTAACTCAGCGAGCATCGGATTCATTAAAAAAACAATCAGCTCAAAGAACAATTAAAAAGAATAAACCTAATAACTGAATTAACATGAAAGGCAAACGAATCTCTCCATCATCTCTATCTTATTTGCATCTCTCTTCCCTCAACTCGACTGTATCTCTATTTTTTTGTGTGCCAGTATGATCTCATCTCGCTACATCTATATATCCTGTGTATCTCTCCCTTCTGTTTATACATTTAAGTGGGTGGAGGGGGGGATGGTGGGGGGGGCAAAACAAAAATGTTGTTCTGCCTCGGGCCGACCCACGGGGCAGCATCCCCCTGCCGACCGTGAGGAGGGTTCAGAGGTGAGGCTGTGGTGTGCCGGACGTCTCGAAGCTAATTTTCCAAACGTATATTTTCCGCTGTATTCATATCCATATCGATGTCCACTTGTGTAACGGCTGGAGCGGTTGCACGGTTGTAGTGAGCTGCACTGGACGACTGTGAGCCTGG
Source organism: Lethenteron reissneri (assembly GCF_015708825.2). Lineage (NCBI taxonomy): Eukaryota > Metazoa > Chordata > Hyperoartia > Petromyzontiformes > Petromyzontidae > Lethenteron > Lethenteron reissneri. The sequence continues at coordinate 5,282,738 of NC_083822.1, forward strand.
CATCCTGAGTTCGATTCCCGGCAAAATATCTGAAGCACCAGCAAGGGCTGACATTTGAGCCAGTCACGGAACTCCCCACTTCACCAACCTGTCCTGACCAGCGCGATGCCGTATGGGCAATCAAACGCCATGGCCAAGTGGTATGAGAAGGCCTTCATCCAGCAGTGGATCGACAAACAGCTGTTAACAATTGTAATTAGCTCTCTGTAAACCTGCTTGTGTGAGTATTGTGCACGACACCAAATCGGAAGGTCTCACTTTCAAATCTTTGTTGGCAGTCGACTCAGCCTTTTATCATTTCAGGGTTATCATTTCAGGGTTGATAAAATGTCTACCACTTTGTGGGAAGGCAACAGCGCTCGTAGACCTGCCCCTGCCCTCGGAATAAGGAGTTTCCACCACTGGTCCAGCGATGCAAACGCGATATTAGCACCACCCCTACTCCCCCTTGTGTGGAGGAACACTAAGTGACATTGTCAATTGTCCACTCACACTTCAGCATTTTCAATTATGCTGTTCTTAACGTGAGTACATTGAGATCGTTCTACAGGCTAAACTAGTTTTTTTTTTACTAAATGTGTCAATCCATTGCCGAATTGCCCATGCTGTGTTGGGCACGGCCGTTAGTTGACCATACTTCACCATTCTAGTCAGTGCAGGTTGGTTGAAACGGAGACATCACGAGCCACTGAAAAACAAGAGGTCAGCCGGTTCGCCAACCACTGCACCACCGCTCCCCTTCGTAAAAAATATCTCAGTATACAGGGAGAGAAGATCAGCAAACACAACGATGTCCAGAGATTAGCTTGACGTCGTAACGAGCGGGAAGTGAACCCAAGAACTTTTCTTTCACACCTGATGTGTGCACAGCTCAGTCATCATTAACATTCACATTCTGTTGCTGCCGGAGCAACAGCCCCACTTTTCAGCATTGACGGAGAGTCAGATTGATGGAATAATGGAGCCTTAATACCGCACGGGCAAACGTGTTGATGGACGGATTTGCGCCTTTTCCGTTGCATTGAGAAGAAAATTGATCAAGCGAATAGGAGGCAAAATATCAATACGGATAAGACATCTGGAATTTATCTCATGAGCAATGTGTGTGGATAACAAACGGGAGGGTGTGGGTATGTGCATGTGTAAGATAAATGCATCGTGTACATTATGTGATCAGGTGAGAATTCTGTGAGATTTGGGTACCTCTTTGTGAAGAGAGAGCTACGATTTCGTACTTGTGTATGACAAGTCATTAAATATGATTTCATCATGACAAAATACTAAATTATTTCATCAGAACTAGTGGCAGTTTTTACCCGCTTTTTATCAGCTTTAGCGTAACGTTACACAGGAAGCGAAGTACTTGTTTCACTGATGTGTTCATCTTGAAACGTGCAAAATATGTTTTACCCTCATTTTGTCCCGATTGTGCTATGAGCTTCATTTCATGATTTGAAGTTTTCGTGACTGCAAGCATTCATACTCTTTGTTTTTTTCGGTAAAGTCACGTAGGTAAAAAATTTAAATAAATTAAATCACGACGTTTCGAGCGCAACACAAGCGTCCTTCTTCAGAGGTGTGCTTTCGCTAAGTTGTCCCCACCTGAAGAAGGACGCTTGTGTTGCACCCGAAACGTCGTGATTTAATTTATATACATTTTTTACCTACGTGACTTTACCGAAAAAAACAAAGAGTATCATTTCATGACACTAGAGTTGCCACCTGTCCTGGTTTCCCCAGGATGTCCTCTTTATGAAGTAGATTCTCTGGGAAATGTGTCTTTTTTGGACATTAACTGCCCCAGTTTTTTTTTTGATCAGTTGCGTAACAAAACACCACTCAAGACAATGCATGTCCGTGTCGTCCTCCCCTCCTCTGGCTATTCTGAGATATTCTCCTTCCTATCATACGGCCCAATTTTCTGGACCTCATGAGACAAATTTCGATTTAAAGCTTTCGTGACTCCAGGGATTCATCTTCTTGGTTCTTTCGGTAAAGTCACGTAGAAGGGAAGACTTTACCGAAAGAACCAAGAAGACTCATGAGACAAGTTTCCAACTCGCATCTCTCGCAGGGCAGTGCAATCCGCTGTCTCAAAGAAGGGCCCACACGAACGAATAAAACCGAGCTGCCTCTGAGACCACTTGGAGCGATCTCTCTTTCACACAACACGGGGCCAGTACATTTCCACCTGATTTCATAATCCTCTACAGGCATTTCTGGGCAGTTGCAGGGGGGATGCAACTGCCTATCAATATCAGGCTACCTGGCCTCCTCAATATACATGCCTGTGTGTGTGTCTGTCCTTTTATGGTATAACAAGTTGTTCATAAAAGACACCTACAGATCTCTGGAGGCAACGAGAAGCCTAGGTGGGCGCAGATCAATGGCTCATACTCCTGCGGCGCTCCATGCTCTTTGGGATTTCTTTCTGAAGTCTCATCGTGCAGTCATCATCCTTCGCCCAGGTACATTTTTACTACAAGTGTCAACTCTGAGCAACCGTGCCCCGAACCCACTCGCGGTGGAATGGTATAATCCAGTACAAGTTACAATGTGTCACTCTAATCAGGTTACCAAAACGCTGGTACGTACTGGTAATCCCATACGATCGCCCTGTTTTCAATGTGTAAATATAAGTGTGTGTGTGTATGTTTGTGTTGAGTTTGTGTGTCTGTATGTGTCAGTGAGAAGCGGTCGCACAGTGGTTCATGCACTGCAACACGAACCTTGCGACCTGAGTTCGATTGCCACTCATGGGCAATAACAGTGACGAATTTCTGTACCAATCCTGGGCTCCCCTAGGTCGACTCAACTTTAAATCCCGACCTCGTGCCATGCGTAAACATCAGCGTTGCAGAGACAAAGGCGACCGGGCATGGTGCTGGCCAGCCACCCACTTGTGTGCTATGCCGGCCTTCATAGGTGCTCGCTAACAGCGCTTGTCCTAAAAGTATATTAAAGGTTTAAGGGGGATCCTTGTCTTTCTGTGTTATGTATGTATGTGTTTGTATGGGGAGTGGTGGTGCAGCGGTTCGATTCGATTTCTGCTCATGGCCAACACCAGTGACGATTATCTGTACCGGTCCTGGGCTTCCCTCGGTCGACTCAGCCTCAAGTGAGAATCTGGTGCGGTGTGAATACATCGGCAACAGGGGTCTCACTCCAAATAAGTCGAACGGCATTATATTTTCATCACCTGCGTAACGTTGTGTGGATGCTACTTGGCCTATCGCTCAAACCAAGTTCCAGGTCTTGCGAAACCTGGACTTCTCTGAAGAAACGTCTGTGCCGGATTGAAACATTTAGTCAGGCCTGCCTACAATCTATCTTGGGTTTAACCATACTGGATTGTGTGAAGAGATCACAGATCCTTGAAAGATCTGGACACCGACTCATCAGTGACCTCTTCGAGAGGTGAGGCTGCGTTGGCTGGGTCACGTAGCCCGCATGCCCACACTCAAGCTGCTTCTGTTTGGCCGGACAGAGGGGGCTAAATGGGCGTGACAAATGCTCGAGAAAATATGGGCTGATGTGGAACCGGGTGGACTTGCCGAGGATTGGTGCCAGGTGTGTCAAGATTGCCGTCCATGGAGGAGGCTCGTAAAGGACACTTGGAGGCAGTCACCCTCCAACAACGGAGGGCAGAGGAGTGACACTTACAATAACGAGCGGAGCACCGGGCAGCTAAATCGCTGCGGGTTGGCACAGGAAGGTGCACAGGTGATGCCTCTGCCAGTCATGTCAGTCAACTCATGGCATTGGGGTCTGTCCCATGACCTCCTGTCAGTGTGCCTTTGACACTTCACGTGGCCTCAAGGTACACAGAGCCTGGCCCAGGTGCTCTGGTGATGTCACCACCACTTAATGGTGGATGGTCGCCATCGTTGTTGTTGATATCAAGTCTATTTTTTCCCAGGGTGCCCTGGGGGCCTCGAAGCAATTGGTGAATGTGTAAAGAAAACGGTCACAACATCAAACATAAATATGTAATCAATATGAATATTAAACAACTGTCATGAAACAACAACAAACATTACCTTCACGGTAATAAAATAGATTAACAATAATATGGAATTGATTTTTTTTTACATGACATAATATCCCGTAAGATACATTACAGCTATGGATTTGCGTATAGGGTATAGTTCAAGGACAATTACATTCATAATGACCCAGCAAAAATTCCATTTCCCGTGAAGCAATAGCAGGTAATCTCATCTAAACGCAAGGGAGGGGTGATGCTTTTTTATGTGAACAGAGGAATGGTGACAAAATTAACATATACTCTTGGCATACAGTACAAGATAAGTATTTGGAGCACATTTGAAATTGCAAGAAGTTAAATGGGGAAATTCCTAAATAAACTTGGTGCTAATCTCTTTAAAATGTTAATTATCACACTTTAACATATCTCGGGAATATAGACATGCACTCTCGCCCCTTGTAATTTAAAGTCAAACTTGGGGTTGCATCTGATAATACTGTCGGTGTGAGTGCGTGTATTGCTGTGTGTTTGGTAGCGTAGTTGTTAGCGCACTGCGCCACGAACCCACCAACCTGAGTTAGATTCCTGCATACGACCGAAAACAGTGGCAAAATTGTAACCGGTCCTGGGCCTCTATGGTGCGTAAACATCGCTACTTGAGATACAAAGACGGTCGGGCGTGGTGCTGGCCACCCACCCCCTCGTGTGCCGTGCCGGCCTTCATAGGAACTCGCTAACAGCACTTGCCCCAACAGTCTGTTAAGGCTATATGGGGGATCTTGTATTGTTTTTACTGTGGCGAGTCTGTAGTACAACGGTGAGCGCGCCGGCGCTACCAACCCGGTTGTCCGGGTTCAAATCCCACTCACAGCCACTATAAACACCAGTGACGATTATTATCTGAACCGGTTCTCGGCGTCCCCTAAGTCGATTCCACCTCCAATGAGTACTTGGTGCGATGTGAGGCTGGCCACAGACCCCCTTGCGTGCCATGTTGGCCTTAATAGGTGCTCGCTAACAGCACTGGCCTCAGCAGTCTGCTAAAATCTATACCTGGAATGTTTGTGTGTGTGTGCGATTAGATTGACATAACTCTATTGAGTTAATTCCAGAGCGTCTTATACTCCTGAAAATACAGTAATAGCAGTGGTGAGATGCATTTACAATTCTAAATGACTTGTGCTATTCATTGTTATAGCGTGGTCATTATCAATTCTCCGGTTAACAGTCAGAGTGCCTCACTAATAAATTACTAATTTTATTTTGAGATTAATATTTTTAAACCAATATAAACTTCAATGTTACTGCCAAACAAAATAAAGCTAGTCAACGGCAGGCTGAGTCATCTGTATGCACATCTGGCCAATAACCTTTGTGCTTCATAGCTGACTATAATTAATGTGCGTGTTAAAGTTATATAATGAGCGGGACATTGAGCAGCCAAGATATGGCGATTTGCAATGATGGCAAGCGGTCAGATTTAACAATTTGCAGCTACTCCCGTCTTTAAACATGCAATATCTGTCGCAGAGTTTGCTTGTAGTTTATAGGGGCATTAGTCCCATTCTAGTGGCTCGTTTCTGATTTAGCTTTCTTAGGCCACGTGGTACTTTCCACCTATCATCATTGTTTTCCTTTTAATCTCATTCCACTTCTCTCTCTTTCTCTCCCTATTCCTCCCTTACTCCTAGTTTCCCCTTTTCTAACTTTTCTATCGTTTCCTAGATCGTAACTAGGGGTTCCTGTTGTTACGAACGTTTATGCCGGTTGCCTGGACGCCACACACCTTGGTCGTTTGCTTGTCTGTACGTGCTGGTGTTGAAAATGTAAACAAAATAAACAGTGCCTAGGTCTGGATTGTGAAAATTCCATCCGTGAGCCTCAACAGCATCATCAATAACACTCGAGAAGGTCACGTGACCTTCTCCTATCACCTGTACTTCACCATTTAACCCACGTCTCTTCTTCAGTGTCATCTCCGTGATCTGTAAGTGTGCATTTATTGCTCTTTAAAAATACAAATACCTGGGTCTATTCAATGACCACCTTATAGCAAGACTTCACCATTCCTTCATAAACACAAGGGCCTATTCGCCTATGACCTCCTGTTAGCAAGCCTTCACCATTCCAATAACACTTGGGATCTGTTCTGTGGCCTTTTATCAACAACCATTCACGCGTCTATTGATAATAGTTTTACTTGATTAGCCCATGAAAGACTCAATGTCCTTCCCCCACACCTCCGATTAGCATGGTTGGCTATGTACGGCGAGAAAGAGGTTCAACACACATACACATACATCCATTGAGTCCTAAGATTTTGTCACGAGGGTCCTGCATTGGGATGTTTGAGCCAATTCCACGAATGGGAGTTTGGCTCATGGGACGAAATCAGAGCACCTGGATAGAGGTCTATTCTGTTTAACCAGGTGAGGACTTAAGAGACCAGGACAGACCCATTATGCAAGAGCCACTTGGGTCATGCATTCGAGGAGGTAATGCTCCAAGCTCCTCACAGACGGATTTTGAAATCCAATGCTTTCCTGTCACATCCTGGCCATCTCGCCGGCAAGACAGCATACAACGACTGAAATTCCCGGACAGTCTCCCATCCTGGTACTGGCCTGTCCCTTTGCAGGCCGGTGCTGTGTGCACCTTGTACCACACAAGAACAACGACCTTGTACCACACAAGAACAGCTGCAAGTGGGGTCGTCTTGGATGTAGCTCAGCAGGTCATTGACCGAGCTAAGGTGAGATGTGATGAAAGACATTTGAGATGCTGAGGCATCTGCAAGTTGGAATGCTTAAGCACTAACCAGACTCAACTGTGCTTAGTGTCCGTGATCTGATGAGATTGAGTGCCTTTGCAATGTTAATGGAATTGATTATTTGATTCTTGCAATGACCACTTAATTTCAGATGGACACCATTCATTGTGAAGCATAATGTTTGCTGTAAAGTGGATGTTTAAGACCCCGTGTTTTAATTCACAAGAGTAAGCCGTTGTTTGTCAATATCGGTAACAGAATGCCAAATACTGTACGAACGTGATTCACAATTCATGATAAAGTTTTTCGGGTTCGATCGCATAACTGTGTCTTACATCAAGATCCACCAAACACAACCAATTAGTGAGATCCGTCACACATTTACATTTGCGCGATTTACCCCAACAAAAAAACTTGATCATTAATAATATTAGTCGCGAAAGCCAACATGTTAAATTATTCAAAATGATTGAATCTACGAATACTTGAAGTATTTATTTACCCAGGAAAGCCTCAGTGATGCCAAAACTCATTTTTCGGAGGTTGCTGCTGGGGACATTTGGGCACCATGCCAAGTTGTCTTATGTACTTTTTATTTTATTGTAACGATATTCAAGTTGTACAAGTTGGACCATGCCACGTGATGAATGCATTTCCACTCACATATCTCGCGACAAACGGTGCACCCAAGAAGTTGTATGTACGTTGAACTTCTTTCACACCGTATGCAGCCAACGATGATGTCACTGAGCTCCTGTTTTCACTTCAGTAGGTCTCTTTATCCATACTCGGGGGGATACCTTTAATATTATTTGCAGGCAGTGCTTGTTACAGGAAAATCAACTGAAATTGTTAATTAAAATTGTTGGAATAAGTGACAAATCTAAATTAATTGTGACATTTTAGCGTGTGCGGACATTGGTGACTGGGCTACGACCGTAACATCTCTCCACTTGCGAAGTTGGGTTAATCACGAGCGGCTGAAACTTACATTTTAATGTATGAGTTCAGCACGATAATTAGCCCCCATGAGGCACCGCAACTCATCTTTTTTCCATGACCACTAACTCTGTTGTACCCATTTATACTACTGTGTGCACAGAGGCAGCGGTGGGGGGAGGGGGGTTAAAAACTCACCGATTGTTTCAACTCGCGTGGTGGGAGAGATCGAAGCAGCAAATGCCTCTGGATTTCCAGTCCATTGTGCGAACAATGACGCCGCGGCAGCATCCCTCAGAGCGAACGAGATAAATAAACAAGAAAAACGTCACGTGTGCAGACAATGCATCTCAGGGTTGCCCTCATCCGATACATATTTATTATTGAAAATGTATTTCATTTCGATTTAAAGCTTTAGTGACTGCAGAGATTCATCTTCTTGGTTCTTTCGGTAAAGTCACGTAGAAGGAAAATAATACAATAATCTAAATAAAACATAATAAAATAATTCATCTTCTTGGTTCTTTCGGTAAAGTCACGTAGAAGGGAAGTAATAAAATAATAAAAATAAAACATAATAAAACAATTCTCACGACGTTTCGGCCACAACGCAAGCAGCCGTCCTCAGGTGAAGAATGAGACAATGCCAAGCTAGGAGCTTATATATAAGCTGCGTTGGAGGTGGAAGAAAGAGCGCCTTAACAAATGAATGTGCATATGAAGAGGAATTTAGCATATACATGGAAAATGCGTAGGAGGTGGGCGGGGGGGTTTCAAAGTCATATTATGCCCATGCATTATGCAGGATCAACAGCACCAAGGGGGGGTGCAGGGATTAGCAGTAACAAAGGAAAGGAATGTTAATGATATGTAGCTGCAGTTACTCAACAACTACGTAGAAAACTAAAGTATAAACTACATAAAAAACTAAAGTATAAATTGCATAGCACCATCAGTATACTTACTATACTCTACACTAAGCTGAGTTACTAACAACAAGTAATACATTACAATTCTACGTCGTAGAAATTATATAATATGCTTCCATCTAAACTTTATTCTATTGTATCACACGAGCATATACCGTACTATATACTGCCAACATTAAATTATATACTGTATTGCTGTAAACCAACCTATACCTTATACATTTAATATAACACTATGTATTATTCTACCCACCCTAATGTGTGTCGAAATGGTTTATTACGTCCTTCCAATGATTGCTAAGCCAGAATCCATCTTCTCGGTTAAAATTGTCTCTGTGTTTGTATATGTGGATCGCCTCATGAACGAATCTCTCATGATAGCCAGATGGCTTGCAGAGAACCTCTGTCTTGGAGAAGTCAATATCATGTGAGCCCACTGAGTTGTAACAGTGATCTGCCACGGCTGAGGTGTTTGTCCTACCGTGTTTCAGGTCAGCTTTATGTTCACGGATGCGGTCCGAGACATGTCGTTTGGTTTCCCCAATGTAACTGCTACCACAGAGGCAACTTAGTTTGTAGACGCCAGGGTACTGTATGTCTGGAACCACATCTTTTACAGACGGTACCAGATCACGGATTTTATGTACTGTGTTGAATCGGACCTGGATCTTGTGTTTAATCAGGATTTTGGAGATCTTTTTTGTGACCCCAGCAATGTAGGGTAAGGTGATGGTCTTGAAAGGCTCCTCAACAGGATCCTTCTTGATGGTTGGAGTGATGGCTTTGCGGATTGTGTAGTCGGAATAACCATTAGCCTTAAGAGCTTGGCGTACGTGTTTGAGTTCACTGGAAATGTGTTCATGGTCGGAGATTCATTGGGCTCTATGATATAGAGTCTTGATGAGGGAATTCTTCTGGGATGGATGGTGGTGGGAATCCGGTTTTAGATAAGCATCCGTGTGGGTGGCTTTCCTGTAGACAGAGTGGCTCATTGAACCATCAGGTCTCCTTTTGATTAGGACATCCAAAAAGGGTAGCTTGCCATCATTTTCGACTTCCATGGTGAATCTGATGGCTGGGTGTATGGAATTGATGTGGTCGAGAAATTGGTCTAGAGCAGGCCGGCCATGTGGCCAGATGACAAAAGTGTCGTCTACGTACCTCTTCCATAAGGTCGGGCGTAGAGTGGCAGTCTGGATGGCGTCCATCTCAAATTTCTCCATGAAGATGTTGGCTACAACCGGAGATAGGGGGGGGCCCATTGGGGTGCCCTCAATTTGCTTGTAGAAGGTTCCATTCCAGGTGAAGTATGTATTGGTTAAGCAGTGTCTCACCAAGGGGGGTACCCCAGCATTCAGTCCTTGATGAACCAAGTCTTCAATGATTGCGATGGTGTCAGGCACAGGCACCTTGGTGAACAAGGAAACCACATCAAAACTGACAAGCAGGTCGTCTGGGGACAGGGCAATCCCCTTGATTGTCGATACCAGGTCAGTAGAGTTTAGTACTGCAGAGGTGGTTTTTCCAGTGAAAGGCCGTAGGATTTCGGACAAAAAACGAGCCAGTTTGTAAGTGGGAGAGTTGATAGTAGAGACAATGGGACGAAGAGGTGTATCTTCTTTATGTATCTTTGGCAAGCCGTACAATCTTGGTGGCCTGGCTGCAGAAGGTTTCAACGAGAACTGTTTGGTCTGATCAATTAATGCGGTTGAAGCAGAAATGATGTTGTTGGTTTTGGAGACGAGGCTGTTGGTGGGGTCTCTTTTTTTATTTTTGTATAGCTGCCATCGTTGAGTAGTTCTTGAATTTTGTTGTTGTATTCTATTTTGTCCATGATGACAGTGGCATTGCCTTTGTCGGCTGAGAGGATGACAATGTCATCCCTCTTTTTTAATTGAGCTAATTCAAAACGCTCATCTTTGCTGATGTTGCTAGCTGGCATCTTAGCGTTTTTGAGGGTTACAGAGATTTCAGATCTTGCTACGTCTGCAGCGATGTGACTCAAGCCCTTGAGAGCTACATCTACTCGAGCAATTATATCATTAACTGGTATGTGTCTAGGTGTGACTGCAAAGTTTAGTCCTTTAGCTAAAACGGATTTCAAACCTTCAGAAATATGACTGTTACTGCGATTAATTACGACTTTGTTAACATCTAGCTTTTCAATGTGTGGGTCCGGTTTCTTGTTTGAGAGGCGGTTGAATTTGGAAATCAAGTTGTCCTTACATTTAGTCGACATAGCGGCAGCTGAAGAGGCAGTCATTTTTTCCACATGTTCCCAATCCGATGTGGACATTGTTACACTCAAAGATAAGTGTGATTTGTAGAGTGTCTTGTCTAACTGATCTAGTTCGGTGCGCGTAAGTCTGATTTTCTCTGAGATAAGAGCTAAGCTAGTTCTAGACAGAATTCGTTTCGCATTAGAAGAAGTTACAGCAGCAGATGTTAGTGTAAATGCGTTTGGTATTACCTTAGAGTCGCGGCATCTCTTCAGAAAGGTGAGAGACTCGATTAGCTGAGCCTTCTTATCCCGGAGCTTGTTGAAGGATCTCAAAGTTATGTGGAAACCCTCCCCGTAGAGGCGGTTAAATTTCGATTTAAAGCTTTCGTGACTGCAGGGATTCATCTTCTTGGTTCTTTCGGTAAAGTCACGTTTATTATTTTATTACTTCCCTTCTACGTGACTTTACCGAAAGAACCAAGAAGATGAATCCCTGCAGTCACGAAAGCTTTAAATCGAAATTTAACCGCCTCTACGGGGAGGGTTTCCACATAACTTTGAGATCCTTCAACAAGCTCCGGGATAAGAAGGCTCAGCTAATCGAGTCTCTCACCTTTCTGAAGAGATGCCGCGACTCTAAGGTAATACCAAACGCATTTACACTAATATCTGCTGCTGTAACTTCTTCTAATGCGAAACGAATTCTGTCTAGAACTAGCTTAGCTCTTATCTCAGAGAAAATCAGACTTACGCGCACCGAACTAGATCAGTTAGACAAGACACTCTACAAATCACACTTATCTTTGAGTGTAACAATGTCCACATCGGATTGGGAACATGTGGAAAAAATGACTGCCTCTTCAGCTGCCGCTATGTCGACTAAATGTAAGGACAACTTGATTTCCAAATTCAACCGCCTCTCAAACAAGAAACCGGACCCACACATTGAAAAGCTAGATGTTAACAAAGTCGTAATTAATCGCAGTAACAGTCATATTTCTGAAGGTTTGAAATCCGTTTTAGCTAAAGGACTAAACTTTGCAGTCACACCTAGACACATACCAGTTAATGATATAATTGCTCGAGTAGATGTAGCTCTCAAGGGCTTGAGTCACATCGCTGCAGACGTAGCAAGATCTGAAATCTCTGTAACCCTCAAAAACGCTAAGATGCCAGCTAGCAACATCAGCAAAGATGAGCGTTTTGAATTAGCTCAATTAAAAAAGAGGGATGACATTGTCATCCTCTCAGCCGACAAAGGCAATGCCACTGTCATCATGGACAAAATAGAATACAACAACAAAATTCAAGAACTACTCAACGATGGCAGCTATACAAAAATAAAAAAAGAGACCCCACCAACAGCCTCGTCTCCAAAACCAACAACATCATTTCTGCTTCAACCGCATTAATTGATCAGACCAAACAGTTCTCGTTGAAACCTTCTGCAGCCAGGCCACCAAGATTGTACGGCTTGCCAAAGATACATAAAGAAGATACACCTCTTCGTCCCATTGTCTCTACTATCAACTCTCCCACTTACAAACTGGCTCGTTTTTTGTCCGAAATCCTACGGCCTTTCACTGGAAAAACCACCTCTGCAGTACTAAACTCTACTGACCTGGTATCGACAATCAAGGGGATTGCCCTGTCCCCAGACGACCTGCTTGTCAGTTTTGATGTGGTTTCCTTGTTCACCAAGGTGCCTGTGCCTGACACCATCGCAATCATTGAAGACTTGGTTCATCAAGGACTGAATGCTGGGGTACCCCCCTTGGTGAGACACTGCTTAACCAATACATACTTCACCTGGAATGGAACCTTCTACAAGCAAATTGAGGGCACCCCAATGGGCTCCCCCCTATCTCCGGTTGTAGCCAACATCTTCATGGAGAAATTTGAGATGGACGCCATCCAGACTGCCACTCTACGCCCGACCTTATGGAAGAGGTACGTAGACGACACTTTTGTCATCTGGCCACATGGCCGGCCTGCTCTAGACCAATTTCTCGACCACATCAATTCCATACACCCAGCCATCAGATTCACCATGGAAGTCGAAAATGATGGCAAGCTACCCTTTTTGGATGTCCTAATCAAAAGGAGACCTGATGGTTCAATGAGCCACTCTGTCTACAGGAAAGCCACCCACACGGATGCTTATCTAAAACCGGATTCCCACCACCATCCATCCCAGAAGAATTCCCTAATCAAGACTCTATATCATAGAGCCCAATGAATCTCCGACCATGAACACATTTCCAGTGAACTCAAACACGTACGCCAAGCTCTTAAGGCTAATGGTTATTCCGACTACACAATCCGCAAAGCCATCACTCCAACCATCAAGAAGGATCCTGTTGAGGAGCCTTTCAAGACCATCACCTTACCCTACATTGCTGGGGTCACAAAAAAGATCTCCAAAATCCTGATTAAACACAAGATCCAGGTCCGATTCAACACAGTACATAAAATCCGTGATCTGGTACCGTCTGTAAAAGATGTGGTTCCAGACATACAGTACCCTGGCGTCTACAAACTAAGTTCCCTCTGTGGTAGCAGTTACATTGGGGAAACCAAACGACATGTCTCGGACCGCATCCGTGAACATAAAGCTGACCTGAAACACGGTAGGACAAACACCTCAGCCGTGGCAGATCACTGTTACAACTCAGTGGGCTCACATGATATTGACTTCTCCAAGACAGAGGTTCTCTGCAAGCCATCTGGCTATCATGAGAGATTCGTTCATGAGGCGATCCACATATACAAACACAGAGACAATTTTAACCGAGAAGATGGATTCTGGCTTAGCAATCATTGGAAGGACGTAATAAACCATTTCGACACACATTAGGGTGGGTAGAATAATACATAGTGTTATATTAAATGTATAAGGTATAGGTTGGTTTACAGCAATACAGTATATAATTTAATGTTGGCAGTATATAGTACGGTATATGCTCGTGTGATACAATAGAATAAAGTTTAGATGGAAGCATATTATATAATTTCTACGACGTAGAATTGTAATGTATTACTTGCTGTTAGTAACTCAGCTTAGTGTAGAGTATAGTAAGTATACTGATGGTGCTATGCAATTTATACTTTAGTTTTTTATGTAGTTTATACTTTAGTTTTCTACGTAGTTGTTGAGTAACTGCAGCTACATATCATTAACATTCCTTTCCTTTGTTACTGCTAATCCCTGCACCCCCCCTTGGTGCTGTTGATCCTGCATAATGCATGGGCATAATATGACTTTGAAACCCCCCCGCCCACCTCCTACGCATTTTCCATGTATATGCTAAATTCCTCTTCATATGCACATTCATTTGTTAAGGCGCTCTTTCTTCCACCTCCAACGCAGCTTATATATAAGCTCCTAGCTTGGCATTGTCTCATTCTTCACCTGAGGACGGCTGCTTGCGTTGTGGCCGAAACGTCGTGAAAATTGTTTTATTATGTTTTATTTTTATTATTTTATTACTTCCCTTCTACGTGACTTTACCGAAAGAACCAAGAAGATGAATCCCTGCAGTCACGAAAGCTTTAAATCGAAAAATAAAATAATTCTCACGTTTCGGCCACAACGCAAGCAGACGGCTGCTTGCGTTGTGGCCGAAACGTCGTGAGAATTATTTTATAATGTTTTATTTTTATTATTTTATTATTTTCCTGTTCTCCACCTGAAGACGGCTACTTGCGTTGTGGTCGAAACGTCGTGAGAATATTTTATTATGTTTAATTTTTATTATTTTATTATTTTCCTTCTACGTGACTTTACCGAAAGAACCAAGAAAATGTATTTCATCTGAAAATTTAATTGGCTAATTCTAATTTGAATGCAGGCTCAAGGCAACAGCGGCCTATCGCCTTATCGAGTATCCTTCGGTATGCTAACGACTGCATTATAAAAGCACTACTTGACCTGGGTATTGGCAAACGTACGGAGACGATGCTGTGTGTGGACGTGGTCTTTGGGTTTTTGTTTCCCCGTTAAGTGCACCTCAAGGTGATCGGTAGCAGGGAGCTCGAGAAGAGAGCATTTCCATCAATGCATTCATAACATGACTCGTGACGTGTTCGTGTGCGTACGTAGTTAGTGTAGGAAAAAGCGGTCACGGCCAAATTCAGTGACGAATATCTGAACTGGGTCAGGGCCTCCCCTAGGTCGCCTCGGCCTCGAAATGAGTACCTGGTGCGATGTGTAAACATCAGCAATGGGAAAGTGGCTGGGCGTGGTGCTGGCCACCCACGCCCTTGTGTGCCATGCCGGCCTTCATAGGTGCTCGTGAACAGCACTTGCCCCAATAGTCTGTTAAAGGGCGAAACGGTGGCTCTTTGTCTCGTGTCGTGTAATATGATGGTTAGCTACGAATCTGATGATTTGAATAAAAATGTACGCGCACAACAACACTGGGAAGACAACGGTGGCTGGGATGCTGCTGGCCATGCCATCACCTGTTCCATTAAGTGCTTGCTTACAGTTCTACACACGCACACACATTGTCGATTCTAGTCACACCACACCATGCGCTTATTTTACGTGGCGTCAACATTAAATGTCCAACCAAGGGTTCGTATATCGATGATCGCTGCTGGAGTGCATCAAGGTGAAGGATTGAACTGATGTAGTTGGCAGCACAGTGTGCTAACCACCACCATCACACCCACACTCTCTCCCTTTAACACGTTCAAATACAACTCATCAACACGCCCAATATCTATTTCTACGTAATGCATTAATGTGACATGGAGCCACTATTTATGGGACATCGGGAGTATCATTTCATGGTGTGCATAATAATGCACGCAATTATAATGCGCTTCCGCTTGTGAATCCATTGCGTGATCAAAACCTCTTCCTGCACCATGTCGGTCGTGGAGTTTATGTGACTATACTTCACTGCGATGGTCAGAGCAGACTGTTACTGGTAGGAACCTCCTGGTTACACCAGCCCACAGGGGATTATTGTGTCCGTCCGTCGTGCATCCAAAAATGGGAGGGGTTGGGCTGGGTGGAGAGGGGAGGGTGGGGAGGGGCTGGGTGGGGAGGGGCTGGGTGGGGAGGGTGGGGCTGGGTGGGGGGTGGGAGGGGTGGGAGGGGTGGGGCTGGGTGGGGAGGGCTGGTCACCCCGTGGTGCCCTTATAAAACTCAACGTTTAACCTACTCACGCCGGCTTGTGCCCGCCCTCACAGTCGGCCATATTTGCGGAATACACCACGCCGCCGTTGACCCTGGCCATTGACCGAGCAACCCAACGTTCCTACCAGCTCCCTCCGCAGAGAGAGGCCCTCCAGAACCTGTTAGGATACCCCTCACTGCTGATGATAGTTATAGTAGCAAAAGTAGCTACATATGCTATGGGCCCCGCACTTTCAAGGGCCCCGCGCTAAATGCTTTCGAGCTATCAATTCCGGTTCAGTGATTCTGCACTTGCTCCATTATTATAGTACTATACCACTTTCAGCTTTCATGAACGACTGGGTGTTTAAGGTTAGCGATTTGTCGTATTATCTGGCTGTGTTGCAAATGAAAAAATACAACTACTTTACTATGCAAGTTAAAAAAGTATGTCTTTTAATATTTGTGTTTTCTTTCATTTAGGGCCCCTTTATAACATATGCTACAGGCCCCGCACTAGCTTAATCCGGCACTGGCTGGGAATACAACTCAAGTCACCGGGTTAAAAGTCAATGCACAAACCACTGTGTCACCACTCCACCACTACGTTGTGTGGGAGAGACCTAATGAAGTGGTTCTGCAGTGACATCATTCCAGTGCCATGCCTTGACACAATTACCCCTTCTCCACAAGCACGTGTGAACAGAGCCAACTCACTCTATGCGCGGTTTTCCACTGGCTATATGCCGTACCGTGCTGGAACCAACCCGTGTTACAATGGCCTCACGAGACGTCTGAATGCGGCTTGTATGGGGCCAAGCAGGACCAGAGGCGTGGCGAATGACGCATCCATGCTCGTGACGTCAGTGGGTACTCTGTGAGGACCCTTCGTCCTCCACCGCGTCATCCGTGGGCGTCTCAGCTTTGCTCATTGCGTGGGATTTCTGCAGCACGGCTCGGCTTCTGCAGTGGAAATACACGTGCCCTTTCTCGACACGGCCCTGGCGTGGCATGGTTGTACAGCGGAAAAGCGGTCTACGGTTTGAGGCTGCTGCTGCTGCTGCTGATGGGTGCTGTTCTGGACAGGTATTTCCATGCCGTATCAAATTCAATTAATAACAGCGCTATCCAAGTTCAAATAATGATTTAAAATATGGCATCCTAGTTTCGTCCGGTATGTATTTTAAAGGCACACAGTAGTTTGTATTAAAAAAAAAACATTTGACATTTGAAAGATCATCTTGTCAAACAAAATTTAATGAGAAGATTCCGTTGTGCAAATGCAAAACTTCTGAGGGAGGGGGGTGGTTTCTGGCAAGTTAAGTTTAAAATGAAACGGCAAATGCAATTAGAGATTACATTGTGTAAAATTGCTGTTCCTCTACATTATAGTCTGTTCTCACCTTCCTGAGCAATCAAATTAAGGTTTGCCTAAACCAGCCATTGGAACTTACAACAACAAAAAAACTACTTAATTTTTATACCCGGCCGGGTACGGGTACCCGTTCCCTACCCGTACCCTACCCGAAATGAGTGACAAACGGTTACTCAACAGTGACTCACGCCCTACCCGTACCCGTACCCGGCAGAACCAGGGTCGCAAACGGCTACCCGTACCCGGCCGGGTACGGGTAGCGGGGTATCGGGTAGGGTACGGGTACCGGGTACCCGGTTGCGACCTCTGCTGCCAGCACACGAGTGGGTGAGTTTTCACAGCCGTGCTGCTGTGCGTCTCTTCGATGTGTTTTCGCGTCGTACCGCGCGTCGTTCAGCACGAAGTCCGACGTTGTTAACGAGTACCCTCATAAGAGCCTCTTGTCCGCAGGTTCTTTAGCAGCCGTGTTTACACGAGGAAGTCTTGAATTGGCGCCTTTGGGCTTTAGAAAATCTCGTAACTTTTCCCCTTTCTTTTCTCTTTTAATTATATCCTAAGGCATCTAAGCAGTGGCCATGGAAGACCATTGAATTAATGCATATTTCTGAGCCTTGCCCAAAGCAATTCATGTGCATACGTAACTCTTGCAAGAGAAACACTGATTTGTGAAAGGGATTGGAATTCTCAGTGGTATGTGCGTGTGTGGGAGCTTTCATAAGTGGTCCTCGGCATCCCATTCAAGGTCGAATCGGTCTTAAAATATGACCCGGTGTGATATGTGAACATCAGCAAGAGGGAGACAAAGGTGGCCAGGCATGGTGTTGACCACACGACGCTGTCATTGGTCCGTGCCGGCTTTTAAAATTGATGCCAACAACAGCACTTGCTCCTCCGACAGTCTTTATTGGCTACATGGGAGAACGTTGTCTTAATCTTTGCGTGTCTGGAGGAATGGTGGCATGGTAGGTCCGTGCAGTATACTACACTACGTTTCCAATTGTGGCAATTGGTATTTTAACCTGTATAATAATGAGCTTCCTCGATTTCAAGCGTAACCTTAAAAGAGTACTCGGTTCAGTGTGTATACATCAGCAACGGGAAGAAAGACGAGGGCAGGCAGGTATTGAGCTGGCCACACCACCGCCTTCTCTACTTCCCTCACTAACACCTCTTCCCAGACAACCAAATCACCCGAGTGTGCTCTATCTTGTTAGATCTACAAAGAACAGCAGAGCTGAGCCTGCCAGCGGAGTCAGTACTTGGCTGAGAGACTGCTTGATAATACCAGAGATGGCAGAACAGCCATATTGAACCCTTCTGTGTGAAAGCTTTGAGTGTCACCGCCTCACATGTGCGATGGGTTTAGCCAGGTACTCCACGATCCTGCCACAAACAATCCAGTGCAGGAACCCGATAAAACCCGAGTCTTTATACTCTCAAAAATAAATGCATGAGCTGTATCGTTATTGTTACGAGTTGCTTCTGTAGTATACAAGGTTAAACAGGGGAACTTTGCATTCGAGGTTTGGAAGTGGCAATAGTGTTGTCTTTGTAGAGTGCATTACGATCCGCTACGTACGGTGCGAAAGAAGTTCAACATATACATGATCCAAATGATACATGTTCAATTCTTTGCCACACAGCTTCAGTTTCCAGTTCCATTTGAACTGGTCAGGGTCTCCCTTGGGCCATCTGAGCCTTAAATAATTACCTGGCATAGTGTGGGAACATTGGCACGAGACAAAGGCTGTCTACATCACCGAGGCTCGTATGTCATAGCAGCCTTAATAAGTGCTCACCCACAGCACTTGCCGCTAAAGCGTAAACCATTTTTTTATCTGATTTGTTTGTTAAAGGAGCAGCAGCCACAAGGTATAAAATATACAAAAAAAAGCCCCTTTGCATGGACACGAATTATCTTTTTAAATATCTTTATTATGTTTCCGTTTTAATGAGACGTGAAAATAAAATAAAAAATAAAAGGAATGATTTTAATGAACTATGACGACAGAGTAATTCATTACAAAAATTATGTTATTGGGAATTACTTTTATAAATAATTAAATGATTTGTAAGATGGAGACATCAAAGCGTACCCGATTAGAATATTCCAACTCTGAAATTAGAATGCAGCGCTGTTATCCACATTACATTTTGTCCGTGAAATTTCAGTTTAATACTCTTTTTCCCGGACTCCATCAGCCCTGCCCTCTCCTCGCCTTACGTGGTCCCACATTGCATCAAACCATCACCTGTCACGATTGGGACGTGGCTGTTAACAAACAAACCATCACCAGGGCACCTTTGATGAGGGCGGTTGGCTACGTACGGTGCGAAAGAAGCTCAACATACATACATGCGTGCGGCACAAATACCTCCCCTGTTCGACCCTTCAAGACAATCTCCTTCATAGTAGATATAGAGTAATCTTGGGATCGTCCCAAGTCATAATTCTCAACAGATGGGACCCCAACCCTGGCAATCATTTGGCATGTAATAATGCTTCGATTTACACATAAAAATTGATGTGTGTACTGACAGTTGGATGTAAGAATCAATTATCATTATTTCATGTAAAAGGTAAAATGTGCATCCCTGCAATTGCTTTTGCTCACAACTGCCGGTAGAATGACCCCTAGAGGTCATCGGTTCGATCTCCCGGCATGGTAGTCGATACAATGGGGCATGTTTCTTGAATCCCTTTGCGCCTCCGTCCACCCAGCAGAATAAATGGGCACACCGCGCTTAGTCAATCAGCGGGTTGCTTAGTGGCAGGGTGCAATGTGGGTACTCCGACTTCTTTCAAGCCTTCTGGTCAATGTGAAAGGGTAGGCCAAATATCCTCTACAGTGGCTCTCTAGAGCTCCCTCTAGTGCAGGCCCTATCGTCAGTGGTAGAATGAGCAAACACTTGAAGTGCTGCACCTTCAAAGCATCACTGCACATCAATGATGTGGGTCATGAGCTGTCCATTATAAATTTGAGACTTCATAATGAAATAAAAAAAATTAAGTCAGGTGCTTAAGTATAGAGTTCAATTGACGTCACTGCATTTGACATGCAACGTTGAACTAGAAAGGTATTGGGGTGCAGTCAAAGCAGCATCACTGGAGAACCGTAATGACGAACATGTCCGTGATTGAAAGCTTGTAACTCTTGTCGGGGCACGCAGCCTCGGGAACACAACCTGGGCATTCGCTTTTCCGGTTTTTGTTTTTTTGAGGATGCAGCTTCTTTTTTTGAATGGTGATGCATGCGTTTGATGTTTCCTACCGACTTCCAAGACTCTTTTGCATGGGGTTGTATCGCCAACACGGAAGTACTGCAATGCACGTTTGACCATCGCTGAAGCCCTCGATGTGTACATTGTCCCACCAGAGCGCTTCCCCTTTTGCCCCTAATGGATTCTCACCACCGCTTAATCCAAGTGTCGATGTTGTATTGACCTCATAACCCCAAGCGCACACAGTCTGCATTTAAACGAATAATGCCCCAAACTAAATCCAGTGAGGGTCAGTCTCACAAGCAGCATGCATGTTATTAGCATGCGGCCGCTCTTGCCAAGATCATGTATCATCATCATTACCATCAGCTGTGAACAATCCACTGCTGGATTAAGGCCTCCCCATGCCTTCACCATCCTTCATGGTCCTGCAATGGAGCAATCCACCCGGCACCTGCATGAGCCGGTCTCATTGCTCCATCTCTGGGGTGCTAAGATGTTAACTCCCTCACCTGGTATACAGGGGGGTCGTGGGTTCAATCCCTACCCTGACGCCTGCTGTGTATTTGGAGTTTGCGTGCCTCTCTCTCCACATGATAAGCCACTTCGTTGAGCTATCATTTGTGACCAGGCCACTCCTGAAGAAGATCTATATAGATGAGTGGGCCTTCACCTGGTAAAATAAAAACATTGTTTAGAGTTTAAATAGTTTAGTGTAGATGACCTTATGGGTTTGTTTATTCATTTAGATGCCACTCAACAGGTATTATTAGCCACCAGCCGTCACCCCTCTAGCGTACAGCACACCAGTAGAGCATTTGACTGCAGGTAATATACACTTGCTTAATTAATTGTAGTTTATACTGTGGTGTTTTACTTCTAGAGGTACCCAAGTGGATTTGAAGATCGTTAATATATTGTCAGACACCGATCTGCCACCCCTAAATCTTCGATTCGAATCTGGCTCTGATCCACCAGTGTTTAAACTTGGTTCTCAAGTGTAGATAATTGATGGTCTTAGCCCAGTCACCGATGACTGCGCGAAATATCAAACACAGTACGGTATTAAATGTCGGTCTGTCAATTACGTTGGCATATTCCAGTTTTAATCCTTCAAAAACTCTGCGTGATTGTCAGGCAATTAACGGGTTTTGCAGCGGGAATACGTGTGCACTGCCCAGTGTTTACAAGAGGCGTGGTGAAATGACATGAGAAGCACTTCATGTCACGTACTCCTTTCATAGCCACATGCAAATAGTTCAATTTAAGTATAGTTGAGAAGGTAAATAGCACAAAAAAGCTACGTTGTTTTTTACCCTAGAATATCTGTAGCCTACGGCCACCACTTTCTAACTCCTGCCGAGGGCTTCTCAGCACGACTCTCCCCCCCGCCCCCCCCCCCCCCAATGTGTGCAGATACTACTGGATTGTATGTTAAAGTTGATTAGATGCAAAGAAAATTTTCAAAACATAAATTTTCTGTGAAGGTATTTTAAATGCGAGTACTGATTCGCAGTTCTATTTACCAGCAGCCCTGACCGAACCAAACCGACCAGTCACACTGAGACATGTCTGAACAGTGGGGTGGGGGGGAGACGTAGGCATATTTGCATGCAAAATAAATCTGGACCCTATTGTACGTAGGGTGTGTAGGCATATTTGCATAGAAAATAAACCTCTACTCTATTGTATGTAGGTTGTGTAGGCATTAATGCCTGCAAAATACATTTATTTTTTGTGGGGGGGGGGGGGGGAGTAAAAAAATCAACAATTTTTGTGAACCTCAGTTTAACACGTAGGCTTTCGCGACCAATATTATTCATAATCAACGTTTTTGGGTTTAGCAGTGAACTATTTGTCTTTTGTCTACGTGACACTTTTTTTACTGATTGGTCGTGTCGGGTGGTGGAGGCTTACGACACATTTATAAATAACGCGATCTAAACACAAAAACGTTGATTTTGTAGACCTGTTGGATAAAATTTTTACCCCCACATCTGGGTGGGGGGAGGGTCCACTTTCTACACCTTTTTGATTCAGGCTTCTACAAGGCTCTCAATTTAGTTGATGGATAAACGGACACACAGAACGCCGGGCTTTTATAATAGATGCGAGCATATAGAGGAAACTTCCAATCATGCATTTGTAGGGGTGTTAAAGAGAGGGCCCGTTATGCATGGCAGCCTATGGAAAACAAACACAGTGGGCGGGGCTACGTAAGTGCACGAGGAGGTGCCCTCTACGACGTCCGAGCCAGACACCCTGGGGGGGGCTGGTTCGAACGTTATGATCCCCCGGGGCCCCACTCCTCAGGGAGGGGTTGGGTATAAAAGGGGATGTTCAAAGGGCTCGAGTCAGTTATGTTTAAGCTAAGGGAAGAAGACTGAAGACGTCTTAGATAGAGCCCTGGACTCCCCTAGTTCGATGTCCTTTTCAGGGCCGGACAGGACTGAGCCAGCGGCGTGGTCCCGAAAGCCAGAGCCGGTGCTCTTGTAAGAGCTGGTCTGGAACTCCGGGTACCGGGCCCGACTTACCAGTGTCGGGCCAGTTAGCCTCCCCTAGCCCATTAGTGGAGGATTCGGGGCTAGGACAGAGTTAGCTAGGGGTGTATCTCGAGTTATACGGGTGAGGGGGCCGATACCCCCTCGAGTGTGTATATGCCCACTGTCGTATTGTAAAATAAATATACGTGTGCCTCAACCTCGGCGTCAAGCGTCTTCACCGGTACTTCAACTGGTGTCAGAAGTAATTCGAACATGGACACGCGGAAAACAGCGCGGGCAAAAGTACCGCAGGAGGAAGACACTGCCGAGATCGTCGAGCCCGAGACGGCTCCACAAGACATGGTGCAGCCGGGGCCTGACGCCTCCTTACCGGGGCATCGAAATGAAGAGGGGCCGCAGTCAGACGCGTTACGGCTGGCTCACGGGAGGCTGGCGGAGCTGCTGTATGCCGCTGCCGCCACGCTGGAGACCATCACGCGATTGGGGGCCGGTGATCCAACACGGGGCGAGGCGAGCCAACGACCAGGGCGCCTTCCCGCCATTTCGGAGCAGTCCGAATTTGAAATTCCCGCCATCGACGCTACAGCTGTTCAGGGCGTGGCCAGCCTGAACATCCGCTCCGACATCGCCGTCGCTGGAGCTGCAGCGTCATCACCGCCGGAGGGTGCGTCGTCACAACCGCGACAGGCGATCCCATCGGCCGTTCGCACCGACGCACAGCCGAGTGGTGGTGACATCTGCCTGCGGGAGTCTACAACAACCGCTGCGCTTCATCAGAGACTGCCCCCGCTGAAGGAGTTCATCAGCGCGGAGGGAGACTGGGCCGGGTTTCGCCGACGTTTCCTCGCCCATCAGGAGATGGCGAAATGGTCCGATGAAGAGGCTCTCTGCGCGCTGCCGGCGCTCCTCGACGGCGACGCGCTCGCCGCACTCACATCGGCGCCGAGAGAGAAGCGGTCTACGTTACCGATGGCGCTACAGCTGCTGGGCGGGGTCTATAGACCATCAGCCGAATGCCGACAGAAATTTTACGACCGCAAGCGGGGTGAGAAGGAGTCGCCCCTAGCATACCGGACGAGCCTCCTGGCGATGGCTAAGTCGGCCTTCCCCCGTATGGACGACGACGGTGTGGATGCTATGGTCACGGAGAAAATCCTCCTCCTGGCAGACGACCTTGACATCGCTGTCGTCGCGCAGGAGGACGCGGAAATGACATCGCTCCAGGCGGCGCGGCTCCTCCACGCAAACCTCCTGTCGCTCCGGCGGAAAGCCAGCAGGGCATCGGCGGGGCGTGCGGTGGCTGCAGCCACCCTTCCGACGGAGGAGCTCTACGCCGTCGACCACCGACGGCAACAGGCGACGGGAGCACGGTCGGGCCGGGACGGGTCGGGCCGTTCCGACCATCCGTCACCTCCGACGGCGCTCCCGCGGTGTTTTAACTGCGGCGTCCGGGGCCACGTCGCCTCGGGGTGCCGCTCTCCTCGTCAGCGCGGGACGACACCTCAACGGGACGACGGGCCTCATCACAAGCTCCACCATCATAACCCGGCGAGTCGCGGCACCCCACATGTTTGGCCCACGCACATGCCCGTCACGCACTCAAACACCGCAACGAGAGGGGGGCCGATATCGCGCACCATCGCACCATCACGCACCACTCTGGGTACTCATATCGAACCCGGCCAGTGGTCCGTGCTGGCCGATCGTGTGGTAGCCGCATCGTCGGGGTCGTCGGCCGTTGTGGGGCACATCGGCGGGGTTGAAGTGCGCATCCTGGTCGATACGGGAGCATCGGCGACCATTATTTCGGAGTTAATATACAATATTCTCCCTGTCCAGAGCCGTCCTTTGATGCCTGTTAACGTACCATTCTATGCGGCTAACGGGGGCTCACTTGGCATCATCGGACAAATTCGGGCCCAAATTTGTGTTGGGGAAATTAAATTGTCTGGGCCGATTTTTGTTTCCTCCTCGCTGGCGGTTCCGTGCCTGCTGGGGACGGACTTCCTGGCCAAAATGCCGATTAGGATATTAATCGACCAGGGATGCATTGAGCTCCCGTCGGGCAGACGCATGGCGTTTTTGCCATCACCCGTTACGACTCGGCCGGCGTTCGCGACGGTGCCGGCATTCGTAGAGAGAACGGTGCGCGTCCCTCCGGGGGCACAAATGTTGATTCCCTTGAAACTTCGGCAACCCTTCGCTAAGGGTATTGCGGCCCAAGGGGTTCTGCTGGGGCCGTCTAGGGCCGGGGTTAGTGGACCTCATTTACTTCCGGCCCAGACCATAGTAAGAGGGGACGGTGAACCCTTCATCGCGGTCCTCAATGTGGGCTCGCAGACGGTGGTGGTCCCACAGGGAACCGTGCTTGCTCACGCAACGCTGGTGCCATGTGAGGAAACCGTCGCAAATCACGTCAGCGTTGTCCCTGCGCCGCGACCGCATTCGGACAGCGATGAAGGGTGGCTCGAGGCGCTTTGTGCGGGATCGACGGACCTGTCAGATTCAGAGCGTCAACAACTTAAAACACTACTGCGGGAATTTTCCGACGTTTTTAGTCGGAATAAATACGATTTGGGTTGTACTCACCTGCTGCGTCACCATATTGACACGGGTGACAGCGCGCCAATTCGCCAAAATCCGTTTCGGTTGAGTCCCGCCGAAAAGGACCATGTCAAATCGGCTATTGATGACATGTTGGCCGCCGACATCATTTCTCCTTCCACCAGCCCTTGGGGAGCGCCGATCGTCCTGGTTAAAAAGCAGGACGGATCGTTGCGGTTTTGCGTTGATTTTCGGCGCCTTAACAAAATTTCGGTTGCCGACGCATACCCGCTCCCTCGGATGGATGAATCGCTGGACGCCTTGGCGGGAGCGCGATTCTTTTCCACACTCGATTTACTTTCGGGATTCTGGCAGCTTCCTCTGGACGATGATTCAAAGCCTAAAACTGCTTTCCGTACACCGCACGGCCTGTTCCAATTCAACCGGTTGCCGATGGGCTTACACTCAGCGCCGGCAACTTTCCAGCGTTTGATGGAATTGGTTTTGGCTGGATTGCAATGGGAGTCGTGCCTCATTTATTTGGATGACGTTATCGTCTTTGGTAAAACTTTTGACGAACATCTCCAGAGGTTGCGGGCGGTTTTCCTAAAGATGCGGGCTGCTAATTTGAAATTCAAACCCCAAAAATGCCATTTGTTGCGCGATTCGGTGCGTTATTTGGGGCACATCGTGGGACGCTCAGGTATTGCTACCGATCCCGCCAAAACGCAGTGTGTCAGCTCCTGGCCGACTCCCACCTCGGTGGGAGAGGTCAGGAGTTTCATTGGGTTCGCGTCATATTACCGACGGTTCGTCGCTGATTTTGCGACAATTGCCAAACCCCTGCACGCTTTAACATCTAAAGGGGTTCGGTTCCACTGGGGTCAAGAGGAGGAGGCTGCTTTCTGCTCCCTTCGGGACGCCCTGGTAAAAGCCCCTCCCTTGGTTTACCCCGATTTTTCTAAGCCCTTTTTGCTCGACACCGATGCGAGCAACACGGGTATTGGGGGTGTGCTTTCCCAGGTGGTTGATGGCGTGGAACGGGTGGTCGCGTACGGTAGTCGGGTGTTGTCTCCTGCGGAGCAAAGATATTGTGTCACCCATAGGGAACTGTTGGCAATTGTCTAGTTCATCCAACAGTATCGCCCATATCTGTACGGTCGGCATTTCACCGTCCGCACAGATCATGCGGCACTACAGTATGCCCTGCGAGTTCAACAACCATCGGGACAGTTGTCTCGATGGTTGGAGGTTCTCCAGGACTTTGATTTTGAAACCACCTACCGTAAGGGCGTTCGCCATACGAATGCGGACGCTCTGTCGCGCATGCCAACCACCTCGGAATGTGCATGCCTCCTGGGGTCGGGACGTTGCAGGCCTTCAGGGGACGCATCGGTTCCGGTCTTGGCAGCCACCGACGACGACAAAACATTAATTACTAATTCGATCGAACAACAGGGAAGAGATTCCCTGTTGGGGTTGCCCGTCACTGAATGGGGGCGCCTCCAGATGGAGGATACCTCCCTCCTCGGGTGGCGTCGTCGCGTCGGGGGTGCTGAGCGTGTGAAGGGTGATTCGGATGCATGGGAAATGGTGCAAGGTCTGCTGATGCATTGGGACGGGAAATCCCAGCGACATCGGCTGGTGGTCCCTTCTGGGTTGCGAGGCAAGGTGGTGTGGGCCGTGCATGAGCGCCTATTACACCTGGGGACCCAAAAGACTCTTGCACTGCTACAACTTGATTTTTTTTGGCCTGGCATGACGAGGGATGTTGGGGATCTATTGGGATCATGCCCTCGGTGTGCGCAACGGAAACCGCCGGCGCGGGAGTCTAACCCGCCCTTGCAATCGATCAAAGTGTCCAGAATAAATGAGCTTGTCGCGCTGGACATTTTGGGCCCATTTCCCGCCACCCCCAGGGGCAATAGGTATTTGTTGACTGGTGTCGAGTATTTTACACGATGGCCTATGGCCTGGCCCCTTGCCAACCAGTCGGCAGCAGCCATCGTGGAGGCCTTTGTTCAGGGATACGTCCTGGACAAAGGTGCTCCGGAGCGGCTGCTGACCGACCAGGGCAGAAATTTTTCCGGTAAATTACTCAAACAAGTCTGTGACCTCCTAGGCACGAAGAAAATTCGTACCTCCCCGTATCACCCGCAAACTGACGGGATGGTCGAGCGCCTGCATCGCACCATTACGTCAATGATGTCACAGCAGGTCTCGGACTCACAGACTGACTGGGACCTGCATATTCAAGGGGTCTTGGCGGCATACCGGATGGCACCCCATGCAGCTACGGGATTCTCCCCCTTTTACCTCATGTACGGTCGCGAACCCGACCCGCCTGTTCGCGCCCAGCTGCAGATCCCCGAGCCGCAAGGGAAAACTAAATTGGCTGACCACGTCAAATTTAATCTGGCCAAATTAACAGAGGCGCGGGATGCTGCAATGCTAAACTCGGACCTCCGTCAAAAGGCGAATGAGCGCCTCAGGCTGGGTCGGGCGCACATGATACAGTGGAAGCCGGGGGACAAGGCATGGCTGCACTGTCCCCAAGTGCCACTGGCTACCTCCTCTAAGCTCGTGCGGCCGTGGCGGGGCCCTGTGGAGGTGGTCGAAGTTTTGCGACCACAGTGCGTGCGCATTAAATGGGGGAAGCGGCGATGGTTCGTGCACCCCTCTAGGTTAAAACCCTTCGTTGCGGTACACAAACCCACTTCCCACATGCGTGGCCAAACGTGTGGGGGGTCGACCGACTCATTGGGTCCGTCTCCGTCGTTTTCACCTAATGCCTTGCCGGCCGTGCCACCTCCAGGTGCATCAGGACTGACGGGCTCACGCCCGACCACCCCTCCTGGGGATACCGACGGTCGCGCGGCATCGGAGGAGGACTCACTCCGGGACGGACAATTGCCACCTGACGGTCCGCCACCCGGGGTTACCCCGTGTGAGGGGCCCGCGGCAAGGACGCGCGCAAAAATGCGCAGACTGTTATGAGGCCTGAAGATGTGTACATAGGTTGTGTTCATTGTGTGTTGTGTGGGTGGTGTGTTCCCTGCCCATTGAAATGTACATACGTTGGGTTCACCTGGTGTTGTGTGTATGGTGGGTTCCCTGCAAATTGTATATAGGTTGTTTTTTTACGGAATTCGTATTTATTCAAGGGGGGTGCGTCGGGTTGTTTTCTCTTCTTGCTGTTGCATTTTGTTGTGTTGCTGTTCTTGTTATTGTTGAAAAATAGTGAGGCACACGCGCGGTCAAGGTGTAAATGCACTTTTATTGTCATTTTTGTATGTTGGCAGCCGGGACGGCTGCAAGCTATGCGGGGGGGGGGGTGATGTAGGGGTGTTAAAGAGAGGGCCCGTTATGCATGGCAGCCTATGGAAAACAAACACAGTGGGCGGGGCTACGTAAGTGCACGAGGAGGTGCCCTCTACGACGTCCGAGCCAGACACCCTGGGGGGGGCTGGTTCGAACGTTATGATCCCCCGGGGCCCCACCCCTCAGGGAGGGGTTGGGTATAAAAGGGGATGTTCAAAGGGCTCGAGTCAGTTATGTTTAAGCTAAGGGAAGAAGACTGAAGACGTCTTAGATAGAGCCCTGGACTCCCCTAGTTCGATGTCCTTTTCAGGGCCGGACAGGACTGAGCCAGCGGCGTGGTCCCGAAAGCCAGAGCCGGTGCTCTTGTAAGAGCTGGTCTGGAACTCCGGGTACCGGGCCCGACTTACCAGTGTCGGGCCAGTTAGCCTCCCCTAGCCCATTAGTGGAGGATTCGGGGCTAGGACAGAGTTAGCTAGGGGTGTATCCCGAGTTATACGGGTGAGGGGGCCGATACCCCCTCGAGTGTGTATATGCCCACTGTCGTATTGTAAAATAAATATACGTGTGCCTCAACCTCGGCGTCAAGCGTCTTCACCGGTACTTCACATTATACACTGGTTATTCAAGGATATGCAATACAAGTCAGTTTTGCTGTAGAATTAGTTATTATTATGAAAAGTCACTAATACCACCACACTTTACTAACTTACTGAATGGAGCTCATATCCATGTTGGGGGGTTAACTTACCAGTGGTCATCATATGGTTAAGACTGGCCCCAGACATGGGAATGTAGAAATGCAACTGCAAGTCCACCAAAGGACATGAGTCCCATCCCTTGTGCATTTGAGCAAAGGGATTTTAAAAACAAAAACAAAAATGCTCTTTATCCCAGAAATGCTTGAGATGCCAATTCCACATTCCTATGGCAGGTGACAGACCATACTTTGGACGATAAATTCCTCCTCTTGCATACCTCCGGATGCTTTGGTTGTCCACCTGATGAAGCTAGCTGTAATTACTGGCGAAACGTCGTACTCAGATTGTAAATGTTGTGGCTTGGCTCTCCAACACACCGGTGTGCTGTACTAGTGACGAATTAGCCACGTTCTGTTTACATGACAACCCTTACTAGTGGGCTGTGTCGGGTGTTGGCGGGTTTAACGATACATTTATATATTTACGCGATCTAACCCAAAAAACCTCTATTATTCCGGGTGCTCTATTCTCTCTTAAAATTAACAACACACAGCCTTGCAATGCTGATATATTGGTCCGTGAAAGCCATGGGAAAACAACGCATACCTGTGCCGAAACAAACATTCTGTGGTCAGTTTAGACAGATGTATAATGGCGTCCTTAGATGACTACCTTGGTATGGCTATTCATCAATGCTTAATTAGAAGAAAAATAGCAAACCTTTTGTATTTAGAAGCTCCTGCTTTTGCGAGCCCCTTATGTTACACTGTGTCTACATTGAACGGTGTATGAATGGTTGAATGACATAACACACTGCGTGTGTGCGAGTGTGTGCAAGCACTGTTACGATTTCTGCGACCTAGGTTTGATTCCCGTCCATGGCTTACATCAATTATATAAAGTGTTTTAGCCTGTCCCGGGCTTCTTCTATGTCGACTTGGCCTTCAATAACTACCTGGTGATGTGCAAACATCAGCACTGGGGGTTGGGGGGGAGACAAAGGCAGCAGAGTGCTGACCACTCCACCCCTTCATGTACCACGGCATTTGCTCAACAAGTCTATAAGATCTTCTTGGTTCTTTCGGTAAAGTCACGTAGAAGGGAAGTAATAAAATAATAAAAATAAAACATAATAAAATAATTCTCACGACGTTTCGGCCACAACGCAAGCAGCCGTCCTCAGGTGAAAACCAGGTCTGTCGGGGAGACAGCGTCTGAATGACTACACAGGGGACCTGTGTGTGTGCGTGTGCGATTGAGTACAATGTAATATAATTCCTTGACTGTGCTATAATTTTTTCACTGGGCCATAATTCCTACCAACATCAGCATGTGGGCTTGGCATAACGAGTTCCCCAATATTCACGCGCCCTAAAATAAAAACATTATTGCAGTAGGCTGACCAACACCATCATCTATTATGAGACACAGATGGCCAGGTCTTGCATAATGGTGGCTCTATTACCATTCAGCATTAATAGATGCTCACTAACAATGCTTTAATTAGCATTGTATA
Organism: Lethenteron reissneri; assembly: GCF_015708825.2. Classification (NCBI taxonomy): domain Eukaryota; kingdom Metazoa; phylum Chordata; class Hyperoartia; order Petromyzontiformes; family Petromyzontidae; genus Lethenteron; species Lethenteron reissneri. Next base: position 5,313,893 of record NC_083822.1, read on the forward strand.
AAGCCAATACGATGTTAATTACACACGGAGCAGTGGTGTATTGGTTGTTAGCACCGTGTGCTATAATTCCAATGCCTGGGTTTAGATTTTCGCCCTTGAAAACACTGGCGACCAATGCTATCGTAATTTTACTTGGGCCGCACGTAGGTCAACTCAGCCTGAAATGAACAGGCAAAATAATTCGACAGGGCGTTCATGTGTCCTCCTGGCACTCACCCCCAACAGTCTATATAGCTGAATGGCTACATCTGCTTTGTGTTGTTTTTTTACAAATCTAGACGGGTGAAATAATAAAGAGAATTGTAAATTGCATCGATTTGCTCATTGGCAATTTACATCTACAAAGAGAGTGGGAACAGCAAAAAACATTTTCAATTCAGTTTGGGTTGAAAGCGCGATTTGAAATAGGGGTAGAAATACGAACGCGTCTCGTTAATGCACATGCCGATGATCATTAAATTAGTGCCGTCTGCGATGGAAATGAACAATGATGGAAATTCTCGGCTCTATCAATTTAACATTTTGCACATTTGGTGAATGGCGAATGGATTTTTACATCTTCAAAAGCCAGGAATGGAGGCCCATCCTGCTCTCTCGCTCCTGCCTATTCCTTACGAAGTTTTGGAAAGGCTCTCATTAACCTCCTCACGCGGGAATGTTTCTGCAATTTGTGTCCAAGTTCACATGAGGACATTACCTTATGTTATGCTTAACTGGCCTAGTCGCCACCCTTACCGAGTCAAACTCATATTATTTTTGTTTGCGTGCTGAACCGGGCCCTATCGTTTAGATAGAGTGATATTGCCATTAATATCTCGTCATCCAGCAGCATTGGTTTAACGAGCCTGACTGCTGAAAAGACACACAAGGCTTGAAACTGGAAAAGAGATGTCTTGCTTAAACAACAATAATATATGTGGAGGCGCAGAACCAAGTTCTGCTCATATTTGCTCCTAACCAGTGATCATTTCAGTCAACGTAGAGCATTGCCATCACGAGGAAAACGATGCCACTTGCTGAGTGAGGACAATGCTTGATGTGTTTGATATCCTTTCATAGCCAATCGTGTGTTTTTTCGTCTTGCACAACTACCAGACTGCTCTCATAAGCTGCGTGGACGATCGATTCGTTTTATATGTACCTGTTTGCCAAATAAGTCTCCAGGCTATATTTTTCGGGGAGGTCCTGCATTGTGATGATTGGTTAACAACCTATTTGCTATGCTTCATTCTACATGCCACTCCTAGAATAGCCACTTTCAAGGTACAAAACACATTCCTGCGGAGGGAGCTGGTAGGAACGTTGGGTTGCTCGGTCAATGGCCAGGGTCAACGGCGGCGTGGTGTATTCCGCAAATATGCCCGGATGTGAGGGCGGGCACAAGCCGGCGTGAGTAGGTTAAACGTTGAGTTTTATAAGGGCACCACGGGTGACCAACCCCTCCCCACCCAGCCCCACCCCTCCCTCCCCCACCCAGCCCCTCCCCACCCTCCCCACCCAGCCCCTCCCCACCCTCCCCTCCCCACCCAGCCCCTCCCTGCACGACGAACGGACGGACACAATAATCCCCTGTGGGCTGGTGTAACCAGGAGGTTCCAACCAGTAACAGGACTTCCTGGGGAAACCATGACAGGTGAGAAACCAGCCACACCATAGATGTGCCGGTGGGTATTTCACACACCGTGACCACTGCATGCTCCATCAAACAAAACGTCCTGCACTACAGCTATCTAGCATCATGTTCTCGAGTGTTGGGAATTTGATGGTTTCAGCTTTGACACCAATGATAGCTATTTTACGTTGGCTTATTCAATTTCTGGAGATTAAGAATTTGAGTGTGACCGTAATTCTCCGCCCACACATTTCACTGCAGAAATTCATAACATGTGCAAAAGACTTTCTGGAGAAGCGCCCAGTCAGCCTTCACTCAGAGAGAGGTCGCTGTTTCTCCCCTGGGTCTAGAATTCCCTTAACTTTGTCATCCACGCTGTTGGCTCCCTGCCCCTGTTCAACACCATACTCAAAAAAGTTAAACATTTCCTCTGCATATTACTCTATTGCAAATAGCTTTATATTTACCTTATATCCCCTGGATGCCCATGTTCCATTATTCTGTACAAAGTCTTGGGATCTGATTGCATGTAGACGTTATTTAAATTCATAATTGTATTGTAAATTGTAATGTGTTTCGGCCGAATACAAATTGCTAACATTTCACAGTGCCTTTGCTTTTAATTTCAGCATGAACAGATGGAAGATACATGACCCATGTGTACCGATACATCAGCTTCCCGTACTGTGATTGAAAGGACACCCTAATAAGTACAGACGAGCATTTAACATTCGCTTGAATAACACACGATATACATATTTTTTTTCCTTCTTGCTAATTAATTTATTTTGTATGCATTGTGGGCTGAGAGAGAGGCTGCCCATTGCAGATTAAATCAGGGCTGAGTGACGTGCGAATTGAATGAAGCTTTGCGGTAAGGGTCGTTGAGCTTGTCGTGTTTTTCAAGTGAGTATCATTCAAAGAAAAATGTGAAAGTATAACCAGAAAGGCAGCGGTAAACACAGGTGGCGGCCTCTATTGTGCTGCATGTTCTGAGTGGAACCACCACCATTGCCATCAATAGTATGCTGCAAATTAAAGGCAAAAACCAGCACAAATTGTCCACGCAAAGCCCTTTTTGTCAATCCATTATTGGATGTGGGCCGACCCATACCATGCAGGTGCTCGGGATATTTGACCATACTCCACACTGGCCAGTAGAGGTTGGGTGAAGTCGGGGAGCGTGGAGGCAGGAGGATAGAGTTTGGAGCATAGTACAGTACAACAATGGATTTTAAAATACTGCCCTCGGCTGACCTAGTAACCCCGCTCACCGGCACTGAATATTGGAAACAAATACCATCGTCATATATTATTTTGTGCTAATACGATGAACTTAATATATTTTGTCACAATACAGACTGGTACTTCAACAACCCCAATTAATCTTCCAGCTATAATCCAATCAATGTCTGCTTTATCGCAGTTTGCTCCTTCTCCTATTCTGCCTCCACAGACTGCAATGCTCCTACCCAGGATCACATATTTGGGTGAAACTTCCATACACGCTAGGCTGGGAAGGGTCCACCAGAGCACAGCATTTGAATCTGTCCACCTGCCTATGATGACCTTGTAATGTTATCACCTAGTTTTTATGGTTTCCTCCCACAGTGCAAAATATTCCTTCAAAACAGAAATGGCCAAACTTCCGTACGCAGGACTACTGTTGTTTCCACTGCGGGTCACCAGCACAGAGTAACAGCGCCCTCCACCTCAGCCGCTCGCTCGCTCGTAGCGGTCCACAGCTCGCCAGCAAAGAGGCCCAAGTCCATCTCAATCTGGTGTCGCCACGTGTGACGAGGCCAAGATGGCCGCCTGAATACTTGCCACCATCGTCACGCGGTCTCACTCAGTGCGTTCACCTTTTTTTTCCCTGAAGGCTCATTGAGGCTTTCGTGGCGAAATTAATTTGATTGTTTATATTATTCTTGGTTCTTTCGGTAAAGTCACGTAGAAGGGAAATAATAAAAATTATAAAAAATTTACAATAAAATTCTCACGACGTTCCGATTGCAACGCAAGCAATCATCATCAGGTGTGAAAACCACGGCAAGAAAATTTGCAAAAAAGTGGCGATGTGGTTTTCACACCTGATGTTGATTGCTTGTGTTGCAATCGAACGTCGTGAGAATTGTATTGTTTTTATTTTTATTATTTTATTATTTCTCTTCTACGTGACTTTACCGAAAGAACCAAGAATATGAATCCCTGCAGTCACGAAACTTTAAATCGAAATTTAGTTTATTATTATTGTTGTTTTATAATTTTGAGGGTATTTTTCTTTCAAATAACGTCCCAAAATTGGTGTCATGTCATGATAAAAAAAAACTATTGACAGTCTGAACTCTCACAACAAGCAGATTAACATCTCCTGGTGACAGTGAAATCGCCCCAGAAGTTGAGTTTCCAGAACCTGCATTTTAGTTTATAAACGTACCCTGTGTGTGTAGCATTGAAGTGTGTAGTTCATCAGATGTGGAATGTGCCAGCTTTAGTGACAACCCGGATTTATTATGATTTTTTACGTGGTCTTTGGTGACCAGGCTGGGACCATCCACTTGCTACGCTTGAGAATATGGATTAATTACAGATGCCGTTTATTTATCGTCTCCATAAATCCCAATTGTTTTGACCCTTGTTGAGCTCATTCACTTCGCATTAGGCAATCCGATAATGTGCTGCACATTGGTGTGTTGAAGTAAAACAGATGCTGACAACACGCTTGAAGTTGCCCAGAAAGTGAGGGAATGTTCGCGGAAAATCTGTTGTGGATTCTAAATATTATTTTTAGACTAGCAAGGTTGACTATCTTGCGCAGCTGCAAAGGCGCAATTACAGGAGGACAGAGACATACATATTTCAGAAAGTGTCAATTCTCTAATTTCCATTCAGGTGCTTTCCTTGGGCATTAGGGAGGGGTGGGGGGAGAATCCACTATTCTCGGGCATATAAAAAGGCGTGCCATGTAGTGCAGATAATAAGGTCTGTTGAATTTCCTTCAAAAGTCATTACGCGACCTCACAATGATCATGGTAACTAGAAAATATAGCGCAGGAAATGCCGAAGTCTAGTTTTGCACAGCATCAAGACCCCATCTTTAATGAGTTTATATTGTCGTAGATGAGGTCACTTTTCCCATTTCAATTTGGGTGCCCATTCACACCCCGCAATTGAGAACGTCAATAGCTCACCCCTCCGCAAACCAGCAGGTGGGGATGAGCACTCGTCTTTATTCGTGGGTAGAATTTCGGGCGGAAGACAATTACATATAAAGTTGTGCCGTTGAAGGGCACTGCACTGTTGAGGTTTTCCAATTAAGCAAATCCATGGCTTTCGTGCAACCAAAGTTTGCGTGTGAATTCTTTACCGCAGAAACCATTTTTGTTGTTGCTTTTACCCTACCAATTATATTCCAAAGCCCTAATGGCACGGTCACAGGAATATATTTCCATGTGAAAGTCTCGCATCTGTCAGTGTACCACCTTGTTGCATGGAACAGCTCTGGCAGACAATACCACAGAACAATTTCTGAGGTATCTTCAATCGGCCTCTTTATCCGCAGGGAACGCCATTATATGGCCTGCAATGAACGTTTATCCAATTTCATGGACAAACCCAGTTTAATTGTAAGGTGGCTGGGGGTGGGGGCTTGGGTAAGTCATGCCAATTATGTGCATGATGCATGAGAAACCAAATGTAATATGATGCGGTTGTTTTGTGTGTAGTGATGTAGAGGCACTAAATTCACCACCATAATGTAAAAAATATTAATTGAGCGTTGAAGCCTCTCACACTCACGAATCATGACAACTGATGGAATTGTCAGGCAGGCAAATTGTCGCATTTCTAGAGTTTCATATATGTCGCGTCTTTAATATCTGTCGTGTGTTACCACTAAGCAGGTGTTTGCGGTTGTCCTGTTCAGCTCCCACGTGTGTTTTTCAGGTTGTCTTTCATTTGAAGGTAGTTCAGATGCTTGTGGGCTTGTATTTTGTTTACACAGTTACTGAGCACAGGCCCAGAGGGCCACCGTTCCAAGAGAGTGAGTTAATGGACTCAGCAATGTCAAGTCGCATCACATCAATTTGCCTTTTTTATTATCTCAACCTTGCCCAACTCTGTGGTCTACAATATATTGGACGATTGCCAGGAGGTGAACCACTCTCGTACAGAGCTTAAATAAGTATTAAGCACTGCTGCGTAGGTGTTCGTGGTTGTGCTATACACTAGCGTGTTGCAACCGTAGCGCAGCCTTGGGTACTGCCGTTAGTATTGCTCAGTGCTGTGTGTTTTGTATTTTGATGTCTATAGGCTTGCCTGTGAGAAACCAGACAATCCTCTGCATTGATTCACGTTGATTTTTGATGGAATGCCTTTTCTCTATATTCCCTATTCAGAGCCACTTCTATCAAGCTAGTCTCAAGACCGATTCATTTTAACTTAAAGCTTTCGTGACTGCAGGAATCATATTCGGTCAGGAAATACAATTGCTTGTGTTGCTGATCGAAACGTCGTGATATTGTTATTCTTTTTATTAATTTTATTCTTTTTCGATCTACGTGGCTTTACCGAAAGACCCAAAGAATATTAATTTTAATGAGATTGTCTACATTATTTACAATCCCTCATTTACTCAATTAGCAGCAATGTTATTTATTTTGATCTGGTTTTATATTTCACTCAAGTTTTATTTCCGAGGTTAAGTTTTAGCACCTTGGTGGTACACCCATCATTTTAAAAATATACTCGAATTCACCAGGGGTTATCAGTTAACTCGCATTTGCCATTGTAATAAGCCCTTGGTTTTGTAATTGCCTCACCTCCAATCCTTTATTTTCACCATGAATCACATCGGGGCATTGATTTTGGCGTATTCATTTGCGTGAACTAAATGTCCTGTTAAATTATGCTCGGTTTATGGCTTTGAGTGTTGTTGAGTATTTGCTCAGCAGGCACAATAGATAAAGTTTCCCTTCATAAACATGTGGACTGTCAGGGCAAGGCCTGCAGTGAAGAAACTATTGAGACAGACATGGCACGTGACAGGGTGGTGTGGTGAGCGCCACACCCGACCACCTTTGTCTCCCAAGTGCTGATGTTTATAAGCTGCACCAGGTACTCATTTAAGGCTGAGTGAACGTAGGGGTGTTTCAGAACCGTTTTATATGCTGCCTACGGTGATTGTGCATTGCTGGGAATAAAACCCAAAGCTCCAGTTTTATAATGCAATGCACGAGCCAGGATGCCACCACTCTCCCCATACTACAACATTTGCTACTAAGTGACAGTGGCGTTACCATAGTGATCCATTACTCTCATATGCAGAGTGGGTGGAAAACCGCTTCTCCCTACAATGTGCATCAAAGCTCACTTTGAAGGGATCGCAGAGGTAGCTCTTATATCTGCGTCCGTGGGCTATTCTCTAACAGCCCATGCCTGTTGAAGGCTGAGTTGAGATAGGGGGAAGCCTCGGGCCGGTTCAGTTAATCGTCACTTATGGTAGCCATGCCCGCAAATCGAACTCAGGCCACCACGTTCATAGCACAGTGCGTCCACCACTACGCTACCACTCCCCACATCCCACAAAATACCCGAAGACAAAAAAAAAGACACAAACGAGACCATGTGCGAACACACACAAACACAGGCTCAACTTGAACCAGATTTATGAGTAGAGGGTGGTTATGAAGCTTCCCCACTCGCTCGCTCACTAAAATATGACACCTACATCAAAACACCGTTAATCTGAAAGCGGTTCCCCTCCCACACCCGCCACACTCCCTGCCAGTGTTCAGAGGAACTTGTAAATGTCGCAGAGAAACTACACATGCGGCATGCCGGTGTGAGGTGGAAGACCCCTGTCCTGTGATCTTTGGCTCTTAACACTGATTCATGGCGGTTCTGATGTTGACAGGAGGACCATCAGTCTTATAATGACCACGTCAGAGCCACTGAGCCAAGCATTGCTGACATCCTAGGTTTAAATCAAAGCTCCAGCCATTTGGGACTATACCTGGTTCTCATATGCAGTGAGATGATGTGCTTTGCCCAACTAAACACCATAATGCTTCAGTATCTCAGAGGCAGACCAATACTCATTTGGTATGGTTAAAACGCAGTGGTAAGAGCCTCAGGCTCAAATGATGGAAGCCTTATGATTCTTAGGGTTGAGTGTAAATTCCTGAGGGTTAACGGAGGCCGTTTCTGGAGTGGCATAGCTGAGGGAAGTCACCAAGTTTGTGTATAAGTTCAGACACGGTAAGTTTCTGTGTTACAGAGACAGTTATAGAGTGAGGGTGAGAGAAGGGTGGCAGGTTTGAAAGGTCACAATCCATGTGACATATCAAGGAGGCGCTCGCAAATATCACTGGGAATGTTTACAATCCACGTGTGTGCCACACCGTGTGAACGTGCAAAGCCAGCGGGGCGGTGGTGCCGCGGTGAGGACATTTGACTCACAATCAGGAATGTGAGAGTTCAAATCCTGGTAGCAGAGGTCGCAATCGGGTACCCGATACCCGTACCCTACCCGATACCCGGCTACCCGTACCCGGCCGGGTACGGGTACGGGTACCCGTTTGCGACCCTGGTGCGGCCGGGTACGGGTAGGCCGTGAGTCACTGGTGAGTAACCATTTGTCACTCATTTCGGGTAGGGTACGGGTAGGGAACGGGTACCCGGCCGGGTACGGGTAAGAAATCAAAACCCGTTTGCGACCTCTGCCTGGTAGGGGACTGACTCGGCCTCTTATTTCTCTGGGGCCAATAAAATACGTAGCACTTTGTCAGGGATTAGCAGTCATCATTCTGAGAAGGCAATGATGCTGACCTTGAAAATATGGAACTTCCACCACTTGACTCAAGTGTACCAAAGAAAGTATTTTTTATTTAAAGGTAGGTTGTCACTTGACTTTAAATATCGGGTTGTTTTTTCCCATAAATAAACTAGAAATGGAGCATGAAAAGGTGGCAACATGTTAGGGCTATTCACTGTCACAATACAACGGAACAATATTGACAGCGTAATTGAAAGTTGTATTTTCTTCCATCGCGGTATTGACGTGCATCTCTCGGTGACCTTCGAATTTCCATTCTGAGCGTCGCTTGTGAAAGACAGTTCAATCGTGAGTGCACGGACCCCAGAGTTTAGACAAGTTGCCTGGGCCCTCTCCACCTTCACAATACCAATAGTGCTGTTTGTGGTCAATGTCAATGCCCCCTTTTGTTTCTCTAATAGTCTGCGAATATCTCTGCCAAAATTAGTGTAAAGCATTTGTGATTCAGAGCCGCTGGTGGAAAATCTACGTTCCTGTGGCAGGAGCAGAAATCTCAACAGGACAACCCGCTGTTCTTATCTCATCATCATCATCCTACATCATGATCAATTCATCGCTAGGGTGAATCGGGTGCCCTAGCGACCAATGCGCTACCGCGCAATTGGGCCGGCAGCCTCGGTTACTTTTTCCCTCCCGTTCACCTCATTCCCAAGGTTCTGGAGAAGATCAGCATGGATGGGAGTCTATGGGTCTCTTTATGAGTCTATGAGTCGCTATGTGAGTCCATGGGTCTCTATGTGAGTAAAACAAACCTATAAGTCACATAACCCTCCTCCCTATTTCCACAAATTACATTTTCAGTTTTTGGCCACTCGATAGGGCCACCCAGCTGCATATGTGTAGCCTGTCAGTAACCTACTTTCTGAACTTCCACCACTTTGCCCTGGAGGTAGGTTTTCACATCCCATAGCAGATTCATCCCCAAGCAATCCAGCGTTCTTGCCTCTAAGTTGCCGAGTGACAGAGCCAACGCGGCTATGCACAGCCATTTGAAATGTTGACGAGGTTTCTCCAAATCCCAGCTCGTTGCTGGGATCGACCAGAGACAACCTGACGCTCAATGCGAACATGCAGATTTGTGTCAATCAAGTTGTTTACAACATCAAAGGTAAAAATTGTATCAATCATCTGGGGAGGGGGGAATCCAAGTGGAAATTATTTTTCTCCCAAAAATGCCTCTCTGACGTGCGGCTTTAATACATCGCACAGCTGAATGGCAATGAAGGAGGCTAATGGACATCACAGGTGCTGAGGGCAAGGGGGGGGGGGGCGGGAATTTGATTCTGAGTTTGGAATGAGCTGTGCCAAACTAGTTTAAAGTGTTCTTTTTTTTCCTCCCACCTAAGATTCTTAACACCTGGTCAATCTTGTGATGTGTAATTGCTGCCAATTTTCTCCCCTTCTCTCAAGGGTAGACTTCTTGGACCGAAGCCGTGTCGGTGAACGTTCGTTCTGGTTCTATTTTGTTGTTGTTGTTGTTGCGATAAACGTGTGGGTACTTCAAAGGCCAGCAAATAACCAAGGCGAAGCGATGAGTTTCAGCCGCCGATTGTTTTATCAACTGGCCCCAAAAGTGTTTCCGGGAGTGCTGTTTGGGCAATGTCAGAACAATTCACCCTGTCCCCAGCGATCTTTGTTATCTAACCCTTTCCCATTCCGAGACATCTGCAAGTTGCAGGGTGGGTGTCCCGTTCACCGCCGAATCTTGGAACGTGCAAGCGGTCAGCGTTTATTTTGTTCAAAGAGGCGTAGCGCCGTTATTTTTTAAAGACATTGCGCTCACCGCAGAGAACCGTAGTGACACGACCGCACTCTTTGATAGTCAGCGTCAAACTGTGCCACACACCTCTCCCGCATGGTCTTGTGGGAGCCTCGGTACTCGTAAAGTTATTTATTTTAGTTTTTCTTCCGGTTCCGTTCCGATGACGTACCTACACGCCACAGACACACACAGATACCTGTAGCACTTACATTGAGATCCACAGGTTAGGAGGGCTATGGAGATGCCACCGGTACTGGGCAGAGGGAATAGAGGGAACCCGAGGGTAAGATGGGAGGATGTGGTGGAACGAGATGTGAAGAGATTGGATGTGATGAGAATAGAGGCGCATATTAGCAGCACATGGAGAGAGAAAATCCGAGCAGCCAACCCCTACGTCGTGATGTGACTTTTGGCTGGGAAGAAGAATTGCAGTGAGCAGCACTCAACACAAAATAAAAAAAACTATTAAAAGCAACAATACTGCCCACTTGTTCTGCAATATATTCTGCCTTATAATACCTTATAAACTAACATTATTGGCAACTGTTGGCATCCCACACATTGGAAAGCCAATTTCAACAACAAATAATTTATTTGGACGTGAAAATACATCACAATATATTTAATATTCATTTTAACAAGGTGGCTTTTTACTCCGATTGCTGTTTGTTTACCACACCAAGAGGCACATTACAGGACGTGCATAATACATAAACACTTCATTTGGAAGGGCAGTTGAATATGCATGTAAATGTTATAAATATACATCTGCGGGTATGTCGACACATCACCAAGGTTTTTTTTAGTATAAGCCGTGACTGCATATGGCTTGATATCCCAAATGTGAAGATAGCACGCTTGCTTAAGAAAGTATACCAATCCTCAGATCTTAATTTCTCATTAAACTAGGCCTTTGTGGAACGCTGCTAGGCTGGCTTTGAATAGGAATTATCGGTGCAAGAGACTTACTCAAAGATACAAGTTACTACTATCGATAATATTGTATACTATACCACCACACACACCACCGTAGTATTCTGAGGACAAAATAAGGTGATATGGATTTAGGCTGGGTGCCAAAATAATTCCCAGAACTGCGTTTTGGACTGTTCCGGCAAAGATTAAGCACTTACAATACCTGATGGACAATGGATTTCGAAATTATCATAATCTACTGCCCTTTGTCAATCCACTGCTGAATGAGCGTCTCCCTCCCCATGACATGTCAGGCATGGCGGTTTAACCATACTTCACCACGCTGGTCAGTAGGAGTTGGTGGGGTGGGGGAGGGGAGAAAACCCGTTTAAAGTTTCAAATGCCACCTAACGTTAGCCAAGGTCAGGCATCGAACTTAGGTCACTGGGTTCAAAGCACAATGTGCTAACCACTGCGCCATCACTCCAATCCAGGAAGCCCTCACTGAGTAAGAATGGAGCGATGCATCAATTTTCCAATTAATGTTGATTCTTAAGCTCATGATTCCATGCGTCAAATCGCGGAATATATTTGATGCTTTTTAATGTACATTCTAATGAGTTCATAGCCAACCCAAAGGCGCTACCATAAAACTACTAAAACTCAACACATTTGTCAATAGCATTGCCCTCCTTCACAGTGTAGTGGTGGTACGTGCTGACAAAGGGGCGGCGTGCGTATGAGCGCGCCGGGCGTGGCTACGTCAAGAGGGGGGGTGTTGACACGCGCCGACGGTGATGGATCACGGAGCGGCGCGAGGTGCGTGGTTGTGCGCGCTGACATCATGTGGGAAAGAGGATCGTAGGGAGTACGCAGTGATTGGCCAACTGGGGTGGGTGCTCTCAGCGACGTCCGCATTTAGGGCTATAAAGGAGGACGCGCGGGAGCACTCGGGGAATTGATAACCAGTTGAAGATCGAAGACGAAGCTGAAGAGATAGGGTCCCGAAACCCCTGGTCCCGCGGTCCTTGTAAGGGCCGGGACGCTGTGTGGTTCGGAGGCGAGGCTGTGGGACCCGTGGTCTGACGTCCATGTGGGACGAGGCTGTGGGACCCAGAGTCGAGACGGATACCCCGGTTAGGTGGGTTCCGAGAGCTACGGGGCGTAAGAGCCCGTGAGGGTGTAGCCTAGGGAGCTCTGTGTATCAGGCTGTACTTAGCCACCCGTGTAAAGAGAAGTTAGGGAGCCTTGTGTGTCAGGCTGTACTTAGCCACCCGTGTAAAGAGAAGTTGACGTTAATAAAGAGGTGTGCAACCCATGAAGTCGTCTCCCGACAAGTTCATACTTTACAACAGCACGTAGAGGCCACTCCACTTCTCCACCCTCTCTACGTGCTGTGAAGAGCCATTGCCTCTGATTTACTTTTTTTAGTGCAGTATTATTGATGCACGTATTGCGTTTCATGTTGTTTGTGCTTGTGTGCCATAACCAACGCAACACCACCAACTAAGTTACCATCTGATAATTGGTTCTTTACCCTTCTATCTGGCAACAAAACTGACACCTTTTTGCAAGGAGTCATGTTTGCATAGACCGCAATACCTGCAGTCATAATACAAACAAAAGAACATAACTCTGATAATGTGCACTGTCCTTGAAGTTGATTGGTCCACACCCGAGACAGCTTTCCTTCGAGCCTAGTCTCATATGGGTTGGACTAGATGACGCCAAATAGAAGGGTAAAGAACCAATTATCATATTTTTACTGGCAAATGAGGTCCCCATAGTGTAGAAGTTACCATCTGTTAACAACAGAATCGACTTTCCAATTGAATTGCAATTCTGAGCCCCGACACTTAATCAAATCACTGCGAATAGTGAATTGTTCCACCCCCATCATAACACGGAAGACTATGGGAGCCTTTGCCATTGAAGTTTATGGGGGAATTGAACATTGAAGTCTGAAGTCTATGGGGGCCTTTAACATTGAAGTATATGCTAGCCTTTAACACTGAACCCTATGGGAGTGTTTAACATTGCAGTCTACGAGATACTTTAACATTGGTGTATATAGGAGCCTTGAATGTGGTAGCGTGGAGCAACATGCCTGCCCTGACATAGTCACATATAAACACATTCCTGCGGAGGGAGCTGGTAGGAACGTTGGGTTGCTCGGTCAATGGCCAGGGTCAACGGCGGCGTGGTGTATTCCGCAAATATGCCCGACTGTGAGGGCGGGCACAAGCCGGCGTGAGTAGGTTAAATGTTGAGTTTTATAAGAGCACCACGGGGTGACCAGCCCCTCCCCACCCAGCCCCACCCCTCCCACCCCCCACCCAGCCCCACCCTCCCCACCCAGCCCCTCCCCATCCCTCCCCACCCAACCCCTTCCCACCCTCCCCTCTCCACCCAGCCCCACCCCTCCCATTTTTGGATGCACGACGAACGGACGGACGGACACAATAATCCCCTGTGGGCTGGTGGAACCAGGTTGTTCCTACCAGTATAAGTAAAACAGAATAATGCTTATGTACTCAGGTAAGAATTGCTGAAACTCAAGACTCTTTCTCAGGTGGGAGAGAACTCGAGAGCCCAGAGAAGACCCACCCACACACACGATGGGGTGACACTCAAAACTCCATACACAGATTCAATCCATTGCTGTGCTACCATCGCTTTGCCACCTAGCAGATCGAAGCCAACAACATTGAACCTGGTTCAACTTTTTAAAATCTAGATGTAAAACTCTTCCCTTTAGAACTGCGTTTTGTGTTTAGCTGGTCGCTATTCCCCCGCACCTCCGATTAGCACGGGTGACTACGCACGGCGCAAAAGAAGTTCTACATACAATCAAGTACTAACCAGAATCGAATTTGCTTCTCTTTGAGATTGATGAAATCGGACGCATTCAGGCTGAATTTATAGCAGCGATGGGGGGGATGATGAGAGTGGTAATGTCTTGTTTTGCACAATACATTTCCTGTATTTTGTATTTAACTTTCTGGCTAAGTGGTGCTGTAGTTAGAGCAACTGACTCACCATCAGGTCACAGGTTCATATCAAATTAGCCCATCATCCTTCTGGGTCCTATATAACTATAACTATTTTGTGGGAAACCAAGTTATTGTTTTAGAGAGAAACTCGTGCCTGTCTAGGAATGTGTAATTTTCACCACTGGACCAAGATTGCTAATTAAGAAAGATGTATTTGATGCTGGAGACACTGGTTTTTACATATATATAAGAACCGCACCTTATCCTGTGTTTATTCTGGACTTCCTTGCGAGTAACAGTTTATGTGAGTGGTCTCCCGCCTTGTGTATAATAAATTAACTTTGTGTCTGGCCAATGTCTTCAAAGAGCTTCAGGATATTTTTTCTGGATTTAAGTTGTCTCCTTTTTAAAAGAAATTCCTAAGAGGCTTAACGGAAAAGTTAATGTTTGAAGTGATTTCAGTTCGTGCCGTTTTTGCCATGCAGGCATAAATGAAAGTGCAAGTGTAGACACACTGCTTCTGGGCGTCTTGTATGTGCCTGTCATATTTCCCACTGGAACGGATTAGCAAAGTTTATGTCCACAGGAGAACTTGGGGCGAGAGTGCTGGTGGGGCCAAACCCGCAAACGCTGTTGGCATACATAAAAATGAACGCATTAGTTGCAATGATTAATAGCGTCGCGCTCAGTTCGACTTCTAATTCGTTTACGCGCACATACAGACCACATGCCCAATCCATTGTCAAATATGTAGCTACGACACTTGTGACGGGCTGGGTGATGTCTTTAGGCCACGTGAAGTTGTGGCAGCTTTCTGGCAGGAGGTAAAGGCCATTCCGGTGTTATGGGTTAATTTGCTGTAGTTACATCTCGCTATGCCACGTGATTGTGTTTTAGATGCCTAACGCTGGGACGCATATACACATATAAATATAATGCACACAATATCAATGAAAACATCTCTCCCATTGTGCCTTACAGACTATAAGAGCAAACTGCTGGTGTCGATCCCACATTAAGGCCAGCACAGCCCACGGTGAGATAAATGTGGCCACACCGCGCCTGGCCGCCTTTGTCTCCCCATTGCCGATGTTCACACACCGCAGTTACTCGTTACAGACTGTCAGCCCAGGGGATGCCCAGGACAGCTTCAGATACCACTTCCCACTAATGTGTGATATATACAACATGGCCCACGATTTAACTCGGTATGCTAACCATTGCCAGGGTTCTTCCTACAAAGACAAAGGTCGCCAGTATAGCCTTTTTGGGCAAGTGCTGTTAGAGAGCACCTTTTAGGGTAGAAAAATAAAATAAAACAAAAAAAATTATATCACGACGTTTCGATCGCAACACAAGCGGTCGTCCTCAGGCGGAAAAAATCTAATCCAGCAGTGGAACTACTGAACCAGTGAGAGAGCTGTTACACAAGAGGTGATTTATGTGGCGATGGGCAAGCAGGCGGGGTCTGAGCTGGAAAGGAATTCCATCCACGGACGCAAGCACGTCAGTTGTGTTAATTTGGGAGATTAGGAAGAGAGATTAGCATGAAACGAACTTCCGTCGCCGCATAAGAGTATCGTCACATATGCGCACCAGAGCAGTGTTAATGGGAGATTAGCACTATGTTGATGGGAGAGATTCGGCAGTGAGATTAGGGGGGTTAGCAAGTTAATGTTATGTATATGTGTAACACAGCTGCGGCGCTGCCAACTGCAAAATCCGTGATTTTATCCCATCTGTGAAGGATGTCATTCCTGACATGCAATACCCTGGTGTCTACAAACTAAGTTGTGTCTGCGGCAGTAGTTACATTGGGGAAGCGAAACGACATGTCTCGGACCATGGTCGCGAACACAAGGCAGAATTGAAACACGACACAACCAATACCTCTGCAGTGGCTGATCATTGTTATAACGCAGTGGGCTCGCACGATATTGTTTTTTCCGAGACCAAGGTACTCTGCAAACCTTCGGGCTACCTTCAAAGATGTGTCCATGAAGCCATCCAGATATATAAACACAGAGACAATTTCAACCAAGAAGATGGGTATAAGCTGAGCAATCACTGGAAGGACGTTATTAACCAAGCAAAGTCGTAACTTGCCGTGGTGCTTCCATTCTTCCTGCCGTTTGGCTGTTATCTACCGCCTGAGGACGAGCGCTTGTGTTGCGATCGAAACGTGGTGATACATATTTTTTAGTTTTATTTTATTTTTCTACCTACGTAACTTTACCGAAAGAACCAAAGAGTATGGATTCCTGCAGTCACGAAAGCTTCAAATCAAGATAGCGCCTATTAAGCCTGGCAATGCGCACAAGGGGGTGGGTGGCCAGCACCATGCCCTGCCCCCTTCGTCTCCCCAGTACTAATATATCCACCCTGCTCCAAGTACTCATTTAAGGCTGAGTCGTCTTCGGAAAGTACGAGAACTGGTTCAGATAATTCCCACGTGTTAGCCGTGGTTACAAATCGAACTCGGGTGATTGGGTTCGTGGTGCAGTGCGCTAACCACTAGGCTACTGCTCCACCCAGCATTTCCTACAACACATTCAGATTCAGGGTAGTGCAATTCGAGAAAATACACGTGTGCAAACATATATAGGCATAAACCTATTTGCGTATGAATCCTCAAGCACAGTATATCAAATGTCTATTGAAATGTACGCAGCAGCAGAGGTCTTAACGCACAATCGGAAGATTACGATTTTAAATCCTGGTCCGGAATAGAATCAAACCATCATGCCTCCGGGATCGATACATTGACTTCCACTGATTACTAAGTCAACAGTGCTCATCCTACAGAGAGACGAAACCGGGTCACCACCATGAAAATGGAGTTTCCACTGGTTCAAGCCTACAAAAGGAGACCCCCTCACCCCGCCTCGTGTTGGAAAGAGGAGAGACATCACCTTGACTGAGATTGCAGCCCACCAGGTTACAAAAAAGAATTGGCCGCAAATGTTTCTTGAACGTGTGGAGCGTTCGATTGCTGCTGCTGCTGTGCCGAGTCTAAGTCTCCACGCGCCTGGTGCGTCGGGACGGCCGTGCCCTGTGAAGATATTCCATCTGTGCGCTTTGAAGGGCTTAAGGCGAGAGCTGGCAAGCAGCTTAAAGACTGTCAGCAGGCTGTCTGCAGTAATCACGACGACACGAGTGGAAGTATGGGCGGGGGGGGGGTCGAAATGAGAGCCTTTAGAAATAAATAAATCTATGAATAACTGCTGGATTTGCCTTTTTAATGTTCTCGTATTTGAAGATTGCTATCTCAGTGTTAATGGAGGTCTTCCTCAGTCTGGCTGAGACTAATTTTAAGCTCTACGAATAACAATTTTTTTTAAACCTTAAGCTGAACCAGGTTCAAGTTTAGGTTTCAGCCACTCATCATAACACAGCTAACGGTCTGAGCACGTGATGTATGTACGTATGTTGAACTTCCTTTATACAATACGTTGTCAACCGTGCTCATCGGAGGAAGCAGGTTTGTGTGATATCCCTTATCCACTGGACTTTTCCATCACGGCGTGTTACAGCCAAGCTAGACAATGCCCATGGCATAGTTCACGCACGGACCGGAATCGAACCCAGGTTGGTCCGGCATGTAGTGCATTGTATTGCCACTTCCCAAGTCACGATTGCAAACGTGACTCTTGAGTTTGCACCCTGGTTAAAAACAACATCAACTTGAAAGCTGAACCACGACACATCGCTGCTCCTACGCACACAAATGTAAACACACACACACCAATGCACGTGCCCATGCTCAGTGTTTGCACCTCAGTTCCATCTGGTTCACATGATTTCCGTTTCTGGCGTAAGGTTTGCTTGTCAGTATCTTCCAACTCATGTCTCACGTAATCTTGTTCGAGTCTTCTCCCAACCCATATTTGTTTACGCTCCCCATACTAATTTCTCTCTTTTAAAGAGTGTCTTCATACTATGAGCTCATCGTCACTTTACTACAAACGAAACATATATTCAGTAAATAATGATCAGCACATTGTCAATCCAACCGTGGATGAAGAACTTCCTATTCATTTTATTTTGCCATACTTCACCACTCTGGTCAGTGTGAGTTAGCAAAAGAGCGTGGCCCAGGACTGGTTCTAATATCACCCACCACTGATGTTAGCCATGGTCAGGAATCAAACCCGGGTCACTGCGTTGACATTACAAGGCATGAAGCACTGCTCCAATGCTCGTATTATTATCATTATGTTGTTGTGTTGTTGTGCTGTCTACCCAGGAAAGCCTCACTGAGGTCTAAAGACTTTTTCACTCATGTCCTGCCACAGTAGGGGGGCGAGGTTGCTGCGTGTAGTCCCAATTTAGAAATGTGCAGGAAAAGTTTTCAGCATTGGGATGTTTGGCCAATAGCGGTTAGAACGTGTGTAGGGTTTGTGGCTATGCAAGGAAACCAGCGAACTCAGAGGAGACCCATGCAAACCAGGGGAAAATACACAAACTCCATGCAGAATACACTATGGGAACTTCATATGCCAGTAAAAATATGATAATTGGTTTTTTACCCTTCTATCTGGCAACAAAACTGACACCTTTTTACAAGGAGTCATGTTTGCATAGACCGCAATACCTGCAGTCATAATACAAACAAAAGACATAACTCTGATAATGTGCACTGTCCTTGAAGTTGATTGGTCCACACCCGAGACAGCTTTCCTTAGAGCCTAGTCTCACATGGGTTGGACCAGATAAACTAAACAATGAGTTGTGCGCCTTTTGGCGTCATCTGGTCCAACCCATGTGAGACTAGGCTCTAAGGAAAGCTGTCTCGGGTGTGGACAAATCAACTTCAAGGACAATGCACATTATCAGAGTTATGTTTTTTCTTGCATTATGACTGCAGGTATTGCGGTCTATGCAAACATGACTCCTTGTAAAAAGGTGTCAGTTTTGTTGCCAGATAGAAGGGTAAAAAAACAATTATCCATGCAGAATGGTGTCCGAGTCGGGATTCAAACCCAGGCCTATTGCTGAGACATAAGTGTTACCATTGCTTCACCCCCCCCCCCCCCCGCCCACATATAATCTTGAGCTTGCTTACACACTTAACCTAATCACTGCAGTTTCTAAAATGTTAACTGAAATCACTTTCTTATTCTCGGCCACTCTCAAAGCCCTCTTTAACATATTCAGGGTAACAAAAAGGTTAATCTGCTCGCCTCCACTGAAGGCTTCAATCCTTTGAGCTCAGTTGACGGCAATTTCACTAATTCAACTCTGTTTCCAAAACCGTGCCTCGGGTTAGGTGACCAGGACTCACAGAAAATTGAGAATAAATCCGCGGATCATGATACGATCTGCCCGTTGAGAAGCTACCGATTATTCTTTTTAACATATTCTCCGTATTAACTGATTAACGTCTGGCACACCGTTCTCCAAAAAGTTCAGCTGAATAAAATTACGGGCATCGGCCATTCATTGCTGGTATTTTTTAGAAAATTTGTATCACATAAACTAAACAATTTTTTTATTTCACCAGGTAAGGCCCACTGAGAAATCGAGCAATTTTTTTATACGCTACCTGGCCACAAATGATAGCCATATGAAGTGGCTTAATTTATGCTATTCAGTCTCGCTATAAAGTGAACAATTATCCCTGTGGAATTGACACAGCCAGTAAATTATCATAGAAGGCAACGACTCTAACTTTCCTCAAGTCACTCGATTTGGCCTGTCGTACCCAACACGAAGAGGACACTCCTTCATGCTCTGTAAAATCCAACATTCACCGCTAATTAATAGTTTAATGCAAAATAAGTGATGGGCATATGGCAGATGGTAGGATGACACGCGTGGCTCCAAACTGCATGAATAATGTTGATCTAGTGGAGCTTTGGAGGGACTTAAATTCTTCTTGGTTCTTTCGGTAAAGTCACGTAGAAGGGAAGTAATAAAACAATAAAAATAAAACATAATAAAATTATTCTCACGACGTTTTATTATGTTTTATTTTTATTATTTTATTACTTCCCTTCTACGTGACTTTACCGAAAGAACCAAGAAGATGAATCCCTGCAGTCACGAAAGCTTTAAATCAGGACTTAAATTCGTTGCCAACAATGCATTTTTTTTAATGAAATAGCGCATTTAATGTACTGCGGGTGAAGGACATAACAGAGGATGAAACAAGCTCGTGAGGTGGTCAGCCAGGTCACGCGGGGTCAGCGCGCTGAGCTGGCACAGCTGAGATTCTGGTAGCACTTTATTTTATTTTTATTTTACTTTTATTAATTTAAATTTTTTTACCTACGTGACTTTACCGAAAAAACCTAAGAATATGAATAAGGTCTGCTATTAGACCGGGTTCCCAAGTGTCGTATAAAATTAATGCACTTAATTTGGTAAAAATCCCAGCTTTGTGAGAGTTAAAATATCAATTTTGATTTGAGGCTTTCGTGACTGCAGGAATCCATACTCTTTGGTTCTTTCGATAAAGTCACGTAGGTATAAAATAAAATTAATCACGACGTTTCGGGCGCAACACAAACGTTCGTCATCAGGTGGGTAAGCATGGTCTGCTGCTGAGGCAGACTGTTTTTAAAAAAACTTCGTGATTTATTTTATTTTATACCTACGTGACTTTACCGAAAGAACCAAAGAGTATAGTTAAAATATCAGTTTGACTGTCATGCAATGAAAATGACTCTCACTGTGGTGGTGGTGGTGGAATGTGTGCTCTACCTCAGCAAATATCCATATGCACATTGCTTCTCGTGACGTGATGCCAATAGCACGTAACATGATGGTGGGATACGATTTGGGGAGGAGATAGAACAATTTTAAAGAATACGTTATCTCTCGACGTCTTCATGGTCGCACAGAACTTGCACTGTGCGCACTTCAAAGCGAGTGCGTGATTAACATCGACGATTCTCCTTCTTTCTGTTAAAGTGTTTTCCTGTTCAAATAATGAGTATGTGTTGGGGCTCATTTCCTGATTTAAGCCCTCAGCCAGTGGCGGCAATTCAACAGTCTCATGGCAGGGACAAAATAAATCCACAAGGCACCACAGTTGACAAGCCTAAATTAGTTCTCATTTGATCAACCATGATATGATGGAAGACTGAGTCGACCACCGTGTAGGATTTGAACTTGCAACCCTCGATTTGTGAATCGAGCAATTTAACTTAAGCGCACACAACCAATTTAGATTTAAAGTTTTCGTGACTGCAGGGATTCATCTTCTTGGTTCTTTCGGTAAAGGCACGTAGAATTGAAATAATAAAATAATAAAAATAAAACATAATAAAATAATTCTGTCTCATTAAAACATAATAAAATAATTCTGTCTCCTCGACAGACCTGTTCTCCACCTGAGGATGGCTACTTGCGTTGTGGCCGAAACGTCGTGAGAATTATTTTATTATGTTTTATTTTATTATTTATTATTTCAATTCTACGTGACTTTACCGAAAGAACCAAGAAGACGCACACAACCGTTTTATATTAATATATATTCTGCTATAGACAGGGTTGTACCCTGTGTGGATGTCTGGTTGAGGTTGTCGGAGAGTGCCCTAGCAGGTGATCTCTGCTCTAGCTTTAACCGTAGGCCTCGTGCGGGTTTTCTAAAGTCTGGAGGAAAATTGATGATGCTGGAGCAGTTGACTCTGCTGTGTTTGTTGGCTGAATGCTTTGTGTTGCAGGATTTTTGCCTTGTTCAGCAACGGTTGGCTACGTACGGTGCGAAATAAATTCAACATACATACGATACAAAAAAACATCGTGATAAAATTACTTTCTCGCTCTGCTGATGAGACCCAGAAGGTCGAAACTGGTCCAGAGTTTGCTTGAATATAAAGGCCAATGGACAGAGAAAACTATTTTATTAATATATGGAGGCACATTATATAGTGATGCTGTTTACATGTTCTTCCTCATTCAGGAATGTTGTATTGCAGCAAAAATCGGGGAGCTTACGAAGGGGTGGTAGGTTATTATTAATGAGTTCATGTTATTGTATATATATAACATCAATTGATTGCGTTTCATCACTCTTGAACATAAGGATTTTAGAAGCCTTGGAATGCTTGGTCAATGTTGTCATGAGTATTTCTCACGTGGGAGGCAGCCGAAGTATCCCAAGGAAAATTACGTCCACAATGGGATTCAAATCAATGTAAAATTCTATTGGAATAGAGCAGTAGCCTGTTTGCTATGTTATCATCCATAGCAACCTGGTATTTCTTTATATTTGAAATATGTTACTGTTTGTAAATCGCATTGAGAAGCTTGGCAATAAAATGCGAAGGCGAAAATAACCTTCAGGCAAAATAGTTGCATCTTGTCTAAAAACAAAAAAGCATCAATATACCTTTCATTTTATCCCTCACACAAGCAAAATACAACATACCACAGATATTACATTCAGAGCCTGGGACGACCCAATAGAAGAGGGAGGTGCCTCATCGTCTTCACATCGCATGCTCACAATTCCAGACAGGTCGCGCATCGCCGAGGCAACATTAATGAGTAGAAAATAGATATTGAGAACGTTCTTACTGTGGGCATTTCATTTGATATTTAATCAGTTCGGTGATTTCCATCGTTGTGGCAGTGTGGTTATGCAGGCGTTGAGGTGAGATGGGTGTCGACGCAAGAGGATTTTTAAGCGATGGGTGCAGGGATGGCTTCGTGAAATTACTCTTTCCTCGCACGCCTCTCCGCCACCTATCTGCCGTCGCTTCCCCCCCTCCAACTCCCCAACCTCTCCAATGCACCAGAAGAAATTACTGAACCACGGTCCTTTGAAGACCTGGGAACAAGGAGTATGTGTTTGCAGCTGGATGTGTGTTTTCATGAAACGTTTTGCTGCAGTTTGTACATTTCTGATAATCGTAAAATACCTTTTTCTTGGTTCTTTCGGTAAAGTCACGTGACTTTACCGAAAGAACCAAGAAGATGAATCCCTGCAGTCACGAAAGCTTTAAATCATAACGTAAAATACCTGTAAATATACATGTACAAGGTCAGCAGAGGTCATCACGGCCAATGCAAATGCGAATGCTGCCACACACAAACATACATCGCTTCATTCCTTCTGCCCAGATACTGCTGCTGTTGCAGAATTGATTCCCGACTTCAAAAATCTGTTTAGTATCATCACCACCACCACCATCGTCTGGCTTCGCTGACGCTGGGTGCCACTCCAATGACTATCTCAGTAACCTGCCCTCTAACACGCTGCACACGTTCATCACCCATTACACACTCCAACCTCCTCTTCGTGATTTACATCTGCAATGCTTTCCGAATACAGTAAATTCCAATATTCCAAGGTGTTACCATATCCAGCACATATTTGGCCAATTATTTTTAGGATTCTTTTTGTATATGTGGGAGAAAACATATATGCCTGGAGAAACCCCACGGATACAAGGGAAGTGAGAGTAAGAGGAGTGTATGGGTAAGAAAATTACATTATTGCTGATAAATAGAATTAATGACAAATCCTATAATTCCACGCAAACCCCCAATGATGGTTTTTAATTTGTATGCATAAAGCACAGCCTGGTCTATTTGCCAACCCCTGGAAAATATTCGTGTGGCAATTTAATTTGTGCAGTAACACATGGGTAGACGTGATAGAATTTGTATGCAGCTGCCAATATTACAGGACTGTCCTTTTTTATTAAAGTACAACCAAACTGCTTTGTGGATGTGTAGTGGCATCGCGGGATGTCACTGTGTAGTGCCGGCACTATAGAGAGGCACGGCGTGCGGTGTAAAGACCGTCGCAGACACCACAATGGTGTAGGTGCAATACCGGCCCTAGAGGGGCCCGGTGAGCGCTGATTGATAGCGCTGGATGGCACCACGCTTGGCGTGCAGTGCCAACCCCTACAGGACAGGGTGTAGGTGTAGTACCGGCCCTAGAGGGGCCCGGTGAGCGCTGATTGATAGCGCTGGATGGCACCACGCTTGGCATGCAGTGCCAGCCCTACAGGACAGGGTGTGGGAGTGCCGGCCGTAGAAATGAGGTTACTAAAGGCCATGGCACTCTGGTTGACCCGAGAGAGCACGTGACCATCATGGGACCTCCTTTGCCAGTACCAAAATATGAGAATAGGTTTTTTTTCCCCTTTTATCTGCCATGTTTGTTTGTTGTAGTACAGAATTAGCCTGATAACTTTAATCTACATTGTCTTATGGTTGTTATTGTTTGACTTGCATCCCACTGCGATTTTCGCACACAGCGTTGAAAGACGGTGTTTTTTTCTGGAAGACTTTGCTGTTTTTGCCAGGATTTTTCTGTTGCGTGTAGTCACTTTAAGATGTTTCTTTTTCATGTTTTTGTTTGTTGCGGTTGCACCCGAGTCAAGAGCCGCATGGCTCACAGGGTTATACCTAATACATGAAATAAATGAAAATCTGTCAACAAAAAAGGTGTTAAGTTGTTAAAACACCAAACTGAAACCTTTTACAAGGAATCATGTCTGCATTAACCACAATACTTGTGGTCAAAATGCAAACAAAAACATCCTCTGATAATATATGCATTGTCTTCGAAACTGATTGCTCCACACCAGAGACAGCTTTCTTTTGAGCCTCGTCTCAAACGGTGCTAGACCAGAGGACGCCTTTTGGCCTTTTGGCGTCCTCTGGTTTACTAACAAGGTAATATAGTACTGTATGTCCTTTATTGAATCTGAAAAATACCCAATACATCTTAAGACTGTGTTTCAGGAGGATGCTACCAGGGATGCTTGGGCAATGTATTAGTTGCGTGGTGGAAATGGAAGTTATCATCATCAGCCATGCTCTATCCTCTGCTGCAGGGGTCGGGAACCTTTTTGACTGGGAGAGCCATAAAAGCCAAATATTTCTAAATATATTTCATTGAGAGCCATATAGTATTTTTAACGTATAATAAATTAAATATGTCTTAATTTTAATGCGACTTCTGGTCACGGGACCCGTGACCCGAGAAATGTTATCTTTAAAACTAATTTCTGTTTATTTTAAAATGACACAGTATTATTAAGCAATATTACAAGTTCCAAACTGATTTTATTTTTATTTTATTATTATTATTATTTTTTTTCAACTCAAAATTGTCTGGGAGCCATATGCCGTCACCAGAAGAGCCATATATGGCTCGCGAGCCATAGGTTCCCGACCGCTGCTCTGCTGGATAAATACCTCCCCATGTCAGAGCCATCTCTCAGTCCTGCGATGCCACAGTCCACCTAACTCCGGCAAATGAGCGGTGGTGGTAGTGCTCTTGGGCATCCATCCATCACCAGTCTCGTCCGTGTGCTTGTATCCCTTAAAACGACGCGTTCTGCCCAAGCCCACTTCTACAGTCGTTGTATTTCCCAGCAGGAATCCTTTCCATGATTCGATGCATACTTTTCAGCTTCTGTTCCATGTTATTTGTCAGAATCCATATGCCATGGTAGGATACAATATGCACTGATCAAAACGTTTTTCTTGAGTCAGATTGGTTGTATTGCTTTTCATTATCAAATTTCATTTTCCAAAAGCACTCTATTCGGCTCTTCCTCGCCTCTTTTATATCATTATTTTGCTCCCAGTCCATCTTCAATAACTGCCCTAGGAAACCAGATTCTGCTGTGTTTTTCAGTGGTGTCTCTTAAACTGATATCTTCAATTGTTTAGTGACTTTAGTTTTGCTCATATTTATCCTTAACCAAACTTTGGAGCCTTTTTTTATTAAGTTCTTCGATCAGCAAAACTAAAATGGTTATTTTTTTTCACAATGGATGTTTAAACCGTTATTTAACCATCCTAATATTTTAGGAAAATATATTGTAATGTCACTGTGTATAGTCGAAGTGATAGTGTACCTCCTTGACAAACTAATCTCGTGGTTTGCATGATTCGTTTCTTCACGAAATCTCAGTGTAGCTCTTACCAACTCGATAAATGTATTTCATCATTTGTATATATATATACTTTTGTATATCCGGACCTTTATTTGTGAGAACATTGAATCAAATGCCTTTCTTATAATCTGCAATAGCCAAGTATAATGGTATTTGATATTAATTTGTCTTTTTATAGAATCTGATTGATAGTATATACTATATGTGGTCAATTTTCTAATGCCAGCCTGTTCTCATGGTGTGGGTTGGCTGGTTATGATTTTATCTCTCTGTGTTCTATTTCCATCTTGCTCTCTAGGGGTTACCGCTCGAAATGTATCAAACAATTGACTAATGCCTGTGATGACATCTTCAATCACATTCGTGGTGTTCTCTGTTTTTCTTAATTATTTTACGAAGGCGTATTCCATATTGTTTGGTATTTTCATCCCTCTTCAAATCGTTTGCAAAATCTTCAACACGCTTTTTGTTATTTGCAAAAAAGTTGTCCTATGTTTTTATTTTTTTACCCACTACTGTAAATACATCAATATTTAAAGTATCGATATACTCGTAATCAGTTTCATTTCTCAAAGGATTTCAATCTGTTGGTTAAATCCAGTCTAAATTCCGTAGAATGTTTTCTATACGTGTTAAGTGTTAGTTATCGTCTGTGGTTATTGTTGTCCTCTGTTTTAGCGACAACGTCGAAGTGTAATGTGCAGTACACCAGCCTCATATCACTTGCTGTGTTGATACTCTTAGGTTTTTTCGGTAAAATCACGTAGGTAAAAAATTAACCCGTAAAAACAAAGTTTTCACTATAAATCCTTTATATGCGTGGCATCGGTTTTATTTTATTATTCATTTCTTTTTTTCTTGAGTAAGAGTTTCATTTTTATCACATTGGTATTTTAAATTAAATATTAAAATGTTTTTCCTAAAAAGTGGAAAATTTTGGAATTTTTTTCACGAAAATAAATTGTCACGCACAACGAGTCTGTGTGCAAAATGTCAGCTCGATTGGATCACGGGAAGTGGGTTAAAAAACGACCGAAAGATTTGCACGGTCGTAAGCAAGCAAGCACGCAAGCAAGCAAGCAAGCGAACTTAATATAAAGGATTTAAAAATAAATAATAAAATATTAATAATATTAATAATAATATCTTTTTAAAATCACGACGTTTCGGAGGCAACACAAGTCTCCATCATCAGGTGGGACCGTCACAGCTAGGTTTATTATTATTATTTTATTATTTATTTTTACCTACGTGACTTTACCGAAACAACCTAAGAGTATGAATCCTTGCAGTCACGAAAGCTTCAAATCTAGAATTTCTGTGTTGAATTTATGATTCTAGAACATGCACATAGAGGATCCGAAATGAAAACATTATTTTAAAAAAAGTTACTTGATTCTCATGGATCCTGTATTACTCAGAAATATCTTAAACCTACACACAATGCTCATGGCAATGATGAGTATTATGAAGTGTTTACTAACGGTAATGTTAGTGATTTATTGATGACGAATGAGGTGATTATGATGCTGCTAATTATGATGTTAACACTGATGATCATCTTGCTGCTAATGTTGATGACTATGATGTTTTTTGTTGTTGTTGTTGTTCATGCTGATTGTTACAGCCACTGCTCCTGCTAATAATGGCGTTGGCAATGCTGATGTTTTTCCTCCTGCTGCTGCTGTTGTGGCTGATGCAGCTGATAATGAAGGCATTGTCGATTGATGTTGGCGATGATGAAGCAAATGCTGATTAGACGCACTTGTATAATCAGGTCTTGCATTGTGTAACTGCAAGGGTGATGATTTGTCTGATTGGGTCAAGCTGACATTTAGTGGCAAAGTCAATTATGCCAACAATTAGCTATCATAATTGAATTACACTCCAATGTCAATCAATGACCAGAGAAGACACGTGGTATTAGCTCAGAGACCAACATTGAACGTTAAATAAATTGTCTGGTTGGGTGGTTCATAATGCCAATGTCACAGAATTTGGGTCGACACCATTGAGATCGTGTGTTTGCATTTGTCATTCGAAGGCAATGATCTGTTTTTAAATCCTTTATATTAAGTTCGCATGCTTGCTTGCTTGCGCGCTTACGACCGTGCAAATCTTTCGGTCGTTTTTTAACCCACTTCCCGTGATCCAATCGAGCTGACATTTTGCACACAGACTCGTTGTGCGTGACAATTTATTTTCGTGAAAAAAATTTCCAAAATTTTCCACTTTTTAGGAAAAAAATTTCATATTTAATTTAAAATACCAATGTGATAAAAATGAAACTCTTACTCAAGAAAAACAGAAATGAATAATAAAATTAAACCGATGCCACGCATATAAAAGGATTTATAGTGAAAAACTTTGTTTTTACGGGTTAATTTTTTTTCATATATATAAAGCAAAGAACCCCAGATTAACTTCCTACATTTCAGCTCCTGTCCGTGGTACACCACCACTATTGGTGATTATAACTCGCCCTCCATGTGCTGGTAGGGAGGCAGGGGGGACCAAAATATGTTTAAATAGAGCCCTACAATATCATTCAAACAAAACGTTGAATGTATTCTCTCTATTTCGATTTAAAGCTTTCGTGACTGCAGGGATTCATCTTCTTGGTTCTTTCGGTAAAGTCACGTAGAAGGGAAGTAATAAAATAATAAAAATAAAACATAATAAAATAATTCTCACGACGTTTCGGCCACAACGCAAGCAGCCGTCAGACCTGGTTTTCACCTGAAGACGGCTGCTTGCGTTGTGGCCGAAACGTCGTGAGAATTATTTTATTATGTTTTATTTTTATTATTTTATTACTTCCCTTCTACGTGACTTTACCGAAAGAACCAAGAAGATGTATTCTCTCTACATTTATAAATATCAGGACCTCAATGGTGGAGGCAAACACCCACAACATGTCCACAGACCTTGGACCTGTGAGGCTCCCACCTCGCAAGGGCATGCAGACACCAGAGGATTGCGCTGATCAAAATTATTATTTTCACGATAACATACAATGTCATATATAGCATCTACATTCAGCCGCATATGGAGACTGTATTGGAAGATGTTATCAGTACGTGAGTGTGTGTAATCTGTATATGTGTACCTTAAAGCTGGGGTTAGCGCACTGCGTAACAATCCCGGTGTTCCAAGTTCGAATCCCACTTACGACCAATAACAGTGGCGAATATTTGAACTGGTCGACTCGGCCTCAAATAAGTAAACATCGCGACTAGGGAGACAAAGGCGGCCGGGCGTGGTGCTGGTCACCCACCTATTCGTCTGCCATTCCTGCCTTCATAGGTGCTCACGAATGGCACTTGCCCCAACAGTCTGTTAAGGCCATGCAGGGTATCTTTGTTTTTGTCCGTATGGAGGAGCGAAGTTGTTATCTCACTGCGCTATAAATCCAGTGGTTATAATCTGAACCAGCTCTCCATCTCACCTAGGTCGACTCAGCCTTAAATGATTACCTTATGCAGTGAGTCAATAGCATTGGTGGAAAAAACCCGATTTTAACAGCGACAGGCATCGGGTTTTTTCTTTAATACAATTAAACCCGATTTCGGGGAATTAAAACCTGGTTTAATGAATACGAAACTCTGATAGGCTTAGGCTGCTTCCTCGTCGGTGCTGCTATCGTACTCGGGGCCGTCGGGCACGGGGTAGTCGTAGAATGCGGCGGGCAGGTTGGTCTTGATGAACACGAGCTTCTCCACAATCGTGGGCGCCAGTGAGTTCCTTCGCTTGGAATGGATGAAGCCCATCGTTGAGAAGTTGGTAAAGTGCGGTTCTGCAATTAGAACCAATTAAACCGGATTTCTTCCAATCTCAGATGATCGGGTTTAATATAAAAAGACAATTAAACCCGATTGTAAAAAACCCGACTGTGCCACCCTTGGTCAATAGCAATCCTGGAGAGTTAACGGAAGTCGGGAATGGTTCTGGCCACACCACTCCCTCGTGGACCGTGCTTCTGAGCCGCACTTGCCCTAACAACCTGTGTAGACTAGAAGGGGGGAATCGTTGTCTTGATACGTCTGTTTTGCATGTATATGTGCGCATGTATCTGCGTGTGGGTATGTGTGCTCGATACATGTGTAGTGGTGTTTATTCACGCGGACAACTTCTTTTTCTACCGTGTCACTTTATTCTCAAGCATCCCACACGGATACTCCTCACGTTCCATACCACGTACTCCTCTCACGAATTATTCCTCTCTTGCTCCGCTAGCCTGCTTCTCGGAGCTCACTCTCTCTGGCTCCGCTAGCCTGTTCTCCGCGAGCCTCTTCCTGTATACTCCGCTAGCTTCTCACCCCGCTAACCTCTCACTGAATCTCCTGCTAGCCTATTCTCCTGCTAGCCTAACACACTCACACCAAGGATTCCGCTAGCCTCTCCCCCACTAGTCTGTCACTACACCCACACCTCCAACCTCGCCCGTGCCCCCAGCGGGGGTTCAGCCAACACCGCTGGGGAGGACGAGGCGTGGAGGGCGAGGTCCCGGACTTGTCTTGTATTGACTTCTTCATCTCCAACCAACCCAACCCCGTTGCTTCACACGTTCCCCTTATATCCCCCTCCTCATTAAGTGTCCTCAGGTCGCCCTCGTTAAGCCGGCGTCCTTCCCGCGTCTCTTGCACATGCTCCCCCCCCCCCCCCCCTTTAGCCTCTATTTCTCGCCTTCTTGGCGCCTACTCCGCGTTTGCATTTGCAAGCCAATCACTGCCTCTTTCCCTAATTTCTGGCGTCTCTCTGTCTGCTGTCTCCCAGGCCACATGCTTGCACCTGCTCGTCCTGACCTGACCTCACTGTTTGCAACCCCGTACATGAATGCAACTGCTGTTTGCAAACCCTGTGCGCGTTACGCCACTACACATGTGTAGTGACGTATATTGGGTCACTACGGCGCCCAGTGCCAGTTACTTATAGAGAGGAGAACTACAGTATAATTAGCCCTCTCTGCCAGCAGGGTGTGCTATGCCATGGCAAATGGTCCCTAAGGAGCATGGTTCTAGCTGCGGGCAGAGACAGAGCATGTGAGGACGTAGCAGCCTGATTAGCTGGCAAGGGCACGTGACAGGACACGGTAAGGATGTGGGCCAAAGGTGACAAAAGGGACATGTGATGTAAGGCCCAGAGTCTTCTAGTCAGTTCTAGAAGGGGGCGTGGCCGAGGCAGAGCCAGGCCACGCATAAAAGGGAGTTCCCAAGGTGCGATCCGGGCTGTCTACTGAAATGGAATCCGCCGTGCTACGTCTCTTCGGTCTTCGGTCTTCACGCTCGGCATCGTGGGTCAGGCAGTGTGTTAACTGACCTGACCCGGTTATGTGGTTACCCCGTGGTGGTTACCGCTATATAGTTATCCCGTTGTTACGTTTATGGAGTTACCCCGTTGTGGTCATAGAATAAAAGTGTTGCCTCCTAAGTCAAGTGTGTTTCTTAAGTGAACCCCCTACACATCTGAAAGAAGACTCTCTAACCCTTTTCTTTGTCCACAAGGTAAGGTCTTTTCATTTCACCCACCCACTCACCTACGCACACAACCACCCACCGACTCACTCACCCCACCAACCCCACTCACCCACCCCACCCACCCCACCCACCCCACCCACCCCACTCACCCACCCCACCCACCCCATCACCCAATCCACTCACCCACTCCCTCTTTTCACCTCTTCCTGGCTCCACCCCTCGTCGTCCTCTCTACCGTCACCTGTCCTCACCGTCCCACTTGACGCTCACCCAACCCTCCAGCTCTTTTCCCTTTTGAACGTTCCGGTCAATCCGCTTGCTCCCCGTGGCCTAACCAATCAGAGCACGGAGTGTTTGCTCCACCCTTCTTGATTACTTTAGTCCCAAGGATCGTGTGAGACAATAACGACACGTGCATCGAATCAAACGTGCGAGAATATCTCGCCTTTGATTCATATAAATGCGTACCCAATGGATTTTGTGGGGGGGCTCTTGCTACCACTAGGAGCCACAGCATTCATCTCAATAGAAAGGAAAAAAATCATTTCTTGAATTACGACCACAAATTGTGACAAATCAACGAATCACTTGGGGGAGGACAAATCATTATATGGGCCTAATATATGGCCTGTGGGGCATGTTGTCATGGTTAGCACACTGGACTTGCAATCCAGAAGTCGGCGATTCAGTTAGATATGTCAGCGTAGCAGCTGAAACAATGGTGAAAGTTTCATGGATGCCCCCCACCTCTCCGCCCAGCAATATAAATGGGTACACCACAGTCGGAACGGCATGTTGTGTTTGGTGGGGTAAAGTCGTGTGGTTGCCACCCACCTCTACCACGATGGGTGGCCAGTTTGGAAGAGTAGGCCAAATACCCTAATATTGGTGAATCCTGTGGTTAACACAACTGCAGCATCAACCAAGGCGGCTCAAACTGTCAACCTCTCCAGCATTCTGCAGCTCAGCCATGTCAAAGGGCCGTGATTTTACAGTGAAGAGAATTGAGTCGCACCTCCAAGGTCCTACGATCAATTGCTGAATTTCTACCAAAGATTAAATCTGTTCCTCATGCGGGGTGAAATTATAATTTAAGTCATGTTACTAATGCTGCTCAAATTATAATTGAAAAGAAACAATGATAGCTTTCACTATTTTTCAGAGTTTAAGTGAAAAGCTTGAGATTGCGTATAAGTTCAATCTTTGAAGGAAAACAAGGCTAAGAAGATCTTAATTCCTTTAAGGTGATTGTCACGTGATACAAAATTTATTAAAATGGGTTTCTTCCGGAAGCTGACATTGGCAAATTGGTAAATATATATCTCAACTAAAAATAAGACATGTGCTAAAACTATTTTCTAAAAAGTGAAAAAATGTTTTGTCATTTTCAATAGAGACACTTTTAACACTGCGCTGTTTTAAAGAGCAACGATGTTACAAAAACATATTACGTTCCATTCTTTAAATACTATGCGGCATATAACTGAAAACGAAAATTGCTTCATCCATTTAACCACTGGCCTGTACTTCTGTGTAAATTGTCGCCGTTAAGTTTAAATCAATACATCAGACAGAGCTCTTCATTGGCAACGCTCTGCGATTACAGACGATTTCAAAATGTTCAGACATTCGTTAAACAAGCTGGTCCTGATGGAAACGTTATTTCTCTCTTTCCTTGTCATATGCCTCCCCGCACGGCACAGAAAAAAAACAGAGTGAGGAAAGCGCAGAAGGACGCTGCTCATGGCTCAATGAAAAATCCGTTTGTATGGGCACGAGGGGACTGGTGTCTTTGATTAACATCGATCTGTATTGCCCGATGAAAAGACACAGTGAGCAGGGAAGCAAGCGGGCCAGGGTGTTTGAAGACATCACCGAAGGCTCGAATTAAGAAATGCTCAGGGTGTTGAAAACACGAGGATGGTGCCCAAGGAACGGGGTGTTTAATAGGGGCAGAATTATTCACCTCCCCATCGATACAGCGAATTGTCGCAATTCAGGGTCACTGTTTCATTTAATAATTGATTCTATTTTTAACAATGAATGCAGTGGTCTCTATCAACTGCTACAGGAGTCACATGAACACATTACGCAGATTGTAAACATGAGAAATGTTCATATTCTTAGGTTTTTTCGGTAAAGTCACGTAGGTAAAACATTAAAATTAATAAAAGTAAAATAAAAAAAATAAAAAATCACGACGTTTCGGAGGCAACACAAGCTTCCGTCCGAAACGTCGTGATTTTCATTTTTTATTTTATTTTACTTTTATTAATTTTAATGTTTTACCTACGTGACTTTACCGAAAAAACCTAAGAATATGAATCCTTGCAGTCACGAAAGCTTCAAATCTAGAATGAGAAATGTTGATTCTACCCGTGCATTGTTTCGATTAATAATTTATATAATCGATTCATTAAAAACGCGAGGAAGTGGTTGTTACAGGATTATAGGTCTACTCGCCCCGTTTATCATCAGCAGCAGCCTTAGAATCCATATTAGCAGCTACATTAGTATCAGCAACAGCAGCTGCATTCCTATAATCATCAGCTGCTGCGTCATCATCAGCTGCTGCGTCATCTTCAGCAGCACCATTCGTATCATCATCACCAACAGCACCATTAGTATCTTTAAAATAGCGAGAAGCAACTGCGGCACCAGGAGTATTCTCAGAATCACGAGAAGCAGCTGCAGCAGCATTAGTATTATCATCACGATGGGTCTTGTACTGCTAAAATGAGCCCCACTTGCTGATGCTGCACCACAGGGTTGAGAAGTCAGTGATGGTCGCTGCCGCTGTGTTTGACTGATTAAAATAAAGACAGGGCCCTGCCATTTAAGGTCCAGAGGTTATCGCTGGAAATGCCACTGATGTCAACACACCTCGCCATCACTTCCACTCCTTCTGCTCGGTCCTTCCGTATGTTGAAAGAGCGAGAGCAAACCCCGCAAGCTCAGTTTAGCACGCAGGCTTTCGCGACCAATAAATCTGGCTGTCCGCCTGATGATGCTGGTTGTAATTACTGGCGAAACGTCGTATACTCAGATTGTAGTGGATTTGCTCTCCAACGCACGGGTGTGCTGTACTCGTAACGAATTGGCATGTTCGGTTTACGTGACAAACATTACTAATTAGCTGTGTCGGGTGGTGGCGGGTTTAACGACACATTTATATTTAAGTGATCTAACCAAGAAAACCTCTATTATGGATATATTACAGGTCGGCTTTGACGTTATCCCACCATGCAACTGTGGCGTTAGGCCTTCCCTTTGGTCGCCGACCTCTGGTTTGTCGCTCCGATACACTCGTCAAAAACACTGACTTGAAAAAAAAACGGCAATGTTTTGGGCAATGGTCCTTCTTCATAGCACTGAAGAAGAGCTGCTGCAGCACCACCACCAAATAATGAATCTGTCATAGGTAAGTAAATGTCCCTTCACTCGCTCAGGACCATCGGTGTTAAACAAATGTTAAACACATGTTTAGGTGCTAAACGCAATGGACAATGACACGACCTTCTTTTGTCCATAACGTATTCTGAAATCGTTTCCACCCACGATGTATATGAGACAAGGCTGTGATTCCCACCACTGCTTTGTCATTCACTTTCGTTTTAGTGTCCAACCTCTATCCATCAGCCTGCAGATGGTCAGAATATCAACTGAACCGTATAAAATTATTTAAAAAATACCGCAGTAGATCATTTCAATGCATGCGTGGACAGTCTTAACGGCATGGAGAGTGCAACAATGGCCGTTCACCACGAAGTGACGGTGACGTCACCACGTAGCGTGTCCCATGCTCGGTGCCCTTTGAGGCCACGTGAAGTGTCGAAGGCCCGCTGACAGGAGGTCACGAAACAGACCCGGGTACCATGGGTTGGCTGACTGAGATAACTGACTAACCGCCGCACTACGGCAGGAGTATACAAAGACACACGCACAGTCATTAGCACATAATTTTGTCAAATTAGAAAAATTACCCGAAATTTACTCAATTGGAATTATGCAGAGCAATCATCACCCCTCTTTGTGAAAACTTGCCAGGACCCCCCTTAAAAGTCGCGTCACTCTGGTGAGTTTTTTTTTCTGTGTAAATAAACTAAATATTAATAATAGCTACACCAACCACGTCCCATCCCTATTAAACAAAGTGGAAATGCCTCAGAGATGAGCACTGCCCAGTACTCACGTGGGCTTTGGGGTTATGCCTCTGCTTTATATACAGTCTCGTGTGAAAAGTTTAAAACTCACATTAATTCTGGGTTGGAGGGAGGGGAAAAACACATTTAATACGATTTTAATGACATTTCAGTGACAGGCCTTCAAATTAAATTGCCGATCCGTTAATGTAGTTTACTTTATTTTTAATCGGTGTCACTGCTAATTAGAACTAATAGGCAGGGAAGTTAATGTTGTAAACAAGCCAACAATCCGGTCCACAAAGGAGGCCTCTTTATTTGATTTGAACTGGGGATTGGACCACACAAACACGCGCGTAGGAACGCGCACCCACACCCACACAAATAATCGCGTGTACAACGCTTGCACCCACCCATGAGCATTTTTAGTGAAAGTATTTTTCGAAAGTACGGCATTGTGTAGCCAATATTGCCCCAAAAAAACTATACACAACTGGACGTTGTGAGCTGTGTGGTAAGTTTCGTAGCAATTTAGGGGTTTTTGTTGTTGAAATTTTTGTTAAAACTTGAAGTGTCCTTAGATGGACAAATATATCAATATACCCTGGAAACACTTTGCGCCCTTTGCTTTGGCTCAATTTGCTCATGTCTAATGGACCCAGTGTAAGCAAGGACCAGGAGGCAGCACCGGGACTAGGCCAGCAACACGAGAGAGAGAAAAACGAAAGACAATCACAAAACAAATAAGAAAATAATGGAGGGGATGAAGGGAAAAAATGAGGGATTAGTTTTTGGCGGCAGAAACATTGAGCACAGAGCTGTCTCGCCCAGGGGAAGTGGGAAGGAGGCACAATCACACACTGGCCATCTTCCCACCAAAGTCTTATTTTTAACGGTATCTCTTCAGATGTATACATTTCATGCATAATATGAAAATCTCCATTTAATGATCTTGCCATTTACAAATAAGCATTTAATGTAGGTGGTGATGTCAAACAAGATGTATGTATATGCCGAGAAAGTCTGGATGTTTCATACGGACAGCATTTTCCACATTTACAAAGATCCCACGTATAGCCTTCAACATGCTGTTGGGGATATGCACAGCGTGCGAGACGGTTGGTGGACAGCACCATGCCTGGCCAGC
Organism: Lethenteron reissneri; assembly: GCF_015708825.2. NCBI lineage: Eukaryota > Metazoa > Chordata > Hyperoartia > Petromyzontiformes > Petromyzontidae > Lethenteron > Lethenteron reissneri. The sequence continues at coordinate 5,350,649 of NC_083822.1, forward strand.
CGCCTTTGTCTCCCCATGGCTGATGTTTACACATCGCACCAGGTACTCATTTAGTCGGCATGGGGATGCCCAGGACTGGTTCAGATATTCCTTGCTAATGTTGGCCATGAGCGGGAATCGAACATTTCCTGCGTTTGTAGCACAGTGCACTAACCACTGTACCCCACTCACACAAGCACACACACACACAGCAACGGCATCAGCCACCAATCACCGCTAAGTGGTGGTGACATCGTTACAGAGCCTGTCCTTGGCTTACACACGGAGGTTACACGTAGAGCGGCAGTGGCTCGTTGATTGGAGGTCACAGGACAAGACCAGATGATATGGGTTAACAGGATAGAGAGAAGGGTAATTGGGCCAATCCACCACTGTGTCAACTTGCAGTGTTTTATTTCTGCTCGATGTTACAAATGTAACTCTCGCACCTTCTCTTGTAACTCAAGGGCAGCTGCCACCAGCCACTCAGTAGGGTCATGCCAATTACAAGAGCAGTGTGATGGCAATCTCGTCCTATTTGTGCCACTGTGAAATATTCACTCTATTTTACACATTTATCCACCCATGACTGATCAGGTGACAACAGTTGTTGTTTTTTTAAAGTCGATTTGGGATAATAGAATCCACAAATAGTGCCTCCACCTCATTACAAGAGAAGTTTCATTTCGATTGCCAAGTCAACTCAGGCCCTCCTGTGCTACATAAACCCATTTCTTCTCTAGCCCATTCCATGTCACTTTAGACCCCTCTATTCAGTCGATCAACCACTGCTTGCGAATTCTTTGGCTGAGCATTTTGGTAGCTGGGCATATTGGTGGTTGGGCATGTGGGCTACATGACACAGTAAAGATGTATCAGGAAGAGCCAGTGAGAAGAGCCCATATATGGAACTTTGTTCAGCTATTTGTCGTTTAAAAATAACTGAACAGTCCCACATGGATAAAGCCAGGGTTGAACATAGGCAAGCTCACGTGCAACAACAACAACAACAATCGCTATTCGCCACTAATTGGCGGTGACGTCACCAATACGCTTGTGCCAGGCTATGTGCACGTTGAGGCCACCTAAAGTGTCGAACGCCCGCTGTCAGGTGCCACGCGTCGACTGACTGAGATGACTGGCTGATGCACCACCTGTGCCCCCTACCTACTGTGCCAACTTGCTGTGCTTTAGCCACCCGGTGCTCCGCTCGTTGTTGTGAGCGTCGCTCCTCCACCCTCTGTTGTTGTTGGAGGGCGACTGCCTCTAACTGCCCAGTAGCGTCCTTCACGAGCCTTCTCCATAGAGGCCGATCTTGACACCACTGGTACCAGTCATCGGCAAGTCCACTCAGCTCCACATCCTCCTGTACCACATCACTCCTTCTCTTCTCTAGCCTGTGCCGCGCCCATTTGGCCCCCTCTATCTGGCCGAACAAAAGCTGATTAGGCATACAGTGGCTGGGCATGCAGGCTACATGGCCCAGCTAACGCAGCCTTGTCTGCCGGAGGAGCTCACCGATGGGACTTTGTCCAGATCTTTCAAGGATTTGTGAGCTCCCCACACAATCCAGCCTGGTTAAACCCAGAATGGATCGTAGGCAGGCCAGCCTCAATGTTCTGACTGATGAAAATGTTCCATTAGGGGGGTCCACGTTTTGCAAGCATAGAGAAGGGAGGGAATGACTGTGGCCGAAAAGACCTGAAGCTTCATGCGAAGCAACAGACAAGGTAGTTTCTACACAGCATTACACAACAGATGAAAAAATAATGCCACTCGACTGATTCTGAGTGAGACCTCTGTTGTCAAACCGGAGCCGGTCAAGAGCACACTGCCAAGGTATGGAAAACTCTCCACTCTCTCCACAACTGCCCCATCACCAATAGGGAGTTGTGGGGGTGGAGTGTCCGATGGTACAAAATACCCAGGCAGGTGCTTAGTTTTGGTGGGGCTGATGGTAAGGCCCCACTTCATAGTGGCAAGGTCCAGGTTCAGCAGCATCGCCTCCAACTCCTCCTCTGAGTGAGCAGCAAATACCAGATCATCGACATACGTAACATGGTTGACCAATAGGGAGCCATCCCTTGACCACACCAAAGCATTGTATCCGTACCAGATGGAAATGCTAGCGGTACAGCCATCGAAGGCTTCACGAACTACGTGGTCGAAATGGATGTTAAATAATGTGGGAGCCAGAGGACATCCCTGTCGCACCCCAAGGTGAACAGGGAATGGCTCCAACTCCCGGCCACGTAGTTTTACCCAGGCCCGCTCACCACCATTAAGGTCCTTAATGATCATGAGCAGAGGGTCAGGGACTCCGAAAGTATGAAGAACAACCCAGAGCCCAGGCCTACTGATTGTATCATAGGCCTTGACTAGGTCAATAAAGCAGAGATGTAGGTCTTGTTGGAATTCCCTACATCTCTGCTGTAGCAGACGGACAGAAAATATGGCATCTGTGCAGGACCGCCCTTTCCTGAAACCACATTGGGGCTCTCCTTAGCGTGCCTGGCAAGGCGATGTAGGATAATCCTTGCCAGGACCTTTCTCGGCACACTGAGGAGTAGTTGTTACAGCCTGTGCGGTCCCCCTTCTTAAAGAGTGGGACCACGAGGGCATCCTCCCAATCCTGCGGAACCTGTCCAGTGGTCCAGACTGTTGTTATGATGTCATGTAGGGCAGTCTATGCAGAAACGCCACCCTCCCTCTGCCCAGTACCTTTCCTGGTCTCAGACTCTGGATCGCCTTCAGTACTTCCTCAACAGAAGGCACCTCAGCCAGCCACTCACAGGGGGTGACTTCTTCCAATATTTGAGGCACCACAGCTTCAGCACGGTCATCCCCACTTTGTCCCGCGATGTTTTCCAGGCTGAGGGATTTCCCCTCCCCATGACCTCACAAAAATGCTTAGCAAATCTGCAAACCTGTTCCTGGGGGTCGGAGATTGGTGTCACCATTCTTTCCCCTAATGATGGTAATAGGTGTGGCACTGCAAGTTACTTTTTTTAAGGCGTTAAAGAGCGATTTGTGATCGCGGGCCATTGAGGCAGATTCCATCTCCTCAGCAACTGGCGACCACCACCCATCCTTGCAGTGCCTCACGGCTTTCAGAACCTCCGAGCAAAGGCTGCGGTAAGCCTCCTCATTCTCTGATGTGAGATTCTGTAGACGATGAGAGTGGACCTGTCGCTTTTCTCTGCCAGCCTGAACACCTCCTCTGTCAGCCAGGGTCTCTGGGGAGGTCTGAACCGTGTACCAAAAGCAGCCATTGCAGCTGCATGAGCCACAGTCCTAAACCTCGCCCATTTCCCTCGACATTATTGGGGGACGATGCCAACCCCAGCCGCAAGCGTGGATGAAATTCTCGCTTACAACACTCACAGGCAGTACACGCAGACACTATCATACATGTGGAATGACATGGAATGGGTCACTACATAGCATAGCACTGGTTGCAGCAGCCTTATCTGTCAGCAGGTCACGTGATAAGCCAGAGAGAGAGATGTAGGGGAAAAGTGATAGAGGCATCACGTAAAGGTAAGCCCGGAAACCCGCTAGTAGGTTCTAGAAGGGGGGCGTGGCCAGGGCGGAGCGAGCTGTCCTGACTGGGAGCTGTAGTTACCTCTTGTGAACTGTGAAGGATCTTAATATATAGAGTGTCTTCTACTCCTAGTGTCTCTGAGTCAGTCACTACACATACATACATATACACACGCATGCAAGCCGTGAATGTGTGTGGGCTTTGCAATAATGCAACGCCTACTTGAAACGGACAACTGAATGAGTGAGGCCATTACTAAGTGCTGTTTGTCTGTCCTAACATGAAGAAAACGCGATTCTCTCTCTCCGTTATTGACCTTCAAAGCCCACACACACATCCACACACCATTTATCTGCACTATCCCTGGTGTTTTGTGCTGATTATAAGAACACTCAGAAATTTGTGGATGCATTCACTGTTGATGAGGTCATTCCCAGCACTTTCAGCTTGGCCCAAAAATAAAGAGGTATTGGGGTCCTTAGTTCCTATGGGTGAAAGGATGCATCAATTCATCAATGAATGTTCATTCTTACGCTCATAATACATTCGTTAAATTGCATGTACGAATAAATGAATATCAATGTCTATATATGTTTTAAATAATGGATGCATATCACGCCAGTACTCCAGAACAGTGTTTCCCAACCTGAGGACCGCACAATCATGGGAAGTGGTCTCTGGAAACTGTTGCCGATACGATCACACCATGTACTTACTGCACGGTGGTTTGCGTAAATGTTTTGATGTTGAACATTATTTTTCTTGGTTCTTTCGGTAAAATCACGTAGAAGGGAAATAATAAAATAATACAAATAATACATAATAAAAAAATATAACAATAAAATTATCACGACGTTTCGGCCACAACGCAAGCATTAGGACGCTGTCTTTCCAACATCTCTGTTCTTCACCTGAGGACGGCTGCTTGCGTTGTGGCCGAAATGTCGTGAGAAATTTTATTATGTTTTATTTTTATTATTTTATTATTTCCCTTCTACGTGACTTTACCAAAAGAACCAAGAATATGAATCCCTGCAGTCACAAAAGCTTTAAATAAAAATTGAACATTATAATTTTTATTATTATTTACACGATGATTGTGCACCCAGGAAAGTCTAGCTGTGTCTCGAGACTCTTTGGTCCATGAGTTAAGGAATGTTGGGAGACGACGGCGTTAGAAACTCTGCCATTCATTGAAATGTAAACAAAATAGATTTGATTTTTTATTGGATCGAATTGTGAGCCTGAATCACAGCAAGCAATCATTTTACGACTGCAAAAGCAGAGCAACAAATGTGTTGGAGATCTTACATCACAGTTGTCACTATACAGCACGACTTTCATGCTTTGCACATTGTTATGAACGTCCCACCGGAAGTGAGGGCAAAGTAAAAATGCAATGGCAGAATCAGTTATATAGTACCGCAATGTGCATATTGAACAAAAATTGATATCGTAGGGGAACAAATTGCCAAACAAAGGGAGACTACACCACAAACATTACACTGGTCAACAAAAAAAAAACATTTTTTTCTGGCCTGGACTTTTGCAGCTGTTCTAGACTCATTTCAGGGTGCTGATTCCAAATCTGATCTCAGATTTGCTCTATCACGTCTCATTCTTATGCTATCGGCATACCCCATTTTCATTGATTTTACCCGAAATTAACTCTGTCACTTATGATTGCAAGTTGTTGCGAGTCAGTGACTGCTTTAGTGTTAAAATATGGTGCTGTATTTTTAGGATAGTGTGTTTATAATATCATTTTATGTAGATATCCACATTTATTTACTATTTTTCTTCTGCAGTTTTTATTGAAAATGCAATATTTTATATCTCAAAAACCTGATGTGATAAACGAAAACTGATGCCAGATTTGGAATCAGCTCCCCAAAATTACCTTAAAACCGTTGGAATACCTTATGCCAGAAAAAGTGTGTTGACCAGTGAATTATTGAAGATGTAATGAAAAACAAGGGAAACATGATTGAGCAGAAAATAAGTTGATGATTCTCCTTTAAAAAAAAAACATGTTTCCATGAGGTCAACTCCCAGGTCGCCATGAGCAGAATCCATGGCGCCTCGATTAGAAAATCTCCCACATTTGATCAGAATCTTCCAGACTCATGAGCTCTCAAACTGGTATGAAACAAGATCCTCTTCATGAATCCTCTTGAAGGGTTGTCACAACCAGCTGGCGGTCCACGGTGTAGGCCACAACACTTTAGAAAACTCTCTAATTCTCTAAAGTCTTCAGCGGCTTTCTACAGGTATGTGATCGAATTCCTTCATTGCAGTGCCACCATTGGACATACCAAGTCCAGCGGTGCACGTCAGGATGATGGTTCTAAGAGCCATAGATTCTCAAGCACGAAGCTTTGGCAAAGTAGGTGTCGAGAAACACTGGTATTGTTGACATCAAACCCATGGGGACCTAAAGATTACTCATAGCAAACCCTGTCGGCACCAATTGATGCATTGAAGTCACCCAGATCACCTACCACTGGTCTAAAGTGCTTGTGAAAAACTGAATTTGGTTATGAAACCCAACCTACCAATGTGCCTAGAGAATTAAGTTTTAACAGTGCGTATTACCAAATATGCCACGGATCAAGTGGATTCAGCTCTGCTCTCTACGTGGCTGTACTGTGCAGAGGCTTAGTATAAACATGTAGTTGATCCATACCACATGAATTCATTCCCCAATTGAGAGAGGACATTGGTCATTTTAAGCTGCCTTCAAACATTCGCATTCGCAGATCCAGTAGTAGTAGGTTTTTACCCTTTCAACTGGTACAAAAACTGACACCTTTATTAAGGTGTCAAAAACTGACACCTTAATAAAGGTGTCAAAAACTGACACCTTTATAAAGGTGTCAGTTTTTGTACCAGTTGAAAGGGTTAAAACCTACTACTATATTTTGCCACTGGTAAAGGAGGTCTCATAATGTAAATTCGCAGATCCATTATGCTGGCGTTTCACCTCGCCAGAATTTTCCCTTTTTCACAAACATCACTAAATCAAACATTGCATGCAATTGAAAGGTGACAGGAACATCGCTATCAGCCATAATCACTTTGTAATGTCGGCCGTGTTGAGTGTGATTTGGTTGTTAGTAGCCCGGCTGAATAGCATTCACTCGGTAAGCACTCTCCTGTTTGCTCACTTTATATTTTACCTTCAACGCTGTATGAGAGAGAGAAGTGAGCTCCACAATATGAATGCGAGGACTCGCTACGGATACACAATGTTGGCTGGGGGTCCCCATCCCTTGCCATCTCTTTCCATCGGCCTGTCGAAGCGAGAAAATTCGCCGAGGCTACGATTGTAACCAATGCAACATTTTCTATGCGTGTGTGTTTATTGTATTGTGTATAGCTGAGATATAAACCACCAAAGTAGATCACCACCTTGCATGCTACATCGAGTATTTATCATAGGACTCTTTCTAATGTCAGTTTAACACGTAGCAGGCTTTCGCGACCAATATCATCCATAACAGAGGTTTTTTGGGTTCGATCATTGAAATATATAAATGTGTCGTTAAACCCGACACCACCCGACACAGCCAACTAGTAAGGGTTGTCACGTAAACAGAACGTGGCCAATTCGTGACTAGTACAGCACACCGGCGTGTTGGAGAGCCAAGCCACGACATTTACAATCTTTGGAATGTATTGCCTTTTTGTTTCCATTTTCCCAACAGTAAAATGTAGACCGCATTTCTTGAAATGGGAAATACAAAACTTTATGGCTCTAAGGTCATTAATATCTGCTCGGAACTTGGGGTTGGGGGGGGTCCTGGGCGGACTTAACAGCACAAAAAGTGAAGGATCTGCTTGTGAAAGCACGACTTTTGATGATAATGGAATTGCGAAGGCGAAAGCTTGAAAAATGCACGCAATGACGAGCGCTTTCAACACTCGCCTTTTAAACTCTTTGTTTACCGCGATGTTCGTGTGCTGCGTGCCAGGCAATGTGGTGAGTGCGTGCATCATCGCGATGCGTTCAGAAAACGAAATATGTCTGGCAAATGATGAAAGTGCACATCATATAGGGATGGGGTTAAGCTTTTCACCCCCCTGGATTCGTTTAGAATCAACATCACTCGTTTAGAGTATCTAGCTGCTACACATTTCCACATGATAAGCCACTTCGTTGAGCTATCATTTGTGGCCAGGTTCTCTCTGAAAAAGAGCTACTCAGCTCAATGGGCCTTACCTGGTAACATAAAAAAATATAGTTTTCCTCTTTTGATTTAAAGCTTTCGTGACTGCAGGGATTCATATTCTTGGTTATTTCGGTTACGTCACGTAGAAGGGAAATAATAAAATGTAAAAAATATACTTATTTTATTATTTCCCTTCTACGTGACTTTACCGAAAGAACCAAGAATATAGTTTTCCTAGTTTAGTTTCATTTGTCATATCGACCAGTCGAGGATCCTGCCGTTTTCCACTTTGACCCCAACGGACCTACAGCGTTTACATCAAAAGGCATTTTTTTAAAGCTGGCAAGTCTAAACGGTTACATTGTTGTCATGGGACCATTTCTTTTGCTTGACAGTATCAAAGTATGAAAAAAAAATGAGAATCGTTTTTTTTTGTACCCTGTTCCGACAATAAGACGTTCAAAAGCCGCCGCTCGTACGTCGCTGAAGCCGCTCCGGGCGGCTCCGCTCTCGAACCGCGGCCACTTTTACCGCGTCGCGATTTGCGATCCGGCTCGGCGAAGCATTTTCAATCCGCCGCGTACATTAGTCACCAGAGTGTATCGTGAAGACAGCGGAGGGCCCGCGTGAATTATTTCATACATTCATGGATTTTAGTCCTCAGATCAGAGCTTGGCCAAGTAAAGTCAAATAACAAATTTATACCCAGTGGTGATGCTTGTGCACTCATTGATGATCAAACTTCAGAGCCTGGTTAAATCTCAGGTGGCTGTCTGTATGTGAACCCATGTTCTCAGCGGTGCATGCTTGGTGATCTGACAAGCGTATTATGACCACCCCTCCACTCCCCAATGAGTCACCCAGCCAATTGCTTTTACCGTAAAGTTGTAAAAACATTTTTGACAATCCTGTTCTGAGGTTGAGCTGATGTTGTCGCTGCTGCTGCCACTTCTGGGAATGGGGTTTGGAAGGCTCTCGGACGCTATGAATGTTTTAAATAAAAGGTGCTTCTTTTGAAGTGCTTGACTCAGAGGTCTATTTCCCATGTCGGAATGCCAACCTGCCATGTACAAACACACCCAGTGAGAACAGGTGAAATGTTATACTGGTAGGAACGAAGTGGACCAGACCACCAATAGATTAATGTGTCCGTCCGTCCGTCCGTCCGTGGGAGGGGTGGTGTTGAGGGTGGTGTTGGAAATGAAAGACTACGAGTCTTTAAATCTCACAGCGTTTCTTGTCAAAACAAACACTTTTAATTAACGTTACACTAGAATACAGTATTTTTTTTTTAACTCCTCTATACCCGGTCGATATCTCTGTACCGGTACTAAGTATTATTCCTACCAGCCCACCTCGCAGGGTCCTGTTATTGATGCATCCTGGCATATGGCGAGGGAGGCTAGCCAATGGTCCATCTCCCGGTTTGACGTTTGAATTCGATGCCCGCTGAGCTACTTTGATCTGCATCGACGAATCAATTCTCGCTCATCTCGTCAAGCCACACAAACATGCTAATGGCAGCCTCATTACGTTATTATTGGTCGAAACGCAGACCTCTATTGTGGATGTTAAAGACCCTTTGAAGTCATAATTTTCAACGGTTTGACATTGTGTACTTTCACAGATTTTAAGTGATTTTTTAAATTAAATTAAGTTGATTTGTAAAATTGTACTTATAGCTCTCTATTGTTAATATGCACAGCTAAGTGTCCATTGCAAAAGAGGTCATGTATCTCAATAGCCTTAAAGGAATTTTGACTAAACCCTTAATATGCTTTTTGCGAGAGTCCTAAATATCTATGTTTGCCACTTTCTGTAGCAAAATGTAGGAGGTAGAAAACTCAGGCCAAGCACAAAGCAAAATATGTGCAGTGTTTGTCTTGAACAGACTGTTTGGGCAAGTGTTGTTGGCGAGCACCTGTTCAGGCTAGAAAGTAACACGAGAGAGGGGTGATGACAGCACCACGCCTGGTCGCCTTTGTCTCCCCAGTGCTCGTGTTTAGCCACTGCATCAGGTACTAATTTTAGGCTGAGTCGATTTCGGGGAGGCCCAGGAACGGTTTAGGGAATTGCCACTGATTTTAGCCATGGCCGGCGGTCAAACTCAGATCACCGAGTTTCATAGCTTGGTGTGCTAGCCACTCCGCCATCGCTCCACTAATGTTCACCCACGTACTGGCCAAGTGCACAGAGACAAATACAGTTAGCTTTCAAGATGACACACTTAAAAAAGGGAAGTTTTTTACTCAATGAAATAATTTAGCAAATTGCCAGATATATTATAAACATATTCTAGATTTGACGTTTTCGTGACTGCAAGGGTCCATACTCTTTGGTTTTTTCGGTAAAGTCACGTAGGTGAAAAAAGAAAATAAATTAAATCACGACGTTTCGGAGGCAACACAAGCTGTATTTTGATACAGTAATTTTGCTGTGACGGTTCCACCTGAAGACGGAAGCTTGTATTGCCTCCGAAACGTCGTGATTTAATATATTTTCTTTTTTTACCTACGTGACTTTACCGAAAAAAACAACGAGTATATTGTGCATTATTACTTGCTCGTCATTACACATTTTAAGACAGCTATCACAATATCCACACATCCACTGAACAACGTACCCTTGCAATGGCATCTTGACCTCCCTGTCTGCGCACATTGTAAACAACCCTGTATAATTGCCTAAAGTAGTTGTGCAATTGTTCATCCCTACATGCGTATAATTAAAATAATTCACCGTAAAAAAAAAGCTGATTCCTGCTCAATTAAGTGTGGGGTGACGTGCATCTCTTATTTACAGGCCTGAGCTTCTGGTGGAAATGCAGCGTTCCTATGGCAGGAGGGGAGCCTCATCTGAAAAGTATCTCAGTGGGCAGAAATATAATAATACATAGTGTTATATTAAAATGTATAAGGTATAGGGTGGTTTATAGCAATACAGTATATAATTTAATGTTGGGTTTATCTATGGCAGTATATAGTACGGTGTATGCTCGTGTGATGTAAGAGAATAAAGTTTAGATGGAAGCACATTATATAATTCTTACGACGTAGAATTGAAAAGTATTACTTGCTGTTAGTAACTCAGCTTATTGTAGAGTATAGTAAGTATACTGATGGTGCTATGCAGTTTATACTTTCGTTTTTTATGTAGTTTATACTTTAGTTTTCTACGTGGTTGTTTAGTAACTGCAGCTACATACTATTAACATTCCTTTCCTTTGTTAATGCTACTCCCTGCACCCTCCCTTGGTGCTGCTGATCCTGCATAATGCATGGGCATAATATGACTATGAAACCCCCCCACCCACCTCCTACGCATTTCCCATGAATATGCTAAATTCCTCTTCATATGCACATTATTTTTGTTAAGGCGCTCTTCCACCTCCAACCCAGCTTATATATAAGCTCCTAGCTTGGTAGTGTCTCATTCTTCACCTGAAGACGGCTGCTTGCCGAAACGTCGTGAGAATTATTTTATTTTATTTTTATTATTTTATTACTTCCCTTCTACGTGACTTTACCGAAAGAACCAAGAAGACATTGGTATCTTATCACGCCAGCAGTGGATTGATCACGGATGATGATACTGATGATCATCTGTGCAATCTATGCCAATACAGACTGATATCAGCATGTGTCATTGGCGTGTAATGATTTGACCCCCCGACATTCCAACCTCTTATGGTTCACAATTCCATCGATTGCTCCGTCTCATTCGTTTCATTCGACCTGAATGTTGCAATTGCACATAATTGGCAAAAGTAATAAATAATTGATCTTTTGTGCACAATTCATTTGTGTATTTTCAGTGTGAAAACCAATATTAATTAATCAATCAATTGCTGTAATCTTTACATGCATAATGTTTATCTGTGTCAGAAGAGTTATTTTACATACCACAATGTTGTGAGTCAACTCAGCCCATCACCATTTCTGGAAGGCTATCAAAATGAGTACCACTTTGGAGGAAGTCAAAGTGCTTTTCTTGAGGATAAACTGACCTCTGCCATGGGAATGTGGCATTTCTTCCACTGGCTCAGTTCCAACAGCGATGAGTACAGCTCCTTTATTGTTTAATGCTGGGGAACACCTTGACTTGCCTACCTTCTAAATCTGAACTCTTTGTTTTTAAATCCTTTATATTAAGTTCACTTGCTTGCTTGCTTGCGCGCTTACGACCGTGCAAATCTTTCGGTCGTTTTTTAACCCACTTCCCGTGATCCAATCGAGCTGACATTTTGCACAGACTCGTTGTGCGTGACAATTTATTTTCGTGAAAAAAATTCCAAAATTTTCCACTTTTTAGGAAAAAAAAATTCATATTTTATTTAAAATACCAATGTGATAAAAATGAAACTCTTACTCAAGAAAAAACAGAAATGAATAATAAAATAATACCGATGCCACGCATATAAAGGATTTATAGTGAAAAACTTTGTTTTTACGGGTTAATTTTTTTCGTATTGCAGACCACAGTACTTAAAACACAAATCCATCACCGCAGAAGCAGTAATACAACTGTTTTCCGTTTCAATGAAAGAAGAGTCCAATACTAATACATGGCAATCGCAGATACGTTTTGTTTCAATCACACATTTAAACCTGACAAATGTAGGAAAGGTTGCTTTTTTAAATGTGATTCACTTTTAAACGCAATATAAATTACCGTCTCATTTGGGCTCAGGTTTCCGTGTTTTGAAACGGGATCATTTCCAATAGGACTGTGGAATTTGAACTCTTAACCCAGGATGGATCTTCAAAAGATTTGACCCCTGCCAGACGCTGTGACACATGTGAGCAGCAGACAGGGATCTTGCTTTGATCCTGGACACAATGCCGGGGAAAGCTCTGTTAAGGTTGGGTTGGGCCCTGCCGTTGGAGCACTTGATTTGCAAACGGAAGGTCTCAATTTTATATCTTGGCCAGGAGTCAACTGGGTCCATGGTCCGTCCACCCTTGGTCGATACAACAATGTGTGGGAAGTCCAACATTTGTTCTACAAAGAGACGAACTGGTCCATGCCATGGAAATGTAAAAATTCTGCTATTGGCTCAGTGGCACTGCCCCATTGCTTGTTTAAGTAGACGGATGCTTTTGACTGATTTTGTTGGCTTTTTTATTCGGTGGTGGTAAGCAGGGTGTTGCAGCTGAAGGACATCCATGTAATTGGAACCCATTAATCGTACATGCATTCATTCATTGATCCAGGCATCCATTAATGTATATATTACATAATTAAATCATGCATCCATTCATGCATTTGTTCATGCACTGCCGGTGTGGTTCATGCAGCCGTTGTGGTTAAGTGGGTGCATATGTAAATGGTATGCAATTTCTACGCAAATATCATGTACGTACGCCGCACGACTCCCCTGCCCTGTGCAGCGTCACTCTGCATCTGTAATCGAAGCAATAACCCGCATCTTCTACAGTGTTCCTGTGCCACTGGTGACAATACCAGCATCTTACATGCACAGCCAGCCGCCTTTGTCTCCCTAATAGTGATGCCACCCACACTGCACGAGGTCACCGTTTTAGGCTGAACAAACCTAGAGCATGCCCATCATGGATCGGATACCAATTACCACCAATGGTTTGCATGGTGAGGAGTCTTAAGCTCAGTCTCTGGGATTGTAGCAGAGTGCGTTCACGACACCACTTCTGCACACACATTGGCTGCATGCGAGCACAGAATGTCCGGGCAAGTTCTGATTGTGAACACAAGGCTTGTTAATAAAGCTTCAAGGTCAATATGACAAATAGAGTAGTAGTGGGGTAAGCACCCAGGCATGCTTAGCCACCCACCCTAGTCATCCCATTGATATAATTATTCACACACTGTGCCAGGTAGTCATATTACGAGGCCGAGTTGACCCAGGGGAGGCTCACAGCTGATTCATATTCAAATTGGTAATGGTTATGCACATGGATAGGAATGAACTTCGTGTCTCCCTGGGTTGGTAATCAGGAGTTTGTAAAATACAAATGTCCTTGTTGTAAGGGTCAATCGTCGAATGCATTAATCACATGCAAACACTCAATAATGGAATTGGCCAAAGAATTATAATGTTCTTCTGAAAGTCTCGGTTCAGTTATCATTCGCTACCGATATTAGCCGTGGTCAGGAATCAACTCGGATTGCTAAGTTCATGGTACCGTGTGCTAACCATTGCGCCACTGGTCTAACCCTCCAGTGACTATGGAATATTACCAAAAATCAAAATTTTGGGGCTCCCCTGAAAAAGCATTCATACTGCAATCATGCCTCTTTTGTTTAAGCCCACTCAGATACATGCCTCAGATAACTCTTTCCACCTGCCAGAGCAATGTGGAATTAGAGCAGTAAACAGCTTTTTTATTTTTTGACGGTAACTAATATTAATAGTAATAATATCCACGTCGGGATGAACAATTGCACAACTATTTGTTTTGGCAAACATAGGTGGGGCTCGTTTACAACGTGTGCATGCGGGGAGGTCAAGGGGTGTCGCTGCAAATGTGTGTTGTTGTTGTTCGGGTTGACGTGTCCACGTGTCTTGTGCTAGCGGTCTCACGCTGGGCTGGGTAGCGGGTGAAATAACTGACAAAAATGCACTATAGGTTTATAAACATCTATCTGAGAATGATCTAAATTACCGAGTTGAAGAGTTATCGCACTTCCCTTCTTAATGTGCACCATGTTGAAAGCTGCCTGGATGTTTGTGTGTGCGTGCAACTGGCCTTTACTCGAGCTGAGTGGTGGAGTAATGGCAATGGCTAACATAAATGTAGAATATCTTAACTGCTTCTGGGCCTCCACTAGATTGCCTCAACAGTAAACGAGTACCTGGTGCAGTGTGACAAACGTATGAGCACTGGGGAGACAAAGGTGGTCAAGCATGGTCCTGACCACACCTCCCAATTGTGTGCTGTGCTGGCCTTCGTAGGTGCTCGCTCACCACACTTACCCAGATTATGGCTCGATTTTGTGATGAGCAGCAGGAGGTAAAGAAATTTTCATCTGAAACTGCTCCAATCAGGTAAGTGTAGTGTCATACGAGGACACGGCCCTGCAAGATAATATTACGGAATCTCTGGCTTTTCAATGCCAAAGAACACTCCTTCACGATGTGAAAAGAGTAGTGTCGTGCATGTCAGTTCATCCCAATTATATTTACAAATTACAGCCCTGCACACTTGGCTAAACTGAATGAATTTCAAAGCGAAATTAGATCTTTCATGAGGAGCTGCAACACTGCTGAGATGTAATTGGTGACCAGGCTGAAACCATTACATGCACCACATCATTTACGGACGTATATTTGTATTTAGAATATGCCATGGTGTAATGGATAGCACACTGGACTTGCAATACAGAGGTCACCGGTTCGATTAAATCTAATGGTGTGGCAGCTGGAAGCAACGGTGCAAGTTTCTTAAATCCCCTCCACCTCTGTCCTTCCCCCGCACCTCCGATTAGCACGATTGGTTACATACGTGCGAAAGAAGTTAAACATGCAGACGGTTGAATCTTGATTTGAAGCTTTCGTGACTGCAGGAATCCATACTCTTTGGTTCTTTCGGTATACCTATGTGACTTTACCGACAGAACCAAAGAGTATGCATGCGGTCAGAATGGATACACCACAGGTCAGCATTTCACGTGTGGTGTGACAAAGTGTGGGTAATCCCACCCTTCTTCAAAGACACCTTGCCAGTGTTGGAAGTGTAGGCGAAATATATACTAGATCTCCCTCTAATGGAGGCCTTTCTGCCAGCAGTGCAGTGAGCAAGCAATTACAGGGATGCACCTTTATCTTTTACTGTGTTATCGCGTAAGGCACCTGCCCAGATTCTGACCTAGAGCACACTTGTGCCAGTTGAGTGCTCCGACACGACCATTGTGAGCTCAGCTGCGATGTATTTAAATATTCGTGTGCCACTGTGGAAGTCAGTGCGTCTATGTGCATGTTTGTGTGCTTGGGGTGTTGGTGCATACATATTGATAATAATCGATACTTTAGCATCGTTTATCACATTTAGTAGATCATCTTTCAGAATGCTTAGAATACGTCGCACAATATATACATTTTTTTATCTTACACGCACACACATGCAAGTATCAAGGACAGTGAATTATGGATGTTAGTGCTTTCTATCCAACAACTAGGTGACTGTGTTTTCACAAATTCCAGGGCAATAATATTTTATTTATTACAAAATTCTGCTGTCTTCACAGGAGACCAGCAGAACACGTTTCATGGCTAAGTTTGACGAGTTTGAAATTGTGATGTTTTCATGTGAACATCTCCATTCATAATAAATCCCCACACTTTCAAGGATAAATAAACAAACCACCCCTCACTGCACGGTATACCAAAATGCACTCAAAAAACAACGTTGAAATGTTTTTGCTTTGTACAAATGGCATGACGGGCAAAGTGTCTCCCTGAACAACTAGGGGAGTGCGCATCTTCCCTGGTGGCTCTGATCAAGCGGTGGAATTCCACACCGCCATGACAGCAGTCAGTCTCTCTCACATTGGTGTGCGTACTCACAAACAGTGGTAGCCTCGTAAACCCCCATCAGATATTTGAATTCGGAGCCCTCCAATTGAGAGGCGAGGAGGGGAGAGGCATTACACTGGTCAACACACTTTTTCTGGCATAAGGTATTTCAACGGTTTCAAGGTAATTTTGGGGTGCTGATTCCAAATCTGGCATCAGTTTTCGTTTATCACATCAGGTTTTTGAGATATAAAATATTGCATTTTCAATAAAAACTGCAGAAGAAAAATAGTAAATAAATGTGGATATCTACATAAAATGATATTATAAACACACTATCCTAAAAATACAGCATCATATTTTAACAGTAAAGCAGTCACTGACTCGCAACAACTTGCAATCATAAGTGACAGAGTTAATTTCGGGAAAAATCAATGAAAATGGGATATGCCTATAGCATAAAATGAGATGTGATAGAGCAAATCTGAGATCAGATTTGGAATCAGCACCCTGAAATTAGTCTAAAACAGCTGCAAAAGTCCAGGCCAGAAAAAAATGTTTTTTTTGTTTACCTGTGTTATCAGCGTTCACCTCGAATCTCTGAGCACCTGCTTAGTTATCAGAATGGTCCAACCAGCTCTCTCTGAATCCTGATCAATCGGCCAACAATTCCCACAACCACGTGCCGCCATCCGACTGTCTCGCCATTGGCTCCGCGTTCAAGTCTTCAACTGAACATCAAGGGTCTGTCAGCCACCAAGCGTCATCTCATCAGTATTCTCACTCAACAGAACCTGTTTGGTGACATGTACAGTCTATGCAAGATATATATTGACAAAGCAGAATTGCGTTGACTCAAGGTAGATGCCTCTGAACTGCAGCAATGTATGCATGTTGAATTTCTTTTACACCGTACGTAGCCAACCGTACTAATCGGAGGTGCTATGCCCTCCGTGCCAAACAGAGACGGAGGGCAAAGCAATATCCACTCAACTTCGAGTCAACACCGATGTGAAGTCATTTAAACTGGTGGGTTCAAGGTGGTTAAATTTTGATTTAAAGCTTTCGTGACTGCATGGATTCATCTTCTTGGTTCTTTCGGTAAAGTCACGTAGAAGGGAAGTAATAAAATAATAAAAATAAAACATAATACAATTATTCTCACGACGTTTCGGCCACAACGCAAGCAGCCGTCCTCGACGGACCTGGTTTTCACCTGAGGACGGCTGCTTGCGTTGTGGCCGAAACGTCGTGAGAATAATTTTATTATGTTTTATTTTTATTATTTTATTATTTCCCTTCTACGTGACTTTACCGAAAGAACCAAGAAGAGGGTTCAAGGTGCTTAATGTCTATAAACTACCAAGCATAACCAAAGGGGAATAGAGCGCTTCCCAGCTTCAAACACCCAGCCGTCATTGTCGGTGATTCTCAGTCACCACCCACATTGGGGCTATAACGAACCAGACTGCGATGGGAAGAACTTTTGGGACTGCTCCTCCGCAGATGACGTGGAACTTTGCCACATCACAAAACCGCGCGGTACCGTTTGGTGATCAAGATGGTTGTATGACAACTCAACAGACCTCTGCTGAGTTTAAGTCGGTAAAGACTTAAATGGAGAGTTATACAGGATGACTGTGAAAAGCTACTTAGTAATAAGCCCTCCTTTATGAGACCTTGGCTACGCAAGTGTAGGTCTCATTCCATGTAAATCACTAGGAAGCCTTGCCACTGTGCGGATAAATGAGCTTAAAGACTTGACTTAAACTACTTCCAAAACCAATTGTTTTTATTCCGTCTAAAGTCTGTTTTCTTCACCATAATCCGCGGCATCAGTCACTTGTCCATCCATTGCAATCCCTCATGGTTCTGTGATGCCATGCTCCATCTCGCCTTTGCACATGAGCGGATCTCGTTTTCTCTCTATCTTTGGTGTATTCCCTCCTTTGGCTGTTATACCATCGCAACCCTCACCCATCAGCCACCATCACTCTGTCAATGTGTCCTAAGCCCAGAAAATTATGCCTCTCATTTGGTTGTTCCAGGCTGCACGTTTTCCTCTTTCAGTGCATGCTTTCACATGGGGAATATTAAAGCCGAATTCATAAAGATGAACTCTGCATTGAGGATAACCACCTCCTTTTGAGAAATTCACAAAAGGGAAGAGGTTTTCCTATATACTTCAAAGTAATTGGCCGTCCCAATGACGGCTGGATCATTGGGAAGGCATGTGCCACCCCCCACTGGGTCCACCAGTGCTCATATTGACGAGATGAACCCAATTCAACTAAACTGAGATTTTCTTTTAGAATGACATGGGAGGAAACCAAAACACCACGCACCCCGAGTCCAAAACACCACACACCACGTGACCAAAACACCACGCACCCCGAGTCCAAAACACCACGTACCCAGCCTGTTTTTTTTACACATTATAGAAGCGCTATAAATGTGAACCTTGGTACCATTCTAACGAGATTCTACATTTTTAAAGTCTGTCACCCAAAAACGATGGCCTGGAGGTTAGTAGGTTTCACTCTTAGGGCAAGTTCATCCCAGAGTTCAAAGCTGCCCGATTTTTCGTGCCAAAAGCTAAAAATATATCGATCAAATATCGACATCAATGTGGGCGGTTTCCATTTAGGAATACCGTTAGTGTTTTTTTATGATGGAGAAAGGTTAATGTATCCACACATCATAAACCTATGTGTTGTACTGTATTCTAAGGTAACTTAGGAATCAGCAGGTGGGTATCTCATACACGACGGGTCCATCTCTGTACGAGCCACCAACCCCTGCTTTGTCTCACCAGTGTACGCCCATCCTACTAGTCCAACCAATACAATAAAGAATCACACAAGTCCCGATGTGGAAAAAGTTTTACTTAAAATTATAACCGTAACAAAAAACGGGAGACATTCCGAAGCTTTGCAATGGCACATATTTGACTTGACATGCAAAGTTACAGACGTATGAACATTAATATAAATAATGTCGTTCATATATTCAGTCAATACATGTTTATTGGTTTGCGACAGCTTGGATGACTGCGTCAATTTCCACTTTTATGTATTTTCAAAGTCAAAAGCTGGGCACATCCATCAGTGGAACGGTCATGGCAGGAAGATTCAGCATTGGAATGTTTGGACAATTCCTTTTTTAAGGAGAGTTTTGTGCTTGCGAGTAAAAAGCCACACACATAAGAGGTTATATCACACAAAGGGCCTCACAGAGACGTTCATGAATCCACTTGCTGTTCTGTTATATCCTGGCCACCCCACAGAACTAATGGATTTGGGGAATCTCACAACTACGTGGAACCACGAGGGTGCACCGCTCGCCCCAGCTGAAACATGATACACTAATGTATCCACTGCTGCCAGAGATTGTAAACATTATTTGTGAGTCTGACCAACGATTCAGGTTTCAGCAGCCAAATCGCTGGAATAATAAACACTGAGGTTGTTCATGAGTGTTCATAGCAGATTTGTACTTTCTCTGGTGTGCTATTTGTAGCATTAATGACATTTATATGGGCTCCTAAATTAAAATAAACACCGTAAAGCCTATTTTTCATTTCATCTTGCGCAAGTTTAACGGTGTGCTTTTATTTGTAGGGAAATCCATGGTCTTAATCGTGTAACGAATGTAGTTGTTACAAAAGGGCAGCCGTTAAAATTAATTCCTTTTTAATTAATTTAAATTTGTGCTCGGACTCCAATAGATATGCCGCGTTCTTTGGCGTGCAGTTTATATCAGCTGACGTGCTTTGGTTATTAATATTGTCCAACATAAATTATTTGGAGTCACTGCGAATCTAATTTGTGACCTAGACCTTCCGTTTCCCATGACTTTGTGTTCAGCACAATGTTGATAAATTGTGAATAAATATTTTCTTAATATAAAATAATGGCATCCTGTTTGGGAACAGCCCATACAAATTACACCACAGACTCATTTCAATAGGTTTACTTAACCAAAAAACTATACTTCGCTGGTTTGGAAAGAGTAGTATTCTTCAAGTTAAGTTATCCAATATAATCAGCCACGTTCTATACAATGCTAATTTGAGACCTCCACACCATCACAATCCCTCATGATCCCGTGATCCCACAATCCATCTCACTCCTGCACACGAACTGATCTCATTGCTATATCTCTGCGATGGTCATCTTCTCAGCTACTGTTTTCTCCTTGAGCTACGCTTCCATCACAAATCTTGTTCATTTGTCATTATTCCTTCTAGCAGAGCCTTGCCCAAGCCTACTTTGTTAAACAAAAAAACAATACGTCTCGGATTTGTGCTCGTGCCCTGATCCAAGTGTTCCTTTTTCACAGCATAATTCCCAGCGTGCATCTATCTACATTTGCTTCTTTGCACACTTTTAAACTTTCCTCCGAATTTTATTTTTCAAGTTTGTGATCCATACCTTGTACCTGGCAACACAGTCTGAAAACTTTACATTTTGTGCCCAATGCTGCTTCTCATGATCAAATTATGTTTACATAAAAAAACACTCCATATTGTGAAGAGCTGTCATCATTAATCGGTAACATTTACCAAGACATATAATTTATAACTCTTTTTATCTTTTGGTTGGACCCTAATAAACACGTTCCTTCGGAGTGGGCAGGTAGGAAATTGGTTGGACAGCGCATTCGTGCACGACAGAAACCTCGCGGTCACGTGATGCACTTCAACCAATCCAGGAGCAGTACATGTTTGGGAGGGGCTATGCACGACAGATAAATAATCCCTGGTGGGCAGTGTAGAACTGTTGTTCCTACCTGTTAAATGGAATCTGTACAATCACTTCCTACGTCTAGAAGGGCCATGCCTATCACGATGGGGTATAGGCTGATGGTGCGATTACGTCATTAACCCCCGCTCTTCACATCTCGTATGATGGCATTACAAAGGAGAGTGTCTACACAAGTTGAGGAGTGGGGTAGTTTCCTTTGTTTGTGCATGAGTTCGCTGTTAAGTGAATTATATGCGCCAGAGTTAAATTCAATAAATGTGAAGGCGTTAAATGTGAACAAATTGTTATATACTGTACGATTTTTTTCGGTTTCGCAAGGTTTAAAATGTATGTACGTATTATTCAAAAGAACACAATCATACGCAATAGTGGCAAACACTTCCTGGTAGTAACACAGATTAGTAATACATCGTGCTAAATGCATGTTTTAAGCCTTGTGACAATGTCTCCTAAAAATGTACCAAATTTCCTTTTCCGATTACTCGGTTATTCTGACCAATAATTATTGGCTAGAAAATTTGAGCAATTATAATTGCTCAATTATAATTGCTCAAATTACAGCTGACAGCTCTAATCCTGTTCTTTTTTTGCCTATTTGTTTTGCAATATTCAATATATCCACTTTTTTGTTTAAACTACGCTACGTATCTATATATATAAAATCGTTCATGTCTGTCTGTCTGTCTGTGTGTATGTGTGTGGACTTTGGCCCATACGCACTTTCATTGGACGGCGGTTGCCCCTGCCAATGGCTAGCCACGCCTTCGCCGCTTTCATTGGACCTGGCAACGGCTAGCCACGCCTTCGCCAAGGGCTGCAGTTTCATTGGACGGCGGTTGCCCCTGCCAACGGCTAGCCACGCCTTCGCCACTTTCATAAGCTCCGTATTTAATTAAATAATAGCCATTACACAGTATTGTTGGAGCGCTAGGGGGGGGGGGGGAAGGAACGCCACCCGTACCCTGCCTTTTCCAAGCCGACAATTTTAGGCGAGGCCGCAGGCTTTGCACGCTACTAGGCCTCGACACCCACCACGCCACTCTGAGGTAAATTCATCAAAGTTTTTCCTACTCTTCACTACACCCCCACCACAATGTGTGCTATTAATATTACTTTTAAACCCAACGCGCCAACAATCGATTACTTTAATGTTCACTGTACAAATACTCATTAAGCTGGGTGAGCGTACTGCCAGTCTATCATGTACACTGTAGCCTGCTTATTAAGCTCGGTGAGCGTACTGCCACTCTATCATGTACACTCTAGCCTGCTTATGAAGCTGAGTGCGTGTACTGGCAGTCTATAATGTGGACTCTTGCCTGGTTATTATAATCGATTCTTTATATGTTCTTTGTACAAACAGTCATTAAGCTGCTTGAGCGACCCCAGTTCGATTCCAACTCACGCCCACCACCGCTGACGATTATTTGAAACGGACCTGGCCCTCCCCTAGGTCCACTCAGCCTCAAAAGCGTAACTGCTGTCGTGTGTGAACATCGTCACTGGGGAGACAAAGGCGGCGGGGCATCGTGGATCCAAGTCCCGGGCGAAGCCGGGTCATGTGTATGTGTGTTTGTTTATGTGTATGTCTGTGTGTCTCTATGTATGTGTGTATGTATGTGACGTCACCGCCACTTAGTGGCGAATGGCGGTTGTTGTTGTTGTTGTATGTGTGTTACGTGTCTGTCTGTGTGTCTGCATGTATGTGTGTGTGTATTGTGTATGTGTTTGTGTGCATGTATGTGTGTGTTTGTGTGTATGTGTATGTCTGTGTGTTTGTATGTGTGTGTATGTGTGTGTATGTGTTTGTGTGTATGTGTGTGTATGTATGTGTGTGTATGTGTTTGTATGTGTTTGTGTGTTTACGCTCGCATTACACAAATGTGTTGCTGGTCTAAGGCGTTCCTCGCACAGCATTGCCGCTTTATTATTTCAGTCGTTTACTGCCTTACGCACCCTGAAAGTCGTGTGTGTCTGCAGCAAGCGCGTGTATGTGTACCTATGGACGCGCGCGCGTGTGTTGTGTAGGGGGAACGGTAGTGTAGTGCTTAGCGTGCTGTCTGTGTCTGTGTGTGTGTCTGTGTGTGTGTCTGTGTGTGTGCGTGTGTGGTGTGTGGGGAGCGGTAGTGTAGTGCTTAGCGTGCTGTCTGTGTGTCTGTGTGTGTGTGTGTCTGTCTGTGTCTGTCTGTGTGTGTCTGCGTGTGTCTGTGTGTGTGTCTGTGCGTGTGTGGTGTGTGAGGAGCGGTGGGTGTAGTGCTTAACGCTACGCTGCGCTACCAACCCGGCGAACCGAGTTCGATTCCCGCTCACGGCCACCACCGGTGACGATTATTTGAACCTCCCCTAGGTCGACTCAGCCTCAAACGAGTAACTGGTGTGGCGTATTAACATCGGCACTTGGGAGACAAAGGCGGCCGGGCGTGGTGGATCCAAGTCCCGGGCGAAGCCGGGCCATGTGTATGTGTTTATGTGTATGTCTGTGTGTCTGTATGCATGTGTGTATGTATGTGTGTGTATGTGTTTTTGTGTATGTCTGTGTGTGTATGTATGTCGGTTTTGCCGCCGTGGTGGATCCAAGTCCCGGGCGAAGCCGGGTCATGTGTATGTGTTTATGTGTATGTCTGTGTGTCTGTATGCATGTGTGTATGTATGTGTGTATGTATGTGTGTGTATGTATGTGGGTTTTTTTGTATGTGTTTATGTGTATGTCTGCGTGCCTGTATGTATGTGTGTATGTACGTCTGTGGATGTGTTTGTGTGTATGTATGTGTGTGTCTATGTATGTGTGTGTATGTGTTTCTGTGTTTGTATGTGTGTGTATGTATGTGTGTTATGTGTCTGTCTGTGTGTCTGCATGTATGTGTGTGTGTATTGTGTATGTGTTTGTGTGTGTTTGTGTGTTTACGCTCGCATTACACAAATGTATAATGCGGGTCTAAGGCGTTCCTTACACAGCATTGCCGCTTTATTATTTCAGTCGTTTACTGCCGTATGCACCCTGAAAGTCGTGTGTGTCTGCAGCAAGCGCGTGTATGTGTACCTATGGACGCGCGCGCGTGTGTTGTGTAGGGGGAACGGTAGTGTAGTGCTTAGCGTGCTGCCTGTGTCTGTGTGTGTGTGTCTGTGTGTGTGTGTCTGTGTGTGTGTCTGTGTGTGTGTCTGTGTGTGTGCGTGTGTGGTGTGTGGGGAGCGGTAGTGTAGTGCTTAGCGTGCTGTCTGTGTGTCTGTGTGTGTGTGTGTCTGTCTGTGTCTGTCTGTGTGTGTCTGCGTGTGTGTCTGTGTGTGTGTGTCTGTGTGTGTATCTGTGCGTGTGTCGTGTGTGAGGAGCGGTGGGTGAAGTGGTTAACGCTACGCTGCGCTACCAACCCGGCGAACCGAGTTCGATTCCTGCTCATGGCCACCCCCGGTCAAGATTATTTGAACCTCCCCTAGGTCGACTCAGCCTCAAACGAGTAACTGGTGTGGCGTATTAACATCGCCACTGGGGAGACAAAGGCGGCCGTGCGTGAGTGGTGAGGGAGGGAGAGTCGTGAGGGAGGGAGAGTGCTGAGGGAGGGAGAGTGGTAAGGGAGGGAGAGTGGTGAGGGAGGGACTCAGCCGCAAAACGAGTAACTGGTGTGGCGTATTAACATCGCCACTGGGGAGACAAAGGCGGCCGGGCGTGGTGGATACAAGTCCCGGGCGAAGCCGGGTAGTACAGCTAGTATACATATATAGCAGTACTCTTTGGTTCTTTAGGTAAAGTCACGTAGGTATAAAATAAAATAAATGTATACCTACGTGACTTTACCGAAGGAACCAAAGAGTATGAATCCCTGCAGTCACGAAAACTTCGAATCTAGATATATCGCTGTATTTCTCAGCAGTGTCCCTAGAATGACTTATTTTTCATTTTGTTACAAACTTACTGCCCATTGACTTTTGCGTGTAAATGAAAGCCATCATAAAAACAGGTTTATTTTTCTGTGTCTTCCTTTATCAAGCTTTTACTCCTTAGAATATGCCCAATCCACATCGTCTGGCTTTTTATGAATTGTTCTGATAAGAATTCTCTCCTCTACCTGCCATAAAACGTACTCATTCTCTCTATCGAATGGAATTAATTTCTCTAATCGATACCACACTCACATCTCAAGACATGATTTTCTATCCGCTTGTAAATTTCAAACAATATACACATCCCCACAAAATATCACTGCCGATAAGGGGTAAAATCCATGTATCTATATCAAGTACGTAGCATTGTTATTCACCCATACATGGTTTTAATGTCACAAATCTGAAGCAGTGGTTAAAATCTGCATCGCTCACTTTTTAAACCAAGCCACCTCATGACTTATCCTCTGGGCTACAGCGTAACTTTGGATAAGTACGCAGAAGATGCCGATTGTTTAATACTTAACACCTGTGACGAAGCACCGAACACACTGCTACACATTATCTACCAGTGTTTACATATAGATGCAGCCTAAAGGTTGTTACTATGACTAACTCATCAGCTAATTTGTGATGGGCAATATAGATTTTTTCCCAACCCAGTTTTTGAAAAATATCTTGTAATATTACTGTTAACAGCATTCATGAGTGCGTATGTCCTTGCCTGATTCATTTTCCTTTATTTTTGTTCTGCTATCGTGTGCAAACAGCCTGTTGCCAAAAGGCAGTCGAATAGACAACACTTGATGTTCTTCAGAGCCATAAAGAGTCTGATTAATTCAGTTTGGGTTCATCAACACAAATTCAACACACGTGTTCGTAATGGAAGTGCACTTAAATATACATTATAGGTGCTCAGTACAATTCTTTGCATTTGTTGATGCAAACAATTGCACCGCCAATAGAATCCACACTAATCGATTATTGTGGCAACTGATTGCATTCTGACGTGGACTTACTGAAAGTGATATATTTCGCAGCTGTGTGACCTGAAAGAAATGTGTTCAATTTACAATAGATGACTGCGAGCACATCGCTGCTGTTGGTAAACATATGGCAATGTTTGATTGCCATTCAACAGAAATGCCAAAAGGTGCAGAGGGCCTGGCTAGAGCTCTCTCACAATGTCAAGCAATGCTCGATCGAGTTAAATGCCCTCAATAGAAGTATAATATTACCTTTCAATAACAACGCACTATAATAACGCAGAATGATGGATGTTTTTTTTGCGCAACCATGTTCTCATTTTCGTGATATCTGAACCGGTTCTTTTGCCCCCCTTTATCAACCCGCACTGGCGACAAATGATGAAGTATGGTCAAATAACACCCATGTTCGATATGGCGTGGGGAGGCTTTCATCAAGCAGTACATTAATAAATCGCCTAAACAATGTTGAGTTTTAAATTAAAACGGTACAATCGGTGTCATAAATATAATAGCCATGCCCTTTATATCCCTATTCCACTGACAAAATAAGCCAGCCCAGCGCGGCTCAGGTGCCAGGTTGTTTTTCCACTGCAGAGCGTCGGGCGAGTCAAACTCCACATTACAACCATGACATGAGGGTTAAGCAATTCGATGTCACTTTAATGGGCATCTTACCACAAGAGATGGGAACCCGTTTTACATTTCCTGCAGAGTATCCATCCCATAGCTATGCAAACACATCGTTAGCAGTCGGTGCCAGCAATTTGGTGAAAATCCAAACAGTCTGTTGGGGATTTTTTGTGAGAGTCGTTGCCGACCATGTCGAAGCCATCAACACGTTACGAAGTTTTTATTTTTATCACAGAGGAAATATAAAACAAGGTTCGAGCCCAGGGTCTCGGTGGTGCTGGCTCAATGAGCTGCCAGCAGCCAATGGTATTTGGAAAAATGGACGATATTATTATCATGGACCTTATATCATACGATATATCTTGTAGTATTGGCAGATTGTGGCAACCCTAGTGGCACCATATACACGGTGTGATTATGGACAAGGGCCAGTGAAACTCCAAAATCCCGGGTTCTGCCTGTATCCTTCATTCAACCAGGATATGAAATAAACCCATTGAGACACATTAAAAAACATTGCCTCTTTTGCAATGTTGACCTCGGTTGTGCGATGAGGTATTTAGGTGAAATTTTCTCACTTTAAGTTAGTCACCTAAGGCACGTGCATTACACGATCCCCGCATCCCGTGCCATTTTGTGGAACGCGCTGTCCTTGCGGGAGAGGAGAACGTCGGGCGAGTCGAACTCCACGATTTGGCCACTGCTGAGCACCATCACCCTGAAAATCAGCACACGTCAATCAAGCTTTTGGGGACAACCACTGATACTATTTTGCCTCTAGTAACACTACAAAGTCTAGAAATACGACGAGGTCAAACAGCTACGTTGACGAATAAAAACATAAGGAAAAGAAGAAGGATCGCCGACGCTGTTGCTAAAGGAAGTCATCAAGTGGAAATGGGCAGCACACGTCATGATAACTGACAATATACAAAATTAAGTACAGAGAGTGGAGACCGGGAATCAAAGGCAAAAAAAGCAGAGGAGGATGGTGGGAAAAAAAGACGGGACAGAACAGAGTTCGGAGGCCACGAGTGCAAGGGAACAGCTGGGGAATCAAGGTGATGGCTTTTGCCGAGCAGTGGGAAGTTACAGGCTGACAACAACTATCCACCTCAGTTGCAAACTCTCTGGGACTTTTAATGTCCCGGGGAAGATGTACAGATTTCCCAGGAAGAGCTACCTTAAAAAGGGTGCGATCCTGGAAAGAAAAAAAAAGCAGGAGAGGTGACAACCCCGACACTCACCGTGTGCAGTCGAGCACGGTGTGCAGGCGGTGCGCAATGGTGAGCACAGTGCAGGCGTGGAAGTGCGTGCGGATCGTCCCCTGGATGAGGGCGTCTGTCTCCACGTCCACGGCGGCCGTCGCCTCGTCCAGCACGAGCACGCGCGTGCGGCGCAGTAGTGCCCGCGCCAGGCACACCAGCTGCCTCTGCCCGACGCTGCGCGAGACACAGCACGCACGACACAGCACGCGTGACACAGCACGCACGACACAGCACGCACGACACAGCACGCGTGACACAGCACGCGTGGCACAGCATGCACGACACAGCACGCCCGACACAGCACGCCCGACACAGCACGCCCGACACAGCACGCACGACACAGCACGCACGACACAGCACGCACGACACAGCAAGCACGACACAGCAAGCACGACACAGCGCACGCAGGACACAGCACGCACGACACAGCAAGCACGACACAGCACGCACGACACAGCAAGCACGACACAGCGCACGCGTCACAGCACGCACGACACAGCACGCATGACACAGCACGCACGACACAGCAAGCACGACACAGCGCACGCGTCACAGCACGCACGACACAGCACGCACGACACAGCACGCCCGACACAGCGCGCACGACACAGCACACACGATACAGCATGCACGACACAGCACGCACGACACAGCACGCAGGACACAGCACGCACGTCACAGCACGCACGACACAACACGCACGACACAACACGCGCGTTACTCGCCGCTCGGACCCGTCTCATCGTGTTTGTGAATGCAGTGCGCCAAACGCTCCACCCTGACACACGATGTGATTGTGTGTAACGTTATGTCATGTAACAGTTCGCCCCGAGACTCCACGAAACATTGTCATGGTTTCGGAGGCGTATTTCAATTCAAGAATTGATTCTCTTTCGTCTCATTTTACAATGTAAGTTGTCTTGTTTCTTGTTTGTACATCTCTTGTTCACTCCATTAACCCTCAACGCAATATCGGTGCATAGTCCTCAACATGACAGGATAAACTGTAAATAATACGGTATTTCCCCGCATATCACCCGCGGGGTATACCACTTTTTACAAACAAATCAAGACCCTGCGGGGTATACGGAGGTGCGGGCTATCCCAAAATATTTTACACGTGTGACATGTCATATAACTCGTTACATTTTTTCATGGTAGGACTATCCACTATGCCACACTTACCTTTGACTAAAGCACTGCTGAATAAACCACTCACACTAAAATTGCACATGTTATCACGTTTTAAATGAATTGTTTGTACAATTAAACGACAATGTTTGAAGTGCGCGCATGTTTACCGGCGACGGGAGAGCTGGGGGGAGAGAGAGGTGTGGGTTGGGGGGTGGGGCAGCTGGGGGGAGAGAGGTGGGGGGTGGGGGGTGGGGCAGCTGGGGGGAGAGAGGTGGGGGTTGGGGGGGTGGGGCAGTTGGGGGGAGGAAGAGGTGGGGGTTGGGGGTGGGGCAGCTGGGGGGAGGGAGAGGTGGGGGTTGGGGGGTGGGGCAGCTGGGGGGAGAGAGGTGGGGGTTGGGGGGTGGGGCAGCTGGGGGGAGGGAGAGGTGGGGTTGGGGGGTGGGGCAGCTGGGGGGAGAGAGGTGGGGGTTGGGGGGTGGGGCAGCTGGGGGGAGGGAGAGGTGGGGGTTGGGGGGTGGGGCAGCTGGGGGGAGAGAGGTGGGGGTTGGGGGGTGGGGCAGCTGGGGGGAGGGAGAGGTGGGGGTTGGGGGGTGGGGCAGTTGGGGGGAGGAAGAGGTGGGGGTTGGGGGTGGGGCAGCTGGGGGGAGGGAGAGGTGGGGGTTGGGGCAGCTGGGGGGAGAGAGGTGGGGGTTGGGGGTGGGGCAGCTGGGGGGAGGGAGAGGTGGGGGTTGGGGCAGCTGGGGGGAGAGAGGTGGGGGTTGGGGGGTGGGGCAGCTGGGGGGAGGGAGAGGTGGGGGTTGGGGCAGCTGGGGGGAGAGAGGTGGGGGTTGGGGGGTGGGGCAGCTGGGGGGAGAGAGAGGTGGGGGTTGGGGGTGGGGCAGCTGGGGGGAGGGAGAGGTGGAGGGGTTGGGGGCGAGGCGACGGCGTTATCGTAGTGCCGCTATTATCTGCGCAGTGCGCAATCTGTACTTACTTATCTACCAGTTATGTTACTTATTTATTTGATATTTACTTTTGTTACTTATTTACTGTTTAAAGTTCACTCGTCTCCGGTTAGTTTGTTTTCTTTGTGCACGTTATGATTTTAATGTTAACAATTGATTGTGGAATGTATTACAAATGTACTTCGTATTAATATGATGGAATTAAGCTGCGGTAACGACGTTAAATATATGAATGCATGCGGGGTACATGGAAGTGCGGGCTATCTGAATTTTTTTTTACACAAAACACTATTTTTGCGGGGTATATGCGTCTGCGGGTTATATGCGTATGCGGGCTATATGCGGGAAAATACGGCAATGCCTTCCGGTGCACGATTTTAGTGTCATTTTAACATGCATCTGTGCAGTGTTTACATCCTCAGCAATGGTGCATACGCTACAATGCCTTGAGCGCACGTGCACTGGGATGGCGGCATCTCAACGCATGACAAAACGGGATGGTTAAAATCGCGCGCCACAACAGAACCGCTTGATGGCCAAAGCGACTACGGTCTCAGACGCCGAGGTCGGATTTGGAGCAGCGTTCCCGCTAACCGCCAGGCCACGCAAGTCCTCCGCAGATCACCTGAAGTTCTCGCCGCCCTCGGCACACTCGTGCTGGATTCCCCCGGGCAGGGCGCGCGCCGTCTCGCCCAGGTGCGCCAACTCCAGCGCCTCCCACACCTCGGCGTCCGAGTGGTGGCCAAACGGATCGAGGTTGTCTCGCAGGGAGCCCCCGAACAGCACGGGATCCTGGCCACGGGAGTTTTGAGTTTCCAGGTTTGTTTTGTTCAAGCAGGTGGGAACTCGAGAGACAGCGATAGTTCTCAATTGCAAGTGACCCAGGTCACCAGAAATGGCAAAAGCAATTTCGTAAAAACCAGTAGAACAACAAAGCAATGAAAAATCCAAGCAAAATAAGCGAATTGAAATTTGAGCAAAATTGTGTCTTGTTTAAATTGTATCTTACATCTTTACATGGCTTGCCATTATAAATCACCGAGCACTTTTTGTAGACACATCCAATTTGTGCAATGGTCCTTCTATGTTATAAAATTCGGCTGTTTTTCTACATCCCAAGTGTGTTTTTTCTCAGTAAAGCACTTTTTTTTTCAATCATTTATTTCTGGTAACAGCAGGCTGTCTGCTTTTTTATCTGATTTAATGTCACACTTATCAAAATGTCCCCTAAAATTTGTGTTTAAAAATAGTATTTGACAATTGTATTCAGCACCCTTGAAACACTCCAGATAAGAGCTCTTTCATAGGCTTAGGTTTAAACAAAAAAAGCATTGCAAATGTAACAATGCTGCCCTCTATTGGTTAATCTTAAAATCTTTAAATCCTTCACACGAACACCTCAAGCATGTTTCATCCAAAACATCAATTTGCATTCTATAGCACTGACGCAGTTACATTCTCTAGACCAGATTAATCCTCACAAGGTGATGTTTCTGCATATTCGAGTATGTACCTCTTTTTAACACGTACGCTTTCGCGACCAATATTATTAATAATAAACGTTTTTGGGTTAGATCGCGTTATTTATAAATGTGTCGAAGAGTGAATCTTCAAGACACTGGTGGGCTAAAGTAGTGATCTATTTGTATTTTGTCAACGTGACACTTTTTTGCTGATTGGCCGTGTCGGGTGGTGGAGGGTTACGACACATTTATAAATAACGCCATCTAACCCAAAAACGTTTATTATGAATATGTACCTCTTTATCTGCCTTATTTTGCCTTTGCAACAAAAACACTAAGATTCC
The DNA here is from genome assembly GCF_015708825.2 of Lethenteron reissneri. Lineage (NCBI taxonomy): Eukaryota > Metazoa > Chordata > Hyperoartia > Petromyzontiformes > Petromyzontidae > Lethenteron > Lethenteron reissneri. The sequence continues at coordinate 5,382,249 of NC_083822.1, forward strand.
CTCCACTTTGACTGCCTCAATGCAATATTAAACGTCTCTATTGTATGTGATGTTAGGGTCACCAAATATGGCGATGAGCATCAGAATAGGGACTCCACCGCATCTAGAACGTCTATGGCAATAGCCCAGGCTTGTGCAAATGTTAGACTGTGTGAAGAGTCAGGGCAAGTAGTGCATGGAGTCAATGCTGTGATAATGCATTCAACATTCCGCTACAAGGAAGCATGGTTAACCCTTTCCCGTTCTGATGACGTTCCAATGACGTACATGTACGCACCAAAACGAAACCGGAAGAAAAACTAAAATATAATAACTTTATCGGTACCGAGGCTCCTACAAGGTCATGCAGGGGGGGGAGGGGGGCACGTGGCACAGTTTGCCGAGTGCGGTCGTGTCGCGACAATTCTCTCTGGTGAGTATAAACAATGGCGCTATGCCTCCCAAAATATAATTAATGCTGAGCCGCTTGCATGTGCCGAGATTCAGAGATGAACGGGACCCACCCTTCCACTTGCAGACCTCTTGTAAATGGGAAAGGGTCTGTTGAGATATACTGTACATGGAGTAATAATATCCTGTTACATTGTTTAACAAACTGTAGATAGAAAAAGAAGTGGCATCTGATAATAACAAAAATACTTTGCAACTAATCACAAAACAACAGTTTTGTGATATTGCATTTGCAGTGGTGCACAAGCACAAATAACAACAACAACAAACACATGCGTCAATAAAACCACCTTAAAAAGAATATAGGTGACATTCCGGGCAATGGCCTTTCTTAACGACACACAAATAAAAAACTTGGCATTCGATTCCTTTCCTCCAATTTTTCGCTAAATCATTGCGGATGTTTCTAACGCCAACAATGAGGTCAAGTGCCATGGCCAACGTGTGTCGGCCTTTTCATCAAGACGTAAATATTTTTTGTTACAACAACAAACAAGAAAAAAAACCGACACATTTCACTATTTCGCCCGTGGTGTTCGTGCGAGCTCGGTGCCGCGGCCTGCCTGCGGGATGATGGTGATGCGCGACCGCAGGTCATGAAGGCCGATGCGCGAAATGTCCACGCCGTCGATCGCGATGGCTCCGCTGGCCGCTTCGACCATGCGCAAGAGGCAGAGCGTCAACGACGACTTCCCCGCGCCCGTTCGGCCCACGATGCCCACCTGCAGCAACAACCATCAACGGCTACTGCCACTCGAGTGGAAATGGCCTGTGCGGTCGATTAAGTCTCGAACTCTGACATTTGTTTACGCAGGAAAGCCTCGCCAAGTTGCAAGACTCTTTTTAGCAGAGTCCTGAGACCATGCAAAATTTCTACAGGTTTTGCTAATCCAGGATGCCTGCACACAAGATACATTTTCTTTTTGTAATATCACATGATCTTTTTCGTCTACTGTGAAACAGACAGAACACTCCTGCATTTGATCATTCGGATGTTTTGCCAATTCAAATGTATTATTGTGATGAGGGTGGTAATTAGACTCAGAATCTTTATTTGGACTGCAGGAGGAATCCACTGAGCTATGAAGCTCTTTTTCACAGATGTCCAATAGGGGCGCGGGTCAGAACGTTACAATTGTAACGGTGGTCGTGGTGGTGATACTCGTAGTGGAGATGATGAATACAGTATTTGTGAATGTGATTATGGTGGCAATAGTGCTGGTAATGGTGATGATGTTAATGGAGGTAATATTAATGACGGTAATTGTGATAATGGTGGTTAACATGGCAGTGCTGTTGCTGCTACTGATATGGATGATGATGTTGTATTGATGGTGGTTGTGTAATGACAGCTGAGATGATGATGGTTATGGTTATGAATGTTAAAATCGTGTTAACAATAATATTGGTGGTGGTTGCGGAAGAGATGACGGTAGTGATGATGATGGTGATGGTGGTGGCGCAAACAGTTTTAAATATGACAAAATGCTTTTTCGAAGTGCTTTGTAAGTGAATGTGCATAACTGTGCGTGAAAATGTCAGATTTGTAAAAAATTAGAGCTCCACCACGCTCAAATACTGTACTGGGTATGGACGTTTAATTGGTTCAGGGCCGAAATGTGACAGGTCGGATATGTGACGTTGCACTGAAGTCAAAGTGGTTTACGAACAATGTTGCTAGCAATGACGAGCACAGAGATGGCAACTGGTGGTACCTTTTCTCCACCCTTGATGTCACAGCTGATGTTGCGTAGAACCAGATCGAGTCCCTCGCGGTAGCGTGTGCTGTAGTCGCGGAACTCCACATGGCCCTGTGATGGCCAGTCCGCGGGCGGTCGGCACGACTCCACCTCCCAATCCGCCTGCACATGCCAAAAAGATTCCCTGGCACTCTACGATGCTCAACTTGTGTTGTCCGAAGGTCAAATGAGCACCCGCCACCCAAGTTGAAACACAATTCTCTGTAGGTGGCATATTGGAAAATTGCCTCAGAAGAGGACGCCGCAGAACTATTTAAGAACTCACTTTTTCTTGTGCATCTCTTAACATTATCCGATACAGTCACCATTTAAGCATTCACCTCCCGGCCCTTACCAAATCCTAGCGACCAGCTACTGCATAGCATGCAGCCAATATGGATTTCATGTCAGAATATGGCCCTGGAAAATGATGTCAAAAAACTACTTCTGAAGTTCTAGATTTGAAGCTTTCGTGACTGCAAGGATTCATACTCTTAGGTTTTTTCGGTAAAGTCACGTAGGTAAAAATAAATAAATAGTAAAAAATAAATAATAATAGTAAATAATAAAATTAATAGAAATAATATTATAAACCTAAGAGTATACTTCTGAAGTCCCTTAAATAGGCCTCTTCATCCATACGAGGGGCATTTTATATGCCATGCTAGGATTATTCGTCACATGTCAAATATGGAACAGCCACATTTAATATTGTGTTTTTTGTGCAGTCATTAGTGACCGGGTTTAGACCATCAACTTGCTACAATTTAAAACTTGGGTTTCGCCGCAGGCAACTAAAACCAAGATTTAATCCTAGCTTCTCAGTGGTGCAGGTTCAGCACCCTGGCCCCAAAACCAACTGGCCACCTCAAATTAAATGTTCTCATAAACGAAATTTCAACTTTTGTCAGACATCCCCTAATATAACTACGAAACAAATACTGTTTGTATTATTGTGTTGTGTGCTTCTTTAAGGATTTCATGTAAAGCCTTCGCTGAACCAACCTCAGGCGGAGTCTCGGAGTACTCCTTGACTCTCTCCACAGCCACGATGTTTGACTCCACCTCTGACGACATCCGGACCATCCAGCTCATCACCACCGTCACCTGCAGGGAGCATGAAGGAGATGCATGTGCGTGAGTGAGGACTGCTGTCATATACAACAAACAATGTTGGGATGGTTATTTATATACACGCGATCAGTGAGTGAGTTCTGATATCGGAAAGTTTTAGAAGTAACGTAATGTAATATAGAAATGTATTTGATATTAAATATTGACTTAAAGCTTTCGTGACTGCAGGAATTTATACTCTTTGGGTCTTTCGGTAAAGTCACGTATTTGATATTCCCAAAGTAATGTAATCCACTCAACATGTATGTTTTGGAGTCAATACTATGATTCTTAATTGTCTTTTTGGTTAGGCCAAATAATCATCTGGCAAAATATGTATCTGCTCTCTAGCATTGGTTGTGAGGATTGTTCTTCAATGAACCACTGAGCCATAACAATAATTATTGACTCGTTATGCGCTTGTAGACCACGTGACAACTTCATCTGTTTGACTATGTCGCGTGGTGGAGGGCCTCATGACAGAAACTTGGACAATATGAATAATAATTTAATTCAATGTATTACTCTTGAATACATATACAACCTTGATTTAAACTTTAGTGACCTCAGGAATCCATACTCTTTGGTTCTTTCGGTAAAGTCACGTAGGTAGAAAAATAAAAGATCACGACATTTCGATCGCAACACAAGCAATCGTCATCAGGTGGGACAACCACAGCAGTTTTTTCTTGCTGTGGTATACATATACAATATTAACAATAATCATTGTTTTCATATATAGCATCTATCATGCAAACTGCATCTCTCAACACTGCACTCATACGGAGTACCTATACATCTGGGGAAAAACACGCATATAAGGGGGCAACACTCTATACCATACAAATGGAACAGATGGAGATTAGTCCACACATGCTGTACTGCCTTCTCCTGGCAAACCGGGGTATGGCACCTCCTTAACGCCCACAGGAAGGGATTTTTGCAACATCAGCACGATCCACCAACCCTCGCTGCCTCCATAGTGCTGGCTTACAGGTCAAGTGCATCGGCACCACCGCCTGATACAGGGGAGATCTCTGGAATGAGGTGAGAGTGCAGTGGTGGGCATGTCCACCTGCATGGCATAAGAAACGGAGAGGCCCACGGTCCCCGCCTTCAGGGAGTCGCGGCTCAGCACAGCAAACATAGCGGCGAACAGCACCACACAGGCGCCCAGGAACTCTAGCCACACGGCCAGCCACCTGCACAGACACACAGACACACAATTACATACAAACACACGAACACCATCACATAAACATACAGAAAAACACAGACACCAATTCTAGATTTGCAGTTTTCATGACTGCAAGGAGTCATACTCTTTGGTTTTTTCGGTAAAGTCACGTAGGTAAAAAATTAAAATTAATTTAATAAAATTTTACCTACGTGACTTTACCGAAAAAACCAAAGAGTATAAACACAGACACCATTAAATAAAACACATGCACACCATCATACAGAAACATGGGCACACACAGAGATACTGATATGTCCTGCACATACATGTGCTATGCCACTGGCTGCATGAATCAAACTGTAGCCCTGCAATTTCTTCCTCAAGCCACTGCTGGCAGATGGGCTTCCACTCGAGGGACTCTAAGAGTGTTTTTGGCCTACTCTTCCACACTTTACCCCACCACACTGTGACCTGCCGGTCAATTAACTTACGGTGTACCCATTTATTCTGCAGGGTGGATAGAGGCGGGGGAATTAAGAAACTCGTCCAATTGTTTCAAATGCCACGCCGGGAGATCGAATGGAATCGGTGACCTCTAGATGGCGAGCACCACAAATGAACCACAAAACCTGCTGATCTCATCAAGGAGCATAAACCATCACGCAAACTCTGGTTATCCTCACAGCGAATTTTGGCTAGCCATCGAACAAAGACGGTCACCCCATCGTGCGCTTTCAGAAGCGCTTCTGCGGCCGTCTGGAATGCTCTTCCTTCCGATATTAGAAAGCCACTGGAGCTATGCACTTTCAAAGTCACCTAGATTGAAAACTAATTTCTTTACAACTGCTTTTATGTGTTTAGCTTTTTGTCTTCTTTAGCTCTTTCGGTAAAGTCATGTAGACAGAAAAATAAAAAAATAAAAGTGAATAAAATAAAAATAATAAAAAACACTAATATAGACTGTAGCCTGGTTCTTAATCGGAGTGAGTGTACTGGCAGCCTATAATGTAGACTATAGCAATCGTTATTAAGCTGGGTGAGTGTACTGACAGTCTATAATGTAGACTGTTGCCTGGTTCTTAACCTTGGTGAGCATTCTGGCAGTCGAAAATGTAGACTGTAGCCTGGTTTTTAAGCTGGTGAGTGTATATTGGCAGTCTATGATGTAGACTGTAGCAATGCTTATTAAACTGAGTGAGCATATTGGTAGTTTATAATCTAGACTGTAGCCTGGTTCTTAACCTGAGTGAGCTTACTGGCAGTCTATAATGTAGTATTATTCTTGGTTCTTTCAGTAATTTAAATATAATAAAAATGAAAATAATAAAAACAAAAACCACGACGTTTCGATCGCAACACAAGCGGTCGTCATCAGGTGTGTCAGCAGCATGGGCGGGGCAGCTGATGTTAATGTATCAGAAAGCAACGCCAACGAAGTGGGTCTACACCAATCAAAGGGCTGCCAGGCAATCATTGCACCTCACTCCACACACCCACACTGCTGACGGTGGAGGTTGACAAGAAAACACAAATGAAGTCATGACCCAAAGTGGTTGATGACATCTTTCCAATGATTTCTGAGTTTATAACCATCCTCTACGTTGAAATGTTGTCTGTGTCTGTATATATGGATGGCTTCATGAACTAATCTTTGTTGATAGCCAGTAGGCTTGCAAAGTACCATCGTCATAGAGAAATCTATTTCGTGTGAACCAGCCACATTAAAATAATGATCAGCCATGGCAGAAGCATTGGTCCTACCATGTTTCAAATCTGCCTTATGCTCACAAATCAGGCTACAGTCTATATTAGTGTTTTTGGTTTTTTTATTATTCGTATTTTATTTTTATAATTTTTCTATTTATTCACTTTATTTTGTATTATTATTTTCTATCTACATGACTTTCCTGAAAGAACCACTGCAGTCACGAAAGTTTAAAGTAAAAATGTTGCTTTTAGTCCTTTCCCCGCACCTCTGAGTAGCATGGTTTGGCTACGCACGATGCGAAAGTAGTCCAACATACATCGTGGCACTGACCATTCCACCGGTTAACGAACGCATCGTGATGCGGAGCGATTTCCATCCGAGCGGCGTTTCCCGCAGTAACGCGGGCGCGGGCCGCGTCTGTACCTCTGGCTGACGATGCTGGGGTAGCACGTGCGCTGCAAGGCGTCGACAGCGCGGTCTCCCGCGATGACGAAGCGTTCCTCCTGGCGGAAAGCGCGCAGCGTCGCCGCTCCCGCCACGCTCTCGCCGAAGTGCGAGAAGACGGGCGAGCGCACCGTCGACTCCAGCCGCTTCAGCTGCCTCGACGTCGCCACGTAGAACCTCTGCCGATGGGCGGTGGGGGGGGGCAGTTTCAGGTTCAGCAGTTCTACTGATGGATTCTTTTTTTTCCGCCCGCGGACGACTGCTTGTGTTGCGATCGATACGTCGTGATTTATTTTATATTTTTTTCTACCTACGTGACTTTACCGAAAGAACGAAAGAGTATAGTTTCAAGTTTGTTTCGTTTTAACTGAAGCGAGAACTCAAGGGGGCTAGGATAGTCTAATTTGCTAGTAAGTGACCTAGGGCACCCAAAATGAGAAAAGGAATAATGTTAAAAGAAGTACAATAATGAAGCGAATAGATAGATGTGAACGAAAATACGACTGAATTACATAAGAAATCAAAAACAGTGCACGAACACGAATCGATATTGAAACAAACTGACTTCGAGGAATAAATGTTGTCATGGACAAATAACTTTAAAAAAATGAACCCGTAAAAACAGAGTTTTTCACTAGAAATCCTTTATATGCGTGGCGGCTAGAGTCCTCTCGTCCTCTGGCTTGAGATGGCTGCCCCCTATGGGTCAGATGATTGCCTGCCACCATTAAGCAATTGGTAATTAAATATAATTAATTTTTTCCTATAAAGTGTAAAATTTTGGGAAAAAAATTACGAAAATAAATTGTCACGCACAACGAGTCTGTGTGCAAAATATCAGCTCGATTGGATCACGGGAAGTGGGTTAAAAAACGACCGAAAGATTTGCACGGTCGTAAGCGCGCAAGCAAGCAAGTGAACTTAATATAAAGGATTTAAAAATATTCAGAAACATCGACATCAATTGTGAGAGAAATTATCATAATTAATTTACAGATTAGCATCAAATTGTGATTTAGATAGGACAGTAAAATAAGCCATTTTTTAAGCAATGAAATTCTAGGGAAAGGCTCTAAGATTGGCAGGAGTTTAGAGGAGCAGGCAGTGGTGCATTCAGTTACATTGCCACATCACCTGTGCCAGGCTACGTGCACTTTGAGACCACATGGCCATGGTGAAGATTCATCACAGATTGGTGCATCATTCCAGCCATTTCTTTGATGAGTGACATGTTTCTACTGCCGCAAGAAGATTGTAAGTGAATATCATTTATACATTTCTCTACTACTGTGGTATATGAAATATTAGTATTGGTTTGACACAGTCAGTTAGGTTTTTGATGGCCAAACCGACCCATTTTGCGCTGAGAAACTGCCCTTAATAGGTGCTTGCTAACAGCACATGCCATTATAATATATGTATATAAGGCTTGAGTGGCAATTTGTATCCTAACCTGGCCTAGACTTCCCCTAGGGTGACTGAAACCTGGATTGAAATCATTGTCTCACTCAGCCCAAATGTCAAAGCGATTTTCTGCTCCAAAGAGCATTGAGGCTTTGGGTATTCCTATTCTCGGGTTTTTTCGGTAAAGTCACGCAGGTAAAAAATAAAAATTAATAAAAGTAAAATAAGTCTTTTATTTTTTATTTTACTTTTATTAATTTTATTTTTTTACCTACGTGACTTCACCGAAAAAAAACCCAAGAATATGAATCCTTGCAGTCACGAAAGCTTCAAATCTAGAATTTGGGTATTCCTGTTTACAGTCCTGAGCCAGTGGTGGAAATTCTACATTGCTACGGTGGGGGCAAGTCGATCCAGAGGGCGACCACCGTCGACTTCTGCACAAAGTGAGAGGTAACAATTTGAGGAGGGGGAAGTGACGAGGGCAGGACGGAGGGAACGTGAAAGAGGTGCTGAGATGGATTTTGTTTGGATTGCTTTCGCTGAGGACTCGGGGCACACCTGCACAAAGAAGTAGATGACGACGAGGGGAATGGCAGCGACCACGAAGACCGGCGTGCTGATGACGATGATGAGGATCGTGAAGATTGAGTTGCACAGGGCTCCCAGGAACATGAGGAACGTGGGCGGCAGCACCTCGTCTATCATGAACACGTCCTGCGTGCGGCACAACACCATCACCACCACGACACTCTACCGTCAGTCACCGCATAGAAGCATCGTACGACAATGGGCTTTGTTGTTCAGCCATGTGCTGCCCATAATGTAGGCCTGTAAGCCCTATAACAACCTGCCCTGTATGCACGTGGCCACCCATCTAAGCACAATCCAGACTCAAACCTGCTTAGTTCTGAGCAGGCAATACCAACCACATTATGAGTGATCTAGTCACAGGGGAATAAAATAATTAAGCTATAATTTACTTAAAAACTCATAGCAATTCTATGTTTTTAATTTGCAAATGCTACATCTGCGCTAATGGTTCAATTGTTACATGCCTACCTTCCATCCCACCCAGTATGAGACATCCTAGAGTCATGTCATCACAGCCAGCCCAACTAAAATGTCAAACCTCAATCACTCAACAAATAATTTCAGGTAGACTCAGTGTGTCGGAAGGAGTGGTCCAATACCAGGATCAACTATAGGCGGCAAATGCCCAGCGCCAAAGTTCTGTGCAGTTTTTCCAGGTTCTCCGGTTTCCTCCCAGAGATTTAAAAACATAACTGATATTGGCCAAACATCGTAATGCTGAAAAATTACCTGCAGCTCCCTGAGTGGGGATTACACGCAGCAGCATCGCAACTTACTGTGAAAACTTGGCAGGGACTCTCCTGAAAAAGAGCTTTGAGGATACAGCTAGGCTATCCTGGGTAAATAAGTTTTACAATAATAATAATCAGTAAACTCCATCCGCTTATCTTAGCCTCCGCACCTTCGAGAAGCGGTTGATGATTCGTCCCAGAGGCGTGACATCGTAGAAGGAGATCGGCGAGTGCAGCTTGTTATCGAGCAGTGCAAGGTGCAGGGTGCCGGCAGCCCGAAGACACCCTTTGAAGACCATCAGTACCATCACCAAGGACAGCACACCTGGCGTGTGGAGGAGGGTGGAAATGTTGATACATCGTAATGATCTCCTTTATTTCGCCAGGGTAGCCGGTGACAGACTAAAAAGGGCATTGGTGGTGCAGTGCTCTGTACACTGTGTTATCTGAAACCTCGACTCTCACATTTGGTGGTATGGTTTTGTCCTCGTTCATAAATGTCTTGCATGGTCAGTGTAAGGTTCCATTTGATTTATTTAATCTTTACATCCGGGTGCTGGGATGTGCCCCATCGTATCTGACCTCAGAAGCTAAGCAGGATTGAGGATGGATAGTGTTTGGACGAGCAACCACCGTGCAGTCAACTAATGTTTGTCGCCTGCTCCGGAGCCACATTGAGGGCAGTGCAGAAAACCCCATTGTTGTACTGTATTATGGTACCAGATCTATGCTCCACGCCTTTACCATCAGTTTTCTACGTGTGTTGTCTAGCAACACTTTTGACGACTTTGGGTCAATCTAGTAACATCTGGTAACTTTCCAGGTTCGTTTGGTGACTTTCCACTGCAGGGAGTTGGAAACTGGTGGAAACTCTCCCATCGCCTCTTTCAGATCAGACTCAGAATATGTATTTATACTGGAGGAATCCAATAAGCTATAAAGCTGTTTATCACAGATGCCCAGTTATTTTTTACAGATTTTCCCGAGCTCCTATAACCTTGCTTAACTCAAAAAACGTGTTACAACTTCTATCCGTTGCAAGTTTTAAGTTGCTGTTCTTCGCTGGGCCCGCTTGACGCCTATGGGCCTTTGGCGCCGGTATTTAACAATCGTGCGGACGTATTCATCAATTCTGTCTGCGAGCGCTCACTCTGCACGGCGCCCAGCGCGGAGTAGACGCCGAGGCGGTAGCCCGTGTTGCGCTGCGTGCCGTTGACAACAGGCTCGCCGGCCCACTCGCTCAGCCACACGTTGGTGCCCAGCATGGTGGTGTAGTTGGCGCAGAAGAGGAGCAGTGCGAGCGTGGATAACGGCGCGCCGACCGCACGCAAGTAGTGGAGCACCACGGAGAGCTTCATCTGCACGACGCACGGTGGGTGACGGCGGACGGGGCGGTTACACGATCAGGAATAATACTCTACATAACAGCATTCTTTTGTCTTCTTGGTTCTTTCGGTAAAGTCACGTAGAATGGAAATAATAAAATAATAAAAATAAAACATAATAAAATAATTCTCACGACGTTTCGGCCATAACGCAAGCAGCCGTCCTCAGGTGAAGAACAGGTCTGTCGACACTCGCATTCAGACTCTGTCTTCTCGACAGACCTGTTCTCCACCTGAGGACGGCTGCTTGCGTTGTGGCCGAAACATCGTGAGAATTATTTTATTATGTATATTTTCATTATTTTATTAATTCCATTCTACGTGATTTTACCGAAAGAACCAAGAAGATGAATCCCTGCAGTCACGAAAGCTTTAAATCGAAGCATTCTTTTGCATTTAATATACATGATATATTACATGACAGCATTCTATTGTGTTTAATATACATGATATACTACATTATACCATTCTATTGCATTTAATATGCAGGATGTACTACATCTCTTCCCAAGTGTCTGGCCAGGGTCTCAGCGGTGAACCCTGCATGGACCTCCATCTGCCCCCGATAACGGAAGCCGTCACGTACATGTCCCGTCTCCATGCTCTCGGGCTGCATGAGGGTGCTTCCGGGCTGCGGCGTCTCCTTTTGTCCCCGCGTCTCCGTGCCCACACCCTGGGTCGTACTAGAGCCACTTGCTTCTTGCGGCCCCAACTGCCTCAGCGAGATGTGGTGAATAGACAGACGCTTTCCTCCATCGCCCTCTCTCATAGATTGCTTGCTGATCTGCCTTTGGGTCAGCAATGCACAAAACATGAATTCATTCGTTCATCTGTTCACAAAGGAATCGTAATATGTAAATTAAGCATGAGGTCATTACGGCCAATACTGTTAATGTCAACACACCTTTCCAACACTTATGGCAGCCTCTTTCTCTTTATACAACACATGAATGAATAAGACTCATTTCCCAAGGATGCCAATGCCCCACTAATCATCTTGAAATATGGTTGCTCATATCTCACTTCGAGAGGATTGTACGGTTGTTGGCAGCACTTTATAAGTATGATTATGATGAGCATACTGGGGTTAGGTGTCCGACAGATTCGTCACCACAGCATGCATTGGCCATGAAGTCGCGTTGTTGGGTGTGGTGTACCTCATGAGCGTCCTCCGAGGTTCTGCCATCACCGGCTCCATGTCGGCGGTGTTCGAACACGTGCTGAGCACCTCATCCGGCCCCGGGGATCGCAGGTCAATGATGACTGCAGGGAGGCGACATAAGGACCCTCTTCAGATGAAGAGCCTCGTGCCGAACGTGTGGGTGTTCAACATGTCATGTCACGTAGGTAAAAAATAAAAATTAATAAAAGTCAAATAAAATAAAATAAAACTTGTCTCGTTGTCTGTTAAAAACTCTAACAGATAGGTGGAATTCCTCCCCGTAGAGGGTATTAATTCTAGATTTGAAGCTTTCGTGACTGCAAAGATTCATATTCTTAGGTTTTTTCGGTAAAGTCACGTAGGTAAAAAATTCAAATTAATAAAAGTAAAATTAAAATAAAAAATAAAATAAAACTTGTCTCGTTGTCTGTTAAAAACTCTAACAGATAGGTGGAATTCCTCCCCGTAGAGGGTATTAAAAATAAAAAAACCTAAAAATATGAATCCTTGCAGACACTAAAGCTTCAAATCTAGAATAAATACCCTCTACGGGGAGGAATTCCACCTATCTGTTAGAGTTTTTAACAGACAACGAGACAAGTTTTATTTTATTTTAATTTTTATTTTACTTTTATTAATTTTAATTTTTTACCTACGTGACTTTACCGAAAAAACCTAAGAATATACGTCATGTCAGTCGTCGGCGATCTTTATATTTACGTATGGGTGCATGAGATGATTCAGAAGACCGAACTTGGAAGCACAAACCCGCCGCCCGCAGAACGTACATGGACACACAGCCAGAGGTGGTTTGGTGGCATGAGTTTGATAAGACATGTAGGTGCAGCCCCATGGCTTGCAGCATATGGCAATGCAAGGCGTTGGCGAGGGACTCGGGGGTCAGAGCAGCACCACTGAGATACGAGGTTCGAATCCAGATTTCAGTCACCCATGAAATGAATGTGGTCCTCAAGTGTAGTGAGATAATGGTCTCAGCCTGGTCACAGGTTACTGCACAAAAAAACACATAAACTTTGAAATTGAATACAGTCATACCTCGGTATACGACCACTTTGGAATACGTCGAATTAGGCACACGTCGTGTTTTGACGAGAAAAAAATGTCTTGGGATACGACGTCTTGCTTGGGATACGACGCGCTTGCTAGAACTTGTATGGGTCGGGATGAGTCACCGCGTACCCACGTAGACCCCGCTCACGACTGAAACAAAGCGCCGCTCCTCAGTCTGCCTGTAGATCTCGTTCAGTGCACAACCCTTGCTATAACTCTCTGTGAATGTTCACGTGTTTTTTGTCATTGTAACTCCTCTCAGCAAGGTAAAATAATGTTACATTTTATTTATATTTCAATTTATTTTTATTTATTTATACATTTATTTTTATTTATGTATGCATTTTTGTAATAAGTAGTGTCTGAATTATTTTATACAACCCCATTAATGTATAATATGCCATATAAAATATCATTTCTTATACTCTGGAACAGATTATTTCCTTTCCCTTTATTTCTTATGGGAAAAATGCGTTTGGCATATGTCATTTTCGGTATAAGTCCTACCTTCTGGAACAAATTAACGACGTATACCGAGGTACCACTGTATTTCAGATTGACTTCAAATAAAACATACGTTTCTACAGCAGTACGTGAGGGGGAAGGGCAGTGCCCTTCGTGTGAATTAGAGGGCACTGAAGGAACCTCAGAAGTACTGTAAATGATATCTGCTTGCACAAGGCCATTTCATTCTTCAACACGTGGTGATGAAGTGTCATGTCAGTCAACAAAGCAAAACACCCATTCATAAATTGGTCAAATATTACAATGGAGGACCTTCCTGAACAAACATTCAGAAAACTCAGTCAGATAAATAATAGGCAATGTTATTTTCGACATACACATGTGGTTATTCACTAAATTCCACCTGGCCTAGTTCTCAAAAGTAATAAATATATTTATATATAATAGATAGATGACATGCACTGATCCCAGCTTTCCACAGCATGACTCATTCAGAGGTTCAATTCCTAGTCAGAAATCTACTCGGCCTATCATTTCTCAGGGATCAATAAAATGTTGTGGGAATTCACCTGTGGTCATCCTATGAATATAGACTTGTCATAACTGGCTTAGGGGTCACTGATTATGTGTGTTGAGCACTCGCCTATTGCCTCTCAGGGAGACACTTTTGACTTTTAACTGCCGATTATCGTTTCGGGCCTTGCCGTCTTACCGTGAGGCCCATCGTCCTGACTGACCGGGGAGTCCTCTCCTGCGCCATCTCCCTGTCCGTGGTTCCTCAGCAGCTCCGAGAAGGCCTCGCCGCTGAGCATGAGCTCCGAGTACGAGCCGCTCTCGGAGACGCGGCCCGCTGTGAGGACCACGATGCGGTCAACGTGGGGCAGGAAGCTCAGGCCGTGAGTCACCAGCACCCGCGTCTGGTGGAAATTAACAAAGGGCAGAGAGAAGTGAGGGCATCTACTTCATTAGACCTCCTTTGCCAGTACCAAAATATAATAATAGGGGTTTTCCCCTTTTTTTTCTGGCTACAAAAATTAAACCTTTTTACAAGGATTCATGTCTGCATTAACCACAATACTTGCAGTCAAAATGCAAACAAAAAACACACTCTGATAATATATGCATTGTCCTTGAAACGGATTGGTCCACACGAGAGACAACATTCTTTTGAGCAATTGGTGCTCGACCAGATTACGCCAAAAGGCGTTTCAGTTTTGTTGCCAGAAAAAAGGGGAAAAACCCTATTATTAGAGGTGAGGGGAGTTGGGTGACGGATCACATCTGACTTGTTATGGAACGGCTCTGTCACTCATCTGGTGCAGGAGACATTGAAGAAGCTTGTTTTATTTTCCTGTGCCAAAGCCTCTTTAATTAAACAACTATTATTACTATACAAAACACATATTTGGCTGAAGTTAAAACACTGTTGTCATACCTGGGGAGCAGCACTCAGTTCCGACCTCGCTTTACTTGATATTGTTCAATATAAAGCAGTCAGGTTAATTGCCGATGCGATGCATTACGCAATCCATGCGTGTGCATGATGTCCCCTGGCCCGTGAACTGTGGCGTGTGCGGCGTGCGACGGGAGCGCCGTGCGTGCACGCACTTGGCCTGCCAGCAGTCCCGAGGGCCCGATGACACGCTCGAAGATGTGCTTCCCCACGTGTGCATCCACTGCCGACAGAGGGTCGTCCAGCAGGAAGACGGACGCCTTGCTGTAGATGGCACGAGCCAGGGACACACGCTGGCGCTGGCCCCCAGACAGGTTGATGCCCTGTAGGACCGATGAGTCAAGCCATGAAATGAAACAGTCATTGCCTGCCTCACAATTTGACTGCCAATTATGGGGGCACCACCACCCCCACCGGCCCCCACCATGGGGAGCCCAGGGCAGTCACCGCCCCCCCGCCCGAACCTTGGTAAGGCAGTGAATTAAACTGATGATGATAGTAAAGATGCTGAGGTTAATGATCATCTCAATGATGATTATGCTGCTGTTGATGACATAATATTGATAATGAAGACAGCGATGTTAATGACAATGGCAGTTATTATTACACCATTGATGATTGTATTTGACCTGGACACTGCTGCCATTTCTGATTTTTTAACTGTTGCTGATGATGATAATGCTGATAATGCCATGAATGATGACGGCGTTACTGCTGCTGCTAATGATGATTAATATGACACTGATGATCTTGATAATGCTGAAGTACCCGTCGAGGACGCTTGACAACGGAGTTGAGGCACACGTATATTTATTTAACAAGTTGCCAGTACAGGACAGCCCTAGAGGGGGTAGCGGCCCCCTCACCCGTATAACTCAGGGAATACCCCTAGCTATCCATAGCCTATCCCCTGAGTCCTCCACTAAGAGCTAGGGGAGGCTGTCTGGCCCGACACTGGTAATCGGGCTCGGTACCCGGAGTCCCAGAGCACTGGCTCTGGTTCACGGGACCACGCCACTGACTCGAGCCTGATCCCGTGGGGCCCTGATAAGGGCGGCGATCAGGGGGAGTCCAGGGCTCTAGCTACGACGTCTTCCGACTTCTTAGCTTAACTATAACATAACTGACTAAGCCCATATAACGACCCCTTTTTATACCCAACCCTCCTTGAGGGGTGGGGCCCCGGGGGATCGTAACGCCGAACCAGCCCCCCCCCAGGGTGTCTGGCTCGGACGTCGCAGAGGGCATCTCCCTGTGCACACACGTAGCCCCGCCCACTGTGTTTCTTTCCCATAGGCTGCCATGCATAACGGCCCTCTCTCCAACATCCCTACATCACTCCCCCCCGCATAGCTCGCAGCCGTCCCGGCTGCAACAATTTCAACAAATGAATCTTTACCCCTTGCCTCCCCCCGTGTGTGCCCCATTTTTTTCATTTAACAGAACGAGAATTGAACAACAACACTAACAATGCCCCTAAAGGGAGAACAAACCGACGCGCCCCCCCCCCCCGAATAAATACGAAATCCGTAGAGGCAAGATATGTACATTTCCCGGAACCCTCAGCGCACGCACAACACGCACACAAGACGCACACACACACACAGCCATAATACAACAACGCGCCAAGAGCGCCACACGAACGCAGCGTCCAGTAACAATAGCACACGAAAGTGTACCAGAAAACGCAAAAAAAATAAAAAAAAAATTTCTTCTTATTTTCGTTTCGTTTTCACTTCTTGTTCGCGTTCCAGTGTTTTTATAAGAGTCTGCGCATTTTAGCGCGCGTCCTTGCCGCAGGCCCGTCACAAGGGCCAACCTCAGATGGCGGACCATTCGGTGGCCGCTGTCCCATCCGAGGCGAGTCCGCAATTGGAGTGGCGGGACCCTCGGCATCCCCCGTGAGGGATGTGCGCGAGCCCGTCATTCCGGGAGAACCTGGGGGCGGGGCAACCGGCAAGACGTCAGGTGAGATCAACAGAGGCGGACCCTCCGGGTCGGTCGACCCCTCACATGCTTGGCCCTGCGCGTGTGGAGCAGAGTCCCGCACCGCAACGAAGGGTTTTAGTCTAGAGGGGTGAACGAACCACCGGCGCCTCCCCCACTTGATACGAACGCACTGCGGTCGCAAAACCTCGACCACCTCGACGGGGCCCCGCCATGGCCGTACCAGTTTCGAGGAGGTCGCAAGCGGTACCTGGGGACAGTGCAGCCATGCCCTGTCCCCTGGCTTCCACTGCAGCACGTGCGCGCGCGCGAGTCTGAGGCGCTCATTCGCCTTTTGGCGCATGCGGGAATTGAGCATGGCAGCATCCCGCGCCTCAGTTAGCTTTTGAAGGTTAAATTTAACGTGCTCGTCCAATTTAATTTTACCTAGAGGCGCGGGGATCTGCAGCTGTGCCCGAACAGGTGGGTCATGTTCGCGACCATACATGAGAAAGAAGGGTGAAAATCCCGTGGCAGCATGGGGGGCCAATCGATATGCTGCCAGGACCCCTTGAATTTGCAAGTCCCAATTGGTCTGTGACTCCGAAACCAGGTGCGACAACATAGACGTGATGGTACGATGCAGACGCTCGACCATCCCGTCAGTTTGTGGGTGATAGGGAGAGGTACGAATCTTCTTTGTACCTAGGAGATCACAGACTTGTTTGAGGAGGTTCCCGGAAAAATTTTTACCCTGGTCGGTCAGCAGCCGCTCCGGAGCACCTTTGTCCATGACGTAGCCTTGGACAAAGGCGTCCACGATGGCTGCTGCCGACTGATTTGCCAGGGGCCAGGCCATAGGCCAGCGTGTGAAGTATTCGACCCCTGTTAGCAAATATCTATTGCCCCTAGGGGTGGCGGGAAACGGCCCCAGGATATCCAACGCTACGAGTTCGTTCACCCTGGAGACTGTGATGGACTGCAACGGCGGGTTCGACTCCCGAGCTGGTGGTTTGCGTTGCGCACACCGGGGGCATGCTGCCAGGAGATCCGTGACATCCCGTGTCATGCCCGGCCAAAAAAAATCCAGCTGGAGCGAGGCGAGGGTCTTTTGGGTACCCAGGTGGAGGAGGCGCTCATGAGCAGCCCACACCACCTTACCCCGTAACCCCGCAGGAACTACCAGCCGGTGACGGTGGGATTTACCGTCCCAATGCATGAGCAAGCCCGCGTGTATTTCCCAATTGTCGGCATCACCCGTCCCACACCCCCTCTCCCTGGCGCGACGACGCAGCGCGAGGAGGGAGGCGTCCTCCATCTGGAGGCGTCCCCACTCAATCACAGGCAACCCAAGCAGGGAATCCCTTCCCTGTTTCCCGATCTCATCGGGGAGCGATGTGTCAACATCGGCGGCGGCCGCCAGGACTGGAACCGTCATGTCCCCAGCTGGCTTGCAACGCCCCGACCCCAGGAGGCATGCGCATTCGGAGGTGGTTGGCATGCGCGACAGAGCGTCCGCATTTGTGTGGCGAATGCCCTTACGATAGGTGGTGTCAAAATCGAAATCCTGGAGGACCTCCAGCCATCGGGACAATTGTCCCGATGGCTGTTGAACCTTCAGGGCGTACTGCAGTGCCGCATGATCCGTACGGACAGTGAAATGCTGACCGTACAGATATGGGCGGTACTGTTGGATGAAGAAAACAATTGCCAACAGTTCTCTACGGGTGACACAATATTTTTGCTCCGCTGGAGACAACACCCGACTGCCGTACGCAACCACCCGTTCCACGCCATCAACCACCTGGGAAAGCACGCCTCCGATACCTGTGTTGCTCGCGTCGGTGTCGAGCAAAAACGGCCTCGAAAAATCGGGGTAAGTCAAAGGAGGAGCCTTCACCAATGCATCCCGAAGGGAGCAGAAAGCTACTTCCTCATCCCGACCCCAGTGGAACCGAACCCCTTTTGATGTCAAAGCATGTAGGGGTTTGGCAATTGTAGCAAAATTAGCGACGAACCGTCGGTAATATGAAGCGAAGCCAATAAAACTCCTCACCTCCCCCACCGAGGTCGGAATTGGCCAGGAGCTGACACACTGCGTTTTGGCGGGATCGGTAGCAATACCCGAGCGCCCCACGATGTGCCCCAAATAACGCACTGACTCGCGAAACAAATAGCATTTTTGGGGCTTAAATTTCAAATTAGCAGCCCGCATCCTTTGGAAAACCGCCCGCAGCCTCTGGAGATGTTCGTCAAAGGTTCTTCCAAAAACAATTACGTCATCCAAATAAATCAGGCACGATTCCCATTGCAATCCAGCCAAAACCAATTCCATCAACCGCTGGAAGGTTGCCGGCGCTGAGTGTAAGCCCATCGGCAACCGGTTGAATTGGAACAGGCCGTGCGGTGTACGGAAAGCGGTTTTAGGCTTCGAATCATCGTCCAGAGGAAGCTGCCAGAATCCCGAAAGTAAATCTAGTGTGGAGAAGAATCGCGCTCCCGCCAAGGCGTCCAGCGATTCGTCCATCCGTGGGAGCGGGTATGCGTCGGCAACCGAAACCTTATTAAGGCGACGGAAATCTACGCAAAACCGCAACGAGCCATCCTGTTTCTTAACCAGGACAATCGGTGCTCCCCAAGGGCTGGTAGAGGGAGAGATAATGTCGGCGGCTAACATGTCATCGACAGCCGATTTGACATGGTCCTTTTCGGCGGGACTCAACCGAAAAGGATTTTGGCGAATAGGCGCGCTGTCACCCGTGTCAATATGGTGACGCAGCAGGTGAGTACAACCCAAATCGTATTTATTCCGACTGAAAACGTCGGAAAATTCCTTTAGCAGCGATCTAAGCCGTTGGCGCTCTAAATTGGACAGGTTCGTCGATCCCGCACAAAGCGCGTCGAGCCACCCTTCATCGCCGTCCGAATGCGGGTGCGTCCGAGCAGC
The DNA here is from genome assembly GCF_015708825.2 of Lethenteron reissneri. Classification (NCBI taxonomy): domain Eukaryota; kingdom Metazoa; phylum Chordata; class Hyperoartia; order Petromyzontiformes; family Petromyzontidae; genus Lethenteron; species Lethenteron reissneri. Next base: position 5,402,021 of record NC_083822.1, read on the forward strand.
AGTGTCAATGTGGTTCACGGCAGGTTCCTCGCAGGGCACCGGCGTCGCGTGAGCGAGCACAGTCCCTTGGGGAACCACTACTGTCTGCGACCCGACATTGAGGACCGCGATGAAGGGATCCTCGTCCCCCCTTACGATGGTCTGGGCCGGAATTAAATGAGGCCCATTAACCCCGGCCCTAGACGGCCCCAGCACAACACCCTGATCCCCAACACCCTTAGCGAAGGGCCTACGAAGTTTAAGAGGTACCAGCATTTGTGCCCCCGGCGGCACACGCACTGTTTTTACGACGAACGCCGGTACCGTCGCGAACGCCGTCCGAGTCGCTACAGGGGAAGGCAGGAACGCCATACGTCGCCCCGACGGAAGCTCAATGCATCCTTGGTCGATCAAAATACGAATTGGCATCCTGCCCAAGAAGTCCGTCCCCAGCAGGCACGGAACTGCCAGTGAGGAGGAGACAAAAATCGGCCCCGACAATTTGATGTCCCCGATAGAAATTTGCGCTCGAATCTGTCCCACGATGCCGAGAGAGCCCCCGTTAGCGGCATAGAAAGGGACATTAACCGGTAGCAAAGGACGGCTCTGCACCGGTAGAATATTGTAAATTAGTTCCGAAATAATTGTCGCCGATGCCCCTGTATCGACTATGATGCGTACCTCCACCCCATCAATGTAACCGACCACGGCCGACGATCCCGACGCCGCGGCCACCACGCGATGGGCCAACACGGACCACCGCTCGGGCTCGATTTGAGTCCCCGCAGTGATCCGCGCCGGTCCATCGCAGCGCCCCACCGGCCCCCCGTTCGTTACGGTGCGAGAGTGTGCGACAGGTGGGTGCGTTGGCCAAACATGTGAGGTGCCGCGACTCGCCGGATCATGGTGCTGGAGCTTGGGAGGAGGAAGAGGAGGGCCGGCGTCCTGTCGAGGCGTCGTCCCCCGCTGTCGAGGAGAACGGCACCCCGAGGCGACATGGCCCCGGATGCCGCAGTTGAAGCACCGCGGGAGCGCCGATGGAGACGATGGACGGTCGAAACGCCTCGGCCCGTCCCGACCCGGCCGCGCCCCCGTCGTCTGTTGCCGTCGATGGTCGACGGCATAAAGTTCTTCTGACGGAAGGGTGGCTGCAGCCACCGCACGCCCAGCCGATGCCCTGTTTGCCTTTCGCCGCTGCTGCAGAAGGTTGGCGTGGAGGAGTCGCGCAGCCTGGAGGGAGGTCATTTCTGCATCCCCTTGTGCGATGACGACGATGTCGAGGTCGTCCGCCAAGAGGAGGATCTTCTCCGCGACCATTGCGTCCACGCCGTCGTCGTCCATGCGGGGAAAGGCTGTTTTTGCCAGCGCCAGAAGACTTGTCCGGAAAGCCAGAGGCGACTCTTTTTCACCCCGCCTGCGATCGTAGAACTGCTGACGGCATTCGGCTGAAGGTCCATAGACCCCGGCCAGCAGCTGTAGCGCCATTGGTAGTGTAGCCCGCTTCTCTTTTGGCGCCGACGTGAGTGCGGCGAGCGCGTCCCCATCGAGGAGCGCCGGCAGCGCGCAAAGGGCCTCCTCGTCGGACCACCGCGCCATCTCCTGATGGGCGAGGAAGCGTCGCCGGAAGCCGCCCCAGTCACCCTCCGCACCGATGAATTCCTTCAGCGGGGGCAGCCTTTGGTGAAGCGCAGCGGTCGATGTGGACTCCCGCAGGTTGCTTTCACCTCCCTTTGGCGGTGCCTCGGCGCGACTGGCCGATGGCATCGCCTGTCGCGGCAGCGATGACGCATCCTTCGGCTGCGATGACGCTGCAGCCCCGGCGACGGCGATGTCGGAGCCGATGTCTAAGCTGGCCACGCCCCGAACAGCCGCGGCGTCCATGGCGGGAAATTCAAATTGTGAAGTCGCTGAAATGGCGGGAAAGTGCTCCGGCCGCCGGTTCTCCTCGCCCTGCGGTGGACCACCAGCCCCCAACCGCGTAATGCCTTCCAGTGTGGCGGCAGCGGCATAAAGTAGCTCCGCCAGCCGTTCGTGAGCCAGTCGTAGTGCATCTGGCTGCGGCCCCTCTCCATGCTGACGTCCCGGTGAGAAGGCGCCAGGCTCCGGCTGCACCCCATCTTGTTGCTCTGTCTCGGGCTCGGCGATCTCCGCGGCGTCCTCCTCTTGTGGTACCCTGGTCCGAGCTGTATGGCGCGTTTCCATTTTTACCACTTCTGACGCCAGATGAAGTACCCGTCGAGGACGCTTGACAACGGAGTTGAGGCACACGTATATTTATTTAACAAGTTGCCAGTACAGGACAGCCCTAGAGGGGGTAGCGGCCCCCTCACCCGTATAACTCAGGGAATACCCCTAGCTATCCATAGCCTATCCCCTGAGTCCTCCACTAAGAGCTAGGGGAGGCTGTCTGGCCCGACACTGGTAATCGGGCTCGGTACCCGGAGTCCCAGAGCACTGGCTCTGGTTCACGGGACCACGCCACTGGCTCGAGCCTGATCCCGTGGGGCCCTGATAAGGGCGGCGATCAGGGGGAGTCCAGGGCTCTAGCTACGACGTCTTCCGACTTCTTAGCTTAACTATAACATAACTGACTAAGCCCATATAACGACCCCTTTTTATACCCAACCCTCCTTGAGGGGTGGGGCCCCGGGGGATCGTAACGCCGAACCAGCCCCCCCCCAGGGTGTCTGGCTCGGACGTCGCAGAGGGCATCTCCCTGTGCACACACGTAGCCCCGCCCACTGTGTTTCTTTCCCATAGGCTGCCATGCATAACGGCCCTCTCTCCAACATCCCTACAATGCCATTGATTCTGCTGCTGCCACTTTTGTTTTTGCTAGTATGATGAGAATCTCTTTTATTGTTCTTGCATGCGGCTTCGTCAACTTATAGATCTATGTCCAAGTTTTAAAGCCACATGGCAGCTTTAGTTGAGGCTGAATGAATCGCTGCTGCTGCTGTGGTGGTGGTTCTGTTGCATTTGCAAAGTAGGTAGCGGTCTGCAACAATCTCTACAGTTCACAGCGTCATCACTGTCGTAGCAATGATCACGACGATGACGTTTCCTCCACCGCACCTTCTCCCCGATCTCTGTGTTGTCTCCGGCCGGCAGGGCGAGTAGGTCCTGCTCCAAGGCGCAGGCCTGCAGCACCTCGCGGTACCACGCCTCGTCCAGCAGCCGCCCGAACAGCACGTTGTCCCGCAGCGAGGCATTCTGGATCCACGCCTGTTGGGCCACGTACGCCACCTGGCCCTGCACATGCACGACACCCGTGACCAGAGAAACAGGCGATGGCCAATCGCTAAATTTGCCTCGTCACCTCCGATTAGTACGGTTGCCTATGTACGGTGCTAAAGAAGTTCAAAATACATATATACATACGTCATTTGCGCAGCTGGGGTATCCAATTATGTAAGGAATTGTTTCTTTCAACGGTTATCCATTTGGTCGCTCGACTCGAATAACACAGAAAATAGTCGCGGTAAAAAAAGCTCGCCTCTGCACCATGTGTCGCTGGACAGGAGGTGTGGGGCATTGCTTAATCGACTAATCATGCGTGTCTAGTCACTGGGATGTGAGTAGGCCTGTAACGATTGGTCACCTTTAACCTCCCCGTAATCTGTGTCACAATTCTGGGATACGATTTGATTTAATATTCATTATTTTTGTCTCGTTTATATTACTCGAAAAATCTGTTTATTCCCATTCATGGTCAACTTAGCTATTCCAGCTCTTGAAGGTGGAAATTCTTTGTCTTGATTGCCACAGAACACATACCCCTTTGCAGGGAATATCATAAGATGTTCGAATACCCAGTGTGGATACAAAACTTTTGAAGTGACTTCAGACGGACTTCTGCGATGTGAGGTTTTTTTAGATGTGGAAGGAAAATAGAACACCTGGAGGAAAACCAGCACATGGGCCCGTAGGCTCCACTTGTCTAAACGATTCACCAACCCCACCTTCAAAGTGCCGGCTTATAAAGAGGTGTGCACCCCCACGGTGGTCAGAAATGAGAGGTGGGAGCCAGGGCTATTTGGGGAGGACATGTATTGTGGGTGGGGGTGGAGGGGGACATGTTAGTTGTACCTTCACGGCCACCGAGCCACTCAACTTGTTCAGCTCCCCAAGAAGTGCAGCCATGAGCGAGGACTTCCCGCTGCCCACGGTTCCGACCACAGCGAAGAGGCAGCCGCGTGGCACAGCCAGGGAGATGCTGCACGGCACAAGGTAGAACGACAGCAGGGGTGCACGGTAGAGGACTGACACAGCAAGAAAAGTAGGGTGCACACACGTCTGGGACGGTGCGTCAAAGTCAACATGAACTCTCTTAATAGAATTCAATCAAAAGTTGATGATTCAGTGCCGTCTCCATCTCCTGCCTCTCTCGTCATCGTCTGTAGCCTGCTCCTGCCCATACCGCTGGGTACGCGTATGGGCAGTGCACTTCTGAAGCCTCTCGTTATTGCTCCCGTCTGTTTGTCAGCCTGCCTGCGCTACTTATCTCTCCTCATCCAACCGTGTGAACTGCACTTATTTACCCATCTGCTGCAGACATACATCAGCAAACCAACTTCCTACGGGAGCATCTTTCAGCCTCCTTTCATCCTGATCACCACTCTCAGCCTGCATTGCTGACAGCGGAGTTTTTTTTGCCAAGCACAGTTCCAAAGGCAAAAAACATCAAGCGGCCAGCAACAAATGGCTCTATCGAAAGTAAAATAGATAAGGGTTAACACTATCCGTTTCTTGATTGAGCACGATTATAAGAGCCTGGGGCAAAGCAGATCATGTAAGGAAATTGAGCAGTACGAGGGGAGAAACAGAAAGAGAAGCGCTGTGACCTGCAATTTGGTGGCTGAGTACAATACGGATGAGACAAAACAGTCGGCCTGGTAGACCGAGTCCTCAACATGGGTGGAGGGTTAAGCTCACAAATCGCAACAGACGCTGAGCTTTTGTCAAGTGACTTTCAATACAAAAACAAGTGTCACGAACACGACAAACACTCACTCATGGAGGATGGGCGGCTCGTCCCAGCTCCACGTGAAGGTCCCTCCTTCGATGGACACACAGCTCTCTGGGAAGAACGAGCGTGAGCCATCAATCACACAATTGCACGCGTAATGGTGCGAGTGTAGGCAAATCCTAGATTTGAAGTTTTCGTGACTGCAAGGATTCATACTTGACTGTGTGTACATGGCCAGATACACCCGGGGGATTTGTCGACATACTCTTTGGTTTTTTCGGTATAGTCGTGTAGGTAAAAAAGTTAAAATAAATTAAATCACGACGTTTCGGAGGCAACACAAGCTTCCGTCTTCAGGTGGAACCGTTACAGTAATTTTGCTGTGATGGTTCCACCTGAAGAAGGATGCTCGTGTTGCCTCCGAAACGTCGTGATTTAATTTATTTTAATTTTTTACCTACGTGACTTTACCGAAAAAACAAAAGAGTATGTAGACAAATCCCCCGGGTGTATCTGGCCATGTACACAGAGTCAAGTATTATGAAATCTTTACCCACGGATGCCTCACTAATAACTCCATTCCATGGGCAGTCGATTCGGGTCACCTCAGGTTGGATTTATTTATCCCATAACTGGAGGTGGTGAGCAATTCAAGTTGTTTTGGCGTTTCCATGACTTTCTGAATTACGGTATTTATCACTTGAGTGAATGAGTCTGATTCATAATGTGCACAGAAGTTATGCTGCGAGTCACTGACACAAACCAGACGTGTTGAAAGCTCTTAACCAGGAATCCTTCAGACAAAAGATTTTATCAGACATATATAAGAGGTCACTAAACGTATTGCTTATACAATTAAACGCTGCACGATGGGCTATGCGTTACCTCCAGCCAATCAAAATTCTTGGAACATACAGAATGATAAAACCATTCGTTTTTTGTATAATATGATATGATCAAGTCACCCCTGCAGCCAGCAGTTACTAATATCACTGCTGTGATGATTGAATTGAATCACAACCCTGAATTGTAATTGTTCAAATCCCTGGGAGGAGGGGGGTGAACTATTCCACTTTTACTGGGGAGACATTCCGAAGCTGATCATTTAACGATCTTGAGTAAATGTGCAAATGTGGCTGGAGAAGCAGGAAAGTAGGCAGGCGAGTGTCTGACCACGGAGATTGGAGGGTGAGCGATCCACGGCATGCGGGTCCAGCTCCTCCAGACTGAGGAAATTCCTCAGGCGACGTAAGGACACACTCGCCTGTGAGCCGCCCGGCACACACACAAACAAAACACAAAGTCCTCCCCATTTAGCGTTATTGACTATGTACGTATGTTGAACTTCTCTCACACCGCATGTAGCCAACCGTGCTAATCGGAGGTGCGGGAAATCGCTATTAGCGAGTACCCAGAAGGCTGATGCTGCACAAGAGAAGGTGTGGTGGAGCGTGGTTGGCGTGGACCTTGATGCAAGGAATGAAATGCCCCCCCCCCATTCAATGACCCCTCCTCTTTGTATCCCAGTGCCATGGCCCCTCTGGTCGATGAGCGCCGGTGCAGTTGCGCCTTCCACCCACTCGATAGCTACGCCGCTCAGGCAGAGCCAGGCTTGACGCCTTTGCCAGTCCAATGCTCTTGTCGGTAACACCGCAAATGTGTAATAATTTTAGGATGTATCGATCCAGAAGAGTTGCAAATGAGGCCGGATTACAATTAACCCGGTAATTGCACATCATTACCAGGAATTGAGTCTGGGTCACTTGGATCGTAGTGGAGTGCATTAACCACTGCACCACTGCTCAGAAATCATGTGCCGCAGGCATTGTGACAGAAGAGGGAAGTGCAGCTAAATTCGCAGTTTTTTTCTGCACTCTCCTCACCTTCACCAACCTCCACTGGACTGGTCAAATAACCCTCATTGCTTACATGGCATGGGGGAGATCCATGTAAAATGATGCATGATTTTTTTTTACTGAAAATAATATTTTTACAATTCATTATTTTTATATATCAACTACTATTTTATCGCTTGAATGAGAAGTGCCTCAATGATAACGCCTGCTCCTGATTTGGAGTTTGTGCTACAGCCGCCTCAGACTGGTTCTACAGGTGTGGCTCGTCACGAGGCGTGGCTGCTGGCTCGGTGATAGCGATAACAGGAAATCTTTCAAGGCTGCTTCTGAGAGCAGCTGGGTGTGTGTGCTCACCCGTGACAATGGCCCAAAGGAATGGCGCAACCTTCACACACACACTCTGGTCACCTTCGCAGCGGCTTTCAGCTAAACCATGGAACAAAGACAGTCGCCGCATCGCTCGCTTTCAGATTCGCTTCTGTGGCCATCTGGAACGCTCTTCCTTCCGAGATTAGGAAGCCACCGGTGCTATGCACTTTTAAATCTAGATTTAAAACGAATTTCTTTTGAACAGTTTTTTCTGTTTAGTTTGTTGTCCTTCCCCTGCATCTCCAATCAGCATGGTCAGATATGTACGGTGCAAGAGAAGTTCAACATACATACATACAAGGTAGACGAGGACTGACATTCATCGGGCTGTTAAGTGTGTTATGCCTATGCAGATTCTGAGTGGGCACGTCTGTTTGCAGGCTTCAGTCTGCTGTCAAACATAAATACAACGTACACACAATTACAAAACAACACTCTTTCGTTGAGCCTTATGGATCGAAAAAATCCTGTGCGGTTAGCGATCATCTACTAATCCTGGCTGCCTTTGTCTCCCCCGGCGCTGTTTTACACACCGCACTGGTTACATACCATGGCGAGTTCGCTCATGAGCTGAGGCAGCTGGTTGAGTGGGTATCGCAGAAGGTTAAAGAGCGCCAGGGACACGAACGCCCTCTCTGCGTCCAGCACGTGGTGTTCGTCCACCAACACGTACACGCCGAACGATGCCAGCGCCACCTAAAAAAACACAAGCTCAATGACTAACAACACAACGCCACACGCAGCAAGAGACACGCTTGTGACCAAAGCTACCCTTGGCCCTCCCATCATGCCTTGCATGTCACGCGACATCACCATACCGCGAGTATAACGTACACATGCTCGTTATAAGCCACCGATTTGAAAGGACATAAATTGTGGCCAACTGGCGATGATATTTAGACTCTGCTGTGTGAGATTCATATTTTAAGTGTATATTGGATGGCAGTGGTCGGCTGCATAAAATAACAGAAATGGGATTTCCCCTTGTATTATAAATTAAAACACTGTCCATTGAAGGAAACAATAACATTATAAAATGTTTAAACTGGGAGGCCTTCATCCAGCAGTTGATTGATCATGGCTCGTGATTATTTAAATTATGAGGGGGAGTGGTGATACAATCATTCGTGCTAACTGTGGCCAGGAATATACTCGGGGTGCCGGGTTCTATAGCGCAGCAAGGCTAACCGCTGCACCGCCCGCCGCGATCAGCGCTTGTGGTAATCGTCGACCGATCCCGAACGCCGCTCACCCTCGTACCAAAAAGGGAGAGCAGAGCCAGGTGAACGCGGAGAGCATGGAGAAGTAAGCGGCACGCCCGAGCACGGCGAGCTCATGCTCGCGCACTCCCAGGATGACGTCTCGGAATCGCCGCTCCCACGCGTACATCTTGATGATGCGCACGCCCGACAGGGCCTCGCTCAGGGTGCGCACGCGCTCGTCGCGCTTCTTGATGATCTGAGCCTGCGATGGCAAATGCACGCGTGGGGCGAGTGCCGTTCATGACCGCGCTGGAGCGTGACCTCGATTCAAGCGAGGGGGCGCAATACAGTCGGTATTAAAGTGAAACATTTATGTTAAACACCGAGCAGAGAGTAACGATATAATATTCCGTTGTTGTCTATTGTGCATTCTGCCTTCGCTGCCGAACATGGAATCAAAATCCCAACTGGTGTTAAATATTGCACCAAATATCTTTGACTTCATTATAGAGAAAAGGGGCTCAGCCCCCTCCAGCTATAGCAGTGCTTCTAACTTATTCCAGCATGCATAGCCGAGGGATGGTCTGCACCAGGGTTCTTGAACTTGTGTTTCGCCCAAAGATATAGTTTGTCGAGACATAAAGAAACCTGCATTTGTGAGATGAAAGTGAGATTGGCATTAGACTTTTCTATTTCTTCTAGATTAAGAGTCGTCATTCGCACCTTCCTATCCCATTGTCTCAATTCTCTCCCTGCCCTGCATCATCCTACTACCTCATTCCCTTTCCTCGATTTTTTTCTTTTATGCTCTTGCTTACACATCAACTCAATATCCTTCTACACTTCTTGTACAGCGCCTTGCGTTTCAGCCATACGTATATGCTTCGCAAATAAAAATTTTTACGTGTTTCATTAAATGGTACGCACCTGTAGAGTCCGTATGTTGAGGGCGATGAAAGCGTTGAAAGGTATCAGCAGCAGCATCACGGCCACCCCCGCCAGCACTGATGGTCCGAGATGCTAAGACAGCAGCACAACAGTGATTTGTTCTCCCAATTGTATTACCAGCATCGTTTCATGGGAACCACAAGGCGTTCTTAAATCTTGCGAGAGCAACGCGTAGAACCCTGGCTAATAAAATTGCCCCCTACTGCGAAAAATTGGCAGGACCCTCCTGAAAAAGAGTCTTGAGACTCATTGAGGTTTTCTGAGTAAACAAGTGGAATACTATATTCTTGGTTCTTTTGGTAAAGTCACGTAGAAGGGAAATAATAAAATAAATATAAACGAATTTTTATTGTTTTATATATTTCTTGTTTTATTATTTCCCTTCTACGTGACTTCACCGAAATAACCAAGATTAGGAGTCCCTGCAGTCACGAAAGCTTTAAATCAAAATTTAAGTGGAATCCTATAATAATAGTGATAAATAATAAACAGATATGTCTCCAGTAGTGACAATGATACCACAACAGGGTAGTGGAACCCTGGGTAATCATAGCATAACCAAAGGCAGATGAGTCTGGTGAGAGGAGTATCTCAGGTGGTGGTGCACGCCTCTCATCCAGCACTGTAGAGGCGGCGAAGGTTGGTGGATCGGCCAAATAACAAAATGTCGCGAGGCTTCCTTCCCACCGGCATTAAGGTACAATACCCTGGCTTTCCTGCTGCATGCAGTACAGCAAAGTGTAGACTGACATCATCTGTCCCTACTCTATGTAGACTGTTGCCCCCGCACGTGCCGGGGGTTTGTCTGGGTGCTCCGGTTCCCTCCCACGTGTATGAACGCTCACTAATTGGCTGAAAACATCTTTATAGAGAGCAAACTGCAGAGCGATTTTTGACGCTGGCTCACCACCTGGCAGCCTTTGAGCTTGTCTATAGTTCCTCAGCGATCGTGAGCTGCAATGTGCATGAATGACGCTACTTAAAATTATATTTTTTTGGAAGGCAAAGAGCATGAACAATGGGAGAGGAGTAGGTACTGGGCCTGTAACTACGCATCAGTTCATAGCTTACAGTTGATTCTTACAATATGTGCATTTATTTGTGAGGGTACGAATATATTATTTCTTATTTGTGTACATTGTATGTAATTGATTCACGTGACCGCTGCAGCCACCAGATGCCCCGTACATTCACCAAAATATGAAAGTAAAGGAATTGCGAGAGGGCGAATCGTTACACGCCATCATCGGCAATGACCAGCGTCGAACCAGCTACCCACCACCACAGCATGACATGAGCTTCAGATAGAAGCAATGGTGGGATGTGGTGGCATCACTGGAATTGGCCGTGAACACCTCACACCTTTTAGTGTATCTCTCCACCCACCTCATGCCTCGGACCACTCAGAGGTTGAGGCCTGAGGCAGAATGTCATGTGGGGTCCTATCATTCCACTGTTGTGAATTGTGCGAATGTCTGTTGTGGGGCCCTCTTCTGTGTGTGGACCAGACCACATTTTTCCCCTTTTGCCACCTTCCTGGGCAGCCCTCCCATTGCCACCCCCGTCTCAGTATCAGAAAGTTACCTGCCAGAGGAAGTACATAGCCAGGCAGATGTGCAGAGGGGCAGACCACACAAAATTGAGGTTGTTGGTGATGTCGGCCATGTGCTGAACATCGACAGACATTAGAGTCGTCAGCTCCCCGCCAGCACACGACAATCGCGCGGCCTGTGTTATCATGAGAGCCTGTCGAGAGAAAAATACAAACGCATTGAGTTATGTTTGCTATTTAGAACACTGGACGGTGATGATGGATATTACTTGGAGCTGAAATAATAGCCAATAGGATGAAAGACGAAACGTATTATTGTTTATATGTGGAGTGACAGAGCAGATATTTTCTTAAATTGTTTTATCCGATATGCTGCAGAGGAACACATAATGAGTTTATATATCTTCTTCTCTTTCTATATATATAAAAGTCAAAATTTGTGTGTGTGGGGGTTTGTGGCGAGATTTGTGTGTGGGTTTGTGTGTGTTCGCGCACTTGGCTCTCCAACGGTGGAGTTTACGTAAAAAAAATATAGCCAGGTACCACGCTGTAAGCCCCGCAGTGAGCAAGCGCTATTCCTTTTCCACATCCGTCAACTTTTAATTAGTTTAATTAGCGATTTAGTGCGATTTTTGTGCGCTTCCCTTTTATTTATTCATTTATGACTCGTGCACGACCATACCAACTCACGAACCTTTGGTGGGGAGGACGGCCCATGCCAAGTCACACGCCTTCAGTGGGAGTGAGGGGGACATTTGCTTTCACATTAAAAATGCTATGAAATACACTTAACGCTGACGTTAATTCTTCACTGTCTGATGTCCCCCCACCCCGATGCATGCAGTTAGTACTACTATACAGTCGCTAGATGCTACCACTATAGGCCGTAGATATTACTGCAGAGCGGCCGGGGAGATCGTGGCTGGGGGGGGGGGGTCAGGGGTAGCAGCCCAGCCCCAGACTGCCAAGGTGCCACCTCGGCCGGCTGGACAATCTAGGCGAGGCCGGAGGCTCTGCACGGGACTAGGCCTAACCACGCCACTCTGTCAGGTGAGTACTTTGTGCTATACAGTCGATAAATACTACTGTACTATAGAGTCAGCATGTACTACTGTAGTGATAGCAGGTACTACCACAGTCGGTATGCACTGCTGTAATCATAGCAGGTACCACCACAGTATGCACTGCTGTAGTTTTGAAATATTTTTTTGGCCCGGGCAACGCCGGGTATATAAGCTAATATACAATATAACATTTTGTGTTGAAGAGGACCCCATCGTTGAGATTGAGTACTCTTGCCAAAAAATATCTGGTAACTCAACAGCATTTGTTCCAAAAAGCCAGAGCCTGAAGGTCAACACTGGTCCAGAGTTGGCTGGATTTTATTAAATGTCATTTATATTTTAAACACAAGAAATACAGGGAAGCACAGAGCCATCGTACATGACGACCGAACGAGCAACACAGACATGAGTAACCCTAGGAGCCCCTATCTGTGATATGTGAAACAACACAGGAACAAGACAAAGAAAAAATATAGAAAAGGAAAAATAGGCAGAGGAAGAAAAGAAAGTGATGGGCAATGAGTGCACGTTGGAGTGGGAGGATCAATTCAGAAGTTAACAAAAGGAGATTCAACCTCACCATAAACCATTAGGGAACCCTGGAGTCTGCTTGCTTAAAACACATGCTGCTGTATATTGGTCCGGAAAGCCAATAGGCCATTGGGCTAAAAGATGTAATCATATGTGGAGAAGTAGAGTTCTGATTTTATTATATATATGCTTAAATGCTAAAGCATGTTGCCAACCGCTGAGCCAGATGCAATACGATGCTGAGTTCAAATCTTTATTATCTTCATCTATAAAGTGCCCATTTACAATAACTGGCACCACTGCATTGTGTCTCACAAGAGAATCCTGGGCTCCTTGACGAAATAAAAAAAAATCAGATAACGAAATTTACATTCTTCATTTTTGGCAAGACTTTGAAAAGTGCTGTTGCACAAAACTGTTAATCACTGTCTTGAAATAGTTTGTGCAGGAAATATATATGTAAATATACAACAGTTAGTTTAACTTCTAAAACAGATTTTTATTTATTTAATGAATTTATAACAATAATTTACAACGATGTCAGTCCAGTGCTGAATGAAGGCTACCGCACATCATGTCAATCATGGGGGTTGTTTGACCATACTTTACCACACTGGTCTATGGGGGATGGTTATTTGGAGGACCCAGGACCAGCTCAGATACAACGCACTGCTGGTGTTAGCCATGGTGAGGAATCCAACTCAGGTCACCGGGTTCATCGTGAAGTGCCAATGCTCTCCCCAACATTTACATGCATCGGCCAGTATAATCAACGTGTGCAAACGATGTGTTTAAGCAGGAAAACCTTGGACCCATTTCAACTTCCAGAGTGTCTCACCAAGAGGGGAGTGGCCCATGAAATGTGTTTTCGACTTTCCGAATGTTATAAGCAACAGCTTATACACATTTGGGGATTAAACAGACGTTTATTATTATTAACTTAACAGACGTTTTTTAACTTTACGTTTTATTTTCCGCAATTCATGACAACGCCTATGGCGCAATGTTGTTGCACTGTGCTGCATGGACCCGTCTGTCTGTGGATATCTCTCGTCTAGCGCAATAAGCAAGCTCGTAACATTTGTTCATCAGGTTGATGAAACTCAGAAAGTCGACGCCAGTCGTGGGTTTGCCTGTTCAAACAAATGGCGCTGGAAGAAATTGGCCCGGAAGGCCCATAGGCTGCTGAACCAATTTTTGTATTAGATTTTTAGACGGTGAAACAGATTTTGTAATGTATGGAAATTATGGTGGCCATATTAAGGTAGTGATGACCATATGACAGTGATGATAGTGGCCATGTGAAAGTATGTATGTTGAACTTCTTTCACACCATACATAGCCAACCATGCTAATCGAAGGTGATGGTGGTGGCCATATGAACGTGGTGGCAGACATATGGAGGTGACAGTGTTCACGTGATGGTGGTGGCCATATGACTGTGGTGGTATCCAAATGAATGCGCAGAGATGTGGGTGCGGTTGGAAGAGTAGGTTGCGGGCCATGCCTTGCGGTAAAGCAAGCCGGTGAGTGCGCTGCGGAGCCGAATGCCCGTCACGAATCCCGCGTGGAAGTGCTGATGCGCCAACATGGACGTGGCGATGGCACACAGGAACATCAGCCCCGCCAAAGCATAGCCATGCCATGTGGGGCGCGAACTGTCCCCGACAAACCGGATCAGGTGACTGCAGGTGCGCACAAGAACAGTGTTAATCGCTTGAATTAATAAACAATCTGAAATGTTGTCTAAATTTCACATTAATACACTGAGGCATTCGTATAATGGTGGCAAGTGAACCCATAGGATGATGATGATAACTGGCATCCATTCCATCGCACGAATGTTTAAGTATGCAGCAGGAGTGAATGTTTCTTTAAAAATATTACAGGTACCCATAATTTAACTTAATAATATGAATATTCAATTGCTGTGAAATGATGGATGAATAAACATTTATTTTTCATCTCACAATACAGGCGTCAAATCAAGCATGAGATTCAATGTTTTTAGTATTCGTATATAGAGAAAAAAAAGCATTATTCTTTATCTGAATTGTAACCCTGAATTGCAACAACTGATTTGCAGGGAGCAGGTCGGTGAATTGTTCTATCCATCGTATTTAATGTTTATTCTTTTTGTGATTATTTTATGGTGTTTGAGTTATAACAATTAACGAATAGTACAAATATCAAAGAACAACCCGGTAATTAAAAGAGTGAAAACCACAACTCAAAAGAGAAAATGTCATGACCAAACACACCAAATACAATGATGGAAAACAAAAATAGATAGAGGCAACAAATTTAAGTTATATCAGCTCTGTGTACGAGATGGTCGCCCTGATCACCCACCCCTAAGGCCAAGCACTTGTCCTCATGGGTTTTAAGACTCTGGACAGCCCCATCAACTCACCCCGCTGTGCCCTCACCGTTCCCTGGTGTTCCCATGTCTCACCTGAGCAATAAGGGACTTGCGAACGACAGAATGTCCTGCAGGAGTTTGTAGACAGAGCCCACGAGATATCGTGGCCCAAACGCCAACGCCATGGCCCTGATGAGGGATGGCTCTTGACCTGTGGCTCCTCCCTCTGTCCCAGCACCACCACCCTGGGACTTCTCCCTGGGCAGGCGTAGCCGAACGGAGATGAGGTTCCTGTCCTCACCGGGACCCGCTGCTTCCTTGGTCAGGTGGCCGTTTTTATCTCGTACGTGGTATGCAGCTTTCACGTCTCTGCCGGCCAGAAAAAAAAACACAAAAGAGGTGAGCGGAAAGCCTGTGGCCTATCAGAGAGCAATGAAGTTGTGTTATTTCGATATACAGCTCTTGGGAAGTGCAAAGCGCTTCGCCCATCATTGATTCCTGCCCAGGAGAAGTTTTTGTTTTCTCCTGAAGCCACTCGCTTGCAGATCATGTCACTGCAATATCTTTGGGAAATGTCTTTCCCCACAATGTATGTTGTATGTATGTTCAACTTCTTTCCCACCGTACATAGCCTACCATGCTAATCGGAGGTGTTGGAAGCGATTCTTTGGCAGTGGAAACATGGAAAGTACTGGCAGCCAGATCTAGTGATTTTGTTGTTTTTCAGTTTGCAAAATTTTTCAGTGAACACACAAACACAGACGATTCGAAGCATCCAAGCTAAATTACAGCTGTAAATTGTCACTATAATATTTGGTAATCCTTAAAAAGTAACTTGCTTTTATCGAAACCCTCACCAATTGTTGAAACAACACACCTTCTACGTCAGGCCAACTGAGTTTTCAGTCACAATGTGAATCCAGTTCAACTGGAGCATTTTTAGAGCCATTGTGTTCAAAGATGTTTATAAATTATGTTGGTGATGTGATTCAGATATTGGCAGGAGGCCATATAATGCCTGTGGAGGGCTCTGTTTAGTTTTGTATTACTGTATATACTTTTCAATTTACTTTGCCAAGTCGGGGTGCTATGCCAGGCTTAAATTGCCCTGTACTTTTACGAGACAGATGTAATATTTGTGTAACTGTATGGGTCACTGGATGCATAGAAGGTTCAGGCAATGATGCTCGGAATTTAATGGCAGGATAAGATAAGCAACATGGAAGTGTGGAACAGAGCATGGCAGCCAAGTGCTGTAGATGTAATTTAAAGAAAACAAAGTTTTCGATAGGTGAGACACATGTGGCAGATAGAGGGCAGGTAACCGAGACATACATTGCAGTGGGCACCTAGAGATCAAAGACAAAGGAGAATATCTAAAGCCGAATGGTAAGATTATGTAAGAACAGATCTTGGAGATTGGGTTGACTCTGAAACAGCTGCATGATTTAGAATAAGCAATGGTAAGGTGCGGTGGAATGAACAACATTGGCTGTAAAGACATCTGAAGTTCAGTCAAACCATACCAAAAATCAGAGTAACCAAAATTATCTGTCGCTGAGAAGTGAACTCAGGTCATTGGGCTTATAGTGTAGTGTGCATTATAAACAATGGGAAAACTATAAATTACAAACTACTGGACCGCTGTAAATGTCGATACAAATTAACAATTAACCATGTCTTGTGTCATATATATATACAAATTACCATGTCATTTGAAGTGTACAATTTAGATATTGATTACAAATGGAACAAATGACACTACAATTAACGCTTACAATTTAGACATGTATCTCCGGCAATGCACTAACCACTGCGCAAACCACTTCAACTCCATCTCTAACATTACAGCACATGGAAAACGTAAGTGGCGAGATAAGGTCTACCCCGATCTTTGTGCGATCCGAGCTTGCTCCTTCCTCCACTCGGCCTGCAAGTGTGGTACCACGAAGCCGCAGGAATCCTTGTGCCGCAGTGACCACAGGTCGCTCATCTTCAGTCCCCTACGGTACCCATTCACCGCCATCCTGCGTAGCATAGACATGTGGCAGGGGAGGGGGGAAATGAACAGGAGCCATTTACCCACAACTCCGATTAACACGGTTGGCTACATATGGTGCGAAAGAAGATCAACATATGATAATTGTAGATTTGAAGCTTTCGTGACTGCAAGGATTCATACTCTTAGGTTTTTTTGGGTAAAGTCACGTAGGTAAAAAATGTTAAATTAATAAAAGTAAAATAAAACAAATTAAAAAATTCACGACGTTTCGGAAGCAACACAAGCCTCCGTCTTCAGGTGGAACCGTCGTGGCTGTGACGGTTCCTGCTGAAGACGGAGGCTTGTGTTGCTTCCGAAACGTCGTGAATTTTTTAATTTGTTTTATTTTACTTTTATTAATTTAAACATTTTTACCTACGTGACTTTACCGAAAAAACCTAAGAGTATATATGATAATTGGTTGTTTTACCCTTTTATCTGGCAACAAAACTGACACCTTTTTTTACAAGGAGTCATGTTTGCATAGACCACAATACCTGCAGTCGGAATGCAAACAAAAAACATAACTCTGATAATGTATGCACTGTCCTTGAAGTTGATTGGTCCACACCCGAGACAGCTTTCCTTAGAGCCTAGTCTCACATGGTGTGCTATGTTTTTTGTTTGCATTCCGACTGCAGGTATTGTGGTCTATGCAAACACTAAAAAAAGTTGTCAGTTTTGTTGCCAGATAGAAGGGTAAAACAACCAATTATCATATTTTTCTACTGGCAAATGAGGTTCCAAGGAAGATCAACATACATAATTACATACCCCCCCTAATTCCCATGTTCCCATGGCCTTGTTGGAAAGGAGTTGGCCCAGATTTTCGTCGCAGACTTTCCAGGCTGACCCGACTCACGAGAGGAGCTCACCGCTTAGCACTCGCAGAAGCAGCCAAGATGTCACAGCGTCAACACGAAAGGATTTTGTTTTCATTCGGTTGTTTTTGTTACAAAAATTATGACATAATGTAAATGAACAAAAATAACAGACGTCAGCTTGAGATAGTGCCACAGAACTCAACTGTAAGTTTATTGCTGAACTAAGATAGCATCAAATTTCGATTTAAAGCTTTCGTGACTGCAGGGATTCATCTTCTTGGTTCTTTCGGTAAAGTCACGTAAAAGGGAAATAATAAAATAATAAAAATAAAACATAATAAAATAATTCTCACTACGTTTCGGCCACAACGCAAGCAGCCGTCCTCAGGTGAAGAACAGGTCTGTTGTGCGTTGTGGCCGAAACGTCGTAAGAATAATTTTATTATGTTTTATTTTTATTATTTTATTATTTCCCTTCTACGTGACTTTACCGAAAGAACCAAGATGATAAGATAGCATCCTCCTGGCCGTGGAGGGAAGAGAAGGAGAGGGCGGACAGAGAGGAAGGGCAAAGTCTATGGAGCCGAGTGGCCATGAAGTGTTGGGACAAAAAACAAGCCGCGCTGAGCCATACTAAGAACAGCCTGGTATGGCGCAGGTCTGGTTTCTAATAGCTGTGGAAACACTCCAAGGTGTGTGTTGGTTTGGCTTGGGCTGTATTGTGGTGATCCAAAGCAAGTTGTGAGCACAGTGCAACATGACAATTTCACATCCAATTGACTCTCGATATCTAGGAAAATCAAGATCGCATTGATATGTTAAACAAGAGAGAACCTCACCTAGTGAACCAACAGAAGGTGAGACGAGATATGAAAGAGGCACCAACTTCCGGACACAGGTTCTGAATCGCAAAAACAACACAGAGCGAGCTGCTACATGAGATCACAGCACAGAGTCATGGTAAACTGTGTGGCATAGCGTAATGTGTTTGACGCAGAGCAACTTTGGTTAGAGAGCTTGGCTCACTGATTGGGAAGGCTGAGAGAGTTAACCTTCCAATTGGGGCTTAACTCCAGAGTCGATAATATAAGTACTGAATTGTGGTTATTTGAAGGACAGACTGACCACCGTCTTCGGAATGCGAAATTTTCAATGCTGTCTTAGAGCCACCAATTGAGGAGCACCACCACATAGATTGTTTGAACTAGCAAACTTTTTGGACTTTCTGAAATAAAATAAAACAACAATAAATCACATTGACGAAAGCAAATTTAGTTAAATTGTCACTTCGAGGTGGCTTCCAATATGCCTATTCCTGAACAGACAGAATTGCATCCTAAAGTTAATTTGCTCCCAACTATGAAGGGATCTCAGAGGTACCCCTGTGATATCTGCTTCCATGAGCCAATTCCCGATAATAAGTGTTGCAATACTCTGAGAGCAATCCAACTGGGTACGTTGTCTCGTGATGTGACAACGAAAGCACATGCGAGATAAAATTAGCCAAAACGGTAAAAAATCTATGGATTAACTCACCGGGTCGTCAGAGTCTGTGCTGAAGAGCGGTCGCTTCTCAGGGAGAGAAACAAGGATGAACTGTATGAGCACGAGCACCGAGTACATCAAAAACACCGAGTCTCTAAACGGGTCCTCCAACATGCCCTGCACACGAGAACGCACATGCACAAACACGCGCGTGCACTCATGAATACCGTTACACCGTCATCAGGGATGTGATCCCAATTTTCGGATGAATGTTAACAAACAAAAAAATCTGAAAATCGACCCAAGCTATGACGTTTCAGATTGTCCAAAAACAATATTGTTTTCAGAAGTCAAGCAGAATGGAGTCTGAACAGTGCTTGGGTGAGCAACCACCATGCACAGAGGTAGTTATAGGCTGCTCTGGGGGGTACGTGGTGGGCAGTAGAGAGTAGAGGGGAGTGCAGTAATATCCATTGTCGTTCTGTACTTCTATGCTTTCATGCCCTGCTTCCCACCTTTAACAGCCCACACTGCCCAGCATGGTCAAATATGATCAAGTAACCCCCAAGACCTGGACTGCATGTTCATCGCTGAACATTTTTCAATTAGTGCTTTCCGAATTGTTTGTGTTCACAAATGTATATTTGTTTACCGTACTTATTTCAAGGTCGGTCACCCTTGAAAACTTTTGGTCTGATTGGGCACTCACCTGGGAATAAATGATACCCCTTTTGGACTGCACATCTGAGCCAAGCCAGTGTAGGACCCTCACAGTATGGGTGGTTTTCACGGCGATTTGCCATGCCCAACCGGCACCAAATTAATATATGTTGGTCTCACGAAACATCTGGATTTGGCTCGAGGCCAAGTAGGGCCAGAGCCAGCACTAATGATACATTAATTGCATATGACATCAGTCATTACACAGAGGACACGGCATCACTGCTTCTTCATCTATACATGCGGCTCAACTCATTCATTGCATGTGAAGTCAGTGGCACGGCTCGTGTTCTGAAGTAGAAAAAACAACCTGGTTTCTGCTGAGCTGCACTGTGGCTGGGCTGGCTCTTGCACAGCCCTGCTCGCTCTGTACTGTGGAAAAGAGACAAAGGCCAGGCCAGGTATCTGTCCATCTGTTTGTGTGGCAACGCGTGCAATCACCAGGCGAGTGGCGTGCAGCACACGTGACCGCGTCCCCGTAACCGCCCCCACCAGCACCAGCAGCCAGAAGACGAAAAGCAGCGCCGAGGAGTGGACGCCGCTCCAACGCTCCACCTGCCCCAGGACCGCCGCCAAGAGCTGCAGGGCAGTCGGTGAATGAAAAGCAGTGAATGGAAAATCAGTCAAGGGGGCCCTAAGTGGCAGCTGTCCCTGTGCGGCACCAGCGGCAAGTGGCAACTGCTTGAAAATGGGCCATTATTCTATTAGCACGATTATCATGGTTGGCTACGTACAGCGCGAAATAAGTTCAACATATATACATACATGCAAGTGGGTGGGGTGATGTTGCGATGCGGTTTACCCGAATTAAGCCATTTGTAAAACGTTAACCATAACGCCGGCACATATGGCCTACTCTTCTCAGAATAACATCAGGGAATTATTAGCATCCACTGTGAAGCAGATGGCGAGTATTTAGATGAATGCATCCGCTATTGCTCTGCCATGTCACGCCCCATCGGTTAACGCACAAATGAAATATCAAGCAATGAGCAAAAACAAATACCCCTCAACAGCTCACAATTACAAATGTAAAACAAAGTTATACATTTTCCCCAACTCACTGACCCTGGCCAACCATGGAACACAGTCACGTTTACATCCATCCATTCATCACTTCATCAGCAACCACATGCACCCCACAGTCACTACTTAATGATTAACCTCGAGAACTCTGTGTGCAGTTTAACCTCCTGTAAATTGCAGCTAATTTTACATTTTCCATAATGGAGGCTTTTTTGGTTTGATCGCGAAAATATAAATGTCATTAAACCCGCCACCACCCGACACAACCAATTAGTAAGGTTTGTCACGTAAACAAAACATGCCAATTAGTTACAAATTCAGTACACCGGTGTGTTGGAGAGTAAACCCACATTTACAATTCGAGTACTATGTTTCACCGGTAATAACAACCAGCCTCATCAGGCGGCAGCCAGAGTTGTGGAGAAATCCTCCTGTTTCGCTCTTAAATGGAGGTAAATGTTATGTCGTCACTGTGAGCCAATCCTTTGCAAGAAACATTGATGTTCCACATCACGTCACATGCTCTCTGATGTGTTTTCGAGTTGAACCACGTGTTGTTTGGCATGATGTCCGACGTCTCAATCCACGTGCTGGGAGCTCATGCAGGAACTGAACAAGATGATCCCAGTATAGAGGAAAACGTTGGGCTTCATTCCAAACAACACATGGTCCCACCAGAAAGCACATCAGAGAGCAATGTAGCACAACCAGAACCACCTACATAGTGACATTACACGTACTTCTTGTTGCCGTATTCAAAACACCCACAAGGCTCTGCACAACTTTGAGATATCGCCACTTCCAGTCCACAAACTTTTGGTGATCTGTAATTTTTCCGAGTGATTATCTAGAACAAAATCTGCACAAAAGGTGTGCCAAATGTACATGTACGGGTGTGTGCATGCTTGCCAACGTGCCATGGTTGCCCCCAGAATGAGTGGTGATATGAAGAAGATGGGAGGAAGTGAATGACCTTGGCTCCTCTCCCACAGCGAGAAGAACAGTTTGGCCCAGCACAACAGCCATAGTATAGCACACAGCACCTGACAGCACACAGTACGCACAGAATTCACACATCATACGGTCAGTACATGGTATTGCTTGATTCACGTGATAATACCTGTAAACTGTTCCGAGTAGTTGTTTATGCACAAGTTTTTAACGTGACCAAAAGTGATGCTGCCCATCAAGACAACAACAATAACAACATAGCAAGAGATTGAGCACATTTAGGGTGACTGTACGTGCACATGTACAGCCCTTATTGTCAATCCACTGCTATAAACACAATATAATATTGGATTTTGCTGATTGCTCCTCTGCTGCCCAAACCATAGCCCAGTCATAAAAACCTATGACAACCTGTTTGCTCATGGTGGTGGTCACCCATTCAAACACTATCAAGGCTCAACCCTACTTCGCTTCCAAGATCTGGGAAGACCAGGTGTCATTAGCTCGGTATGATTCAGTCATAATTCATTAAGGGCCATTAATCATACACAAGGCACGAATCCCACCACCGCGCCTTTCCCCGAGGACTCACGGTCTTGGCACGGCTGAGCACGGAGCAGGCAATGTAGCCCTGGCGGTGGTGTCGCAGCCAGACGAAGTACGGCAGAGCGGCGAGCCACAGGAACGTGCACGGCACCCATACCAGCACAGTGGCCTGGAAGCAGGCGGGGACGTCCGGCGGGTCCCCGTGTAGAGTCAACGTCCAGTTCTGCCAACGCATTCATTCAGCCACATCAGGAGCCTGAATTCAAGTTAATTTGGTTAACTAGGTGAGAACTTAAGGGGCCAGGATGCGTCTCATTTGCAAGAAGTGACTTGGATTAAACCGTAGAGTTTAATCCAAGTTTAATCCATATTTGCATCAATATATTTGAAATATTAAATCCTAAATATTTTAAAGCAATGAATATTTTACAATTATGGATGATATAATTATTTGCAGCATGCCGGACATCCTCCATAATTGGAAAGGCTCTCCTCGCGATTAGTCCGGCTTCGAGAGGGTTTGTCATTTCTGTGTGAAGGAATCTAGAGCAACAAAGGCAATGTGCCTCGCCTTGCTGTTGTTTATGAATAGGTCCGCTGTGAGCCTGTGGTACGTGATCTCACAATGGTGCTTTGCCTGTATGTACTGTAAATAAACACTGTTGCTCTTTTACATTTGATACCTCCCCATGTTGTAACGACAACAAACGAGTTATGGGTGGGATTTGTTGAGGTTACCACTGGGTCCTGCGCCTCCCTTCCCTCTGAGATAGTTTGACTTAGGAAACGACTGAACAACTGAACAAACCATTTTTTGCTGACAAAGGGAAGGGCTTTCAGGGGGCAGAGAATTCCTAAATCTACGGAAGCGCCTCTTTGTTGAGTTTTGGTCATGCGTGTGTTTGCATTAGATAAGACAGCAAGTATTAACTGGCGGCAAGGGACTGATATGGGTAACGTTTCCAGTTAATTGTAATGCATTACAGTACTCCGTAAGATATTGTTGAGTAGCGGAGAGGGCTCATAATAACATGGCTTTGCCAAATTACATAGCCAGCAGCATTGACATCCTTCGTATTAATCCAGACAGATATCCGTGATTACATTTGTAAATACATAACTATAAAGTGCTTTTAAAGTAAAAGGTAAAATGTCTCCATTCTCTAATGTGCATTCGGAGGGGCACTCATCTTCATTGGCGGGCCTGAGCTCGCAGTGGAAATTCCACATTCCCATGGTGGGGCCATTTTCTTAATAAGACCATGCACTATTACATGGTCTCCTTATTGAGGAGACCAAGTTGACTCTGTAAGGATGATGGGCTGCGTCAGAATGGCATTTTGTTCAAAAGATTAGATTACTCTTTTCGGTGCGCACTTCCAACTCTGCTTCCAACAGAGTGGATGAATATTTGTTTTTATGCTTGAGAATTGACATGACCGTGTCATAACCCCACTCCCACATCGCATTAGGGTGTGACTAGCCTGACACTGCTGGCTCAATGGATAGAGAAAAGGGCAGAGGTGTGGACTCGAGTCATGTGACTTGGACTCGAGTCAGACTCGAGTCATGAATTTGATGACTTCAGACTCGACTTGGACTTGCATAACAATGACTTTGTCCCACCTCTGAGGTGTGGACTCGAGTCATGTGACTTGGACTCGAGTCAGACTCGAGTCATGAATTTGATGACTTCAGACTCGACTTGGACTTGCATAACAATGACTTTGTCCCACCTCTGGAAAAGGGCATCATCGGTGTCAACGAACCTTGACGAGAGTTACGTGGCTTTATCTCAAGTGATCACAGAGCATTGGGACAGTGCTCATCTCTGTGGGTAGCCCTGAGCCAGTGGTGAATATTCCACATTCCAATTGTAGGAGGTTAGCTCTCGACCGTTAACTACTGTTAACTTCACACAGTTTTACTCATTTTATCCACCTCAGAAAGGAGAAATTATAAATGCGATGCAATATGCTGATTGTCATTTATTTTAATCAAAGGAACAATTATTGGAATATGACTATATTTAATTGCAAACACGCTTTTTTTCCTTCTGAACGTGATCGTGTAATATTTTTTTTCTCCCCAGTGCTGATATTTATACACCACACCAGGTACCAATTTAAGGCTGAGTCGACCAAGGGGATGCTCAACACTGGTTATAATATCACTCACCACTGATAGTAGTCATGCTGGTAATCAAACTAGTTTCCATGTACAGGGTGCAAACCACCATGCCACCACTAACCAGGATGGATATATATAACACAAACAAGACCTCTATTTGCGTCTAAATCTTGCTGTCTGTGTCACAGTCACGCAGAACACGTTTGCCAATCATCAGGCACATGCAGTGTGTAATTTATTTGTGGACAAGAATGGTAAACATGGACAGCTGACAACTGGGGTTTGAGAAACCATGCCATAGTCGGATTAGAGCATGTAACATAAACTGATCAGGGGTAGTAGAAATTTACGTTAGAGGGACTGTGAGGCAGGATTAGAGGTTCACAAACAAAATTAAACCATCACATATGAGAAAAAAACTTTCATTGCAGAAAATATATTCGAATAAGGGATTAAGTTACACAGCATTTGACTCAATGAGTATGTAAAATATTGAAATTCTGGCTGAGGGTCGACTCAGTCTATTGGGCAATAAAATGGGTAAGATTTTGTGAGCAGTCAACAATTGTCGACTTCGAGACGGGCCCCCCCACATCGAAATGTGGAATGTTCACCTCTGACTAAGGAAATGAAAATAAGCACCGCCAAAAATGTCCATCCTCGGGTCACTTTTACTTTTAAGTTATCATATTGAGTCAGATGAAATTCAACCGTAATTTCTGCAGCAAAACTACATACTAATAAGTACCCAACCTTACATAAGCAAACTGATTTGTGCGTGTAATAACTGTCAGGGCAGCCTATCATTACTTACAATCATTGAAATACGGTACTCGTCAGTCAAACGGAATACTTAGATTCCGCAGATTTCTTTTGTCCAGAGGAAAAGGTCGTGCATTAAATATCTCGGGCTCCATCTGTAACTGTCATTAAGCGAAACCAGTTTGGTGGGGTCATACCTGAACACAAGACACGAGCATGCTTTGGGAGGTGGAGGCAGGGGTGAATGATTAAGATTAAAAGATGAGCTCTTTCAACAAGGCTTTTCACAGCACCATTAGACGATCATAAAGAGTTTGGTATATACAACATATTTTGGGCAACTGCAAAGTATCTAGCTTTTTAATATACAGTACTGTAACTTAAACATTTCCAAACATCAGATTTTTATGCAATAACAATGACACAGTGGAATATTTTGTGTACACAGTGTATTTACAACAAAGTTATAACTTTTATCACTGATTTACTTTATAGCAGCCAAGAATGGTCAAGCTGTGAAAACCAAAACTGAAAGTTACACAAAAAGTGGATCCCGGTGATGCATCAGAGAAGGTGGATGATAGGGGTATTGTAGGCTACTAGTATCGTTAGAATTAGAGCCAGTGGTGGCTCGTGACATGTTGTGATTGGCCTCAGATAATAAGGTGTTCTAATTAAGAAAAACCTCATCATCTTATTGGCCTTCCCGTGAAAGCGATATGTCTTATCTACCAACGGTAGGCATTTATAAACAATACGAAACAAAACAACAAAGCACTCAAATTCTGTCCCCATGACCCTCAAGTCCACACTGCACAACCCCTTTCACACTGCCTCCTAGAGCGTGTAGGACGTGACTTGCACAGTGCAACCTCGCGTTGTGACATCGTCTCATTACAGCCATGGGCGCCTTTTTCAACGGCCCTGAATGGGTCTCAAACGGCGTGGCTACAATGCTCGAAGCTAATCGCAAAGAACGAAGGGAAATCTCTCACTGACGCCTTCACAGCTGCCCCGAGACCTCCCCGAGGCACAAATCAGACTGTGGTGTTGCAGCGGTTTCTGATATGAACAACTTAAAATGTTATCTTCATTAGGTAATTCACGTTGAAATAATAATTCCATATTTTAAACACAACAAAACAATTTATAGAAAAATTCTTTCTTATCTCCAGCTGCTTGGTGGGGCGGCGCCCCAACGCCCTTAGTGGACGAACCGCGCCTGATTAGAGATGATACTTCAAATCTAGATAAGAGCTGATACTCATATTAGCAGGACAAGTGGCAACCCGAGGCTAAACGAAGGCTAGAGTTCTATTCTTTTGAAACTTACTTTCATGCTGTAAGTCTGAGTTTTTTGCTCCTGTTAACTAAGGTCACTTTTTTAGGCTCGGTGGCTCGAAACGCTATTCCTGGAGACGACGCTTAAAGCCACTATTGTGGATAAAAGACCGGTTTTACGGATAGTGATGGCACTGATAGCACTTGTATGGTTCTGATGCACAGTATTGAAATTCTAGATTTTAATCAAGTAGTTTTTGTCATGAGGCTTCCCACTTAAAAATGTTCCACAAACGATATTTATCCACCCACTGCAAGTATCTAAGCTGCACTAATCGGGTACTAAAGGGGAAATATGTTCAACCTGGGAACACTATGTTTCTAGCCTGTCGTTCCAAGGTCATCTTACTACGACAGAAGTGTCTGAGGTGTGTGCTAATGTGTGGCTCGCCAAAGGTATTTGAAAGTTCGAAAACTAAACAACTTTTTAGCTCTTTTTTAGAAGCGACCTGGCCACAAATGATAGCTCAACGAAGTGGCTTATCACGTGGAAATGTATAGCAGTCAAGTACTCTAAACACATGTATAGAAATCCACACGACCACAGGGAGAACATAAAAACTCCAAATACACAGATATTAGGGTTGGGATAAAACCCACGACCTCCAGCATACCAGGCGAGGGAGTTGACATCTCACCAACACGGCACTCTATTCAGTTTTCAGGAAAAAGTTTCCCACTCCTGCTCTAAAACCCGATCTCCTTGGAATTTAACTTTTATTCACAAATAATATCAGTGTTTTCTACTTTTCGATTTAAAGCTTTCGTGACTGGAGGGATTCATATTCTTGGTTCTTTCGGTAAAGTCACGTAGAAGGGAAAAACAATAAAATAATAAAAAATAAAACAATAAAATGCTCACGACGTTTCGATTGCAACACAAGCGATCATCATCAGGTGTGAAAACCACAGCAATACTTTTTTTTCCCTTCTACGTGACTTTACCGAAAGAACCAAGAATATGTTTTCTACTTGTTATGTTATAAGGGCAGAGGTAAATATATAGCCAATACAGTTTAACTTCTCTCCTACTATATACAATATATATTTCAGTGGCCTCTAATTGATCCAAGAAAAGTCCCGTTCACATTGTGTCAGAAAAAGAAGTTGTATAAAATTTGAATCCTATTATTTTATTATAAAGTATGTCGTGATGTGGTTGCATATGAATGTCATAGAAATGAAGATTGTATTCTATCCATATTTATCTGTGGATAAGCACACATGGAAGTGGTCAAAGAGGGTGCTAAAGTTATACTAGATAGTAAGGTAAGTCACGTGGCAAATCCATTCTATGATATGTTTGTCGAAGACTGAAAGTGGGCGCCAAACTTATCTTAGTATCTACACATTAAAAACATGAATATCTATCTTCTTGGTTTTTTCGGTAAAGTCACGTAGAAGGGAAGTAATAAAATATTAAAATAAAACATAATAAAATAATTCTCACGACGTTTCGGCTACAACGCAAGCAGCCGTCTTCAGGTGAAGAATGAGTCACTGCCAAGCTAGGAGCTTATATATAAGCTGAGTTGGAGGTGGAAGAAGAGCGCCTTAACAAAATAATGTGCATATCAAGAGGAATTTAGCATATTCATGGGAAATGCGTAGGAGGTGGGCGGGGGGTTTCAAAGTCATATTATGCCCATGCATTATGCAGGATCAGCAGCACCAAAGGGAGGGGGCAGGGGGTAGCATTAACAAAGGGAGGGAATGTTAATAGTATGTAGAAGCAATGAAACATGTGAATGGGAGAACGGTGGCAGGAGACCCGCAGCGGAGCAAATAATGCATTCCCTTTGGAGAACACAAGATACACAGTTAATGCCAGTGAGTGGACTGCGGTCTGAAAGTCACCGTAAACGTGAACAACAATTAGTTAAGATCCGAAATGGTTTATTACGTCCTTCCAATATCTACACATTTTTTTAAAGGAATTTCCCAAATGTTTCGGAAAGTTTACCCGATTATCCACTTCACCAATGGACAAGAGCAGTTATTCTTTTGGAGATAAGCAATCAATAAGATCAGTCGATAAGATAAAATGGTCCCCCACATCAGAGCGGATGAGATAAGTTGCATGATGACCTCTTTATATAAATAATGAACTCATGTTTCTGAGCTGTTCGCACAGGCATTGAAAGCAAGTCTCTCTGTGCAAGCATAGGGCGGTACTCATCTCAGTTGGTGGTCTTAAGTACAGCAGTAGAAAATCCATATTCCTCATACTGGTTCTGCTTTCTCCATTGGACAATTGCGGTTGACTAACTAATAAGTGACACTTATTTTAATGATCCCACAATGACCCTACAATTATTTTGGGAGGAAGTCGACCTACATCTTTAATTGTAAATCAAGACCTTGTGAGTTTGAGTCAAACCCAGGCAAACCCTGAATAAAACCCACATAGTATTGCATTTTCTGACTTTCTGCATTGCATTGCATGTTCTGCCCTTACATCAATTAATTTGCTGAAAATATGTTCCCATTATGCAAATCGTATGCATATTTTTGATTCATGGATGCCTAAAAAACAGCAGATAATGATAAATGTTCTGCCCTGTAATAACTTGCTCATGCCACTACTGGTAGACGAGACTCCATATTGACAGAGTTCTTTGGACCCCTCTAGAGATTATTTTGGTCTACTTTTTTACTTTTCCATGCTGACTTACCGAGTGATTGTAGTAAACCCGTTAGAATGCAGATGGGACAGTGGTGAGGGCAATTTAAGAAACTTGCACCATTGTTTAACCTCCCACGCCAGGAAATGTAATTGAACTTGCGACCTATGGATTGAAGTCCAGTGTATCAACTATTACACCATAGCAGAATCCAAATAATATAACCCACCAAACAGCTGGCGAGCACACCCTGTTATGGTGACAGAAGGCCAAATATTGATAGGGGGCAGATGTTGCATAATACTGCTAAGGAACCCATACAGTCAGTGTAAGGTGACAGAAAGTGCTCTGGCATCAAAGTAGGGGACATTAAATTATCTTAATGTTTTAATTATGTGACCTAGGTCTACGAGAGGATTTTAGAGGTGATTAACCCAAATATGACATTGCATTTTGAAAGCTATATCTTTTGATACTTTATTGAAGAGAGTGAAGCTGAAGGTAAGGGAAGGTGGCACTGCGTTAATCATCCCTGAGTAACCTCATACCCTAACATATCATGAACAGGAAACCATACGTCTAGAAACTGGGTTTTTGGTGAATGCCTATGCACAATCTATGCATTAAAATATCTCCCCACTGCAGTCAAAATAACACACTCATGCATGCTTTTGTAACATCTGAGCCAAGCAGCAAACTTGCAACCTTTCCTGAATGCGTCAGAGGACCTGGCTTTTGTTAAACGCAGTGCTGCTTATCGGGTGAATATTATGTTTTTGTCATTTGATCCCCTGTGTTTTAAAGGAGTGGCCAAATATGAGGCTGATGCCGAGTTCAGCACTTCAGTGAGTCAGAGTTACATTCCTGGACCCTCACTTGAAGTAACATTCGCATGTTTTCTCACATGTTACCATTTCAGTCAAATCGACGTGTCTCCCTGCTCAAACACGCAATGTGGTGTGTGGTGGAGCTCATCTCCACTGCTAGCCCTGGGCTTGCTTGTTGTCACGTAAACAGAAGATGCCAATTCGTCACTAGTAAAGCACACCGGTGTTTTGGAGAGCCAAGCCACAACATTTACGATCTGAGTAGTTAGTTGTAATTATGGTACTGGCGAAACGTCGAACTCAAATTGTAAATGTTGTGGCTTGGCTCTCCAACACACCGGTGTGCTGTACTAGTCACGAATTGGCATGTTCTGTTTCGTGACAACTTTTACTAATTGGCTGTGTCGGGTGGTGGAGGGTTTAACGACACATTGATATATTTACGCGGTCTATGCTGTTAAATAGATAAGAGGTGGGCAAGGGGTGCAGAACCATGGGCACTCGTTAGACTTGCAACCTGAGCTCGACTCTGGCCACAACGATATATCAGTGGAAAAGTGATATCTGGACTGGTTTTGGGTGCGCCATTACCAACCCACACTGACCAGCATAGTGAAGTATGGTCATGCACTCCCATAACTGACACAATGTCATCCAGTAGTCAAGCAAGAATGGGCTGAACGTGATCATCATTATTTAGACAGTAATTCACCATTCATATACACAGCGGTCAAAATGCATGTTTTTAAGTCTCAATATGAAAGCTATTTATTAATCTTGGAGCCCATGTTCATTGCTATTTTCCCCTCTGTGAAAAATTGTAGTACAGTATAACAATAGGAACAGAAAAGTGTCGATATTGCGTATTGTCGTATACCAGCCCATTTTGACTACTGCTTATACATGGTAAGGAGTGTTATCTTGTCACTGTGATGAGAAAAGTTAAATCTAGAGCAACCAGCGGGTCTACAAGTGTATTTTCCAGTGTTGTCACCTAATTACATACAATCTGTAGTATTAGTAGAGTAATAGTATATTGTATTCAACCAGGAGATGAAATACCAACCCGTTGAAATGCATTACACATCAGAAAGCCGTTGGGGGAGGGAGTCATCTTTGTAGAAAGGGAGCTGTAATGGAACGTTACCTCTAATTTACACCGTGGCTTTACACAAATGCTGCACTTCAAGAACTCAAGCACAGATGTAACATATGGTACAGCAGTAATGAAGCTATATTTAAGGTCTTTTAAAAGAATACACAGCTAACAGATATTTTAAGAGCCTGTGCACAATAACCTATATCGTGTCCTAAATACAAATCATATTTCCTGAGCATCAATAAACGGCCTAGCATTGTCTTGTGGTGGACTGGTCAAGTCTTAAAGTATAATTCGAGTGCTACTCAACCCTTGTAGTGTTTAGATCTAAACAGCTATCTTTATTCACTACAGTAATTTTGCTGTGGCGGTTCCACCTGAAGACGGAGGCTTATGTTGCTTCCGAAACGTCGTGATTTAATTTAGTTGTTTTCATTTTAATTTATTATATTTTTTACCTACGTGACTTTACCGAACAAAACTAAAAGTAATATTCCTATTATCAACAAGCACCATTATTTCGAATAAATGTGGAGCAATTCGTAAGTGGCATCATATTAATCATATTATCCGCGGATTCGATCGTGCTTGAATTCGCCCAGAAAATGTTTACAGTTACATGTCAATTATCCTATTATCCACATTTAAGCAAAGATAAAGAGGATTAACCCAAAGGTATGGCAAATTAATCCTATATGTATTTTTGCAGCAAATCCGTCCTTTATTAATGATTATCTAAAGATTTGACCAAACTGAATTGACCCAGAAAGATTTGTTTTGAATATGCGTGAATAAACAGAGATAATGGAATGTACTCATAGTGCGCCCCATATTAGTGCAGATGAGAGCCATTTCACTGTGATATTTGAGACAATGGGATTAGCGCTGTAGTGTAATTCCAGGCTGTTCCCTGCCAGGATCACTGTATACCAGGATGTCATGTCAGGATGCTGTCAGTAGGGGTTCCTAAAAATGTATCAACTGACACCAGTGGCACAATGAGGTTGAGTAGTGAAAAGAGGGCAAATGTAAATATTTTTAAATTGCAAAAATAACCCCGACATTTTGTTGGAACAATGGAAACGCTGGGAGGGCCTGGTTTGGTTCAAACGCAGGCACTGCAATTATAAATAGCAACTTAAATTCAGATAAGATGTTTAGCCTGCTTAAAACAGTTTGGAGTCCTGTTAGTGAACGCCTATGCAGGTTAGTGTGATGGAAGCGTTATTCTTATTTTTAAAAAAGTCCTGTAATTTCCCCCTAAAAACTTACAATGTTCAATTGACAGTCAGCTAAGGTGGTTAGTGCTGGTTAGTGCTCAATATTAATGATGGTCTGAAGTCAACGGTGAATGTTCACATTAATACGGCTGTGGGCCAGACTCTCAGCGATGGACAAGTACTACTCACTTTCCACAAAGTGGTACAGTAAGCATTATTATACCGGCAAAAATAAAATAAAAAGGTCCATTATCCTGAATTGACAACAGCAATGATGCACACACTCAAGTCAAAGTAAAACTATCTCGCTGGTCAAACGAATGAAAAGTCAGAATACGTTATGCAAGCCACCCACTTTTATTCAGCACATGAAATTTTAGAAATTCTGGGGTAAACATTTTATTTTCGACTTTTGTGTGAAAAGTGTGTGCATTAAAAAACGTGTTTTCTACCTATTTTTCCTTATTGTAAGGCAGTATTCATGCAATGTTTGTTCAGTTGTGCCCGTGAACCACTGCCAACCCAATTCCTTAACTTTTGTGTATTTTTTTACCCCCGTTAGTGGCCATAGACATGAGCCAACGTAAATCCTCGGAAAAACACAGCAGAGTATGTGCGAACCTAAGACAGCTATTGAAAATCCAGACGGAAATCATGAAAGTTAAACGAGGACAAGAACAGGTTGTTGTGGAATGCTGAACTTGATAATGAATACAGTATTAGCATACCAAATTGCCTGAAGAACGTGTGTACTACCGGTTATGATATGTGGATGAGAATGGTGAAATGCACAACGACGAGTGGAGATATGCATGCTAAGAATTACATTGTAACAGAGTGCCACATGGATCAGGATACCTATGCAAGTTAAGAGACGTCATATTGATTGTGGGATTGGGAAGGATCAATATTGCAAGTAGGTATGATGGCCAGTGGTGGAGATTAACGATGGAGTGACAGCCGAATTAGATAACATGAAAGGGCGGGCGTCCGTCGTGGAGATGGAGTAATGAAATCAGCTCGTGTGCAAGAACTAGATGAATTGTTGCATCGCGAGAACGTGAGTCGTGATTTGGGGAGGCCTTAATCCAGCAGTGATGATGAGAATGTGGATAAAACAATACATAAATGGGAACTTGCATTAATGGGACGAAGAATACTTAATATAAACTATGAATGACTACAAAACAATACATTAACGCTTAGCACGGTTGGCTACGTACGGTGCGAGAGAAGTTTAACATACATACAATACGAGCGTTTCGGTACATGGACAATATCGATAACTTGTGCATGACTAACGGTAAGAAAGGCATACAAAAGTCAATTCAATAATTAACCAAATTAGTACTTGAGTCGACAGGCTAAATTAATGCTTCCTCGCACTCTGTGTCGTTTCATGACGATACTTAAACTAAATTAGTAATTTCACCAGATAAGACCAACCGAGTTTTTTGGCTCTAATTCAGAAGCGACCTGGCCACAAATTATATCTCAACAAAGTGGCTTATCATCATGTGGAAGTATATCGTAGCCAAATACTCTGAACGCATATTCATTCGAAATGTGGATGTAAGACACAGGAGAACCCGGAAAAAACCCCACGCGACCACGGGGAGAGAGACGCAAACTCCAAATACGCAGACACCAGGGGGGGGGGGTCGGATTTGAAACCACGACCTCCTGCATACCAGGAGAGGTAGTTAACATCTCTGCACCACGATGGTCAGTGTAGATTGGTAAAGACGGGAGGAACGTGTCCATCATAGCACAGGCAATGGGTGTTTGCTGCAGCGTGGTCTCTGCTGCCCCACTAAGTAGCCCTTGCAGCCGTCAATAGTTCAACACAACACCTGCTTTATGCGTTGCGCTGGTCACACATCCCAGCTAAATCATCCACATCTTGCGACATCTGACGAGCTCCGTGTGATGCGGTGTATGTGTAGTGGGTTCAATTTAGGTACATATGTAAACAAGTCGATCAATGGGATATAAGCGACCTTACGCGGCGAACGAAACAATGCACGATCGAATGAATCAATTAATCTTGATTTGAAGCACAAGGCAGCAGAACATCGCGATTTTCACCTGAAGACGGGCGCCTGTGTTGCGTTCGAAACGTCGTGGTTTATTTTGTTTTATTTCTACCTACGCGACTGTAATCTCACCCAAAGTTCGGCGCCGCAGTCAGCGCTGCACAGCTGCTCCATCGCGTCCTTTGTCGGGTCTCGTCTCTCGTTGTGTGCGAGCGAGAGAGCGAGTGGCGGGGATGGTGATGTGTGGTCGCTCTCACGCCGCCTCCAGAAATCCGCGGAAGCGACGACGACGGCGGCGGTGGCAGTCGCCCACTCGCACCGCTCGGAGGATTCAGCTTCACCAATTGGAGGGGGGGGATGTTGGGGGGGGGATTTGGGGGGGGGGGATGTTGAGGGGGATGTTGGGGGGGGGGATGGTGGGGGGGGGATGTTGGGGGGGGGGGATGGTGGGGGGGGGGATGTTGGGGGGGGGTGTTGGGGGGGGGTGTTGGGGGGGGATGGTGGGGGGGGGATGTTGGGGGGGGATGTTGGGGGGGGGGATGTTGAGGGGGATGTTGGGGGGGGGGATGGTGGGGGGGGATGTTGGGGGGGGGATTTGGGGGGGGGGATGTTGAGGGGGATGTTGGGGGGGGGGATGGTGGGGGGGGATGTTGGGGGGGGGGGATGGTGGGGGGGGGATGTTGGGGGGGGGTGTTGGGGGGGGGTGTTGGGGGGGGATGGTGGGGGGGGGATGTTGGGGGGGGATGTTGGGGGGGGATGTTGGGGGGGGATTTTGGGGGGGGGGATTTTGGGGGGGGGGGATGTTGGGGGGGGGGATGTTGAGGGGGATGTTGGGGGGGGGTATGGTGGGGGGGGGGTGTTGGGGGGGGGGATGGTGGGGGGGGGGGATGGTGGGGGGGGGGATGTTGGGGGGGGGATTTGGGGGGGGATATTTTGGGGGGGGATGTTGGGGGGGGATTTTGGGGGGGGGAGATGTTGGGGGGGGGGATGTTGAGGGGGATGTTGGGGGGGGGATGGTGGGGGGGGGATGTTGGGGGGGGGGATGGTGGGGGGGGGATGTTGGGGGGGGGTGTTGGGGGGAGATGTTGGGGGGGGATGTTGGGGGGGGATTTTGGGGGGGGGGGATGTTGGGGGGGGGATGTTGAGGGGGATGTTGGGGGGGGGGATGGTGGGGGGGGGATGTTGGGGGGGGGGGATGGTGGGGGGGGATGTTGGGGGGGGGTGTTGGGGGGGGAATGTTGGGGGGGGGTGTTGGGGGGGGGGATGTTGGGGGGGGGATGTTGGGGGGGGGATGTTGGGGGGGGATGTTGGGGGGGGGGATGTTGGGTTGCTGCTGGCGCCACGTGAACGCGTGGGGTGCTGTCGGGGCTGCGGTGGCGTTCAGTGCGTTGCGCTGCGCAGCGAAGCCGGCGAGCCGAGTTCGATTCCCGCTCACGGCCACCAATACGGATGACGATTGTCTTGAACCGGTCCTGGGCCCCCTCCCCATCGGTCTGACTCGGCCTCAAATGGAGTAGTAACCTGGTGCGCGGTGCGTGAACGGCGTGGTGCTGGCCACTCCACCCCCTTCCGTGTGCTGTTCCAGCCTTCATAGGTGCTCGGTAACAGCACTTTCCCCAATAGTATGTTAAGGCTACACGGGGGATCTGTGTCTTTGCTGCCTTGATTGTAATTTATTCTGGGCGTTGTGTGTGCACTGCGTATGGATGTGGGACTCTTTTTGCCAGTATCATGATGATGAAAATGGAAAACATTTTACCCTTTCTGGCAATAATACAGTTGTTAAGATGCTCAAACACCAAATGGACATCTATTGTTAACTTTACAAAGCAGTGAATCATCTTGGCCCAGCCTACATCATTGACATGCACCCATATGCCCCCTAAAGGTCCCCTAAGATCTGGAGATATTCTCTGCATTCCCAGGTCGAGGTTTCGGTCTATGGGTGACAGAGCCCCCAGGATGTGGGACGCTCTTTCGCGAAATATCAGGAATCTCTAAGTCTGTGGACATTTTTAAAATACGCCATAAAACCCATTTACAGTATACGTTTCCGCTTATTAAACTTTTACTTCATTTCGTAAATTATTCTTAAAATGTATTTATAATATTAATTTATGCTGAGTGTCTGCTGCTGTGTCCTGTCCAGCACTTTGAGATCCTTGATGAAAAGGTCGATATAAATGTAATTATTATGAGTATGAAGTCTGATTTAACTACACATGCTTGTGGTAAAGCATGAAAACAAATATGCTTTGATGATATTATGCATCGTCCTTGAAACTGATCGGGCCACACCACCACCCAGGCTGAAATCCAAGAAACCATTCTGGATGCGCGCCTCCGCCCAAGCCAACAAGGGCGCAAACAATAACATCGGCACTCTCTGCACGGAATCGTAGGCGGCTATGGATGTGGCAAACAAACACCTCACTGAGGACCCGACAGTAAAAGTAACGAGATTCTCTCTACCACGACAACTTAAGAACCTCGCTAAGAGATTCTCGAAAGTAACATGGGAGACACACGTACACCTACAAATGAAAGAAAAAAGAATTGCTGTACTGCGACTGGTGAAATCCAAACCATAAAAAGCATTATTCTTTGGTTCTTTCGGTAAAGTCACGTATAAAGATACAATATTAAATTAAATACTAGCATACGACGTTTCGATTGCAACACAAGCAATCATCATCCATGAGTGGAAACGGTGAGTGGCAATGTGTAAAAAGCTTGGTACGGTACGAAAGCTTGAAAAAAAATTCAAGATTTCGTACCGTACCACTCATCGTGCTACTCATTGACATGCTAATTTCTATAACCCCTCTCTCCCCGCCCCCGCCCCCCTTTCTCTATTTAAGGCCTCGACACAGAGGCGTAGTTTTTCTTTGTGCCTATGTTTGCTCTCTCTCTATGTATCTCTGTGATATCTGTCTGCTTATATGTCTGTCTATGTTTCTGGTTCTGTGTTTAATCTCTCTCTCAAATGTAGCATTCTCAGGAAGAACGTAATTAACCAGATAGGGTGTTGACTGTTATGTTATCCGACTCTCTGTTGTATTACATTACATTTCTAAGTATACTAGATTTGTGTTTCTATTTAATTTATACCTGATGATGATTGCTTGTGTTGCAATCGAAACGTCGTATGCTAGTATTTAATTTATTATTTTATCTTTATACGTGACTTTACCGAAAGAACCAAAGAATAATTCCTGCAGTCACGAAAGCTCCAAATTAAGCATAAAAAGCATCTCCAACTAACGCGCCATCCGTGCATATACTGGCGGTGCCGCTGCGATCCAAACAGCGTCTTCTGCTTCCTTGGATTGTTTGAAAAAATACAGAGTGCTTTAAAGCAATGTTAACACTTCTGAGAATTTGCAACGACACCACAAGAAATGTGATGCCTCCGGGCTCTGGAGACCACCTGGAGAAGATTCCAGGCACGTGTTGACAACGATGGCGAACAAGTAGAGATTATTTGACTTTTTGAAGCTATTAACATACATTTGTTATCATGTTACAGTGTATTATCCGTTCTAGATTTGAAGCTTTCGTGACTGCAAGGATTAATACTCTTAGGTTTTTTCGGTAAAGTCACGTAGGTAAAAAAATTCATAATAATAAAATAATAATAAATGAAAATAACTAAATTAAATCACGACGTTTCGGAAGCAACACGGAGGATGATGGAGGCTTGTGTTGCTTCCGAAACGTCGTGATTTAATACAGTTATTTCCATTTATTATTATTATTTAAAATTTACCTACGTGACTTTACCGAGAAATACTAAGAGTATGTATTATCCGTTCTTTTCCCATTAAAAGCGATAGTCCCATATCAATATGAAAAAATTTTGAAGCACCCTGTATACAGAATTCAACTATAAACACGTTTCAGAACTGTTGCTTTGTCACCATAAAAATGTAAAAATACAGCATATGTGCGTATGTGTGAGTAGCGTCATGTTAATGTTTTCATCAATGCCAACATACACCACAATCACTTTCCCATGCCAGATTCTAAGGCTGTATTACAGACGCGACACCTGAACGCATAGATCTTGCTCTTGCAGTATCCCAACATCTGGGTGACACTCAAATACCTGTCTCGGTAGCCTGCCTTCCTGTATCCCGGACACATGCCTCCCAGATCGCAAGCTGCAACCTCCTATTCCTTATGAAACTACTGCTATTTTGCCACATTCTCTTCCAAACCTCCAAGTTTTTACCACAATCCCAAATTAAATGTACTGTCCTCCACATTTATATACCCAAAATTAATACGCTTATTCTATCTGCATGTTTAGGATGCATATTTGTTCGGTTGTTTATTGAGGTGTTTAGTTTGTTAAAATCACACGAGGAATTGCAGAAACTTGTTAAAGCAATGCAAAAACGCCTATAGTAACCTTTCTCAATTCAAAAACTTTAATCATGTTCTTCATTACTCACCAATTGACCTTTAGGCCTGCGCTCAGCAACTGTTTAAAATATAATCCTCATGTCTTTGGAATTACAGAACAAATCACGACACCGCTGCTCGCCGCAAACACAAATTAAAAGGTGTGTGAAGTCGAGAGAGTGGAATGAGTCACTGCATCTTGCCCCGAGGATGTAAAACGACAAAAACTGTGAATCAGAATGCAAAAACACAGGTTGTTAGGAAAGTTTTCGGTGTGGTGGTGGTGGTCAATGTACCCCTATAATCCAGTGACAGGTTAGATTGGTGACTCATACGTGGATGAGAGCCACGAAGATTGTCGTACGATACTCTCACTGCCTGGAAAACAAGTTTGTGCCTGCAAGTGATAACACAGGAAATTAGTTTCAAATAGGCAACATTTTTCAGGCTCTTAGGCAAGAAGCCATTCTCAGAATAGGGATGGTCAGATTTATTGAAAACAATTTACTGTAATTCATAAATTAATAATACAAAATATGCTTGCTTCCCTATAATAACTGCGATGATGTATCACCAGTCACTTGCATTCACAAGATCCTCACAAGACAATCTCCACTCCCCAAACACCACTTTCCTGATACCACTCATACACAGCACTAATTTGACACTCACCAGTCACCATGCACCAAACATTCATCAGATACCACTCACTTGACACTTCACACACTCATCACTCGCCTAATACATACTCGCATGACACTCCCTCCCCGTCTAACATTAACCTAACACTTAATCAACAGACACTCAAAACGACTCTCCTGACACTCACCAATCACCTTACATCATTCACAATCACTGCTCATTACCTGACACTCACCACTCATCTGATACCACTTACCAGACACCAAGGTTGAAATAATGTAAACTATACGTTCTGTCCATCTATTCTATTTTTGTTCTTGCCATTTATCAAAGTTGTATCCCAAGTGTGCTATTGGCGTCATTCGAATATCTCGCAGCCATTCGTGCGAGTGAAGGGCATAGCATGATATTTGTTGCTATGTTGTATTCTTTATATATGTTCAAAAAGCCATAGACGAGTCCTCGTAAGCAGGTTCACAAAGCTGCCCGAGATCCCTTCAAGTGCCTTGGTTCGAGCAGGAGGGGGCAGCACTTTACCACCCACCCCACCACAAAAACGGTTAAATCGATGTTGTAATCCTCAGAAGTAAAATAACGCCAAATTAAACAAATTGCCCCATTTAATGTGATAGGGTTTTGTTGTGCAGTCATTAGTGACTGGGCTGAAACCATCAAATCACGACATTTGAGAGCCCAGTTTAATCGTGGATTCGAACTCAGAAATAACACTGGTCAACACACTTTTTCTAGCATAAGGTATTCCAA
Organism: Lethenteron reissneri; assembly: GCF_015708825.2. NCBI lineage: Eukaryota > Metazoa > Chordata > Hyperoartia > Petromyzontiformes > Petromyzontidae > Lethenteron > Lethenteron reissneri. Next base: position 5,442,299 of record NC_083822.1, read on the forward strand.
CGGTTTTAAGGTAATTTTGGGGTGCTGATTCCAAATCTGGCATCAGTTTTTATCTACCACATCAGGTTTTTGAGATATCAAATATTGCATTTTCAATAAAAACTGCAGAAGAAAAATATAAAATAAATGTGGATATCTACATAAAATATTATTATAAACACACTATCCTAAAAATACAGCACCATATTTTAACACTAAAGCAGTCACTGACTCGCAACAACTTGCAATCATAAGTGACAGAGTTAATTTCGGGTAAAATCAATGAAAATGGGGTATAAATCTGAGATCAGATTTGGAATCAGCACCCTGAAATTAGTCTGAAACAGCTGCAAAAGTCCAGGCCAGAAAAAAATGTTTTTTATTTGTTGACCAGTGTAATCAGTGTCAGCTCAGCTTCTGACTTCTGAACCATCGGGTAACGTCTTGAATTTCGTCTTAATATGTAAAATCTATTTAGTCAGTTAAAACCTTTCTTTCAAGGTTTTAACCATAAAATTGAGATGGGTGCTGCAGCCCATTTAATTTCTCAATCAATATTTTTTCAGGCCACTGCCAAATGAAGACGTTACAGAACCTCACCTTTACTGTACCTACTCATTTTCTCATTGACATGTTACACTGGACATGCGCATGAGCACACCAAATAAATAAACATACATTATGTGAAACGTTAGCGTCGTCTTGAATACTATAAGTAACAATAAATAAGACGTCAATTCGCCTCCCATCTGGAATGTCAAAAAAAATTGACTTTTTTCTCATGAGTAACAGATGTGGGAAGGTGGCGTATTGTTTTTAATAGTTTTTGTTGTTTATTTATTTATTACTTAGTAGCAATGCCATTATATAACAATGCCAATTTAACAACTGGCCATCCGAAAATTTAAAAAAAGTCATCTCCAGCTCTTATTATCCACTCTGGTCCCTCTTTTCGATAAAGGGCCATTGCCTGTAACGTCGCCTATTGTTTCCTTGTGGTAGTATTATTTGCGAATGTTAATTGTGCTTGTGCACCACTACCAATGCAGCATCAGTACATGTCATTTTGTAAATGTGGGTTTAAATTTCAATTTAAAGCTTTCGTGAGTGCAGGGATTCATATCACGTAGAAGGGAAATAATAAAATAATAAAAAGAAAACATAATAAAATAATAAACTAAAATACATTAAACAATTAAATTCTCACGACGTTTCGGCCACATCGCAAGCATTAGGACGCTGTCTTTCCGACAGCTCTGTTCTTCACCTGAGGGCGGCTGCTTGCGTTGTGGCCGAAACGTCGTGAGAATTTTATTATGTAAAATTTGTATTATTTTATTACTTCCATTCTACGTGACTTTACAGAAACAACCAAGAAAAATGTGGGTTTACTCTCCAACACACCGGTGTGCTGGAGTAGTAACTAATTGTAACATTTTAAATCACGACGTTTCGGGAGCAACACAAGCGTCCTTCATCGGGTGGGGACAGCCACAGCGAGAGACCTATCACTGGTGGATGCCTTCTTTGTTGTTTTGTTTACGTTTTGTTTAAGCATACCGAGTCAACCCGTATTCTTGTACAGGGAAATTGATTTTGCAGGTCCATACGACGTACAGCCGTTTCAAGTCTATGGCTGCAGGGTTTTGGTGGTCCATGTTGTCGTTTATTGTAAAAATGCCATCACAGTTCCTATGATCAAAGTTTCATTGCTTTCATGGCTTTATTTTGGTGATTTCGAAAAGTTTTTTGGTTTGGCCATGTTTGTTTACTGTAGTACGGAGTAAGACTGATGGCCTTAATCTAAGTTGTCTTGTGGTTGTTGTTGTTTGACTTGCATCCCACTGGGATTTTTGCAGCGTTGGTGTACGGTGTTTTTTCTGCAATATTTTGCTGTTTTTTCTTGGATTTTCTGTTTGCACATAGTCACATATTCACTTTAAGATGTTTTCTTGTTCATGTTTTTGTTTGTTGCGGTTGCACCCGATTCAAGAGCTGAATTGCTCACAGGACTATACCAAATAGATTAACTTGAACTTGAATGCTGGCAAAAAAGATGTGTTGTCTATTTGTGTTTCTCCCTTGTGATCGGACTTTGTAGGATTAACGTTGAGATTAATAAGGGGGCACGGGGTGACCAATAAGGTCTGAATTGGTCTGCAATAAGGCAGGGCACTGATAAGGGGTTGGCAGGAATGTTTACGTGACAATCATTTCTAATTGGCCGTGTCGGGCGAGGCAGCGTGTTTAACGACACATTTACATTGACGCGATTCTAACGCAAAATTAACAGCAACAAAAATAAAAAAAATGTTCGTGACTGCACGGATTCATATTCTTGGTTCTTTCGGTTAAGTCACGAAGGGAAAGAACCAAGAATAACAAAAAAATAACTTAATTCCGGACTATAAGGCTCGCGAAAAGCCGACCACGCGCCTTTCAACTCGCGACTTTGCCCCGCCCCTTTTCTCATTAGCATAAGTCCGTGACGTCACGTCCGGCGACTCGTAACCCCGCCTCCTCGGTGACGTCACGCGCGACCTTCGACCCTGGGCGGGCGCGTCTTTCGTCTTTCAAATGGCGACCGTAGAGGAGCTGAGAAGCGGTAACGCAGTTTGCCGGGAGGGAGGGAAGGAGGGAAGGGTTTTTATATTTGTGCGTTGTGTGGACACCCACCACCAGCACCAGCAGCACACCACTCGGTTGTTTAAATCGCGCTGTCAACAAAGGGCGAGCGACGCGTTGCGCGAGCGAGAAGGCGGCGTCGCTTCGCTCGGTTACCACGGCAACGTGGCCACTGTAGCCGTCCACGCATCTGGATGTCTCCTGATGATGCCAGCTATAATTAGCGGCGAAACGTCGAACTCGCATTGTAAATGTTGTGGATGTACTCTCCAACGCGCACTGGTGTGCTGCTGTAACTGCTCATGAATTGCCGTGTTCTGTTTACGTGACAAACCTCACTAATTGGCTGTCGGGTGGTGGAGGGTTTGACGGCAATATTTGTATTTACGCGATCGAACTGTTGTTGTTTTTCATATTAATCGGGCATGGTCAATCCGCTACTGGTTGAAGGCATTTCGGCCTCTATCACTGCTATGATCACTGTTACATTGCTTTTATGGCTTTATTTTGGTGATTTCGAAAACTTTTTTGGTTTGGCCATGTTTGTTGTAGTACGGAGTTAGACTGATGGTATTAATCTAAGTTGTCTTGTGGTTGTTGTTTGACTTGCACACAACGTTGGTGTACGGTGCTTTTTTATGGAAGATTTTTTCTGGATTTTTCTGTTTGCGCATAGTCACTTTAAGATGTTTTCTTGTTCTTGTTTTTTGTTTGTTGGCATAGCCCTGTGACCTGAATGGCTCACAGGGCTATACCAAATAAATTAAACTGAAACTGAAAACTGCCTCCGCGATACAACAATCTACGTAGCATTCGCACACGAGATGATGTTTTCTCTCCCATCTCTGCTCTGGACGTCCACTGGGACGCGTTTTCTCCTTTGGCTGCGAGTTTGTTTTTAGTCTCGGCCGTTCATTGTGACGTGTCCTGTCCAAGCCCACTTTACTAGACATGCAATTACGATGTGCTTAACATTCGTACGCCCTCCAGTCCATGTGTTTTTGTTTATGAAATTGTCAGTGTCCCAAGCATACACCTCTGCTCATGTATGCGTATAAAGGGTATGCTTTGCACGGTGATGTCCGTGCCACACAAGTCACATAAATCGAAAATTGTGTAAACATATGCAGTAGTAGTGCACTGAAATTTCGCAAATAACCTTATTGATAGTCGTAGATAAAACCATTCTACTTAGACGAAAATATATGGCGTTAGAATAGGCAAGTAGCAAAGTAATATGAACGTACAGTATTGGCAAGTGAAGCGATGGTGAAGTGTGTGCTTTCCACCACGCTACGAACCCAGCCACCTGAGCTCGATGTGTGTTACAGTATTTGAACAAGACCCAGGTCCTCCTACCCCTTAACCAACCCACAGTCTGCCCAGCGTGTATTATGTAGGGAGTCCATCTAGCAGTGGATTTACAATGGGGAAGATTTTTTAAAAACCGTTAAATTGTAAAGAAAATGTTGCTTGGTCAAGACATGTTGCTCAAAAGGATGAAGCCAAGGTCAAGAATAGTTACGGATTGTCAGCCAAGGTGTGCAACACGTCAGAACGAGGCGGAGCGATTAAATTAACGCGCGTGCTGGTGCGATGTGATCAGTCCAGCAGTGAGTTGGTCATGGCTGATGATGATTATGACTGTAGCCAAGATTTTGACCAATTGTATTTGCGCTACCAGCGGTGCGAGAATCTCTGGAGCGGCGGGGGGTCCTGGCCGCGACCAGGGCCCGCTTGCGCGCGGAGGTGTTCACGAGCCTCGCGGAGCCTGAGACTGCGCGACCACCGCTCCCGCATGAGAACCTCCTGCTCAACGAGCTCATCCATGAGTATCTGAGCTACAACCAGTACAACTACACGGCCGGAGTGCTCGTCACCGGTAACGCTGTCGCTTTACACGATTATAGTGCATTGCAATTAAAGTTTTTTTTTTTTATGTAAAGGTGAATCCCTGCAATTTCTAGCTCACACGGAAGGGCCTAGAGGGAGCTCTAGAGACCACTATAGAGGGTAGTTTGGCCTTAAATTCCATGATGGTCAGAGATCTTGGAAGAGGTGGGAGTACACACACTTTACCCCACCGCGCACGATCTGGATATCCACAAACGGTGGTGTACCCATGTATACTGCTGAGTGGACAGGGGTATGGACATTTAAGAACCTGGCCCATTGTATCAATTGCCGAACCTGGAGATCGAATTAGCGACCGGTAGATTGCAGATGCTTGGTTTGGCTGTATAGGAATTGAACCCTGTTTCTTACAAATTAACTACGTACCTCCACTGGTCCAAACTATGCACTGGACAATAGCTATCCAATACAATAATCTGTACATGTAAAATCTGTATGTACATATTTTTGTATGCAGGCAGCTTTCTCCAGAAAATTCTTCCTAGACCACTCAAACAATTTAAATGATAGTTTATAATGTCCATGATGGAGTAATGGAATGAGCTGCCCTCCAGTGATTAATATATTCCCTTGTCCAATTGTAGCCTGAAAACTACCCAAAAATATTTTTTGTTAAATGTATCGATTATTTGAAGAGGTCATTGATTTAAGTTCAACATAGCAGTACTGTTGTTGCCACCAAAAAACGTATTTGCTCTGCTAAATCCCACAGCTGTGACAGTCGTTTATCTGATCTAAGAGATGTGCTAATACTTGTGTAGTGTCAACGAATCAGAGACAGAGTTTCTCGGAGGCACTTTCTTTATTAACAACTTTCACGGTCTCGTCTGCACACTCTCCACAGTAGCTCAGCCTAGCCTGTATATTACAATAGCCGTCTAACACTGACGGCGCTGACTGAGATAGCCAACTACTATCCTTCATGTTGCGCAATGTCTAGCGGAGACGTTTAGCGACGACGGTGACCAGACGACAGCAACGACGAGACAAGTCCATTCCCAGAACCGGCAGCCTCGAGCTCCTGCTCTCGACTCCTTTTATGCTCCCAACGCGGCCTGGCTCCGCCCTGACCGCGCCTCCATTCTCGAACCCACCAGCAGGTTCCAGGGGCATGCAGACGGGGTCCTCCGTGATCCTTGCCCCAGTTCCTCCACTCTGCCCACACACCGTGCTCACGCCCTCACCGGCGTGTGTGCTGTCTGTCCACCACAGTTGCCGCTGCTGTCCACCAGCCAGCGCTATTGCACTACACTTGCATCCAACAATCTGGATTTGTGTCTTCCCATCTGTATATATCTGTGGCTGTTTGTGTGCAAGTTTCTTCGAGTCAAAAGTGTCTACCTGCTCAATGTTCAGGCAGTGTAATTGTTTGCTTGAGATAATGCAGCTCTGCTTCAGTTTATTCATATGTTTTTTTCTGCAGAGGCAGGACAGCCAGATACAAGACTGGAACGTGATTTTCTTGCACGGGAGCTGCATGTGTTGGAGGAGCCATCTGCACGCTCTGTGTAAGCCCTCAACCCTCTGCCTCTATTCCCTAACCTTTGTATGGCTCAAAGAATACAAAGGCACGTGTTAGACCACAACATTTCAGAGATTCTGAATTAATGTTCATGTCTAAATCATGCACTGGATTTCCCAGTTAGCTGATACCTCTTATTGGGCTCAGAGTCGTCACGAAAGGGGCCATCCATTTAGTACGTACACATGGAGGGGGGGTTAACCCAAATGCGTACGCTTGCGTCTGACAATGTACGTACGCATAGGAAACGGTGGGGGGGGGGGGGGGGGTTGTAAAGCCTCGATAATAATTTGTCTACATTGGCCTTCAAATTAGTTAGAGTCCGGCGGTGGACTATCTGTTTGCTTAAACACATTAATATTATTCATCCTTGATCGTTTCTGCGTGGATTAAACATCGGCCGTTCTATAGGATTCGGGGGGCGGGCGGGTGCGTCAAGCGTACGTACGCAGGTGGAGGGGGTGTAAAAAGTATGCGTGCGTACGGAGAGGGGGGGGAGGTGTCAAATTTTTACAGATTGTTGCGTACCTACTAAATGTATGGCCCCAAACTGGAATTGTCCACGAGCACCTAATCATGAACATTCATATCCACTAGGGGGCGATCCAATATCGTTTGTGGTTTGCACAAGACTTGTCTGAATTTTACGAGAATGCTATTTTATTCTCACCCAATGCACTAATCATTTAAATTGTCAATACAATCATTATTCCATATAAGTGGTTCAAATATATTGAGACATTACGAAATAACATACGTGCTATGTTACTTATTTTTTTTCAAATAACTGCTAAATTTGGGATTTATTCACTCGTCTATTTTGAATGTTAATTAGAGTCCTAGCAGTCCCTTTTACGATGTCTATCATTTATAATTCTACATTTGTTATTATTTTTAAATAGTTACAGCATGACTGTATAACTCATGTACTCTTCAATACTGTGTCATCATTAAAGGTTTTTGGGATTTGTGAAACAATTATGCACATCGATCTTTGCTTCCCTATTTCCTCTCTCATTATCTCAGGTCTTCTTTGTACAATCAACACTTAATGGCGTCTCATCTAAATTGAAATATGATACTGTATTGATTAATATGGGCATGAATTGCAATGCATGAGTATAAAAGACTTAATACAATGTTTGTATACACTTGTATTTAGGTGGTTTATGTTGATCCACATTTATTGTATCTTTTAATACCTTTTAGCAAAAAACTTGTACTGTATTTCTAGCAACATAAACTTGTTTTTAAATCCAGGTGAGTGGCACTGTTCCAAAGGACTTGACTCAATGGAAGCTTCCAGGTTCAAATCCTGTTGTAGGTTAATTTCCTAAAATATTTCAAAATTTCAATTTTCGTTCTTTTATGGAATGGCTGGCCGCCACCATAGAAATTTCCACTACTATTCCTGAGTGATCAGTGGAGATGAGCACATCATCCTAGCTTTTGTGAACATGAAGACAGTTTGGCTTTGAAAAGTTTATCAACTTGTAAATGTATGTTTTTGTTTACAACTTTTCGACATATCATTAGCATAATATATCAACATGATATTAAGTTAGTTATAGTGTTAATACTGGTTGTGGTGGTGACTTTTGGTATGTGTGTGTGTATGTGTGTTTTTATTACAGCCCCCTGCTGTATGGCATGTTGGCTCATTTTATGTCACGGGGGGCAGGGGTCAATGCATCACGAGGTGTGCCCATGCCGGGAGGCTCGAGGGGTTTGCAAAGGGCTCCCTCTCCAAGCCGAGTCCCACAAAACATAGCTACTGCTGGGGACACAGGTGAGGGTATTTTTGAGACGAACTGCAATTGGTAGGGGCCAGAGCTGCTCAAATGACATTTATACTGTATAGGAAAATGTTGTGGTTTTTTTCAGTTATAACCAACTATATCTGTGGTAAATTGCATTTTTTTAGCCCTTCTAGAACATCATTAGAATTTACATCAGTCATTGTCACGAACATCTATGTGTATACAATAATGAAATACAATGATTAGCACGGTTGGCTACATACTGTGCAAAAGAAGTTCAACAAATCCAATAAAACGTGCACTAAACACTAGGAGACACTGGATTAAAATGATTGCATCTGAATGGTTTAAAAATTATATAAACGATAACAATACAGGCTACAACATTGGCAATGCCAGATGAACTTGGGTACCAGGTGTTGTGATGGACAACCCCTTTACTATCAACCATTTAAATGTTAGATGTGCCATACTTAAGTTGTTTTTTGTAAAAAAATTCCCTGGATAATCCCTTGAGATGAAACTTGTCTTGAGTGTCCAGGGTTTCAATTGGTACATGGAAAGCATGCAATGACATGCCATACAAAAAAATAAAATCTACAACATACAATATACTTTTGTACAATGTTAACTCAAACACATTTGTGTCAAGAACAGGGACAAGACAGCCAAAGCAGCATGCATGAACATCACGTAGAAATTAGTATATATGTGATAAAGAATATAAACAAAAATCATCTTGTTGTGAATTGTAAATTTGCATCCTTAAATATGGCATTGTCGTTCTTTAATGCATTTCCATCTCTTATTTATTTGCTCATCATCTCTCTGTATGCAGGTGTGGAGGAGCCTGCAATGACGCAGTTTGTGGTTCGTGGAGGTTACAGGTGATGAGGGCTCCTGTCCCCCATATGAAGTTCATATGCGCTGAATGAAATACGCATTTTTGTACATGCATGACTTATTACATTAACAGTACAATTCAATGTCACTGGAATTATGAAATAAGTACAATAAAATTGATATTTAATAAGGAAACCTCAGTTGTTTATCCATCTGATTGTATTGGTTTGGATGTATATGGGTAGTGTACAGTCTGCTTTTATCAAGATTTTTCAAGAGTGTTCTGAATTGGCATCTTTGGTGTTGTGTGTGGGAGGACATTGAAGTGCCTCGTGTAAACTCAATCATACGAGGAAAATAACTCAAAAGGTCCACACAAATTAGTTAATAAACCTACTGCTATATGCCCACCTACCGCACTTGCAGCCCTCGTGATTGGAAATTCGCAGGACATCGTGCTCTGTGATCTACAAACCCTATCTCTGCTGTTTTACAAGCATACACCACCATGCTTGAACAAGGCATCTAGGTAACATTCCTGCGGAGGGAGCTGGTAGGAACGTTGGGTTGCTCGGTCAATGGCCATGGTCAATGGCAGCGTGGTGTATTCCGCAAATATGCCCGACTGAGGGCGGGCACAAGCCGGCGTGAGTAGGTTAAACGTTGAGTTATATAAGGGCACCACGGGGTGACCAGACCCTCCCCACCAAGCCCCACCCTCCCCAGCCAGCCCTTCCCCACCCAGCCCCACCCAGCCCCTCCCTGCACGACGGACGGACACAATAATCCCCTGTGGGCTGGTGTAACCTGGCGGTTCCTACCAGTATTATGTGTTATAGTCTCTAGACTAATTTTCAATAGCATCTTGCTTTGGCAAGTTTTGTCATTTGTTTCCATGTAATAATTCCAAGTGCCCATAGCATCCTCATAGATATAAAATAGCATATACTTTGTGCGCCCCATTTGATTCTTATGATGGAGCACTGAACTCAATTACACAACTTGTTAGAAACCTACTTGCTGTACTACTTTATATGATGATTTTTATCACTAGGCAGGTGCCTGAAAAGTGCTAAAAGTACAAAAAAGTTATGAAGCGCCTTTCACGTGTGGGCGTTTCAGTGCATTTTTGCACGGTTTATGAACACATCAAAAGTCAATGGATTAGACAAACATTTTCTAAGTTTGGCACACAATGCATTGTGGTATTGATAAAAGACAGCTTGTTTTTACCGAATCCACATCTGCCACATCTTACATTCTTTGGTGGCTGAGTCACCCACATGCAGTGCACCAAGATACCTTTAGAGGGTAGCACAGCAAGGATATTGCTAACAATGAGCGTTCTTTGCGCTCAACAATGCCGCTACATTTCTAATGTGATATTTTCCTGGTTGCTCTAGTTTCTGGCCAAATGTAAGAATTCTAAAAAAACGGAGTCCACCAAAGAATCAAATTGAACATCCATATTGAGATTCAGTGAGACCCCTGAGTGAATAGGGTTTATTGGCATTTTTTAAAAGCACATACAGTAGTAGTGCTCTTTCTACCCTGCCAATCCCAGAGAGTACATTAAAACGCTTCGTATCGGAGAAATATTCGGCAATATTTCAATATTTGAAAATAAACTATGTTTAATAAACTATGTTTATTTTACCAGGTAAGGCCCACTGAGCTATATTGCTCTTTTTCAGAAGCGACCTGGTCACATGATAGCTCAACGAAGTGGCTTATCACGTGGACATTTATAGCAGCCAAATACTCAGAAATGTGAAACCTGTTCTCACAGAATATGCTAAAGCTTGATAGTGTTGAACGATTCCTTTGTGATGTGACATTCACGAGACTGGACAGAAACGAGGTCAAATAGGGTTTTAGCAGTAAGGAAGAAAGCAAATGTCGGCTAAGCGACGAAACTGAAAAAATCGACCAAGCTATGCACCTATGTTACCTGCAAGGTGTGGCAATGACATCGGCCTGTGATAAACCCTGCTTCCTCGTGACCACGCCCCATACCTCAGCATGCCCTTACATGGCTCGCGTTCTCAAACAGCTGATGTCACCCGTTCGCACATTGGCTCTTTGGCTTTTTCGTGTGCCGCGTGTGGGCGTGGCTTTGAATGAGCGCATTCTTAAGGCTGGATTTAGCCACGCTGCCCCTCAAACCACACAGCACGTCATGCATATCTCTGCGTCTGTGCCGAGTGCAAAGTTTAGTCATTTGGTGATGACTACATCGAAAGAATTTTAACCGACGCGTTCATGATAACACATTTGCAATCCTGGAATGTGAATGTTTCAGAGGCTGATAATGTGTGCAACCAATACAGAAGTTTTGAAAGTGCTGAATGTTATTTACATTGAATCGAAACGTTACAAAAATCCGAGACAGATATTGGTAGTTTCAACTTTAAAATTATTTTGTGCGGGATGTGTCACGGTTTGTTTGTTTAAACCTTTGGATTACTTGTTTTTGCAAGGTTTGTTTGTGAACAAAGCGTTTCGTACATAAAGTATCTCCAGTATCTTTGGCCCTTAAGATAAGATCCCACATTTGCAGTTCATATAATTAATCGGTGTTTAATTTCAGGCAGAACAGTCTAAAGCTATGTTGTGGGAATTATTTTAGTATTTCACATCCATATCGTTTAATTTTTGTGCTCAGAATTCTTGCAGGAATTCTAGTGGTAGTGCCTTATGCTGACAATTCCTGGAAAATACCGAATGAAAATTTAAGCCTTACATATAAACCTGAGTAGCTCACTATATTCTAGCTGGGAGAGCACCCGATTCCCAGTAGGTATAGTAGCAAGTTTTGAACAATTAAGCACACTAGTTCTACATTAGCTCTGAGCAAGTGGTGGAAATTCCACATTACGATGGCCGGAGTCTCTTGTTTTCATAGGAAGACCGCTGTTCACATATATAGCTCGATTGAAACAGAAACAAAGGGCGACAGATGTGTAAGGATTAACTAAAATAAACATACATTTCCTGTAGTATTCATTTTTACGACACAAACTTCGTGAACTGTAGTTTTTTTTCCCTGCAGTACGATTTTCTCATTCATCTTCACTGCAATTGTGCCCTTTTCCCTCCCCTCCCTTGTGAATGATCCACGTTTCAGTGGGAATAAATACGTCCATTAACCTCTAAACCCATGCAAGAAGTACTGTATTTAACTTGCGGATTAGATGGGATTGTGGGGACCGTGTATTTTTCTTTTTTTCACGGACCGACGGGCATGACTCAACTGGCTGCTTTAACAGCTTCATGCGATGCAATCAGTGGGCGTGCGTAATGATGATGGAGGGATGTGGAGGGAGGTGGTTCGCCAAAGCTTTGCAAACCCTCCTCTCTCCCCACAGTCCCACCGACTCGGAGACATCTGAAACTCCTCCCAAAGCCACCCACACAACCACCACCCCCCACACACTTGGGCCCTCTTTGCACGCAGTCTCAGCCACTGGCCATTTCTCTCTTTCCCTCCCCCACTACCACTACCACCAACACACCACACACTCTCGATCCTTAACACCATCAGCATCACTACTTACATCACCGCTTCAGCTTAAGACAAAGAGTGGGATTCGAGGTGTGCTACAACCACGACTACAACTGCACAGGAGGTAATTGAGAGGTAAGGCTTTGTCACTGTGTCTGTGTGTGTGTTTCTGCCCTGTTGGCGCTAAGTTTTTAGCTGCTGCTGATGATGATGATGCCCTTCTTTGCTGTCTCTTAACGCTGCTTTGCAAGCTGTGTGGTGGTTGTTGTTAATCACAAACTAGCACTTGTTATAGCTGGAGTGGAGCTTGTCTTGAATACATCGAAAGTACTCGCCGTGTTGGCAGATTCCTGGGAATGTTTAAAGCCGTCTTGGAGCCCTTTTTAGAGGATTGAACAAAAATCCTTGCAGATTGTGCGAACAAAATGCGAGACATTTTGCTTGAAACTCAACGGCTTCCAGTACAACTTAAAAAAACTAAATTGATAGTTAATATTTTTAAAAAATATGTATTGTATTAACGTTAATAGCTGGATTATTTTTTAAAGTCTCTTCAATGAGGATCTTGAGAAATAACTTTGCAACACGCTAAAGCGACTCTCTGTAGCAAATGTTCCTAACTTAGTCATGGAATTCCGTGGGATGTGTATTAATAAAACACATTGATTGGTTACAATATTGCTACAAAGTAGCTGTAACGTCTAGCAAATGGACAACATCATCATCATCTGCTGCTTAGGCGTGTCCTGGGGACGGCGGGAGGGGGTCGAGCGGGTGGTGGTGGCCGTGCAGGCGAACAATGCCCCCCAATAGGTAACGCGAACAATGCCCCCCAATAGGTAACGCACGCAATGCCCCCCCCAATAGGTGACGCACGCAATGCCCCCCCCCCCCCAGTAGGTAACGCGAACAATGCCCCCCCCAAATAGGTAACGCACGCAATGCCCCCAATAGGTAACGCGAACAATGCCCCCCCCAAATAGGTAACGCACGCAATGCCCCCCCCAGTAGGTAACGCACGCAATGCCCCCCCCTTAGGTAACGCACGCAATGCCCCCCCAATAGGTAACGCACGCAATGCCCCCCCCCTTAGGTAACGCACGCAATGCCCCCCCAATAGGTAACGCACGCAATGCCCCCCCCCAGTAGGTAACGCACGCAATGCCCCCCAATAGGTAACGCACGCAATGCCCCCCCCAATAGGTAACGCACGCAATGCCCCCCCCAGTAGGTAACGCACGCAATGCCCCCCAATAGGTAACGCACGCAATGCCCCCCCCCCAATAGGTAACGCACGCAATGGCCTCCCCAATAGGTAACGCGAACAATGCCCCCCCCCCAGTAGGTAAGGCGAACAATGCCCCCCCCCAATAGGTAACTCACGCAATGCCCCCCCAATAGATAACTCACGCAATGCCCCCCCAATAGATAACTCACGCAATGGCCCCCCAATAGGTAACGCACGCAATGCCCCCCCCCATAGGTAACACACGCAATGGCCCCCCAATCGGTAACGCACGCACCCGCAGGAGGTTACAATCCCGCTCTGGGCACCGTCCGTGTCGGTTCTTCAAATGGACACCCCAGTTTAGCATTTATTTTGAGAGCCAGAATGGATGTGAACGCAGTTTTTACTTGAAAGTCGAAAGTTCATTAGGGGGCTTCGCAAATGTCCAATTGCCAGAATGTATGTATTCTAGTGCAGGTTTGTTTGCAATGTGATTACAGTGCTGTACTGTATTTAGCACGTTTGGTTACTACGTACGGTGCGAAAGAAGTTCAACATACATTGTAAAATACTGGAAACAAAATATAATGGGTTACATAAATGCTGCGTGTAGTGTGGTGTATACACGTGTGCAGTGTTTATTAATACTTCCATTGGCCAAGGAAAAATCCATTAAGTCATTTCCTCTTTTGCAAGATATATCTGGGAAAGTATATATGCTTGAATACAAGCATGCAATTGTTTTGTTATCAATAGAACCTAAATATGAATTATCTGAGCTGAAGGACAAATGTATGTGTTTATGGATTTAACCAGAGACTACTCAGGACAAGCAAGATTCGGCGTGTCTATCTGTACAATTCTGCGTAATGGTTGGCACATTGGACTTGCTATCCAGAGTTTGTGTTGATTATATAGATCTCCCGCCGTGGCGTTTTGTGGAGTAGACTGAGTACTCCCACTTACTCGAAGACGTATGGCCAGTGTGGAAGAGTAGACCAAATGCCCTATATTGTACAGCAAGGCCATAGCCATGGAGTCAACATTGGGGGGGACCAAATCTTCCAGGGGGTCTGAGGATCCTCTCCCCAGAAAAGAAAATCTAAATTTGAAAACTAATTTCCTGCCATTTCCTGCCTAAAATATTAAAAAATTCACTAACGCATGGGATTGACTTTTTATTTATTTTTTACAATAATGTCTAATAGTGTATTGTATTACATTGCTCTGTTTTTTCTTTTTTTACCTTTTCTTGTTGCATTGTATGTAATGGCAAAGATTAGGGATTAATAAAGTACAACCATAACCACAATCATATCAACAGAAATCTATTTTATAGCAATATATTGAAGGGGACATTTTGAGAATATTTGAATATTATAATTACGGCCTTGCTGTACAGAGGTGCTCTCTGTGTCTCTAGAGACCTAGAAAGTGGAGGCCTTTCTGCTAGTAGTGGCGTGAGTTAGCAGCTGTAGGTCTGCACCTTTTACCTGCATAATTAATGAGTGCCAACCACTGCATTTTTGGCATCACGTGTGATGACTTCTATGGCTGACCTTGTACATACACCGTGTTGGCTCTGCTAGGGGGCACCTGGTGTATTTGGCTGTATTGTCTTCTCTATGGCTGACCACCAGATTCTCCCTTCTGGGGTGCCGAATGGGTGCAAGTAGCCAAGGGGATGACCACTGCAGCTGTTAAGCTGCAGCAGATT
Organism: Lethenteron reissneri; assembly: GCF_015708825.2. Lineage (NCBI taxonomy): Eukaryota > Metazoa > Chordata > Hyperoartia > Petromyzontiformes > Petromyzontidae > Lethenteron > Lethenteron reissneri. The sequence goes on from NC_083822.1 coordinate 5,457,392, forward strand.
GACAGCTGCCGTGGAGATCTGAGGGAGGGTAGGGGAGCCCCTCTTGGGGAATTGTGCCAGCAAGGACCCGCACAATTGGCGTGTCAGCAGAGGGTGGTTGTTGCTGCTGCTGCTGCTATGTCCTGTTCAAGTATTAGGGTCTCGCAAGCTTTATTTCAGCGATCTGATGGCCTGTGGGGATGCATTACTTCTCTTGAAATGTTGATAACTCGACTTATTCGATGTCAAATGTTATAATAATGATTTCTTGCTCAAATGAGCATTTACCCAGTGCTCATCTCATGGTTACAGCCCTGTGTCAGTGGTGGAAATTCCACGTTCTGATAACGTGGTGAGACTATAAGGTAGCACTGTTGACTTCCACAAAAAGTGGTATGGTACTCTTCTTTTTGACCCCCAGAAAGATTTGGGCTGGGGAAGATCTAACGTTTTTTCAACATTGCCCAAGCTAACACAAGGTGTACACTGTTATACCGCGGTGACGTGGAATTGTCAGCACTGGGTTCACAGTTCACTACAAAATCTCTACGTCGTCGGCTCTTGTTATAACTTTTAACAGATAAAGCCGTGCCCCAGCTAAAGTTTACAATGCAGTGTCACAGCATTGTTTCCAAGTTTGCAGCTAGCCATCGTGTGCCTATTATCCGAGTGCTTGGCAGGAGAGCTACATTGCCCCAGTGAATGTCATGAAAGGTTGTCTGCATACCTCTAGCATTATGCTGAGTGTATGATAAATATACTACTTTGCATACAGATCATGCTTATTGTCTATAATTACAAACTTTAAATTTCGATTATAATCATTATGGCATGTGGTATTTAGCATATTGTTCATACCATTTGTATATGTAGTACTTGGAATATGGGCAATGTGCATATGGAATAATGTATATTAGTACCCCAAAGCCAGTGTCTGGCCAGGTGGCATGGTCGAAAGGAGGTTGTGAGATAAACTCTTGGTTTGGGAGTCAGCTCAACTTGTCTCTCGGGGATTCAGAAATTTAGTTGAATTTTAGTTGGAAATCTGTCATTATTACCTGGGTTAACATGCTCCTGCGATGGGAATTTGGAATTCTTACCAGTGGCTCAGGACTAAACATGATGTGATTGCCTCCCCAGGCTCATTTTATGATAAACTTTAGCTTTTTTATTTAGTCATCTTCTGGGGAACATTCCACATTCCTTTACCACAGTACAGTCTACCCAACCATTGAATTCTCACTTAATGGTGCAGCCTTACCAGGTAGCGCTCATTCTACCAAAACCAGACGAATGATAATGATTAGCAAAGTCATACTTGACCAGGATTTGAATATACCATCATGCCACTGAGAGCCCAGTTGCTTTACCAACCAAGTTCCTACTGACGTTTATATTGTATTCTAATGTATACAGTGAAGTGTGTGCAGTAAATTGCTTCATATGTGTATTTATCAGAGTTGTAACCAGCACATAGCGTTGAGGACATTGCAAGTGGGAGCTTTCTGATCTCCTATATTAAACATGTATCTGGTTGTACATTGTAGGATGTCAAACCAATGCCAACATTTCCGTGAGTGCATTTGACGATATGCTCGATGCAAAGTCATTGTGGCTGCTGTGTCAACAGAGGCAATGTACGGAAATGTAAATCCTCACGGAGTCTCGAGACCCATTTTCAGGATTGCCATGCATTGAGATGTTTGGTCAATTATTTTTTTAAGGGGTGTTTTCTTTTAATGTGGGAAGAAGCCAAACTACCCGGTCACCATCCATGCATACGAGCAGAGAGGGGTCAAAGGTTCCATACAGATTGGTGCATCGACCAGTCGGTGTGGGAGTTGGACATAATCTACGTAATGCACAATATTTGCCTCCAATTTGCTGTCGTAGTATTAATACAACATTACATACAATAATCAAACGTTTTTAACTGCACCCACAGGTTCGTGACTGGAATATTGATCAATTGGTTGAGCAGCATTAGTTAAAATCCCAGCCCATGTGATCAACCAGGATTGTTCAAAGGAACATCACCTCGTGAGGCTGCAGCACTTTATGCAGGAAAACAAATTATATTGCAGTAGTTGTCCGCTTGCATTGAGGTATGGAACCTGTAACAAGCATACGGTGCACTAACATTGGCATGAGTAAAACCTTAATGATATAAGTAAGCTTTTTTCCAGCAGTGGAATGGTAAAGGACTGTCATCAATATGGTCATCATCATCAGCTTTGGTCAATCCCCTGCTTTATGAAGGCATTCCTCAGGCAGTCAACATTTATCATGGTCCTGCCATGTAACTAATCCACCTCGCATGTAAACTAATCCACCTCGCACCTCAACTCGGCCGATTTTACTCCATTTCCTCAATGGTGTCTTCTGTAAATAAGTCATAAAAACCACTAACCCCACCACACTCTCATTTCCAAATTGGCTCTCTTCATAAGTATATTGGTAAAGAAGGTATCTGTGTATTTGTTTTTTCATTTCATTAAATAACTGCTAATGGAGTCATTTATATCTTGCACTGATTACTATTGCAATGCAGGCATTAGATGTGATAACCCATGCACTTCTTCAAGAATACCCCTACTAATGAGAACTCCATCACTCGGCACCAATGTGCTGTCGAGCAAGTATTTTGATTCCAAGTTTCAGCGGCCCGTGGTTAAACTGGATGTTCATTCAAGTGTCTAGCCAAGGGGGAAAAATAACACACAAAACTGGTGCCTGGCGAGTTTCAGTGATGATGAAATGGACGGCATTGGGAAGCTTTCACCTCGAGGTCAAGCTTACTCAAACATACAACTCCTGTACTGTACTTCTAGTTCCATAGTTATTGATCTTAATTCGGAGCTAACATCTCATTTCCTCAAGGCTGCAGCACAAGTTTGTTGATTCCCCACTGCGTTAACCTTCCACCCATACGGTTTAGCTCTTAATTAATGCAGAGCCAAGCCTTGCACTCATTCATTCTTTCACTGTACCTCTCTTTAAGTATGCATGCCTGTTCAAATGATTCTTGCACAAATTCCAATTTGTAACGAAGTCCATTAGACATTATGAACTAGTGGGTTTTTTGTACCTTCAGGAAAATATGGGCCAGGTCTCTAGATTAGATGTATTGGCCTTACCAATATTAACTGCAGTACAGGATATGCACACACAGTATACAGTACATCATCTTCCCAGGGTCGATAAGATAAGTACCACTTTGTGGGAAGTCAGCAGTGGTTGTCCATTGTCCAGGCTCACTTCCATCATTCGACTCAGTGAATTTCCACCACTGGCCCAGAGCTGGCAATGGAAGAAAACGCCACCCCATGGCTCACTTTTGAGCCTAATTGAACACCAATCTGTAGAGGGGATGTCATGATTGCTATGTGTACAAATTTCCGATACTGTACCTGACATTTGTTAGGGTGTGTACTACCGCAGTGGATGTTCAACTGGATCCTTGCCTCTGTAAAAAGTTATTCCTGGCCTTGAGTCTCCCTCCTTCTTTACCACGCCTCGCCCACTCTGGAATGAATGGGTTATTGTGGTGGCTGACGTTTTACAGTTATCCACACTCAACGTCCAAAACGGCTCCATACATTTCACACATCTTTAACGGTGTTTTTGCCACTGCCTTAAACTCTACCACTGCCATTAACAAAACCATCATGCCCTGAAAAAAATGTAGGCGACTTAAAATGACTGCTGATGTTAAACAGTTTACAGGAGTTTTTGCATATCCACTGACAGATTAAATACATTGTATCAGTTCGATTCCCCACCACAGATAACCTCAGCAGCGAATAATATTCGAACCATTCCTGGCCTCCCCTTTGTCAATCTTACACTGAGTAGTGAAGTTTCATTAAGCAATCTCAATGACTGACAACACTGGGCAATTCCATATTGACAAAATGTTGTATATTGTAATTATTAAATAGTAATGTTAACTATTAGACATTAAACAAACCTTTACCGAAGAAAACCTCATGGAGTTTAAATACTCCTTTCAGAATGTTCCTTCTTAGCGGTTTCCTCTTTTGAGTATTTTTAAATGTGGAGGGAAACTGGAATTCCAGGAGAAAAACTACGCATATGGCGATAACACTCAAACTCGCTGCTGGAGATTTTTTTCCTGTACTGCATCCTGCAGTTTGGTGTCTCGCATACATTGTGGCTCCATCTCCACGTGATTCGCTAACCCCACCATCAAGTCACTGAATGAAAGATAACGATGTACATTGCCACCTGCATCTTATGTTACCCATTGTTATATGGGTTCAAGTATGTACTCTACTGTAAAATACCTGGAGATGGAGCATTACAAAATGGCTTATGTGCAGGTGTTTGGATTATTGCATCGCAAGATAGCGAGCGATGGTGGTGGTTTGTGGAGGCTTTCATCCAGCAGTGGATTAACCAGGGCTGCAAGTGATGATGTAATATACCCAAGTTATCATTGAATAAAATAATGCGTTCTCACCTGGTAAAAACAGTTTGTCAAGCAATGTATTATTTGGGTGGCTTATTTGGAAGGGCTGCAAATTATGCGCTGTTTCATGTTTTTGTTAGTGATTCCTTGGCCTGGCTGTTTCAGGCATATCTTGTTAAATCCCTATAAATCCTAAGGAACCTGTGGTGTTGGGACAGTGGTCCCTCCGGCAGAGAAAGCGAGACACAAAGCACACAATAAACATAGTTTGTGTAGAGAAAAATAGATATTTCATTGTTGTGATATTGACAAAGTTGGCACATGAGTTATTTCTGATCGATAATGTGTAACATTAAGCAGCAAAGTAATCCTTAAATACAATACATTTAGCTTAATGCAGCCATTCTCAATCCATCAATGAATGAAGTCCTCCATGCTCTGTTAATCATGGAGATTTTTAGAAACACATATTTCACCACCAATGGATGATGGCCTCCCCTTGCCATGTCATTCCCATGCCTTGTCAGTCATGGAGTTTTCTCTTGACACACTTCAACCACACTGGTCAGTGCAGGTTGGTGAAGGGGGAAGGTTAGCAGGACTGGTTTGACATCACCTGCCACTGATGTTAGCCATGGCCGGAAATCGAACTCCAGTGGCTGGGTTCAAAGCGGAGTGCAATAACCACTGTAACATCGACCCACCCTAAAATAATAAATAATGTGGTAAAACTACAAACGGAAATAAACAGAAATGTTAAATATTTTAACATTTTAACATTTTAGTGCAGTATGGGAATAAGGTATTCGGTTCTCACGAGAGAGCACTTACACCAATATTGTACTGCAGTTAAAAAGACAAGGGGCTGAGTTTACACATTGGAGGATCACTTTTCATCCATATTTTGACAAAATAGGTCTCTGTTGCTCTTATTAGTACTGTAATATTGTACTTTGTCAAGCCACTTCTGGATTAAATGCTCCACATACTTAAGGCTCGTCAGTGCAGTTTATAAAGAGGGAAGCAAGCACAACTGGTTAAGATGAGTTCAGGCCCTTTCATTGACATGTAAATGTGCCCCAAAGTTGGTTCCGTGGTCAAAAGATAGTGATCATTTCCATTGATGGCCCTGTTCCAGGAGCGGAAAATCCACATTCCTATGGCGAGGCCAAGTGTGAAGATTTTTCTCCATTTGATAGCTATTTTTCTCTCTAGAATTTGAATGCACAATTTCCCGAATGTGAAATAAGCATTTTAACCACAGCGACAACCGGCCGGATGTGGTAAGTCAAGTTAAAGTACAGTACCGGTGATTATATGTCTGATGTTTGAATGGGCGAGCGTCTATTTAAATTCTCATGCGTTTCGTAATGCCGTCAAGGCAACTCGAGCAGAGGTAATTAGTGGAGTTGATCTGTCCGCAGTTTTCACATGAGCGACGTGAGCTTTGATACTTGAAAAAGTTACCTGCGCTTTCAATGATGACATAATAGGATCTCTAATGTGAAATGAAAAGCAGAAATGCATTCATTTCCCACGTAAGTTAAAGGGTGGCCTCATCAGGAACCATTCACCTGTGCAGGTTGGTTTAGTTGCCAGTTCGCTGGCTACAAAACCACACACCTTTCCAGTACAGTATAGATTATATAAGCGGATAACGTGGTGTGTACGTTTGGTTTCATGAATACCTCCTCCTAGACTGCTCCACCAATTTCGGTGAACGAAGAGTGATTAGGAAGCAAGTGTGAATGAGGGTGACGTTAGATGAATGTGACCTTTGACTAGGTCTACATGATGAGGTTCAATGTTATACATGGGAGGGGAAGGGAGGGGGGCAGAGGCAGTGTGGGGCCGCATGAGGGATGATGAGATGCCCTTTGACCCTGGAACGCACGTGGTGGCTTCTCCCGCCAAAACGTGCGGCCGTGGTGATGTCCAATGCGTTTCATTGGATACGCGATACATTTCTTTGGGGTGGAAAACTCTCTAGAAGATATTCGTTGGCATCAAATATCACCGGGGGGCTCCTCGCTCGTGTTTACATTAACCCACCATTTGCCCGCAGAGATATTTGAGAGGGAGCAAGAAATGAAGGTTACCATGGAATTACAGTACATAATTGGCATGGAGCCGAGTGGCAGTTTTTGCCTTGAGGTCGCATGAATGAATGGGAATAACCAACCAATTGAATGAATTGGCGATTCTATAACTCTAGTCATTACGATCCAGCCTGCTAAAGCCATCCCATCCTCGACATTCTTCATTTGCACAATCTATGTCGGCTCGCATCCACGCTTGCCCAAGGGTTGCTTTTTAAGAGTGGTTTTCGCTTCACCCGGGCAAGTCACCAGGCTCTATCTCGTGTGGGTTAAAGTTCAGCGAGGATGGTTAACAGCTGATGCTATACCGCTCGCAAAGACCGAGATGGCTGCATTAAACCATCTGGCTTGCCTCTTGCACCGCTCGAAACGTGGGAAGTTTGCAATACGACGAATGAAAAAATGTGAAGCAAACGTAGAGGCCAAGATGCAGTTAACCATCCGGTCCCCCACCCATAGCCGCGCCTCATCATGGCACCATTGTGTTGGCTGCAGGGAGTTTGCGAGAAGGAGGAGAGAGGGAGGTTGGAACCGTGGTGTGTGACATCATCCCCGGATAGCCTGAACACAGGAAGGTGGGGTTGGTGTTGCTCATGCTATTACTGTACTGCGTAATGGCCTTGTTTTTCACTGCCGGGCTCAAAGGTGTGCAGCATCGAGCCTCGTGCCCAGTGTGTCCTTCACGAACTTTAAAAGAGAAGCCACTTCATCCGTAACCAGCTCAAGCTGCTCATTGGGATGTAGTTTTAAAACAGACCCTGTTACAAAACCAGGCAGCCACCCGTGATTAAACCGTTTTGAAGTGTTGTGAGTTGGCAGTTAACAAATAATGTAAGAAAAAAATTGCATAATATGATGTGTAATTGGCTCAATCTATCTAATTAATTTTTAATACTCTGATAGTGCGCTGTCTTTGAGTTGTACGCCTTTTGGCGTCATCTGGTCCAACACCAATGGAGACTGGGCTCTAAGAAAAGCTGTTTCGGGTGTGGACCAATCAACTTCAAGGACAGTGCATATCATTATCATCATCAGAGTTGTTTATTTTTGTTTGCATTTTGACTGCTTGTGTTGTGGTTATTGCAAACATGATGCCTTGTATAAAGGTGTCAGTTTTTTGTACCAGTTGAAAGGGTAAAACATTACTATAATTTAGTACTTTTTAGATTTTTTTACATTTAGCTATAAGCAACAACAAGATCATGATAATAAATTTGTCTTTCATTTATGTTAGCTAGCCTAGCTGTATCGTGTGCAATACTGATGAGTACATGTTGAGAGAATGACTTTACACAGAAATAATAATGTATTTCTAGTGTTAGGTAAGCGAGGCCTATTGTCGTGGCGCCAGAAATATTTCTGTGGCGTCCTCTTCAGGGGCCGTTCCCTGACATGTTGACACTTTTTACAAACCAAGCTAAGCTTCGTGAAGGACATTTCTTCACTTCAAGCCATGACTGATCGCGTAATTGGGAAATAATTTGTGGGAAACATCTCAAAGAATATAGCCACAACGATGACGTATAATTGTCTATTTAGTTTTACCTTTTATGGTTTGAGAACTATCTGCAGGGCCGTGGTCATATCTGAACCACATCACGTAATTGTAGTAACTACAGTACTTCATTCATCCACTGCCAATTTCCTTGGTTTACTTTCTAAAGGAAACGCATACGTAAAATGTATTTAAAAAATTATAAAAGATTGATATAAAAAATATTAAACTCCTCGAAGATAGAAAGATCTAGAGCTTGGTTAATGTCTGAGGTTCAGAGAGCTCAACCAAAGGCAGCACTGTTAAGACTCTTAGATTCCATTGTTAATGTCCTGGGATCAGGGAGTGAGATTTAGCTTCCTTGGAGTTCACTGTTAATGGCCGAATGAGTGGCATAGCCACAGGGAATCATCCTGTGCAATCTATATTCATGTTCTATTTTGATATATAACTGTATGTAACTATGTGTGTGTGTGTGCATCAGCTTATGTGCCTGCCCGTGTGTATGTATGTGGGAAGCGGTAATGCAACGGTTAATACGCAGCACTGAAAACCCGGCATCCCAAGTTCGATTCCAGCTTATGGTCAACCCCAATGACAATTATCTGAACCAGTCCTGGGCCTCCTCTAAGTTGACTCTGCCTCCAAATGAGTATCTAGTGCAGTGTGTACACATTGCCACAAGAGAAACAAAGGCGGTTGGGCGTGGTGCTGGCCACCCACCCCCTCGTGTACCATTCCGGTCTTTATAAGTGCTTGCCAAAATCTGTTAAAGGCTACATGGGTGATCTTTGTAAACACGTGTGTGTCCATTTGCGCATGTGGGAGCAGGCAGCATGGCTAAGCGCGGTGCGGGTTCGGGCGACGGAGCCTCCAGCGATGCCGACAAGTACCTGTACGTGGAGCGCAACACCTACTCCATCCCGGCTGCCCAGGCCGACTGGAGCGCCCGCCGCCTCGTGTGGGTTCCTTCTGAGAAGCATGGCTTCGAGGCTGCCAGCATCAAGGTGAGTGCTATCCCCCCTCCACCTCCACTGTCCCCCCCCCCCCCCCCCATAATGTTCTTCTCTCTCCATGCTTGGCTCAGCTCGGCCTGAAGCATCACAGAACACCTGGGGTGCAAACCGTCTCCAGCAACGTATTTTCCTGCTGCACGGATAGATGTGTGTCGAGTAGTTGCGGCCCATTTACATTGGAGAGGAATTTGCTTTGAGTAGCTGAGATACATCAGAAGCATGGATGCTTTTTCATCATGGAGTCTCGAGGTATTTTGCGGTGTCAGCTGAGGCTGAAGATGCATCTGCAGCAAGTGGGTGGCATGGAGATATTTTAATCCCAGAGGAATTCCAGTGAGTAGGAAGAAAGCATTTTATTCTGGCAGGCAGTTTATGCTGCAAGAGCATCAGCACTTTTTGAAGCTGGTATGCATTTGCAATAAAGAAGCCGGACAGAATTTGAAGTCCGGCGGTATGTGCAGCTTAAAGCAGGAAGGCATTGTCAGTGTGCAGCATGTAGGTAATTGCAACGCCACTCGGAGTATGGGTGTCATCTACCAGCGTAAAATTCACGTTAACAGTGCACTTCTATCTGCTCTCAACCAAACGCTCCATTGCGAACACTGAGCTTTTGTGGCTTATCAAGTTTTTTCCAGCAACAGCTCTTGTAGCAGGGTTGACCTGTGACCTCCCCCGTCCCCGTGTCATTGTGGCCCGACAGGAGGAGCGAGGCGATGAGGTCCTCGTGGAGCTCGCGGAGAACCAGAAGAAGGTGACCGTGAACAAGGATGACGTCCAAAAGATGAACCCGCCCAAGTTCGCCAAGGTGGAGGACATGGCGGAGCTCACGTGCCTCAACGAGGCGTCCGTGCTGCACAACCTCAAGGACCGATACTACTCCGGCCTAATCTACGTGAGTCTGCCTGCTTGTGTGTGTGTCTCCGTGTGGGTGTACCTGCGAGGTAGATGATTTGGCATGCGTGTGCACGTGCGTGCTGGCCACATCACCCCTTTGTGCTGTGGCGGCCGTCAGAGGTGCTCACGAACTGCATTTACACCAAAGAGTCTGGCAATAAGGGAGCTCTTTGTCTTTATACTGGTGTACGTGTACTGCTACAGTTGTAAGCGTGGGTGGTGCATCTGCCATTCATGCTGACCTATAACAGACCTATAAACGTTGGGCGTGACGAGTAATCTCCCACCAGTCAGCCTTCGCCAGTCTACATGGTCTCGGTGTGCACCTAACCTAGCTGTGGAGTTGTTGCTGCTGTTGTTTGCTGGTACCAGCGGTGTCAGAATCGGTCTATGTTGGGGAAGGGGGTGGGGGGCTAGCGAAAGACTATTGGCAGATATCAGCAGATGCCTTCTCTCAACAATAAGAGGCAGAGGAGCGATGCTCACAGTGACAAAGTGGATAACATACAGTTGGCACAGTGGGGATCGTCTGTGGAGCGTTTGCCAGTCACCCTCGTCCGTTAACCCATAATTCCTCAATAGTACCTCAAAAACATACCTAGTTCGGCACCGGTGTCATAATGATATCAGCATTTACAGGTGAATTATGACTGCCTTGCGTATATGTGTAGTGGTGCAATGGTTTATACATAACGCTACAGTCTCGGCAACGTTTTTTTTTTCGATTCCCGGCCATGTATAGCATCGGTGGCAAGTGCTGTTTGGATCTGTCCTGACTTCCCGGAGGTCAATTCAGTCTTTGAGGACCTGGTGTGGTGTGTAGTCGGTCAAATGTGTGCAGTCTGACTAAACCACCTCATTGTATATGATGCTGTGGCAGCCTTAGTCGGTTCCTACTAACAGCAGCATTTGATCCAAGAGTTTTATCCACATTGTCAGAGAGATGAGTGAAAATAGATGGATTTTTTTTTATTTTACTTGAATAAAAACAATGGTGTCGTAATTTCTGAAATAATTGTCACATTTAACGTGACATGTTTTAAAATGATTTGCCATTTAAATCCTTAATCTTACAAGTGGATCCATGTCTCACTACATTAAGCTTAAATTGAGTGAAAGAATTAGGTGAATCACACCAAACACTACAATATTAGTTTCCTTACAATCATTTATGTAGTTACCCCTTACATCAATGGCACTTCATTGTTTTGCATATGATTATTGCAGCAATGTGGCCTTCAAAATTATTGTAGATATCATATCATTTCTCTAGCTACAAATGGTTATATTGACCATATCACAACACTTAACTGGCATTGTTGGGGACTTGGGTTGAATTCCTGGTTCCAAGCCACGTATTATTTAAACTTTGCACCTTAAGTGTAGCGAGTTGATTATCTCAGCTCTGTCAACAATTGTTTCAATTGAGGATAACCAGACTCAGCCATTGACCCGCCCACTGCTCAGGGAGCCCCCCTCCTGCCCGTATTATGCGTCATGCAGATGGGAACACTAAAACCAGATGGTAGGTCTAATCTGGAAGGTATACCGAGTTTAGGTATCAGCTTTGGGAAAGCTGCATTTTATGACAATAGAAAAGAGGTGGTGGTCAGTTTAACACGTAGGCTTTCTCGACCATTTATACGAGACATTTATAAATAACGCGATCTAATGCAAAAACGTTGATTATGAGGTGCGGTGGTCTCCACAACATTGATTTTGATGACCCAATTGACCCGAGTATAACTTTCTCCATCAGAAATGTGATTACATGTCTCCTTCTTTTGTATGGTTGATGTAGATGTAGAGCAACAGCTACAATTTCACACTCAGGTGGTCAAACCAGATAACTGTGTCATGCAATGTGTACATTGCTGCATGTAATGTGTACAGACTGTCATTTAGAACACCGAATGCAATACATATACATTTAGAGGTAATTGGAACAGATCAAAGACTGCTCACAAAATGTTTCCCTTCAGGGCCCCAAATACACAGAGGCTGCCCATCGTGCAGAGATCTCTCGTGGTTTTAAAGCTGCCAGAGAAGCCTAATGCGAAGCAGACCCTTAACGGGTCTGCATTTCAAACTAAAAACAAAACGTTTTATTTTACCAGGCAAGGCCCCACTGAGCTATGTAGCTTTTTGTCAGAAGCGACCTGGCTATCACAAATGATAGCTCAATGAAGTGGCTTTTCGTGTGGAAATGTATTGCTGCCAAATGCTCTAAACGCATGTTGGTTTTAAATGTGGCGGGAAAACCGGAGGACCCAGAAAATAATCCACACGACCACGGGGAGAACATGCAAACTTTAAATATACAGGCGTCAGGGTTGGGGTCAAACCCACGACCTGTGTATACCAGACGAGGTAGTTAACATCCCGCCACCGTGGCAGCCCATGTACCTCATGGGATTCAAAATACCCTCGTCATAGTACTGCGCCAACACCGGTGAGATGCTGGGTCGGAATCCTCGGGTCAAATCTGTGGTTAAAGGAGTTTCTCCATTGCAAAGAATTTGGTCCCAAACCAATCAACGATTACTGTACATAATGAACCATCTTGGCATGTTCTGTGCTTAATAATATTGAGCCGAGTTCTCGAGTCCCATTTCAACACTTTTGTCTGTGTGTGCTTAAGAGAGGGTGCAAAATAGTCATTAGATGAAACAGACCCTTTTTAAATGTGTATTATAATTGTAGTGTTGTTACATACTGTGATATGTGGGTCTTGTTATAGATATTACCTGGTAAGTAACAACAACATTCACTTAGAAGCAGAGAGTGCATTTGGGATGCAATGTGAAGCATTCAATAATAATTGTAAAACATTTGATGTGCACATATTGGGAACCAATATTGCGAATCCTATTATCCACGGGGTTGTTCGAAATTTGACTTCTGTTATCCGCTGAGGCAGCGATGTTAAGAAACAGCGAATTTGGCAGTGAAAATACAGGTGTAGTGAGTTCAACTGAGTCGCAGACACACTTCTTGGAGGCAACACATTTATTAACATCAACACAAGGGGTAACTGCCCCTTAACAAGATAACAACCTATGGTGGTGGACCACCAGGCTAACTACACTAATTACACAGGAACTAGCTACAACGGACCGGACCACAGCTTGGGTCCAGGTCCACGTGTTGGTGACTGTAGAACGTAGATTCTTCAGGATAACAACAGCAGCCGGTCCCTCTCAGGGACCCGGCTTATATCCTCCGTGGCATGGCAGGCTCCGCCCTTAGCCACGACCACCTTCTAGAATCCTCGAGCAGGATCTTGGCCCTGACACGTGACCACCCCTAGCCCCCATTTGGGGGCCCCTTGTAGACTTAATCAGTCACGTGTCCTTCGGGGTCAACCAGAATGCCATGGCCCTTAGTAACCCCATTTCCATGGCCGGCACTCTAACACCCTATCCTGTAGGGGTCGGCACTGCACGCAGAGCGTGGTGCCATCCAGCACTACCAGTCAGCGCTCACCGAGCCCCTCTAGGGCTGGTACTGCACCCACATGTACGTTTTGCCCGCGATGTCGTTACACCACACGCCCTGCCTCTCTAGGGCCGGCATTACATAGTGACATCCGCGATGTCACTACACAGGTACTGCGACTGCTGCCACGAGCACTGATACGATTATGTCATTCCCACGCATGTGTGCATGTAAATTATTTTTCAATGTTCGCACGAAGATTCGGCTTCCAATTTCATGATGTAAGACTCGCATGCCACGGGCCTCCACACCTTCGCCCTGTGGGCTACAGCAACTACTACAGAGTCGCAGCGTCTCCATGCTCGAACAAGCATGTGGCGTTGCTTATTATTGCTGTTAACGATCCTAAGCCTTGAATGGAGGTTGCACATTCTTATTGCAGGGGCCTTGTCGAGACAGAAACACCACGGATGGTATTCGTTTAATGATCCTGGAGGGTTGAGGGTCTGAGTCCAGCCTTCCCAGGATTTCATCAACGCCCTCCAATTGAAACGTGATAACTAGTGCCACCAACCTGGGTATTATTATTATTCAGCCTGGGTTTGACAGTTTTCCCCATCTTGAGTCCATAAGTGAAGAGTTTTTTGGAAACTAAATATCAAATAGTGTTCATATTTGTTGATCGTAATCATAAAAATGTGATCATAAAGCATGTGCACGTCTTCGATACACTTCGAGGTGTGTGATGATAATGGTGAAACTTTTGGATGTGCGGTCATTCTGAATGATAATATTGATGCTGATGACCACTGGCTCTACTTAAGTATGTATTAAGTTTGGTAATGAATGCTGCAGCTGATGAAGATGTTAATAGTGATGCTAATGACAACAGTGATCATGGTGCTGTCACCAATGTACTCTAGGTTTGTTCTCCACGATAGCACCGGTGATAATTATTATGATGATATTGATGGTTGGGGTGCTCTTACAGACCTACTCTGGGCTGTTCTGCGTGGTGGTGAATCCCTACAAAAACCTGCCAATCTACTCGGAGGAGATCATCGAGATGTACCGTGGAAAGAAGCGCCACGAGGTCCCACCGCACATCTACGCTGTCACCGACACGGCCTACCGCAGCATGCTGCAAGGTGAGGACACACGGACACACCCGGGCATACGGACACGGATGCACGGACACACTCGTACAACATACAGATACAACAACAGCCACCATTCTCCAATAATTGTGATGATGTAACTGCAGCGCTTGTGCAAGGGAAGGTGAATTTTGAGGTCGCGTGAAGTGTCGGAGGCTTTATGGCAGGATGTCACAGGACAGACCAAGGTGTTATGGGTTGGCTGACTGAGATGACTGAGAGATGCACAATCGGTGCTCCCCACTCTGCATACACGGACATACAAAGACAAACTCTCGCCATTTATTATTATAGACTGTAGGGGCAAGTGCTTTTAGCTGCCATCTACTAAGGCCGGTCAGGCGCACGAGAGGGTGGTGTGGCCAATACCATGCTTGGACATATTTGCCTCTACAGGGCTAATGTTTGCATATCACCTGAAGGTACTTGTTTTGAGGCTGAGATGACCTAGAGGAGGACCAGAACAGACACTATTCACTGCTGATGGTATCCATAACTCAGAATGAAATCCAGATTGGCAAAAGCGTTGTGCATTTTGGAACCCCCACCCCCCCCTGCATAATTCCACCACTTTTCACACATGTGCAGAAACAAACAATTCAAAACGTACCTGAAAATAAATGGCCAAGCATGCATGTATAGAAATGCACAAATTTGCGCACACACAAAACAAAGGTCTGCCATTCACCCTAATATAACACACTACCTGGATATGGTTTGGCTGAGTCGACCTAGAGGAGGCCCATATTGCAACTTCAGTGACCAATTGCCATTGTAGCTGCTGGGTCCATAGTGGAATAGAGTCTCTAACTACTGTACTTTGTCACTTTCCTACCACACATACATAAGACCAAGCCTCAAGTCAGGTGACCACATCTGGCAAATCGCACATGTAGCCCTGACATCATTGTTAAGTCCAATGCGGGTGGACCCAGAGTTACACTTCAGTCATCGAATCACCTCTGCTCTTAAATATTTTAGCACACGGTAGCCTGCTCTAGCTTGTAGCTTTAGAAAAAGAAGTTACAACGGCATGCAGGCACACACGCACATACC
This sequence comes from Lethenteron reissneri, assembly GCF_015708825.2. Taxonomy (NCBI): domain Eukaryota; kingdom Metazoa; phylum Chordata; class Hyperoartia; order Petromyzontiformes; family Petromyzontidae; genus Lethenteron; species Lethenteron reissneri. Next base: position 5,472,958 of record NC_083822.1, read on the forward strand.
CGCACGCACGCCCACACACTGGCGTCGATGTGACCTGACCTCCTTCGCCCCTGGTAGTTTGGCACGTGAAACGTGTTCGCTATGGGGTGCGGTAGGACAGACGGGAAGGCACGCCCTACCGAGGGGACATTGTCCTGCTCACTTAATCACAAGATACCAGCACCTTGTAGACATGTTCGGCAAGCTACAAATGCTTGGTCACCCAGCGCAACCAGTGAGTGACACAATTTGGCCACTATCATCTCCCACCTCCGATTTGCACGGGTTGGCTATGTACAGTGCAAAATAAGTTCAACATACGTGCAATTTGTGTTCGGAAGGTATAAGACAAATATAAGCAGAACTCTGTTCTTTATCGGCACACACAAAAATGTCCATTGGCCTATTGTCTTCACCTGACCAATATTATCCAGCAGCATTTGTTAAAGCAAGAAAACCTTGGACCAGTTTTGTCCAGACTCTCATCAACAGTCAGGCTTGTTAAACAATTGCTGCTGGAATGCCAGATGTTTTTTGGCAAATCGCTCCATATAAACTATTTAGCACCTGTTCAGCACCAAAATGATATTGTATTTAGCCAGGTAAGAGCCTCTGGACAACATGTTTTTTGAAAGAGTAGCAAACCCCCAGCATAAGATCCCCTATTTAGCCTAAGAAAATAGGGATAAGTGCTGTTAGTGAAGACTAAAGCCTACATGGCTCGTGAGGTGGTGATGCAGTTAGCACCGTAACTGGCCACTATCTATCTCGTATTGCTGACATTCTCATCATAAACCAGATGCTAGTTATAGCCTGAACTTATACGCATTCCAAGAGAGGTACATATATACCACTTGCGACTTGTTATTATACATGGCTGGCTCGCACACACACCGCTCAACTCACAAGTCAAAGACAAATATCCCCTGGATAGCCTTAACATACTGTTGGGGCAAGTGCTGTTAGCAAGCACCTATGAAGGCCGGAATGGTACACAAGGGGGTGGGTGCCACGCCTGTCTGTATTTTGTCTCCGTAGTAGCAATGTTTACACACTGAACCAGGTAATAATTTGAGGCCAAGTCGACCTAGAGGTGGCCCAGGACCGGTTCACGTAACTCACTTGTTACATACACGAAAACACACAAAGTCATGCTTTTATCTACACGGCGATAAGTATGCCATCTGCTGCATGGTCAGACTGTTTGGGGCAAGTTGTGATAGGAAGCTTCCATTACAGCATGCACAATGAATAAGAAAGCAACGTGGCGAGTACAACACACACGCCTACTTCCCTTGTTTCCCCAGTCCTCTTTTTGATTTTTGTCATATGTATTTAAAGGTTTGTTTTGATACACAGTGTGTATGTTTGTGTATGGAACTTGATATACCCCAGTACTTGTTTTATGCAGAGTTTAATTCGGGCAGGGCCATAACATTTGTCACCAGCACGATGCATCATGTCAGTTGCACTGTAGCCTCCACCACCCCACGGACCCAAATCTGTTTAGTTTATTTACACAGTGGAATCCCAATTACATTAGTGAGCACGCACCTACACTCGCACATTCATAAGCCTGTAACAAAAAAATACTATTTCTTGGTGGAAGTTCCCTGTTTCTCTGGGGGGGACATTGATTATCTCCATCGGAGGAAGACAAGTATTGAATAACCACAAGTGATAACGTAATGAGGCATTTAAATGTGACTGGCACCGTAAGACTACAAGGCTTGCACATGTAGAAAGAATGAAGAAGACACGGGGGGGGGGGTTAAGAATTTTAGTGCAGTTACAGATTCAGAATGCTACAGATCAGAGAGGGACTTGAGAGACAGCATTATGAAATAAGTGTGAAGTGAGACAATTCAAACACAGACGGTAATAGACACAAGAGAAAGGTCTTCAGGAAACTCGATCAATGATAAAAAATAAAATTCTGAAATGTACTCACTGTAATGCTTCCAAAGTGCACTTCCACAGAACCATGCAGTTTTTCTCACGAGTGATCCACAGAAACATTAAATGTAACGTACATTGGCCCATTCGTGATTGGCTTCAACGAACCTAAACGTATAAATGTATTGTGTATCCCAGTCTCTACTAAACTTCAAGCCACAGAGTGGCCCCTGTAGTTTCACTGATTGATAGCGATTCAAAACTAATGAAAATTGTCAATTTAGACAGCGTTGGGGTGGGGTTGTTTAAGGCTTGGGGGTCAGAGTTCACATTCCTGCAGACCGCCCTTCTGTGTAAATAAAAAAAAGTATCGTAAACTTCAGCACATGACGCAAACCAGCCACATTCACAATCAGAAGCCAGTTTCCCTATGGTTTGTGTCCGGATTCCAAGACAAGTTTTTAATCCTGGAATGTAGATCTTTTGTTCTTAGAATTTTTTTTTTATCAAGGCCTCATTTGTCTGGTTAGTAGTACTTAGGATTGCAGCAGTTAGTTCTGCGAGTTCAGTTCCCAACCATTGCTAACATTCTTGGCGAGTGATAACTAAACTGGTCCTGCCACCCCCTTGCATTCACAAACCTGTGCTGACCAGTGTGGTCAAATGACCCACAGCAAGGTGGGAAAAAGCCTTCATTCAACAGTGGACTAAAAAAAGGACTAAAATATAATATCGTAGATTGCTGATCGGATAACTGAGGGCACGTGATGACATTTCTCACATTCCTGACCTGAAAACTAAATGTTGCTTTTGATTTGTTTTATAATTCTTCTTAACAAACGACTGATTTTGGTTTGAAACCCAATATTCGGTCTGTTATATCTTTGTATTCCACATCTCTCAGCTGTGTATCTGTAGCCTGCCATATGCTCTACTGTGACCTCGTGCTCTGCATATTGGTTCTTTTTCTTAGCTGCAAATAATTCCTGCTGCAAATGTAGCGCAATGTTCACACGTCTTGCTTAGGTGCAAGTTAGGTTTTCATTCGAAATAGGAACAGGACGCAATCTGTCAGGGTTGGGAAAGGAAGGGATAGAGGAAAGGGGAGGTGTGGGGGGGGGGTGAGTGGGGAAAACAAGAGCCCATGGGTATGTTGACCCATGTTTGTTAATTACTTATAAAAATATAAGCTTGTTCGTACAAAACGATCCCCCTTTATATAGAACTTTTTCGGGCTGTTGGGACAAGTGCTGTTAGCGAGCACCTATTTAAGGCCAGTGCTAGGCAGTGCTGATTTTTACATGCCACACTAGGAACTCAATTAAGGCTGAGTCGACCAAGGAGAGGCCAAGCACGGGTGCAAATATTTGCCACTGATGTCAGCCGCTAGCGGGAATACATCTCGAATTGCCAGCTTTGTAGTGTAGTGTATTTTAACCACACACATACACGCGTGAACGCAACATTCGGTGCGTAGACTAAACGTACAAACAAGGCTGCCATCGTGTATGTGTGCTCACACAAAACAATAATAATGAAAATGTTTATTCAGGAGAACCCAACGTGTTTCACAAGCCTTGCCTGGAATGTTAGGCCAATTCCTTCTGTTTAATCTATTTTCTTATGGTTACAAAACACCACTTTGAGATGGAGAGCTGTGCTGGCAGAATGTTTACACCCCTACATCATTCTCCATTAAACTCGGTCTCAAATACACAATATCCCGCTCAAAACAAACATCGGCTCAGAAACCGCAACCATGCATCCTGTTGTGAGGCAAATTACTTAACACTGCATGTGGTCACACACACACACAAACTGGCTTCCACATGAGTAGATGCAAGACCAAAATAAATGTTCCGAAACGTATCTTATAAGTGTAAACAATTGCAGTAACCGCTCTTAATTGAGCAACTTCTTAGGCTGGCCCTACACACTCAAGTGAGTAGGGCTGCCAGATCATGCTTGCCTGCTTTTATCTCCCAATTATGTACGTTTTTACTTTTTGTACCAGTTAACTAATTTTAAGGTAAGAATTGCCCTCGTCCAAGTATACCTCGGCTTCAAATATCACAAGGAAAAATACATTATCCTTAGCTAAGAATTATGCCCAGTTGGCCAGGTTTCTAGTGATAAAACAAAGTGCGCAAATAACATCAAACTGTTGCGGTAAGTGCTGTAACAGTTTCTATGATCACTGTTACATTGTTTTTCTAGCTTTATTTTTGTGATTTCGAAAACGTATGGTTTAGCCATGTTTGTTTAAAGTACAGAGTTAGCCTGATAACTTTAATCTAAATTGTCTTATGGTTGTTATTGTTTTACTTGCATCCCACTGGGATTTTTGCACACAGCGTTGATATACGCTGGCTTTTTTCTGGAAGACTTTGCAGTTTTTTCCTGGATGTTTCTGTTGCGTGTAGTCACTTTAAGATGTTCCTTGTTCATGTTTTTGTTTGTTGCGGTTGCACCCGAGTCAAGAGCTGCATGGCTCACAGGGCTATACCTAATAATATGTGTTTGAGCACATATAAACTGAACCAGTAGAACGGAAAGTGATTTTTTTTATTATCTGGAAGGCTCTTGCTACAGCTCTTGGTGACATTCAATACTGTATCTAAAACCAGGTTATTCATTGTGGAAGTTGTTGGCTTCACTTTAGTCATCATTGGCTACGAAAATAGAAGAAGAAAACTGGATTTTGTCACACTGCCCTCTGTTGAGTAGCCCTGCAGCCTATTGTTCATGGCAGTCAACCATGCAGGCACGATCCAGGCTCAGCCAAACTTCTCTTCCAAGATCGGGCATGATTAGGCACATCGTGGGCGATTTGCTCATAGGCTTTAGGGTGGTTTGGTCATGGGCATACAATACATTGATGCAAAATTAAAATATGTATACGTTTTACGATGCTGACACACAAGCAAACAAGCACTGCAGACTGAGGATACTCTTGTACATGCATGTACAGTGAGGTAATGCTGGCTGTGGGTGTAGGAGAGGATGTCTGCTTGCACTGTTAATCTGGTGAAGTTCGAGGTTGGGGGTGGTGGTATGAGAAAGGGCCAAGGCTTGTGCACCCAGAACCTTAGAGACTTTTGAGATGGGTGGGTGGATGAATGGGTGGATTGGAATTCGGAGAATGTGTGAGACCACTATTTCTCAGTTCTTGGTAGTGAGAGTAATGCTATTACAGCAATAAAATTGTTGTAATATAAATAAGAGCAATAATTTCTTAACGTTAATGATGCTTCAGAAAATGGTTAAAAACATTCGGTGCACTGCATCTTGCTCTAGTTCACTGACCCTTGTGAAGAGCCATTCGACAACATTCATGACAAATACACCAAGTTGGGGGGGGGGGGGCTCTTTTAAAAGGAGTATGGAGACCCAGTCAGACCTTGATGTATAAATAATGAAGTTACTTTATTCTATCACAAATGTTACAGTTAACACGAAAGTAGACATTGAAGGTGATTTGCTGCCAGTGTTTTCGGTCGCCATCAGCCGGGGTCGATGCACTGCTTGATGAAGACCTATTAACTGTTTGGCCATTGCCATCCGTTACGCTTCTCATAATTATACCGACTACAATCACCCAGGAATGTCTTGAACGCTTGTGACGTCACTCCACATCTGCCATCCCCCCTCGCTAATAATCACGAGCAAGTGACGTCACTCCACATCGAACAGCCTCCCTCATTAATAATCATGAGCAGGTGACGTCACTCTACATGGGGGGCGAGGCGCCTCCTCCCCGCTCCTCGGCGTCAACTTACAACCCTCACTACAAAGGCAAAACCCTCACGTCACGCGATCTCCGTAACGCTGTTGAGACATTAAAGTAAAAAGGACGTCATGTTGAACAAAGGGATTATAACCTTAAAATGAAATAGGTCTTATGCGATCGAAACGTCGTAATCTATTATTTTTTATTTACGTGACTTTACCGAAAGACCCAAGAGTGAATTCCTGCAGTCACGAAAGCTTTAAATCAAGATGAAATAGGTCTGTGTCACCGCGCCCTTACAAATTGCAAACGCATTGATGCAATGGATATCACGTCGCGCTCTGCTTTTCACTTGCAAGTTTCAGATTTACTGCAATACACCCGTCCTTGCACGGGCTAAAGGCTCGTTTTATGAATAATAATAATTTACATTTATTTGTAAGGCGCCTTCCACTAATGTCTCAAGGCATGGATTTACCCAGGAAATCCTTGCCAAGCCTCCAGACCAGGGGTCGGCAACCTACGGCTCCGGAGCCGCATGCAGCTCTTTACGGGCTGCTTCTTGACGATATGTACGTACGTACATAGATGCATTGCGGCTCTTGAAATACTGAATTTTGTACCGAATTGGAAAGAAATGGCTCTTCTTGTTATTTTGGTTGCCGACCCCTGCTCCAGACTTTCAGGAGGGTCCTTTGCCCAGTTTTTGCAGTTGGAGGGTGATATTGCTGCTTTGTATAATCCCAAATGAATAATTTGCACGTAACTTTTAAGCATTGGAATTTCTGGCTGTCACGAGTTGCATTACATGTGATTTAGTGATGCTGGAATCCGTGTCGCTCATGAGCATGAACCGATCTCGTCATTCAATCTCCATTGTGGGCTTCCTTTCTGATGTTCTCTCTTGTGGTTGCCATTCTACCATTGGCTCATTTACATGTCAAAGAGTGTGTCCTGCCTAAGCATATTTACTTTTCTTTGTCAATCTCATATATTATCTGATTTACATTTTCTCCTGGCTGATGTGTTCCTCATCCTGTCTATCTCGCAGTTTCATTCCGAGCATTCGCTCCTCTGCTTCTTTTGCACTTTTCAGCTCTTCATTTTTTGTCGTGTCCACATTTCCGTCTGATCCAAACGTCGTAGCTGACAATATCGTCTGATTGACATCGCCATTCATCCTGCATTTGATTATCGGTTTTAGCTTAACCTACGACGTTGTAAAACTATAAGCAAAATGATTGCTTTCTAATCACAAATATAATTAATCGCAGGTGGCTCTCACCAGGTTTAATAAAGGAGATGCACATGTACAGCAGCTCTAGTCAGTCCGCTGTCAGATAAGGGCTCCAGTGTTTGAAGATGATGATGATAAAATTGGCACCAATAAAGTTTTTCTAACTTTTGCTTTGACACCAACTTCTGCTTTGGCTCACAGACACTAATACAAAATTTTCCATGAGCTACACAACTTAAGAGTGAATTCGAGTTATCATCCGGGCAGCGTGTTCTCACGTGTTTTTTTTTTATCGGCTTAAGTTGGTAGTAAATTTTGTTTGCAGCCCGAATTCTCTGGGCCAGTTTCACTTCGTAGACTGGCCTCTATTTCCAGAATTTCTGCCAAGTGGAAATACATCACCAAACAATATACTGTGCAGGATATTGCATTGCAACTGTGGAAGAATCTGTCCTGCATCATCTCCCCCACCTCCAGCTAATAAAGGGCAATTCAAGTGCAAAGTGCAGCAGTCACTGCAATTCGCTTTGATGAATGATTAATCCCCAAGCAGTATAAGGGGCTTGTATTTTAAGAAGGGTGGAATGAAATGGGAGTGTGTGTATTTTGGCAGGTGAGCATTTGGTACAACGTTTGAATGGGAAGGTGTGTATTTTGCATACACATAATGTACTTTGCATGTAAGTGTGTGTGTTATTTTGTTGCGGGGCGCTGTAGTGTTACAGTTAGCACGCTGTGCTATGAACCCGGCGACCCGAGTTCGATTCTCGCTCATAGCAAACACCAGTGACGATTATCTGGACCAGTCCTGGGCCTCCACTACATCGACTCTGCCTCAAATGAGTACCTTGTGCGATGTGTCAAAACTGTCACGGTAAGATAAAGGTGGCCTAGTGTGGTTCTGGCCGCCCTGCCTCCTCATGTGCCATGCCAGCCTTCACAGGTGCTTGCTAAAAAGCACTTGCCCCAAACGTATGTTAAGACTATACGGGGATCTTTGTATGGCGTTATTTTGTGTACATGCAATATACACGTGTGTCGGTTCGTTGGGTGGGATATTTGTCTCCTTTGTCTTCAGGTATTTCCTGGGCATGGCTGACATCAGTGCTGAGTGAAATCTAAACTGATCCTGGGCCCCTCCATAAAATCGACTCAGCCTTAAATGAGTACCTGGTGCTTTGTGTAAAAAATATCAGCACTGGGGAGACAAAGGTAGGCCAGGGATGGTACTAGCTACAAAACCTGCTTGTACACCGTACCAGCAGTAGTGAATGCTGGCTAACAGCACTTGCCTTTCAGTCAGTGGGGATAAATTGGATATATTTGTTCATGTGTACTGTGCTATGCACACTTACCCTCGACTCTGATCTTGCTCACCCGGGTTCCACTTCTGCCTGTGATGTATAAAACCAGTGGCAATTACTGCTCTGCTTTATTTCCACTTTAGATACACCACTGGTTGTGTAGTTTTGGCTCCACTACCCACTCGTGTGCTGTTCCAGCCTTAATAGGTGCTCCCCAATAGGACTTTGCCCAAAGTGTTTGTATGGAGGGGCCGACCTGCCTGTGTCTGCATGTATGTCTCAATGTGTGTGTGGTTTGGCATATGAGTAGAGTAACTATGGTATAGTTTGTGGGTAGGTGTGGCATATGTGGACGAGTGTGTCTACTCCATAGACATTTAATCAAAAAAGATGCTTAAATAAAGATTAATCATTTACATCCCATTATCAATCTACTGCTGGCTAATGCCCCCACCACCTGTCGTTTCAGTTGTGGAATTAGTTTGACCATATTTCACCACGTTGATCACTGTGGGTTGGTGGAGTGGGGGAGGGTGAAATATTGCTCACCACGTATGTTAGTTGTGGGCAAGATTCTAGCTCCGGTCACCAGATGCATAACCCCAGTGAGCAGCTAACCATAAAAAAACCTCCAAGATTTTCTCGCGGACTGCTCTACAAAGGAAAGTTTCCAATACAGAGTTCACAACACTTCGTGCATAACAATAAACAGGAGTATGGTAACCTTGCTTAATCCCAACAAAGTCTTAACTTTTTTCGTCATTGCACATTTATAATAAGGAACTATTTCACCTGGGGAATATCTAACAATAGTGCCTATTGTGGTCACTCAGCCGGGCCGCAAAAAAAACCCAAAAGAACGGCAACAATAGGTGGCTGTGTGGCTCAAGGGGGTCATATTGGACATCGGAGAACACTGGACCTGCAATGCCTAGATTCTGGATTTAAATCCCTTACTTAAACCAGGTCTGAAAGTGTAACGAGTTTAGTTGAAGGCCTCAACCTATTCACCATCTACGACACAATGTTAATTTGATTTAATACAGCTTAGTTAAAGAGGATGGGAATTGTAGATATATGTTGGATGATTGACATGTGACAAACTGTTGTGTTATGACGTTGTTGGGTAGGAGAGGCAAACGTAGTTGTATGGTGTCGTCTTCCTCTGGTCGTTCCCTAAGACTATCCGAGACTGAGCCGCCAATACGAATTCCAGAATATGGTTATTCTGGATTCTTTCGGTAAAGTCACGTAGAAGGGGAAAAAAACAATAAAATAATAAATAAATAAACTCTAACATTTTTTTGCTTTATTTTTATTATTTTATAGCTTTCTCCCTTCTACTGTGACTTTACCGAAAGAACCAAGAATATGAATCCCTGCAGTCACGAAAGCTTTATATCGAAATTTAGAATTCAAGAATGTTAATTTTCTCATCTTGAGACTTGGCTTTTCGAACTCGTCATCATTGGCCAAGATCGGTCTACCGCTGGATGAAGGCCCCTGATATTGACTTAACTATTTCAAGGAATTCGATGATGTCCTACGATCTTGTGATTGATGTACCGAAATGCAATACATTCCGTGATAAAATCCTATACGTATATGAAGAGAACCCTGTTTCTAAAAAATTAAAAATAAATCCCTTTTGGAATGTGGCATGTTAACTCGGAGAACAGTAGGTGAAGTGCTTGCAGATGTGGGTGTGTGTTAGGGGGGGATGGGTGGGTGGGTAGGTTTGGGCCAGAGTTCTTAATTGCCAGGCGTATGGGCAGGGTATTTTTTTGTGGACTCCTTCGCTTCACAAGAACAAGCTGAGCTTGTTTCTTTGACCTCTGCGTAAGAAACACAAAGGCAGCCATGTATCGAGTAGTCAGTGTGTCCCAACATTGCCAAATTAAAATAGGGCGATGGTTCAATTCCCACTCCAGCCACCAGGTGATTTATAGGGGATCCATTATTATCAGTAATACAGTACTGCTTTTCACAAATGCATGTTGTCTGCTACAAAGAGGATAGTTTAATAATAATACTGTGTACAGCCCGTGCGGTCCATCCATTGCTGCATGCAGGCCTCTCCACAGTGATGTTGGTCAGGAGGATTGCTTTGTCATACTTCACGCTGGTCAGTGCAGATTTGTGATAGAAATAAAATTAGTTTTTTCAAACACAGGCCATTGTCTGTCCATGTCATAGGTGAAATTAACACCCCTCAATTATATTCCACTTGTGTTCATGTAATGAGTTGAATTCATTGACTTTGGAAGAGTGTGCTTCCTTCCACCTTGTATCAAAAGAGTATCCCTAGAAAATGATGTTGCAGACCTAATTATGAAGTCGCTGGAATATGTGTGTTTCTCCACACTAGGGCCTGCCTTTTACATGCCCTGTAAGGAGGATTTGTCATATTTTCAGAGTAGAGTTTTAATTTTGAAAACCAGCAAGAGAAATTGTTATTTCATTATTGAGGTTTTTTTGTGCAGCTGTTGGTGACCAGGCTGAGACCATGAACTCAATACATTTTAAAACCCAGTATCACCACGGGTGGTTGATATTGATGAAATTCAGATTTGAAACCAGGATCTCTGTGGTGCCTGACTCGGTAGTTCTGACATGGTTTTATCTCTGATCCATTTGTCCACCTTCGAAATAAACCAGCCTTCAATTTGCCAATACGTTGTGAAGAAAACTGTTTACAAATACCTCGACACCATTGTTATTAACGTTGTCTTATAACAGACTAATGCTTTGGACAGGAGCCCATCTTCTGGTCATGAGTAATTAATTTTCGAATTGTTGTTCCATTGAAATTAGCTAAAATCATCTCACTCACTTTGCTCAAAGACTTGGCTGTTGGCATCTGTTGACAACCTGGTATTTGAACCCAAGTTGTCTGTTTGCTGGCTCCGTGGCAATATCTTGGGCCGTTATCGCCATTAGCCACCTGTCAACCATTGGGCCACCTCTTTATGATGATCTGTCCCTCCTCCTGTCAAGGGAGGGCATCAAAAGGGCCCTTCCCTGGCAGGCTTTGTTGTAAGCATTGCGTCAAGCCTTAGGAATGCTGGTTTTGTGGCAATTACAGGAAATGCTGTCTCCTTGTTGTTTTGGAAAAGCTGAAGCCAAAACCACGAGAAACATTATTCTTTAAAGTTGCTCCGGCTCCCTTGGTTGTGTATGGGTGCAAAACAATTGACAGTTTAAACCAATAACGTTAAACTGTGATTTGCTAATGCTGTCACGGCAGTACCTGATTAATCCGGCAACCTAATAACTTTGAGACAGGGTTAGCAGATCACGTAGAGATGGAACAGTTGTGCTTAAGATGTCCAAATGTAGGGTATCGAGGTGGTGCTAACAGGAGGCGGTACAGAAAGTAGGTTTTAATAGGTATTTGTAGAGATGGAGTGTTCTCACCTGAAATGTTTTCTTTAGGAACTCTTCACTTTTATTTTACTTGAGTGCAAGTCGCTTTAGAATCATGAGTCTCTTTTGCAAGGATAACCCGGGTAAATTGAGTGACAAAAATTAGAGAATGTATCGGATGAGAGGATAGTCTAACATCCAAAAGCTAAATGGGAATAATAGGAAAAGGAGAAAGGGAAAACATGAGTAAAAAAGACCAGCCAAGGAATTCCGAGCCTAAAAAATACTTGAAAAAGGAATTGGCCAAATATCCCAGGCAGAGCAGTCCTAATTGGACATGCTTTGCTGGGTGAATAAGGGATGAAAATTCCATTCGTGGTTGGATGTGAACTCGGCCATCATCCCTCCATGTTTGATAAAAACTAAACCACTTTGTGGGAAGTCAACAGAGCAGTGCTTGTTCTAGGACTTGGCTCAGCCCAACTGTAGGAATGTGGAATTTCCGTCACTGTCTCAGGGTTGTATACAGGAGATAAACGACGCCTTGCTGTCTGTGAAATGGGAAACTAATTATTTGTATTATTATATACACACTGAAATCTGTAGCATGGTTTGTCAACCACCATGCCATCACTTTCTAACTGGTATGCAACTCACTGTACACAAAGTAAACTGCTTCAAAGGGGGTATAATTGTCTACCTGTCTGGCAGTTTGTCTCGGTATCTTAATCAGTTCGATTGTCTGTCCGTCTGTGTGTCTGTCTGATAATATAATCAGTAATATTGTCTTTCTGTCACTCGGTCTGTCTGTTTTTGTATGCACTTCCCTTGTTTATTACCCAACTCCTGAATGTGTTCTACTTGTGCAACGTGTGACCGAGCCAGCCCATCCTTAACACACCCTCATTCCACAGCCACGCTCGCCCATTTTACTGCCACAGGCCCACCCACACCACCCACAGTGATCAAACTGTCAAATCCAGCCAAGGCGAGGCTGCCATATTCATAGGTGGGCCCTAAGGCCACCTGCTGAAATCTAACCTGATTCTCAAGACACTTTTTTCAGAAGAGGTTCTGCTTCAGATTATTTTTTACCATTTACTTTTTTTGCCTTTGAAGAACTAAATATTGAAGTTGTGCTCCTTGAGCGTTTTGCATGAAACGGTGCCCATGGTGCTGGTGGAATGCTCTTGCCTATAATGTATGACAGCCTTGCAGTTGTTGAATGATAGGCTTGACTGTTCATGAGACTGAGAGCAGACATTGGTCGAGAGTTTGGCTGCTTAAACAAATGCACTGGAATGGATTTTACTGCCCATAATCTTTCATGATCACACATAATTTTTGTGAAATGTCAGTACGTGGCTGGATGGCTCCAGGAGCTCATAAATGATTGTGTCGAAGCACTAATCCAGCACCGCTAAGATCCTGATTTCGAATTAAAATGTCTGAATTTCAAGGAGTTTTTGATTTGTTAGCATATGTCCACATTTTGAAATGAGCATTGAGGGGTAGTCATCTCCACTTAGTCTTAACCCAGGAGTAGAAATTCCATAATCTTACAATAGGGGGGACCTGTTGCTCCATCACATAACCACTGTTCACTTTCCACAAATTGCTACTTTACCAGGCTGGAGTAATGGGTCAAGTTCAACCCCCCCCCCCCCACACTAGTTTTTGAAAGAGCAAACTTCTGATTGCGGCAAGTATTTTTGCAACTTTGTCACAGGCTGCATAATGAGTTAAATCATTATTTGTTAATCTAGGAAAGTTACAATGAGCCTTAACTTTGTTTAGAAGAACCCATTTTTGCTCGCAAACACATACCTAATTTGCTGTCTGTGCTCACATATGACTTGAAATCCTGAATTTTAGTAATCTGACACGAGAATTTCAAAAAAATATAAGATGTACAGTTTATCTGTGGATTTTCACACAGACTTGGGCCAGCTTTTACAACAGAGCTGTCTGTTTTAACAGTGTCAACATTAGGGTTTTTTTGTGTGCGAATTCTGGTAGACCAGAAAGTGAGACCCCTTAATCATGCAATCCATTGAAGCTCTCTACTGTATTGTTCAAAATACTAATTTGTAAATACTTTCCCGGAAAAGCCCTTACTGATTCTCATTACTTTTTCAAGAGGGTCGTGATTGAGATGTTTGTACATTTTTCGAGAATATTTAGGCTAATATATATTTTTAAAAATTATGAATCCTTTCTACATTATAGAACACCACGTCTCAAGAACGTACCTCCAGCAATGCCTCTTTAAGGAACTACAGTACTTATTTGCCCCTGCGTGTGCGTGTCCAATGGGCATCATGTCTCCATTTCAGCGTGATCAATCAACCTTGAGTCCAAGTCACCAAAAAAAAGAAACATGCATCGCAACCTATGTGAAAGTGTTTGTTAAAATGATTTTGTTTGGCATTAATCTGATTTTTATGAATGGTGTAACCGATAATTAAGCTGATAAAGTGTGTTCCTAATGTGGGACTGAAGCTTTCAGTGTGCACTGCTTGACAAAACGCTGACTTAAAAAAACGAATCTAAGCACTGCAGTGCTACCCCAACACTTCACCACCCCCCCTGCCCACTCCTGCCCAGCTTGAACTCACTCCCCCTCTTTCTCTGTTCTTCATTCCTTAACCCCTCATTATTTATTAATTTATCACATCTCTGTCTGTCCCCAGATACCCAGAAACAGCATAGCGCTGGCCTTGTTCTCTTTACAGTTTTACCCATGAGCTTTGGATGCTTGAGGAGTTTGTGCATGAGCATTTGGACTTCTTCTCGTGTCGTTGTGGGGAGGAGCGCTCTCCGTTGTCCTGTACCACACTGCGCTACGAACCTGGCGATTCGAATTCGATTCGCATGCATAATTGTGTGATGCGTGTGCACGTGTTTGCATGTGCTGTGCTTGTGAGTTTTGCGAGTGCCATGGCACTGGAAGCAAAATAACTCCCTTATTGAAGTTTAGCGGTTGCTCAGATGCCACGGGTTTTTTGTGGGAGTGAAGGGACCATTCAGCTTGGACAGAGCTTTTTTCACATTGCTTTTCCACATGAGTGTGGAAAAGCGGCTGTGTGTGTCCTTGCCCAGACATATTGTAGAACGTGTCTGGAAGTGTGACCATGTGAACTGGCATCCTCACAAACTCACACACTCGCCTTCACACACACACATGCCATGGTGGTTTAAGAAAAGGTTATGGCTATCTTTTTATCTCTTCACCTCTGTACTCACCTCTACTTTCCAATATCTGTTCTTACAACATCCTTAGCCTATTCTTACGAGTCTTGTCGCATCATCTTCATCATCAGGCATGTAATGATTCACTTTAATGGTGATTGTATGAATGGTCATGGTTCAAGGTTGCGAATTTGAGTGAAGAATATATTTTTGTTGTGTTTTCGTCATCTTCTTTGCATTGTTTCTCAATGGTGCTTTTGTCTCCCTTGTACACATGATTAGCTTTAATGTAACCTGAGAATATAATTTGCATACGTTGTAAATAATATATTCTTGTGCAAACGATTTGGTGCATGTATCTATTACAATCTGTGTATCATTTTTTTGCAATAAATGTATGTTAAAGGTATAATCAGTTTCTAAATAATTTACAAATCCTTATAACCAAGTGAAGGTTCATTGAGGTACAAGACTTGTTAAGTGTGTCTTGGCATGCATACAAGGGGAAATGCTTGGATAAATTAACTTGGTACAAAATGTCTGCACATTAAAACGTATTTTAAATAATTTCGAAATCTAGCAATCTCGTGTAAACAAAGCAGGAATGCTAAACAGTACCGTCTCCTGGCCACTTCAGAGCCTTGCAGATTAAACTTCTCACAAATGACCATCTCTATATGGTCCACCAACCCTAATTCATGATTCTACGGTGCAGGTGCTGCCATGGTTAGTTCGTAACCGAGTGAACATTGTTTACCCGTTTCTGCAATTGGGAGGCTCGGGTTTCAACTGTTGTTCAACCAGGTGTGTACTCCATATGTGCACTAGGTGATGCTCAATGACTCCCGGAGGGGCTTATGATGATGGATCTGAGCTGACCCTGGCTGAGATGATTGGAAGCTATGGTACTGCTGTACCACTGAGCTAAAGCAGAGCTAATATAATAACGACAATATTGAGGAGTCCTTAAGTGGTAGGATGGACAACTGTAACTTTAGGTTACTTAAGTACAAGGTACTTTAAGGTGTATTAAGGTTACTTAAGGTTTATTGGGGTAACAATTGTGTGTTTGGAATAATTGACAATTATAATGAGAATTAGCCCTTTTTCAATACACTACTGTACAAAGTCTTTCCCATGAAAAACAGATACAAATGTGAATATTGAAATATTGCCCATCACATGTGAGTAAAGCACAGGGAAATTAATAGCTAAATTCAGTCAAACATCTAAATGCAAATCTACTTATAACATTAATGCAGACATCTCTATTTACTTCAAAAATTTAAATTCCACCAATTGTGCATACAGACGTCAGGAGCAAAAGAAACAATCCTTGATAAAAGATTAATCTCACCTTTGCTGTTCGTACCGTCTATAAATACTGTAGCTTATTCATATCACAAAAGACCACCAACTAAAACCCCCTAATCTACTTGGGCAAAAGCCCATCAGCAAAGTGCATCATTTAAACAGTGCTGAAAAAATACTGACAAGAGGATGAGCTGTTACTTTAAAAAGTGGGGGGATATTGGCCACGTGACTTCTAGGATTAATGCGTCTCATTGGCTGGCTGCTAGAACTATGGAGTATTTTTTTTTATTGTTTCATTATAATTATTATGTATTTACGGATGGACAATAGCAACATAATAACCGGTAACTTGGTTTGCCTGCTTGCTATCATTTTTATCATCACACTCCACAGTAGATTCACTAGGTTAACTGTTTATGGTGGATATCATTGTATTGCTTTGCACAAATGTAACACTTATAACTTTAGAATGACACAGCCTAAGAATCTCCCACAATTTAATTTGAGGGCCCAAATTTGACAATTTTGATGATCATATTTTTCTAGTTCTCAATGTAGATGCAGCTGTAGTTTGTGACATTTTAGCTAAATAGCCATTCTAGAACCTAAATTAAGTGTACATCACTCTTGTCATGATTATTTATATTGGACACTGTGCCCCTCTTTATCCATGGGTGTTGCTATGGTTAGTGTTTAACTCCCTCTGATCGCGGGTTCCTATCCCTGGGGTCGCCTTGTCATCATAGTGGGGTCATCGATAGCATGGGTATCGTTAATCTCCGTGCATAGACGAGGGATGTGGAGAGACTGTCGAGGAGAGAGTTGCAAAAGTGAAGTCTGATTGTGATGAGGAAATGGCGGATGTGTTTTCCTCACGGACCGCACTTAGCTGCAATAAAAACGCACCTTTTTATCGCAAGGTATTTCACGGAAGCACAGGCCACGTTTAGCTTAAATAAAAAGCCCTTTATCACAAGTAACGTGTGAACCACAGCTTTTGCTATCTTTACCTAGGTTATTTTATTGATTAAATGTATACCCTCCAGCTAATCGGATGCAAACGTTCCCAAAATATAATTAACTGCTTTTGGATTTTTAACCCTTTGTGGGTATTTATTCATTGTTTGTGGGGGAGGTGGGGTGGGTGGCTGTTGTTGACTTTCAGGCACCATTAAGTCATTTTATTTTTCCATTGGCGGCAGGGGTTTATTCCTGTGCAGCTGGGAGTGAGACTGAGACAATGACTTACTCCGTGGACAGCTTGGGGTGAAAGCTGCAGTGTAGTCCAAACAGGACGTGTGGGAGACAAACGGATTAGAGGGGGAGAATTCATGGAGAAAGAGACATGAGTCAGAGAGGGAGCTAGGGAGCTATAGAGACAGAAAAACTGAGGGGGAATGGAGAGAAAAGCTAATGATACAGTATTACTTTTTACTGATTAAGGATTGAGAATGAATGTGCTTGCTCAACTCATTTGAACATATGTATAAGCTTTTCTATTGGGTTTTCTTTATATTTGATCATTGCAGCCAATGTTGTTGATGGCACAACACCACTATTGGTTATTTTTACGAGATTCCTCATTTGCTGCACAGTCAGCACCCAGCCTTCAAAGTCTCACCACCACCATCTGGCTTGAGGTCTTCCCTAAGGTCACTGACCTCTGGGTCCCACTCCAATGTCTGTCTGGGTAACCTGCCATGCTCCAATCCTGGACATGCATCCAACCCATCACAAAAAACTATCCCCGATGACATCCACAGTCCTTTCTTTCCTCATTCTAAATTAGAGATTTTAAGTGGAATATAAGTTATTTTGGGTTCATATGCAATTTAGGACAATTTAGGACATGTTGGTGTGTATCAGTGGTGCACATTCTGCGATTGATATCAATTGTATAGCAGACTGCAATCTTTTGTAATTATGCCCTTCCAGATATTCCCGGGCTGAAGTAGGAATCGAACTGTCGGCAGCGAGCACAGCGGCGCGATGGGAATGCTGGATCCATTGCCCCTCATTTTCTCCGTTTCCATCGCCGCGTTCCTTACGACGCCACCTTCCCCTCTCAGCCCTGTTCCCCTTCCCATATCCTCGTGCTTTGCGCGGGTTGTTAAGCGGGTAGAGAAGAGGGGGTTGCCAGGCACCGCAGGGCGGTTAGCGCAAAGTCCGGACATGCTCTCACGCACTCTTTTTTGTCTGAGCACCCCTTCTACATGTGAGCGAGTGTATTTGTCTGTGTGCGCACCTGTGTTTGTGTCTATTTGTATGTACAGTATTTGATTGCGTGTTTGTATGGTAAGCGGCGGCATCGTGTTTGAAGTGCAGCACAACAAACTCGGCTAAGTTCAGTTCCCGACCGTGACATCATGACATCAGAACCAGTCCTTGGCCTCCCCAAGGTTTGTCTCGGTCGTACATGAGTACTGAATCTGGTTTGGTGCATTAACATCACACGAAGGGGGGGGTGCTGACCACACCACCTCCTCGTGTCATGCTGGCCTTAATACGTCCCCGTGAACAGCACTCTCATTTGTCTGATGAAGGCTATAAGAGATGTTGGATCTTTGTGTGTGTGGAGAGAGGTAGCATGGGATTAGAGCACCGTGCCATGATCTCAACCTGTTCTGGCTCTCTTTCCTAGGTCATCTCAACCTTAATACATGAAGTGTGTTCATGTGTTTTTTTTGCACCAAAGCTCTTACGTATGGGGCACATTAGGAATGGATCATATGGCTAGAAATGACAAACTAAGAGAATATTCCTCTGTTCAATGCACCCAGTCAGACTCGCTGCTAGCCACACTATTGAGTGTCCTACCAGCTCGCTTAATAGGTGCTTACAGTACTTCCCCCTATCCCATGGCCTATAACGCTAAACGGAGGAGCTTTGTCTGTGTCTGGCATAAATGTGTGTGTGTGTTTATTCGACATGTTTGTGCAAATTCAACAGCAGAGCACTAAATGTGAGATGTGAGCTCGGGTGATGTCATAGCATGTGTATTTTGATCTGCAGTTGTTGTACCAGACCACTGTTTGCTTTTGCACTCAGTCAACATACATGTATTATTGTTGACAGTTTATGTGAGAAGAGAGATTTTTTCGTTGTAAAATTTCATATTTTTGTGTAGATGTCATGCAGCATGCATAATGTAAGTGTGCCATTCTTACGTGCTGTTGGTGAGCACCTATTAAGGCGTTAAGCACAAGTGAGAGGTTGAGTCGGCACCCAGCTACATTCGTCTCCCAGGTGCTGATGTTGACCAAACCACACTAGGGGTGCTGCTTTTAGGCTGAGTTGACCTTGTTGGGGAGGCCCTTGCCAAGGTAAGTACATTTTTGTTTTTTTAGGCTGCTTATGAAGGTCTGTGGGTGAGAAAGCTCGTTTCCGCATTCCCATTGTGAGGGCCATTATTTTTGAAGAGTATTGAGGTCCCAAATATGGTTGTAGTTATACTGACCCCAGATGGATGATAGGCTGAGTCGACACCCAAGTTTCCCATTGTGTCGAGCACTTTGAGCATAGGGCCATCTAAGTTATATTATATACAGGCCTGTCTACACAAAATATTGGCACTTAGCATAGGCATTGATGAGAAAAGGCTAGTTTAATACAATGGGGATGCTGCCTTGGTGTAAGAGTTTGCATACTAGACTTGTTACTCAGAGATTTATGGTTTGGTGGCATGGCAGTTGAAACAATGGCGAGTTTAAGGTATTGAATTCCCCTGACACCTCTCTCCAAGCAGCAGTATGAATGGCTATGCCACAGTTAGTAGATCAAGCGGATTGTGTGTACAGGCGTAAAGTGTTGTACTACAACCTCTCCCAATGCCTGGTCAGTGTGTAAGAGTAGGCCAAATACCCTCCAAAGGGGCTGTCTAGTGGAGGACCATTCTGCCCAGCAATGGTGTGCGAGGAATCAATTGTAGAACTCCACCGGCACCTTTCTAAATATGAACCCAAATACGTTAAGTATAAAATAATCGATGCATTTACAAAATTAACAAAAAAATGTTTTTGCCCTTCCCGTCCCTCCAATTAGCACGGTTGGCTTCATACGGTGCGAAATAATTTCTACATACGTATATTCACTAGGCGGAAAGCCTTATTACCCAAATGGTCGTCATTGTTGAACATTTTCATGACTCTGCTGTGGTGGTGATGATGAGTGTTTTTTGAGTCAGAGCTTGGAACGGGCCTAATCGGTTGCATCATGAATAAGGCATGTCATGCAGCCAAAGGCGTTTATGGGGAGTGGCTCTTAATAAATAAATAAATAAATCCCCCACTTCATCCGGCACCCAACCCACCCACCCCATTTGTATTCCTTATAAGGGAAACAAATCCCCGTGAGCTGCATTGGGGATGCATTCATAGGCTTAGTCACTCGAAAACATCCACTTGCGATTGCCTTTCTGTGCCAACCCACCCTTGCCCCCCCCCCCCCCCTCTGCATGCCAGAGCACTGTTGTCTATGCAGGTGCCTGTTTATGAATGTATTTGCACCATACATTTTACAGCATTTTTTTATCACCTGTACTACCCAATTTGGCACTTGATGTTGAGGGCGCAGGGCAAATGGTTTTCCAATTCGAAATCCATTGCATAGTCTCATGTCACGTTGGGGAGCATTCCGGAAGTCACTGAACAGGCCTTTATCCGATACCTATGGATGAGTGAGTGACCAACTCTACCGATCTGCTTGGAAAGCCACTTTGAGCTGAGTGTTCTCGAATAGAGAGAAAAACGATATTTTTTGTGAAATTATTTAATTCACATTTTAAAAATGGTTCAGTGGATGTGATTAAATGAGGCCATTAAACTATATACAATAAAAACTGGTTTCAATTAATTTTGTATTCAGGATAGCATCTAGTACTGTAGTTTAACACGTAGGCTTTCGAGACCAATATTATTCATAAAGGTTTTTGGGTTAGATGGCGTTATTATTTAATGTTTTGTAACCCTCCACCACCCGACATGGTCAATCAGTACAAAATGTCCCGTTGACAAAAGACAAATAGTTCACTACTTTAGCCCACCGGTGTGTTGAAGAGTGAATCCACAACATTTAGAATTTTTTAGTACGACGTTATAATCTACCACTGTACTTCGGATTTGGGGTTGGTGGTTTATGCAGAGATGGAGGTATCTG
Source organism: Lethenteron reissneri (assembly GCF_015708825.2). Lineage (NCBI taxonomy): Eukaryota > Metazoa > Chordata > Hyperoartia > Petromyzontiformes > Petromyzontidae > Lethenteron > Lethenteron reissneri. Next base: position 5,494,130 of record NC_083822.1, read on the forward strand.
AAAAAACACCCACCTGCATGTCAATAAGGTGACTTAAGAGGCAGTGTGGCAAGTAGGTTGCCGACTGGGTAAATAGTTGTATTTGAATGCTCGTATGCATGAGTTTACTTTTGTGTGCAATGTTTCTCCTCTCCCACGCACGTAAAAAATTAACAATATTAAAACATAATTTGGCCAATCATCCAAAGCAGGACACTTCCGAAAGAGTCTTGAGACTCGGCCGAGGCTTTCCTGGAATACGTATGTGAGTCATAGCCATCGCACCCTGTTGACAACGTTTGCAGGGGCTTTTAACACCCGCGATAGAGCGCGGCACATTTGTAGTAACTGCCTGCAGAAAATACCAGGCGGCTGTTGTGTTAAGGGTCTTGATTCCGTCAAGCTGGCTGTTGTGAGCGTAAGCCCAAGGCATCCTGATTTTAATATAAGGGCTACTGCCGCTTGCCAAACCCCTATATCGTGCTCTGATTGTTATGGGGTGAAATCCAAACTCGTATCCACGAAAATCACCAGACACTACAATGTTTTATGTATTGCAATAACAATTATTGTGTAGTTTCCTGTTGATCAGAAGTCTAAAAAAATCAGCATAAAGAGGTACTCTTCGGGGATGCATGTCATGGCCAACTCTTAAAGCTCAGCTGGATATTACAAATTTGCCTTTGCTATTTTTTGTTCTGAAATTTTAACCAAAAACAACTGCTGATGACACATCAGCTACATTTTGAGATGTGAATCGCCACCCCAATTCCTGTGGTGAGTTCTGATCATCGAATCTCATGGACGCAGAGCTGATTACCTGTACAGGTAGTGTCAGCATTGATTTTCATATGATATACCATGTAATTGGAATGTCAGGATGTCTGCTGTGATTTGATCTATTTATACATTAGATAGTCAAGTCAACGAAACCCTTATTGCAATACAGCATTGTGAGATGTTTGAAAAACCATCATACCCAGGGTCACAAAACAATACTTACATTGCATTGTGGAGTGCATGGCCGTTACAATGGAATGTACACAGAAGCGTGCACATGCATTTCCCTATTCTGCTTTAGCTGTTGCGTGCAAATGCGTGTAGTGAGCTATTCAAGTTGGCACGACACTATGGCGGTGTTGACCACTTCAAACTGGGTACCCATTTAAGGCAGAGTCAACTTTGATGGTGGTCCAGACCGTTCGTAAACACTATCACCACCATTGTGCACCGCAACCAGTAGTTTCGACCTGATTGTTAAGGTTAGTGCAGTATGCTGATCACAAATATGTGACTGTCTATTTGTAAGTATGTAAACGGCTGATCTGTATTTCTGTTTGTCCAGACAGCTTAGTCCACTCCACTTATTTAAATGAATAAGGTAAACCAGATGATAGAGAACCCTCAAAGTAATGATTACATTCAGTCGCAACTGCTTCCCCACAAAGTGTGTAAACGAACACGTGTACAACACAAGCACTGAGTAGTGTTAAGCAGTGTAGTATGAATTGTAGGGAGCTGCTCGGCAAACAGGAGGTGGGTTACTCTGAATTTACGTGGCTTTCACAGTCCACATGTTATCAGTGCAGCTGGAGGAGGAATTTGTGGCAGATTCTGCCATTTGCTGGCACTCTTTACCCGTGTGGAATGCTTTTCATTGGAGCGTGAAAACATCCCCATCGTTCCCACCGTCTCACCTCAACGCACCTGCCAAGCGATGTGTGCACGCATGCACATATGTGTGGGTGTGTGGTCGTAGAGGGGAGCGGTGGTGTAGCGGATAGCGTGCTGCGTGTCCAACCCGGTGACCCGAGTTCTATTTCTGCTCGTGGCAACACCAGTGACGATTATCTGAACCGGGTAGAGGCCTCCCATAGGGCGACTCGGCCTCAAATGAGTACCGGGTGTGGTGTGTAAAGATCACGACTGGGGAGGCAAAGGCGGCCAGGCGTGGTGTTGGCCACTCACCGTGCTGGCCTTCATAGGTGCTCGCTAACATCACTTGCCCCAATAGTCTGCTCAGGTTATATGGGGGATCTGTGTCTAGCAGTAGGAGAGTAGTGGTTAGCACAGTATCATACTTTCATTCCTGCTCATGGCCAACATCAGTGACGAATATCTGAACCGGTCATGGGCCTCCCTGAGGCCAAACCGGCTGAAAACGAGTATCTGGTGCCGTGTGACGAAAACATTACACTTGACAGAAGAACGCGGCCAGGCATGGTTCTCACCATACCACCACTCGTTAGTGTCCCATACCAGCCATTGTAGGGGCTCTCTCACAGAAGTTGCCCCTAGAATCTAAAGTCCTATACTGTAAAAGGCTAAAGTGGAGTTTGAAAAGAGTGTGAATGCAGTGTATCCTGTGTGTATCTCCACACCCCCATGTATTATGTTGATTGGTTCAGTCTTACGGTTTTGAGGGAGTAGGAAGGAGGGCATCATTGGTGAAATTCCAATCATTTTTGGAGTAGATTAGAAGAGATGAGCACTTTATTGATGCTTGCACCCCATAAACCCTGGCCAAAAAAACGATGGTCTCGGAATTCTTAACACTGTATGTATGTTAAACTTTGTTCACACCATATGTAGCCAACCACTGTAATACGAGTAGCGTTTACAAGTATTTTTCATATATATTACATTTGTTTCAAAGGCTAAACATACTCTTTAACCAAAAATAATGTTCAAGACAAAATCAAATGAGAGTTGAATAACACACACTCACATTGGATCTTGAAGAAAGTACCCATAATACAATGCAAGCCCACTACATTAATTACAGTGTAAATATAGACAATGTTTAAAATGTAACAATATTTATTTGTGTATTTCCTTGATTATAAATATTTTCGGTGATTGTCATTGCCGATGCAAACAATTGTTTTTTTTATAGTTGTAGGGTACCATTTTTTAAATAAAGATATTAGAGTATAATACTCCTGGTTAAATTGCTTTTCCTACAATTGTAGGGTTTCTTGTATGGGCCAGCAAGTAGGTTATTTTTAAACGTAGGCTTCAGAGAAATATTAAATTCTCCCAAATACAACTGTCACCAGTAGCAGAACATGCGTGCCAACAAGGACACTCAATTTATTTTGGTAATGTTGAAGTGTTGTGCAAAACTAGCTACTACTGGCCAAGTCTAATTTAAGAATCTATCGAAATTGAAAGAAATAAACATTTTTTACCGTTCGGATAGCTACCGCCTTAGTGCTGCGTAGAAGCAAATCATTATTTACATGCATGCCTAATGAAGAGCAGCAGCATACTTCAATAAGGATTACCGTTGGTACGGCTATTTTAATACAAACAATAGACAGGAAGGACAAGATCAAAGGGCTCGCATAATGTACGTACACTCGGTAACCCCCCCCCCCCCCCCCCACTTTGCACAAGAGCGCAGAAGTGTGGTCACCACATCTACGCCTCTCTATAAGGAACGAAACCGTAAGACTTCTCCACAAATCTGGCTGTCGCCTGATGAAGCTAGTTGTAGTTACTACCGACACGTCGTACTCGGATTGTAAATGTTGTGGCTTGGCTCTCCAACACACCGGTGTGCTGTACTAGTGACGAATTGGCACGTTCTGTTTACGTGACAACACTTACTAGTTGGCTGTGTCGGGTGGTGGCGGGTTTAACGACACATTTATATATTTACGCAATCTAACCCAAAAAATCTCCATTATGGAGGTAGGTTTTTGTCAGGCCATCGGCATAGCTCGTGGCATTTGACTGAAAGTGACTTGTCCGTCACTTAACGCAATTATGGAGAAATGTCATACTGATACATTCCGCACAACTGCAGACCGACAGGCCTGTAAGCTCACGCACGCTCACACATGTTCACACCACTAATGGTTGATGCCCAATTGATTGCACAGAGAGCAAACGCAAGTTAAAATAACACAACACACAAATGATATATCCGCTCTGAAGAGCCTTTTCTGGAAACACCACCTTTTACACTAAATACACTATCTTTTCGGAGTGTTTCTGACATTGTTTGTTTATTTCTGCTTATGCACCGATGCCAACACGGTTTCACAAAATTATGTTTTAAATGTAGGTTGGTGTAGGCAGTGGCTCCAAAGATTTGTGAGACCTTTTGTTGGGAAGCATTCTAAAAGCTGCCATTTGGTGCCCAGTGTCCTGTCCTATATAATAACCCTGTTGTAAACCCATAAACAAGGTGCAAACAACATAGGAAATACAGAGAGGCGCCACTTGTAAACTGGCTTATATGCAATATGACCTGGGCAGGGCAGTGAACTGTTTCGAGATTAGGATAGTTTTAAAAGGTTCCACGTGTGTCATTTTGAAGCCCACACCTTTTTATTAACCGCTGAATATAATTTTATTTGTATGCTTTTTTTACCATATTATAGATTTCTCAAGGGCCCTTTAAGCTATCCCAAGTATTCTTGTAGTCTTTAATTTCCATATAAAGTTAATAACAGCCATTTCACAATGGTAGAATGGCAGCCACAATTGAAACGCAGAATATAATGAAAAATAGAATTCTGCTGAATGAGTTTGTAATTTTTGCCTTGATTTGACATTGCAATAAGCCATTTCCTTTCTATGTGTTGTGCATGAACATTTGCGAAATGTAGCTAACTTGTGATGACCGCTGACAAAGGGCTTTGTGGTAAACGTTATAGTCGGCTAACTGTACTGTATATACCGTAATCTCCCACAAACATTTTATGTTGCCACAGGGATCTAAGGTCAACCTTTGCTGGTCATTCTACTTTATCTCAATGAGGCCTACATGTGTCAATACACAGAGCTGTACTTCATAGATCTCACGTCAGGTCCGTTGGTGCCCTCCAATGCCCTGCAAGCCCCTGGAAACCAATGCTGATAAGAAAAAATCAGTTTCTGCTATTTCTCATACGACTTAAGACCTAAACGCTGTTAACTCTTGTCACTTATTTGATAACTGTAAACATTAATGAACCTCAGGCAAACTAGAAGTGATGCAAGTGTGTGTTCGTTTATTGTTTCTTGTTTGTACTGTACTGTTTTTATTGCTACATTCGCCTAAAGCTAACATCAGCATATCATTAGTATGAAATGCTAGTATTGAACAGTGTTGTAAATTCTTATTCTTATTTAAAACAAAACTCCGCATTGATATGGAGGGGACCACACCACAGATCCTGTAATCCGTGGCACACTGCGGATATGATAGAGGAAGGAGCCGCTCAATTCCCTTAATCCACAACAAATTGACTGATTACAGGGGAAGCACTGCATATGGCTACCAGATAAATGAATCTACTTTAAATTCACAGATTAATGTGTTACGAGTTCTTTTGACACAAATGGCACCGATATGCGTGGCTCTCTTAAAGTATTTTTAAATATTTTAGACTTAATATCCAAGACTAATACACTTTTAAAAATGCATCCTAAATAAAACACTTGAGCGCGGCTATTCTGTCCAAAACTTTAAAATGCTAAATTCAACAAAACTTCGGTAAATAAAATAAAAAATATGTAAACCACTACCTTTGCGTTCTCTACTGTGCCACTCCTGCACCCCCGTGCGACGTCCCGCACACTTATCCAGATTGCAATTTGGCTTCCCCCAAAAGTTTTCAATCCACCGCAGCGTGATGCGTGTACGCCAGGCTTAGAGCCCAACTAAGGCATCCTAAAATATGTATAATTCTCAACAGTAGTCGGTAATGTCCCAAATTTGCATACTTTGGCAGTCTCATTCTATTCCATTCTTACCTATAAGCAATATGTTAAAGAGCTAAATGCCAATGTTGAGGTCTGCTCGTCACGAGAGGGCAGCTAATCTGGCTGTGACTGTCCCACCTGATGACGGAGACTTGTGTTGCCTCCGAAACGTCGTGATCTTTATTTTATTTTATTATTTTATTAATTTTGATGTTTTACCTACGTGACTTTACCGAAAACACCTAAGAATATTCAAGAGAGATTTTGTATAGTTTTTACTATTCCTCCGTCGAAGGATCGCAGACTGCAATGGTTTAATGCAGCGGTCGGGAACCTATGGCTCGCGAGCCATATATGGCTCTTCTGGTGACGGCATATGGCTCCCAGACAATTTAGAGTTGAAAAAAATAATAATAATAAAAAAAATACAAAAATCAGTTTGGAACTGATTTTAAAATACTTGTGATATTGCTTAATAATACTGTGTCATTTTAAAGTAAACAGAAATTAGTTTCGAAGATAAATTTCACGGGTCACGGGGCCTCAACGCCTGCATGAAGCTCAACCTCACCACGTACGAACCAGACTACAAGGCCATCAGCAAAACCATGCAGTACCAGAAGTCGCATTAAAAGTGATACATATTTAATTTATTATACGTTAAAAATACTATATGGCTCTCAATGCAATATATTTAGAAATATTTGGCTTTTATGGCTCTCCCAGTAAAAAAGGTTCCCGACCCCTGGTTTAATGCGTCGTTAAATGAACGAGCACAAAATGTGTTAACGTATATTCTGTGTAACGTGTGTAAAGTAATGTATTAATGTGTGAAGTAAAGAAAAAATGTAAGTCTCCTGCAAAAGTTATCAAAAAATTATTTATTCAAATCAAGCATGTACAGTTAAAACAATGACATTTCCATATTTTATTATAGAAAGTGTCTCCTTTAATTAAGTTCACAATTAATAATGTGAGTTTTAGTTTATTGAGGGTAGACCATTGTATCCCTCTTGTTACCTCATGAGAATTTGGCAAATTTTTTAAGTATTTTTTGTTTACTAAATTGTGACAAATGTTTAACTAATGAATTTTAATAGCCTTGTTTCCTGCCAAGGTCATTATCACTTGTTCGGAGCAATGACTGTTCTCTTGGCTAAACTGCCTCAAGGCAATAGGTGCATGCATTATGAATACAGCTCAGTATAATAATTGAATTCGGTAAACAAATTTGAATTCAGATATTCACCTTTAACACATTTGTTGTGATTATTTATTGATTTACATAAACTGTAATCTCTTAAAATAAGATACATAGGAGTTTACGTTAACATTAGTGTGTTTATTGACCTATGGACATGTTCATACTTTTTTTTCATCTACTTGTGTGTTCAATTACATGCACTGCATTTACTGAAGCTCTTGGGGCTAGTAGTTAAGAAATTAGTTGCCAATTATTTTATGGTTATTTGACTTAATAAACATTATTTTAAGCCCTTTTTCAGTCAACTGCTAGTTAAAAGCATCCTCACGCCGTTTCGGTCATTGAGGTTGTTTCATTATACTTCATCATTTTGGCAAGTGTGGTTTGTCCAAGGGGAACCCAGGAATGATTCAGATATCCCTTGCCGCTGATCTTAGCCATGGCCGGGATTCAACCTCCGGCTGTCAGGTTAATAGCGCAGTGTTCTAACGGCTACTCCAGAGTTAGTATTTTACCCCAAGATATTGTATAATACTCCGCAAAATTATTCAACACGAAAAGCCAAAGGCCGCCGAACGAGATTAATATTCTGTTTTAGGTGAGCCAAGAGTTTGGTCTGGAATAATTTGAGCCTTCTGCTTTTGATGAGTCGAAGGTTTTATCATCAGAGGTGGTTTTATACTGGATATCAAATACATTTTTGTATAGGATGGTACGAGGCTTTTGTTTTGGATGAGACAAGGGTTTTATAAACAAATGCACAACGTTTCTGTCATGGATATGTCATTGTAGCAAGTCATTGTCACCAGAGACACCACTATCCCAATAAACTACCATATTACCAGCTCAAGAAATTTAATTAAGCACATTATTGATCAACTAGAGTTTACATCCAGTAGTGTCAAAGCAGATCTAATTAACTTGTTCATTTAGAATGTTGCAGTGGAATGGTTGGTACTACGCCATGAACATTGCCAACTGAGTTGAATTCCCAGCTACAAATAACTTCAGTGGTCTGCGATCTGAACCAGTCTGGAACCCGCACCTCACCACCACCTTCAACCTACACTGACCAGCGGATTGTGGTTTAGTCAAATAATCCCTTCGACTCGCATCACATAGGCAGGTCCTCGTGCAGCAGTCCCATTGACAGCAGTGCTGTGCATGTTCTGTAATTTCTACGGTACTCGATATATCCTCGTTTGTTTTCCCTTGTAACCTCACTATCAATCTACATTTCTGCAACGTCAAGTGAAATATGTAGTGGGCGCTGCTAACATGGCCTAGCGGTAGGACCCGTACTCTTTTTTGCAGAGGGTCACGGCTCGAATCAAGCAAACCTCGCCGTGATTAGTACTGCTGGTGTGAAAACCATCATGCGTGTCGTCTGATTCACGGTCGACTAAAGATTCCCCAATGTCGTAAGAGTCAGCTGGTGTTGGGGTTCCACGATTATTCAATAGGGACTATACTTCGCAATCATTTCTCCCTACTGGCGGACTAATTCCCCAGGTCACTCTCGCAAATGAAACTTAAACTGCTCTCTTGAGTTCTAACCAGGCTAAACAAAAAGTCAACCAGTGCATTATACAAGACTACACAACATTTTGCCACACCGAACGGCATGGTGCCCATTGCAGCGCTTAACAGATGGCAATGCCCTGCACAAACTGCAATGTTGTATTAACTGATATGCAGGCTTTCGATTTGTGTTACGAAATGGACACTCTGTACAATAATACAGTGGTCGCCACGGAGACCATGTCAACTTGTACACCACGCCTGGGGCAGAGGGTGTGGCAGGAGCTTGTGAAGGGTGCCTGGGAAAATGAGAGACGTCTTGGTTTAAGGCTCCTATATTAACCAGCACCTGCAGGGTCAACAGTCATGGGTGTCAGCATGAAGGATACCATGGGAAGATTTAAATATACTGTACTGTACTCCGCGACTAGCGTCAGTGAAACTTCTCTTATTTGTGCCACTTATTATATTGAGCTTTCAATTATCTCCACCCCTGAAATACATCCACGATTTGCTCGGGAGGATAGAGTTGGCACTCTCTTAAGTTACAAAAATGTCTAAATATCATGGGAAGAATATCTCACAATACCAAAAGATGGGAAAAATGTAGTTACGTATTATTAAGCAACTCACAAACCAGGAGGATTTACACAGTTTCCAGGACAGCTACCTCAAAAAGGACGCGTGGAAACGCTTGCAGAGTAGTAACCCAAAAGTGGCAGCAAATTCTTGATACTATCTGTGGATAGGGATTCTCCTGGAAGTGCAGAATTCATATTGTCATCCGTAGCTTTCCATGGACTAGAGAAGTAATCTCGAAGTGGTAGCAATTAATAATATTATCGGCTTAAATTTCAAGATTGTCGTGTGGATAACCGGAGTAATTTTGACAGATAAACTTGGGCAATAGGATCTGCCAATAGCGCCCCCCCCCCCTCATCATTGCGGATAATAGTATCTTGCCTGACTCATACAAGTTCATTAACCATTAATCAGCTTCTGGACCTGCAAATAATAAGTACACTTTAGATTGCCATTTATAAAAAAAAGGAAAAAATACATCTGTGAAGCGTTAGTCATACCCTTAAGCGTTTTGGTCAAATACTCTGTGTTAAGAAACTTGCAGTGTTGTTTTCGCTTCAAGGATGCTTTGGCCAAGCTGAATGTCCCTTTGCTGTGGAGTGTTTGTGTAATATAGTCTTGTGTAAACAAAACAAAGACTGCGTCGGCACAGGCTTTTGCCAGCTATTGTCCTTGGACATCTTTTAGGAATTAGGGACTCTGTGTGAACGCGTTTGTGCTTGTTCCTGCGTGTAGGTTGTTTTTGTAGTGGACAACTGCTTGGTGGTGTTGTAGCTCCGGTCCATACACTGCACCACAATCATTAAGACCCTAGTTCGATCCCTACCCATGATGCACAACACCAGTGGCTGTCGAGGGCAAGGTTAAGAGGTCATCACAGCTAATGCTTGTTGATACCACCACCCCTTACCGTCACATCCTTCATTCTGGCAGATCTCATAGCTGTTGCACAAACCCCACACACGACTTGCACAGTGTGCTTTTGCAATATGCCACAGTGTGGCGTTTAGGTCTTCCCCCTAGGTTTTATTACAGAAGAGTTATATGCTGTCTTGGCAGGGAGGGGTAGGGTTGACTGAACTGCAGACGTTCACGATAAACCAGCTGCTTTCAAGTTTCGGCTCCTGGTCTCACTTAAATGTGTGCCTGGGGCTCACATTACACCCAATGCTCTCACTATTGATGTGTGCACATGCAAGCATGCATGCACACAGAAAAATATAGCGAGAGATAACGACACTGCAAAGTTAAAGTCATTTGATTGTTTGTACATTTTCTGTGGTCTTTGTAAAAAATACATTACAAAAGTCTGTGTGACTACATTTGAGGATTGTAGCCCTGGTCTTGTAAAACACAGTTTTAGACTAATGGCAGTCATTGATAAGCTGAAGACAGCTTAATAAAAACAAAATATGCTGTCACTGAGAATAAAGGAAGATGTCCATTTGGGCCAGTTGGCCATGTTCACGAATTTTATGGGTTTACAGAGAATCTTAAATATTCTTCGTATTAATTGTTCACATAGTGGTGATCAATATATTGATCCCAGTGAGATGATGGACCGAGCAACTCCTGAGTTATTTAAATACATGATCTTCCCACTGCGAGCCAAGTGCTCTAACCACAACACTAACCAGCAGAAAAAGGCAATAACATGAAAAATAATATGCGTAGCAATAAACTACTTATAATCATTTACATATCTTTTTTTTACACTGGTAAGAAACATTCAGCCGTAAGCTGTCTTACAAGAATGACCTGCAGAGCTAATAAACAACGTTCAATGCACTACTGAAAGGTCTTCCCCATGCCCTGTCATTCATTGGGTGGCTTGACCATAGGTTGGTAAAAAACTGGTTCAGATGTCACCCGCCAATGATGTTAGCTATCACAGGGGCATTGCACCGGTAGCTGGGTCCAAAATGCAGTGTTCTAACTAACACTGCCGCTCCTTACAATCCGTCCATTGTTCTCGTAATATTCCATTACAAGTGAGACAGGAAAAAATAAGAAACAATTCAAATTACATTGTAAACACATTTTCCAGAGACAAATTCCGACCCTGAATTGTGATAATTCATCCAAATTCTGGCATTTGGGGATGGATCTGTTCCATGTCTACTAACAAACTTTCTGATATGCAAGCTACACAAGTTTTAGATTGTATAAATTGAATATTTCCAATGCTCTGATATAGCACATGTTTAAAAGGTTATTGTAATACAATTGACTTTGGGCTTTCTTTAATGTATCTAAGTTACATGTGTTGATTAAACAAGGCTTCGGTTTTAGCTAAACCTCTCACTGTCAAGGTGTGACCTCGTGAACCAATGCCACCAGGAACCTTCATATCATGAGCACAAGGAACCAACCAATGTAGAACTTTGAATTTTAATTTTAAAAAATGTATATTTTTACAGTGTTTCGTTTTGTCTTGCCTTGTATAAAGAGCTGTAAATGTAAACATGTACACACGTGTATAACACTTCGACTTAATGTGAACACCGCCGTAGCAGATTTTGTTTTGGGCCATGAATCTCGACGCAGACAAATTCGCTCACTCTCACGAACCCACAGAGTTTGCGCCATAGCTGACAATAAATAATGTTTGAAACTTGAAAATAAACATTCGCACGCACGCTTATGTGAATGTACATACACGCTCACACAATGAACAAATGCAATGTCCACTGTCAACGTAAAACAAACAAACCGATAAATGGCTGTTGAAAATTGTCAACTTGTAAATGGGGCTGTTTGAAGTTTTAGAGCAGTTGTGTGAATTAAACCTTATGGCGGTACCCCCCGGGGTACCATAGTACCCCGGCTCTCACATAATGTCCGTGATGCAGTAATTCAACGTCAGTTGATGGTCGGCGATGCGGCAATCGACTTATCTCGACGAGCTGTACACGATGCACTATTCAAAGTGAAATTTTTCGATAGCGTATTTTTTATGCTGATGTTCGGCGTTTCGACATCGTAGAGTAGCACGGATTTCGGATTGATTGGTACCTCAGTCGCGGAGTTAAGTACAACCCCTGGAAAAAATAGTGTCCTAGAAATAAAATATTTAATTGCCTCGGCCAGTTTGTATTATTTGGTACCCCGGGGTACCGCCATAAGGATCAATTGTGCATTTTTTTTGCTGATTTTTTTTGTAAGAAAGCGACGGACGGCATTCTCACAGGAGTGTAATGTGCGTGTCTGTGTATTCCAGATCGTGAAGACCAGTCAATCCTGTGCACGTAAGTATGAAACCATGTCAATCATTTTCTAATTAATCACGTGCCCTTAACCCCTATCACAAGGGCATGTTGTTGATGCAAGCTGGGTAAATCAACTCCATATGAAATAAGAAAATAAGCAAAGAAAAATATGAAGTCTGTCTCTGCATGTGAGCAGGCATGAAAAAATACGATTTAATGTAAAAAATGTTGCCTTTTTAAAGGCAGCTGTCTTTAACAATCAACGCACCTGTCACTGGACTATTACGTTCAGAAAGCTTTGAACGTTACCCCCCCCAGCACCCCACATTGTATGCATGGATATTCTCCAGACACTGGTTTCCTCCCACACGCCAAACACTCATTAATTCAATTGCCCAAACATGTCAAATCAGGACCCCTCCTGAACAAAGCTAGAGATGCCCGTGAGTTTTTTCTGCGTAAATTGATGATTTTATTCGTACTGCTGCTACTTGCTTACTCCTGTGGCAATTGCTGAATTGCCATGTGATCCAAAGTAGACATTAAAGACCGTTCCACGGGACGAGTGGAACTGTGGTGATAGCAGAGCAAGCTATGACACATACATGAGGAAGACGAGCTTCTTCAATCCACCTTGCCCCTTTCTATCAGAAAGGTTGTACAATTATTACTTGTTGAACCTGTTGCGTTATTGCATGCACACTTCTTAATTATCCAGTGATGTTTGTGCATTGGTGTTTTTTCTGTTAAACTTCTAACCCAAAAAAACCTCTTGTGGATAATATTCGTCGTGAAAGGCCTACGTGTTAAACAAACTTAATCTAGTTTGGTATCCTGGAGATTATAGGCAGAATTCTTGTGTGTGTGTGTGTGCGTCGGAATGTATGTATGTGTGTGTACGTCGGAATGTATGTGTGTGTGTGCGTAACCATATTTAAGTTAAATAATATCGGAATAAGTTAATGTGTGTGTGTGCGGTAGTGTAGCGGTTAGTGCGCTGCACTACGAACCTGGCGACCCGGGTTCGATTCCCGTTCACGACAAACACCAGTGACGATTATCTGAACCGGTCTTGGGCCTCCCCTAGGTCGACTCAGCCTCAAATGAGTACCTGGTGCGGTGTGTAAACATCGCCGCTAGGGAGACAAAGGGGGTCGGGCGTGGTGTTGGCCACCCACCTTCTCGTGTACCGTTCCGCCCTTCATAGGTGCTTGCTAACAGCACTTGCCCCTACAGTCTGTTAAGGCTATACAGGGGATCTTTATCTTTGTAACCATGTTTTGTGGCACACATCACCAGTGACAGTTGGCTTCATAAAACTAGATCTGGGCCCTCTGTCCGGGGCGTTTTTAATAATTCTCCACAATTTACTGAGTCAATGTTGCCGGGATTGAACTGTTGACACTCCCAATATAATTGTGATTTGGCCTTTTGGAGGTGCGCCTCCTGTTGAATTGAGCGAATAAACAATTTTGTGTGGGTTTATATTTGGCATGTATTCATTGGTGACTTGGCTGAGGCCATCAAACTCACTATAGTTTAATCATGGATGGCTGGGCATGTGCATTTCAGCTTAATAATACAAATCAACTGTCAATAATGATAAAATAATTAGTTTTTATCTCCCTTCAATTTCAGTTAAATTACGCATTGCTTCTTTAGCGCCACCTTGTGTGAGAGCCCGAGGCCCTGTGCATACTCGGCATTGGTTCTTTAAAAATATGAAAAGAATTTAAGGTTATTTCACAGGCTATGAATCTCACCATCTCTCCATTCTTAAATGAGCGATGGGGCCGCACTCATCCCTTTGGTGACCCTGAGGCAGCAGTGAAAAAGTACTCGCTTTAGCTACTGTGGAAGGATGATTGGCTCAGTCATTCCCAAATGGGATTAGAACTCGCGACCATCAAAATTTTCAATGGTGCTTTACCCAATCACGTTAAAATCACCTGGACCTTTTTTTGTGGCATTTAAACAACGTGTGCTGTTTTTTTAAGGTGATAGTAAAGACCCAATTCTCTACATTTAATCCCAATTTATAATTCAAATTATTATGCTCGTTTACCCAGGAAAACTTCACTGTCCAATGACTCTCTTTCAGGAGGGTCCTGCTAAGTTTTCACAGTCAGGGCGATTATTGCTATGTGCAGTATATTTAAAATGAATACTTAGCAGTAATTTGGCAAATTTGCACCATGAACTTTGACTATCAATAGTGGACCAATGTCTACTGCCGTCAGAGCTTAAACTAGAGCAATACCTACACATTCTTTTTTAAGAAGAACTGTTTCTAAAGATAAAGATCCCCTGCATTTCCTTGCATATTGCCTTAACAGACTGTTGGGGCAAGCGCCTTTAGTGAGCACCTATTAAGGCTGACATGTTTTACAACGGCCGGTGTGGTTGGGCACCAATCCAGGCGCTCTGTCTCCCCAGTGTTGATATTCACACATGTCATTGGGTACGCATTTATATTTGAGTTGGCTTCGGGGAGACATGGGAAGGTTCGTTCATATCATGTTCCGCTGATGTTGTGCTTGGCTGAAAATTAATCCCATTTCACTGGAATCTTAGCACGTTGCACAGCCACTCCCCACACTCCACACCCACACACTCGCATCCACCCACCCACCCACTCACCCACACACTTGCACACATCATTCTCTCCTGCATGTCCTTGCATGCTTTTTCAGTAGCACAAGCCCCTCCCGAGTGCATGCCCTTTGCCTTACATGGGCATATTGTGGGCTCTAAGAATGGGCCCATGCATAATGGTGGGTGGATGAGGGTGGGGGTGCCTGAGTGCATGCATGCGTGTATATGTGTGCGACGGGGTGGGTGGGGGAATGAATGGGGCAGTGAGCTCAACAGAGGCTCATTCCATTTCCCACTAATAACTTGCAGACGCGGTCTCTTCTGTCGAAGCTTAACTCGCTGTTGTATGGATGAAGCAATAAATAACGCTCGACTTTATGTAAACATGTGGCTGGGATACAGCTCGGTCAATAGAGTTCCAAGAACCCCCCCCCAGTCGATAGATCACGAGTACAAATCCCAGCCAGGGTCGACTTGGCCCATGAATTCCTCATGGATCCGTAAAATGAGCACAACCTCATGAGGCTGCACCAGTTCGCAATCAACAACAGTTTTTGGTGAGGCCAGACTCCCAATTTCTGAGGGTAACACCAACAATGTGGAAGATTAGTAAAACACTAGGATTCTTAAAGTGTCTAAATGCAAGTGCATCTCAAGATGCTGTACAAAATAGAAGGGGATACATGTGCATTGGAATATTTTTTGGGGGAAAAGTAATTATTTTAAAAGATGTCTCATTTGCACAGACGGAGAGAGTGATATGTGTAATGCAGGAAATTAAAGACGTCTGTCGCATAGGGTACGTGTGAAGATGCTGAGATACATTTGTAGGTAGATGAGGAATCTCTTTAAGGGAATCAGCAGTGCAGTCAACAATAGGAAATATATTCCAGACTGAGCACCAGCAAAGAATAAGCAACCTCCCATTAAGTGGAGGTTGATTGCCAGCTTTGACAAAATGCATTGGTTGCTGGAGCAAGAGCATCCCAGGGAGTAGTTTGACAGACCCCCTGTTTCGTGACCTAAGCGAGTAGCTATCAAGGCTACACCGGCTTGCGAGGGAGTGGTAAGGCCGGAAAATGTTTCAATGGTTGCCATTTTAGGCTGAGTACACCTCGAGCAATTTCAGTGGTCTGCTACCGATATTAGTTTCCACTGGCATTGTGCATCACGGCGAGACATCAAATCCTGACAGTTGGAGTCTATCACTATCTTAACCACTAAAAGGCAAAGACAAAAATACCCACTTTAGCCTCAGGCCATATGGTCAAGTTCTGTTGATCCAGGTAATCTAAGTTCAATTCCAGGAAATGCACAACATGTAGCAAGTGGAACCAGAGCCACACCTGGACCTGTCCTTAGGTGAACTCTCCTTCACCGAAGTAATACCTGGCGTGATGTATAGACATATTCTTAGGTTTTTTTGGTAAAGTCACGTAGGTAAAAAATTAAAATTAATAAAAGTAAAATAAAAAATAAAAATCACGACGTTTCGGAGGCAACACAAGCTTCCGTCTTCAGGTGGAACCGTCACAACACGATTGCTGTATCAAGTGTTGCCTCCGAAACATCGTGATTTTTATTTTATTTTTATTTTACTTTTATTAATTTTTTTACCTACGTGACTTTACCGAAAAAACCTAAGAATATGAATCCTTGCAGTCACGAAAGCTTCAAATCTAGAATAAATGTATAGACATCAGTACTAGGGAGACAAAGATGGCGAGACATGGTGTGCTGGCCACACTTTTTATAGGGACTCTAACACAAAGACAATTGTGCCCTGATTCGAGTGTTAGACTGCAGAGGCAAGTGCTGTTGGCAAATACCTATGAAGGTTGGCACAACACTTACAAAGAGGCGTAGATGTTTTATCCACACCTGGCTACTTGTGTCTTCCTAGTGCCTATGCTTACACACTACTTAGCAGAGGTGGGACAAAGTCATTGTTATGCAAGTCCAAGTCGAGTCTGAAGTCATCAAATTCATGACTCGAGTCTGACTCGAGTCCAAGTCACATGACTCGAGTCCACACCTCAGAGGTGGGACAAAGTCATTGTTATGCAAGTCCAAGTCGAGTCTGAAGTCATCAAATTCATGACTCGAGTCTGACTCGAGTCCAAGTCACATGACTCGAGTCCACACCTCAGAGGTGGGACAAAGTCATTGTTATGCAAGTCCAAGTCGAGTCTGAAGTCATCAAATTCATGACTCGAGTCTGACTCGAGTCCAAGTCACATGACTCGAGTCCACACCTCAGAGGTGGGACAAAGTCATTGTTATGCAAGTCCAAGTCGAGTCTGAAGTCATCAAATTCATGACTCGAGTCTGACTCGAGTCCAAGTCACATGACTCGAGTCCACACCTCAGAGGTGGGACAAAGTCATTGTTATGCAAGTCCAAGTCGAGTCTGAAGTCATCAAATTCATGACTCGAGTCTGACTCGAGTCCAAGTCACATGACTCGAGTCCACACCTCTACTACTTAGAGTACATAGTTTAAGCCGGGGACCCCGTGAGACCCATGAGAGGTGGAGCTGCCACTGATGTTATCTATGGCCAGGAATCCAACCCAAGTTGCCAGGATCGTTGTGCAGTGGGCTATCTGCCACACCATCGCCAGCATGCATATGTACCCACCACTTCCCACACACACACAGACAAAGATCTCCCGTATACCCTTAACAGAGTGTTGAAGCAAGTGCTTTTACTGAGCACCTATTAAGGCTTTTATGGCGCATGAGGGGTTGGTGTGGCCACCACCACACACGGCCGACTTTGCCCCCCCCCTGTACTGATGATGAGAAACTGCATCAGGTACGGATTTAAGGCTGAGTTGACCGAGAGGGGGTCCGAAACAGTTTGGACATTTGTCCTCTAATGTTTAGCTATGAGCAGGCATTGAACTCGGGTCACCCGGTTTGTAGCACAGTGCGCTAACCATTACACTCCTGTTTTCCATGAGACAAACATGTGTTGGGGCAAGGGCGGTTAGGGTGCGCGCACACTTTTGTTTCCTTGAGTGAGGAAATAAGCTCCGTGTGAGACCTCACAGCGGTGACATTTTCTCTTGCCACATGGCTGTTTTTAAAAGCTGATGCAAGCAAAAAATGCCTCCCTGAGCAAGGCAGCGTTAGCGGTAATGGATACTTTTCAGCAGAATTGAACAATGTTTACTTTATTCAGTGTTCATATATTTTCATGATATCATCGTTGATGTAGCTGAAACTATAAAACAAATGATAATTGAGAGCCTGGTTTAATCACGGTCTGGCTGGATATGAACACAGGATCTCAGTTGTGCTGGCTCTGTGCTCTAACATGGCCATTGAGATAAGTGAGACAACCATTCTCGGTTCAGCAATACATATTAAGGTATCCAAAGCAGAAACTAAATCTTCACTTGCATTGAAACTGAAATATGGAGACCTCGATAATCGTTTATCATCAGTTTAAAATCACAATACAGTAAGGTTCGTCTGTAGCCAAGTGGTTGACTAATGAGGACTGGCTAGGACAAAACATGTAATTTTTGCCTGTGCCCAATGCATTGCAGGTTATTTGATGGGAAGATCGAGGAATATTTACACGATTGAACTCTCCTGTTTTAAAATAATATGGATAATACAGTCGAGGAAAAAAATTGGAAATTACCCAAAATGCTGGGTAGAGCAGTGGTTAGCCAAACCATGCTACAAATTTGGCAACCCGAGTTCAATTCCTGGCAATGGCTAATATTGGTGCTGAATTACAGTACTTCTCCTCTCTTCACCAACCTCTTGGGCTTTGTCAACATTTACAGTATCATAAAAATGTATTAAGTTTTCCCACAGCCTTATAAGTAAATTTGTCACTGTTTTGCAATTTGATCTTGGTTACGGTGCATTACATTTTCAAATGAAACTCTATAAGGAAATGTTGGTCGGGATACATTTCACCTAAGTAAGCAAACTAACATTTTATTTCTATCTGCAAGAATTTCATTTTATTCCCCCAAGGGGTTTCTGGAGGATTAAGATTTAAATTATTAATAGCTGGGTGTGGAGGCACACACCTAAAATCCATCTCGATTGAGTGAATTGATCAATCGCACCGGGAAAATGCACAAGAGACATACCCACTTCTGTCGGGCTGCAAAAATAGGAAGGGCGTACATAAGGTAGGTTGGAGACCAATCCTTGTAAAGTTATTCATATTATCCTTTGGATTTTCTTAAGGCTTTCCTGCAAATATTAGGCATGTAACAATTATATCCAACCCCAGAGATCAGGAATTGTCATGATTCAGTCACAACAGGATTCAAGAATCACCTCTTGTGTGGCTATTTTTACGGGGGAAACCCCTATTCTTATATTTTTGCAGTCTTATTTTGTTGTTTCTTCTCATATGTTCTGTCTGATTTGTTCGTTTTAAAGGATCTTGATAACTCAATTGTTTGGGTAAAGAAGGAATGATTGAATATAAATCATGGGTTGGTTCATTATAGCATCTTTTGTAGTTCATGGAATAAAATGAGGGACCTCCTTGTGGGAGGTCGTATATGGACGGGCCCCTGCCATGGGAATGTGGCATTTCTAACAGTGGCTGCTGAGATGGTTGCTTACATGGTTGCTCGTTTGATGAGGAATACATTGTCTTTTGTTTACGTTGTACATGGATTTCCTATGTAATGAAGACAACACAAAATGCCCTTTTTGGTGCAGTGTGAAGGGCACGGGTAATTCCAGAAGCAATTGATTATAAGCCATTAGAAATCTGTAGCATTCCCAATGAATTTGTTTTCAGTTAGTTGACTATTGAATAGCAGAGCATTAGTTTATTTTATTTGTTATGGGCACATAAAAATAAAAAATAAAATTGTTAATTTTACTTAACAATTTATTTCAAACATGATTTAAACTTTGCTGGTGAAGGAACTTCCCAGGGTTTATTTTGGCTTCAGCATCTTATTGGAATGTTATCCAACCTTGGAGCGGGAGTGGTATGCAGAACGGAAGTGTTTAATGTGTGCTCCCAAAGGATATGGAGAGTAACGTTGCGTTCATTGCAGTTCTTGTGCGTTCACCTTCAGATGCGTCTGTGTGCGAAATCTTACCGTGTACGTATTCGTGTGTTTGGCCACTTGATCTCAAAGTGCACCTAGCCTGGCACATTCAATGGTGATGACACCACTGTATAATAGTGCTATTTGAGCCTGGCTTGGGTCTCTTCTAAATGTATACCAGGTGCAGCCTATAGACATCAGCATTTAAGTGTCAAAGGTGGCTCGGTATGCTGTTGGCCACACTACCCCCTCATACTACTGTGGCAACCGTAATAGGTGCTTGCTGACAATACAGTACAGGTATCCCCAACTCTAGTTATGCCTTAAAAGGAACCATCTCTATTTTTGAATGTGTATATAAATGTGTACATGAGTTTAGTGTGCACGTACAACTTATTTAGCATATGTATGCACAAATGCTTTTGCAAAAGACCAGCGCTGAAATATTTATGTTTCCTTTACTTTGCTTTGAATCTGTTCCAAATATGTAATCTTCTCTTTTCACTTTCCCTCCTCCCACGCTCATTATTTATTGATATGAACGATGTTTGCATGAACTAGTCTTGGAAGGGAGCAGCTGCATCAAATATACTGCATATGGACAAATATAATCAGCTGGGGATAATGATGCGATTTAGGCAACATTAAACACCCTTGCAATCAAAACCTTGCGTCAGGCCTCTTAGTCCAAACTACGAATTTCCCAAGCATCCATTATTTTACCGAGTAAAGTAATGTTTTGACCTTGATGTGAAAGCTGTAATTTACAGTGTTGGAAAAAAATCGTTTTTGTCCTATAAATGATGATGACATGACTTCTATATTTATCATGGAATGCTTTTACCAAGTCTCAAGACAATTTTTCAGCAAGGTCCTAAGTGCTTCGGATGTTTCGCCAAATCCTTGTTGAGTATTTTTTGCCTATGTAAGAAACATAAAGTGGGAGTTATCTAGAAACAAGTTTATTTTTTTCGTTTAACCTCCGATTAACATTGTTGGCTATGCACGGTATAAATGAATTGAATATGCATACATACAGGTGAAAACTTAAAAGGCAAGAATAGTCTTCATTTCCAAAAGTAACCTGATTCATTAGTCTGCCAGTAGAGGAGGGGGGGGGGTGCAATGATTGCTGTGTGTAGTCCCAATCTAACAATTTGCAGGTTATACTAATAGGGTTTTTCCCCTTTTTTCTGGCAACAAAAACTGACACCTTTTGCAAGGAATCATGCTTACATTAACCACAATACTTGCAGTCAAATGCAAACAAAAAACAATACTCTGATAATTTATGCATTGTCTTTGAAACTGATTGGTCCACACCAGAGACAGCTTTCTTTAGAGCCTAGTCTCATATGGTGTTCGACCAGATGACGCCTTTTGGCGTAAAGAAAGCTGTCTCTGGTGTGGACCAATCAGTTTCAAAGACAATGCATAAATTATCAGAATATTGTTTTTTGTTTGCATTTGACTGCAAGGATTGTGGTTAATGTAAGCATGATTCCTTGCAAAAGGTGTCAGTTTTTTGTTGCCAGAAAAAAGGGGAAAAACCCTATTAGTAAATTTGCAGGTTATTTTCTCATTTGGAAAGTTTGGACCCTGATGTGGAAATACTAATGGCCCACTCTTGCAAATTACATCAGGGCATCTCTAATGTCTACTGTGAAGTAGAAGATGTACATTACCATGCTTATTACACACGTAATACTAATAATAATGAGGGCGGCCTCTGAATTAGAACTGTCCATTCCTGATCCCCATCTTCTTCACCAGCCTGCACTTGCACTGACCAGAATGGTCCAACAACTCCCATGAATGATATAACCACATGGAGAGGCTGTCATCCAGCAGTTGATTATAATAAAGTACTGGACATTTTTCTTTTACAAACTGTGGAAAACTGCGGATGTTAGAGGCATGCCTACAACAAACATCAAATGAACACCATGTATAAATGACATCAAGCCCGCAATTGATTTGGGATTTTAAAGCCAACATGCACAGTATCGGCAGCCTTGAATGGCAATGTCGCCTATTACAGCAGGCAATCATTATTGTAGTCGTGAGGTGTTGCCAGCATCTGTGGTGTGCTATGTTCACCGTCTTTAGATGTCGGCACAGAATAACCATTATTGGGCACTTGCGTTAAGGATAGCTAACACTGTTCTGCGATGATCTCTAACATACACGAAGCTGGTGTAATATAGAAGCACATGAGAAACGTCTTGTATTGAATGATTAATCCTAGATTGGATCTGGCTTTTCTGGTTCAGTGTCCTGAAGCAGGCATCCGCTCAGTGAATAGCAGCCTCATTTGAAAATGTTGTCCCTTTTCACCACTCAGCTTTTCAATCCAAGTCCTATGAAAAATGTAACATTGTTTATAGAATGCACCTGCCAGGATTTTGACAGCACTTTGATTACACACATTTTTCATGTCAAATGAAAAGTCCGTGCCAATTTGTCAAGACAATGGCTATAATGGAGGATTGAACATGTTTTTAGAGCGCATTGTTGCAATACCCTAACATGAACCACATGGTCATTCTTTATATGAGGGTGGTTCAGGGGGCTAATACTTTGGCAGAGCATTTGGCAAGCAACTATGAGAAACTAAGTTGCGGAGGATGATGGGAAGTTCATGGAAGGATAGAATAAGCTACATGGAAATTTGGAATATAACCTCCCAAGGAAGTGTTGTGTAGATGTGATCAGATAAGTGTGGTTTTGATGGCTGAGATATATTTGCATAATATAATAGGGCAAGTTACTGAGATGTAATGAAAGTCAATATGCCAATGTGCCTATAGAAGAACAGTTTAATCACTGTATGTTACTTGCTATGACAAGGAATCGGATATCCTAACATCGATAAAGAAAATGCAATAATCCTGACAAGTGCACAAAGTAGTGTGGAGAAATAAAAATAAAATAATAATAAAATTAATACCAAATAATAAAGAAATAAATCAGTATTAAATAAATAGATTTTGCTCTTTCTTTTTGTTTACATTTTCTACCTACGTGACTTTACCGAAAAAACTAAGAGTGAATCCTTGCAGTCACGAAAGCTTCAAATCTAGAATTAGTGTGGAGAAGTGTATGCTTTAACAGGACTCATTTTTAGAAGAGATGATGACCAGTGGTCGAAACTATATCTCCTGTGTCAGCCAAAGGAGAGGGAACATGCCCAAGTGGACATCCACTTGGGAAATGGTGCAATGAGATCAGTCCTGAGGCAGGTGCTGGATTGATTGTTAATTTATAGGACTCAGGGATGGTGACAGATTGGTGACATGGCTGATGATGAGTGAGAGGTGTGTGGGTTATGCCTAAGCATTCTATACTAGCCGATACGTTCTATATGTATATGTGTTTATACACAAGCCCAAACGTCAAATAAAGTTCAAACAGCGAACCAAATAGTCTACATCTGGGAGCCTCGCTGACTTCTGTACAGAACTGTTATTCTTCAGATGTGTACTCACAACATTTAAATATTGACGTGACCCCATTCAGGAGCTTCACACCCCACTCACGAGCTTGCTTATTTCAGAGCCACGCCACAGTTACATCTGCTACTTGTTCCCCGCTGTCGAGGATGCCGGTCCTCCAGTGACTACAGCATTCCACACCAGCAGCATTTCACGCTACCCTTTTTTTACTGCTTTCCAACCGAGAGTTGTAAGCATTTGTGCATTTGTGCATTTGTGCATTAGCTCGGTGTTTCCGTAATGGGGAGGGTGACACTATAACTCTCGTGTAAAGATGATGCAACGTGAATGCAACTGAAACATAACGTTGTATTAGTTGAGGCCAAATGTATTCAAGGGTTGCTTGAAACTTGGAGAGATAATCTGGAGCAAAAAGGACCACTGTATTTGCGGACATGCAAATGCATTTTGCCCTGACCGCAACCTGTCTGCTTCCACTTTGCTCGTGAAATATTTCTGAGGACAAATGCACGTGGGAAAGAGTAACACAATCCATACCTATCCATGGCCTTCTTATACCTTCTCGGAAGCAACTAACTCCCTAAACTTGCAAGCGCGCTTTCTCGTGTGCTATTAATATCTCTTCAGCTAAATATTTTGATTGCCAGAAAATTGTAATTGTTTGTAATTGTGTGGTTTCAAAAAACGTTATTTGTTTATGATGTAATGTTTGCTCAATTATGTGCCATTTAGTTAAAAGCTCGCACGTGTACATCGACCCATTCATACATGAACACGTGCGTTTGCTGGTACATCCATGTGTACTTGTACACGTGTAGGTATGCTTCACTTCCTCTGTGATATTCCACCATTGCTAAGCAGCTTTAGCCATTGGGTTCTCCCAGCTTAAATAAAAATGTATATGGCTATGTGCATGAAGATGTGGAATAGTGGTGTTATGCTTAGTGCTCGGCATGTTACGATGCATTGATTCGTATATTGATTAAAATCTCATGCTCATGATAGGTCAGCTCGGCCTTAGAATGAATAGGTCTCTGTGCCCTAATGGTATCATCACTATCACCACCGAAAAAGTCGTACGTGGCACTGACCTGAGACACTCTTGTATCTATGTAAGTATATTGAATTTACACTATGGAAATCTCATTTGCCAGTAAAAATATGATAATTGGTTCTTTACCCTTCTATCTGGCAACAAAACTGACACCTTTTTTTACAAGGAGTCATGTTTGCATAGACCGCAATACCTGCAGTCATAATACAAACAAAAGAACATAACATAAAAGAACATAAGGACAGTGCACATTATCAGAGTTATGTTCTTTTGTTTGTATTATGACTGCAGGTATTGCGGTCTATGCAAACATGACTCCTTGTAAAAAAGTGTCAGTTTTGTTGCCAGATAGAAGGGTAAAGAACCAATTATCATTATTATATTGAATTTCTTTCACACTGTACGTAGCCAACCGTGTTCATCGGAGGTGCAGGGGAAGGACAACGAACTGTATCAAGAATAACGAGAGCTCACTGACATTGATAGGCTGAGCAGACTGGCAAGGTTAATGAGGTGTATTGGTGTGTGTGTGTCTGTGCGCGTGTGTGCAGAGGCGAGTCTGGTGCAGGTAAAACTGAAAACACTAAGAAGGTGATCCAGTACCTGGCTCACGTCGCCTCTTCGCACAAAGGACGCAAGGATCATGGTGCTCCCGTGAGTCCAACCTTGCACTCGCCCCGAACTGGCATAGATTTTACCACAACTCATCTGACACTCCAAACTCACACCAAGGTTGCTTTAAGCTCAGAGTCGCTTTCGAGCGACTCTGAGCTTGGCTCCGCGTCTCTGAGTTGCAGCCGTTACGTCCGCAAATTTGTGCGAGTTATAAATTGCATTATTATTAATACCAAATTCATCATAACGGTCTCCAAATCCAAACCAGACTCGTTGAAAACTTGCCCAACGTTCAAATAAATATTGCCCTAAAGTCTCCTGATAATTCATCTCAAGCTCTCCCCAGATGTATCCCAGACTATTCCCAATTTACCCAAAAATTCCAACAATTTGGATTGTTTATCAAGCTAAATTTGTCTTGTGTATTTAGAACCAATTCGAAAAGCTTTCCATTGGTCCATCCTCATCACATGGGGTGTGCCGTTCAATTATTGAACACTTGCTCCCTCTACAGGAAGGTCTATTGAAAATGAAGCAAACTCATGATTAAGTGGAAATGTAATGAAATGTTAAAGTTAAATCTTGTTCGCCTGTGTTTTCTTGACAGCAGCCACTAGTTTTTGTATTGCACAATGGAGACTAAATAATTTAATTAATTGGCAAACATTAAAAAAAGACCTTTTAATCAACATTAAGAATAATCCTGAGACCCTTTTCAATACACTGCTGGATTCACTGCTGGATAAAGACCTCCCTTACCCGTAGGATCTCAGTCATTAAGGTTGTTTGACTGTACTTCATGCCTGTCAGTGCAGATTGGTGAAGGGGGGGCTGATTCTGAAATCACTCTCCACTGATGTTCGCTGTGAGAATCATCAATTAAACCTTCATTGAGTTTATTGCGCAATGTGCCACCCATTTAACAACCGTTAATCAAGAGTGAAAACTACATTGTGGGTAACTCATTCCCGCAGCACATCGCGACGTTGAGTAGACATGGATAAAAATGTATATTTAAGTATCTACAGATACTCACAGATACTATCAAATGTGGCTTCACTGGAACCAGACTGATCATCAAATTTGGAAAACGATGACATTTGTTGACCTTTGACCTTTTTTGACATGCACGGAGTTAACCAACATAAAAGATTACAACAAACCCCTTTTGTGTGTTCCCTAGCGGTAAAAGTCTAATGAATTCAACTGATTAGCATTCCTGTTCATTAACTATGCAGTTTCCATTACACGAGTCCTCCTCTTTGGATGGGCGTTTGCTCATTCGGAATAACATTTATTGGTCAGGCTAGCAATCTAATGCCAAATATCCAAGTTTAAATCACACCATTCGTTAAGTTCATTTGATGGTTACGGATGATGTTGTTGTTGTTGACGAATTGTGCTAATTTTTATCTTCCAACCCTCCTCCCCATCGCCCACCGCCGCTGACGCCGTTACTTCAAATCTCCGTGTGCCCTGCAATGTGTCGATTCACTTCTCTCAAACCCCCTCCCCAACAAACCCCCAACGTTGCTGCAGAAAGCGGAGATTTCGTTTGTGAGTAGACCATATGCCCAGTGCTCCTGTGCCGCGGAACACACACACACACCCACCCACCCACACATGCACATTTACCATTTGACAATACCATTAGGTTGGCTTTACTGCAGTGTCGAAGGTTAAGTGCAAAGCAAAAGAAAATGCTGAAAAAGCTTTACTTTGTTTCTGATGATAATTGTTCAGTTTGGTCAAGTTAAAGGGTCTGCATACTCTAACGAGTATTAGGATGTTGTTCATCTTATCCGGTGGCTCGGAGTTTGTGATAGAAATTCCATATTCCTGTGGTGGTAGGGAGAACTCTCTCCATAGGATCACTACTTTTGACTTCCAACAAAGTGGTTCTCTTATTGTGAACCCTGGATGAATGATAGGAAGTTCCCCCCCCCCCCACCCATCTAGAAATTGAACTTGTAACCTCCCAGTTTTGAGTTTTCTCTGCAAATGCACATGGCTGCATATCCAGCAGTAATTATTAATTGTTAATCAGTGGTGTAACTCTTTAATCGAGAATTTTAAACATTCTCATTGGTAGATCATAAAACAATGTAAAGTGTTTTAGAGTCCCAATCTCTCAGATTATTGGTTCGATTTTTGGCTTGTGCCATGAGCAAGTGCAGCATATAGATTGCTGACCTGTTTGGATATGTTTTGATTATCTCATGTTTGGGTGTTCTCCGGATTCTCTAGTTTTCTCCCATGTGCAAAATTAGGCCACAAGGAATTGGACAAACGTAGCAAGCAGCACCCTTCCAAAAAGTAAACTTCATTCTCAGTGAAACTTCCCTGCATTAAAAACACATAAAAATAGATAATTTAATGATTTTTTAAATATTTCGTAGTTTTTTGCCCAGAAAATATATTGCAAATGTACGAACATTAAATGAAAAACAGCTTGTCAAACAGTTATAAAAGAATGATATAACCAGGTATTTTGTCGTAAAGCCAACCTAATGTGTTATATAACAGCCATACCATCACCACCAGAACCACACCAAACCATTCCATGCATGACTCCATACATGCTTTGCACGATCCGCTTTGCATGCACATTGTTTCATATGGCTTTTCATTGCAACACCACACAGCAGTGATGATTTCCTGGCTGTGATACTGCGTGACCATATAAGGGAAGGCACATTTTTAAAAAATGCTTAGAAGAATGATGTTCAAGTCTTTTTGCCTCGAAGTGCTTAACTTTTTAAATTCCTATTTTTAACCTTTTCAAATTCCAACGAGAGCTGAGGTTTTTATCTACATTTTTTTTAGCCAGGCCACCCTTGACCAGCCGAGTGTGCTACATGCCAATTTTTTTCTGTGCTGAGGTTATTGAGTCTCTAACTGGATTCTTAACATAGTTTAAAAAATTTGACTGTTGCCAACTTTTAAAATTGAGTAAGAATGAAAATGGCAGAGCACCTCAAAGGGCGGGCTCTCTTCGAAGCCATGTTCGAGGACTGAGCCCAACACCACGGAGATCCTGGGGTTTCAATCTCAAGTTATATGGTCTAAGTAAAATGTCTAACCGATTGTAAAAAAACGACCATTTCTTAAATGTAGTTGTCACTTAGCTAAATTTGCATTACGGATTATGACATTGGAACACAATCAATTATTCTAATGAGTAATGCCACAGGATCTTAAATTCTCCATCTAACAGCAAGCATGACACTGATTTTTTTAGTATCATTAGTAACAATAATGGGCGGCAGGAAATTGCTGGACAGCTATAGCTGTAACCACATGAATGTTATGCAAACTGGTGTAAGAAATTTGCCCAATGGGCTCTCATAGCTTGCAGTTAAAACGAACTGTGTAACTGTTTGGGTCACGCAGTCACTGTCCTGAGTTTAGCCTCACTGCCCTGTTGGACAACAATGCTTTGTTCTGATCATTCCATCTCCCTCCCACTGCATTTAAAGCAAAAAAATGTGCTTCTATGGATATCTAGACTTTAGTTTGAAGCTCCTCCCTATTCAATAACAAATTTGAGTTAATATTGATAGTTGATAAACATAACCATATTTGCATTCATTTAATCATTTTATCTTAACCTATTGATATTATATATAGCTTTAAAGTGTTACACGTATTTTCATTATATTCCAGGGGTGAATACATTATTTTATTGATAAAATATATTTAATGCATTTTCATACATCTAAAGATAGACTACTTTACAGCCCTCTGTAAATCTACCACTGGATTGTCAGTCATGGGGATCGTTTGACCATACTTCACCATGTTGGTCAACGAGGGTTGTTGAATGTGGGGACCTAGAACCAGTTCAGATATCAGATTGTAGCCATTGCCGGGAATCGAACTGAGCTCACTGCATTCATAGTGTGTTGCAAAATTGAAAACCGTCATTGTGTCCCTGCGAACATGGACAACACTCATTTTCATTATTTGCTAAGAGGCTGTGGTAACAACTCGACATTCCTATGCCAGGAGCCAGTCTTTCCCAAAGTACGACCACTATTGACTTCCGACAACGTGTATCTCGTTTTCTAGACCAAGTAGACCCACATCTGTTTTATGATTGCAAGTCGAATACTTTGATCCAGCGCCACCTGGCTGGGAGTAGTGTATATATATGATTTTTGTGATTTTTCTTCATGACTAAA
Organism: Lethenteron reissneri; assembly: GCF_015708825.2. Taxonomy (NCBI): domain Eukaryota; kingdom Metazoa; phylum Chordata; class Hyperoartia; order Petromyzontiformes; family Petromyzontidae; genus Lethenteron; species Lethenteron reissneri. The sequence continues at coordinate 5,523,268 of NC_083822.1, forward strand.
AATAGAGGAATAAAATACTAATTGGTAGGCAGCTATTGTTCAATCAATTAAGAAACCATTAATAATATAATTTATCAAAAAGCCTTATCATGCACAATGACGATTTAAACAAATATTTCATGAAATAGTTAAACACGCTTTTAAAAAAAATGCTTGCAGTGGGAGTGTATTCATGCACATATCCAATGCTGTGTGTACACGTGTTTGATGTATTTGTGCCATGTTTTGTTATTACTTATACCCATTGCTTCATCATGTATGCCTGCCTCCATTAGTAACATTATACAATTGACTGGTCTATCAATGTCTCTATTTTTCGTAATTTACTTAAAACGATTGCTATGAAACTTACAGAAAAAACATAATTTGAACATTTTTTATAATTCCAGTGAGTTGTAAAATGGATCAGCCAACATTATTGATAACTGCCATCCATTTCATTTTTATAAGGGGTTATCCAGGTGGCTTTGAAATTTATCTTAAGAAAAAAATTAAAGGAAACCTCCCCATTTACGATGACAGTGGTACAGCCCAAATCTGATGCTTCACACCTCATGCCTGCGTGTCATGGGTGTGTTTCACTCAGTGGAGCAGTTCACTTATTGTGAGAGTTTTTATGAATAATTATTTAATCGAATGACGACTACCTGGATATAACCCCACTGTGAAGCATATGCCAGCCTTCCCGAAATGAAGAAAACATCTCGTCCTTAAGCTCTCATTTAATTCGTTTCCACATTTTGGAAACATAAATGAAACTAAATATCTATTTCTTATATATTAATGAGCTGAACAAAGTTGGTTTATACGGGATGGTTGGCGCTTTACACTCCTTGTTCAGAGAGCGCGAGATACATATTCCATTTACTCATGTTTGCTGTGTCAGCATGGCTTGCCAGTGCAAGGCATTCATATTTGTACAGTAACATTAGTCTCCATTGTCCATGCACTCACCGCCCACCACACCCACAACTCAGACCAGAGGCGGCACAGGGGCCCTGAGGAAGGAAATGGGGTCTTTAGTTTGGACATTTGGTGCTTGGACAAGTCCAAGTCAATTGTTTTTTTTTGCTTAAACACGTGGCACATTTATGGCACAAATCTGCCACCCAAAAGTCCTATCACATTAATACTCAAACATAATAAGATACAATTCTATACAATGAGAAAATATACTCTCTAAAGTTGTTCCAAATATACATGGAGCTTCTTAGCATCTTGAAATTTAAGTTCCAGGAAATTGGGATTCAAGCCAAGGCATGGGAATACAAGTGGCAAAGGGGGAGGGTGGAATTCTGGGTTCCTTCCAGGCAAACAGAGATGAGGAATTTTAGATCTTGGATGGTATCTAAGCAAATTGGAAAAGCATCTTCCCTCGAGGTGTCTCGGTGTCTCATGGGATTCACAATGGCTGTGTTGACTCACTGAGCCAGCGCACTTCTGCAAGCCTGGGTTCGAATCCAGGCACGCAAGTGTAATTAATTGAGATTAAGTCGTGGAGTCCATCAAGTTGCCTGGTCACCTACAACTGCACAAAGAATTTACTGCCTTTTAATGTTTTTTTTTACTTAATTTGGCCTTGTACAGTGTTAAGTGCTAACATTTTTAATTCTTGGATGACTGACACGTTGTGAACCACTGCCGGATGAGAGAGGCATCATTGTGACTCCCTTCCAAAATAGTTCTGTTGTTTTTTTTTAGTCCCTATTCTCTGACATGTGAGGCTTGTCTGAATGGCCAGGGTTTTTTTTAAGGCCGTTTATTCAGCTCTTGCCATGACTTATGTTACAATTATGGAATAGAAAGACTAGGGTATAATTGGTAACAACAATGTGTCTAAAATGTCCATCTGGAATAGACAATTTGGTTTTTCACACATAGTTATGCTTACACTTAAAGTAAATACACAATATACAATTTCCCCTGCTTGTTGGCTCGAGTTAAGAAAGATGTTTATTTAAAAGAAACTATGCAAGTACTGGATTGGCCACTATTTAACATTTTTCCCATTAGCCAAGGCATCCCAGAACTCATGACAAATTATTTTAATGCTACTCCCTAAACCACACATGCCGATCTCTTGGTAATATCTCCAAAAACCTAACATCATTTTCTAAAGCTGTAGGCAAAGAATGTGAGGGGCATTGGCTCAGGCATGGCATTGGTGAGGTGCCATGTACATGCATGTGCATGTGTAGTGGTGGGTCTGCGTACATTGCTGCTCTTGTTAATGTGCATGTTTTATGTATAGAAACGTGCATGTGATGTTTCTATAGAGCAGCAATTATATTTTAAGTTATGATTCTTGGCATCCAGCTTTTAATTTACAAACCAATCTACACAATGCACACCTGTACTCTGGAATTGACCAAGACTGTATTTACTACAGTTACTACAGACATTCGAATTTTAATTTTCATTTCATCTTGATCGTAATGTACAACCTCCAATCCACAGTTTTAAAAAAAGAACATCTCCCCGCTATAAAAAATCGCAGGGCAGCACTAATTTTGTTGACAGCCAAGAGCCAGTACTGGAGATTTCACATTCCCATAGGCAAGCATTTTATTAAAAGTGGTACTGAGTTTATAATACTTGAAGGTGTGATGGGTTGCAACAACCCCCATTTGGATTATTATATCCTGATAGTGTATTGTACTCACTGTGACAGATTGGGAGCCAGTGTAACATCCTTGTCAAAGAAATCAAGTGATCAGATTGTACACTACCACACGATGTCTGATTTGTACAAAGGGGGGGGGGGGAGATTTGTAAACAAGATTAAATTCCAGTATCTGAGAATCTCAATTGAATGCTCAGATCTCCAGGCTTTTAAGCAGGGTTCCCAAATGCCAGTCCTCAAGACACCACCATATTGCATCTTTCTGAGTTACCAATATTGCCTTCATTCAAATACAACTTAAGTCATTAAGATACTGCATGTGTCAATGTCTTACGTGAAATAGGGAATGCCGATTAATTTAAATCGACACTTTGTCACAGACTCGCACTTAAATCTACACATGCATATCCCAATACAGGATCCTCATGAAAAAGTCCAAACTGAATAAGGATTTCCTGGATGAATAATTCACATTATTGTTAGACAGCTCACCGATATCTTTTGAGTTGTACCATATGTTGTTTGGCTCCGTTTTTGGGGCTTGATTCATAAGTTATTTTTGGGTCTGATAACGTTAAGTAAAATGTGTACCCTAAACCCTCCACTCAACATAGCCAATTCATCTGAACCAAAAATGTATTTTGAATGATAATATTGTCCGCAAAAGCCGACATGTTAAGTTTTGGGAACTTATTCAGGAACTGAAGTACATTAACCGGAACGACGAACATCATGCCAAGCAACACAGTACAACCTGAACACACATCGGAGAGCTATACAATACAACTGCGTAAACCTCCGCTAAATAGTTTTTGTAAAAATGGCATGACATTTTTTTAATCCATGCGCTCTGCATCACGTGTAACGTACTTTGCAAGCATCAGGACCATGTAGTATGCATTGACCCATATATTTGGAAGGATGCAAATTTGGTAAACTCGAAAGGGTGTACCGTAGTGTTTCAAGGAACAGCGCTTGGGAAAACCGTGGCTTCAAGTGTGCTTTATTGAGGTGTGTTCATTAAGCCCTGGAGGTTAAGAATTGTTGCTACAATGTACAAAGCCTGCAACTGGAGGCTTGCAATGTGGTGTGGGCTTCTCCCATGATGGTTAGTGGGGCCAGACGGTATATTCCACGTGCCAGTGCCACCTGCAGTGGCAATACTTTAGTGGCATCAATTTCCTTGCACGGTCAATGAAAGAGAATGATGTGATAATCTTTTTTTTAAATGAGTGGGTTATCACATAATTCACTTGCATTGGACAGATGAATAAATTGGTGCCACTAACGTTGTGCCACCTTATGTGGTACCAATTGCTGCTCTGGCGTGTAGGTTGTGTGAAGTTTTGTTGCCACCGTCAGGTTGTGATATTGGAATGATGTGTAATACATTTCTGCTGTCGGGATTGCTCTGCAGAAGTGGTGGTGATGGTTGTTTTTGTTTTTGTGGCTTAACGCTCATTGTTGATGATCATATTCTCAACCCACAATCATGAACAATCACTTTCGCACATGCATACATACTCTTATATATACTTACACGTTATACCGACTTTACCTTATTCGCACACATGCGCGCACACACATGAACATTTACGCACGTGCACAATGACCCACTCGTAAACATTCCCACTTGCCAAAACACACTCGTACATACCCCTCATACTTGAATACACACAACACACATACGTATACACACTCATACATACATACATACACACACATTCAAACACCCATACTCAATACATATGCAGGGTGAACTGGAGAAGCAGCTACTCCAAGCGAACCCCATCCTGGAAGCGTTTGGCAACGCGAAGACTGTCAAGAACGACAACTCCTCACGATTCGTAAGCAGAGCTGCGGCTCCTCCTTCTACACGCAGAGCGATTAAGTGGAGGCCTGGCCTCCAGTGGGTGGCTGCTCGCTGGTTTGGTTCGATCTCCCGGTGCTGCAATTCAAACAATGGAAATATTTCTAAAATCCCCGTGCCTCTGTCCACCTTGTAGTATTAATGGGTAGGTACACCACAGTTAGTTAATTGTCAGTTTGCATTTGCTGGGGTATGTCAACCTCTTTCAAGGCAGTGTAGAAGAGTAGGCCAAAATATTCTCTCAAGGGGCTTTTTCTCAAGTGGAGGCCCTTCTGCCAGCAGTAGTATGAGTAAGAATTCGCAGGGCTGTACTGTACCACCTTTGCCTTTCCTACGGTTGGGGTGTGTACTACATGTGTTATAAGCTTAAAGTAACATTGACTTAGGAGGTCTGTGATTGATTTTTACAGCTCTGCACCAGTATTTCTTGAGTACTGGGTCGAAGCCCAGATGTTGGGTGTTGGCATGAAAAATCACTATCTGAGATGCAGGGGTTGAGCCCTGGCACGTGGTATATTTAGGATATTCCCCTTGTGTCAGCTTAGGTTCAATCCTTGTGAACTACTCAAGAAAGAGCCAGTCCCAACAGCCAGGTTGGATGACTGCACCAGCAGGTTTATTAAAGTTCCTGGGTCTATGGCTCAATGGCCATTTCTGCCCTCTGACCCAGTATTTCCAATAACTTGGTTCTTAGCTCCATTTTATAGAATTGGGGTTAAACCAATTTCTCAGTCATAGTGAGTTTAAAGCTGTTTATTTAATCACAGAATATTACATACGCGATAAAGTTTATCTGATGAATTAACTTAGGGGCAGTCCATAAATGATGTCACGCAGCTAGGGGGGGGGGGTCAGACATTTGTGACGATGTGTGACGAGGGGGGGGGGGTTGAGAAATGTGACGTCACATAAAAATGCGCAACTTTGAATAAATATAGACGACACGCTCTACTTAATTAAATATACTTTTTGATAAATGTTTTCTCCTACAACATCAGAGTGCAGCGCCACATTAAATACGCACTAAAATGACAATAGTTTAAAGCGATTTGAAGCATGTTGTATTTTTGGGCGGGGGGCAGAGCTTTGTGATGTCATATTTGAGGGGGGGTCTGACTTTTTGTGACGCCGTGTGACGAGGGGAGGGGGGGGGTCAAAAATAGTCGAATATTGCATGACGTCATTTATGGATGGCCCCTTATCTACATTACTTGAAATAAGACCTAGAAATAGTGGTGAGGGAGGTCATTTGCATAAAAGCTTGAAGTAGTTATATATTATCTCTTTTGAAGGTCATATATTTTTGGCTCTCTGCCTTGACACTTATAAACTGCCCTCTGATGTGTGTGTTGTTTTAAATTACTATTTTCACAGGGGAAGTTCATCCGCATCAACTTTGACGTCGCTGGGTACATCGTCGGCGCAAACATTGAGACCTGTATCCTTTCGACTGCTCGCGCTTGTATACCAAATTGAGGATCCCGCTTTATTCGGCATTAGACTCATAGGGCTGGCACTGCATGTCTGTGACAGACCTGGCCCGCTGGGAGTGTGTTTCCTGTTTGTTGATGAGGTTTGTGGTACGAGGCCAGTGGGTCGCCCTGTGGTGAATATTGTGACTTTTACACTGAGACCTCCATTACCAGTGGCAAAATATAGCAATAGGTTTTTACCCTTTCATCTGGTACAAAAACTGCTGACACCTTTATACAAGACATCATGTTTGCAATAACCACAACACAAGCAGTCGAAATGCAAACAAAAAGAAACAACTCTGATAATGATATGCACTGTCCTTGAAGTTGATTGGACCAATCATTATCAGAGTTGTTTCTTTTTGTTTGCATTTTGACTGCTTGTGTTGTGGTTATTGCAAACATGATGCCTTGCATAAAGGTTGTCAGTTTTTGTACCAGTTGAAAGGGTAAAAACCTATCACTATACTGTGACTTTTAACCAAAAACATCATGTACTCCACAGTGGGTGTTAACGGTCCCATGACATTATTCGAAAAAAAGAGTAGGTCACGAGTGCTGGCGTCACAATGCGAATTTTAAAATTACCGTGTTGGGTAAAGCCACGAAGTAATGTTGCCCCTGCTGACGATAATTATCTGTGAATCGTGGCGGGCGTGCTAGTCTTGCACGATAAAAATGGCACAAATAACAAATGTGCTGATAATCTTGTTTGATTGTAACTTAGTGCTGGGATTGCTGAATCGCACAGATGGAGCCACAATGATTGAGATGCTCACCTGAAGGGCTTTGAGGTGTTTGTTACCTGTAGTTGAGTAGTGGAGTTTGTGTTCTCCTCATTAGCTTTGCGATCTCCAAGCTCTTGCATTTCCTCTTGGCCAAATATGTCAAGCAGGATGATTCGAAAAAGTATTTGAAGCTCCGCAAGTGATGCTTTAAAGACTTGGCAGCCCTACGTCAGTGATGGAACTTACACATTCTTATGACAGGGGCCTGTTTCTCTTGGGATAACCACTGTTGACACTGGAGGCATGATCAGTCAAGAAAACCCCCAAATGGGATTTGAAATCAACACCTTTAGATTGTTTAGTCGAGTACTGTAGCTATCGCACCAGCGGGCCAAATGTATGGTGAAATCTGCTGTGTAAATGAACGATGATGGTGACGGTGATGATAGTCATTCCATTGCCTTGACGACTCCGCGCGCTCAGACCTCCTGGAGAAGTCTCGCGCCATCCGGCAGGCGAAGGATGAGCGAACGTTCCACATCTTCTACCAGCTCCTGTCGGGCGCAGGAGAACACCTGAAGAGTGCGTTTTATTGTGCCCACACACATGCATGCATGCTTGCTCCCTCATTGGCACATGCATATGCGTTCATCAGAACCCATAACAAACCTTGGGTTAGGATTATGTACCCTAAAATAGCAGGAGTGTTGCAATGTGTAAACTAAACAGTACAGAAAACATTTGAAAAGTGTAAAACGCGATGAAGAATACATATTGAATAGAATTAGCCAGCAATAATAAACCGGCTATAAAATGTAGAGTTGATCATCCCAGATTGTCACCAATGACTGCACAATAAATTATTGCATTAAATATAAAAATCATAAAAACCTTAACCTTATTAGTATTTAAAATTGCATTTTATGGGTATATGCATCGGTTTTCTAAAAGCACCTGCATTCATCATTGCCAAATATTGAATCTCAGTATACCATAACCTGATTAAATTACGTTTTGGTTCTTTTGGTAAAGTCGCGTAGAAAGAACTTAAATAATAATAATAGAATACGACGTTTCGATTGCAACACAAGCATGTGTAAGTCTCTCTCTGCTTGTGTGTCTGTCTGTGTTTTGTGTCTCTCTCAAATTTTGCAATCTTTGAAATAACGTAATCAACCAGGTGGGGTGTTGACTGTTGTGTTGGCTGACTCTCTGTGTTGTATTGCATTATATTTCTAAGTTTTCTATGTTTGTTTTCTCATTCATTTGTACCGGATGATGGTTGCTTGTGTTGCAATCGAAATGTGGTATTCTATTATTTTATTTATTTCTACGTTACTTTACCGAAAGAACCAAAGAGTAATTCCTGCAAGTCACGAAAGCTTCAAATCTAGTCTGATTGAATTATAATGGATAGTAAATGTAGGGTAGAGGCAATTTAATGTTTCAGGGAAATCATAAATAGAGAAAAAAACTTGTCAAATGTAGTATTGACTTCAGTAACGTGACATAGAAATGGCTTTCCCTGGGGATTAACAACTGAGTTGCCTATGGGTTTTGAAACTTGTCTGCTCAAATGGCGACGCAGACCTTTGAACTCTTGATTGTTGCCATAACGACGATAGTAATGGCATCTTTCTTGCGTCTCTCCCCGTCTGGCCCCACAGCTGACCTGCTCCTCGAGGGCTACAACAACTACCGCTTCCTGTCCAACGGAAACGTCGTCATCCCAGGGCAGCAGGACAAGGACAACTTCCAGGAGACAACCTCCTCCATGAACATCATGGGCTTCACGCACGAGGAGCAGATTTGTACGACGCTCACGCACGCACTCGCACGCACTCGCACGCACTCGCACGCACTCGCACGCACTCGCACGCACTCGCACGCACTCGCACGCACTCGCACGCACTCGCACGCACTCGCACGCACTCGCACGCACTCGCACGCACTCGCACGCACTCGCACGCACTCGCACGCACTCGCACGCACTCGCACGCACTCGCACGCACCTGCACATGAACTGCACCTGTGAAGAGACTCCAAAAGTGTTTGTGGTGTTTTCTTGCCAGGATTTCTCCCACCCGCCCCCCCTGACCCCCCATGTGATCTGAGACTGTGCTGACCGAGAGAGATGGGAAGGACGTTTCTTGGCCTCGTGACTTGCGTGCGTCGTGTCCCCACAGCCTTGCTGCGTGTGGTCTCTTCCGTGCTCCATTACGGAAACATCGTTTTCAAGAAGGAGAGGAACACTGACCAGGCTTCGATGCCAGACAACACTGGTAAACAGATACACGTACACAGAGACAAAGGTCTTACCTATAGCCATTACCAGAATTTGGGGAAAGTGCTGTTAGTGAGAACCTGAGGCTCGCATGGTGTTTGATGGGGTGGTGTGGCTAAACACTGATTGACAGTGTTCGTCTTCCCAGTGCTGATGGTTACAAACTGCTGAAGGTACACTTTTAAGGCTGAGATGATGTAGGGGAGGCCTATGACCTGCTTGGATATAATTGCATACCTGTCAACCCCTTATCAGTGCTTCCCTTATTACAGACCAATTCAGACCTTATTGGTCACCCCGTGTCCTTATAAATCTCAACGTTCATCAAGTACCATCACAAGGGAGAAACACAAATACACAAAAAAAAATGTGCCCGTATTGAAACGGCTGTACACCGTATGGACCTGAGAACTCAATTTCCCTGTACAAGAATATGGGTAACAGTATGGGTTGACAGGTATGCAATTGCTACTAATGAATTGGGTGGTTGCTGGGTTCGTAGCACAGTCCACTAACCACTGTCACCGCTGATAATTCGCACATTGCCGAGGTACAGGAACTATTCCACGCTCTCGACATCCAGCATATTATTTTTGGAGAGAGAGTTGAAGGGATAGAGTGTTGATCGGCAGGTGTTTTATATCCGCCATGAAAGTAAGGCCCATCTCTTTGTGGCAAGCTCAGGTGGCAAGCTCCCAGGTTCATCAACAGGTTCTCCGAACTACTTTTCAGCGTGAGCAGAAAATCCATGTTCATCAGTATACCATGTAGTTCGAGAAGCCTTCCTTGGCTATACCATGCTACAGATACAATGGTAGGCTGCTACAATGAGAATCTGATCAGTGGGCCTGTGACTTCTAGGGATGGCTCCCTACTGATCAACCATGTTATGTGTACTGTTCCACATATACTTGTACACACACAAGCACATATACTGTATGTGTACATGCTTGCGCACACATTCCGATGGTGGAGCTATGATATTGACCTCCAGATAACACGAATGTCCGTTGGTTGTCGCATTGGCAGGTTTGACTTGGCTTTAGTGAAAGGTATTGTATTATTTTCCTGTGATGTGTACCACGTTCTAAATCTATTTTTCCATGACCAGTTCTCAGTAGCATGTGGTTGCGCTGTCACCGAACTGAGACAAAACCAGGCTGGATGGCGTCCCCACATTGTGCTGTCTTAGTTCCTGCCTTTTGGTAGCCCCTGCCTAATATGTAGGCACTACTCCCAATCCACACCCCCTGTGGCCTAGTGATCAACCCAGGAAAATGAGATCTTCACTGGGCAGAAATCGATGCGAAGTCAGGAGTGTGTTGGTAATAGGAATTATCTAAAAGTGATTTCATGAGACTGTTTTAAATAAGATTTCGTGCATTTGTATCTTAATGTGATTTAAAATGGCAACCAAAAAAAGAAATGGTTCTTAAAGATCTGCACCTTGGATGTGTGTCCTGGGATGAAGTACAGTAATTTAAGAGTGATGTTTCAACCTGGATTATGAAGCATGTAAATGCAACCACATTTAAGACTCTTTACAAATAGGGACAATTTTCCCATGTTGAGAGTTTAAAGATGGATTATTAATGAGAACAGTGAATAAGAGGCGGACTAGAAACGACATAATAGAAAAGCATATGAAGACACCTCATGAAGTGAGACAGCAGAGGAAAGTATTCAGCCTGAACTTGAACAGTGGCAGTGTATATGGGGCAGTGCAGACGGCAAGAGGAAGGGAATTTCAAAGAGCAATAACAAGCAGCAGTGGCTATGTTTATATGTATAGTATGATTTAGTTAAAATAGGGCAGTGTTCATTAATGCGATGTTGAGGGATGTTATTTTGAGTCCCCACTTGAAATGTATTTGTTTAGTTAATTTCTAACTTGACTAGTATTACTTAGAAACGAACTTGGTGTCGTGATGGAGTGAGGTGGTGGCAATCCCAACTGTTGATGCCTAGAGCTTTACGCTATTAAAGAAGAGTGCTTGACAGATCTAAGAACAATCGTTAGATGTCAACATTCACTTCTTTAACTGCTGTGGGAACACAGGGCCCAGGTTCAACTCCAGTCTGGCCACAGATCCTTCTCACTTGAAACTGGTCATGGAAATTAGGCACAATTCACTGGCATGGCTCACTTGAGCACAGATTAACGCAGATTTTACGATGCCGAAACGCTCTAGGGCTCGTCTCACGCAGCTCGCACCATGTGACGGAGCGTTCACTTCGCCGATAGGATGTTCACTATCGTATATATAAGATAAGGATATTCACGCTACTCCCATCGACAGAATTCCGGATCGTAAAGGTAATGTCAGATCGTTTAGATAAATATATTTGCTTACATGAAGTCAATCTTGACTAGTTAAAGATAGGATATTCACGTTTTTAAGTCTAACATTTGTATTATAACATTTGGCAAGATAATTCACTTCTAAAAATGCTCACTCGTATGCACCTGTTAGGTTTTGAACATTCACCCGTAATGTGTGACTCACGCCATTGATAAATATATGCAAAAGCTGACTTGCATATATTGGACATGCACTTCTAAAACCCACCTTAAAATGTGTTAACCTACTGAATTGTGAAGTCGTTGCCGTTATGAGTCCTAATGGTGGTGCCGGAGTCACTGAGCCAGCCACCGCTGAGTTTAACTCTCAAGCAGCCAGCCTTCATTAAATTGGGTTCTGTAATTTAGTTAACTTAATACTCATGGCCCAAGATACTCTTGAGAATGTAACATTAATATACTATGCCTCCTTTATATTGAGGTCCTTAATGGAATGATGATCAAATGGCTAAACTTCCCTTGACCTTGTGTTTGATTAAGAGATCCATTCGGAAGACAACAGATTTAATCTCTGTCATAGTCATCCTATGGGAGTGTTCCCTGGTAAAGGATGTGCTAGCAGGGGGGGGGGGGGGGAGTCCAGATGGCACCATCTCATTGGTTAGCTATAAAGTCATAATACAACGTTTACCTGATTTAAAGAGCATAGGACAGTGCTCATATTCCTTAGCAGCTATAAGATACCAGTGCGCATATCCATACGGCTATGGTGGGTCAATTTACAAGTGACAACCACCGCTGATTTCGTGCAAAGTGGGTATCCATGTGATCAAACTCTGTAGCGATGATGTGCTGGGTCGACCCTGACCGAGATGAGTAAAGAATTTTCTGACTGAGAGTCAAGCACACTTTTAATCAGAGCAGCACCTTAGGAAAAGTTGGTAATATAAATAACCACAAAAATATTAAAACATAAGGTTTGTTGAATTTTAAATAAAAACGAGCCATGAGTTGATGTGCATGTTTCTCTCTGGCTGGATCTCCCCCACTTTCCGTCTGCTCTTGCCCTCTCAATCTCATTTTCTCCTCACTGCCCTCCCTCATCACCACCACCAGCTGCCCAGAAGCTGTGTCACCTGCTGGGAATCGCCGTGACGGATTTCACGCGTGCAATCCTCACTCCACGCATCAAGGTCGGCCGCGACTACGTGCAGAAGGCCCAGACCAAGGAACTGGTAAGGGAACGTCCCATAATGCACTCTGAGATGCTCCCATAATACATTGCTTTCCCTCGAATCTATTAATTTCACTGTATAAAATACAATGTTTGTTTATTTGTCCACTCTCCCCCTTTGTCTCCTTCTGTCTCCATCTGATTCTGTCTTTTTCCCTTCTCGCCATTACTTTCTTCTCTGACCCCTGTCTTTATATAATTCTCCCCCACTCACCGTCTCATTCCACCCTAATCTTCCACTCCTCTCTCATTCTCTGCCCATCTCTGCACCTCTCCCTCGTCCGTGTCGCCCAGGCTGACTTTGCTATCGAGGCGTTGGCCAAGGCCACGTACGAGCGTCTCTTCCGCTGGCTCGTGCAGCGCCTCAACAAGGCTCTGGACCGCACCAAGCGTCAGGGCGCCTCCTTCATCGGCATCCTCGACATCGCCGGCTTCGAGATCTTCGAGGTAGCCCCCACCGCCACCCGTCGTGGGGCTAGCACGGAACAAGCGGTGTCTGTATGCGGCTCGCTGTGTGCTTGTTGGGCTGCCAGTGTTTGCCTTGGGTTATTCAAAAAATATAATGGGTTAACACTGTGTGTGGAGCTGGCAATGTTTGCACGAAGCTATCAGTATTTGTGTAGTCTAATGGATTCCTTTATTGGGTTAGCATTGACAATATAGCAGTGTTTAATGGACTGGCAGTGTCTGTTTTGAGCCCGCGATGTACCTGGTGGTCGTGCATGCTAAGCTGGTTTAAAAGCTGAAAAGTTCTCAGACTCGTGGAGAGTGGTGCACGCTTGGAATTCCACTTGGAGACAGAACGAAGTACACATGGAATAGAGAACATATGCAGGTTAAAGACATCAAAGTGACTGATAAGGGAAAGTAAGTACATTTAGGCAAAATACTGGCCATTGGTAGAGAGCGATGTACCAGTAGCAGCTCAAGGAGGCAACATGCCGAACAGTATAATCATCGCGGAGCGATAAAGATGATATCGGCTCGTGTGCAGGAGTGAGACGGATTGTTTCGTCGTGCGATTTTGAGGGCTGGCGACCAAGTTGGACAAGGCCTTCATGCAGCAGTCGATAGACTATGGCCGCTGCTGATGATGATCGTCGCTCATTTAATAGTTGCAGTGGTTTTTATGCCAGACTGAATAACGTGTTTATTTTTGTTATTTCAACATTCCCCCATCGCAGCTGAACTCCTTTGAGCAGCTGTGCATCAATTACACCAACGAGAAGCTGCAGCAGCTGTTCAACCACACCATGTTCATCCTGGAGCAGGAGGAGTACCAGCGTGAGGGCATTGAGTGGAACTTCATCGACTTCGGGCTCGACCTGCAGCCATGCATCGAGCTCATCGAGAAGCCGGTATGTGCAGATATGCAAGATGAAGATCCCCGTGTATGAAATGACATCCCCGGGGGGCGGGGGGGCCGAGGGTGGGGGTGGAGAGAGTAGGTTCCCCACCCCTGCTGTAAAGTGTCCACGTATGCCGTATTGACGATGCGTGACGACGGCGCCTGCTGTTGCGTGCGCTTCAACCCAGGCCGGGCCGCCGGGCATCCTGGCGTTGCTGGACGAGGAGTGCTGGTTCCCCAAGGCCACGGACAAGTCGTTCTGTGAGAAGCTGGTACAGGAGCAGGGCACGCACCCGAAGTTCCAGAAGCCGAAGCAGCTCAAGGACAAGGCAGACTTCTCGGTCATCCACTACGCCGGAAAGGTGACGTGACGCTTTTGAGGCCAAGTGGCAAAATGAGTGAAAGATAAGCTGGTGTGAGATAGTATTTCTATCCCTGTAGAATTCACACCTCGGATGCAGATGACTATAATATTAAAACCTCCACCATTCCGCTTTCAGTGTCAGTACTTATTATTGTTACAGGAGGGTATTATGTAGAGGGCTACATTGTGAGCACAGGGCAGTGCAGCAAAATGCATTTTTGCACTGTACGATGCTCTTAACGTCTATGCTACCTGCCTTCACAAACCCAAACTGAACAGCGTGGTGAAGTGGTTATATCGCCGCCATGATCCGTACAGCATGGACGAGGCTTTCATCCAGCAGTGGATTGACGAAAAAAGGGCTACACGTGACATCGCCGCGAGTAAAACACCGGGTCTGACGAGTCTGTGGGCCTGTGCCATGTGTCCCCTGGCAGGTGGATTACAAGGCCGACGAGTGGCTGATGAAAAACATGGACCCCCTCAACGACAACGTGGCCACGCTTCTGCATCAGTCGTCCGACAAGTTCGTGGCTGAGCTCTGGAAAGATGGTGAGAGAGCGGAGAGGGTGCAATGATTTTGGAGGATGGTGATGATGGCATAGAGAAGCAAATGGGAGAGGGAGATGGAGAAATGGGCTGATACGAAGGGGGAGCGGGGCAGAGTCGGATGAGGGGTGGGGGGCGGGGAAGGGTGAGAAAAAGAGGAGTGAATTGGCCAATGAGGAATATGGCCACGTTGCATTATAGGCCTTTGAGTCTGTTAATCGAGTGGGATTTAATAATGACTTTATAGTGCTGCTTAATAATATGATGGAACGATCTCCACATAAGCATCAGAAGAGCTGATTGAAGATAAATGTAAACTGTTATTTAAATGGCCATCTCTTCAGTGCATCTGTAATACAGCACAAATACATGAGGCAAGCGAGGTATCTGTCTTTTGTAATTGGCCTTACTTGTCATGTATGCTTGTATTAGTTTTAAATTATATTCCCTGGAATATTTTACATCTCCTTATTAAATAAAATATATCACAACAAGGGTGCAACAGGATACATGGTTTTGTCATTTTTAACTAAATGTGCTGTGTTTCGTATAGAATATAGGTTGGGCGTTCATGTAAATTTTATTGAAGTGTAAAATATAAACGAGATGAATTGATCGACAGCAATACTGGATTTTCACACATTTGGTTCATTGCCCGTGTTGTGAGCGCAAGAATAGATGTTTAAGCGACGAATGTGCACGGGAACGCGTCGTGCGCGTGTGCCCCTCCCCCCCGTGTGTACAGTCGACCGCATCGTGGGTCTGGACACGGTGTCGGGGATGACGGACACGGCCTTCGGCTCCACCTACAAGACGCGCAAGGGCATGTTCCGCACCGTGGGGCAGCTCTACAAAGAGCAGCTGACCAAGCTCATGGCCACGCTGCGCAACACCAACCCCAACTTCGTGCGCTGCATCATCCCCAACCACGAGAAGAAGGTGCGTGCATGCCGAGGAATGTTCCCTTGCCCATTTTGTCAAGTTCTGAAGCTGGCCCATTGAGTCTAAATAACACATATGGGCGTGCCTGGAATATGAAAAGTACAGGACTCGGACGATAATCTACAAATTTTGACGTGTTCGAACTTATTTGATTCATGTTTAACATTCCTGTTTAATGTGCATGCATTCGTATTCATGTGTGGTTAATGATCTGGCCACATTTCTGCATTAAGACCCTCCATCACCTGACGTAGAGAGGTGTTTGTATGATTAATGTGTAAGATTCGCTTTGTACGTGTGTAAATGTGTGCATGATTTCAAATTGCATGTTATATTCATGTTGTACTTGTGTTTTTTTTGCTTGCACAGGCTGGCAAACTGGAGCCGCACCTGGTGCTTGATCAGCTGCGCTGTAACGGAGTCCTCGAGGGCATCCGTATCTGCAGACAGGGCTTCCCCAATCGCATCATCTTCCAGGAGTTCAGGCAGAGGTACGAGGGTGTACACTAAGACAAAGATCCCCCACACACACCGCACCAGGCACTCGTAGGGGAGGCCCAGGTCCCGTTCAGATAATCAAACTCGGGTCACCAGGTTTATTGCACAGCACACTAACAACCACTACACTGTGGGCGTGTACTAAAAGATAGACAAAGATCCCCCTTATAGCCTCAACAAACTGTTGGGGCAAGTGCTGTTAGCAAGCACCTATAAAGGTCGCCATGGCACATGAGGAGGTGGGTGGCCAGCACCACGCCCTTGCCGCCTTTGTCTCTCCCAGCGATATGTACACATTGCACTAGGTACTCATTTGAGGCTGAGTCGGCCTAGGGGAGGCCCAGGGCCGATTCAGATAATCGTCATTGGTATTGGTGAGTTGCGCAACACACTAACTTGTACACTATGGGGGTGTACATACACACATACGAAATTTTCACCTTTAAATGCAAGCACATACACTTACATGTGCACATGCGCATATACACACAAATGCTTGCATTTATAAACTCGCATGCATTGACAACACATTCTTGTTCGTGCAAACAAGTATATAAAAATGTATTAATCTACTCGCATGCAAACGCCTGTGCGCTTCCATACGCACCTGCACAGACACTCAACATGCTAGGGAGTTGCAACCTCACAACCATCTCCTACATTTGATCCACTCCCATTTGGCTCACAGTGAGGCTAAATAGGGAATAGCAGCCACAATCTCCGTTCATTCAAACGCTTCTGGCATGATCCACATGCTTACCAGACATTCACACCGCTGCGCCCTAGGACTAATTTTCTTCGTTGTGTACTCCCTCGTGTGCAGATACGAGATCCTGACTCCCAACGCGATCCCCAAGGGATTCATGGACGGGAAACAGGCCTGCGAGCGCATGGTGCGTATCGCTATCCACACACGTCCCCCCTCGCGTAGCGTGGAACCAGTAACACTTACTGCGCTTCTCCGCAGCAGCTCCTCCCCGTGTGCCCCTCAACGCCTCTCGTGCCGCTCTCCCCTCCGTGCAGATCAAGGGGCTGGAGCTGGACCCGAACCTGTACCGCATTGGGCAGAGCAAAATCTTCTTCCGTGCGGGAGTGCTCGCCCATCTGGAGGAGGAGCGCGACCTCAAGATCACTGACATCATCATTGCCTTTCAGGCAACGTGCCGCGGATACCTGGCCCGCAGGTGACACTCCTGACCCCCTAGCCTACCTGTCCCTTCCAAACCTTCACCTCCTCTCACCTCTGAACCCTGACCCCGGACGTTCACATTGCATTTTGTCTGAACCTGCGCATGCTTTTGGCAAAATAAAAAAGTAAAAGCAATCCTACAATTGTTTCTCCATGCTCAAATTAGATACATTGGCACTCATAATTGGAGATGGCTCTAAGCCCAGTCGTGGAAATTCCGTGTTCCTATGACAGTGCCAGTCTGTGACTGCTGCCGTTAGAGCCCACAAGGTGCTGTAAATGTGTTAATCCCAGTTGAATGATGAACTGCGTTAACCCCGACCAAGATTTGGACTCTTGCGTTTGTAAACAATGCCAAATAGCAGGGTATTGGCCAGTTTATGAAACAAATACCATGTTTGTGGCTGGTGTTGACAGCAATGACTATACTGAATGGATTGTAATGCTATGCGAGCACATTTATGTTCAATTCCTGACCTTGTACATCATCAGTGAAGAATAGTATTTGAACTTGGTCTTAGCCTCCCCTAGGTCAACTCAGCCTTAAAACCGTACCTGGTGCAGTGTGCGAACATCAGCACTTGGAAGACGAGAGTGGCCACACCGCCCCCTTGTGTGCCATGTTTACCTTGATAGTGCTCGCTAACAGTGCCTGCCGCTGGGGTCTGTAATACTATTTGGGGGATCGTGTTTGCGTGTGCAGGGCGTTCGGGAAGAGGCAGCAGCAGCTGAGTGCACTGCGCGTCATCCAACGCAACTGCTCCGCTTATCTCAAGCTGCGTAACTGGCAGTGGTGGCGCCTCTTCACCAAGGTACCCACTGGGGGTTCCGCGATTCATTCGTCAGAATCGTTGACTCGCACGCTCGCGATGCATGCATCTTGAGCGTGATAATAGATTCGTGTGCGTTTGTTGTAGAATCGAGTTTCGAAGCACTCTAGACTCTGGATTTACCACTGGTACATACGTCTGAAATGTGATCCCCGGATCGTGACGATTTGTCATCGTGGAAGAGGATAAATTGTTACACCCTTAATTTGCACTCTTAGAGTTTCTAAGGTTTCTAAAGTGAACGTAACATTATTTAGTTAATAATTAAGTGCAGTGGCCACACTCGTACAGAGACAGAGATGAGATTCAGCTCCGAATAAAAATAAGTCGCAACTCAGTAATTTCTGGTAATTCCCGCACGAACCAAGCGACCTGAGATAGATTCTCAGCCACGCCAAACACATCGTTGGTGAGTCACATCTAAACTGGTCCTGGTTCCCACCTTCACCAGTGTGGTGAAGTATGATCAAACAGCCTCCATGACCGACATGGTGTTTGGAATACCAAATGTTCTAAATTAATTTTTATGATTGGCTCATGATGCTTCGTCAGTGACTGTCCACATCTATCTCCCATCCCCTGATCGTGCTCTGCATTTCTTGTTGCTCCCGCATCGCACATCCCACGTTTCCCCCTCCCCCACGCGCAGGTGAAGCCACTTCTGCAGGTCAGCCGCCAGGATGAGGTGCTGCTGGCGAAGGCCGAGGAGTTGCAGAAGGTAAAGGAGCGGCAAGTGCAGGCGGAGACGGACCTTGTGGAGCTGGAGCATAAACACAATCAGGTGACCACCACCACCACCACCGCTCGTTGGCATACGCACCAGGAGCGCGGAACCTACAACCCGCGGGCCGGACACACACAGTGCCACGTGCACTTACAAAGGCGAAGGCAAATGTCCAGCAAACCGAACATCGCTTTGACCCCATGTGATTGTGACCCCTTAACCCCCGCCACTGCCACAGGCGATAAAAGAGAAGCAGATGATGGCGGAGCAACTGCAGGCGGAGATCGAGCTGTGCGCCGAGGCCGAGGAGATGCGCTCGCGTCTCGAGGCCAAGAAGCAGGAGCTGGAGGATATCCTCCACGACCTGGAGGCGCGCGTGGAGGAGGAGGAAGAGCGCGCGCAGTCGCTCAACCAGGAAAAGAAGAAGATGCAGCAGCACGTGCAGGTGGGATTGCGCGCGGGGGCCCACGCTGGTGCATTGCGTGGTTGGCCGTGTATGGTGGTGGCGATTGGTGGAGAATGATGACCAGGTTTGGGGGGGGGGGGTAGTTCATATTTAATGGTAACAATGGTTGTGAAGAGATGGTGGTGATGTAATGGTGAGAGTGATGATTGCTGATGTGAGAACCATGTTAGTCAGATTTGGTCAATTATAATGAAAATAACAGTTGCATTGCTATCCCGGAAATGGCGAAGTGGTAAGAGATCGGGTCACAATCGGAAGGTTGTGGTTTCAAATCCTGTTTGGGGGTTGAACCCAGTCCATCATCCCTCCCTGGAGTTGATTACATGAGTGCCACTTTGTGGGACAGTCAACAGTGGTTGTCTTATGGAAAAGACTACCCCCCCCCCTCCATAGGAATGTGGAATTCCCATCACTGACTCAGGGCTGTAAACAGGAGATGATGACCGTCTCAATGCTCATTTGAGCAGAAAGTGACTTGGAGCATTGTTAGCTGAAATTACAATTACATTGTCATTGCAATTCATCATAAATTACCCATTTG
Organism: Lethenteron reissneri; assembly: GCF_015708825.2. Taxonomy (NCBI): domain Eukaryota; kingdom Metazoa; phylum Chordata; class Hyperoartia; order Petromyzontiformes; family Petromyzontidae; genus Lethenteron; species Lethenteron reissneri. The sequence continues at coordinate 5,543,235 of NC_083822.1, forward strand.
TTATTTACCCCCAGGTTTATTGATGTTGATTTACTTTTTGATAATCTCTTACTATGGTGGTCATATTGATGGTGGCATGAATTTTACTTAATTTTTCATTGTTTGGTCATTAATGGTGATGTTCATATAGATTTTTATTTTGGTTATGGTGGCGATCTTAGTTGTGGTCATGATGATAAACAGATGGTACTGACATGAATAGTGAGGTGATGATGATGTTGCTGTTGGTAGTAATTAATTGCGGTGTTGATGAAAACTGAGGTGCTGATGGCAGTGTTTAGTGATGGTGGTGATGAATGAAGGCTGATGATTATGATGGTGCTTTATGTATGTATGTGTAATAATCCTTCTGAGACGGCTTCGGAATCGGTCCTCTTTATTTTCACTTCCACAATACACTTTACTCACACACGCTCCGTTGCTGGCAGACAACAGAGAGCGGGCAGACTTCACACCAGTTCCCACCGCGCACGTGGCACCCAGAGCCCCCGTACGCGCGTGGCTCTCGCTCTGTTCGTTCCCCAGTCTGCTCCCGATCGTTCTCTCACTCTCTCTTAATCCCTTCGTCACGTGGTCCCCCCAGCCAATCCTCCATGGACAGCCTTGACCATTCTCGATGGTTCCCTGTCAATCCCGGGACCACGCCCCTCATCCGGCTCCCCATTAGCTGGGGCCCCGAATGGCTAGGCCAATCACTCCTGATGACATGCCGTGATCACGCCGGGGTCATGCTCCCTATCTCAACCCTTATTGGCTACAAAGCAGGACCGGCAAGCCAATCCCCACGTGAACCCTCTATGGCTGTTATTACATATGTATGTTGAACTTATTTAGCATCGTACATAGCCAACCGTGCTTATCAGAGGTGCGGGATAATGTCGTTCTCTCAGGACCTGGAGGACCAACTCGAGGAGGAGGAAACTGCTCGCCAGAAGCTGCAGCTCGAGAAGGTCCAGACTGAGTCGAAGCTGAAGAAGATGGAGGAGGACCTGATCATCCTTGAGGACCAAAATTCAAAGTTCAATAAGGTTTGCACGCTCTCAATAGTCGAAATGTCACATTGATGGTTGATGTGACCAGGTGGCATGATGTATATAATTCAAAAGCGCATGGCAATGTACAGAATCAGCATTCAAACACCAGAATCCCATTTGCTCCTCCAAGATACGTCCACTTCTCAGTTTCGCCGAGTTTTTTGCTGGGAGTGGTTGGACACTGCTGTGATCAGTGCTTTGGAGGCAAGGCTCGGTGAATCACATGGAGATTTGTGTGAAACTCCCAAACCCAATTGAATTCAAGGTGACCAGGAATTGGCCACCTTATGCGTGTGATGAGTTTTCTTCCGCTAATATAGTTTTTACCCACTTGTAGAAAACATTACTTCCAAAGGAATTGTCCAATTAGTCCCAATGTAGGACCCTCATGTCACAAGTCTCGACTCGGTGAGACTTTCCTGGAAAAATAAATGACTCGATTATTATTGATGCCCGTGCAATACGTAGGAGAAGAAGCTGATTGAGGAGCGGGTGGCTGAGTTGGCGACCAACCTTTCCAAGGAGGAGGAGAACAACAAGAACCTGCTCAAGGTGAAGAACAAGCAAGAGAGCATCATCGCTGACCTCGAAGGTGAGCATTGATGCGTATAACCCTTTTCCACTGGCACATCAGGGCCAAGCCAGCGCAATGTCCCTCACGGTCCAGATGGTTCTCCACTGGCTATTGCCAGGATCAAACCGTGCCACTTTGGCCTCACAAAAAAATCTGAATCTGGCTCGGGGCAAAGCAGGGCCAGGGCACAGGGTTAATAGTGTTCATTACGTGTGATGTTAGGACACTCTGAGGACACCTTATCACCGCGTCATCTACATGCGTCTTCACTGGTTTGTGACATTGTGCTGCCGATATCAGAAATCAGGTTCTGCAGTGGAAAATTAGCACCGAGGCCTTCATGAGCCACGTTGGGCTGGCTTGGGATGGCCGTGGTGTGGCTCAATTGTACCGTGGAAAAGAGAATATGGATGGTGAGGATTTGTACTAGGAATATATATCAGTTGGTTGAATAGCAGGACTGCTGGTCGTGAATTCAAATCCCTGCCAGAGGTGAGTTGGACCTGTAATCATTTTAATCAACATTGTTATTATATTATTGGGTCTTTCGGTAAAGTCACGTAGATAGGTTCTACGCGACTTTACCGAAAAACCCAAGAATATTAATTTCCGCAGTCACGAAAGCTTTAGGTCAAGGTTGTTACTATTTCTGTCACCGTGATTATTGTTGTCATTGCCGTAATCATCTTTTTTCATCCGTTGTGAAGCAGATGGCGTTTATATATTGCTCAATACCACTGTCAGTTTTAACCATGGCGGCAAATGCTCTATCGCTTAGCAATTACGATGCCGAGTTAATTGTGATGATCCATCGCCCCCTGCTGACTTTCTCGTGGTGCAGATCGGCTAAAGCGTGAGGAGAAGTCTCGCCAGGAGCTGGACAAGGTAAAGCGCAAGCTGGATGGAGAGAGCACCGACCTCTCCGATCAGATCGCTGAGCTACAGCAGCAGATCATCGAACTCAAAGCCCTGCTCGCCAAGAAGGAAGAAGAGCTGCAGGCCGCCCTTGCCAGGTGAACGATCGCATTGACAGTGCTGGTAGTGGTGACAGGTTCGCTGCTGCTAGTGGTAGGCCCTGGTAGTGATAGCATTCGAGGCAGTGGCAGTCAGTGGTGGTGATATTCATGGTAATATCATCAGTCTCGTTGGTGATCCTATTTACTAAAGAAAGGTACCATTGATCCCATATTATCAGTGAATAAGTCCCTTTGCTTGATACCAGCTGAGAGCCAATAATGGACCTAACCCTGGGTCGAGGGATTTTAAAGAAAGCCTGGGTGAAGTCATGTTCATGCGAAACAGTAACAGTGGTGATAAGGAGACCCCTTAACCGCCAGTCAACATTGGCTGAAGCGACCCAGTGAGTGCTGGATCTTCAATAAACCTGACCACTTCACATTAAATTAAATAAAGTAAAGTGATATTGGAACTGGATGTTGCATCTTAGGTATGACAGCAGTTTTCTAACTTCGGCAAAATGTTTTTATATGTAGTAATAATTGTTCAGAGTTAAAGAAGGCTTTGGTATGGAGAAGATAGCCAAGCTATTTAGTGGCCACATTAGAAACTTTCCTTTCATTTCAGTGCGCAATGAAATTGTGTTCTTCATCACACAATCACGAATGCCTCTCTGATTCCGCTGCCTTCATTTGCGTCCCCGTGCAATCCGCGCATCGGCTCACTCCAGGGTGGAGGAGGAGAGCGGCCAGAAGAACATGGCGCTCAAGCAGCTGCGGGAGCTGCAGGCCCAGCTGGCCGAACTTCAGGAGGATCTGGACGCCGAGAAGGCCGCTCGCTCCAAGGCCGAGAAGCAGAAGCGCGACCTCGGCGAGGAGCTCGAGGCCCTCAAGACGGAGCTGGAGGACACCCTGGACACCACTGCCGCACAGCAGGAGCTCAAGTGAGAAGGGACAATTGTGTTCTGTATGCGCTGGTGACGGTGGTGCCGGCGGTGTGAAGTGGTTGGTCGTGGTGGTGCCGGTGTTATTGGAGGTAATGTGAATGGAGGGTGATGGTGGTTGTGTTTTAATGTTAATTATAATGATAGTGATGACATTAAGTGATGATATCATGGTGCTGAATGCGATGTTAATTGCAATGTTGATCGTTATAATGATGGCACTGACATCACGGTGCAACGCCATTCGTCATTATGCATCAATGCAGTAAAGTAGGACCTGTGTAACTATTCAGGATTTTTTTTCCTAATTAACAAAGCATAATATATCTTGGACAGTTGGGAAATGACAGCCGATGTATGTATCAACATATGAAATGTTCCTTGGTTTACAGTCTTTTTTTACGAGCGTTTTGGTGCGCTTTGCGAACATCAGCACTAGAAGCAAAAGTGGAGTGGTGTGGTGCTGGCCACACCATCCTCTGTATGCAGTGCCATCCCTAAAAAGTGCTCGCAGACAGCACTTGTCCTTGTAGTGTATAATGCGAAATCGATTATGTTTCTCATTGCTCCACGTGCAGATCCAAGCGTGAGCAGGAGGTGACTGAGCTGAAGAAAGCGATTGATGAGGAGACACGGAACCATGAGTCTCAGATCCAGGACATGAGGCAACGGCACAACCAGGCCCTGGAGGAACTGTCCGAACAGCTTGAGCAAGCCAAGAGGGTCAGCACATACAAATGCATGCACATGCACATAAATAGACACGCCTATACACGTGAACACACAACCACACTCGTTTACGCATGAACGCACGCACATATGCATGCAAATATATAAACATATACACAAGGACAAAGATCCCCCATATAGCCTGAATAGGCTTTTGGGGCAAATGCAAATGTACATTGTGGTTTCAACAGACTGTTGGGAGAAGTGCTGTTAGCAAGCACCATATGAGGTGGTGGGTGGCTAGCACCATGCCTAGCCGTCTTTGTCTCCCTCGTGCCAATGTTTAAACACCAGGTACTCCTTTCAAGTTGTGTCAACCTAGGAGAGGCCCAGAACCGGTTTGAATATGCACCACTGGTGAAGTCCACCAATGCGTGTACACATGCATTCGTGCACATGTACATGTAGACACATGTGTACGCACAACTAATGCACATACACAGAAGTGTGCACACAAATGCACATGCACACACGTGCTTATTTTTTATCATGACCTCTACACCTGGTTTAGAACTCAACCATCCACATATTCTCAGATGTCAGACATGACCATTATGAACCACCTGACCAACCTAATGGCCACCCCCCCCCCCTCTGTCCTGCGTCCCCTGCCCTCTGACCCCACAGTTCAAGGCTACGGTGGAGAAGAACAAGCAGGGCCTGGAGGGAGAGAACCGTGAGCTGGCAAGCGAGGTGAAGGTGCTGAGCCAGGCGCGTAGCGAACTGGAGATGAAGCGCAAGCGAGCCGAGGGCCAGGTCCAGGAGCTGCAGGCGAAGATGGCGGAGAGCGAGCGGACGCGTATTGAGCTCGCCGACCGCTCCAACAAATTCCAGGTGCTGCCCCCCTCCCACCACGCACACGGTCCCCTCTGGTCACGGCGAATGTCGGAGAAGTAGAGCGGAGTTGGTGACCCGCCCAGCGGACGGCGAGCGCTGATGACGTACATATGTTGAACTTCTTTCGCACTGTACGTAACCAACCGTGCTAATCGGAGGTGCGGGGAAGGACAACTAGCTAAACATAATAAGCAGCTTTAAAGAAATTAGTTTTCAGAAAGATGTGAGTGATGGAGATTTTCTCACACGAGCTCCGACGTTATGGATTCGTCATGCCCTCCTTGTCTTGGTTTAAGTCGGATCAAATTTTTTTTCTTTTACAAGTTTTGACTGTGAACAACGCTTATGAGAACAGGTTGCGTGGTAAATGCTTGCTTACTGTGCGATTAATATTATACATTTCTAAGATGCTTTATGATTGTTTATAGAAGGGGAAGTGTGGAACATAGTTGATTGCTGTTTGATGACTTGACTTCTGTATGATGATACATGGGATCGTGCAAGGTCCCTTGGATGTATTTATCATAAAAGACAATATAAATGTAATTTATTATCATCAGTTTCAGTGTTACATGTGATAAAGCTGATGGAGATGACAACTGCACCTAAGTTCGAGGAGATACTTGGACTTTCGAACAAATTTAAAGTTTATGAACTTGTAACATACACTGGATTCGCTGTGCAATCACTATAAGCTCCCTCACGTGAGCTGACTTTGAATGTATGTACGTTAAACTTTGTTTGCACCATACGTAGCCAACCGTGCTAATCGAAGGTGCAGGAAATGAATGGGTATTGAATAAATGAATGGGTATTGTGATGAAAATTAATGGACCATCTTTGTGTTCAAGAGCGAGCTGGAGGCCCTCTCGGGCATCCTGTCGGACACGGAGAGCAAGGCCATCAAGCTGAACAAGGAGACCTCGACCCTGCAGTCCCAGCTGCAGGATGCACAGGTATGGCACCTGCCACCACCTTGGCCATATTCTCCCACACAAACGAGCACAATCAGCATACATTGGTGTGTCTGTGTGTTTGTGTGGCAGCACATATACATTACATGTGCACGCATACACACATATTGGGGTGCAGTGGTTAGCGCGTTGCGCTTTGAACTCGGCAGCCTGGATTTGATAACCATCCGTGCCCTAGCATCAGTGGTGAGTGATCGCTGAATTGATCCTGGGCCTTCCCCACATTGACTCCACTTTAAATATGAGTTCCTGGCGTAGTGTGTAAAGCATCGCTACGGGTGAGATGAAGGCGGCTGGGCACGTGGTGCTGGTCACATCATTCCGTGTCGGCCTTAATCGGTGCTCACTGATTGCACTTGCCCCAAAAGTCTATGATGGCTAATTGGGAGAGCTTTTGTGAAAGTGTGCACATGGGAGCAGTGAGAATTTTTGCTTTGTTATCCACTTTGTTTCTAATATAGCTAACTTTACTCATCCTTGGATATAAAAAATTCTAGTTATGTAAGTAAATCGAACATTACCAATAATAGTGCACAATCATCTATTTGCCACTCCCCTATAGCCTTTCATTTGCATAGCCCCGCTATTTTAAAAGGCATTCTGACATGAGATCACATTTATACACTCTGTTAATTAATATCGTAACTGTGATGCAATAAGCATTGACGCTGACGATGGCAATCCGTGCGTGCGGTCCACAGGAATTGCTCCAGGAGGAAACGCGCATGAAGCTGAACTTCAGTACGAAGGTGCGGCAGATGGAGGACTGAAAAGAACAGCCTCCAAGAGCAGCTGGAGGAGGAGGAGCAGGCGAAACGCAACCTCGAGAAGCAGATGGCGACGCTGCAGGCACAGGTATGAGAGTGAACTTATTGCGTTGGCTGCTTTAGTCGCCGAGTCTAAGAGGATGACCGAATGACATCAAGAGACTTAGGCTTAATCTTGATTTGAAGCTTTCGTGACTGCAGGAATCCATACTCTTTGGTTCTTTCGGTAAAGTCACGTAGGTAGGAAATAAAATGGATCAGGACGTTTCTGGCGCAACACAAGCGTCCGTCATCAGGTGGGAAAGCATGGTCTGCTGCTGAGGCAGACTGTTTTAAAAGGTTTGAAATGGGTGTAGCTCAAGGGTTATAAAGAAGTGGCCGGGGCTAGTGATGTTAATGTGAGAAATTAGCATGTAACTGTAAGATGGGAGAGCGGCCTCCTCGACGAGGGCACGGAAGTGGCTTGATTTATATTCCACAGATTGTCAACAACTAGACTCAACACTGATTAAATTAAAAATAAATCCAACTGGTGTGTTCGTTTGTTATCGCGGACAGCTGAGCGACGTCAAGAAGCACGCGGATGACAACTTGGGTACAGTGGAGGCTCTGGAGGAGGCAAAACGGAAGCTGCAGAAGGACATGGAGTCCCTGAGTAATCGCCACGAGGAAAAGCTTGCCGCATATGACAAGGTGAGTGGCTGTGATGGTACGCAGTGACATCAGTGGCATGTGGGTTAGCGCGGTCAGATGTGGGAATATGGAGATGGCGGTTGGGTGAGGTGGGACTGCAAGGACCGCCAGATACAGACATTCTGGAGGAGTAAACTTAAGAAAGTAAGGTACAGAGAATAATCAGGTGATTGGAGATGTTTTAGGGCCATGAGTTGGATGTTCCTTCTGCATGGATTGGAGCTGTACTGTGTAAAAACCCAGGCTGCACATTACATTGACTTTCCCTCTTTCCTTCCCCCCTCACCTTGGCTCCTCCATCTGCTTGCGTGCGTGTGTGCGTGTGGGAAAATGAAACAAAAAAAGGTGGAGAAAACCAAGAACCGGCTACAGCAGGAGCTGGACGACCTCACGGTTGACCTGGATCACCAGCGACAGACCGTGTCCAACCTTGAGAAGAAGCAGAAGAAGTTTGACCAGGCGAGTGACCTCACCGACATCATCGCCATTACTCTCATCTTCATTACGTTCATCACTGTCAGCATTACCTTTATAATCGTAAATGACGTCTGCATCGCCTTCATCAAATTATAGCTTTCAACATTGACGCAATCCATCAGTGATATCAATGTAACTTTCACATTAATATTTTTTTCAATGTAGTGTTAATCATCAATTTCATCATTTCATTTCATCATTTCCAACACAAGCTCCCACTCAATATTGACACCAATGGCTGGCACAATTACAATACAATTTGGTGGAAAACGAAATAGACTAAATAAAACATTGGCTAAGGAAAATATAATGCCTATAAAATATCATGCCTCTCTAAATCATCCGCAAGGCACCCCATCTCGTCAGATTTTGGAAGCCAAGCAGGTTTCAACCTGGATACTACTTGGTTAGATGACCACCAAGCATGCCAGGTTATCATGGGTGCCTACGGGGCTGTGCTAATGTATGAGCAGCAAAGAATGATACAGAAATATCTGTTTTTGTACTGCACTTTTATTCGTCTGCTCCTGCCTTAACCAGCCTGCACTAACCAGTGTGGTAAAGCATGGTCAAGTAACTCCCATAGCCCACACGGCATTGGGATACCCTCATCCAGCAGTGGATTGACAAAAGAACTCTACATATGCACAATATTCCATATCTGTCTTTTACCCACTGTGCTCTGCTGATTGTTACAGCCACGATTGTGAATACTTGCTCATTGTTGTGATCGATCGCGTTGTTGTTTGTGGTGCAGATGCTGGCGGAAGAGAAGAACGTGTCCATGCGCTACGCCGAGGAGCGTGACCGTGCCGAGGCCGACGCCCGCGAGAAGGAGACCAAGGCTCTGTCGCTGGCCCGCGCGCTCGAGGAGGCCATGGAGTCCAAGGGGGAGCTGGAGCGGAGCAACAAGCAGCTCCGCGCCGAGATGGAGGACCTCGTCAGCTCCAAGGACGACGTCGGCAAGAGCGTACGTTTCCACTCTCGGACCCTGCTGTGCCCGGCGCAAAGAGATTTCGAGGTTTTTTAAAAAGGACATTGGGCTTAGAAGGACCTGGTGGCTCGGAGATCAGGGGGCTTGAGCTGGTGACACCACTGAGATCCTGGGTTTGAAAAGCCATACAAATCTGGAAAAAATCCATACAAATCTGGAGAAAATCCATACAAATCTAGAGAAAATCCATACAAATCTGGAGAAAATCCATACAAATCTGGAGAAAATCCATACAAATCTGGAGAAAATCCATACAAATCTGGAGAAAATCCATACAAATCTGGAGAAAATCCATACAAATCTGGAGAAAATCCATACAAATCTGGAGAAAATCCATACAAATCTGGAGAAAATCCATACAAATCTGGAGAAAATCCATACAAATCTGGAGAAAATCCATACAAATCTGGAGAAAATCCATACTCACCAGACCTGTTTCCCAATGCCAGGGTGATATACCGCCCAATTTCAGAGCTCCAAATTTTAAATTGACACCAATGGCACAATTAGAATAACATTTGTGAGGAAATTCAAGAAGAGGTATATAAAAGGCCTACAAAATACCGTAGTTTTTTTCCTCGCATGTGTTCATCTGTGTTCTTAAAGAATCTGAAAAATAATTTTCAAAAGGAAAATTTTATGAAAAAGTCATCTTGTCAAAATGAAAGACATGCAATGTGTCTCTGCGAGTGCTTTAAAAAGCGAGACAAATTACTCTTCCAGGCAGCGTTTAAAGTTTCTGGTACATCAATCATCCAATTACCATTGCATTTTTACGTGACCATGTATAAAATAGCACTCGCTCGTCAAGGTCACTTGTTGCTTTCTCGGCGAGGGCTGTGGACTTTTCAACGCGTCCGTTGCGTCCGGTCGCACTTCACTTGGAGGGTGAACACGACTTGCCCCTTGGTCTTACATTGGTTCTCTCCCTTGGCGGCCACCGCCGCCACCCTTTGCCCCTTGCTGCAGGTGCACGAGTTGGAGAAGTCGAAGCGGGCCCTGGACCAGCAGGTGGCGGAGATGCGCACGCAGTTGGAGGAGCTGGAGGATGAGCTGCAGGCCACCGAGGATGCTAAGCTGCGCCTGGAGGTCAACATGCAGGCGCTGAAGGCGCAGTACGACCGCGAGCTGCTGGGCAAGGATGAGCAGGGCGAGGAGAAGCGGCGTTTGCTCATCAAGCAGGTGGGCACGGCGGGGGAGACGCGGGGGCTAGACACGCGGGGTTAGACTGGCGGCCATGTTGGTCGGGCTTTTATTTTGAAGGAAGACTCAAACCCAAAAACATCAAGGTGTGCTTTTGTAACTGTGTCCAAATGTGTGTTTTGTCTAGGGGCCCCTGGTCATATTCAGTGGTGAACTCAACGATGCTTTATTTACAGGTGGTTTAAACTGGCAATTGCCATAGGGTCAGCGTTATTATAGTAAGAAAATAAAGTGGTTTTGGTAGCCTCTTCTTCTATTGAGGCTTTAGTATGTTGCATTTTCATTTAATGGATACACACTGCCTGTAATTTAATGAATTGTTACGGTTCTGGCTCAAGATTCATTTACAGAACTGATGTTTCTGCACTGCTACTGTGTAGTTTGTTATTTGTCATTTGTATTGACTGCAGGGAACAGCATGCAATTAATATTTGCAGTTGCCTCTTGCGTTCCCCGATTCATAATAGGCATTGTGAGCATTGCAAATTGACTTCATCAGTATCAATCCTTCCCAACTTATTGAAATCCACACATTGACATCCACCCCTCCCCCCCCGGGCGCGTGTGGCGTGCGCAGGTGCGCGAGATGGAGACGGAGCTGGAGGAGGAGCGCAAGCAGCGCGCGCAAGCCGTGAACGCCAAGAAGAAGCTGGAGATGGACCTGCAGGACCTGGTGGGCCAGGCTGAGACGGCCAACAAGGGCCGGGACGAGGCCACCAAGCAGCTGCGCAAGCTGCAGACGCAGTTCAAGGAGTTCTACCGCGAGCTGGAGGAGACGCGCATCCTCCCGCGACGAGATCTTCAACCAGGCGCGCGATAACGACAAGAAGTTCAAGAGCCTCGAGGCCGAGATCATGCACCTGCAGGAGGTGAGCAAGACCGTACTCTACCGCCGAAGCGACCCGCGCAGTGTGTCCGGTGAAATAAAGTGACCGGATGTGCCGTGACCCGCATGTCACACGGGGTTATTGGATCAAAGGTAAACAACAACAGTAGTAGTAGGTTTTTACCCTTTTAAACTGGTACAAAACTGACACCTTTATTCAAGGCATCATGTTTGCAATAACCACAACACAAGTAGTCAAAAAAGCTACTTGTGTTGTGGTTATTGCAAACATGATGCCTTGAATAAAGGTGTCAGTTTTGTACCAGTTTAAAAGGGTAAAAGCCTACTACTATATTTTGCCACTGGTAAAAGAGATCTCATAGTGTAAACAACAACATTGAGGTGCGGATTGCCACTGCTGGCGGAAGAGTCTTCACTCGAGAAAGCTCTTGGGAGACCCTCTAAGTGAGTATTGTGGCATACTCTTCCACGCTAGACAGATAATAACAGTGAGTTTGATTTATGACGCCCACAGGATTCGTGCATCGGGTTGTTAACAAATCAGAGGAGGGGGTTACGTACACTTTACCCGACCACATGCAAATATGCCTATCAACTGTGGTACATCCATTTAGAATGCTAAGAGGACAGAGGTGGGGGGGGGGGATTTAAGAAACTTGCCCATTTTTTTCAAATACCGTGTGCGGAGATTGAAGTAGCGACCTCTGGATTGCATGTCGAGTCAGCTACCAACTATTCACCGCAGCAGCATCCCAGGGGAAGATAGTGTACTCAAAATAACTGAATTACAAATTGCCAAGCAACCAGTAAACAACAGCACTATTGACGGTATGTTAGGGAAGTGTGAATGCTGAATTGAGTGAAAGCCGTAGAATTCGAAATCGGAGATGATGGGAGGGAATTCTGTCGTTGAAAAGGTGAAATGAGTTGGGCATTAGGTGCTCCACCCCAGGCAGGACAACGGTATTCCAGCATTGGCTGAATTTGTGCTTCTCTAGTCATGTTAATAATTGTTCGGAATTAAATATTTGGCAGGGGAAAAGAAAGCCATTATTCTTCGATACCTCCTTAGCTAGCTAAGTAATATAGCAATTCCATGCCAGGTCAGATGAGATTGTTGTGCCAAAGAGATGTGTGCGTGTGTTTATTGAGCGATAGTGTCGTGATTAGCGCAGGCACTACGAACCCGGCAACCCGAGTACAATTCCCGCTCACGGCCAACACCAGTGACGATTATCTGAATCGGTCCTGGGTCTCCCCCTAGGTCAATTCTGCCTCAAATGAGTATCTGGTGCGAGGTGTAAACACCGCCACGCGGGATACAAAGGCAGCGCTGGCCTCCCACCCCCTCGTGTGCTTTGTCGGCCTTCATAGGTGCTTGCTAACAGCACTTGCCCGAACAGTCTGTTGAGGCTATAAGGGAGATGTTTGTCTCTGTCTTTGTGATCGTTCAGGAACTGGCAGCTGCCGAGCGCGCCCGCCGGCACGTGGAGGCGGAGCGCGATGAACTCGCCGAGGAGATCGCCAGCGGCAGCTCTGGGAAGTGCGTAACACAGACACACGGCGCGGTATTGTTTTTCACGAAACGATACCGGTGTCTTGCGTTGTGACGATTACCAATGCTTGGAATTGCACTGAGAAAAAGAAAAACAATTTACACATCATACAATGAGGGTGAAGTATATTATGATGGGTAATTGGGCCTGGAATACCAATTTAAGGGAAGACATCGGTGGTCGTCCATTGGAAAAACTTGCAGGATCGTGGCCATCTGGTATTTTAACCACTTGCTGTGAGCCTCCAACCATGAGAAACTAGCAGACTGAGGCTTATCACTATTGGCAGCCCGGAGCCTGACTCTGCGAATGAGACCCGGAAGGTAAACAAACTGGTCCAGTGTTTGCTTGCTGAAACACATGCTGCTGAGTAATATTTGTATAGAAAGTGAATTGGCTGATGGACTGAAATGTATTTTGATTTATGTGTGGAGACAGCTGCCCCTCTCACTGCCCTTTACTGCTCATGTGTGCTCTTGGGAGTCAGGCTGTTTTACCCTCCTCCTCCAAGAAGTTAGAACGCACAGCAGCGAAGGACGATGGTGCGAGACGTGGCGTGAACTCTCTCCCGCAGGTCTGCGCTGCTGGATGAGAAGCGTCGACTCGAGACTCGCATCGTGCAGCTGGAGGAGGAGGTCGACGAGGAGCAGAACAACACGGAGCTCCTTCAGGACCGCCTGCGCAAGATCACGCTTCAGGTGCATTCAACACGGCAGTCGCGCTGCAGATATGTTCGCCAGGCACTTGATTGACTCAAACAGGAGAAGGCGGAAGTGGTGGAAGGAGTGGAAGAGAGGGTGGTGTAAGTGTATACTTTTTTTGCTTTTTATAATGAACAAGTATTGTGACGGTGGTTTTTTTTTTCCTATTCCTCTTTTCACTGATGGGGCCCAGGACCCACCGGCCCTTAATGATAAGCCACCGTGGATGATGATAATGATGATGGTGACAAAGACGAGCGCGCCGTCACCATGCCGGCGTCTTTGCCCACCGCGGTGCAGGTGGAGCAGATAACGATGGAGCTGACGAGCGAACGCAGCCTCACGCAGAAGGCCGATGGGCTTCGTCTGCAACTCGAGCGCCAGAACAAGGAGCTGAAGCTGAAGCTGCAAGAGCTGGAGTCGGAGGGCAAATCCAAGTACAAGAGCATCATCGCCACCTTGGAGGCCAAGATTGCCTCCCTGGATGAGCAGCTCGACATGGAGGCGCGGTGAGGGCAGACGGACAGGATGCTGACAACACACATGAGTTGAGGTGGAGGCAGAGTGATGGAAGGAAATTGATGGGTTATAGATGGAATCTGTTGGATGGAGGTGGTTCTATGATGATGGAGGCATAGATTGACATCTGTCAGGTCGGGTAGAAGTGAAGTAGAATTGACGGGGCATGGATGGAATTACCTAGAATTGGGGGCAGTAAATGGAACGGACAAAGATGCACTTAAAACATTTACTGTCTTGTGATGGTAGTGATGGAGGTATGTTGATATATTTGCATAAACGAGTGCTGGATGGTAGTGGAGATTTCATGATGGATATTCGCCTTTGGTGAATGAGTGGAGTGCGTGCTATGGTGAGGCAGTGAGGCAGAGACATCAACAGGGATAATTTGTTGGGATGTACATGTGGCATGGGGAATTAAGATGCGTCTCTGGTGAAGGCATATTGATGCACACATGGATAACTCCTGAGATGTTGGGGTTTTAGTACATTGATATGGCATGGGCAATGCAGACATGATTGTGAATGGCCTTTGGGAAAGCCACACTTACAGGATGTGAGTACTGATGTGTTTTCAGTGGAGCAACATTGATTTGGGCACGGAGTTGGCTTGGTGCGTTGACTGATGGAATCAGACTAGACTCATTGGCAGCGCAGGAGTGTAGAGATGCAAAGGAGCATAATTTCGAAGGCTGCAGCGTGAGCAAATCAACGGGGCAGTGTTCAGGCTTGGTCAGGTGGTGGAGATGCACTAATGTAGTAGCGACGTGTGCGCGTCTTCGCAGGGAGCGCGCGGCAGCCAACAAACTGGTGCGGCGCACGGACAAGAGGCTGAAGGAGGTGGCGCTGCAGGTGGAGGATGAACGCCGCCACGCGGATCAGTACCGTGAGCAGGTGGGAACGCACGCACGGGCACGCACACGTGTGTGTGTGTGGACACTGTTGGGGACATTGAAACATGACCATAAATGAATAAATGTGTGTGCAATAGCTTCACACGACTCAAGCAGCCAATATTGGCAGCTACGTTAACCACTAAATTATATAAATAAATCATAAGATTTTTATCCTGAAACATTGTGAATCATTACAGGTATACAAGTTCATAACTTTTTGCATCATTGCATTTGTTAGTCATTACTATCATCATCACGTTCAACAGCAATAGTTTATGGTTAATGTACCTGTGGCGTGATTATTGTGCGTTTGATGAACCTTGGGCATGGTGCCCGTGTAGTCAATGCCGTGTCGTGGCCTTGCGTTATCGCATTTGCTGCTTTTTGCAAAGGTTTGTGGATTGAGCCCAGCAGCTTCCCTGGTTAATACCAAAGATCATATGACATCGTTAGGAAAAGAGTAGGCCGCGTGTGGCCAGCATCACAGTCCGAATTTGACAAATGTTAAAATCGCTCACAAATTACCTAATTGGATAAAGCCACCGCAACATGACCTCCCTACTGTGAAAACTACTGCTGACCATAATTGACGGTGAAACACAGTGATAGCCTTGCTATATATGAATCGCGCAATTGCCAAATTTGCTCATGATTTGATTCGAATGTGGGCACGCCGCGCTGATTACAGGTGGAGAAGGTGACTGGACGCATGAAGGCGCTGAAGCGGCAGCTGGAGGAGGCGGAGGAGGAGGCAACGCGTGCTAACTCTTCGAGGCGCAAGCTGGCGCGGGAGCTCGAGGATGTCACGGAGTCTGCCGAAGCCATGAACCGCGAGGTCAACACCCTCAAGACCAAGCTGAGGTGTGTGGGAGCCCAGATCCGGCAGCAGCTATCCCCTCTCACTGCCCTTCACTGGGAATAACGACGTGGCTTTGGGCCAACGAGCAGGAAGGATAAGACAGCTTTGGGTGGCTGGACTACCACCGAGTTAAACTACCTATATAAAAAACATGGAATTCCAACCTGCTTGCCTACCCCCATCAGCTTACCATACCTGCATGCCAATCTACCAACAGACATTATTTGTAGGGTGGTCTAGAAGTCTCCTTATAGAAACATCCACTTTCAGCCCCCTCCTCTGCGGAAACTTTGGAGTAGAGGAATAAGAACTGTTTTTGAAAAGTGCCGGTACACAGGTTTGGCGTTCGATTATTGGATAATTTTGACCACTGATTGTGAACGTATAATTGATTCGCGATCAACTACAAATGAGCTGGTCATTTATCACGAGTAATCATGAGTTGTAGCTCTTTGAATGACCCTTCTCGCTCCACCTCCCCCTTCTTCCCCACTCCTCTCCCCCTCCCCCCTCTGTATGTGCAGACGCGGGCCCTACACCTTCACGAGCATCACGCGACGTGTCGTCTCATCCGTCACAGAGACAGAAGTTTCTGACGATGAGACTAGCGGTGACAAAATCCAGGGAGGAGATGCCAAGCCTGAGTGAATGGGTTCCTACTGGAGGAGAGGGGGAATGCACTACGCACACAAACACACAAACACATGGGCATATACACACACAAGCTCACACAGGGACTCGCGATCAAAGTGAGGGATGTGGAATGGCTGCATTGAAATCAAAGTTAATAATAACAGCATTGGAGTGGGCACCCAGAGACTGGCAATAAACCAAAAACCAAAGGGTGGTGGTGATAATTTAAGTGCGGACTTTCGAGGTCAAGTGTTGACTGTGTGACAGTTGCAGGATCTGGCACTGGCCATGATAACCACTTAACTTCACTTTGAGCTGTAAATCCTTAAACAATAAAAACACCACTAAAGTTTTTTTTACATTACCTAACAGCTAGTTTTGTAAACTTTGCTCGTCTAATATCCCCGTCTATTTCAACAAAATTAACCGGCGACCCAAATTTATTGAGATGTCATTATCCAAAAGCAATAGGCTAATATATCGATGAGCATCTTGGTAAAACATTGAGCATGGAATTTCAGTTTGATTGCTCTCTGGCAAATACTCGTTAAAGAGCATGTGGCAAGATATGGCAGCTCCTGTGGATAAGAGCCCAATTAAAGTGGCTCCGAGTGTAGCGAATAGAATAATTGGAGTGTAAGGAAATCAAAACAATCGTGTTTTTAATCATGTGTTTTGACCTCTTGTTTCCCACTCTTGAGCCACCACACCACCCTTAACACTGATAGCTGTGTCCCAGCCACTGAATTATGAACTTCTTGGTAAAATGCGAATGACATGTGCTTGAGTGCTGGCCCAGGTGGCTTAGATTACTATTAAACCTGTGTTAAAGCACTTGAAGCTAGGACTTGTAACATGGATTTTAATCGCAGCCTGCAAATTAAGATTAATTAAGGTTTTCACGCAAGGAAAATTTGTTGGTCTCACCTCATTAACCATTCATGAGCCCCCTGACACCCACCCAGCCAATTGGAACCAACAGATTGCGAAAGTGAGATAGATCTTAAATAAATACTTACATTCTTTCCTTTACTAGATCGTAAATCACCAGGTTACTTGGGTGTATGCTTATATGTTGATGTTAAAATTGTATTACGATAAAAGCATCCTTTTATACAATCAGATATTCTTTGTAGGAAATGTGGATATGGATTTATTTGGACTGTGGTCATTTGTTATTGTCATTGATATTTGTAGTCGTTACACAAAATGATGCAATTGTGACCAAACTCAACCACCAACCCAACCTTTGATATGTGATGTCATGAGTTCAAGTGAGGATCGAGAGCATTCTTGTTTTTATCTTCAAACATCATGCGCCAATTCCAATGAATCATTAACACAATAACATTCCTAAAGTTATTGTTTCAATAACATACATTTACATCTATGTATGAATTCTAGAATTAGTTTTTTTATCTGTTTGTTCATGTTTTGCTTTGGTATTGGTAAATAGATTTATGGTTGTCATTAAGTAATGGGGGTGCTTGTCACCAGGGCAATGGAAATTATCGACAATTAGCAAATAACCAATCATGTCATATTAAACATTGTTAAATGCAGCCATTTAGTCTTGGACTATCGACACCATTAATATTACTCTCCACAATGTCCAAATGTCTGAAGTCGCCTTTTTTTATTTTACATTAGTTTTATTTGAGTTATTTTCAGTAAGCATCCACCACATCATTAGTTTTCTTTTATTATTTTGCTGCTATGCATATCCATATTTTATGAGCAGCAATCATTAAATAATAGTCCATTAAACAATATCGCTTTCTCATATGCAAGGTAATACAAACGGGGTTTCGTATTGTGCTCTGAAAAGAACACACAAGCCTACTTAAAATGCGGCCCTTTATAATATAAGTGCGCAGTCTATAATTGTATAAGTGCCTTCCTTCCCATATATCCTGTGACCTTGTTGCACTTGTTAATGATGCAAAGGACACCTCACCTTGCCGCTATTGAGATGCCTTGTTATGTGGTTGCCTTATTGAGACAAATTAAACGGTTTTGTAGTCCGTTTTTATAATTTTTGTTATATACACTCTTGTTCCATTTACATTAGCCCAGGGCAAGCAGTGTGATTCTCTTTGTTTAATTTGTTTTCGGGCCATAACCACCATCGCTTATGCCACAGCGGGGAACCTGTTTTGACAAATTGCTGGTCCTGATGTCCATGTGTGGTCATTTAGTGATAACATGGAGTGTGGCGACCTTTGGGGAGATTATTTTCCTGTAACAACCATGTGGGGACCACTTGGGCTTTGACCCTAAATAAAAATGATGGTAATGGTAAATGTGTTGGGAAGCTTGTTTTGTGTCTGTGGCCAAGGGGGGGTGACTTCCCATGGCGATTGATGGTTACCTTCAACTCAATTTGAGGTTGCAAGTTAAAATCGTGGTCTATGGTTGACTCGCCCCCATCCTCCTGGGGCTGGTGAAAGAACTACCACTTTGTAAAAACATCCTGTAGTCGGAGGATCTGTGAAACGATAACCCGACCGTGGGAATGTGACATTTTCCTCACTGGTTGATGAGTTATAATGGTGCAGGGACACTACAGTACCTCATTATTCATTTGAGTTTGGAGAAATTTGGACTTTACCAACAATATTTTTTGGGGCTTTCGGTAAAGTCACGTAGATAGGTTCAAAGAAAATGACAAAACTACGACGTTTCGATCGCAACACAAGCAGTCATCATCGAAACGTAGTTTTTTTTGTAATTCTCTTTGAACCTATCTACTACGTGACTTTACCAAAAGACCCAAAGAATATTAATTCCAATAATAGGTTTTTACCATTTTTCTGGCAACAAAACAGGTGTTAAGATGTTAAAACACCAAACTGAAACCTTTGTACAAGGAATCATGTCTGCATTAACCACAATGATTGTGGTCAGAATGCATTAAAAAAAAACACTGATTCTATATGCAATATGAATTCAATATGAATTCCTGCAGTCACGAAAGCTTTAAGCCAAGATTTTACCAAAAATTATACCGTACACGAGTATATACTTCCAGCTATAACCAAGATCAGAACAAGACACTGGCCAAGAATACAAACTGAAAAGTGCACACAATGAAAATATCCGTGCTTGGGAGTACAAAAAGCATCATTTGGAGCTCAAAGACAATTGTAACTAAAGTATAACTAATCATTCGAAGCCCCCTTGTCCATCGACTGCCGGAAGAAGGGCCCCCGTGACAGCTGTGGTGGTTGTCTGACCAAACGCCATGCTGGTCAATGCCATGTGGAGAACGGGAATCCCAGGACCAGTTTAGATGCTCACTACACATTATAGAACATCGTGAGAGGTGTAATGTCCCGTCCCCCAACCCCCTTCTATTCCGCTGCATCCACTCACCATCTTTCCGACGCTCATCCCGGACAATATTCGGAGACGACGCTCGGCTGCAAAAAAACACCGCAATTACATTTGCTTAGTGTAAGGAATCCCTAATCCCCAACAACAAAGTGCACCCACCGTATGTTGAACTTCTTTCACACCGTACGTAGCCAACCGTGCCAATCGGAGATGCGGAGGGAAGGACAACAAAGTAAACACAAAAAAGTTCTAAATAAATTTGTTTTCAGTTTACATTTTAAATAAGTAATATATTTTTTTACTTTTTTTAAACACGCTTTTATTAAATGTACCGTGCTAGTAATGGCAGAACTCCACGACTCCAGGAAGTGGCCCCGAAGCTTCCCATAACGTAAGTGGCCGTGGTCAATTACAGCCAACGTCAATTGACTGTGGATAATTAGACCCAAGTCGAAACATAACATATAAAAAATATTGTTTAAAAATATATATTTTTCATTTTTTTTGATAGAATATAGTATTGTCATCAGTATGACATAAGTATACCAAGTTATCAATCGATACCACATTAGGAAGTGGGATAAAATTGAGTTCCAAGATTTGAGGTTACAACAACAGAGTGAGTTAAATACTCTTAAGTTTTTTCGGTCAAGTCACGTAGGTAAAAAAATTTTAAAAAAAAAATAATAAATTAAAATAACCACTTTAATTTTAATTTAATTTCTTTACTTACGTGACTTTACCGAAAAAAATCTAAGAGTATGAATCCTTGCAGTCACGAAAGCTTCACATCTAGAGTGAGTTAAATGAAAGCGTGTGAAAAAACAGTTCTAAATAAATTTGTTTTCAGTTTAAATTTTAAAAAATACAGCTCCAGTGGCTGCCTAAGATCGGGAAGAGCGTTCCAGACGGGTGCAGAAGCGCATTTGAAAGGAGCGCGATTCAGTGGCACCGTCTCTGCTCTTCGATGGTGAGTCAAAAAGCCGCCGCTGCTGCTGCTGCTTCTGCGAGGATGACCGGGATGGTTTATCTTTCCTCGACGAGGTCAGCGAGGTCATTGAGTGGCTCATTTGTGTCCAATCATCTCGCGTGCAAGGAGCGCGCGACCTTTCAATGGATTTGTCCGGCAGCCGCAAAGCCAAATGCAACTCGACGACGATTTTTGACCCCCCCCCCTCCCCCATCGTCACAAAAAGTCAGACCCCCCCCCCCTCAAATATGACGTCACAAAGCTCTGCCCCCCCCCCCTCGCCCCAAAAAAAATAAAACATGCTTCAAATCGCTTTAAACTATTGTCATTGTAGTGCGTATTTAATGTGCCGCTGCACTCTGATGTTGTAGGAGAAAAAAAATACTAAAAAGTCTAATTAAGTAGAACGTGTTGTCTATTTTTTTTTAAAGTTGCGCATTTTTATGTGACGTCACATTTCTCAAACCACCCCCCTGGTCACACATCGTCACAAATGTCTTACCCCCCACCCCCCTAGGTGCGTGACGTCATTTATGGACGGCCCCGAAGCACGTTTCCGCAAAAGTGAATCAACAGTACGGCGCGTAACAATCCTAACAAACAAGCAAAAATTTAACCCGTAAAAACAAAGTTTTTCACTATAAATCCTTTATATGCGTGGCATCGGTTTTATTTTATTATTCATTTCTGTTTATCTTGAGTAAGAGTTTCATTTTTATCACATTGGTATTTTAAATAAAATATGAAATTATTTTTTTCCTAAAAAGTGGAAAATTTTGGAAAAAAATTTTCACGAAAATTAATTGTCACGCACAACGAGTCTGTGTGCAAAATGCAGCTCGATTGGATCACGGGAAGTGGGTTAAAAAACGACCGAAAGATTTGCACGGTCGTAAGCGCGCAAGCAAGCAAGTGAACTTAATATAAAGGATTTAAAAAAAAACGATCCTAAATTCAAAAACCTCGTAGCTTCAACAAATAAAAACAAATAAACTTACGGAACTTTAAGTAAAAGCAGAAGTACGATGAAGGCGCGTTATGCGATTTGCATTTCCCAGAATGCGTCTGGGGCTTCCGTTCAATGTTTATGGTGTAAAACCTCGCAACTGTGCGGGTTAAATCGCTTTGAAACATAACTTGCTTTTGTTATCAAGAGGCATTTTAACTGTTATTGCTAATTCAAGTAGAATATGACATTGCACGACATTTATATTCAGAGCCCATAGAGTAGAGGTACAGGCTTTTGGGTCATATAGGGATAGTGGGAGCAACCCAACTTATACTTACCTGACAGGGGAGGCACCATGATCACTTAGGTGGTCCTCCCAGGGCGAGGCTCACCCATTGCACTGCGGGTGGGTTGACCCCTGCGATTTCCCCTAATGCGGGAAAGGCCTAAGGCTGTATACGAGGCGCTGAATGACTAGTAACTTTAAAGTGACTAATACAGTTTATAAACTACTGATTATAGCGCGCGCCTGTCGTTAAAATGTAACTTTACACGCGGCTACTCGCGTTAATGTTGAAAGTGCAATTAATTTTTTATAAACATATTAATATAAACGCTTAATATACCTTGCCACGCAAAAGCCTAAGGCTGTATACGAGGCGCTAACGGACTAGGCCTCAGTAACATTATAGTTGCGCGCGTCTCGTTAAAATGTAACTCTTACACGCGGCTACTCACGTTAATGTTAACGAAACGCGCGCACTTTATTTAATTTCACGGTTTTAATCAAAAGCTATCTCAGGGAATAAGGGAATGTTACACGTGTCATGCCAAGTGTTTGCAGTAGGGGGCGATGTTGCTACCAGGAAAGCGTCACTGAGTCTAAAGGTTTTTGTAGAGTCATGCCAAGTGTTTGCAGTAGGGGGCGATGTTGATACACGGAGGGACGGACGGACGGACGGACACATTAATCTATTGGTGGTCTGGTCCACTTCGTTCCTACCAGTATAAAAGGCTTCTCAGTTTTTGTTGGTTTGCGTAAAGCTGAGCAATATTTTTCTTTTAAACTCTTTATGGAGCTACAACCATTGTGAGAGACATTTGAAGTGCATAACGGTTGGACAACAACCGTGATGCACTGCCCTCTGCTGTTCAGCTCGTAGCTGCTCGACTTATCTGACGAGGCGACGTGGCCACACGAAAAGCCCTCGTGACCGTGGCGGACATGTGAGTTCAGTGCCAAGCCTGAATGTCCCCTGTGGCTGGCTATGAGTACTATCAGTTTATGATGCCCTTACTCTAGTGTGGTAAATAAGAACAACTAAATGATACCATGGCATCAATAGTAAAGTCTAGCCTCGGTCGTAGTATGTTAGCTTAAACGTTTGCAATTACTCCCGGAGCTGAGGGTTGAAACCTCTAATATGGCAACTGCTGCTGAGTCAACATTACCCAGAATGCTATTGTGGAATTTTTTCCGTAAATTATGCTTTAGCTTATCGAAATGTTAACTTTCCAATTAAGCGTTTTTTTACCTAACGTATTATTTTTGGTTTTTAAACGACGGTGTTTTTATATATTTTTTACTTTTAAGTATAGACGTAAAAGCTTCAAAGGCGCCCATAGCGTAAAGGTGCAGGATTCTGAGTCATATAGGGATAGTGGGAGCAGCCCAACTCATACTTACCTGACAGGGGAGGCACCATGATCACTTAGGTGGTCCTCCCAGGGCGAGGCTCATCCATTGCACTGCGGGTGGGTTGACCCCTGCGATTTCCCCAAATGCGGGAAACTCGACTGTAAAATTTGTGGTACTGGGGGACTGCGTTCGCGCTATCCCCCGATTTTCTAAAGAAAAAATAGAGAAATATAAAATGTACAATACGTGTTTTGATGTTGCATTCTCTTGTTAAAAAAACTGATTTGTTAGTGATTATATTAATCACTGGCACGTGCGCTCAGGGGAGGCATACCCTCACCTGTCATACTCCAATGAAAATAGCTGTTACGAAAAAAACAATAATCAAATAAATGAAAGAATACGATTTTTCCACTGATCCGTGTTATTAATATAATTTCTGTACGCTTCCAAATTAATTCAATCATCGATTAGCGTATTTGATGATCGTAATTGAACTGCTTCAGAAGGGAGTGAGACGCAGGGTTCGGGTACAACTCTCCTTAAACTTGCCTGACAGGGGTGACACCATGATCATGTGGGTCAGTGGTGCCCTCAAATGCTCAAAATAAGGGAGCAGAGCTGAGGAATCTGCGCAGATGGAGGAGTCTTAGGAGACGGAGGTTCACCACCAACCAACAAAGACCAGACACCTGGGGGTCGGCGCCACACTCACCCCCTCGGCCACCCGCTGCCCAGCTGACCGGGTGGGAAGATGAAAGCGAACGGAACCTGCGGTGCTTCTGGCTGGAATGGTGAGATCACGGGAGGCGGTTATACTGCCAGACAGGCAAAGCAACCTCTGATTTCAACGTTGATGAGAACTTCGAGTTCGCTTAAAGTGATTTCGAGTTTAAGGGGCCGTCCATAAATGACGTCACGCGATTTTGGCCGATTTTTGACCCCCCCCCCCTCCATTTAGAAAATCAAACATGCTTCAAATAAATTTAAACTATTGTCATTGTAGTGCGTATTTAATGTGGCGCTGCACTCTGATGTTGTAGGAGAAAACACGTAATAAAAAGGAGGCGTTGGAAAGCGGAAATTTAGCATAAAATTCAATTGAAAATATTCAACGTCTAACTAAAACTGCAGATGTTCAGAATATTATGTTGAAATTCTCTTATAATGATCAAATATTAAAAGTAATTATAATTATAAAAAATACTTGAAACTTCGTAGTAGAACGAAGCAAAATGGAGAGTACAATCATAACAATCTCATATTAATTCCACAGAATGAAAAGCCCTGGTAGAATCATTCGAATCAAAATGTTTAATAACAATCATTCAAAAATGTACAAAATGTATGCTTCTCAATTCTCCCATTGAAAAGCAAAAAGCTAATTCATTGAATAAATAGAAGGTGACCTTAGTAAAAAAGAATTAAAAAGCTAATAATGAAAATGTATCAAAATTAGTGTTGTTATAATAATTCTACTTAATGATTATTTATTTAAAGTTGCGCATTTTGATGTGACGTCACATTCCTCAAACCCCCCCCTCGTCACACATCGTCACAAATGTCTGACCTCCCCCCCCCCCTCCGTGCGTGACGTCATTTATGGACGTCCCCTAATAGCGGCGGATTCCTGTACAGCGTTGATCGGCTCTTTCTGCACGCGGTTTAACAATCGCGATGCACTGCCCTCTGCTGCTCACCCCGAATCCCTGCTTCTCTGACGGGCGCATCTCGGGTGAAATGGCTAAGGTGGACATGTGAATTGATAGCCAAGCCTAAAAGTCTGCTGTGAATTATAACGATTTATTATAATGTTTATGATAATAAGAACGGTGCCTTGGTTTGGTTGTGGCATATAAACAAACCTGAAAAATACAATTACTTTCGTAACTGGGGGTAAACCCTCTAAAATAGCAACTACTCTTTGTTTTTTTCTGAGCCAATATTACCCAGAATGCCATTGGACATTTAATTCATAAACTATGCTTTCAGCTAACCTAAATGTCAATTTTTCTAACAAGTA
The DNA here is from genome assembly GCF_015708825.2 of Lethenteron reissneri. Lineage (NCBI taxonomy): Eukaryota > Metazoa > Chordata > Hyperoartia > Petromyzontiformes > Petromyzontidae > Lethenteron > Lethenteron reissneri. The sequence goes on from NC_083822.1 coordinate 5,568,345, forward strand.
GATGTTTTAATTAGGTGCTATTTTATGTTGGAAAACGACGGTGTTTAATTATATAACATTTGTAATTATTTTCACGTTAAATATTTTTGGGGGCCCATAGAGTAAAGGTACAACGATCTGGGTCATATAGGGATAGTGGGAGCAGCCCAACTCATACTTACCTGACAGGGGAGGCACCATGATCACTTAGGTGGTCCTCCCAGGGCGAGGCTCATCCATTGCACTGCGGGTGGGTTGACCCCTGCGATTTCCCCAAATGCGGGAAACTCGACTGTATAATTTGTGGTACTGGGGGACTGCGTTCGCGCTATCCCCCGAATATTTAAAGAAAAAATAGAATAATTAATGTACAGTACTCGTCTTGCTATTATAATAACCACAGTGACGTGCGGACAGGCGAGCCAGAGCCTCACCTGTAAAGTAAGAATAAAATAAATGTTACGATTTTTACACTTATCTGTGTTATAAATGTCATTTCTGTACGATTCCAATCATTTTTGTTACTAAATTTGAGAATCTCCGCTGCAAATACAGGAAGCGACGAGAAGGTGAGGCAGCGACGAGCTCAAACTCACCTCTGTGCGGTTGCACTCAGTATCTGGATGGAGCGCGGGCAATAAGCGCGTGCCTGTTACTATGTCACCAATGTAAGGTTTGTAAACCCCTTACTCCAGGTAACTTTTTTTACACGTACGTGTTTAAATCTATTTCGGCTCGCTGGTCTCGTCATGAAACTGCAATGAAAAAGCACCAAGGGAGGCAGCTATCACATCTGCCTCACTGAGGGGGGCGTGTTATAAGACACACACCACTCCCCCCTCGGTGAGGCCACGCCCCCCTCAGTGTGTGAATCTCACAACCAGAGTAAACGTATTCTTAGGTTTTTTCGGTTAAGTCACGTAGGTAAAAATAAAATTAATAAAATTAAATCACGACGTTTCGGAGGCAACACAAGCTCCCGTCTTCAGGTGGAACCGTCACAGCACGATAGCTGTATCAAGTAAATCTAGAACCAGAGTAAAGTTTGAGCACCTGCTGGTTTAACACGCAAGTTACACCGTGAAAACAAAATCAGCACAATTAACCAAACACATAGAGCCAACATTATCCACCACAATGCCTTTAGCAGCTTTACTCACAATTATGCTTTCAGCTGCGTTTCATTATTTAAACATAAAAATTAGCATGATAAATAACTTCGCTTTGCAAAAAGATTTTTATCATTACATTTCATACGTAGGCTTTTACGACGTGTAAAAATGTGTCGTAATGGTTTACAACACATTCTTCCATGACCTACAACAAAAGTAATCAATTTTAAATTAATTCAATCATCTATTAGCGTATTTGATGATCGTAATTTAACTGCTTCAGAAGGGAGTGAGACGCAGGGTTCGGGTACAGAGAGGAGTTGGCAACTGTCCTTAAACTTGCCTGACAGGGGTGACACCATGATCATGTGGGTCAGTGGTGCCCTCAACTGCTCAGAAGAAGGAGCAGAGCTGAGGAATCTGCGCAGATGGAGGGGTTTTAGGAGATGGAGATTCACCGCCAACCAACAAAGACTCTCTTATAATGATCAAATATTAAAAGTAATTATAACTATAAAAAAATACTTGAAACTTCGTAGTAGAACAAAGCAAAATGGAGAGTACAATCATAACAATCTCATTAATTCCACAGAATGAAAAGCCCTGGTAGAATAATTCGAATCAAAATGTTTAATAACAATCATTCAAAAAATTTACAAAATGTATGCTTCTCAATTCTCCCATTGAGAAGCAAAAAGCTAATTCATTGAATAAATAGAAGGTGACCTTAGTAAAAAATAAAAAGCTAATAATGAAAATGTATCAAAATTAGTGTTGTTATAATAATTCTACTTAATGAATCTTTATTTAAAGTTGCGCATTTTGATGTGACGTCACATTCCTCAAACCCCCCCCTCGTCACACATCGTCACAAATGTCTGACCTCCCCCCCCCCCTCCGTGCGTGACGTCATTTATGGACGTCCCCTAATAGCGGCGGATTCCTGTACAGCGTTGATCGGCTCTTTCTGCACGCGGTCCAACAATCGCGATGCACTGCCCTCTGCTGCTCACCCCGAATCCCTGCTTCTCTGACGGGCGCATCTCGGGTGAAATGGCTAAGGTGGACATGTGAATTGATAGCCAAGCCTAAAAGTCTGCTGTGAATTATAACGATTTATTATAATGTTTATGATAATAAGAACGGTGCCTTGGTTTGGTTGTGGCATATAAACAAACCTGAAAAATACAATTACTTTCGTAACTGGGGGTAAACCCTCTAAAATAGCAACTACTCTTTGTTTTTTTCTGAGCCAATATTACCCAGAATGCCATTGGACATTTAATTCATAAACTATGCTTTCAGCTAACCTAAATGTCAATTTTTCTAACTAGTCGATGTTTTAATTAGGTGCTATTTTATGTTGGAAAACGACGGTGTTTAATTATATAACATTTTTAATTATTTTCACGTTAAATATTTTTGGGGGCCCATAGAGTAGAGGTACAAGGATCTGGGTCATATAAGGATAGTGGGAGCATCCCAACTCATACTTACCTGACAGGGGAGGCACCATGATCACTTAGGTGGTCCTCCCAGGGCGAGGCTCATCCATTGCACTGCGGGTGGGTTGACCCCTGCGATTTCCCCAAATGCGGGAAACTCGACTGTATAATTTGTGGTACTGGGGGACTGCGTTCGCGCTATCCCCCGAATATTTAAAGAAAAAATAGAATAATTAATGTACAGTACTCGTCTTGCTATTATAATAACCACAGTGACGTGCGGACAGGCGAGCCAGAGCCTCACCTGTAAAGTAAGAATAAAATAAATGTTACGATTTTTCCACTTATCTGTGTTATAAATGTCATTTCTGTACGATTCCAATCATTTTTGTTACTAAATTTGAGAATCTCCGCTGCAAATACAGGAAGCGACGAGAAGGTGAGGCAGCGACGAGCTCAAACTCACCTCTGTGCGGTTGCACTCAGTATCTGGATGGAGCGCGGGCAATAAGCGCGTGCCTGGTTACTATGTCACCAATGTAAGGTTTGTAAACCCCTTACTCCAGGTAACTTTTTTTACACGTACGTGTTTAAATCTATTTCGGCTCGCTGGTCTCGTCATGAAACTGCAATGAAAAAGCACCAAGGGAGGCAGCTATCACATCTGCCTCACTGAGGGGGGCGTGTTATAAGACACACACCACTCCCCCCTCGGTGAGGCCACGCCCCCCTCAGTGTGTGAATCTCACAACCAGAGTAAACGTATTCTTAGGTTTTTTCGGTTAAGTCACGTAGGTAAAAAATAAAAATTAATAAAATTAAAATCACGACGTTTCGGAGGCAACACAAGCTCCCGTCTTCAGGTGGAACCGTCACAGCACGATAGCTGTATCAAGTAAATCTAGAACCAGAGTAAAGTTTGAGCACCTGCTGGTTTAACACGCAAGTTACACCGTGAAAACAAAATCAGCACAATTAACCAAACACATAGAGCCAACATTATCCACCACAATGCCTTTAGCAGCTTTACTCACAATTATGCTTTCAGCTGCGTTTCATTATTTAAACATAAAAATTAGCATGATAAATAACTTCGCTTTGCAAAAAGATTTTTATCATTACATTTCATACGTAGGCTTTTACGACGTGTAAAAATGTGTCGTAATGGTTTACAACACATTCTTCCATGACCTACAACAAAAGTAATCAATTTTAAATTAATTCAATCATCTATTAGCGTATTTGATGATCGTAATTTAACTGCTTCAGAAGGGAGTGAGACGCAGGGTTCGGGTACAGAGAGGAGTTGGCAACTGTCCTTAAACTTGCCTGACAGGGGTGACACCATGATCATGTGGGTCAGTGGTGCCCTCAACTGCTCAGAAGAAGGAGCAGAGCTGAGGAATCTGCGCAGATGGAGGGGTTTTAGGAGATGGAGATTCACCGCCAACCAACAAAGACTCTCTTATAATGATCAAATATTAAAAGTAATTATAACTATAAAAAAATACTTGAAACTTCGTAGTAGAACAAAGCAAAATGGAGAGTACAATCATAACAATCTCATTAATTCCACAGAATGAAAAGCCCTGGTAGAATAATTCGAATCAAAATGTTTAATAACAATCATTCAAAAAATTTACAAAATGTATGCTTCTCAATTCTCCCATTGAGAAGCAAAAAGCTAATTCATTGAATAAATAGAAGGTGACCTTAGTAAAAAATAAAAAGCTAATAATGAAAATGTATCAAAATTAGTGTTGTTATAATAATTCTACTTAATGAATCTTTATTTAAAGTTGCGCATTTTGATGTGACGTCACATTCCTCAAACCCCCCCCTCGTCACACATCGTCACAAATGTCTGACCTCCCCCCCCCCTCCGTGCGTGACGTCATTTATGGACGTCCCCTAATAGCGGCGGATTCCTGTACAGCGTTGATCGGCTCTTTCTGCACGCGGTCCAACAATCGCGATGCACTGCCCTCTGCTGCTCACCCCGAATCCCTGCTTCTCTGACGGGCGCATCTCGGGTGAAATGGCTAAGGTGGACATGTGAATTGATAGCCAAGCCTAAAAGTCTGCTGTGAATTATAACGATTTATTATAATGTTTATGATAATAAGAACGGTGCCTTGGTTTGGTTGTGGCATATAAACAAACCTGAAAAATACAATTACTTTCGTAACTGGGGGTAAACCCTCTAAAATAGCAACTACTCTTTGGTTTTTTCTGAGCCAATATTACCCAGAATGCCATTGGACATTTAATTCATAAACTATGCTTTCAGCTAACCTAAATGTCAATTTTTCTAACTAGTCGATGTTTTAATTAGGTGCTATTTTATGTTGGAAAACGACGGTGTTTAATTATATAACATTTTTAATTATTTTCACGTTAAATATTTTTGGGGGCCCATAGAGTAGAGGTACAAGGATCTGGGTCATATAAGGATAGTGGGAGCATCCCAACTCATACTTACCTGACAGGGGAGGCACCATGATCACTTAGGTGGTCCTCCCAGGGCGAGGCTCATCCATTGCACTGCGGGTGGGTTGACCCCTGCGATTTCCCCAAATGCGGGAAACTCGACTGTATAATTTGTGGTACTGGGGGACTGCGTTCGCGCTATCCCCCGAATATTTAAAGAAAAAATAGAATAATTAATGTACAGTACTCGTCTTGCTATTATAATAACCACAGTGACGTGCGGACAGGCGAGCCAGAGCCTCACCTGTAAAGTAAGAATAAAATAAATGTTACGATTTTTCCACTTATCTGTGTTATAAATGTCATTTCTGTACGATTCCAATCATTTTTGTTACTAAATTTGAGAATCTCCGCTGCAAATACAGGAAGCGACGAGAAGGTGAGGCAGCGACGAGCTCAAACTCACCTCTGTGCGGTTGCACTCAGTATCTGGATGGAGCGCGGGCAATAAGCGCGTGCCTGGTTACTATGTCACCAATGTAAGGTTTGTAAACCCCTTACTCCAGGTAACTTTTTTTACACGTACGTGTTTAAATCTATTTCGGCTCGCTGGTCTCGTCATGAAACTGCAATGAAAAAGCACCAAGGGAGGCAGCTATCACATCTGCCTCACTGAGGGGGGCGTGTTATAAGACACACACCACTCCCCCCTCGGTGAGGCCACGCCCCCCTCAGTGTGTGAATCTCACAACCAGAGTAAACGTATTCTTAGGTTTTTTCGGTTAAGTCACGTAGGTAAAAAATAAAAATTAATAAAATTAAAATCACGACGTTTCGGAGGCAACACAAGCTCCCGTCTTCAGGTGGAACCGTCACAGCACGATAGCTGTATCAAGTAAATCTAGAACCAGAGTAAAGTTTGAGCACCTGCTGGTTTAACACGCAAGTTACACCGTGAAAACAAAATCAGCACAATTAACCAAACACATAGAGCCAACATTATCCACCACAATGCCTTTAGCAGCTTTACTCACAATTATGCTTTCAGCTGCGTTTCATTATTTAAACATAAAAATTAGCATGATAAATAACTTCGCTTTGCAAAAAGATTTTTATCATTACATTTCATACGTAGGCTTTTACGACGTGTAAAAATGTGTCGTAATGGTTTACAACACATTCTTCCATGACCTACAACAAAAGTAATCAATTTTAAATTAATTCAATCATCTATTAGCGTATTTGATGATCGTAATTTAACTGCTTCAGAAGGGAGTGAGACGCAGGGTTCGGGTACAGAGAGGAGTTGGCAACTGTCCTTAAACTTGCCTGACAGGGGTGACACCATGATCATGTGGGTCAGTGGTGCCCTCAACTGCTCAGAAGAAGGAGCAGAGCTGAGGAATCTGCGCAGATGGAGGGGTTTTAGGAGATGGAGATTCACCGCCAACCAACAAAGACTCTCTTATAATGATCAAATATTAAAAGTAATTATAACTATAAAAAAATACTTGAAACTTCGTAGTAGAACAAAGCAAAATGGAGAGTACAATCATAACAATCTCATTAATTCCACAGAATGAAAAGCCCTGGTAGAATAATTCGAATCAAAATGTTTAATAACAATCATTCAAAAAATTTACAAAATGTATGCTTCTCAATTCTCCCATTGAGAAGCAAAAAGCTAATTCATTGAATAAATAGAAGGTGACCTTAGTAAAAAATAAAAAGCTAATAATGAAAATGTATCAAAATTAGTGTTGTTATAATAATTCTACTTAATGAATCTTTATTTAAAGTTGCGCATTTTGATGTGACGTCACATTCCTCAAACCCCCCCCTCGTCACACATCGTCACAAATGTCTGACCTCCCCCCCCCCTCCGTGCGTGACGTCATTTATGGACGTCCCCTAATAGCGGCGGATTCCTGTACAGCGTTGATCGGCTCTTTCTGCACGCGGTCCAACAATCGCGATGCACTGCCCTCTGCTGCTCACCCCGAATCCCTGCTTCTCTGACGGGCGCATCTCGGGTGAAATGGCTAAGGTGGACATGTGAATTGATAGCCAAGCCTAAAAGTCTGCTGTGAATTATAACGATTTATTATAATGTTTATGATAATAAGAACGGTGCCTTGGTTTGGTTGTGGCATATAAACAAACCTGAAAAATACAATTACTTTCGTAACTGGGGGTAAACCCTCTAAAATAGCAACTACTCTTTGTTTTTTTCTGAGCCAATATTACCCAGAATGCCATTGGACATTTAATTCATAAACTATGCTTTCAGCTAACCTAAATGTCAATTTTTCTAACTAGTCGATGTTTTAATTAGGTGCTATTTTATGTTGGAAAACGACGGTGTTTAATTATATAACATTTTTAATTATTTTCACGTTAAATATTTTTGGGGGCCCATAGAGTAGAGGTACAAGGATCTGGGTCATATAAGGATAGTGGGAGCATCCCAACTCATACTTACCTGACAGGGGAGGCACCATGATCACTTAGGTGGTCCTCCCAGGGCGAGGCTCATCCATTGCACTGCGGGTGGGTTGACCCCTGCGATTTCCCCAAATGCGGGAAACTCGACTGTATAATTTGTGGTACTGGGGGACTGCGTTCGCGCTATCCCCCGAATATTTAAAGAAAAAATAGAATAATTAATGTACAGTACTCGTCTTGCTATTATAATAACCACAGTGACGTGCGGACAGGCGAGCCAGAGCCTCACCTGTAAAGTAAGAATAAAATAAATGTTACGATTTTTCCACTTATCTGTGTTATAAATGTCATTTCTGTACGATTCCAATCATTTTTGTTACTAAATTTGAGAATCTCCGCTGCAAATACAGGAAGCGACGAGAAGGTGAGGCAGCGACGAGCTCAAACTCACCTCTGTGCGGTTGCACTCAGTATCTGGATGGAGCGCGGGCAATAAGCGCGTGCCTGGTTACTATGTCACCAATGTAAGGTTTGTAAACCCCTTACTCCAGGTAACTTTTTTTACACGTACGTGTTTAAATCTATTTCGGCTCGCTGGTCTCGTCATGAAACTGCAATGAAAAAGCACCAAGGGAGGCAGCTATCACATCTGCCTCACTGAGGGGGGCGTGTTATAAGACACACACCACTCCCCCCTCGGTGAGGCCACGCCCCCCTCAGTGTGTGAATCTCACAACCAGAGTAAACGTATTCTTAGGTTTTTTCGGTTAAGTCACGTAGGTAAAAAATAAAAATTAATAAAAATCACGACGTTTCGGAGGCAACACAAGCTCCCGTCTTCAGGTGGAACCGTCACAGCACGATAGCTGTATCAAGTAAATCTAGAACCAGAGTAAAGTTTGAGCACCTGCTGGTTTAACACGCAAGTTACACCGTGAAAACAAAATCAGCACAATTAACCAAACACATAGAGCCAACATTATCCACCACAATGCCTTTAGCAGCTTTACTCACAATTATGCTTTCAGCTGCGTTTCATTATTTAAACATAAAAATTAGCATGATAAATAACTTCGCTTTGCAAAAAGATTTTTATCATTACATTTCATACGTAGGCTTTTACGACGTGTAAAAATGTGTCGTAATGGTTTACAACACATTCTTCCATGACCTACAACAAAAGTAATCAATTTTAAATTAATTCAATCATCTATTAGCGTATTTGATGATCGTAATTTAACTGCTTCAGAAGGGAGTGAGACGCAGGGTTCGGGTACAGAGAGGAGTTGGCAACTGTCCTTAAACTTGCCTGACAGGGGTGACACCATGATCATGTGGGTCAGTGGTGCCCTCAACTGCTCAGAAGAAGGAGCAGAGCTGAGGAATCTGCGCAGATGGAGGGGTTTTAGGAGATGGAGATTCACCGCCAACCAACAAAGACTCTCTTATAATGATCAAATATTAAAAGTAATTATAACTATAAAAAAATACTTGAAACTTCGTAGTAGAACAAAGCAAAATGGAGAGTACAATCATAACAATCTCATTAATTCCACAGAATGAAAAGCCCTGGTAGAATAATTCGAATCAAAATGTTTAATAACAATCATTCAAAAAATTTACAAAATGTATGCTTCTCAATTCTCCCATTGAGAAGCAAAAAGCTAATTCATTGAATAAATAGAAGGTGACCTTAGTAAAAAATAAAAAGCTAATAATGAAAATGTATCAAAATTAGTGTTGTTATAATAATTCTACTTAATGAATCTTTATTTAAAGTTGCGCATTTTGATGTGACGTCACATTCCTCAAACCCCCCCCTCGTCACACATCGTCACAAATGTCTGACCTCCCCCCCCCCCTCCGTGCGTGACGTCATTTATGGACGTCCCCTAATAGCGGCGGATTCCTGTACAGCGTTGATCGGCTCTTTCTGCACGCGGTCCAACAATCGCGATGCACTGCCCTCTGCTGCTCACCCCGAATCCCTGCTTCTCTGACGGGCGCATCTCGGGTGAAATGGCTAAGGTGGACATGTGAATTGATAGCCAAGCCTAAAAGTCTGCTGTGAATTATAACGATTTATTATAATGTTTATGATAATAAGAACGGTGCCTTGGTTTGGTTGTGGCATATAAACAAACCTGAAAAATACAATTACTTTCGTAACTGGGGGTAAACCCTCTAAAATAGCAACTACTCTTTGTTTTTTTCTGAGCCAATATTACCCAGAATGCCATTGGACATTTAATTCATAAACTATGCTTTCAGCTAACCTAAATGTCAATTTTTCTAACTAGTCGATGTTTTAATTAGGTGCTATTTTATGTTGGAAAACGACGGTGTTTAATTATATAACATTTTTAATTATTTTCACGTTAAATATTTTTGGGGGCCCATAGAGTAGAGGTACAAGGATCTGGGTCATATAGGGATAGTGGGAGCATCCCAACTCATACTTACCTGACAGGGGAGGCACCATGATCACTTAGGTGGTCCTCCCAGGGCGAGGCTCATCCATTGCACTGCGGGTGGGTTGACCCCTGCGATTTCCCCAAATGCGGGAAACTCGACTGTATAATTTGTGGTACTGGGGGACTGCGTTCGCGCTATCCCCCGAATATTTAAGGAAAAAATAGAATTATTAATGTACAGTCCGCGGCTTGCTGCTTTTTTATTAACCACAGTGACGTGCGGGCAGGGGAGCCAGAGCCTCACCTGTAATACTCCAACAAAATAGCTGTTACAAAAAGTAAGAATAAAATAAATATTACGAGTTTTCCACTTATCTGTGTTATAAATGTCATTTCTGTACGATTCCAATCATTTTTTTTTACTAAATTTGTGAAGCTCCGCTGCAAATACAGGAAGAAACGAGAGGTGAGGCAGCGACGAGCTCAGCCTCCCCTCGGATTGTGCAACCCCTCAGTAACTGGATGGAGCGCGGGCAATAAGCGCGTGCCTGTTACTATCTCAGTATATCACCAATGTAATGTTTGTAGACCATTTCATTTCCTCGCCTTCCATACTTTTTCACGTACGTGTATACAGATATTCAGGCTCGCTGGTCTCGTCATGAAACTGCAATTAAAGAGCACCAGGGGAGGCAGCTATCACATCTGCCCCCCTCAGTGAGTCCACGCCCACCTCAGTGTATTATCTCACCGCGCGTCACTGATTAACCAGAGTAAAGTGTGAGCACCTGCTGGTTTAACACGCAAGTTACACCGTGAAAACAAAATCAGCACAATTTACCAAACACATAGAGCCAACGTTATCCACCACAATGCCTTTAGCAGCTTTACTCACAATTATTCTTTCAGCTGCGTTTCATTATTTAAACATAAAAATGAGCATGCTAAATATCTTCCCTTAACAAATTGATTTTTATCATTACATTTCATACGTAGACATCTTGAAGGAAGAAATGATTTGATTGTGGCATTAGTGGTATTTTTCATGACTTTTTGATCGGGTGTTTCCTTGAAAAATGCATTAAAGCACTAAATGAAAATCGCTTACTCTTTGGTTTTTTCGGTAAAGTCACGTAGGTATAAAATAAAATAAATGACGACGTTTCTGGCGCAACACAAGCGTCCGTCATCAGGTGGGAAAGCATGGTCTGCTGCTGATTCAGGAGGTGGGGTCGGGGACTTATAAAATGTCTATGAGAACTCAGAGTTCGCTTAACGTAATTTTTCGTGATTTTGCGGAGGATTCCTGTACTCCTGCCTTGTTATTTCCGCGGACAGTCCAACAATCGCGAGGCACTGCCCTCTGCTGGTCACCCTGCTTCTCTGAAAATAATGACTTCGTTAACCGAAGGTAAAACCTCTAAAATGGCAACTCTACGTGAACAAACATTACCCAGAATGCATTTGTGGATTTGTTTCGTAAACTGCTTTCAGCTAACTTATGTATCACCTTTACAAACTACTGTATGTTTAAATACATTTTCTTCTTATAGTAAAATTACAGTGTTTAATAATTGAACATTTTCAATTATCACTACTTAAAAACGTACGAGGGCCCATCGCGTAAATGTAGTCGACTTTGCGTCATATAGGGATAGTGGGAGCAGCCCAACTCATACTTACCTGACAGGGGAGGCACCATGATCACTTAGGTGGTCCTCCCAGGGCGAGGCTCATCCATTGCACTGCGGGTGGGTTGACCCCTGCGATTTCCCCAAATGCGGGAAACTCGACTGTATAATTTGTGGTACTGGGGGACTGCGTTCGCGCTATCCCCCGAAAGTTAAACGAAAAACAGGACCCTGCGGCTTGGGCTGGTAGGAACGAATAACCAAAGATAAAGAAAGCCCCACTGAGTCTAAAGGTTTTAGTATGGTCCTGCCAAGTGTTTGCCGTAGGGGGCGATGTTGCTACACCTAATCGGACGATACGAAGGGAGAGATTGAGGCCTAGTTCTAGGCTTGAGGGCGCTGTGAGTTAATTTTTAATTGAAATGTTTTAATTATTAATTTAAAAGCTTTAAATTTCAATGTTTCTATTTAAAAACATGAGGGAATGTAACATTGTGAAACATTAACTCCCTTTCACACACGCGGGGGTACGATACGAAGGGAGAGTTTCAGGGCCTAGTTCTAGGCGTTAGGCCTAGCTGTAGGCTTTAGGGCGCTGTGAGTTTTTTTATCTAATTTCAAAGTTTTAATTAAAAGCTATCTCAGGGAATTACAAGGGAATGTTACACGTGTTTAGCCAGGAAAGCCTAATTAATTTAAATGTTTTAATTAAAAGCTATCTGAGGGAATTATAAGGGAATGTTACACTTGTTTAGCCAGGAAAGCGTCACTGAGTCTAAAGGTTTTTGTAGGGTCATGCCAAGTGTTTGCAGTAGGGGGCGATGTTGCTACACGGACGGACGAAATAATCTATTGGTGGCTGGTCCACTTCGGGGCTAGAGATTAAATTTGCATGTAAATATTAAATCAGCGAAATCTTGACAAACGAAGCTGTTGGGGTGGCCATTGTATTGTGAGAGATTATCGTGTCAATGTCAAACATTGGCTTGGAAATGTAAGCTCGCAGAGAGCTGCGAAAGGGGTTGCGACAGTCACCGAGGAGGCCCTTCGACATAGTGCTGGGAAACCACCTGCGGCCAGAACGTAAGAGGCACGCACAGAAGGATGAGGACGGACGTACATAGGGGACAGCTGGACGCTATAACTGGGCAGAGCAAGTTGAGGGTAAGGAAGCCGAATAATCGAGGGCAAATACATCTGGATGAGAGGGCTGTTAGGCTGGCTCAGAACCAATAAAGAGCTGTCACTAAATGATGTTTCAATTGACACATTTCAAGAGGATGTTCCCTCTTAAATAAGACCTTTCAGTATTTTACTTTGACCCTCAGTGATGGAGCGTAAACGTTTTCTCATTGTTGGTTAGGGATATGCCAGATTCTAAAAAAAAAGTAACACATTCATGCGGAGGGAGCTGGTAGGAACGTTGGGTTGCTCGGTCAATGACCAGGGTCAACGGCGGTGTAGTGTATTCCACAAATATGGCCGACTGTGAGGGCGGGCACAAGCCGGCGTGAGTAGGTTAAACGTTGAGTTTTATAAGGGGACCACGGGGTGACCAGCCCCTGCCCACCCAGCCCCTCCCCACCCTCCCCACCCTCCCCACCCAGCACCTCCCCACCCTCCCCACCCAGCCCCTCCCTACCCTTCCCCTCCCCACCCAGTCCCTCCCACCCTCCCCTCTCCACCCAGCCCCACCCTCCCACCCAGCCCCACCCTCCCCACCCAGCCCCACCTTCCCCTCCCCACCCAGCCCCTCCCCACCCTCCCCTTTCCACCCAGCCCCACCCCTCCCATTTTTGGATGCACGATGGACGGACGGACACAATAATCCCCTGTGGGCTGGTGGAACCAGGAGGTTCCTTCCAGTATAAGCAGGCAAATTAGGTGAGCTGTGGCATCTTTGCATGTGAGAGGGGATCTGGGGCGACAGCAGGCGAGACATGACGCTGCAGTGTCCACTCTTCCTCCAGAGGGATGTGTATTTTCTTCAGGAATGCCATATATTCGATGACTGATACCTTCCAGAACTACAGAGCCAAATATAAATGTTACAATTGTCCGGTTTAAAGCATAACCATATCCCAATTTGTCTTTTTACAATGGTAATTTAGAAGCAAATATATTGACTTAGCCAATTCATTTGAGCTGCCAGGTATTATTTTGCGTAAAATCACTGTGAAACCAAGTACTGAGTGTTTCATAATTATTAGGTTTTACCGAAAAAAACCTAAGAGTATGAATCATTGCAGTCACGAAAGCTTCAAATCTAAAATGTTTCATAATTCCTGAATTAAGATTTAGCTTTGGAATTGCTCTCAAAACTTTGTTTGATGTTGATATTGCAATTTTAAAGTGACCAATTTACCGTTCTTATTGCGCTTTTTATGTCTCGGTGGTTAGTTTCGCTTTGATTTTGGGTAAAACCATGGCTTACAGCTAAAATGTGTTGGTAAACCAGTGTGAAACTTAAATTCTGCTTAAACAGCATAAAGACATTAAACAGCGCCTCCTAGTGGTGATAAAAGTTTTTGTTATCATTTTGCAAATAAAATCTACATCTTTTCGTTGTTATCCACGTTCCTCCTCCTTGTCTCTTTTTTCCTGTGTGATCTATGTAACTGCACTTGTTATTTGTACAGAGACGCATACATGTTGATACATCCACATTAGGCACTTAACTGTAAACCACTCACTTTGTTTGAAGTGTCGTGTGTTGTTCTGCATCCGTCATTATGTAAGTTGTATAATTAAAATATATGTACTGGATACATTAAAAGGTCAAATTTGAACCCAGGACGCCTGAGCAAATGTACACTGGTCATTTAACGATTCTAATTGTTTGCAATAAAAAAAGTTTACACTGGACTGTTACTTGCAAAAAAGCATGCAAAAATGTTGCTGGATTCGAATCCACATTCATGTTACTCGCATGCTGGCACAAACCCACTCGGCCAACGTCTCGACAATAATGAGAACATCGATAGGATATTGAAATAAAAGCCATTAATATTTCGAATAATCGTATTAAAAATACACATAGATGCATATTTAATGATGATAATTACGGGGCTTTTTATTGTTTTTTTTCGTTCCAGAAAATAATATTAACTTGGAACATATCTACAGTACATACACATGTCAACGCCGTTTGGAGACGAACCAGGTTATTTTCATCAAATATTTTTAAAATATAAAGTACGGCCTTTTTTTCAGTGTGAAAAACCCAACATTGAAAACGAAACATTGAAAGGAAAACGTAGATGTTCTGTTGTCGGAGAGATCAACGTCAATGTCAAAGCATCGATCTATTGGAATCAAAATTTCGATGTTACCAATGTATTCATGTTTTTGCCGATCCCTAGCTAGACTAATGGCGTTGTTTATCGAAACAGCACGCGATAATTTGGAGTTGTCATTATTTTATTTGTTGCACTAAGCCAGGTCTCATGATCGTGGCATTCTCTTTCCTCTATTAGGGAGCCCACCAGCATGTATTTAAAAGGACGAAAACTCACGCACAATTATGGATCGCCTTCCAACAACATGCCTTTGTGCTCGGAAGTATATTTTCAAAATAACGTCTTTTGCCTCTTAAGACATATGGATGAGATGAAAATGGAACGATTGCAAATAATCATTGAGAATATGCACAGTCGGCATGGTTTTTTCGGTAAAGTCACGTAGGTAAAAAATAAAATAAATGAAAACAACTAAATTCAATCACGACGTTTCGGGCGCCACACAAGCGTCCTTCTTCAGGTGGGGACAACGTAGCAAAAGCGCAACCGCTTAATTGTGGACGCTTGTGTTACGCCCGAAACGTCGTGATTTAATTTAGTTCTTTTCATTTATTTTATTTTTTACCTACGTGACTTTACCGAAAAAAGCAGAGTATAATTGTGCACACTGCTAGTTGCTACTGTGGTGCCACAGCGACGGGGCCGCTCTGCCGAGCCAGGGAGCCGCCCGGCTTCCCCCACCGCACTGCCCCCATCACCCGCCCCACATAAGCACACACCCGCACGGATCCCCCCCCCCCCCCCCCCCCCATAGAGCTGGAAGGGAAGGTTACCTGATCGACCGGTTTTTATCCGAGAGACCCTTATCGGGATTAATTCTCACGGTTTCCGGCGATCGGGGAATTGGATGACCTCCCCCGTGCTACGTGGTACCGCGGCGCTGCTGCCGGCCTTAATATGGTGTGGTCGCGGCGTGGGGCATTCGGCCACCGCGGTTGAGGCGCATTTCCCCCCACACACACCCCCACGAGTCGACGGGGCAAGCAGGGGAGGCACGAGACAGCATGAATAGCGGGGTCACAGGGGCTGTTGCGCATAGTCATGGAGGGTTGGGATAATTGCGCTTGAGCGCGCAGGCCCCATTGTTGGGAAGGGTAAGGGAGTAATTAGGATGTACGCCGCCAACGTCGCGCACTGATTAGCATATCAACAGCGCCCGGGAACCGCCGTGCGCGGGCTTGGGGTGCACGAGCCCATTGTTCAGCGCAGCATCCCCTTTGAGGTAGGGAGGATAAATAGAGGAGCGGAGAGGGGAAATCGCCCTTCTCTCCAGGCCAGCGGACCAGCAGGAGTTCCAGCCAGCGACCCGGACGTCCGTGCGACGCATCGAGGTACGCTGTTAGCGCGGAGAGCAGCGAACCTCCGCGGGCACCAAACAGTGAGTGGGGAGGTGAAGTAGGGTATCGTAAGCCGATAAATAGGGAATAGGTACAGGTTTAGTGGAATAGGCCAGCCTCGTCGACTCACTGATTCAACATCAATTCGCAGGTGGCATATAATAAATCATTAATAGCGAAGCGTGGTCTCGCGTGATCTTGTCGTGCAGTGTGAGCGTGTGGGTGCGCTGTGTGCACAGTGGTTCGCCACGTGAGTGAGCGCTGCGCGGAGCTGAGCGCGCGGGTTGCGCGTGGGTACGCAGTGATTCTGTAGTGCTGCGGCTCGCCTCGGGGGAGCGCTGCGCAGAGCGGTGCGAGAGTGGGTGTCGCGTGTGTTCACTCCGTGTGTGATACAGGTGCGCGAGTATAACGTGAGTTGAGTTGGAGTGCGCGGAGCGGCGTGTGTGTGGGCGTGCGTGCGTTCGCTCCGCGTGGGTTGCAGGCGCGCGATTAGGAAAGGGAAGTATCGTAGTAGAAAGGGGCAGAATACTAATCGGTAATTAACCATGCCCATTACGCGGACCCGCGGTGGAGGGGAATCCGCGGGCGACGGCTCCCACACCATAGGTGAGGAACTTAGCAGCGGTTCGCTTAGCAGCGGGGGGGCGATTGATGATGCTAGCCCGGCCGTTAGCATTATCGAGGGAGGGATCTCGGGGGCTAGCGACCCCCACAAATTGGTGTCAGAAGCGGTACGGACCCCCGCGTTACCTCACGCTAAAATAAGACTAATATTTACCGGCCGGGGGGCCCCTTCGTGGAAGGCATTCGCCCTCAATCTCTTAGGGGCCAAGGAAATTAATGGATGGACGGACGCGCAGGCAGTACGTCAACTTAATATGAATCTTGATGGGCGGGCAGCCGATTTTGTAGAAGCGTTACCCGCGAGCGCACAGACACAGCTAGAGGAGCTGATGCGCCGACTCGATCAGCGTTTTGGCACGCGTGACGAGGAGGAAGCAAAATCGGCCTTAGAGGCGCGCCGTCGCCAACCTGGCGAAGATCTACGTGATTACGCCGAGGATGTGCGCGAGTTAACAAAGATCGCACGCCCGGGGTACGCAACTGATGTTATTGAGGAACTGGCCGCCGAGAAAATCCAGCGGTACCTGTCTCGCACGGCGTGGTGGCAGCCAGACGTGAGCTGCCCACGTCTTCCCTTTAACGCCCTTGTCGAGCGCGCACGTAAGTGTGAAAGAATTCACAGCGAACGCGCGCAGCTCCGGGGGCTGGGACGAGAGCGCGCCATTGCGAGCCTGCTCTCGGAAGACGAGGAGGAGGAACAGGAGCTCGCGAGGACGGTAAGGGGCCGGGAAAGAGAGCCACAGAGACCCAGCGAGACGACCCCGGGTTGGGTAGCCGGGCTACAGACCGGCATAGGAGATATACGCGAGGAAGCAAATAAAAATATGAAGACCATCCAGTCTGAGATGGGTGAGCTACACTCCACAGTAGGGGGGCTGGCCGGGAAGGTATCCCAATTAGAGTCCGAGTTGGAACAACTGCGTACAGGGAGAGGGAGCGGGCAGGGGACCCACTACGGAGCCGCCACCCCTCCCCGGACGTGTTATGTTTGCGATCGGCGAGGGCACCTCAGGAGGGACTGTCCTCAGGTCGCCCGAGCTAGACAAGAGCTAAGGTCAAACACTAAGGCCCCCCTAGAGAGGGGACCACCGGGGGGTGAAATCGACGTAGCCCCGACACGAACAAGCTGTAGTGATAATGGCGAGCGAGTGATCTCCACACAGGTTCCAGCAACAACGCCCACGGAAACGGTGACTCCTGGCGACTGGCTGCGGGAGCTGGTGGCGGGGATCACGGGGGCCACGTCGCTGGTGGAAGGGGAGGTAAACGGAGTGCGTACCCGAATCCTGCTGGACACGGGGGCGGTGGCCTCGCTCGTGAGCGAAGCGCACTGCAGCGCGATCGGGGTCGACGTGCGTCACCTGCAGGCACCGGACCGCGCGCTGCACACGGCGAGCGGAGCCGGAATGGGGCTGCTGGGGAGAGCCACCCTAGAGGTCCGCATAGGCAGCCAGGTGTGCACGCAGGAGTTCTACGTGTCGAGTGCGTTGTGTCACGAGTGTATCGCAGGCACCGACCTCCTAGAACGGTTGGGACTCAACGTGCAACCCCGCCAGCGATGCGCCACCATGGAGAGCAATGGCGAGCGGATACCGTTCCTGGGACGAGAACCAACGCGCCGCCGCTTTGCACCTGTGGCCGCTATCCTGGCGACGGCAGTCACCATCGGCCCGCTCACCGAGATGCTGGTGCCGGTGGCAACATCCCCCACCGACCCCGCGCTCCGACCATCAGGGGAGGTAATGCTAACTCCTCACCCGGAGTTGGCAAAACGGTATGGGGTTGTGGGATCCGCCACGTTGGTAAACGCAGATGGGGACCGATTGTTTATGCGGATGTTTAACCCCCACAATACCCCAGCGATACTGCGACGGCGCACCCCGATAGCCACAGTACACCCCCTGCACGCACGCCACTCTAACGACTCGGTGTTCGCACTCTGGGCTGAGGACCCCGGTCGTCCTGAGGGTGAGCAGGCCCTGGCCTGGCGAGTCGGCCCGACTCCCCGAGCCGAGGTCGTTCCCCTGCTCGACGCGTTACATGTACCATGGGCGGACTTACCTAAGGGAGGGGCCGATCGGCTGCGCGAGTTACTGCGGGAGTATGCCGACGTGTTCAGCGAACACGACTCGGACGTGGGTCGGACCGACCTTGTTAAGCATCAAATTGACACCGGTGCAGCCCGACCCATCAAACTCCCTGCGTACCGAGTGGGCGCACCCGAACGCGCCCAAATCAAAGAGGCAGTTGGGGACATGCTTCGCGATAACATAATTCAGCCCTCGGCGAGTCCCTGGTCAGCCCCGGTGGTACTAGTAACGAAAAAAGATGGGTCAACCCGGTTCTGCGTCGATTACCGTAAACTAAATGCAGTCACGCTCAGCGATGCCTTCCCCATACCTCGCATCGACGACACCTTCGACAGTCTCGCAGGAGCGCGGTATTTTTCCACCCTCGATCTGGCGTCCGGTTACTGGCAGGTGGAGATGACGGAGGAGGATCGGCCAAAAACAGCATTCACCACCCCGATGGGCCTGTTTGAGTTTCGAGTGTTGCCGTCCGGACTCACTAACGCGCCCGCGACGTTCCAGCGGTTGATGGAGTTGGTGATGCGGGGCTTGCAGTGGGAACAGTGCCTGATTTACTTGGACGATGTGATAGTGTTCAGTAGATCTTTGTCTGAGCATTGGTCCAGGCTTCGAGAGGTGTTCCAGCGACTGCGAGCGGCTCATCTCAAGCTCAAGCCACGTAAGTGTTACATCGCACAACGCGAGGTGGGGTACCTCGGGCATCGCGTCAGCGAGGCAGGCGTGCACACCGATCCGGAGAAGGTACGCGCCGTAGTGGAGTGGCCACGGCCAAGGAATCTGACGGAGATCAGATCATTTTTGGGGCTCGCCACCTATTATCGTCGATTTGTAAAGGGATTCAGCGAGATTGCACGCCCCCTCACCCAACTCACCTCCCCTAAGCACCCCTATCAGTGGACGGGGGCCTGCCAGACGGCCTTCACCACTCTCAAAGACCACCTCACCCACGCCCCCACCCTCGCTTTCCCCGATTTTACCACCGATTTTATTTTGGACACCGACGCCTGCAGCAGCGGGCTGGGCGCGGTGTTGTCACAGGTACAGGATGGGACGGAACGAGTCATCGCGTACGCCAGCCGGACCTTGAGTGGGGCCGAGCTGAACTATTGCGTGACCCGCCAAGAGTTGTACGCCGTGATTTTCGGATGCAAACAGTTCCGGCCGTATTTGTACGGCAGGAGATGTCGCGTACGCACTGACCATTATGCTCTGCAGTTTCTTCTTACATTCAAGGAGCCACGGGGGCAGATGGCCCGGTGGTTGGCGCAGTTGCAGGAGTACATGTGGGGGTCGCTAGCCCCCGAGATCCCTCCCTCGATAATGCTAACGGCCGGGCTAGCATCATCAATCGCCCCCCCGCTGCTAAGCGAACCGCTGCTAAGTTCCTCACCCATGGGGTGGGAGCCGTCGCCCGAGGATTCCACTCCACCGCGGGTCCGCGTAGCAGGCATGGTTAATTACGTACGCGCACACCCACACACACAGCTCTGTACGGCACTCACTCTTGCGCTTCTCTGCGCCGCGCTGGCCGCTCACGTTACAATCGCGCACCTGGGGTACGCCGATTACGCACGCCGCGAGCTTACGCACACACAGTACCACACGCGTTCCCACACGCAACCCGCGCGCTCAGCTCCGCGCAGCGCTCACTCCCGTGGCGAACCACTGTGCACACAGCGCACCCACACGCTCACACTGCACGACAAGATCACGCGAGACCACGCTTCGCTATTAATGATTTATTATATGCCACCTGCGAATTGATGTTGAATCAGTGAGTCGACGAGGCTGGCCTATTCCACTAAACCTGTACCTATTCCCTATTTATCGGCTATGATTCTAATTCCCCTTCTTACTCACTGTTAAGTGTCCACGGCGGTCCGCTGATCCTTCTGTTAACCGCGTGCCTCGGTGCGTCGCACGGACGTCCGGGTCGCTGGCTCGAGCTGCGTCTGGTCGCCTGGCGCTGGAGTAAGAGAGCGATTTCCCCTCTGCGCTCCTCTATTTATCCTCCCTACCTCCCAAAGGGGATGCTGCGCTGAACAATGGGCTCGTGCACCCCAAGCCCGCGCACCGCAGTCCCCAGGCGCTGTTGATATGCTAATCAGTGTGCTGCGTGCAAGGCGTAAATCCTAATTACTCCCTTACCCTTCCTACCAATGGGGCTTGCGCGCTCAAGCGCAATTATCCCAACCCTCCATGACTATGCGCAACAGCCCCTGTGACCCCGCTATTCATGCTGTCCCGTGCCTCCCCTGCTCGCCCCGTCGACCCGTGGGAGTGTGTGTGGGGGGAAATGCGCCTCAACCGCGGTGGCCGAATGCCCCACGCCACGACCTACCATATTAAGGCCGGCCGCAGCGCCGCGGTGCCACGTAGCACGGGGAGGTCATCCAATTCCCTGATCGCCGGAAACCGTGAGAATTAATCCCGATAAGGGTCTCTCGGATAAAAACCGGTCGATCAGGTGACCTTCCCTTCCAGCTCTATGGGGGGGGGGGGGGTGCGTGCGGGTGTGTGCTTATGTGGGGCGGGTGATGGGGGGCAGTGCGGTGGGGGAAGCCGGGCGGCTCCCTGGTTCGGCAGAGCGGCCCCGTCGTTGTGGCACCACATAGCCCCCCGGGGTGCCAGTCCCCGTCCCGGGTTGACTGGAGCACCTCGCCTGGGTTGCCCCCACGAGGTATCGCCGCGGGGTCCGCGGGATTCGCCCGGCCCTTGTGGCTGGCCTCGGGGGTGGCGGCTCCGTCTCCTGGGGCTCCGGCGGTGGTCTCCTCCTCCATTCCAACGGCTCCCCTCGGCCTCTGGCACCTGCGGGCTGGGGAACAAACTCAGAGGCGGTGGGGTTTAAGGGTCGCCGTCCTCGTCGCCCCCGGCCCCGCCCGGGGCCCCTCGGAGCCCGGGGCTCCGTGGGGCCCATGTACTGCGCGAGGCCCCCGGGCACGGGGGGTGGGGGGACCCCGGGGTTTCGGGGTACTTGGACGGCGGGGCTCCCCCCCTCGGGGGCTGCTCGCCACGGCTTCAGTCGGCGGATGTTGACCACCATCTCCCGGCCCCTCTCTCCTCCCTGAATCAGCACCGTCCATGGTGAGATCTGCCGTCTCACAATCCAGGGTCCTCGCCAGTAGGTGGTCAGCTTCCCCACCTGTCCGGCACCGACGCGGGGAGTGTACAGCCACACCTCGGAGCCCGCAGTGTAGAAGGGGGGCTCCATACGGGGTCGGGCGCCCTGCTCTTGCCGCTGGTGCGCGGCCTCTCCGTGCGGGCAGGCTCGGCCCCTGGCCCCTCGCAGGGTCTCCAGCAAGTGCTCCACGGGGTGGCTCCCTTCCTCCCGTTGCGGCGGAGGAACACCGAACAGCAGATCTGCGGGCAGGCGAGACTCGCGACCAAACATCATTAGGAACGGGGTCTGTCCTGTAGAGGTGTGAACGGCGGTGGTGTAGGCGAACAGGGCATAGGGAAGGTGTTCGTCCCAGTCCTGTTGATTCGCGGCCGCCATGCGTTTAAGCTTCCCGGCCAGAGTCTGGTTCATCCTCTCTACCATCCCGTTCGCCTGGGGGTGATACGCCGTGGTTCGGTCCTTCTGGATCCCGAACTCTCGGCACAGCGCCTGAAATAATTCGGCCTCGAATTCACTACCCTGGTCGGTAATGACTCGTTCGGGGATCCCGCACTTAAGTACATAGTTTTCCACGAAGGCCCGGGCCACTACAAGGGCTGTTTTATCTGGGATAGCCACCGCCACGGGGTAGCGGGTGAAGTATTCCACCGCTACGAGAATATATCGGTTGCCCCGGTGGGATCGTGGAAAGGGCCCCTGCAGGTCGATTCCGACCAACTGATTCGTCCGACTGACTCGGAACGGCCTCAGGGGTACCTGGTACCTCGCCGGCTTTTGCCCACACTGCTGACAGGCCCGGCAGCCCTGCACCCAGGCGGCCACATCTTGTGCCAATTTGGGCCAGAGATACTGGCGACGCAGGGTCTCCCGGGTGCGCCGTTCCCCATCATGGCCCCCGAGTGGGTGGTCATGCACCAGCCGTAGCAGCTGGGGTCGCACCTGGGCAGGAACACAGATGCCCCCCGGCTGGCCGGCCTCGGTTAACTCCCGTACCACTCCGTTCCGCACACACAACCGGGCATACAAACCGCTCCAGGGTCCTGGTAGGGCGCTCTTTTCCTCCCGCAGTGCCGCCTCCACTGCCGCCAGATCCGGATCTCGCTGCTGGGTCTGTCTCAGCTGCTCGTCGTTTAGGCCCGGGAAGGCGCAGCCGACGTCCTCCTGGATCCGTCCGATCGGGTCCCGAGCCGCGGGTCCCGCGCTTGCCGGGCGGTCGACGGGATCCTCAGTGCCACCTGTGAGGGTTTCTGTGGCGCACACTGCACTCTCCCTCGCTGGGGGGGGGTCAGTGGCCGCGGCCTCTCGGGGGTCCGTTGCCTGCCGGCAGCGTCCCGCCGTGAAACACGGGCAGGCCTCCTCCGCCCTCGTCTCGGCGTACACCGTGGGTCGCCTCGATAAGGCGTCCGCGTTTGCATGCGTCCGGCCAGCCCGATACTCGATTTGCAGGTTGTACTCCTGCAACTGCGCCAACCACCGGGCCATCTGCCCCCGCGGCTCCTTGAATGTAAGAAGAAACTGCAGAGCATAATGGTCAGTGCGTACGCGACATCTCCTGCCGTACAAATACGGCCGGAACTGTTTGCATGCGAAAATCACGGCGTACAACTCTTGGCGGGTCACGCAATAGTTCAGCTCGGCCCCACTCAAGGTCCGGCTGGCGTACGCGATGACTCGTTCCGTCCCATCCTGTACCTGTGACAACACCGCGCCCAGCCCGCTGCTGCAGGCGTCGGTGTCCAAAATAAAATCGGTGGTAAAATCGGGGAAAGCGAGGGTGGGGGCGTGGGTGAGGTGGTCTTTGAGAGTGGTGAAGGCCGTCTGGCAGGCCCCCGTCCACTGGTAGGGGTGCTTAGGGGAGGTGAGTTGGGTGAGGGGGCGTGCAATCTCGCTGAATCCCTTTACAAATCGACGATAATAGGTGGCGAGCCCCAAAAATGATCTGATCTCCGTCAGATTCCTTGGCCGTGGCCACTCCACTACGGCGCGTACCTTCTCCGGATCGGTGCGCACGCCTGCCTCGCTGACGCGATGCCCGAGGTACCCCACCTCGCGTTGTGCGATGTAACACTTACGTGGCTTGAGCTTGAGATGAGCCGCTCGCAGCCGCTGGAACACCTCTCGAAGCCTGGACCAATGCTCAGACAAAGATCTACTGAACACTATCACATCGTCCAAGTAAATCAGGCACTGTTCCCACTGCAAGCCCCGCATCACCAACTCCATCAACCGCTGGAACGTCGCGGGCGCGTTAGTGAGTCCGAACGGCAACACTCGAAACTCAAACAGGCCCATCGGGGTGGTGAATGCTGTTTTTGGCCGATCCTCCTCCGTCATCTCCACCTGCCAGTAACCGGACGCCAGATCGAGGGTGGAAAAATACCGCGCTCCTGCGAGACTGTCGAAGGTGTCGTCGATGCGAGGTATGGGGAAGGCATCGCCGAGCGTGACTGCGTTTAGTTTACGGTAATCGACGCAGAATCGGGTTGACCCATCCTTTTTCGTTACTAGTACCACCGGGGCTGACCAGGGGCTCGCCGAGGGCTGAATTATGTTATCGCGAAGCATGTCCCCAACTGCCTCTTTGATTTGGACGCGTTCGGGTGCGCCCACTCGGTACGCAGGGAGTTTGATGGGTCGGGCTGCACCGGTGTCAATTTGATGCTTAACAAGGTCGGTCCGACCCACGTCCGAGTCGTGTTCGCTGAACACGTCGGCATACTCCCGCAGTAACTCGCGCAACCGATCGGCCTCTCCCTTAGGTAAATCCGCCCATGGAACATGTAACGCGTCGAGCAGGGGAACGACCTCGGCTCGGGGAGTCGGGCCGACTCGCCAGGCCAGGTCCTGGTCACCCTCAGGACGCCCGGGGTCCTCAGCCCAGAGTGCGAACACCGAGTCGTTAGAGTGGCGTGCGTGCAGGGGGTGTACGGTGGCTATTGGGGTGCGCCGTCGCAGTATCGCTGGGGTATTGTGGGGGTTAAACATCCGCATAAACAATCGGTCCCCATCTGCGTTTACCAATGTGGCGGATCCCACTAACCCATACCGTTTTGCCAACTCCGGGTGAGGAGTTAGCATTACCTCTCCTGATGGTCGGAGCGCGGGGTCGATGGGGGATGTTGCCACCGGCACCAGCATCTCGGTGAGCGGGCCGATGGTGACTGCCGTCGCCAGGATAGCGGCCACAGGTGCGAAGCGGGGGCGCGTCGGTTCTCGTCCCAAGAATGGTATCCGCTCGCCGTTGCTCTCCATGGTGGCGCATCGCTGGCGGGGTTGCACGTTGAGTCCCAGCCGTTCTAAGAGGTCGGTACCTGCGATACACTCGTGACACAACGCACTCGACACGTAGAACTCCTGGGTGCACACCTGACTGCCTATGCGGACCTCTAGGGTGGCTCTCCCCAGCAGCCCCATTCCGGCTCCGCTCGCAGTGTGCAGCGCGCGGTCCGGTGCCTGCAGGTGACGCACGTCGACCCCGATCGCGCTGCAGTGCGCTGCGCTCACGAGCGAGGCCACCGCCCCCGTGTCCAGCAGGATTCGGGTACGCACCCCGTTTACCTCCCCTTCCACCAGCGACGTGGCCCCCGTGATCCCCGCCACCAGCTCCCGCAGCCAGTCGCCAGGAGTCACCGTTTCCGTGGGCGTTGTTGCTGGAACCTGTGTGGAGATCACTCGCTCGCCATTATTCTCATTATCGTCTATTTGTATCGGGACCGCGTCGATTGCACCCCTAGTTGGTCCGCTCACTAGGAGGCGTTGGAGTTTAACCCCCGCGCCTGCCTAGCTCGGGTGATTTCAGGACAGTCTCTCACTAGATGCCCTCGGCGATCGCACATATAACATGCCCGGGGAGGGGGGGCGGTTCCGTAGCGGGTCCCCTGTCCGCTCCCTCCCCCCCCATTACGCCGCTGTCCACCCTCTGCCTCTAGTCGGGCTACCCTCCCAGATAACCCTCCCACCGTGGCGCGTAGGTCCCCCATTTCGGATCGGATGGTCTCAACGGAGGATTGCAGTTGGGTCATATTTTTATTCGTTTCCTCGCGTACCTGGGTTACCCTCTCACCTACTTGGTTTACCTTGTTGTCTATCTGGGTTACCTGGCCGGAGACATCCTTTATACCCGTTTGTATACCGGCAACCCATCCCGGAGTTGTCTCGCGGGACACTGGAGGCTCTCTTTCCCGGCCCCTTACCGTCCTCGCGAGCTCCTGTTCCTCCTCCTCGTCTTCCGAGAGCAGGCTCGCAATGGCGCGCTCTCGTCCCAGCCCCCGGAGCTGCGCGCGTTCGCTGTGAATTCTTTCACACTTACGTGCGCGCTCGACAAGGGCGTTAAAGGGAAGACGTGGGCAGCTCATGTCTGGCTGCCACCACGCCGTGCGAGACAGGTACCGCTGGATTTTCTCGGCGGCCAGTTCCTCAATAACATCAGTTGCGTACCCCGGGCGTGCGATCTTTGTTAACTCGCGCACATCCTCGGCGTAATCACGTAGATCTTCGCCAGGTTGGCGCCGGCGCGCCTCTAAGGCCGATTTTGCTTCCTCCTCGTCACGCGTGCCAAACCGCTGATCGAGTCGGCGCATCAGCTCCTCTAGCTGTGTCTGTGCGCTCGCGGGTAACGCTTCTACAAAATCGGCTGCCCGCCCATCAAGATTCATATTAAGTTGACGTACTGCCTGCGCGTCCGTCCATCCATTAATTTCCTTGGCCCCTAAGAGATTGCGGGCGAATGCCTTCCACGAAGGGGCCCCCCGGCCGGTAAATATTAGTCTTATTTTAGCGTGAGGTAACGCGGGGGTCCGTACCGCTTCCGACACCAATTTGTGGGGGTCGCTAGCCCCCGAGATCCCTCCCTCGATAATGCTAACGGCCGGGCTAGCATCATCAATCGCCCCCCCGCTGCTAAGCGAACCGCTGCTAAGTTCCTCACCCATGGGGTGGGAGCCGTCGCCCGAGGATTCCACTCCACCGCGGGTCCGCGTAGCAGGCATGGTTAATTACGTACGCGCACACCCACACACACAGCTCTGTACGGCACTCACTCTTGCGCTTCTCTGCGCCGCGCTGGCCGCTCACGTTACAATCGCGCACCTGGGGTACGCCGATTACGCACGCCGCGAGCTTACGCACACACAGTACCACACGCGTTCCCACACGCAACCCGCGCGCTCAGCTCCGCGCAGCGCTCACTCCCGTGGCGAACCACTGTGCACACAGCGCACCCACACGCTCACACTGCACGACAAGATCACGCGAGACCACGCTTCGCTATTAATGATTTATTATATGCCACCTGCGAATTGATGTTGAATCAGTGAGTCGACGAGGCTGGCCTATTCCACTAAACCTGTACCTATTCCCTATTTATCGGCTATGATTCTAATTCCCCTTCTTACTCACTGTTAAGTGTCCACGGCGGTCCGCTGATCCTTCTGTTAACCGCGTGCCTCGGTGCGTCGCACGGACGTCCGGGTCGCTGGCTCGAGCTGCGTCTGGTCGCCTGGCGCTGGAGTAAGAGAGCGATTTCCCCTCTGCGCTCCTCTATTTATCCTCCCTACCTCCCAAAGGGGATGCTGCGCTGAACAATGGGCTCGTGCACCCCAAGCCCGCGCACCGCAGTCCCCAGGCGCTGTTGATATGCTAATCAGTGTGCTGCGTGCAAGGCGTAAATCCTAATTACTCCCTTACCCTTCCTACCAATGGGGCTTGCGCGCTCAAGCGCAATTATCCCAACCCTCCATGACTATGCGCAACAGCCCCTGTGACCCCGCTATTCATGCTGTCCCGTGCCTCCCCTGCTCGCCCCGTCGACCCGTGGGAGTGTGTGTGGGGGGAAATGCGCCTCAACCGCGGTGGCCGAATGCCCCACGCCACGACCTACCATATTAAGGCCGGCCGCAGCGCCGCGGTGCCACGTAGCACGGGGAGGTCATCCAATTCCCTGATCGCCGGAAACCGTGAGAATTAATCCCGATAAGGGTCTCTCGGATAAAAACCGGTCGATCAGGTGACCTTCCCTTCCAGCTCTATGGGGGGGGGGGGGGGCGTGCGGGTGTGTGCTTATGTGGGGCGGGTGATGGGGGGCAGTGCGGTGGGGGAAGCCGGGCGGCTCCCTGGTTCGGCAGAGCGGCCCCGTCGTTGTGGCACCACATACAACCTGCAAATCGAGTATCGGGCTGGCCGGACGCATGCAAACGCGGACGCCTTGTCGAGGCGACCCACGGTGTACGCCGAGACGAGGGCGGAGGAGGCCTGCCCGTGTTTCACGGGGGGACGCTGGCGGCAGGCAACGGACCCCCGAGAGGCCGCGGCCACTGACCCCCCCCCCAGCGAGAGAGAGTGCAGTGTGCGCCACAGAGACCCTCACAGGTGGCACTGAGGATCCCGTCGACCGCCCGGCAAGCGCGGGGCCCGCGGCTCGGGACCCGATCGGACGGATCCAGGAGGACGTCGGCTGCGCCTTCCCGGGCCTAAACGACGAGCAGCTGAGACAGACCCAGCAGCGAGATCCGGATCTGGCGGCAGTGGAGGCGGCACTGCGGGAGGAAAAGAGCGCCCTACCAGGACCCTGGAGCGGGTTGTATGCCCGGTTGTGTGTGCAGAACGGAGTGGTACGGGAGTTAACCGAGGCCGGCCAGCCGGGGTGCATCTGTGTTCCTGCCCAGGTGCGACCCCAGCTGCTACGGCTGGTGCATGACCACCCACTCGGGGGCCACGATGGGGAACGACGCACTCGAGAGACCCTGCGTCGCCAGTATCTCTGGCCCAAATTGGCACAAGATGTGGCCGCCTGGGTGCAGGGCTGCCGGGCCTGTCAGCAGTGTGGGCAAAAGCCGGCGAGGTACCAGGTACCCCTGAGGCCGTTCCGAGTCAGTCGGACGAATCAGTTGGTCGGAATCGACCTGCAGGGGCCCTTTCCACGATCCCACCGGGGCAACCGATATATTCTCGTAGCGGTGGAATACTTCACCCACTACCCCGTGGCGGTGGCTATCCCGGATAAAACAGCCCTCGTAGTGGCCCGGGCCTTCGTGGAAAACTACGTACTTAAGTGCGGGATCCCCGAACGAGTCATTACCGACCAGGGTAGTGAATTCGAGGCCGAACTATTTCAGGCGCTGTGCCGAGAGTTCGGGATCCAGAAGGACCGAACCACGGCGTATCACCCCCAGGCGAACGGGATGGTAGAGAGGATGAACCAGACTCTGGCCGGGAAGCTTAAACGCATGGCGGCCGCGAATCAACAGGACTGGGACGAACACCTTCCCTATGCCCTGTTCGCCTACACCACCGCCGTTCACACCTCTACAGGACAGACCCCGTTCCTAATGATGTTTGGTCGCGAGTCTCGCCTGCCCGCAGATCTGCTGTTCGGTGTCCCTCCGCCGCAACGGGAGGAAGGGAGCCACCCCGTGGAGCACTTGCTGGAGACCCTGCGAGGGGCCAGGGGCCGAGCCTACCCGCACGGAGAGGCCGCGCACCAGCGGCAAGAGCAGGGCGCCCGACCCCGTATGGAGCCCCCCTTCTACACTGCGGGCTCCGAGGTGTGGCTGTACACTCCCCGCGTCGGTGCCGGACAGGTGGGGAAGCTGACCACCTACTGGCGAGGACCCTGGATTGTTAGACGGCAGATCTCACCCTGGACGGTGCTGATTCAGGGAGGAGAGAGGGGCCGGGAGATGGTGGTCAACATCCGCCGACTGAAGCCGTGGCGAGCAGCCCCCGAGGGAGGGAGCCCCGCCGTCCAAGTACCCCGAAACCCCGGGGTCCCCCCACCCCCCGTGCCCGGGGGCCTCGCGCAGTACATGGGCCCCACGGAGCCCCGGGCTCCGAGGGGCCCCGGGCGGGGCCGGGGGCGACGAGGACGGCGACCCTTAAACCCCACCGCCTCTGAGTTTGTTCCCCAGCCCGCAGGTGCCAGAGGCCGAGGGGAGCCATTGGAATGGAGGAGGAGACCACCGCCGGAGCCCCAGGAGACGGAGCCGCCACCCCCGAGGCCAGCCACAAGGGCCGGGCGAATCCCGCGGACCCCGCGGCGATACCTCGTGGGGGCAACCCAGGCGAGGTGCTCAAGTCAACCCGGGACGGGGACTGGCACCCCGGGGGGCTATGTGGTGCCACAGCGACGGGGCCGCTCTGCCGAGCCAGGGAGCCGCCCGGCTTTCCCCACCGCACTGCCCCCATCACCCGCCCCACATATGCACACACCCGCACGCATCCCCCCCCCCCCCCCCCCCCATAGAGCTGGAAGGGAAGGTTACCTGATCGACCGGTTTTTATCCGAGAGACCCTTATCGGGATTAATTCTCACGGTTTCCGGCGATCGGGGAATTGGATGACCTCCCCCGTGCTACGTGGTACCGCGGCGCTGCTGCCGGCTTTAATATGGTGTGGTCGCGGCGTGGGGCATTCGGCCACCGCGGTTGAGGCGCATTTCCCCCCACACACACCCCCACGAGTCGACGGGGCAAGCAGGGGAGGCACGAGACAGCATGAATAGCGGGGTCACAGGGGCTGTTGCGCATAGTCATGGAGGGTTGGGATAATTGCGCTTGAGCGCGCAGGCCCCATTGTTAGGAAGGGTAAGGGAGTAATTAGGATGTACGCCGCCAACGTCGCGCACTGATTAGCATATCAACAGCGCCCGGGAACCGCCGTGCGCGGGCTTGGGGTGCACGAGCCCATTGTTCAGCGCAGCATCCCCTTTGAGGTAGGGAGGATAAATAGAGGAGCGGAGAGGGGAAATCGCCCTTCTCTCCAGGCCAGCGGACCAGCAGGAGTTCCAGCCAGCGACCCGGACGTCCGTGCGACGCATCGAGGTACGCTGTTAGCGCGGAGAGCAGCGAACCTCCGCGGGCACCAAACAGTGAGTGGGGAGGTGAAGTAGGGTATCGTAAGCCGATAAATAGGGAATAGGTACAGGTTTAGTGGAATAGGCCAGCCTCGTCGACTCACTGATTCAACATCAATTCGCAGGTGGCATATAATAAATCATTAATAGCGAAGCGTGGTCTCGCGTGATCTTGTCGTGCAGTGTGAGCGTGTGGGTGCGCTGTGTGCACAGTGGTTCGCCACGTGAGTGAGCGCTGCGCGGAGCTGAGCGCGCGGGTTGCGCGTGGGTACGCAGTGATTCTGTAGTGCTGCGGCTCGCCTCGGGGGAGCGCTGCGCAGAGCGGTGCGAGAGTGGGTGTCGCGTGTGTTCACTCCGTGTGTGATACAGGTGCGCGAGTATAACGTGAGTTGAGTTGGAGTGCGCGGAGCGGCGTGTGTGTGGGCGTGCGTGCGTTCGCTCCGCATGGGTTGCAGGCGCGCGATTAGGAAAGGGAAGTATCGTAGTAGAAAGGGGCAGAATACTAATCGGTAATTAACCATGCCCATTACGTGGACCCGCGGTGGAGGGGAATCCGCGGGCGACGGCTCCCACACCATAGGTGAGGAACTTAGCAGCGGTTCGCTTAGCAGCGGGGGGGCGATTGATGATGCTAGCCCGGCCGTTAGCATTATCGAGGGAGGGATCTCGGGGGCTAGCGACCCCCACACTACCGGTTAGCCAGGTGTGTTTTTTTGTTATTACTTAAGAGAAGGCAAATGGTGATCAGAGATTGGACCCATAATTCCACGTGCACGGTAAAGCACGAGGCACGTCTACAATTTGGACTGACAAAATGTCGATAAGAACTCAGAATTCGCTTAACGAAAATTTTTGTGAAATTGCGGGGGATTTCTGTACTCCTGCGTGGTTGTTTCTGCGCACAGTCCAACAATCGCGAGGCACTGCCCTCTGCTGGTCACCCTGCTTGTCTGAAAAGAATTACTTCGGTAACCGAAGGTAAAACCTCTAAAATGGCAACCTTACTTGCACAAACATTACCCAGAATGCATTTATGTATTTTGTAAACTGCTTTCAGCTAACATAAATGTTACCTTTTCAAACTAGTGTATGTTTGATTAACATGTTTGAATAATATTCTCATTATAAAATGACGGTGTTTAATAATTGAACCTTTTCAATTATCACTACTTAAAAACGTACGAGGGCCCATCGCGTAAATGTAGTCGACTTTGCGTCATATAGGGATAGTGGGAGCAGCCCAACTCATACTTACCTGACAGGGGAGGCACCATGATCACTTAGGTGGTCCTCCCAGGGCGAGGCTCATCCATTGCACTGCGGGTGGGTTGACCCCTGCGATTTCCCCAAATGCGGGAAACTCGACTGTATAATTTGTGGTACTGGGGGACTGCGTTCGCGCTATCCCCCGAAAGTTAAACGAAAAACAGGACCCTGCGGCTTGGGCTGGTAGGAACGAATAACCAAAGATAAAGAAAGCCCCACTGAGTCTAAAGGTTTTAGTATGGTCCTGCCAAGTGTTTGCCGTAGGGGGCGATGTTGCTACACCTAATCGGACGATACGAAGGGAGAGATTGAGGCCTAGTTCTAGGCTTGAGGGCGCTGTGAGTTAATTTTTAATTGAAATGTTTTAATTATTAATGTAAAAGCTTTAAATTTCAATGTTTCTATTTAAAAACATGAGGGAATGTAACATTGTGAAACATTAACTCCCTTTCACACACGCGGGGGTACGATACGAAGGGAGAGTTTCAGGGCCTAGTTCTAGGCGTTAGGCCTAGCTGTAGGCTTTAGGGCGCTGTGAGTTTTTTTATCTAATTTCAAAGTTTTAATTAAAAGCTATCTCAGGGAATTACAAGGGAATGTTACACGTGTTTAGCCAGGAAAGCCTAATTAATTTAAATGTTTTAATTAAAAGCTATCTGAGGGAATTATAAGGGAATGTTACACTTGTTTAGCCAGGAAAGCGTCACTGAGTCTAAAGGTTTTTGTAGGGTCATGCCAAGTGTTTGCAGTAGGGGGCGATGTTGCTACACGGACGGACGAAATAATCTATTGGTGGCTGGTCCACTTCGTTCCTACCAGTATAAGATTATAGCCCAAGGGTTAGTGGGCGGGGCTAGAGATTAAATTTGCATGTAAATATTAAATCAGCGAAATCTTGACAAACGAAGCTGTTGGGGTGGCCATTGTATTGTGAGAGATTATCGTGTCAATGTCAAACATTGGCTTGGAAATGTAAGCTCGCAGAGAGCTGCGAAAGGGGTTGCGACAGTCACCGAGGAGGCCCTTCGACATAGTGCTGGGAAACCACCTGCGGCCAGAACGTAAGAGGCACGCACAGAAGGATGAGGACGGACGTACATAGGGGACAGCTGGACGCTATAACTGGGCAGAGCAAGTTGAGGGTAAGGAAGCCGAATAATCGAGGGCAAATACATCTGGATGAGAGGGCTGTTAGGCTGGCTCAGAACCAATAAAGAGCTGTCACTAAATGATGTTTCAATTGACACATTTCAAGAGGATGTTCCCTCTTAAATAAGACCTTTCAGTATTTTACTTTGACCCTCAGTGATGGAGCGTAAACGTTTTCTCATTGTTGGTTAGGGATATGCCAGATTCAAAAAAAAAAGTAACACATTCATGCGGAGGGAGCTGGTAGGAACGTTGGGTTGCTCGGTCAATGACCAGGGTCAACGGCGGTGTAGTGTATTCCACAAATATGGCCGACTGTGAGGGCGGGCACAAGCCGGCGTGAGTAGGTTAAACGTTGAGTTTTATAAGGGGACCACGGGGTGACCAGCCCCTGCCCACCCAGCCCCTCCCCACCCTCCCCACCCTCCCCACCCAGCACCTCCCCACCCTCCCCACCCAGCCCCTCCCTACCCTTCCCCTCCCCACCCAGTCCCTCCCCACCCTCCCCTCTCCACCCAGCCCCACCCTCCCACCCAGCCCCACCCTCCCCACCCAGCCCCACCTTCCCCTCCCCACCCAGCCCCTCCCCACCCTCCCCTTTCCACCCAGCCCCACCCCTCCCATTTTTGGATGCACGATGGACGGACGGACACAATAATCCCCTGTGGGCTGGTGGAACCAGGAGGTTCCTTCCAGTATAAGCAGGCAAATTAGGTGAGCTGTGGCATCTTTGCATGTGAGAGGGGATCTGGGGCGACAGCAGGCGAGACATGACGCTGCAGTGTCCACTCTTCCTCCAGAGGGATGTGTATTTTCTTCAGGAATGCCATATATTCGATGACTGATACCTTCCAGAACTACAGAGCCAAATATAAATGTTACAATTGTCCGGTTTAAAGCATAACCATATCCCAATTTGTCTTTTTACAATGGTAATTTAGAAGCAAATATATTGACTTAGCCAATTCATTTGAGCTGCCAGGTATTATTTTGCGTAAAATCACTGTGAAACCAAGTACTGAGTGTTTCATAATTATTAGGTTTTACCGAAAAAAACCTAAGAGTATGAATCATTGCAGTCACGAAAGCTTCAAATCTAAAATGTTTCATAATTCCTGAATTAAGATTTAGCTTTGGAATTGCTCTCAAAACTTTGTTTGATGTTGATATTGCAATTTTAAAGTGACCAATTTACCGTTCTTATTGCGCTTTTTATGTCTCGGTGGTTAGTTTCGCTTTGATTTTGGGTAAAACCATGGCTTACAGCTAAAATGTGTTGGTAAACCAGTGTGAAACTTAAATTCTGCTTAAACAGCATAAAGACATTAAACAGCGCCTCCTAGTGGTGATAAAAGTTTTTGTTATCATTTTGCAAATAAAATCTACATCTTTTCGTTGTTATCCACGTTCCTCCTCCTTGTCTCTTTTTTCCTGTGTGATCTATGTAACTGCACTTGTTATTTGTACAGAGACGCATACATGTTGATACATCCACATTAGGCACTTAACTGTAAACCACTCACTTTGTTTGAAGTGTCGTGTGTTGTTCTGCATCCGTCATTATGTAAGTTGTATAATTAAAATATATGTACTGGATACATTAAAAGGTCAAATTTGAACCCAGGACGCCTGAGCAAATGTACACTGGTCATTTAACGATTCTAATTGTTTGCAATAAAAAAAGTTTACACTGGACTGTTACTTGCAAAAAAGCATGCAAAAATGTTGCTGGATTCGAATCCACATTCATGTTACTCGCATGCTGGCACAAACCCACTCGGCCAACGTCTCGACAATAATGAGAACATCGATAGGATATTGAAATAAAAGCCATTAATATTTCGAATAATCGTATTAAAAATACACATAGATGCATATTTAATGATGATAATTACGGGGCTTTTTATTGTTTTTTTTCGTTCCAGAAAATAATATTAACTTGGAACATATCTACAGTACATACACATGTCAACGCCGTTTGGAGACGAACCAGGTTATTTTCTTTCGATTTAAAGCTTTCGTGACTGCAGGGATTCATCTTCTTGGTTCTTTCGGTAAAGTCACGTAGAAGGGAAGTAATAAAATAATAAAAATAAAACATAATAAAACAATTCTCACGACGTTTCGGCCACAACGCAAGCAGCCGTCCTCAGGTGAAAACCAGGTCCGTCGAGGCGACAGAGTCTGAATGAAACAGCACACGGGCTTAGAGCATATATATAAGCTGGGCGCATTGACAAAGGAATTTGCATATCAACAGGAATTTAGCATATTTATGGGAAATGCAGGAATGTAATTAGTACTGCATATGCATGTGCATTATGCAGGATTAACAGCATCAAAGGGAGCTGCAGTTACTGCTGCTGCAGCAGTTGCTGCTGCTGCAGTTTCTGCTGCTGCTGCAGTTGCTGCTGCAGTTGCTGCTGCTGCTGCACTTGCTGCTGCTGCACTTGCTGCTGCTGTTGCACTTGCTGCTGCTGCTGCAGTTGCTGCCTTATCCATTTTAATATAACACTATGTATTATTCTACCCACCCTAATGTGTATCATACTGCTATATGTTTACTGTACAATTACGACACCATACATTACTCTGCACACTGCACCATGCCAGTGAGTGGAACGCGGTCTGAAAGTCACCGTTAACGTGAACACAATCAGTTAAGATCCGAAATGGTTTATTACGTCCTTCCAATGATTGCTAAGCCAGAATCCATCTTCTCGGTTGAAATTGTCTCTGTGTTTGTATATGTGGATCGCCTCATGAACGAATCTCTCATGATAGCCAGATGGCTTGCAGAGAACCTCTGTCTTGGAGAAGTCAATGTCATGTGAGCCCACTGAATTGTAACAGTGATCTGCCACGGCTGAGGTGTTTGTCCTACCGTGTTTCAGGTCTGCCTTATGTTCACGGATGCGGTCCGAGACATGTCGTTAGTTTAGCTCTTATCTCAGAGAAAATCAGACTTACGCGCACCGAACTAGATCAGTTAGACAAGACACTCTACAAATCACACTTATCTTTGAGTATAACAATGTCCACATCGGATTGGGAACATGTGGAAAAAATGACTGCCTCTTCAGCTGCCGCTATGTCGAGTAAATGTAAGGACAACTTGATTTCCAAATTCAACCGCCTCTCAAACAAGAAACCGGACCCACACATTGAAAAGCTAGATGTTAACAAAGTCGTAATTAATCGCAGTAAAAGTCCTATTTCTGAAGGTTTGAAATCCGTTTTAGCTAAAGGACTAAACTTTGCAGTCACACCTAGACACATACCAGTTAATGATATAATTGCTCGAGTAGATGTAGCTCTCAAGGGCTTGAGTCACATCGCTGCAGACGTAGCAAGATCTGAAATCTCTGTAACCCTCAAAAACGCTAAGATGCCAGCTAGCAACATTAGCAAAGATGAGCGTTTTGAATTAGCTCAATTAAAAAAGAGGGATGACATTGTCATCCTCTCAGCCGACAAAGGCAATGCCACTGTCATCATGGACAAAATAGAATACAACAACAAAATTCAAGAACTACTCAACGATGGCAGCTATACAAAAATAAAAAGAGACCCTACCAACAGCCTCGTCTCCAAAACCAACAACATCATTTCTGCTTCAACCGCATTAATTGATCAGACCAAACAGTTACCGTTGAAACCTTCTGCAGCCAGGCCACCAAGATTGTACGGCTTGCCAAAGATACATAAAGAAGATACACCTCTTCGTCCCATTGTCTCTACTATCAACTCCCCCACTTACAAACTGGCTCGTTTTTTGTCCGAAATCCTACGGCCTTTCACTGGAAAAACCACCTCTGCAGTACTAAACTCTACTGACCTGGTATCGACAATCAAGGGGATTGCCCTGTCCCCAGACGACCTGCTTGTCAGTTTTGATGTGGTTTCCTTGTTCACCAAGGTGCCTGTGCCTGACACCATCGCAATCATTGAAGACTTGGTTCATCAAGGACTGAATGCTGGGGTACCCCCCCTGGTGAGACACTGCTTAACCAATACATACTTCACCTGGAATGGAACCTTCTACAAGCAAATTGAGGGCACCCCAATGGGCTCCCCCCTATCTCCGGTTGTAGCCAACATCTTCATGGAGAAATTTGAGACGGACGCCATCCAGACTGCCACTCTACGCCCGACCTTATGGAAGAGGTACGTAGACGACACTTTTGTCATCTGGCCACATGGCCGACCTGCTCTAGACCAATTTCTCGACCACATCAATTCCATACACCCAGCCATCAGATTCACCATGGAAGTCGAAAATGATGGCAAGCTACCCTTTTTGGATGTCCTAATCAAAAGGAGACCTGATGGTTCAATGAGCCACTCTGTCTACAGGAAAGCCACCCACACGGATGCTTATCTAAAACCGGATTCCCACCACCATCCATCCCAGAAGAATTCCCTCATCAAGACTCTATATCATAGAGCCCAATGCATCTCCGACCATGAACACATTTCCAGTGAACTCAAACACGTACGCCAAGCTCTTAAGGCTAATGGTTACTCCGACTACACAATCCGCAAAGCCATCACTCCAACCATCAAGAAGGATCCTGTTGAGGAGCCTTTCAAGACCATCACCTTACCCTACATTGCTGGGGTCACAAAAAAGATCTCCAAAATCCTGATTAAACACAAGATCCAGGTCCGATTCAACACAGTACATAAAATCCGTGATCTGGTCCCGTCTGTAAAAGATGTGGTTCCAGACATACAGTACCCTGGCGTCTACAAACTAAGTTGCCTCTGTGGTAGCAGTTACATTGGAGAAACCAAACGACATGTCTCGGACCGCATCCGTGAACATAAGGCAGACCTGAAACACGGTAGGACAAACACCTCAGCCGTGGCAGATCACTGTTACAATTCAGTGGGCTCACATGACATTGACTTCTCCAAGACAGAGGTTCTCTGCAAGCCATCTGGCTATCATGAGAGATTCGTTCATGAGGCGATCCACATATACAAACACAGAGACAATTTCAACCGAGAAGATGGATTCTGGCTTAGCAATCATTGGAAGGACGTAATAAACCATTTCGGATCTTAACTGATTGTGTTCACGTTAACGGTGACTTTCAGACCGCGTTCCACTCACTGGCATGGTGCAGTGTGCAGAGTAATGTATGGTGTCGTAATTGTACAGTAAACATATAGCAGTATGATACACATTAGGGTGGGTAGAATAATACATAGTGTTATATTAAAATGGATAAGGCAGCAACTGCAGCAGCAGCAGCAAGTGCAACAGCAGCAGCAAGTGCAGCAGCAGCAAGTGCAGCAGCAGCAGCAACTGCAGCAGCAACTGCAGCAGCAGCAGAAACTGCAGCAGCAGCAACTGCTGCAGCAGCAGTAACTGCAGCTCCCTTTGATGCTGTTAATCCTGCATAATGCACATGCATATGCAGTACTAATTACATTCCTGCATTTCCCATAAATATGCTAAATTCCTGTTGATATGCAAATTCCTTTGTCAATGCGCCCAGCTTATATATATGCTCTAAGCCCGTGTGCTGTTTCATTCAGACTCTGTCGCCTCGACGGACCTGGTTTTCACCTGAGGACGGCTGCTTGCGTTGTGGCCGAAACGTCGTGAGAATTGTTTTATTATGTTTTATTTTTATTATTTTATTACTTCCCTTCTACGTGACTTTACCGAAAGAACCAAGAAGACAGGTTATTTTCATCAAATATTTTTAAAATATAAAGTACGGCCTTTTTTTCAGTGTGAAAAACCCAACATTGAAAACGAAACATTGAAAGGAAAACGTAGATGTTCTGTTGTCGGAGAGATCAACGTCAATGTCAAAGCATCGATCTATTGGAATCAAAATTTCGATGTTACCAATGTATTCATGTTTTTGCCGATCCCTAGCTAGACTAATGGCGTTGTTTATCGAAACAGCACGCGATAATTTGGAGTTGTCATTATTTTATTTGTTGCACTAAGCCAGGTCTCATGATCGTGGCATTCTCTTTCCTCTATTAGGGAGCCCACCAGCATGTATTTAAAAGGACGAAAACTCACGCACAATTATGGATCGCCTTCCAACAACATGCCTTTGTGCTCGGAAGTATATTTTCAAAATAACGTCTTTTGC
Organism: Lethenteron reissneri; assembly: GCF_015708825.2. Classification (NCBI taxonomy): domain Eukaryota; kingdom Metazoa; phylum Chordata; class Hyperoartia; order Petromyzontiformes; family Petromyzontidae; genus Lethenteron; species Lethenteron reissneri. The sequence continues at coordinate 5,607,654 of NC_083822.1, forward strand.
CTCTTAAGACATATGGATGAGATGAAAATGGAACGATTGCAAATAATCATTGAGAATATGCACAGTCGGCATGGTTTTTTCGGTAAAGTCACGTAGGTAAAAAATAAAATAAATGAAAACAACTAAATTCAATCACGACGTTTCGGGCGCCACACAAGCGTCCTTCTTCAGGTGGGGACAACGTAGCAAAAGCGCAACCGCTTAAGTGTGGACGCTTGTGTTACGCCCGAAACGTCGTGATTTAATTTAGTTCTTTTCATTTATTTTATTTTTTTACCTACGTGACTTTACCGAAAATAAGTATAACCAGTAAAAACAAAGTTTTTCACTATAAATCCTTTACATGCGTGGCGGCTCGAGTCCTCTCGTCCTCTGGCTTCAGATGGCTGCCACCTATGGGTCAGATGATTGCATTGCACCATTAAGCAATTGGTAATTAAATATAATATTTTTGTCCTAAAAAGTGTAAAATTTTGGAAAAAATTTGTCACGAACATTAATTGTCACGCACAACGAGTCTGTGTGGAAAATGTCAGCTCGATTGGATCACGGGAAGTGGGTTAAAAAACGACATAAAGATTTGCACGGTCCTAAGCAAGCAAGCGAACTTAATATTAAGGATTTAAAAACAGGGTATAATTGTGCACACTGCTAGTTGTTACCGGTTAGCCAGGTGTGTTTTTTTTAATTACTTCGAGAAGGCAAATGGTGATATCAGGGATTGGACCCAGAATTCCACGTGCACGGTAAAGCACGAGGCACGTCCCCAATTTGGACTGATAAAATGTCGATAAGAACTCAGAGTTCGCTTAACGAAAATTTTTGTGAAATTGCGGGGGATTTCTGTACTCCTGCGTCGTTCTTTCTGCGCACAGTCCAACAATCGCGAGGCACTGCCCTCTGCTGGTCACCCTGCTTGTCTGAAAATAATTACTTCGGTAACCGAAGGTAAAACCTCTAAAATGGCAACCGTACTTGCACAAATATTACCCAGAATGCATTTATGTATTTTGTAAACTGCTTTCAGCTAACATAAATGTTACCTTTTCAAACTAGTATATGTTTGATTAACATGTTTGAATAACATTCTCATTATAAAATGACGGTGTTTAATAATTGAACATTTTCAATTATCACTACTTAAAAACGTACAAGGGCCCATAGCGTAAATGTAGTCGACTTTGCGTCATATAGGGATAGTGGGAGCAGCCCAACTCATACTTACCTGACAGGGGAGGCACCATGATCACTTAGGTGGTCCTCCCAGGGCGAGGCTCATCCATTGCACTGCGGGTGGGTTGACCCCTGCGATTTCCCCAAATGCGGGAAACTCGACTGTATAATTTGTGGTACTGGGGGACTGCGTTCGCGCTATCCCCCGAAAGTTAAACAAAAGTAAGATTTTAAACTTTGGGTCTTTAGGCAAAGCCACGTCGATAGAATAACTAAAAACAATATTACGACTTTTCGATTGCAGCACAAGCGGGGGGGGAGGGAGTGCTGCGAAGGCAGGGAGTTAAAAATTTTGAGAGATTGCATTTCATGTAGACATTAAATCAGCTAAATCCTGACAAACGAAGCTGTTGGGGTGGCCATTGTATTGTGAGAGATTATCATGTCAATGTCAAACATTTGGCTTGGAAATGTAGGCTCGGAAAGGGTTTGCGACAGTCACCGAGGAGGCCCTTCGACATGACAGTGCTGGGAACCACCTGCGGCCAGAACGTAAGAGGCACGCACAGAAGGATGAGGGCGGACGTGAATAGGGGACAGCTGGACGCTTATAACTGGGCAGAGCAAGTTGAGGGTAAGGAAGCAGAATAATCGAAGACATCTGGATGAGAGAGCTCACAACCAATAAAGAGCTGTCACTAAATGATGTCTCAATTGACACATTTCAAGAGGATGTTTCCTCTCAAATAAGACCTTTCAGTATTTTCCTTTGACCTTCATTGCCAATAGGTTTCTCGACCTGATGGAGCGTAAACGCTTACTCAGTGTTGGTTGGGGATATGCCAGATGCAAAAAAAAACAATAAGCAGGCAAATTAGGTGAGCTGTAGCATCTTTGCATGTGAGAGGGGATCTAGGGCGACAGCAGGCGAGAAGTAACGATTAACACGGAGGAGGCTTTCGCGACCAATATTATTCATAATATAGGTTTTTGGGTCAGATCGCGTTATTTATAAATGTGTCGTAACCCTCCACCACCCGACACGGACAATAACGAATCTTACAAATGCAGCCGGTGTCTCGCCTGTGGTGAATCACGCGTATAATTGAAGCTTTCGTGACTGCAAAGATTCATATTCTTTGGTTATTTCGGTAAAGTCACGTAGGTAAAAAATAAAATAAAATAAATGAAAACAACTAAATTAAATCACGACGTTTCGGGCGCAACACAAGCGTCCTTCTTCAGGTGGGGACAACGTAGCGAAAGCGCAACCGCTTAAGTGTGGACGCTTGTGTTACGCCCGAAACTTCGTGATTTAATTTAGTTCTTTTCATTTATTTTATTTTTTTACCTACGTGACTTTACCGAAAATAAGTATAACCAGTAAAAACAAAGTTTTTCACTATAAATCCTTTACATGCGTGGCGGCTCGAGTCCTCTCGTCCTCTGGCTTCAGATGGCTGCCACCTATGGGTCAGATGATTGCATTGCACCATTAAGCAATTGGTAATTAAATATAATATTTTTGTCCTAAAAAGTGTAAAATTTTGGAAAAAATTTGTCACGAACATTAATTGTCACGCACAACGAGTCTGTGTGGAAAATGTCAGCTCGATTGGATCACGGGAAGTGGGTTAAAAAACGACATAAAGATTTGCACGGTCCTAAGCAAGCAAGCGAACTTAATATTAAGGATTTAAAAACAGGGTATAATTGTGCACACTGCTAGTTGTTACCGGTTAGCCAGGTGTGTTTTTTTTAATTACTTCGAGAAGGCAAATGGTGATATCAGGGATTGGACCCAGAATTCCACGTGCACGGTAAAGCACGAGGCACGTCCCCAATTTGGACTGATAAAATTTCGATAACAACTCAGAGTTCGCTTAACGAATTTTTTTGTGAAATTACGGGGGATTTCTGTACTCCTGTGTGGTTCTTTCTGCGCACAGTCCAACAATCGCGAGGTACTGCCCTCTGCTGGTCACCCTGCTTGTCTGAAAATAATTACTTCGGTAACCGAAGGTAAAACCTCTAAAATGGCAACCTTACTTGCACAAATATTACCCAGAATGCATTTATGTATATTGTAAACTGCTTTCAGCTAACATAAATGTTATCTTTTCAAACTAGTATATGTTTGATTAACATGTTTGAATAACATTCTCATTATAAAATGACGGTGTTTAATAATTGAACATTTTCAATTATCACTACTTAAAAACGTACGAGGGCCCATAGCGTAAAGGTAGTGGACTTTGCGCCATATAGGGATAGTGGGAGCAGCCCAACTCATACTTACCTGACAGGGGAGGCACCATGATCACTTAGGTGGTCCTCCCAGGGCGAGGCTCATCCATTGCACTGCGGGTGGGTTGACCCCTGCGATTTCCCCAAATGCGGGAAACTCGACTGTATAATTTGTGGTACTGGGGGACTGCGTTCGCGCTATCCCCCGAAAGTTAAACGAAAATTAGATTACTTAGGGTCTTTAGGCAAGTAATGTCTATACAGGTAGGAACAACAGTTCCGCACTGCCCACCAGGGATTATTTATCTGTCGTATTTCATAGAGCGCTTCGGGCGGGCTCAGCACCACGTGACGCCGTCGCCCCACGCAGCTTGCACCGCGTGACACGGATCGCACGAATGCGCTATCCAACCAAGTTCCTACCTGCCCGCTCCGAAGGAACGTGTTATCACGACGTTTCGATTGCAACACATCAGGTCAAAAATATAGCGGGGGAGCTGCTAAGGCAAAAGTTTGAGAGGGGTGTAGCGGGGCTAGAGATGGAATTTGCATGTAAATGTTAAATCAGCCAAATCTTGACAAACGAAGCTATTGGGGTGGCCAATGTATTGAGAGATTATCATGCCAATGTAAGACATTTGCTTGGAAATGTAAGCTCGGAGAGAGCTCGGAAAGGGGGGGGATTGCGACAGTCATCGACGAGGCCCTTCGACATGACAGTGCCGGGAAGCACCTGCGGCCAGAACGTCAGAGGCACGCACAGAAGGCTGAGGACGGACGTAAATAGAGGACAGCTGGACGCTTATAACTGGGCAGAGCAAGTTGAGGGTAAGGAAGCAGAATAATCGAGGGCAAAGAAATCTGGATGAGAGGGCCGTGTTAGGCTGGCTCAGAAACAATAAAGAGCTGTCACTAATGATGTCTCAATTGACACATTTCAAGAGGATGTTCCCTCTCAAATAACACCTTTTAGTATTTTCCTTTGACCCTCAGTGATGGAGCGTAAACGCTTACTCATTGTTGGTTAGGTATATGCCAGATGCAAAAAAAAAACACATTCTTGCGGAGGGAGCTGGTAGGAACGTTGGGTTGCTCGGTCAATGGCCAGGGTCAACGGCGGCGTGTATTCCGCAAATATGCCCGACTGTGAGGGCGGGCACAAGCCGGCGTGAGTAGGTTAAACGTTGAGTTTTATAAGGGCACCACGGGGTGACCAGCCCCTCCCCACCCAGCCCCACCCCTCCCACCCCCCACCAAGCCCCTCCCCACCCAGCCCAGTCACCTCCCCACACTCCCCTCTCCACCCAGCCCCACCCCTCCCACCCCCCACCCAGCCCCACCCTTCCCACCCAGCCCCACCCTCCCCTCCCCACCCAGCCCCTCCCTCCCCACCCAGCCCCTCTCCACCCAGCCCCACCCCTCCCATGTTTGAATGTACGACGGACGGACGGACACAATAATCCCCTGTGGGCTGGTGGAACCAGGAGGTTCCTACCAGTATAAGCAGGCAAATTAGGTGAGCTGTGGCATCTTTGCATGTGAGAGGGGATCTGGGGCGACAGCAGGCGAGACATGACGCTGCAGTGTCCACTCTTCCTCCAGAGGGACGTGTATTTTCTTCAGGAATGCCATATATTCAATGACTGATACCTTCCAGAACTACAGAGCAAAATATAAATGTTAGAATTGTCCGGTTTAAAGCATAACCATATCACAATTTGCCTTTTTACAATGGTAATTTAGAAACAAATATATTGATTTACCAATGCATTTGAGCTGCAAGGTATTATTTTGCGTAGAATCACTGTGAAACTAAGTGCTGTTTCATCATTTCTGAATTAAGATTTAACTTTGGAATTGCTCTCAAAACTGTTTGATGTTGATATTGCAATTTTAAAGTGACCAACTTACCGTTCTTATTGCGCTTTTTATGTCTCGGTGGTTAGTTTCGCTTTGATCTTGGGTAAAACCATGGCTTACAGCTAAACTGTGTTGGTAAACCAGTGTGAAAATTAAATTCTGCTTGAACAGCATAAAAAACAATTAAACAGCGCCCCCTAGTGGTGATAAAAGTTGATCATTTTGCAAATAAAATCTACATCTTTTAATGTCTTTCGTTATCCACGATCCTCCTCCTCGTCTCTTTTATCCTGTGATCTCTGTAACTGCACCTCATATTTGTACAGAGATACATACATGTTGATACATCCACATTAGGCACTTAACTGTAAACCACTCACCTTGTATTTCGATTTAAAGCTTTCGTGACTGCAGGGATTCATCGTCTTGGTTCTTTCGGTAAAGTCACGTAGAAGGAAAATAATAAAAATAAAACATAAAATTATTCTCACGACGTTTCGGCCACAACGCAAGCAGCCGTGCCATTCAGACTCTGTCTACTCGACAGACCTGTTCTCCACCTGAAGACGGCTGCTTGCGTTGTGGCCGAAACGTCGTGAGAAAATTTTTATAGTTTTATTTTTATTATTTTATTATTTTCCTTCTACGTGACTTTACCGAAAGAACCAAGACGACACTCACCTTGTTTGAAGTGTCGTGTGTTATTCCGCATCTGTCATAATGTTAGTTGGTATGGGAGCACAGTTTGGTGGTATGCTGCAGCATTAGGCATTTAATCAAGAAAAAACAAGTTCCACAGTCAATCTAAATGTATTTTTTTTAATACTCCATTTTTCTCTCTCTCACAATAATCACACTGACATGCATTGATGTGCAAGTGATGATAAATTATGCCCTTCAACCAAACAGTTATCTTTCAAAGTGGCCTGGTGACAAGTAAGGACAACTAAGTTATGCAGAATACCGAACATTATTTCATCAAGAGATGTTTCACCTGAAGACGATTGCTTGTGCTGCGATCGAAACGTCGTGATCTATTATTCTTTCTACCTACGTGACTTTACCGAAAGAACCAAAGAGTAAGAGATCTTCATTTAGTGCTTTAATGCATTTTTCAAGGAAACACCCAATATCAAAAAGTCATGAAAAATACCACTAATGCCACAATGTCAAATCATTTATTCCTTCAAGATGTCTGGGAAATTATTGCAACATCCACTTTTGTTACAGCATGGAGAGTTTATCAGTGACCACCACTGCACTACAATTGTTATTTTCATTCAAAATACTTAAAACGTTATTCCTCCACATTTTACTATTTTTTTGTCGTGAAATTATCTGACACCCAATCCCTAAGCACATTTGGTGATTGTAAACGCATTCATCTGGAAGTTGTCTCTGAACTGACATCGATAGTTTTAACTTGCATTATTTAACATAATCTGTATTCTTTCTATGCACTTGCGAATGTGAAACAGAAGCCACTGTTCGACTGTAGACATTTTATTCCAGATCTGGGGTATACGGTAGATCGGGCAGCACGGTTCACTTGAACGTTCCAATGGCCTCTGTTCTTCAGGCTATTGTGTGGTCTGGCATTGTTGTTTCGTAGAAGGACTTCTGTCATCTTAATGTTTGGACACATTTTCCAAATGGAATTTTAACCTTCTTCAGCATCTTAGAAAAGCATACAAAGTTCCGTAGAAAATTTTAAATAATTTGTCACACATCTTGTATGCATGCAATATTAATTTCCTGAGCCATTTTTCCATAAGATGTGTTATTACTATCGAGTGTAATTAAGATATCGTATTGTCTATAACATTAGAATTAATCCTCCTGCATAAATAAAGCTCACATTGCCAAAACTTTAATAACGTTTTCAGAAGTTTGGCCCATTAAATTTTGATCCTGTTTTTGGCCAATAGGGGAAAAATGGAGTGCCAGGAGTAAGCCCACACACGAGAACAACAACATCATTAAAAACATTTCTAAACTGCCTTATACAGACAGGCACTGCATGTTTCCCACTGGCTGGGAGGTTTCCACCGATTCTGATTCCATTTCAAAGTAATGCACCAACCTTTCCAAGATGACTCTGAAGTTACAATTTGTATCATTAACTTCCCGCAGCCAGGTGGCAGAATAACATGCTTATCACAATGTTATAGTACTGCAGTCGAAACGACTCACACTGAACACGGTGTGGCTCTGCAATCTGCACGCCACCTGGATCACTACCATAACACCATTAGCTCACGATGAATGTGAATTTGGTTGAATTACATGTGACTTGGAGTGACTCGCTCAGTGCTCTAATATGGACAACTGGGCATTCTGTGCCACCTGTCAACCTTTCAGTAACTAATTAAAACAAAAAAAACCTCTTCTGTGTTTAACAAAGCCACAGACTAAAAATACAGCAGAATTATTTCAGATCGTAGCATTTCTTTAGAACAGAGTCGGCAGATAGATAGATAGTAGTACATTACTATCGTAGTACACTACTATTAATAGTAGTGGATAGTAGTGTCTATGTTCACTGGCGTTGAAAGTTTTGTGATTTGTGCTTGTACATCTCTGCCAATGCAACCCCATACTCTGTTAATTTAAAGTTGTATCAGATGTATTTCGAGACAAAGCACCTGACCTTATTACCGTACATTCCAGTTCTAGTCAATGAAAATACAAAGTTTAAATTTAGGAATTAGGAAGACAAGTCAAGCATATTAATACGAGCATTTATGCTTGAAACAGCACATGAGCACGTGTATACAAGTGTCCACATAGGTACTTATATCTGTGTGTGTCCTGGTATCTGGTGACATCTGTTGTATCAAACAGGCTTCAGCAGCAGCACAGCATCATCCAGAACATAGTGGTCATTGTAGAGGTCCCCTTCACATAGGTATGGCACACGTGTGAAGCTCTCCACCTTCGTACAGGAGAACAACAAACAACCACCACCATCACCACGTCATTTGGCGTACCGATGTACCTGAAGAACATTCACAATCGGTGCACATTGCCAGCGACGACCCGTGCATCGTAAACATGAAAACTGACAAAGAAAATGGAACAAAATACAAAAAGCGTGCAATGAATCATAGAGAGATGTATACTTAGAATTACACAACCGAGAGGAAGAGAACGTAGGTTAAAGAATATACGTACGTTAAATACGCGATTTGACTGTTAAGTACATCTTAGACAGGACTAGGGTTGTCACCTTTTCCACAGGGCAAACCTGGATATATGTATCAGTTGGCTTAAGTCGATAAAAACTGTACAGTACACTGCTATAAAGTTTAACACACTGCCAACAGATCAAATATTAAAGTGGAATACAATATGAAAAGGGTGTAATGAAGAGGTGGGTGGCCAGCACCACACCCGGTCATCTTTATCTCCTAAATACTGATGTTTACACACCAGGGACAATTAAGGCTGAGTCGATCTAGGGTAGGCCCAGTGCCAGTTAATATGTTCATCAATGATGTTGGCAATGAGTGAGAATCAAACTCGGGCTGCTGGGTTCATAGCGCAGTGTGCTAAACACTCTCTTACGTGCACCACATCATACAGATGGAGTATCTCAGTGGACAATGGAGGATAACAGGAGCTTGGATTGGAAATGAGAACACATTTTTATTTAAATTAGTAGACTTCAACTGCTGCAATGTCGTGTAATGATATTGCCTTGATGAATAATATAGCACCCAATTGTTATTTGCGTTGTTCCGTACTTTAAGTAATGATGCTGCAGTGGTACTAAGCATGGTTAAGATTGGTGCTGGGGCCAAACCTGAAAGCCGTTGGGCTGAAGGACATCGATCACAAGGCTGTTGAGCTGCTCTTCCCACGAATCCCCATGCACTGGCACGCACTCACTGGGCTGTTCCCATCGCCCACCTGTGCACGCACGCACACACAGATACACAAACATCCCCCCGTATAGCCTTAACAGACTGTTGGGGCAAGTGCTGTCGGCGAGTACCTGAGGGCCGGCACAGAACACGAGGGGGTGGGTGGCCAGCACCACGCTTGGCCGCATTTGTCTCCCCAATGGCGATGTTTACACACCGCACCAGGTACTCATTTGAAGCTGAGTCGACCTCGGGGAGGCCCAAGAACAGTTCAGATAATCGTCACTTGTGTTGGCCATGAGCGGGAAATCGAACTCGCGTCGCCAGGTTCGTCGCGCAGCGCATACAAACACACCCTCACTCTCCAGGGTTTTGCCCGCATGTGTGCAAACCACTGTACCACCGCTCCACATGCAATTAAATTAATAAACTAGATGCACATGAAAACAATGACTACAACATTTTAAGCCGGCTTGTAAAGAGTACTTATCTAACGAAGTTTCATCAGCCAAACCACATTGTGCCCACGCACATTACGACATTGCGTTCACTTCCCCACTGCAACGGGAAGGCATTCAGGGTTGAGTTGAGGTTGGCGCCATGAGCTTCTCAATTGGCGAGACACATAAACCTGTGTAACCATGCCTGTGGCCGGATATGATGTGTCACTGGCTTAACATCGCCATTGTGGACTACAATCTGTGCGTTCACTCTGGAACAGCTAGGCAATTCCAATTACTTAGCCTGATGATGGAATATAATTTATCAAAAGACTTAAGTGATTGACGCCTCCAGCCTTGTGAAAGTGAACCCAAGTTTAGTTCAAAATAAAATAGTGTCATTGTCTTCTGGGCAAACCATGGAGGTTAGATGTTAATTGTGAAATATCAGTCATCTAGCAGAAGGAAGTTTCTCATATGTTGTCTTCCACGATATAATTGTCCTATTAAGGTAACGTTATTGACGAGTGTTTTGAGTTTTTGGTAGAAGGAAGCGATGGTGAAGTGCGGTGGCATAAACGATACTGACCATTACGACCATGCCAACCTTCATTGTGTTCAAGCAGGTGACAGGTGACATCAACAATGATTTGTATGGCCAATTATAGTATACCAGTGGAAGTAACCGTCGTAAAACGATGGTTTTCCCCATGGCCAGCATCCCCATCTGCCCACCTCTGGGTGCCCGGATTATACAACGAGCGCACGCCTGGTGTGAAGAACTGTTGGAACAACAAAGTACCTCTCAAGCAATGGACGTGTCGACCTCCTAGACACATTACTTTTGCCGTCACTAGCAGAAACATTTCTTACTCAACAATAAAACAGCCCTCCCCTTCCTACTTTGCCAACAAGTTCTTTGCTGCATGTAATTCATCCAGTGCATTTGTAATTGAGCCGAGACCATGAACTCAATACACCTGAAAATCTTATCATCTAAAGTAGATGGCTAATCCAGGATTCTCGCCGGTACTAAATCAGTGTTCATGCTAGAATTGGGTAAAATCATTTCACGATTCACACCACCTATGATTGTGTAAGAGACGCCGAGAGGCAAACCCAATGACGTAAATAAATAAGCAATCAACTCACCAAGTCGTAAGAGTCATTAGACTTGGTGAGTTGATTAGTTGATTAGTTGAAAGTATATGCTCAATTCCCATTGGCGATCTGTCACGTACAGGCCTGACGTATTGAGCACACAGTCACATTGGAGGGTGGTGAAATATTCATATTGGCGGAGAGATTCATTTGGAAATTCCAATAAAAGTGAAATGTAAATGAGTGATCAGTAGGAAGGCCCATTTGGGAAACTAAGGGGATTGGTGGAACGACAGAAAGTTCAAGAAGGATGGAGAAGAGGATAAAAGGATCTGGAAAGGGGAGTTTGGGGAACTTGAACGGAGTAATTCCCAGAAATTGGTAAGTGATGTGGGTTGTATGTGTTGAAGAGAAATAAAAAAACGAGTTACACAATGTACCCGGCTGGAACTCCTGTAGAATTGTAAGAATTGTCATAACTAAGGGTCATGTTCAAACATTTAACATTTAATTTGTACCATCCCATTTGTATTTGTCTCAAATACTTTCTAAATTGTGCCATCTTATCCATTCCATTAGCCTACAGGGAACTTAATGTAATTTTCATAAATTGTAATTAAACAAGTTAAATAAATGAGCGCAACAATTGTAATCGACGAATCAATTACATGCCTACTTGAGTAAAAACCGTATTGCTCTTACTACCTAGTCTAGACAAATATCCCTTGTTTAGTTGTATAGACAGACCATCGGGGCAAGTGCTGTTAACAAGCATCTATATTCATACTGGTTTATAGGCCAGTGATCAACCACTCTGCCACCATTTCCCCACTAGGTGACGGTAATATCTAACACACAAGTGCACGCACAAAACAGTTTTCCCCACTTGTTTAATCCTGAAAAATATGTTGTACGTTTCACATGGAAGTTGCAGGAGCTGGTTCCTCTATTTGTTACCACCAAAACACTTGCACAACACCTTCTGTCACGCGAGCTGTATGACTCTCACAGCAGTGGGCCCCAACACTGTCACACTGGTTACACTGGATCATCAGAGACAACTTCAGCTCAGCTACAATGATGGGAGCACGATCTTCCATCATCTTCGTCCTCATGCTCCATGCGATCTACCTGCCAGGTACCAACTCATGAACACAGTAATACTGTTTCTATCTAGCTAGTTGCGGCTGTGGCTAAAGTGCTTGACTAACAATGACTTACAATCAGAACTTACCAATTCAGCTCCCCGGTTGGAGTTGGCTCCATCAAGGGTTTAAATGAACATCTGGTGCCGTATGTGAACACCAGCACAGGGAAGACAAAGGCGGTAGGGTGTGACGTTCGCAACAAAACCCTCCCGTGTGCCTTGTCGGCGTTAATACGTTGCTCACTAACAGAACTCGACACTGAAGTGTGTTTTGTCTATACGGGGGGGATCTTGGTCTTCGTCTTGTATCTGTATGTATGCCTCTAATATCTATAGTGCACGAGAATCTCAACATGTGTACTGTAGGTGTTAGTGGCAAAAGACAAAGATCCCCCGTATAGCCTGAACAGACTGTTGGGGCAAGTGCTGTTAGCGAGCACCTATGAAGGCTGGAACGGCATATGAGGGAGTGGGTGGGCAGCAACCACACCCAGCCACCTTTATCTCCCCAGTGGCTTTGATTTTTACACACTGCACCAGGTACTCATTTGAGATCGAGTAGATCTCGGGAAGGTTCAGGAACGATTTAGATAATCATCAATGGTGTTGGCCATGAGTGTGAATCGAACTCGGGTGGCCGGGTTCGTAGCGCGGCGCACTTGTCGCGACACATGGATACACACGCACTTATACACTCACAGAGACAAAAATCCGCTGTGTCGTCTGCACAAGTGATATTAGCGAGCACATATTAAGGTATCTACACATAAACTGATTTCATCACTCCATCTCTTCGTGCAAGTCCTCACGGACGCATTCCATTCTATGGCTGCCACTCCATTATTATAGTGCTTAACGAATTCTTATCTGCGATTTTTGTTGATTAGAGTCGTGCTGCAAATTCATCCGATTACCCTCGATATTTACCCCGGAGACAAGTGGAGAAATATCACAGATACCCCATTGATGATATGATTCAGAATACTGGTCCTCCATATCATAACATGAGTTCTGCAAAGTATAAACTAGGGTTGTTAAAAAACAGTTTTATTTACTTACGGGATATCACATTGCAATAGCCGATAAAAAAAATGTTTCCGGTTTGCTGCGCACACAATAATGTATTATAATGAACGTGAATGTACAATAATGTATATTTACGTGTGTTATATCTGTCATCTTTAATGTGATGTAATTGTTAGCACACTTTACTTGCAATCCCAGAGATAGCGATTCGATTCGGTCACCCAGCAACGACGTTAAAACGATGCGGTAAGCTCCTTGAATTTCCTTGCCTCTGTCCACCAGACAGGATAATGGACACTCCACAGTTAGTGGATTGACACGTTTTTTGTGGTGGGGTGAAGTGTGGATACCGCCCATCCCTTGCAACACGTCTGGTCTGGTAGGCATGGAAAATAAGAGCAGGTATCCTCTGGAGATCTGAGTAGCCCTTCTGCCAGCAAGCAAGCAAGAAATTGCAGAGTTGCACCTCCTTTAACCTTTCATTCATGAGAAACAAACACATCAGACAGGGCCCTAATTTGGCTGCCTCAGGCATATGTGCAGTAAGATGGCTGCCGCTGGCCAATCAGACTCGCACGCACCATGTTGATTGTATGTTTATACTTGCCAATGGTACATTCATTCCAAACATTCCACGTGAAATGGTTGCTGCTGCCTCTTGAGTTTTGGAAAAGGAAATCGATAAAGTTACGGTTTTACCGGTTGTTTAACAACTCGAGTATAAACTTATGACTGATTAGGTTAAACTTTGTTTGCAACAAATATTTTCAAAGATGGCTTCCCAACTCCCACCCAAGGCCATTGTGATAACAAAGGGGCAGAGGTCAAAGGAACTTGGGGGGGGGGGGTCGAACCCACAGAGCCTCCTGGCTCATTAAGCATGCAGACAAGAATTTGAGGCACGCAAGTGCTGAAATGTCATAATAATTAAAGATGCAAAGAAAACGTTGCATGGATCTGCCTGATCTTTCACATTCACCCTTGTTGCAGGAACATTCTGCCTCCATGTGACCCAACCTGACAGGTGCGTATTGGCAATGGAGGGCGAGCGCACTGAGATCGCTTGCTCTTATGTTCTTGATAAATCAAACACAAGCGTGAATTTCAAAAATGCGGGCTCCATGTTGTGGGAAAGCAAGCGGAACACCAACAAAGACCTTGTCCTGGACTACCAGCGCGAACACCACACTGTCATATGGGGCCCAAACTACAAGGATGTGGCGAAAATACCGAACGCCACCTCAGATGGTAGTTGTACGTTAGTTCTGCAACAAGTGGCCATTGAGCACGAGGGCATCTATACCTTCATGCTGATCGCAACTGACGGGAAGACGGTCATGGCACATGGTGATGGTACAAAGCTATTCGTGAAAGGTGAGTTGATGTCCAGTTTATGTCAAGATAACAATAATTATTACTTCCTAACACCCCACCAGCCTTGAAACGGTATCTGCTATTGGAAATCGCACCAACTTCCCAACAATGTTAGTCTAAAAAGGAGAAAGTCGGGTTGGTCTTTGGTCAAATTATAATTTTTTTCTTCACTCATTCAGTACATATTATATTCAACACATTATTCTCACCCAGGGTCAACATTATTTTTTTAAACTTGTTTAGTGGCTGAAAATGTTTCATGAACCATAAGCAACATTATGTGTTGATAATAAATTATTGCATTCACAAGTTGATGCAAAATAATACATTTTAATCAATCTATAAATTGTTACAAACAAAGTAACAACAACTCGTGGGCAATATTTTAGTTTTCATAGCCCAACGTGAGTAAAATAACGGTGTGTTACGACGAGGTTCATCTGGTAATTCATACTGATGGAGATAGACTCGGACAATCCTCAAGAAATGTGAAAATAGGAGGCATTTTTTAAGAAAAGTTGTCAAACTTCCTTGTCCAAAGGATTTTGGTATGTCAAAACCGAATATTTTGTTTTCCATGCTCGATTTTGATGTTTTATGACTGAAATTGCCATAAAGCAAAATGGCCACTATGCAAAACTTCAAAGGGCCATAACAGAGAGATAAAGTCATGATATTTGCATCTAATACCATGCTTTTGATGCCTACAAGCACATTGAACTCATCAGAATAGGACTGACTATGTTCATTATATCTAGGTGGAAACTATTATCAAAAACATTGCAATGAATAGTTATGGGAAATTATGTAACACAGAAAAAAATATATATTGACATATAAATTTAATGCACAAATTAACTGACATTTATATGTATCACCTTTAATTACCGGTTAACTCAAAATACTTTCCTCAAAATGCCCCCTAAACTGTATGCAGCAACATGAAAATTTTTTACTTAAAGCTTTCGTGACTGTAGCAATTCATATTCGAGGTTGGCGCGAGAAATTCAACCTGTCAATGTAAAATCGGAGGGCCGAAGCCACAAGTGGAAACCCTCCGCGTAGAGGCGGAATTTATCGCGCCAACATGGCCACCTCCGCGCGCCAACCTCGACGTGGCGGCGGTTCTGCGTTCTTACATTAACATGCTAATCTCTCACATTAGCATAGCCACTTCCACGCGCTCTCCGTGGAGGCCACTCTCCGATCTTACATTAACATGCTAATCTCTCGATTTAAAGCTTTCGTGACTGCAGGGATTCAGCTTCTTGGTTCTTTCGGTAAAGTCACGTAGAATGGAAATAATAAAATAATAAAAATAAAACATTAAATAATTCTCACGACGTTTCGGCCACAACGCAAGCAGCCGTCCTCAGGTGGAGAACAGGTCTGTCGAGAAGACAGAGTCTGAATGACACACCCCAGACGCTCCAAGCCTGGGGTGTGTCATTCAGACTCTCCAAGCCTGGGGCTTGTCATTCAGACTCTGTTTTCTCGACAGACCTGTTCTCCACCTGAGGACGGCTGCTTGCGTTGTGGCCGAAACGTCGTGAGAATTATTTAATGTTTTATTTTTATTATTTTATTATTTCCATTCTACGTGACTTTACCAAAAGAACCAAGAAGATGCTAATCTCTCACATTAGCATAGCCACCTCCACACGCTCGCAGTGGAGGCCGCTCTCCTATCTTACATTGACATGCTAATCTCTCACATTAACATCACTAGCCCCGCCTACTTCGTTTATGACCCTTGGACTACACCCATTTTAAACCTCCCCCTCTTTTTTCCTCCTGATGACGATCACTTGTGTTGTGATCGAAACGTCGTAGTTTTTGTTTATTTTATGTTTATTTTGATTAATTTGAACCTCTCTACGTGACTTTACCGAAAGACCCAAAGAATATATGAGAAATTGTCCAAGTAAAAAGAAAAACACTAAATAAGGAATTCTCTAAACATCTCAACGCAGGATCCTCCTGGACAAGTCCTAATACTCAGTGAGGCTTTACTGGAAAAAGACTCCATTTTGAATGTAGAAATGTCTGTATTTGTTTCTTCAAAACCAGCAAGCAAACGTGAAGATGATAACGACTCAGGGGAATACGTCATTCTGGTCGTGCTTGTTGTGGTGTTACTGGCATACAGCCTGGCCACTACTATCCTGGCTGTAGCTCTCTGGCTCAAGGTATCCACCTCACAGCACCAAAACACTGACCACACTAAAGATCTCATGGAACCAGTATAATAATCAGATCTCTGTTCCACCATCTGTCAATCCATCCTTGGGTTTTATGATTGGCTGAAATTAAGATGATATATTTTAGAAGTAAACATTGTTTTATTACTGACAAAACATTCACTGAGTGGGAGTGATTTTCACCTTAGTGCTATCATGAAAGTGACGAGTTACTGCATGGAAATGCCTATAATGTGTATCAGTGGTGTTTTTCTGTAAATTTCATATTTACCAGCTCTGATACAATATCTGCATGGTGAATCCGAAAAGAGACGTTTCAATAATATTTTAAGGATCACAGACACTACAGTAATAGTGGAAGAGAACACTTATAGGCATCCAATAATATACATTCACTCATATTACATAGATTGTACAATTATATACATGAATGGATAATCTCAGAATATATATATATTTTTTAAATTCTTAAATGCATTATTGTGCCAACATCCGACAGATTCGATTGCCGTTCCGGATTGGTCAGCCAGCTCCTGAAGATTTCCCCCCCTCAGGTTCAACAGAGATTGACACTCCACACACATATGCGGTGAGGCTCATGCACAATCAAAACCCACCAAACCCACTCAAATGTCACAACCAGTTTTTTTACGCATTAACGTCTGTCTGTCCATCTCTCCAAAGGCAAGTACGACACCTCCAATCAATATCATCTAATATCAACCAAACAGTAGCCAATTGGTAGGAACTTACTCTATATAAAACCAGCCAATTTGATCAAAAGGGTTTGCCAAGTCTTGGAGACAAACCTGAGCAATGGGGACTATTTGCAAGTATGCATGCCAATATTTCCCTGACAGCCAGTCGTCGGTTTCCTCCTGCGAAGTAAATACTACTGGACATCTGTGAAAACTAACTTCATAGCTCATCGGATTCCTCCAGTCGAACTTAAGATTCTGATAAAGATTCTGATTCTGACTTCTGAGGCCAAATACATGTGTGTACATGATATATGATCCGGTTTATAATGTTAGATTGGAGTTGATCAATTAGCACCAAATAGAATCTATTTGGGGGTAATATGAAGGCACAGTGGTTAATGTATCGCCGGGTGACGGTGGTGCACGCTTGTTATCCAGTACTGTGGAGGCGACGGATGTTGTGACATTCCCTTCCCCTGGGTCTCGAGGAGGAACCATGCCCTCACTCGCTATAAGGTGGTACAGCAAACATGTGGAATACATCTGCTTTGTATGTATGGGATAGAGCGCTTCTCCTTCGCATGCGTGGGTTTTCTCCAGGTGCTCAAGTTTCCTGCCACATGTAAACTCATGAATTTGCTGATAACACCTTCATATATAGAGGACCACAGAGCTTTGGGAATTGTTGGCATCAGCTCATCACATGACTACCTTCCTACTTGTTTGTGGTTCCTCTCGCCTCTCAGTTGTTCTCTCTCTTTGAGAGTGAGCGATTACTGTGAATGTTACGAGCTGAAATTATTATCAAAAATGAAACTTGAGACCTGAATTTGATTCCTGACCATGGCCAACATCAGTGGGAGTTATATCTAAAATTACCCTGCCCCCTCCTCCCTTTACCAATCCACACTGACCACTGTGAATTACGGTAAAAAAAAAATATGACCAACACGTTTTGGGGAGGTCTTTATCTCGCAGTGGTTCGATGAAGGGCTGTAGATAATTGTTTTATTATTCATAGTCAAAATTTTGATTTAAAGCTTTCGTGACTGCAGGGATTCATATTCTTGGTTCTTTCGGTAAAGTCACGTAGAAGGGAAATACAAAAATAAAAAATATATAAAATAAAAATCTTGCTGTGGATTTCACACCTGATGATGATTGCTTGTGTTGCAGTCGAAACGTCGTGAGAATTTTTATTATGTTTAATATTTGTATTATTTCCCTTCTGCATGACTTTACCGAAAGAACTATGAATATTCTTAGTCTGTTTGTGCAATCACAAAAAAATCCTCAATTGATTTTGTTTTTAGTTTCTCACACAGCACAATATTACTTCATGTGAGAACAGCCAAGAAAGATGATAACACATAACTACTATGTTCATCAATATATTGATCTCACTCAGCGCTAGAAAGTGATGCTTTGTGATTTGTAAAGAATGGTTAAACCATATAAAACATTTCAAATTGTCATCATGGCATGTGACTAAGACATTTAATTCGAAACTCTGCAGCTAAGTATCACTCTGTGCCAGAGAACGGCCTCCTAAGATGACATTGTATAACTACATACATCTTAAGTTTCTTCAATAGACCTCATTATCCACCCTAGAATTACATTTGAAATCCTTGCAAAAATTGTTTATCACATTTCAATCAAACCAAAGTTTCAAATAAAGAATATGCCAAGTTAAGTGAAAGATAACATATACGTTGGATATTAGTTAAGTCAATGGTAACTGTGCTAAGACAATTAAACCATTACCCCTCACAAACTGGATTCATATAAAAGTGTTCACCAATATTCAAACCCAATATCTCAATGCTATTTTCTCAGACCTTTAAGAGTCATTATGGGCTCTGTGAGCTGACCACCTTGGCAATGCCTGTATCAACTTCACGAGACACCACATTTCAACTTTGCTATCCCTACTGTACATTCTTGTACTTAATCTCACTATTGGCTCTTACATATTTAAACATGTCAATATTCAACAGCTTATCCATGTACACGATGCGTTACTGCCTACTCTTTCTTCATATTCCTTTCAGTAAGTAAAGTGTGACCAGCTAAATTTCTGTTGAGATGTAATACATGCATAAATATATATGGAGAAAATGAACCATTTGGGATTTACTGATGACCTAGTCATTGTAATAACCAATGCAAATGACCCACATGAATGGGTTAACTTAATAAATAAGGCTGCAAAGTTGGGCTCAAAACACAGCAGAATGTGTACCTATGGCAGTTATTAATGGTGAACCAGGATCAAGACGATCAAATAAAGAGACGGATGAGAGCAGATTTGAGTAGCTTTTGGAACACTGAACTTAATTTTAAAAAAGCTAAATACAAAAGTGCCTAAATGAGAAAGTTGTTAAACAATGTAAATGGTCTGCTATAACATGTCGTATTAGCACAGCCATTGGCAATTAGGATTAAACAAGAGCTGAACAGTGTATACATATTCTTGGTTCTTTCGGTAAAGTTACGTAGAAGGGAAGTAATAAAATAATAAAAATATAATAAAAAATTTATAGTAATAAAATAATAAATATTTAACTTTTTTTTTTATTTCCATTCTACATGACTTTACCAAAAGAACCAAGAATATGAATCCCTGCATTCATGAAAGTGTATAAATAAGCATGCAAATATGCATGCTTACATTTACAATGAGTGAACGGAAGAGGACCATATGGATTATAGAACATACACAAGTTAAATATATCATATTGACTGCGAATAAGTGGGCTTGGGCAAGAAACATCGCTGAAAGGGATGATGGCCGTTGGTAGAGGATACTGATGAGAGGATGTTCACTGCGGAGATGAAGTGATGAAATCTGCTCATGCGCAGCAGCGAGATGAATCAGAACCGGGATGACAATCCCTTGGGGAAGTCTTCAAGAGCAATGGACAGATGATGGCTCATGAATGTGATAACATAGCACACAGTGGCATTGTGCATAATAATGTAGAAGAGACTCAGGGTAGGTTAATATAATTATCAATTGTGTACATGGTGTGAAATTTTACTCGGTTTGATAACTACGTAGCATGTATGTGCACACACACGAGCACACATCTACTTCCACAAACAAAACCCACTTCCCTACGTTCAACCCACATGAGTCATCATGCAGGAAGGTAATGTTTATTGGGGTAGTGCAAAATACAAACAACTCTTACCTTATAGTTAGACACCTAGGTTGTGCGTCTACAGCTCTCTAACAATAGTTTGAAGGCTTATTAATGATTTTTTCTAAACATTTCAAGTCATTCAGGCATTTCAGATGACATATTACAGAACGAATCTATTAAACGTGGGAGTGATATCGAAACCGTACGCAGCCAACCATGCTAAATCGAAGGTGTGGGGGAAGAAGAGAATCAGAATATTTATTTATACTGGAGGAATCATATGAGCTATAAAGCTCTTTTTCACAGAAGTCCAGTAGTTTGATAGATGTCCAGTAGACAACACCCATCAAATAAATGTACGATTAATGTAATTTTAAACTATACTTTTGCATTAACGATGGTGCAAACTTTTGTCAGACAGCACAAGCATACAGCAAATAAAACACATTCCTGCGGAGGGAGCCGGTAGGAACGTTGGGTTGCTCGGTTAATGACCAGGGTCAACGGCGGTGTGGTGTATTCCGCAAATATGCCCGACTGTGAGGGCGGGCACAAGCCGACGTGAGTAGGTTAAACGTTGAGTTTTATAAGGGCACCACGGGGTGACCAGCCCCTCCCCACCCAGCCCACCCCTCCCACCCCCCACCCAGCCCCTCCCCACCCAGCCCCTCCCCACCCAGCCCCTCCCCTCCCAGCCCCTCCCCACCCTCCCCACCCAGCCCCTCCCCACCCTTTCCTCTCCACTCAGCCCTACCCCTCCCATTTTTGGATGCACGACGGACGGACACAATAATCCCCTGTGGGCTGGTGTAACCAGGAGGTTCCTACCAGGAACACGTTCCTTCGGAGTGGTCAGGTAGGAACTTGGTTGGACAGCGCATTCGTGCACGACAGCCAGACAACTCATACCTGGTGGGCAGTGTGGAACCTGTTGTTCCTACCTGTATAGAAGATAACTTGACTTTAGGTAGCCAGGCAGACAGCCAGGTAGCCAGGCAGCCAGGCAGACAGCCAGGTAGCCAGGCAGCCAGCCAGGTAGCCAGCCCCCTTAACTATCGGCCCCTCCCCCTTGCTTAGGCCCCTCCCATTACCCCCCTCCCTTAGGCCCCTCCCCTGACCAATCCCCCATATCCTTAGGCCCCTCCCCTGACCCCCCCTCCCTTAGGCCCATCCTCTGAACCCCCCCCCCCCTCAGGCCCCTTTCATGACTGCCCCCTTCCTTGGGCCCCTCCCCTGACCCCCCTTCCCTTAGGCCCCTCCCCTGACCCCCCTTCTGTTAGGCCCCTCCCCTGAGCACCCCCCCCCCCATATCCTTAGGCCCCTCCGCTGACCCCCCCCATCAGGCCCCTCCCCTGAACCCCCCCCCCCTCAGGCCCCTCTCCTGACTCCCCCCTTCTTTAGGCCCCTCCCCTGACCCTCCTCCCTTAGGCACCTCCCCTCTCCGTACCCGGCAGTAGGTCTCCACCAATCAAAGAGCTGTTTGTAAGGTCTCCACCAATCAAAGAGCTGTGTGTATTATATATTTATTTATGCACGACAGACAGTCAGACAGACAATAAATCCCTAAATCCCTGGTGGGCAGTGTGGAACATTGTTCCTACCTGTATAAACTCTTGATAAGAGCTGTTTTATTATATGACGTTTGTGTATGTTCCTTTAAGAAAGGTTGGATTTGACTGTTTGTTTGTCTTTTCCTCTGTGAATGTGAACCCAGTCACTGAATGCTTCTACTCCGCAAACGTACAGTGATCTGAACAACCTCCCTCAAGAAGAACTAAGCCCACGTGAAGCCATTGCCACTGCTGTAAAGAAGAAAGATGTAAGTCGATGTGCCTATTCTGAGCATTGCTAAAAAAATTGAGTTAGAAATGTTATACCCAACAAAGAACTATGTAAGGCTTACATAAACAGTGCCTGTTAAGTTGTGAGACCATTTTTATCGCTAATTAAACAGCATCCTAAATGTTATCAGCTGAAGTATGCCAAATTAAGTGGCAAACATAATTTGGCCCAATTTATCAAGCTTCTGGAAAGGGATAGGGTCAGAAGGTGTGATGTAGCTCATTCAAACAAGACTTTAATTTCACTTTACAATCATATCACATTCCCTTATCACCAGTGGTAGCGAATGTTTTCATGGAGAAATTTGAAACAGATGCCATCCTGACATCCACCCTACGTCCTTCCCTGTGGAAGAAATACGTAGATGACACTTTCGTCATCTGGCCACATGGCCAGCCAGCATTGAACCATTTTTTTCCAACCACATCAATTACACACACCCATCCATAAAATTCACCATGGAATTGGAAAATGATGGCAAGCTACCATTCCTGGATGTTTTGATCAAGAAGAGGCCTGATGGCTCGTTGGGACATTCCGCCTACAGGAAAACCACCCATACGGATTCCTATCTAAAGCCTGACTCCCACCACCATCCGGCCCAGAAGAACTCTCTCATCAAAACACTACACCATAGGGCCCGCTGCATATCCGACCAGCGCCACCGAGCCAGTAAACTGTAGCACGTACACCAAGCCTTCAAGATGAATGGATACTCAGACCGTACAATCCGCAAAGCAAAGCTGTAGCCCCAACCATGGGGAAACAACCATCTGAGGACCCAATCAAAACCATCACCTTGCCATACATAGCAGGTGTTACCAAAAATATTTCCAAAATCTTAAACAAACACAAGATCCAGGTCCGAGTCAATACAGTACACAAAATCTGTGATTTGATCCCAATTGTGAAGAATGTCATTCCGGACATGCAATACCCTGGTGTCTACAAACTAAGTTGTGTCTGTGGCAGCAGTTACATTGGGGAAACGAAACGACATGTCTCGGACCGTGTTCGCGAACACAAGGCAGATTTGAAACACGGCAGAACCAATACCTCTGCAGTGGCTGATCATTGATATAACGCAGTGGGCTCGCACGATATTGTTTTTTTCCGAGACCAAGGTACTCTGCAAACCTTTGGGCTACTATCATAGATTTGTCCATGAAGCCATCCAGATATATAAACACAGAGACAATTTCAACCGAGAAGATGGGTAAAAGCTGAGCAATCATTGGAAGGACATTATTAACAAGGCAAAGTCATAACTTGCTGTGGTGCTTCTATTCTTCCCTGCCGTTTGGCTGTTATCTCCGACTCTCTGAGTTGCATTGCCCTCTTAGGTACCTCTGCGTTAACGAGCTGGGGTCTCACTAACATGGCCACCTCTGTTCCCTTAGCCTGGATGTACCGATGGTTCTGGCTGTGTGATGGGCTTTGTGTCTCACTGGCGTGACCACCGTTGCGGTGGTTCCCTTGCGTGGATGCGCTTGCCTCACAGCGCAGTTGGCAGCGCCGCAGCTTGTGTTACACATAGACATGACATTAACTTACTAATCCCCCTAATCTCCCTGCGTAATCTCTCCCATCAACATAGTGCTAACCTCCCATTAACACTGCTGTTGTGCGCATATGCGGGGATGATACTCTTATGCAGCGATGGAAGCTCATTTCATCCTAATCTATCTTCCTAATCTCTCTTTCCCTAATTTCCCCAATTAACACAACTGACGTGCTTGCGTCCGGGGATGGAATTCCTTTCCAGCTCAGACCCCGCTTGCTTGTCCATCGCCACATAAATAACATCTTGTTGTAACAGCTCTCTCGCTGGTTCAGCAGTTCCACTGCTGGATTATTTTTTCCGCCTGAGGACGACCGCTTGTGTTGCGATCGAAACGTCGTGATATATTATTTTTCGTTTTATTTTTCTACCTACGTGACTTTACCGAAAGAACCAAAGAGTAATCATATCGCAGGCGTATTTTTGGAATCGTGAGAATCCTCTCGGTTCACTCAACATCACATCATATCATGGAAGCGCTCCAGAAAACAACAGCGCTACTTCTGAAAGTTACTTTAATAGGCCTCTCTCCCAATGCTAATTGATCCCTTCAAGAATTGTAACGATTAGTTCACGAAACATTCACCTCATCTATATATAAATCTAGCTAAGATCTATAAACCTATATATTTTAGTCTTCATGGATAATATACCAATTCGTTGCATGCAGGTAAGCTCAATTTATTTAGTTTAACACGTAATTTATGTATTTGCCAATGTTCCCTCTTTCTTCTTATCCCCTTGTCTCATCCCTTTCTATTAATATTACTGTTTTTTAAAGTTTGTTTAGTGTATTGGTTGTTAATTGTTGATCCAGGTCACACTCGCAAAATAAACTTTGAGTTTAATTTGGTTCTCACCTGGTAAAATAAAGAATTCACCTGTTAAAATGCTGAGAACCACAAACTTGGCACAAGCAATAAGGATTCGTTTTAATTATGAGTTATGGTTGTCCAGTTTTAAATCTGGGATACAGTTGTGCCAGTTCAGTGCTCTGACATGAATATCACCTCCATTAGACATTTTTTGGGCTTTTGCAAGGTTGGTCCTGCAGTCGACCTTTCATCACGGATTTTATGCTGTGTGTCTGTGGATCTTCACCACCCCTCTCGTCCCACAGCTCAAGAAAGTAAGGTTGCAGATGGAAGTGAAAAAGTCTCCGATTTATGAGAACATCAAGGGCAAGACGCTACCCAAGTAATGGAGCTTTCAACAACAAAAAAACAAGATTTTTTTTTTGGCTTTCCAATTAAGGTTGTAAGTTTTAATGCATTATTTCTGTCTGTCCATGGGGGGGGGGGGAGGGGGGGGGGTAGCTCGCTCGTGTAAAGATATTCCAATATGAACAAAACGTTAGCATAAAATTGTGTTGCTGTTGGGGACCCTGCATCAAATTGGCCACGTTGATCCAAGAGTTGTCCAAAACCTGGCAATTATCAGAATAATATTTATTTAGACTAGAGGAATCCAGTCTAAAATTAAAAATAAGCACCAAAGGAATGATTTTTGGTGGCCAAGGCATCTTAGATATTGAGCACCATGTAATGCTATCTTCTTGTGAGGCTTAGAATACAATGTCATTATTGCCGAATGAAATACTTCGAAGGACAAAGCCATGTTGTAAAGTATTACATAATTAATAGGTATGCATCATTGTTCTTCCTTGTTAAAAATGTAAAATTAAATACCGCATATAACTAAGTTTCATACTTTGAGTTTTATCAACATTTTCATTAAAATATGTCAAAGCCAAAGCATAAGGTAAATAAATGTTGTCTTGAATTTCATATGACCGGTAAAGTATGAATCTATATTAAGGATGACCCCACAACAAAGCTGTTTCAATGTGTCTTTTTATTAAACCTCTCTCAAGCTGTCATGTAATCTCGAGTTTAAGTTTGGGAGGTGAAGTCGAGATTTACTAAATCAGATTTCAACTGTAATCCCAAACGAGTAACTTGCACATCATATTTCAGCATTGGGGTGCTTGGCGAATACTGTTGACATTGCTTTTTTGTCTATGGAAGTAAATTGGAGAACCCGAGGGAAACCCATGCAGAAAGGTGGAGAACATACAAATTCCACACAGAAAGGTAGCCAAGTCAGAAATAGAACCCAGGCCCTTCTTGTTGTGAGGCACAAGTGTTACCGATGTGCCATCTTGCGGCCAACACGTTGGTACGTTTATTTTTATTATCAAACCTCAGGACCGCCACAGCATGATCGAGGTGAACTCCTTTGTCAGGGAGGTGTGTTCACAAACCTGAATGGTCAATCAAGCAAAATGTGAGATTACTATCTCGTGTTGTATGCAATAGAAATTTGGACTGAAACAGGAAGACATAAGTAAACGAGAACGTTTTGAGATGTGTGTATGGCATTGGATTTAGAAAGTCAGTGGGATGGAAAGAATGAGTAATGAGGAAGTTCTGTAGTAGGTTTTGGGAGAGTTTTAATTATAAACATCTAAAAATGGTGAAAGATGTGGACTGGACACAATCTCAGATGTGAAAACAGAATGAATGAGGTTTGCTGGGAAAGAGATCAAGGGGAATAAAGAAGGAATACAAGAGACATGTTATCCAATGTTGCAACTGAGACAATAAAGGACTCCACTCACCGCGCTCTACATAGGGCCTGTAGGGCAGCACGACGGCCAACAGAAGGCGCCCTGAGCCGGGCCGCAGCACCTGTCGCACCTCACGCAGCAGTGTCAGCGGCTGCTCGCAGCGATCCAGCAGGTTCAGGCAGCTCACCAAGTCGTAGGGCCGATCATACACAGTGTTCCACTCTGTCACGCCTAGCACGCTGCGTGCACACAGCAAACAAACCACAGAGACAAAAAAATCCCTCTATATCCATACATTGCAGCAGGTTATCATATTATCAATTAAAGCCAATGGGTTGTGGGTAATCACGAGAGTGACAAAACACGATGGTGGAATGTGATACCACAAAGCTGCAAATACACACGAATAATAGTACAGTAGAACCTCTGGTCACGAACGCTTCTGACCATGACCAAATCGGGTTACGACCAAAAAAATTCACAAAATTTTTAAATCTGGTCACGAACACAAACTCGGGTGACGATCAAACACGGCCGCGGCCGATTTCCCCTTCCGCGCCATTTTTTTTTGTAAGCGCCAAATTTCCTGTTGTTTGCTTACAACAAACAACACAAAGCGTAACAGTTATATATAACTTTTGTTATATAAAATTCCTAGTAAGATATTAATTTTGTGAGTGTAGTCATACCCCTCCCCCCTCATTCAAGCCGTAATTTAGAGAGCGAAAGCGCTGAGTACGTAAATCGCTAACATAAGAACCCGTTAATCTCTTCTCGCATCATTCATACGATGATGATGCGGTGAAGTAAACGTTCATCCGATATTACGGTGAATGCTTCCAAAAACAATACTGTACCCAAATATTACTGTTAACTTACTTTCAATAGAAACATGAATTGCTCATACGAATATTCTCTCTCTATCTCTCAGAATCGACCGACTGATGTAGCAGACGAAACAATCATCTTGTTGAACGATTCTAAACCTTGACGCGGCAATGTTAGTTTTCTCTGTTGTTCAAGGTTTTCTCAGTGTTATTCAATGTTTTTACATTTAGTTTACTATTACACTGTGAATTCTATGGCATAATGAACTATTTTTGTGCTTAAAAATCTTTAAAAAACAATATTTATATACAGTTCGTAGGAGTCTGGAACAGATTAATCGTATTTACATACAATCCAATGGGGAAATTAGGTTTGAGTCACGACCAAATCGGGTTGCGACCAAAGTTATGGAACGAATTATGGTCGTGACCAGAGGTTCTACTGTATGAAACTGTCACTCCACTTATCTGCAAATACCTGGAAAAACAGTGCACCACTTTTCGTAGCTGTGGACTATCGGGGGAAATTGCCGCTCAATTCCTCTTTTGCTCATGAAAAATAGGAGGATTAGTGGAGTCACGAAAAAGACTTTATGACGTGATGCCAACCAGCTTAGACCTGGATACCTGCGTTCTTCCAGCATAAATAAAATGTTTATGTCTATACTGCACTATACTTGAGGATGCAGTTTAATCACAAGCAGCTGCCTGGATTCGAACTGAGGACCTCATAAGTGCCACCTCAGGGATCTAACCTCTCAGCCACCCGGCCATCTTACTTATCCTGACTCTAACCCACTCCTCCGTAACAGGACTCACGTAAAGTTGCGCTTGCGCAGTCGCCACTGCATGGTGGGCGACACTTCAGTAACGAACACCTGGTTGAAGTGCGCTCCCATTATGGCAGTCACCTCCCCATCACCAGCACCCAAGTCCAGCAGGGAGTCGGCACGCCAGCTCTCTGGAATGCCCAGCAAACGCCGGAACTGCTCTGCCGACAGCACGAACATGGAACCGCGGCCCAGGACCCTGCAGACATCCCCACACATCCATGGGCATCCAATAATGGCCCATTATCATCAACATCATCTTCCTCATCACAATCATCTTCATCAACATCATGATCACTGGCGAAGCCAGTGGAGGGGGTGGGGTGGAACGTGCCTCCCCCCCCCCCAATGATCTGATCGAAATCCCTAATTTCTTGGGGTTTATTAGTAATAAATCGGCATTTTGCGACCCCCACTGCTACTGTGTAGCATATTATTACGTGCCAGTGCTCTATGAGATGATAGGACAATAGTCCGAGTCCATAATTGGCAATAAGTAACGGCAAAGCAGTTATAAGTGACTTACAGAATTTTGCGCAGTTGCGTATACAGTACACGACTTCCCTGAAGGCATATTTTCAGCGAACGTGATGCCGATCACACACAGTTCGAATTCGACTCTGGATCGATGGCTGTGCCATCGCCGCACACGCGTCGAATAAAAAGCAAGGGACAAGTCCTTACTTACTAACAACTCCTATAATTTTTAATTGATGGAGGGGTTGCCCCTCTACCTGAAATCCTGGCTCCGTCATTGATCATGATCACAGTCATGAGGCAGCAGGAATTAAGAAACTTAATTTTCTTACATTTAAGCTCTGGGAATTAAAATATTAAATTAATTATCATGGAACATCACTCTCATAACATTGTGGGAAAGCGTGTCCTCCATTGAATAAAGATGAAAAGGCCACTCATTGCAATTTTCAGAAGTTGTCCAAATAATTTTAGCACAGCCATTCCTGGGTACACGGGGTCACAATGCTCTGCGAAAGTTCTCCAGGATTATTTTATGTATCGGGAACAAATTTTGAGTAAAAAAACCCAAAATAAAACAGATTTTTATTTGTAACTATTTTATATACAAATATTTCACTGTTTACATGTCCAGACTGTCCATTTAAGGACATAAAAGCATGCTGTTTTGCATGACATTTAGAAAAAATGTGAGAGGTTTTTCTCTTGAAAAACTGCATCACATGGAGTGTGGTCACTTGATGAGGCAAATGGTTTCGTTTGGTGAACAGAGCTCAACAGCTGCTGAATTGTTTTCTTTCACATTTCCCATAAGGGCACACTCCACATTTTTGCTCCACGGATATGTATATTGTTCTATATTCCTATATCTTCTCCAAGTACAAGCTCTGCCACAATGATGTGGTATCAAATTAAAACTAAGACTGTTATAAAAGCACAGAATTTATTTTTGCTTTCAATATTCGTGTATGTATGCACATGTGCATTCATGCATGTAAACATTTCTGTATATATGTGTGCATGTGCTACTTTATTTTCCTATCCGTGGTCCCTTGATCATAACATTTATGGTGGAGAGGTTCGAGCCTTTTCCATCAGACCAGGGGCACCTTTGTTGTGGTGGATGTAAGTGTGCCATGATGGTGATGAACCATCTGTCACCCTTTCTCTCAATGGCAATGCTGATAACACACAGTTGAAAAAGTTCACAGATTACTTGAAACATCTGGAAAATTCGAATAGTGACCTCCTCTGGCAGGCTGGGTCATGTAGGCCCAGTCACCGTATGCCCAAACAGCTTCCATTTGGCTTGATCGAGAGATCTAAATGGACGTGGCAGAGGCTACAAAAGAGATGGACTGACGTGGAACAGGAAGACTTAGAGCCGAGTAGACTAACTACTGGTATAAGCAATATAAAAATTGGCTTCTGTGAAGGAGGCTTTGTGAAACACAAAACCAGACAGTTGGGAGGCAGCTGCCCTCCAGCAACAAAGGATGGTGGAGAATTGATGCTCACAATAATGAAGAGAGTGCCAAATCTGATTCGATTGCCATGTAATGAATACTCTTTGCAGGGCATATTAAAGGTGTGCCCTTATTGTAGCTAAAAAGGCAGACTGAAGGGACCTTCAGAAGTGCTGTAGTTCCGTGAAGTCATCGTCTGGGCCCATTTTTTTGTTAAACAAAGTGAACTACTCGCAGTGTTTATGGTGAAAAGAAATGTCCTTATCTCATAACATGATGCCGATAATGCAAGTGTAATAGAATTTTGTAGCAAAGGTAACGAAAAAGGATTGAAGTTGACAATAATTAGTGACTTCAGTGCTATTGAGGTTGGAGCGTCTTTGAGAGAGAAGGGGAGTTAATGTTCTGAGACATGGCGCACCCGTTGACAGACGTGCGCGACACAAAGAAACCCAGCAGCGAAGAGACCATGGAGTAGTACAGTTGCGTGAAGAGCCACCCTGACTTGGTGGTACTGTTGGCTAGGAAAGCACGTGTGCTTTCGTCCAGCTCATTTTCCTGCAGCAGTGCACGCAGGTCCTCTCGAAGCCGCGACTGGTTCACTGTGTACCACTATTTACACACACGCACACACAAAGAAAACTAACGAATGGAATTTTCTATTTTAAAGCACCATCAAAGAACGTCATCTTTAATTCAAATCCAGACATGATCAGTCGAGCAGAAAAGTCAATAGAAAAAAATGAAAATTAAGGACATCGATTGACTTACAAGTGGGTTTATACAGGGCACATTGCTAGGAGTGATGGCTGATGGGTAATACGAGTAACAGAATGGCAGCCAAAGGAGGGAGATGGAATAATGAGATTAACTAATTTGCAGAGCGAGATGGATGACATCCCAAAACTGTGAGATTCAGCAGTGGAGAGATTATTGCTTGGAAAAAAGATTGCATTTTATCGTTTTGGATAAGATGAAAAGTAAGAAGCTACGGTGAAGAAATGGAAAAGGAGGTGTAAAGAATGTTGAAGATGAGCATAAAGTAAATTAATAGTGAAAACACTGTCCAAGGCATAGTCAGAGACAGCTGAAGCAGGGTCCAAAAAGGTGATGCAAAATTGAAAATTAAAAAGCTCTTTCAAAAACTTCATAAAAAACACTTTACTTGATCAGTTACGTCAGACCACACGTGACCCAGGATTTTTACATTATTAACTTTTTAAGCTTTACATATATTGATTTAAAAAAATGCATCTCAAAAGCAGCAGTAGAAAAACCAACTGTGTTTGATGTGTTCCTATGTCAGCTCTTCTGGAAGATAAGTCCTGCAAATAGTGATTAAGAATTCAAAGAAAGTTTACTATAAATATGCAAATTCTAATTATCAAATGAAACTTAGTCACAAAGTGTTCCTGTGCGCGAGTGTGGTACAGGCAAAACAATCGTGCTGGAGCAATCGGCTTGCACTATAATGCAGTCGGTTAAATTCCTGGAAATTAAGAGTAACTGAAGCAACTGATAGTTGTGTCTGTACTGTCTGTATTAATGGCATATACTACTGGTGGTGTAAGTCCTTAACATGGGACCATTCTGTAACTGAACCAAATGTTTCACGTGATGTGGGGTTTTCTTGAAAAGGGAGAGCTGATACACCGGGGTTGGGAGGCTGGGATTAATAAAGCTGTGTGGATAAATAACGCTTTGACTGAGTATTTTACATATACATTTCTGAAACGATCACGTTGAAATTAGAGTGCACACCCTGAAGGGTCTAGGCTGATTATGAAAAACCTAACGATTTTCGTGGCCCCAAATTTTGAAGGCTCATTCATACATCAGTCAGAGACCGTATTTTGGCAGGGCGCCGTAATTTTGGCTGTTTATATAACTCTTTCATTCTGGTTGTTGTTTGAAGATCACATTTGATAGCCAGCTTGAACCTCTGATATGTAATAACCCACCGACGGTGGCCTGTGAGCAAATCACACGGAATACGTCTGATCTCGTAAGATCTCTGCAGTTGCATACGTGGTGGATAGCAAAGGCAAACTCGACTCATGCACACGCATCTTTTTCTCCCCACCGTCACCAATTCGCACTGACCATCGTGAAGTATAATCACATAATCCTCCCTACCAGCACGGAATGAGAAGGCCCTCATCCAACAGTGAATTGACAAATGGCCTTCACACATGCAATATTGATGTGAGCTCATTACCGACCACCTGTATTACTGCCACGAACTTACCAATGTTGGCTCTGTGACTGGGTGCCCTGGTCCTTCTAGACCAGGGGTCGGGAACCTTTTTGACTGGGAGAGCCATAAAAGCCAAATATTTCTAAATATATTTCATTGAGAGCCATATAGTATTTTTAACGTATAATAAATTAAATATGTCTTGCTTTTAATTCGACTTCTGGTGCTACATGGTTTTGCTGATGGCCTTGTAGTCTGGTTGAGCTTCATGCAGAGCGTGACCCGTGCAATTTATCTTCAAAACTAATTTCTGTTTACTTTAAAATGACACGGTATTATTAAGCAAATATCACAAGTATTTTAAAATCAGTTCCAAACCGATTTTTTTTTTCAACTCAAAAATTGTCTGGGAGCCATATGCCGTCACTGGAAGAGCCATATATATATGGCTCGCGAGCCATAGGTTCCCGACCGCTGTTCTAGACTCTCACCTCGCCGTACTTGGACCTCGTCCCCGCCATCTCCTCGTCTTCGTCGCCGTGGTTTGCCGTCAATGCCACTCGCCCCATGGCGCTCATGTAGAGCGAGCGGGTGAGCGGCTTGCGGAGGTAGCGTCCCGTCCACATGATGCGTAGCCACAGCAGTGCGAAGAAACAGATGGACAGCAGAGGCGCGAGTACTCTCATCGCATCGGCACAGACGTCTTCACCATCATACTCACCGCCGTCTGCTCAGACTTCACCAGACACCGGTCTTGACGAGAGCCGGCCACGAAGTATGAAGTTGGAGGACGTACACGATTCCTGGATTGGTGGGGGGGGGTTTCTCCGTCTATTTTATGTATTTTCAAGGACTCAATCGGTCTCTCTGAGTGCGTCTTTCTGCCAATGTGTATCTCAATATTGCCTATATGCTCCTGTGTGTGTCTCTCTTTGGTTCATCCCCTGCCTGTCATTACCTATGCGTCCGTTTCTTCTCTCCGTATCTATACGGCTGTGATTTAGAAGCCTCTGTCGGTATTGCCGTCTCCGTACGTGTCTCCTCTATACTCCGTCTCTGATGCTGTCAACCAGAGTTGTATATGTCCGTCTGAACCTTGTGTTTCCGTGTCTCTATCCCCGTCTCCTTACTGCCTGTCGCTCTCAGCCAGCGGTGTGTGTATCTCCGTGTGTCCCTCTCGTCTATCCAAGGCCCCCCGTATCTGTGCCGAGGGGCCGCACGAACCATTAAGTTCGCGCGGCCTACTCAAGCCTCGCCGGACGCCGTCCTCGCCTAGAATTCTCGCCGGCGAGACGACCCCACGGCGGCAGAGGCGACGCAGGGCCGATCGAAAACAAATGTTTTTTTTTCTCCCGGAAAACGGTACACTATCACAGTTTGTGTAAATGTACACGACACGGACGTGGACTGCTAAGCCGTCTCGGTGACGCGATCGTAAATGAAGGCACGCTTACAACACGCGAGCACCAAAGCAGAGTTTTAATGCGTTAATGTGGACACTTATCGTGATGTCCACGAGTTTAAATGCTTTGACCTGCGGCGATTCCTATTGGTCAACTGCTCCACCAATCGGAGCGCGCGGTTTCTTAAAGGCTACCCGCTCGCTCTCACAGAGTGTTAAAGGCTTACCCCTAACGAAGCCGAGTTAGAGCGGGTCACCTTGGAAGCGTGCTGCTTAGGCGACACTTTTTCTTTTTATTGGATTACGTGGCCCACGCTCCTTCGAATACCGTACAAGATGTTTGTAAAATAGATGGGGACGAATGCAATGGCGAGGTGTTAACTACCTCGCCTGGTATACAGGAGGTCGTGGGTTCGATCCAAACCCTGACGCCTGCTGCTGTATATTTGGAGTTTGTGTGTCTCTCTTTCCCCGTGGTCCTGTGGACTTTTCTCCGGGTCCTCCGGTTTTCCCCTCCACATTTAGACTCAACATCAGGCGTGTGGAGTATTTGGCTGCTATACATTTCAACATGATAAGCCACTTTGTTGAGCTATCATTTGCGGCCAGGTCGCTTCTGAAAACACATTCCTGCGGAGGGAGCTGGTAGGAACGTTGGGTTGCTCAGTCAATGGCCAGGGTCAACGGCGGCGTGGTGTATTCCGCAAATATGCCCGACTGTGAGGGCGGGCACAAGCCGGCGTGAGTAGGTTAAACGTTGAGTTTTATAAGGGCACCACGGGGTGACCAGCCCCTCCCCACCCAGCCCCACCCCTCCCACCCCCGACCAAGCCCCACCCTCCAGACCCAGCCCCTCCCCACCCAGCCCCTCCTCACCCAGCCCCTCCTCACCCAGCCCCTCCCCACCCTCCCCTCCCCACCCAGCCCCTCCTCACCCAGCCCCTCCTCACCCTCCCCACCCAGCCCCTCCTCACCCAGCCCCTCCCCCCTCTCCCCACCCAGCCCCTCCCCACCCTCCCCTCTCCACCCAGCCCCACCCCTCCCATTTTTGGATGCACGACGGACGGACACAATAATCCCCTGTGGGCTGGTGTAACCAGGAGGTTCTTACCAGTAAAAGAGCTATATAGCTTAGTGGGCCTTACCTGGTAAAATTAAGTTACATAACATTCAGAACCATTTGTCAATCCACTTATATGCTATTCTTTTTATGGTCCTAAAGAGCAACTATTCCACTTCTTTGTATGAGAGTTTGTAAATTGAAGATATAGCTCTTCACATTCACATTTTGGACTATGGGTTAGAGTTCAGAGCCGTGTCAATTCAGCGAGGACCTACCCTGGCCACAGTTGACTAAACACGCCCGCCAGTGCGGATTGGTGACAAGATCCGGCACATTCCAGGACCTTCGCAGAACTCGCGAACAAGACAAACAATATATTACATCGTTTACATTCAGTGAGGACCTACCCTGGCCATAGTTGACTGAACACGCTCGCCAGTGCGTATTGGTGACAAGATCCGGCACATTTCAGGACCTATTTATGATGTATCCAACTGGGACGCCGTGAATGCATTTAGTTAGAAATAAGCTGCACGTGCCATTATATATCCACTTAACGGCAGTGATTAACTGTAACAGCAACGGTTGTTTAATGTTCACATGGTGCTTAGTGGTAGCCGTTAGAGAAAACATAAAAAATATAAATGTTTTTGAAAACGACACATTACTCAACCTAAATTGATGTTGAAAATAAGACGCACCTCAAACAATTTTGTCGGGTGTGATACAAAATAAAGTTATAGAAATCTAATCACTCACCTGCCCGATTATAAGACGCAGCCCCAACGCTTGCTTTAGTATAATGTACAACGCTTCTCAAAATCATGAGAACATGGTACTGTGGATACGTTTTGATTAGCTTAAGCAAAGTTATGTTTCCTACTTATTGGACATCCTGTGAGTGAATAGAATCGTTAAGCCCGAAGTGTCTCTGCTCAAACGCCACCCAGGGCCAAGTCAGCCTCATTATCATCTGTCTGAAATCACTCGGAATGCGCACGATCTCGTAAGATCTCGGAAGCTAAGCAGGTCTGAGCCTGAATAGTGCTTTGATGGGCGACAACCACACATAACACCGGTTGTTATAGGCCGTTTCTAGTGTGCTAAGGTTGTGGATAAATAGCAATTGCTGTCCTACACTTCTATTGCTTCACGTCTATCGCCCCTCACCTTCACCAACCCACAGACCAGGGTGGTGAAGTATGGCCAAGATTCTCCTCTTCCAACGTTGATTTGATGAAGTTCTTTACAGTGGCATGAATCTGGGTACAGTATTTCCTACGGATCTTGTATCCGCGTACGATGTGTACCGTAATAATAGTTCGTAATTTGTCTAGTGACATTTTCACGACGAGATGTCAAAGGTTCAAGGTGCAGGACTGAATTTGCTTTGCCCATACGTCTTGGCAGAAGGGACTCCACTAGAGGGAGCTCTAGAGGCAACTTACCTACTTCTTGTTGGCCAGACGTCTTGAACGTGGTGGAATACTTTAGATTTAGCCCAACTCATGCAAATCTGGCCATCGGCTAACTCTGGCTGCGCCTGTTTGTACCGATCGGTTGACAAGAGGCAGGGAGATCTAAGAAACGCGTCAATATGTTACACTGTCGTGCCCGGAAATCGAACCGGTGAACCTCTGGATTGCAGGTTCAGTGTGATATGGGGCTAAAATCCCAATCAGAAGGTCCATCTAGCAACGTCTGTCGATACTTTATTACACGATTTTTTAAAATTAAATTTCGATTTAAAGCTTTCGTGACTGCAGGGATTCATCTTCTTGGTTCTTTCGGTAAATAATAAAAATAAAACATAACATAATTACTTTATTATGTTTTATTTTTATTATTTTATTTTTTATTATTTCCATTCTACGTGACTTTACCGAAAGAACCAAGAAGATTTTTATTAACTCACTCTGTTGTATCCTCAAATCTTGTAACTCAATTTTTACCCACTTCCCAATGTGGTATCGACTGCAATCTTGGTATACTTATGTCATACTGATGACAATACTATATTCTATCATTAAACATTTAAAATATATTTTTAAACATTCTTTTTTATATGTTATCTTTCGCCTTGGGTCTAATTATCCACGCTCAATTGACCACGGCCACTTACATTATTGCAAGCTTCGGGGCAACTTCCTGAAGTGGTGGAGTTCTTCCATTACTAGTACGGTACATTTCATTAAAGCGTGTATAAAAAAAAAGTATATTTTAATATTACTTATTTTGAGGTAATTTAAACAACGACTTATTTGAGCTTCGTTTGGAGACTATCCACTTGGAGGAGTTAGCAGCTGACGTATTCACACCAATGCATTATATATTAGCCTCTTATTAGTTCTCACAGCCCAACTCTATTCACAGCTACATACAATCTCCAGCAATGACGAAATAATTAATCAACGCATTTTCACATGAATTATTAATGTTGAATGGATAATGTAGATGCGTTTAGGCTAAGTATAGCATGTTTATGTTAAATAAAAGCGGTTCGTATTACAACTAAAGTTATGCACGGTACATTATTGTTAAGTACTGTACTAAAGTGATTGCATGTGTTGTATTATTTAAAATTGCCACGATATGACGATACTACGATAATTGGGTCGTCCGTTTAAAAAAAATAGCGCCATATCGTGATTATATTTGCTGGTTTTTTTGGGGGACATATTATGAAGTAAATAAAAAAACTACTGTGCAGTAGTCAATAGTATTTAAGTTTCTTGAAAAATTGCTATCACCCATTAAATTTGGGATTTGCTTAACTTCTTTTTTTAAGTATTTGACGTTATATTAAGTAATTATTTCCACTGTTCATTTGATAATACAATTGGTTTAGTGTAACTCAGTGTATGCATTTCAAAGCCTTATAGGTTACAGAGATGCAATTATTCGAAGTCCTATGGCAGGCTTATGTTGAGTGAACTGCAGATTAAAAACTATTTATAAATCTATTTGCACTTGAAGTACAGCAAAACACGACATCAATACAGTTCAATATTTAATTAAAACTGACAACATGACAATCATCAGCTCTTGGTATTTAATATCGTCTCCTGACATCGCAGCAACCCTAAAACGAATAAGTTAATCTTAATATTACGCTATGCTACTAGCTTAATTCAACTCTAACACAGCATGCATTAGCAATGCATACCATAGTTGATAATGGCAGTCCCAGTTAGCTCAGAGTTGTAAAGTGTCCTTTCCATCAGCCCATTCCATCCTCTCTCCCTCTCGACTGGTCTCGCGTTGCTACTCGTCAATCTGATGTCACCCACTGGCTATTCTCGTGCATTGTCCGCCAGCCAACTTCTGAGGGTCATAGGTCAGGCTTTGCAAGAATGCGAGCCATGCGGTGTAGAACATAATTGTAACACTATAACACAAAGTCAAAGTGTCCCTCTGTTCAAATAAGCAAAGGGTAAGCGCTCATCTTGGACCTCGGCGAGCAAGTGAAAACAAAACAGACATTAAATGTCAGCGAGAGGAATGGTGGTGACTTTTCGATCAACAGATCTCCAGGAAGATACAGAACTCATCTTCTCCGTGCTGGTGTGGTGGACCAATATTGCAGAACCTATTATCCGCGGGGCTATCCAAGATTAAACACAATTTCGGATTATTGGAAGAACGGCAGATTATATAAGTCGTGAATAATAGGGAAACAGATAATAGTAGATATCCTGTATCACAACAAATACAACTTTAATGCGTGTAATGGTTCACATACAGTGGCGGACTTCGACACGCATACGCAGGGTGTATGTGTTTTACATACAAGTACATACGCATCCTTGAAACTGCTGGTGCATTAGTGGCCATGCACTCGCACCGGTGTTGGTGTTTCTCTCATGCGGATCAAAATATTTACTTGCACACACAGCAGTGTTTATTTAAAGGGTCACACATAGCCCAGTCATCACACGCGACTGGACCCCAGGCCCACCATCCCTTTGTAGGAATTCCCAAAGTGGCTGCCCATCCCCCTGCTCCAAAAACCCATCCCAGCAGCATTGTTACTCCCAACAAAAAAAACCCGACGAACTTTAAACTCTGACAAAAAAAAACAAGGCTCCGTGGATATCCGCGGAAGTTTGGGCTATATCCAGTAGTATCTGCCATGTCTGTATGTATGCTGAACTTCTTTCGCAACGTACGGGGGAAGAACAACAAACTAAAACAGGAAAAGTATTTCTAAAGAAATGAGTTTCTAACCTAGATTTTAAAGTGCATAGCGTTCCAGATGCAGTGGCCGTCTTTGTTCGATGATTATCCATGTGATGGTTGGGCATGTGTGTACGTGTTGGTTTTTTTCATGTGGTGTGCGTGTAAACAACGTGTTGTATTTTTGCTAATGTAAGGCAAGCAAGACAAAATGGTCTGTGCACTTGCCTGGTTGGTTGGCCTATACAATGTCTGTGATTAAAGATGTTAAACTGTAGCGTTACAAATGGGTTACATCGCAGTCAATAGGCAATCTCGTGCGAATTTTGGAGTAAAAAGTCAGTAACCGCACTATAGTCGTCCTTGACACTGTGGGAAGTTTCGTGACTGCAGGGATTCATCTTCTTGGTTCTTTCGGTAAAGTCACGTAGAAGGGAAAAAATTAAATAATAATAATAAAACATAATAAAATACAATTCTCACGACGTTTCGGCCACAACGCAAGCAGCCGTCCTCAGGTGAAGAACAGGTCTGTCGGAAAGACAGCGTCCGAATGAGTGTGGGAAGTGTTCGCAAAAACTACCCTACAGCGCTCCCTCGAGAGGAGGAGGCCCTTCCATCAACAGTAGTGTGAGCAAGCGATAGCTGTATCCATGGA
Source organism: Lethenteron reissneri (assembly GCF_015708825.2). NCBI lineage: Eukaryota > Metazoa > Chordata > Hyperoartia > Petromyzontiformes > Petromyzontidae > Lethenteron > Lethenteron reissneri. The sequence goes on from NC_083822.1 coordinate 5,647,007, forward strand.
TGTTATATTACACAATAGACCCTCACCCAAAGCACCGTATTCGCAAAATGTATAATAATTTGTACACGCACGCACGCACATCAATGCTATGAAAAAAAAAATCTATACACAACTGTCATACTTTTTACAAAAAAAGGTAAACACAAGTAGTGTTGCTGTTACAAGGCCGTGATAATGAAAATTTTCTTTTTTTGTAGAGTATATGGTCACAATACATTACTTGTTTGACCATATGTCACCAATCTTGATTTGAAGCTTTCGCAACTGTAGGAATCCATCCATGCTCTTTGGTTCTTTCGGTAAAGTCACGTAGGTAGAAAAATAAATGAAAATGTTGCCAGAAAAAAGGGGGAAACCCTATTATAATAGAAAAATCAAATAAAACAAAAATTATATATAATTTTTTGTTAAATTTTTCTATTATTTTTTGTTGATTTTTATATATTCTTTTATATTTCTACCTACGTGACTTTACCAAAATATATTACATATTTCACCACTTTTATCCGTGAAGGTTGCGGGAAAGGGGGCACTCAGGACCGTTATCATGCATCACAACATCCGTAGTCGGTGTTCAATCAAATGCAGGCCGGGCGGGTTCGCTGGTCCGGTGGCGCAGTGCAGCGCTAACCGGTTTCCCCACCGCTCCTCCCCAGCACGTAGCACGTGTGGGTTTGTTGCAGAGTCAATGTCTCGGTGGGACTTCCGCGGATTTCTACTCGGGACGTAGCCTGCACCGCGTAGTTTTTATCGCACAGTGGAGGGTTGACTTCCGCGGATTTCCACTCGGGACGTATTCTGCACCGCGTGGCTTTTATCGCACAGTGGAGGACGACTTCCGCGGATTTCTACTCGGGACGTATTCTGCACCGCGTGGCTTTTATCGCACAGTGGAGGACGACTTCCGCGGATTTCTACTCGGGACGTATTCTGCACCGCGTGTGTTTTATCGCACAGTGGAGGGTTGACTTCCGCGGATTTCTACGTGGGACGTAGCTTCCACAGCGTGGTTTTTATCGCACAGTGGAGGGTTGACTTCCGCGGATTTCTACTCGGGACGTTGCCTGCGTCGCGTAGTTTTTATCGCACAGTGGAGGGTTGACTTCCGCGGATTTCCACTCGGGACGTATTCTGCACCGCGTGGCTTTTATCGCACAGTGGAGGACGACTTCCGCGGATTTCTACTCGGGACGTATTCTGCACCGCGTGTGTTTTATCGCACAGTGGAGGGTTGACTTCCGCGGATTTCTACGTGGGACGTAGCTTCCACAGCGTGGTTTTTATCGCACAGTGGAGGGTTGACTTCCGCGGATTTCTACTCGGGACGTATTCTGGACCGCGTGGCTTTTATCGCACAGTGGAGGTTCACTTCCGCGGATTTCCACTCGGGACGTATTCTGCACCGCGTGGCTTTTATCGCACAGTGGAGGTCGACTTCCGCGGATGTCTACGTGGGACTTGGGGTCTGCTGGGTAGGGAGGGAGGGAGAGCGGCACGTCCGCGGAGCACACACAGAGTGAGAGGCTCGCACAGGGAGGAGGAGGATCATCGGGGCAGTGAGTCGTCTTCTTCCTTCCGTGCACGCGTCAATTGCGAGATATTTAGAACTTAGTTTTTTTGCACAGGAGGCCACTGGTAGTAACTACGACATCGAGATACACACTGTACACCCACACGTACTCACACACACAGATAGAGGTGAAAACGTTGCACTGGGAGACAGGGAAGGCGTACAAAGGAATCGCCGAGGGAGGTGGTGTGGTGGTTTGCCAACACATGCAAGAGCTACACCGTAGATAGGCAAAGGCAGACACGAGAGAGGCGTATACAGAGGGACACATACAAACACAAACACACACACGGAGAGAGATAATTGTGCAGGGCTTGATACACACGAGTGAGAAGATAGACGTACAAAGAAAGGGAGACGAACATAAACTGAGGTGCAATCGTTTGCGCCAAAATCGCAGGGAAAACGCCCTTCCCCGGAGGGCTTCCCAACTCGAGGTGAGTGAACATCGTCAAGGAGCCAGGGATACAAAGACGGCCGGGTGTGCTAACTGGCCCCAACACTGCCCTGGGTGCTCGCTAAACAGAACTTGCTACCCCTAAACATCATGGGAAGGCTAACTCTTAAGTCGTGGTTAATTGAACACTGGCGTTGTGTTGTGTTGTATCGCGAACCGATGTGGTAACAACGGCATGGCCATCGTCCTCTACACGTGTCGTCTTCGCGTGTAGAAGCACAGCACAGTGGATGGTGTGCATTGTTGTTAAGGCTGAGTTTGTGTAATTGTGTAAATCGACCGTGGCAAACACCGAAGCTTGTTTAAAGTAAGAAATGTCTGGGGTAAGAGAGTCTAAAATCGTGACATTTCACGGGCGAGGGCCACTATTTTAGCACTCGAATTGCACAATGTGTGGCTTGGCCTATTTGATTTACTGTGTTCTAATTTCGTTACCACCTATAATGTATAAATACAGTACTCTGTACACTTAAACACCACATGCGAATGGTTATGTGTTGGTGTATACAGTATTGGGCCTATTGAGGACATTTTGTGGATCAAAGAAACGAGTATTGTTTTAAATGCGTATTGTGCATGCGGATTTGCGTTTTCTATTGTTAGTATAAACTCACCTATGACATCTTCATCACCTGGAAAAGGTCTCGGAAGCTACCAAAGTTATAGTTTCCTGCATGCTGCTTTGATGGGTGCCCGCCATACACAATAACACGTGTAGTAGTTGGTGGGCAATGCAGAAACATTTTATGTATTCCCACATTTACCAGCATGGTGAAGTATGGTCAAATATCCCTCGTCCAGCTTACAGCAGTGGATTTACTAAACGGGGGCAGTTTGTTGTGTTGGTAAACAACTATCTTAAGAATGAATGTAAACCTGGAAGTGCACCTCGACAGATTATATACTGCCATGTGTGTGACTTTGACTCGAAATACATTCACCCGGGTGTGTTTAATAATGCAAATGTATGAACATTACGTTATTGTTTTAAGTGCTTACATTCTTTAACTGCAGCCACGGTTATGGTATCTTTACATCACGCCTGGGTTTGCCTTTGTGAACTATGTTGGTGTTTTTTTCAGCTTTGTACTCGTGTTAATAGGTTTAGTGTGTTCATCAGCCAAACGCATCTGTATGAGAATGTGTGTACACCGTACTACACAAGTATATGGGTGCCCATCATATCCTGGGTCGATTAAAATCGGTACCATTGTGTGGCATGGCAGCAGCAGTGGTTGACTGTGTCGAGGGCTACTGATCCTCTGCCATGGTAATGTGGAATTGCCACTAGCTAACGGAGATGAGTTAGCACCTTGCACTAAAGACACCGACTTTCATAAATACAGTACAGCAAAACATCGAATTGGTTGTCGAATGTGAGAATGGCATGGGCGTGTGGGATCTTGTGTGTGTGTTTTAGTATACTGTAATGACCTTGATCCAGCAGTGTCCATTGTGTGTGTACTCTATGTACCGTTTGATTAGTTGGTATTGGTTTGGGTTTGCAACTTCACGTGTACAACAGAGTTCGTGTGATGGGTGTGTGTGCGCCATGTGTTTGTGTGAAAGTCGTGTGGAGTTTGAGCTCTCACATGTCCGGTTCTTGTTTCCGTTTCCAACTTGTTATTGTGGTAACATTGCACCCACCCACACCACACACCAACAATGTATGTACCGTGTGTTGAACTTATTTCGCGCCGTACGTAGTCAACCGTGATTATTGGGAGGTTCTGGGATTACACAGTCACACAAATGTGCCATCATCAACTTCAACAGCCATGATCCTTTTACTGCTGGATGAAAGCATTCTCTTGATTGCCCACATGAATGCACACTGCCTGATTAACTCAATAGGCTATGGCACATGGCAAAAAGAAAACCCTCGTACAGTCACGGGCTGTGCACGCTGCTACTGAGACATCCATGTACACTTCACCAGAGCTGTTATTTATTGATCGTAGCCATTAGGCAGTGTTGCCATATCAGAGGTTTGACCTATAATCTGTAAAGGTTTTTTGTTCCATGTGTTTCTGGTTGTATCGTGTGGTATTGGGCACAATCTCCACGTATTCACCAGGATCTCACAAATCATGAGCCTGGCGTAAGTCGTTGAATCATTGCACATTTACAAAGTACAATTCCTATTTAACGCACGTGTTGTGAGACGCACAAGGAATACTAATTATTTAAAACGTACGTTTTTAAGGTGAAGAATAGCGTTTAAACCTTGCAGACGATTGGTAGAAGTGTCTTGATGTCAACATGCTGTGATGTGCCCTGGCCTTTTTAGGCCCTGGTTGGCTAGGGCAGGTTTAGATTATCGTTGTTTTTGGCGAAGTACACAGCTACGTTGCCATTCGGAAATTCAGTGCGCTCACAGCGACATATTCCATTGCTCCCCACAGACACATGCAGGCAAAAAGATAAACACACGTGAAAATATTACACCGACGTGCACATGCACACACATGCTAGATACCCAGAGGCCCTATACTTATTTCGAGTACAGACACGGCTTGTTCCAAAGTTTCAGCAGTTATTTGCCACAAGTATCACCGTTCAAACCACGCAACTTGTGTGGTAATTTTAGCGGAACATTGCCAAAGTACACCCAATCTGCTGTACAAGTGAATGCGAGTCTATGTGACACTCTTATTAAAACTAGCAGACTTACGTTAATGTGTCATGGCACAGAGTGCAAAATGAACTGAACTAAAACAAATCAACTGACCGAAATCAACATAACTGCAGGATGGTAATACATACGAATTATTTACAACCCTTTGTCAAACCACTGCTGGATGACAGCCTCGTATCTCATGGATCTTGAGATTCAGCAAACCATCAATTGCCCATTCACTGCCACACCCGAGCGAATTTAATCACTCCATCTCTCCAGTGGACATCCTCTTGGGAATGTCACCTCCTTTGGCTGTCATTTCGTCTTGAAGCTTTCGTGAGTGCAGGGATTCATCTTCTTGGTTCTTTCGGTAAAGTCACGTAGAAGGGAAATAATAAAATAATAAAAATTAAACATATTAAAATTCTCACGACGTTTCGGCCACAACGCAAGCAGCCGTCCTCAGGTGTAGAACAGGTCTGTCAGAAAGACAGACGCTGTCCTGTTCTTCACCTGAGGACGGCTGCTTGCGTTGTGGCCGAAACGTCGTGAGAATTTTAATGTTTAATTTTTATTATTTTATTATTTCCCTTCTACGTGACTTTACCGAAAGAACCAAGAAGATGTCATTTCGTCGTTAATTATGACACGTTTCAACTAATGTTCAATTTACGTTATCACTGTCCGTGTTTATGTACTTCTTAAATACTGTATTATTTAGGCCCATTGGTGTGTTGCTTTTCATTATTCATTTCAGTTTTCCAAAAGCACACTCGCCTGCTCTGCCTTGGTTACGTTAAGGAATTAAGTTAACACGTTGCACAAAACAGACTTGGGTCTCAATATAATTTAAACTTCATAATGTCATTAGATGAAAAAAACAATTTCAATTTACCCTGACCAAGAAAAGACCAGTACTGTACATTATAACTGGGTGTTACAGAATGTCCAGCTCTTTATTGAGACATCGTATGGTCAGTTATGATTTGCTGGTCATCTGTATTGAAATGTGATCTTATCTGGGTAATTTTGTTCCATTTAATTAACATACTGTACTCGTGATAACATAATTTAATAATGAGCCATCTTTTTAAAGGATTAAAGGGGGCGCTATCTGTGCAACTGAGTGTTTTGTGGCAGTCGTCATTGTCTTGAGCAAGTCCACCTTATGACGAAGACCAGACTATCCAAAACACACCAACCATTGTTAGTTTCCCACCACTCTTGTGCTGAACATTGAGTTACCACTCTCCACATGCACTCACAAATACAGAGATCCCCCTTAAAGGCCTTTAAGAGACTTGGGGCAAGTGCTGTTTAGTAACCACTGGCAATGGCACACGAGATGGTGGGTGGCCAGCACTACACCCTGCCGTCTTTGTCTCCCCAGTACTGATGTTTACCCAGTGGACGAGGTACTCGTTAAGGCTGAGTCCACCTTGGGGAGGCCTGGAACCAGTTCAAATATTTGTCTGTTATTTGTTGTTAGCGGGAATCGAACTGGTCGCCGGGTTCGTAGTGTTGTGCACCGACCACTACATGACCACTCCCCACATATACACTCGCACACTGTGTGCTATGTCCAGCGTTTCGAAATCCAATTTGAATTGGGAACACTATACGGTATAAATTCGCTCATATTGTGCAATTCTATGCCTCAAGTGTACATGGCACAGAGCATGGCTCAGTGATTAGTGTTGACTAAAAACACATTTTCTGGGGTGACTGCCATTCCAAACAACATTTTCAAATCCAGTGTTTTTTATATTTTAAAGCTTTCCCTCGGAAAGCTTTGCGGAGTCTCGATAATTTTTTGGGGGTCAGAGTTATTGAACGTTTATGCAGCTCTGTATGGATAAACCCCACAACAATGAAAGTGAGAACACTGAATATAACCTGCAGAAACCTATTTATAATACTGGCCTCTACAGGGACCATTGTGTGTTGCCCTGTTGGTGGATTCACTCATGAAAATAATTGCCCAATTCTAGATTCTCCATCAACGCTACTTCCAAGTCATGGATTACAGGTGTGCATGTCCAGTTTTCTGAGCATGTTTTGAGATTTATTTTCCAAACTAAGTTCATCCAGCTGTATTGTTGGTATTTGTCATTGGAAGGACAATAAAAGTATGTATTACCGATATTCATTCTCTCTCGCCCAACATAATGGGTGTTCATACTTTTTGCATTGAGGACTGCTTTGCCTCACATACTTAGAACTAGAGGCCACAACCATATAATAAATACAGGTCAGCGAGCGAGGTGTTCAGAAAAGAGAGAGATGTATAAACAGGAGACAGATGTCGTCAGAAATGATATGAAATGGAAGAGAAGTGCAAAGAAATAAATATGAAGGGGTACAGCACTTTCATTGAGTTTGAGTAACACCACTGGGCAGGTTAAATGGGTTCACGGGTTAGATTTGGCCCACAGGCTAGAGTTTTAACAGCTCTGCTATATGTTGAACTTTGTTTTTAGTACTACACAATATTCATGACCAGCTTTATGGGATGGTGGAATTGCAAATGTATAGGTAGATTTATCGTAGACATTTAAAACATATATTTCATCAGCCTGTTATAAGAATAAAACAAACAGTCTTCAAGAACTGTAAACCTGTTATGAATGTATTGACCAACCATAGCTTACCTTGGTGGCAAGTGATATATGAAGCAATCTTAGCCACCCTTCCCCGTGTTCACCAACCTGCACTCACCAGCGGTCATGACGTATGGCCAAACAACCTCTCAGACCGAACGGGGCTTGGCAAGGCCCTCATCTACCGTTGGATTGACAAAAGGGTTGTATATTATTTATTTGTATGTATAATATATATTTTTTAAACCTTTCATCCCTGCTTTGTGTGCTTAAACTTAATGTTGGAGGTTGAACCATCATCCCATCGGGGTAAATACAATGCGTAAAGTTTCGTAACCATTCTGTACTGTGAAGATTTGGAATTTCCACCACTGGCTCTGCACCACCTGAAATGTTTGTTTGAACCAGGATACATTTTGAGTTTAACTTGATACAGTTATAGTGTCACTGCTGTAGTTCAACCAATTTTGAGCCCACATTGTAAGTAACTATTCCTGGTGCACGTTGCTGATGATCCTGAGTGGTATTGAAATGAGCGCAAGGTTGTCCTGATTAAATAAACACATGTCATTGGAAAACTTTCGTATGGAATTAGTTTAGGCCAGTGGATTATATATTTGTATTGACAATTTCACTAACTAATTTTAACGTCTAAATTTTTCATAATCATATCCATGTAGCCCTTTTCCCACTGTCAAACCTGAGCTGTGCCAGGGCAGTGCGACGCCAGACCACTACGGGTCTCCAGGCGTTGGGTAATGTAGAGACGCGTATGGATGATGCTGTGTGATCCTGTATTTGAGTTATACCAACTGATGTCACATGCAATTACCGCTTCATGAGACCTGGCCCTTCTTGGCTCCAAATTAGATTAAGATGTTTTGTTCGGTTGGCACAGCATCGCATGGTTATGGCATGGCATGGAAAATATCCGGTCGAAAACCACCCATAACCATTGGGCCCAGCTTTGGCTCTGCTTCGATGTACCAGTGGAAAAGGATGTAACGAGTATGAGGGTGGTGCTGGCAACCTTGAGCTTGCAGTAGAAATGCCAGATTGATGTGGCAGGGACAGTTTATCCTTCTCATCTGTAAAAAATATCTGTGGGGGTTAACATAAAGATTAGAGTGATGAACAAAACTTATAAATAGGTTACCTGTTTGCTAAAGCATGTCACCTATTTCTCATATGATAAACAGTTGACACAGTGAGTCCTGTTTAAAATCGCTGCAGTGTTAGGTCAGATGGTGTATGGGGAATGGAGTGCATTGAAATGGGGTCACGGACATCATGAGTGTGAAGATGATGCGATGGTGCTGAAAACAACAGCACAGTTTAGGCAAAATGGTCACTGTACACTTTTGCTGTGTCATGCCGTTATGCTGTTTCTTGACATGTGTTTCAGTAAAACTTAGGTTTTTTGGTTTTACAAAACTTAACTTGAAATTAACAGTCTTCTTAATTTAAGGGTTTAATGCCTGTTCCTGCTATTATCTGTTCTAGCAATCTGCAGAGAATCATGTTTTCCCAAGGACATGCTCTTTTCATTGAGTGGAGCTGCGATGCAGTGGCTTGTGCACTGCGCTGTATACCCGGTTACGTGAGTTTGACCCGCAGCCATACCTCACATAGCCAAGCTGGTCAGTGCGGGTTGCAGTTTACATTTTTATTCACGTTTTTTTAAAATCTAGGTCCAATACGTTCAGGCATAACTCATCATCATTGCAATACATCCTGGATTCCAGTCAGATTGTGCCCTTGACTTTTTATAAAGAAGTATATTTGTACAACCCTGGGTGTAATCTGCTGTCGGATGAACGCCTCCCCTCGCTGTCATTCATGTGTATTATTTGACCATACTTTGCCACACTGGTTCGTGCGTGTTGGTGAATGGGAATGGGTGCATGGGACTGGTTTAGGTGTCACTCTCCATTGAAGTTAGCTGTGGCCAGGAATCAAACTCAGGTCACTGGTTTCATAACATAGTGCACGAACCACTGCTTCGCCACTCCACTCCATGTATATATATTTGGACAAATTATTTTTCCGTAATTAGTTTTTACATGCATTAGAAATAGTTATGTAACACTTACTTTAACGAATATATAGAGCTCGGACAACAACAAAAAATAAAGTCGTAGAAATTAATGTTTTTGTGCACGAAGCAGCAGTGTGGTGCTCTGTGTGTGTTTGTACAATGTGACTGGCTGTGGGACATGTTTGGCGTTTGTGTGGAGTTTGACCCGCGTGATCCAACCCCAAATGCATTCTCTCCATTGCACTATCGCCCCTGCCACGAAGCAACACTCTCAATGTCTCCTTGGAAAAAGAGCTTTACACTCCGACACACAACAGCTGACATTTACAACCATAGTGCTTGTGTCATGCGAGTACGTGTTGCAAAGGTTCCTCTTGCAGGAAAATCCAAATGTTATTGGTGAACAGACTGGTGTGACTGACACATGCTCTACCTGCCCTCAATATTGTTGTGATTTCTCGCCTGACTTTGCTCATTGTTGTGAGCATTGCTCTTTCACTTTATATTGCTGGACGATGGTTGTCGTCACCTGCACAATCCAAATTGAGTCCAACTGAGTCGCAGACGTTGTCTTGGGAGCAACACTATTTATTTAGCAACTTCAACATAACATTGCACAATCTACACTCGGGTATTGAATGCCCATCTAACCACGCTACGGCAGAACTAGAAACGGTTTGCTATCTCGGCCCGGACCACGAGCTGGGTCCCAGACTGCGTGGCTAGAGGCTTCTTCTTCCCGACGTAGATCTTCTTCACACCAGCACACGAAGAACCCCGAGCTCCTCAAGGGGTCCCGTTACACCCCCCTGGGCTGGGGCTGGCTCCGCCCTTTGCCCCGCCCACCTTCCAGATCTCTCGAGCTCTTTCTCAAAGGCTCCCGAGAGCTCTTTTAGACCACGTGACCGCCCAGCGGCCCCCGTCCACCGGTGGCCCCCCTCCAATATTATCCGGTCACGTGTCAGCAGGTCAACCAGCGTATCATGCCCCAACGTAACCCTGGATGGCAGACGCTCCCTCTCGCTCCATCACCGGGAGCCCGCACCGCACACTGTACGTGATGCCTCCGCACTGAGCAGCGCTCACCTAAGCCCCGCTAGGGCTGGTACTACTCCCAGTAAGCGGGCTACACGTAATGCCAACACATTATCCGCCGTGGCTTCGTAAGCCCGGCACTATACAGTGACAATCACAGTCACTAAAAAATTATTTCACAGTAACCTCCACAAATGCTGATCTTGAGCCCACTGGTATCGGTCATCAGCAAGTATATTCTCTAGTACATGCCACAATGATATCCACCATAAGCAACCTCTTTCCAGCCAAATAGGAGACATTTGCAATTTAACACACAGATGCCTATCTGTGATATTGTTTTTTTATTTTAAAAAAGTAGTACTTAATAGATTTTGCAAAATGCAAGGCCTGTTTGAAAAACCTCGGGCAATACCATAGCATTGCAATTGTTCAATATAAAATTCCATACGGTAATTTGTCATTCGGGTGGTTAAGTCACGTGAAAGACTGGCAACCAATGGACCCAACGCATCCTTGACATCTTTTGCGCAGATGGAGAAATGAAATCGGCTTGTGTGCTGCTGCCACATCGCAGATCCGTGAGAGATGACGACTGCTTTGGGAAGCCTTTATCCAGTAATGGCTTGATTATGGCTGATTAATTTGTAATTCATAGTGTGTGAAAGGACAGTTTGAACATTGATTGGATTTGTATTTTGCGTTAGCTGATGATGTTTACCAATCCCAAGGTCTTCCACTCATAGGATACATTGTAACAAGCTTTATTTATATATTTATTAATATATATATATTTCTTTATATATTAACCAGATACTGACTCTTGTAATAATCTGCACCCATACTCATTGAGCAGGTGGAAAAATAGTTTTGACTTAATACAAATACAGTGGTACCTCGGTATACGTCGTTAATTCGTTCCAGAATGTAGGACTTATACCGAAAATTACGTATACCAAACGCATTTTTCCCATAAGAAATAAAGGGAATGGAAATAATCTGTTCCAGAGTATAAGAAATTATATTTTATATCGCATATTATACATTAATGGGGTTGTATAAAATAATTTTGACACTACTTATTACTTAAATGCTTACATAAATTAAAATAAATGCAGAAATAAATGAAAATAAATTGAAAGTCGTGAACGGGGTCTACGCGGGTACGCGGTGACTCATCCCGACCCATACAAGTTCTAGCAAGCGCGTCATATCCCAAGCAAGACGTCGTATCCCAAGACATTTTCTCTCTCGTCAAAACAGACGTATACCAAATTATACGTATTCCAAAGCGGTCGTATACCGAGGTATGATCAAGTTAAATTGTTTTAAATGAAAATAACTTTATCTTGGGGGGTGGTGTGAGGGGATATTACTGAACTCTTTGTTATAAAGTAAATACAAATTGTAATTGTTTTTGGATTTAAATGTATTTTGAATGCCACAAAAATGTGTGGACTTGACAGAAATTTTCACTTTTTATGAAAATACTTTTGTAAATATGAGTCGGTTAAAAATTGATGGAATTAATGGCAGTACTGCATGCCATTCGGTAATATAGCTGTCTGTCTTTGTATGATTTTGTCGCATTTGATATTATTGTATTCGACATGCTAAAATTGAATCCTAAATGTAATCCCTACTTGAAATACAAATGCCGACTTAGTCGTTAAAGCACGATTAAACCCATTACCCTTGCTCGGACTACCTGCCGCCCAATTAATTCTTGCTTCCATGGGTCAACAAAACCCCACTATTGTTCTGATAGCTCAGTTTATTTCTCAACTTAACCCATGAATGTACACAACCAGGAGACGCACACTCCCCTGCGGTAAGACACACATCCCCTCTGGGATTAAGAGACACTCACCTTTGAGTTCAGTAAGAATGTGAGTGTATATTGTCCTGGTAAACACATGCAGCCGTGTTTCTACTTTGTCAACTCTGCTGCTGGATATAGGCCTCACACCGTATCGGGATTGTTTGACCGATACTTCAACACACTGCTCCTCCCCGGCTGTTTCTTCTGTTGCAGGCTGTGACTTCCCCCCCACCCCCTCGTGGTACCAGACCCAGACCATGTCAGCACCTTCTGCAAGCGAGACGGGCTCGTCGCCCCGCCGTGCCCCGCACAGCCCCACGGGGCCTGGAGACGTCCCCACCTCGCTCTCCTCCATCTCGCCACTCTCCCCGAAGAGAGACTTCCTGCTGCCCAGCCCGCTGCCCACGCGCCGATCTCGCACGTACTCCGCGTGAGTGTGCATACACACACATGGATAGCGAGTGGTGACCGCTGTGACACGGTTGTGTGGTGATGGTTCTAGTGGTGTGTGTAACATGCACAGTGTTAATTTAGTCAGAATTTTGTTTTATTTGAGTCATTGTTTTAACATAGTCGATGACAACCTGTAGACTATTAGTCACATCTTAGTTTGTGGTTCTCATTTAGTAATTATCTTAGTTTTCTAGTTAATGCAAACATGAGGTTATTTCAACCACCTGTAAGAAAATTGACAGTCTCTTGCTCAGAAATTGATATTTCTCTTGACGAAAACATGCCTTTGACCAAAAAGCACCACTCGTTCTTAACTCTCTATACTCTTTGATTCACCACTCATTCTGTGGATGTGCATGTTGTTTGCAGAGCGGCGAGGGCGGCAGCCGGCCCATCGTACCGGGGAGTCTGTAAATTCTTTTGCCGCTCCAAAGGTCACGGCTTCATCACCCCCGAGGGGGGCGGTGCCGACATCTATGTGCACATCTCAGAGTGAGCCACCTGCACGAAACACAACCACCTGAACTCGGCACAACCAACTAACCGAACACAAAGACAAAGATCCCCCTGTGTAGCCTTAACAAACTGTTGGGGCAAGTGCTGTTAGCGAGCACCTATGAAGGCCGACACGGCACACGAAGGGGGTGGGTGGTCAGCACCATGCCCAGCTGCCTTTGTCTTCCTAGTGGCGATGTTTAGGCACCGCACAAGGTGCTCATTTGAGGCTGAGTCGACCTAGGGGAGGCCCAGGACCGGTTCAGATATTTGTCACTGGTTTTGGTCGTAAGCGCGAATCGAACACGGATAGCCATGTTCGTCGCGCAGCGCGATAATCGCGACCTTACCGCTCCCCAAACCTCGTAACCATATGCATCCGCATCATCAAATGAGGTTGCATGCACAAAACCTTACCGGGTGACTTGGCACAACCACGTTATTGAACGTAGTCGCGTGAGCTCAACCATTTGACTGAATGCAACCACCACAACCATGTGACTCTGTGGTAGGTGTTCAGCAGGATTCACAGATTGAAAGAATCTGACCAGGGATCTCATGAATGAATACAACCAACGACGAATCTCATTCACATGAGTGTACCCGACGCGTCACTGGCCTGGGACAGGCTGTGCGGCTCGGTTGCCTGCACAAGCCAGTGCTGTAAATGTTTCTTACAAAACCTCCGTGCTCGTGTCACCGGGTTACAGTGTGAGTCACCTCACTGGGCGCTCTCCATTGTAAGGAAGGGACATTAATTTGATAAAGATTCACATCCTCGGTGTAGGATGCCAAAGACTTCAAATTTGTCCTTGTGCCTATACACGTTTGTGGATTTGTGCGTGGGTGAGTGTGTGTTTGTGGGGACAGTAGTGTACAATAGTGGTTAGCGTACTGCGTTATGAACAATTTCTGGCCATGACAAGCTTCAGTGGTGAGTGATATCCAAATCGTTTCTGGGCCTTTTCTATGTCGACTCAGCCTTAATTTATTACCTGGTGCAGTAATAAATTGCAGTGGGTAAGCATCAGTACCGTCTGTTGGGATAAATGTGGGATATTTGTTTTGTGTGTATGTATGTATGTGTGCATGCATGTGTCTGTGTTGAGTGATAGTGCTATGATCCCCAGTGAGCTAGTTTAAATTCCTGACTGAACAACAAGAACCATTTACAGTAACAATTTGAACCTTCGCTAACACCTCTCAGAATTGAATTCATTACCTGGTGTAATGGTGCACTGAATTCATAAATAGCACCACTGCTGAGTGCAACCTGCGGGCATTTGTAGGTACTCATGAACAGCACTGGCCCCAACATTCTGTGCAGGCTAAATTAGGAATATTTGTCTTTGTGTGGTGCCATCACCATCAGAGGCATTTATTGTAACTATAGAGGATGTATTCTGTCAGCTAGTGTGTGTCAGTGTGTACACGTCTGAGTGTACTTGTGAGCATGTTCAAACACGTTTGCACATGTTTTCATACATGTGTAATGAGCGACTTCCGTGTAGAGGGCTTCGTATTTATTTCTCACACTTGGGCACAAACACTGGGCGATATAAAGAAACATATCTACATAGCTCCGCACAGCCAACCTTTCTACACAGCCCCATCGTCGACATCTAACTACATAGCTTGCTGACTAAAGTAGCGATGACGACGTTGGGAGCCGTGCAGATGATCGGCCATGCGGCCGGACGACGAAGAGAGATGACGGTGAGCAGCGACGCAGCCAGGACCCAGGACCCCACGACAGCCCCGAACCTTCGGTTACGTCCCCCCTCTATACTTCCCGGCGTGGCCAGGCCCCGCCTCCGGCCACGCCTCCTTCTAGAACCTTTGAGCAGGTTCCTGGAGCTTCCCGATTGTCCCCGCCTTTTACCTTGAACCCAGATACGCCCCCCTTCTAGTTGGTTATTATATAACGCGCCCATACCTGTGATTACCCCTCCTGATCGACAGGTGGCACCCTGTCATTACAATGCATGTACGTGTTTGCCTGTGTGTGTACGTGTGGGGGGAGCGGTAGTGTAGCGTGTAGCAGCGCTACAAACTCGGTGACCTGAGTTCCGTTTCCGCTCACGGCCAACACCAGTGACGATTTTCTGAAACGGTCCTGGGCCTCCTTCCCTAGGTCAACTCAGCCTCAAATGAGTGCCTGGTGCAGTGTATGAAAAAAACGTCGCCACTGGGGAGGCAAAGGCAGGTGTGGTGCTGGCCACCCATTCCTTTGCATACCGTTCCAGCCTTCATAGGTGCTCGAGAAATAGCACTTTCCCCAACAGTCTGATGAGGCTATACAAGGAATCTTTGTTTTTGTATATATGCATGCACGTCTGCATGTGTGCACACGTGTGTGTGTGTGCCTTCACCGCCACTTAGTGGCGAATGGCGGTTGTTGTTGTTGTGTGTGCTATGCGTGTGTAAGTATTTTATAACGAGGTAAGAGCCCATGTAGACCAATGTCAAGGGAGACATCCGTCTCTGTATGTCTAAGCGAGTGTGGGAGCTGTGTTGAGCTGGTACTACATCTACAAGGGCAGAGGAGGTGGTGGGTGTGTGGGTGCTATTATGTAACATTGTGACATACACCTTGTGAGCTGTCTCGCATCAGTGGCCTTTGCTGATGAAGGTCACTCGGGGCTCCTGTCATTTGCTTTCCAAGGACAAAGACGTGCATGTGGGTGCAGCTTTGTTTTTGGGGAGTGGTGGAGTAGTGGTTTGTGTGCTTTGCTACAATTCTGGTGATACAGATTTGAGTCTTATTCATGTACAACAACAGTAAAAAGAGCGGTATATAATTTTTTTCTGGGCCTCCCCAAGGTTAATTGCCTTAAATGAGTACTTACAGCAGTATGTCAACATCATCACTGGGGAGACAAAAGCAGCCGAGCATGCTGCTCGCCACACAACCACAACTTGTGCCATGCTGGCCTTAATAGGTGCTCGCTAACAGAGCTAGCCCCAACAGTCTGTATTGTGTTTCTGTGTGTGCGGTGCGGTGGTGCAGTAGCTCGCGCACTGTAAATTTGGTGGCCATGATTTAAGTGATCGCTGTTCCTATGTGACAAGTTGCATCTCAGCCTGTCCGAGGAAACCCCTAGGTTGACTCCGCCTTAAATGAGGATTCAAAGGTGGCCCTCAGAAGGCATAGCCTTCTTAAAATGGTGCTCACTAACAGTACTTGCTAAACAGGGGATCTTTGTAGTGGCTTTTGTAGTGATTTTATGATCCCAGTGGTCTGGGTTCCATTACTCCTCATGTGTATCCGAGCCTCATCTGGGCAAATTCGAACTCATCTCAGCCTATAATTAGCATTTATGGTCAGCATTCAGCATGAGAGATACGAAGGCTGCCGGTTGTGAATGTCTTATGCCTTACAACAACAACATACTCAGCTTTCACTGCAGTCTTTACAAAAATAAACTGTGTAATCTCAAAGGCATTTTTGTATTTCACGTGTGTATATGCATTCAATTGTGCACTCATGCCTTTTCCTGTGCTCGTTTGTGTGCATGCGTGGGTGCGTGGGCGTTGAGGTCTTTTGTGTGTGTATGATTTTTAAAGATATGAAAGTGATGGATAGTGACTGCGACTCACTGAAACCTGTGAGTTATTCACAGGTGACCCTCATCCTATCTCTTGGGAAGCATTTGTTACCCCTGCTCATGTTTTGGCTTGCATGCTTGTGCGTGGTCCCAGCTCTCTGTGTGCATGCCCTCGTGTTCCTGTGACTGTGTACATGTATCCATGCGTCCCCAATTACACACACTTGCATCTCCACGCACCGATATATTTGCATATTTGTGTACTGCGTCTTCACATACCAGTGGATCCACATATCCTCTGCGCGCACGCCCATGCTCCCCCCCCCCCCCCCCCGTGTTCACGTATCTGTGCGTCCGTGTCTTCTCATACCCTGTGTACCTCGCAGTGTGGAGGGCGAGTATGTGCCGGTGGAGGGCGACGAGGTGTGCTACAAGCTATGCTGCATCCCACCCAAGATGGAGAAGCATCAGGCAGTTGAAGTCAGCATCATTCACCTGGCGCCAGGGTCCAAGCACGAGACCTGGTCTGGCCACCCCATCTAGGACCAGGGCACCTGGGCCTTCCATCCTCATCTCGACCACCAGCCAGCCCCACCAGCCAGCCTTGCCTGCCTCTGCTCACACTAAACACACTTGACTGTGGGGACACTCACTCCTAGTCCGTTGGATGGTTGCATCACACATGGAGGTAACATTTCCCTTAGTTTACACGGATTTAGATAGGAAACTTAGGGCTCGTGAGTTGATTGATGCAGCCAGCCATAGGTCCCCGAGTAAAATAAATGCGAGTGAGTTATTAATCTGAGCCAGCTCAACACACTCCTCAAGCATTCCTGGCCTCTATCCCCATGACTTCTAGTTTAAATCTGCTTTATCTTAAGTTCAAAGTATAATTCACATTAAACAAGTGTCACATCTTGCTTTTCTAATAAATCAAAAAGCTGCTTTTGAGTTGGTACACATTTCAAAAATTCCATTAGAAATGCCATGCAATTGTTTGTTTAAAAAATGTAATATCCCAAATTCAGTTGAACTCCAATTAAAACCCTCTATCATTGGTTCATTTATATATTAACATTCCTTTTTTTTTAAGTCCACTGATCTCTCACCAACTCTATCAACATTACATTAATATCTGACACAAGTCCCAGAAACTGGAAGCCCTCCAAAACTTCATAATTCTGAGGAACTGCAGCTGTAGAAATTTCATCTGTAATACTTATATATCACCGACTGTCATTTATGGCTGAAGCAACACTTATCCACCCATCTTCACCCTTTGGCCTCCGCTATTCCCCTAGACTTTCAGCCGGCTCCTGCCCAAACAGTGCACATTTAATACAGTTAATCAGGAACTTCACTACAATTGCAGACACACCATGTGTTTAAGTGTATTGCTCCTTTAGCAAAGGCCTTTATTAAATGCTTAATTACTGGAGCTCATAAACCAGCTAGTGAGAGTCAAAATAAGGCCATTTTTCTTGTCAGGGACCATGCCTATATAATGGGGAATGACATTGTCTTAGTTCAAATGCCGTAACACATGCTTGTGTTGGCAATATCTGGCAATGCTTTATGTATCATATGCAAAGTGGCATTAAAGAGCAAACAGCACATCATGTCTGGTAGTGTAGATGCGCGTATATCACCCAGACATCATAGCCTCACTCAGTCGCTTATTAGAATTACCTCCATATTGAGCAGAGATTTTTTGCGGAATCAGGAAATGTACCTGACCTTTTTGAGTGCATTATATAATGAGGCCATCACAATTTTGGATATGGTTGAGTTTATTAGGATGCATAGCATTGGACATGCACGTATGCACCACTACACACACTTGCATGTACATGTATGTATGAATGCGTTTGCTTTTCAATAGTTTAATTTGTTATGAATGGCTGCTGTGAATTCTGCAGAATAGGATAACGTTCATTGAAGTTTTGCATCAAGGCTGGTATTCAGAGGTGGCTAAGGGAAAGCTTAAATATTCTTGGTTCTTTCGGTAAAGTCACGTAGAAGGGAAATAAAATAATATAAATCTTAAACGATTACTTTATTATTTCCCTTCTATGTGACTTTACCAAAAGAACCAAGAATATGAATCCCTGCAGTCACGAAAGCTTTAAATCGGAAAGCTTAAATTTAGGGTGTGTTGGAGCGCTCGCTCAACATCACTGAAGTCCTGGGTTTGAATTCCAGTTTCCAACCTGCCCAAAGGTGAAACCCTTTTGAATATTTTTGTGATTGTTCTATAAAGCTCTCTGATGTGTTTTTGGCTTCTACCATGTGGTGTTTGGCACGACGTCCAATGATTTGCTGTACATGCTGGGAGCTTCTCTTCTTGAAGAAACTCTCAGTACGTGGAGTAAAACTTAAGATGGCATATCACACAGTACGCCGCTCAAGCCGAAACACAGAGAACCAACTAAAGAAGTTGGTTCCATCTCACCACCAATGACTGCACAAAAAAATTACGTGATTTAAATGTGCGTAATAAAAATGTTTTGCCCAACCCAGAGAGTTGAAAAATACGTAAACGTGCATTGAATGATAAAGGGAACCACTCGCAGAGTATGTGCGATGGCCTTGCCACAGGTTGTGGCAAGAGGAGCTTGTTGAAGAGACATCGTAAGTTCTGAAGTTAATTGAAAAAGCCTGTGGCCAAACAATAAATGATCAACCTTGTAATGCACTTGATTAATAGTTTCATAACCCCACCTGAAAGAACTTGCTGCCATTTCATGACCAGTGGCAAGGGTGTTGACTGTCCTAGATGGCATTCTGACTTGGTCCATGTTCCTATGGAAGTCTTACTAGACCAAATGTTCACTGAAGAGGGTTTGATAATAGGACTAGGTAGATGGATTCATGACCTCAGTTTCATATTGGAGCAACAGGCTCTTGAATGAGCAATCAGGCGTGACGTTGCTGTGATGCAGGAATGGGAAGTAATGTCGGTGAGGTCATTTACTATGAAATCCGCATTGGTCTTTGGATTTAAAAAAAATGTAGGATTAAGGAAATTATAGATTTTAGATTGCGGTAGCCTAACCTAACTGAAGAATGCATTAAATATAACAAATGTTTTACATGTTTAAGATCACTTCCTGAGCACCATTCTCTGGCAGTGGAGGGCAGACAGGAGGAGGTGGCAGGGGACAGTGAGAGGGCCTGAGCCCACTGCCTTGTGGCTCATGGGGACACGGATGTGGGTCGTGGTACTGATCTTGGAATCTAATAGGGATGTAACCGGCTGTTCCTGGTCTCCCGAGCCTCCTTGTCAGTGGTCATGAAAATGTTGCATTTGTCTTTCTTATTATACCACTTTCTCGCAACAGACATTACTGAGATTAACATAAAGATGTGGGTGCGATTGGCAGCCTAGACTGGCGAGTTTGGGTTTGTTCCAGAGTTCTGCGTTCAGATTTCTACAAATGGCACGTAAAACACGCAAGGTAATTACAAACAACTAAACACGAGTTAATAAATGTCATGAATTTCATAATCTTTAGATATGTGGTTTTAACTGAATATTATGCTTTGTTGTGGCACCAATCTTTATACAGTATGTCGGACCATGGACGTTCCATTCCCCCCATAGTTCTGTAATGCTCTGCCCACAGCTACTACTACCAAAAACCAAGCTTTCTCTCCGTGTATGTTATGCTTAAGATGGAAGAAATTGGAGGATGCAATAACAAGTGCTTTATGAGTCAACAGGAGTTAAATGTTTTCGAGGTTTTACAGAAATGGAATTATAGCCCTCAAAAGTGAAGCAATTGAAGGTTTCATACGCAAGTGTGAAACAGTTTAATCTCTTTATAGGCATGTGTTGGAAACTCCATATTCCTATGGCATGGACAGGTTGGTCCATTGGGCAACCACTGGTGAATTCACACGGGGGCATCAAGGTTATTGACCTTGCAGTGATGAAAGAAAGGCTGAGTTGACCTCTGGGATTTTATCTTGCAACTTCATGATTGTGCTACCCAGCTGATCAGTACAGCACCAAGTTGATCATTTGGATTGAGTCCATTCTGAATGAGTTGCTTATTCTTTTGGGATGGTTTCGTTCAGCTTCATTACAAAGCCATTGCACAAACACGTGCATGTATGAAAACTGGTTGCTTTTCCGACCTTTGGACCTGGATTTGTATGAGGCCTTCCTGTGAATAATCGTCGACAGGGTGATTACAACCAAATGAAACCACAAAAGGTAGAGTTTTGTGTCAAAATGGGAAAAAAGTGATCAATATTAATAAAATCGAATATTTTCCTGTAAAGTTAAACTTGCTATTTTATTCCTACAGATTAGACAACAAAAAGTAAAATTTGCATTGTATTGAAATATTTGTCCTGGGTATGGTGATGAGAGGTCAGTGTCCTCACACTCCGAATGAACACTAAGAGTTTCTCATCTCTCGAGGCTCCAGAACCAATTCTTGAAAATACATATCACTATGGCAGGGAGCAGTTTAACACAACAGCCTATTGTTGGGCTTATACCAAATAGTGCAGTCACAACAGGTAGTGTTCAGTTTACTGACCCCAAAAGGAAAGATGGTGGTGGTAGAAGTCTTGACCCTGTGTTGACCCTGTTTTGGATGTGAATTCTTTGCAATTATGAGCCCATAATTACAAGCGACGTCCACTGAGCCTTCCCTGTGCTAATGGAAAGTGGCACCAGTGGCACTTGTGGAGAGGGGAGCGATGTGGAGGGCAATGCCGTATAAAGACATTTGAAATAAAAGGGTTGACGAGACTTACTAAGGTGACAAAGTGCCTGTAAAAGTGTTCTCATTCGGGATTCTTTAAATATCCTGGGTTGATGTTGTGCTCGTCACACCAGTCTGCACGGTGTCTGTTTCAGATTTTGTCAAAAGCATCAGAGACCACTTATAGTCCATGGGCCAGAACATAATTTGGTAACAGTTTTAAGTGGCAAATATTTAGTGATAACCGTTTCTGTAAATGGCTTATCTGATTACGTACTTACTATACGGTCGTTCAATAATTTACTTTTATTCGCGATTTAAAGATCCGGGTGCAACATACGCGTTTCCTTTTCAGGTGGTACCAACGAGTAAAATATTTGACCTCGGCTCATTGACTATTAGTCCAGAGCAATAATAACGTCTACTCCGCAACTGAAAAACGAGTTAGAAGTACTGTGTCATAGGGGGAACTCCCATAGTTCATTGTACGTGGGCACGTGTATTCACAACAGCCTGATTAGTGAAGCAGAAAACAATCATGAAATTATATATGCATCAAATTTGATCGCCTTCTAATCAAAGATGGTCACCATTTTGTCAAGATGCCCACCTGTTTTCCAATTTTTTTGATGTCCATTGGCAGTGTTCTGTCGTATTGATCTTTGTATCGATATGTTTGTGAGCTCATGAAAAAAATGGATGCCGCTTAGATGCAAAAAAATCCAAAATGGCCCCCATATGCCAAAAAAATATATTTTAAACAGATCAATTGAACCATGTCATTTTGTTTCCACATGTCTCTTCACCAGTTTGGGCTACAAAACAGATTAACTATATTGCAGATAATTATCGCATGTTCAGTTGCTTAGTGCTGTGCATCTGAGGCCCAAGTGAAGCATTTGCATCTTCCAAATTACATTGACCGTTGAACAGTTCTTGGCAACTTTTTGAAATGGAAGTGTAGTCCACATCATCTGCCAAATTTCACCTTTTTTCACCATCCCCTGTTAAAGGGGCACAGTTTATGGCTGGCTTGATTGTGCCCTCTTGTATCTGCAGAATAATGTGGGTTTTCTATTATGCCGTGAGGTCTGAATATTTTAATCACTGAAAGTGTAATTTGAGTTTGTTGGCTTGCATTGAGGTTTTTGAAGTAATCACTGACCTGAAGAGAGGTTTGAACACAAATTACCATCTTGGAATATCATGTAATCAAATAAAGTCTCGCTACGTCACCAGGGCTGACATATCCTTGGAAAATATGGAGTTTTATTTTGAAGCTATGAGTTTCGCCGTTTGAAACCCACAAGCGTGTGAAAAACTCACCCTCCCCTGCACAGGGAGGCTTTGAGAAATCACGATGTGTAGCTCAACCACCTGCGGACTCAGCAGGTGATCATCTCACACAGTTTCTCATGGGTCTTCAAGTGAGAACGAATGATTCAGAATTAATCCCTGTATGAGTAACCAACCCAAAGTACAGTTTTGGTGACATTTAATTCCTGTAATCATATTACATAATTGTTTTAACATTTGATGTCTGACAGTTATGTTTTAAAATTAGCATTGTTCCGTTCTGATCATCTGCTACATTTGAAATTACACATTTTTATCTGTTGAGTTTAATCCAGTTAATTTCCTGTGCAGTTCTAGATTTGAAGTTTTCGTGACTGCAAGGATACATATTCTTTGTTTTTTTCGGTAAAGTCACGTAGGTGAAAACTAAATAAAATAAAAATTACTGTAGCGTATGAAGAGCTATTATTAGCTAAATATCTCTCTTTATACGCTACAGTAATTTTGCTGGAGCATTCACACATGATGACGGATGCTTGTGTTGCTCCCGAAACGTGATTTAATTTAGTTTTATTTTGTTTCCTGTGCAGTCTTGTCACAATATAAACAAAGCATTCAGGGACCTGCGTTGACATGTTTTGTCAATTTCTTTTCGAGGATTTTGTATGTAGGAGA
The DNA here is from genome assembly GCF_015708825.2 of Lethenteron reissneri. NCBI lineage: Eukaryota > Metazoa > Chordata > Hyperoartia > Petromyzontiformes > Petromyzontidae > Lethenteron > Lethenteron reissneri. The sequence goes on from NC_083822.1 coordinate 5,670,334, forward strand.
AAACGGAGGTTACTGGAGAAAACCCATGCATACATTTGGATAACACTAACGTTTTGAACCCACTTGCTGTACTGTTACCGCCTGACCTCTGCACGGGTAGACAGGATATGGCAGCTGTGTGAATTTGGGAGCCTTGCAGCACGTGATATCTGCATGACCCAATAAGTCTGCCTTTAAAGAGCGATGTTATAGGCAACACGCCTCCGCAAGCTTTTGTTTTCATCAACGAAATGTGTACCAGCTGTAACGCTGTTTAGTGACACTGAGACAGCCAAACAGATACTGTTCAGCCTGACACAGTGGTGAGGCCGATAAAGGGCATGTGGAACTAGTGCCACAGACCGGGGATAGGGGTTTGGATTTGCTTTTATGACGCATTGTTTAATGAATCACTGACGTGTGTTGTGCATTCATTATTAAAAACTCAAAATTAATAGATGCATGTCTTCTTAAAACAGGTGTCAAAAGTCATCATTGGTGAAACAACTGTAATGTGATCACACTGGACAGCTTGGCTGAAGCTATGCACGGTCGGCATCGGAATCCTACACGAGTATTGTGCCTCGTGTCTTTTGTCTGTGGTTTATGGCATACTCATTGAAAATAACTGAATATGTAGCGCTTATAGACCATATGGCAAGCATATATACTGTAGTTCATTTCAGAGAACAGATACGTTACGGTAATTCAGGCAAGGTTTCCAGGTTGCTTGCCGTTTGATGGCACTCAAATCTGTATTGGGTCACCCCGTGGTGCCCTTATAAAACTCAACGTTTAACCTACTCACGCCGGCTTGTGCCCGCCCTCACAGTCGGGCATATTTGCGGAATACACCACGCCGCCGTTGACCCTGGCCATTGACCGAGCAACCCAACGTTCCTACCAGCTCCCTCCGCAGGAATGTGTGGCATGCATCTCATTATTGGTGTACAATCTACCAGTCCTGGACGACAGACATTCTTCGCTATAACGTGCTTTAGCAGGTTTCAGATTATACCCACAACCCAAGCTAGCATCACTGTTATTTAAATTATGGTGGGGCCCCCGCATTTCACACGACGCCCCAAAATGACCGTGTGCAGAATGTAACCAAGATCACTGCCGGTATATTCCAAATGTATCGGGTTTACTTGGAATTCAATCTCGACACAAATCTTACATTGTCAAAGGGCAACAGGCTTACTACTTCCCCGGAGGAGTGCACGCATCACAAGCCACGATACCAACCCAAATGACCCTCGCAACAACCAACACCGTCATACAGCAACCCGACAGCCACGGCTTCACAGACTTCCTCCACCACGAACGCTGGGGAGGAAAATACTGCTGAACAAAACCCCGAAGGCACGCCCGAAGCATCACCGGGCTCTGAAACAACATTCTGTGGATCAGTCCCGGCCATCTCGAGCGGAATCAGTCGTGGAATAAAATCCCGCCCGCCTCAGTCGCCATCTCCAGCACAGCAGCCGCCTCGAACAAGACGAGGAGCCGAATTAAAACCCCCCCCACCCCCCACCCTTGGCCCCCCCCCCTTCCCTTGCCCCCCCCCCCTTCCCTTGGTCCCCCCCCACCCCCTTCCCTTGGCCCCCCACCCCCTTCCCTTGGCCCCCCCCACCCCCTTCCCTTGGCCCACCCCCTTCCCTTGGCCCCCCCCCCAACCCCTTCCCTTGGCCCCCCCCACCCCCTTCCCTTGGCCCCCCCACCCCCTTCTCTTTGTCCGCCCCCACCCCCCTTCCCTTGCCCCCCCCCACCCCCTTCTCTTGGTCCCCACCCCCTTCCCTTGGTCCCCCCCACCCCCTTCCCTTGGCCTCCCCCACCCCCTTCCCTTGGCCCCCCCCACCCCCTTCCCTTGGCCCCCCCCACCCCCTTCCCTTGGCCCCCCCCCACCCCCTTCTCTTGGTCCCCACCCCCTTCCCTTGGTCCCCCCCACCCCCTTCCCTTGGTCCGCCCCCCACCCCCTTCCCTTGCCCCCCCCCCACCCCCTTCCCTTGCCCCCCCCCACCCCCTTCCCTTGGCCCCCCCCCACCCCCTTCCCTTGGTCCTCCCCCACCCCCTTCCCTTGGCCCCCCCCCCTTCCCTTGCCCCCCCCCCTTCCCTTGGTCCCCCCCCCTTCCCTTGGTCCCCCCCCCACCCCCTTCCCTTGCCCCCCCCCCCCTTCCCTTGGTCCCCCCCCCTTCCCTTGGCCCCCCCCCTTCCCTTGGCCCCTTCCCTTGGTCCCACCCCCTTCCCTTGGTCCCCCCCCCCACCCCCTTCCCTTGGCCCCCCCCCACCCCCTTCCCTTGGTCCCCCCCACCCCCTTCCCTTGGTCCCCCCCACCCCCTTCCCTTGGTCCCCCCACCCCCTTCCCTTGGTCCCCCCACCCCCTTCCCTTGGTCCCCCCACCCCCTTCCCTTGGTCCCCCCACCCCCTTCCCTTGGCCCCCCCACCCCCTTCCCTTGGTCCCCCCCACCCCCTTCCCTTGGCCCCCCCCCACCCCCTTCCCTTGGCCCCCCCCCACCCCCTTCCCTTGGCCCCCCCCACCCCCTTCCCTTGGTCCCCCCACCCCCTTCCCTGGTCCCCCCCACCCCCTTCCCTTGCCCCCCCCCCTTCCCTTGCCCCCCCCCTTCCCTTGGTCCCCCCCCCTTCCCTTGGTCCCCCCCCACCCCCTTCCCTTGCCCCCCCCCCTTCCCTTGGTCCCCCCCCCCTTCCCTTGCCCCCCCCCCCCCTTCCCTTGCCCCCCCCCCCTTCCCTTGGTCCCACCCCCTTCCCTTGGTCCCCCCCCCCACCCCCTTCCCTTGGCCCCCCCCACCCCCTTCCCTTGGTCCCCCCACCCCCTTCCCTTGGTCCCCCCACCCCCTTCCCTTGGCCCCCCCACCCCCTTCCCTTGGTCCCCCCACCCCCTTCCCTTGCCCCCCCCCCACCCCCTTCCCTTGGCCCCCCCCCACCCCCTTCCCTTGGCCCACCCCCTTCCCTTGGTCCCCCCTCTTCCCTTGGTCCCCCCCCCTTCCCTTGGTCCCCCCCCACCCCCTTCCCTTGCCCCCCCCCCTTCCCTTGGTCCCCCCCCTTCCCTTGGTCCCACCCCCTTCCCTTGGTCCCCCCCCCACCCCCTTCCCTTGCCCCCCCCCTTCCCTTGGTCCCCCCCCTTCCCTTGCCCCCCCCCCCTTCCCTTGGTCCCACCCCCTTCCCTTGGTCCCCCCCCCCCACCCCCTTCCCCTTGGTCCCCCCCCCACCCCCCTTCCCTTGGTCCCCCCCCCCCACCCCCTTCCCTTGGTCCCCCCACTCCCTTCCCTTGGTCCCCCCCCCACCCCCTTCCTTGCCCCCCCCTCTCCTTCCCTTGGTCCCCACCCCCCTTCCCTTGGCCCCCCACCACCCCCTTCCCTTGGCCCCCCACCCCCTTCTCTTTGTCCGCCCCCCACCCCCTTCCCTTGCCCCCCCCCACCCCCTTCTCTTGGTCCCCACCCCTTCCCTTGGTCCCCCCCACCCCCTTCCCTTGGCCTCCCCCACCCCCTTCCCTTGGCCCCCCCCACCCCTTCCCTTGGCCCCCCCCACCCCCCTTCCCTTGGCCCCCCCCCACCCCCTTCTCTTGGTCCCCACCCCCTTCCCTTGGTCCCCCCCACCCCCTTCCCTTGGTCCGCCCCCCCCACCCCCTTCCCTTGCCCCCCCCCCACCCCCTTCCCTTGCCCCCCCCCCACCCCCTTCCCTTGGCCCCCCCCACCCCCTTCCCTTGGTCCTCCCCCACCCCCTTCCCTTGGCCCCCCCCCCTTCCCTTGCCCCCCCCCCCTTCCCTTGGTCCCCCCCCCTTCCCTTGGTCCCCCCCCACCCCCTTCCCTTGCCCCCCCCCCCTTCCCTTGGTCCCCCCCCCTTCCCTTGGCCCCCCCCCCTTCCCTTGGCCCCTTCCCTTGGTCCCACCCCCTTCCCTTGGTCCCCCCCCCCCACCCCCTTCCCTTGGCCCCCCCCCACCCCCTTCCCTTGGTCCCCCCCCACCCCCTTCCCTTGGTCCCCCCCACCCCCTTCCTTGGTCCCCCCACCCCCTTCCCTTGGTCCCCCCACCCCCTTCCCTTGGTCCCCCCACCCCCTTCCCTTGGTCCCCCCACCCCCTTCCCTTGGTCCCCCCCACCCCCTTCCCTTGGTCCCCCCCACCCCCTTCCCTTGGCCCCCCCCCACCCCCTTCCCTTGGCCCCCCCCACCCCCTTCCCTTGGCCCCCCCCCACCCCCTTCCCTTGGCCCCCCCCACCCCCTTCCCTTGGTCCCCCCACCCCCTTCCCTGGTCCCCCCCACCCCCTTCCCTTGCCCCCCCCCCCTTCCCTTGCCCCCCCCCTTCCCTTGGTCCCCCCCCCTTCCCTTGGTCCCCCCCCACCCCCCTTCCCTTGCCCCCCCCCCTTCCCTTGGTCCCCCCCCCCCTTCCCTTGCCCCCCCCCCCCCTTCCCTTGCCCCCCCCCCCTTCCCTTGGTCCCACCCCCTTCCCTTGGTCCCCCCCCCCACCCCCTTCCCTTGGCCCCCCCCACCCCCGTTCCCTTGGTCCCCCCCACCCCCTTCCCTTGGTCCCCCCACCCCCTTCCCTGGCCCCCCACCCCCCTTCCCTTGGTCCCCCCACCCCCTTCCCTTGGCCCCCCCCCCACCCCCTTCCCTTGGCCCCCCCCCACCCCCTTCCCTTGGCCCACCCCCTTCCCTTGGTCCCCCCTCTTCCCTTGGTCCCCCCCCCTTCCCTTGGTCCCCCCCCCACCCCCTTCCCTTGCCCCCCCCCCCTTCCCTTGGTCCCCCCCCCTTCCCTTGGTCCCACCCCCTTCCCTTGGTCCCCCCCCCCACCCCCCTTCCCTTGCCCCCCCCCCTTCCCTTGGTCCCCCCCCCTTCCTTGCCCCCCCCCCCTTCCCTTGGTCCCACCCCCTTCCCTTGGTCCCCCCCCCACCCCCTTCCCTTGGTCCCCCCCCCCACCCCCTTCCCTTGGTCCCCCCCCCCCACCCCCTTCCCTTGGTCCCCCCACTCCCTTCCCTTGGTCCCCCCCCCCACCCCCTTCCCTTGCCCCCCCTCTCCCTTCCCTTGGTCCCCACCCCCTTCCCTTGGTCCCCCCCCACCCCCTTCCCTTGCCCCCCCTCTCCCTTCCCTTGGTCCCCACCCCCTTCCCTTGGTCCCCCCCCACCCCCTTCCCTTGGTCCAATCCTACACACCTGCAACCACTTTCACACAAAGCCCCCCCCCCCGCAAGTCCCCTAATTAAAGAAACACCCCGCCCCCAAAACCATCAATCCCACTGCCACAACACCCTGCTTAAGGTCTCCCTGTTTAGCGAGTGGGCGGTGTCGCGCTCATCTGGATTGGCAGCCCTGATCCAGTGGTGGAAACTCCACATTCCCATGGTGCAGGTCAATCTCTATAGGACAACCACTGTTGACTCCCCATAGCATTCCGTGTACTCATTTGTTTTTTACCCTGGAGGGATCGCAGATTAAGCTGACCTCTGGCCAGGTTGGGATTGAATGGTCAGTCACCAAGCCAGGCAACGAGTGAGGATACTTGGGGATTAGGCCTTTTGTTAACTTGCTTCGCGTTTAATCACAAGCATGCCGTCGTACAGGGATTACACGAACGATCCAGGGACAGAGTTGACAAAAATCAAGCATCAAACCACCCTCACCGTGTACCACCTGTATTATTTACGGTAACTTCAGCGCCCTTTCTTCCAGACAATCTACATATGCTGGCCTTGTCATCGCTCTGTGCAGCAGCAACATCATGATGCTTGGTGTGACTTGGCGTGGCCTTTGAAGGGCATTAAACGTATTGCGGTGGCAAGGTGGTTCATCACCACCAGCTGCGATATATTCACTGTTCATATCTTAGGTTTTTTCGGTAAAGTCACGTAGGTAAAACATCAAAATTAATAAAAATAAAATAAAACAAAAATCACGACGTTTCGGAGGCAACACAAGTCTCCGTCATCAGGTGGGACCGTCACAGCCGGATTAGCTGCATCAAGTGAGGCAATGATTCAAGATGTAGTTAAGGGATTACATCTTGAATCATTGCCTCACTTGATGCAGCTAATCCGGCTGTGACGGTCCCACCTGATGACAGAGACTTGTGTTGCCTCCGAAACGTCGTGATTTTTGTTTTATTTTATTTTTATTAATTTTGATGTTTTACCTACGTGACTTTACCGAAAAAACCTAAGAATATGAATCCTTGCAGTCACGAAAGCTTCAAATCTAGAATATTCACTGTTGGATAAACCCCAAGCTCTCGAGTTCTGCGATGTAACAATTCATCTGAGCACCGACGCACAAGCTGTCATCACTTGGCTGCCACTTTCATTAGTCTTGACCACCAAACATAATCCCTTCTAGCGGTGTGTCCTCCCCATATCACTTTTCACAACAGTCAATGCGATGTCTCCGTTTTCTAATCCACGTGTGTCTCTTTCTGCCTTTCAATGTTGTTTTAAGTATGTGCCTCCCCACGCTTGAGCCATTTCCTTTGTAATTGTCGATGTTTCTCACCCATGTCATGACAGGCAGTATACACTAATTATAATTGTTATTTCTTTGGGCGAATTGCCATGTTCGTTTTCATTAAGTTAATTTCCAAAACCACTGAAACGTGCTCTCAACCATCTCTTTGTCATAATTTTGATCCCAGGCCACCTTTAGTAACTATCCTAGATGTATAAAATATGTATTCTCCAGTAGTGTTCGTCCAACTTAAATATTCAATTGTTTAGCAAATTTGTACATTTTGTTAATTTCGTTTTTTACAGCCTTCCTTAAAAATATTTTTAAAATAATTGTATCAATTCCTGTAGTTAATTCCCATCGCATGTAATAACTATGTCACCAACATGTTTGACGTAGTTAATATATTGCCTCTTAAATGTAGGACTATCTCCAGTCCAATTTTGGAAAACATTCTCTAATACCATTATGAAGAACTTAGACAATTGTTTTCCATGTCCAACTCCCCTTATGTGTATTTTGGTATTTTCTTTATTGAGTCTCTTTATCTGTTCCATTCTTGAACGTGTTTGTTTATTCTAAATTATTATTTTTATTTAGGTTTAGGTTTTTGGTGCTTGCACAACTACATCAATTTCCATTGAGTCAAATTAATTTTGATATTCGTATAATCTTCTAGTCTCAAAACAGGGGCATATCCTCTGGTCTAACACCGTTTTGAGACGAGGCTCAAAAGAAAACTATCTCTGGTGTGGACCAATCAGTTTCAATGACAATGCATATATTATCAGAGCAAGTTTTTTGTTTGCATTCTGACCACAAGTATTGTGGTTTATGCAGACATGATTCCTTGTAAAAGGTTTCAGTTTGGTGGTTTAACATATTAACACCGGTTTGTTGCCAGAAAAAAAGTGGAAAACCTATTCTCATCCGTATAATCTTCGAGTATGTATATGGATAAGAGTGCTCATTGTTCAACTGATTACATGAGGCAATAGTACTGCTGGAATATAACAGGGATACAATTTTTTTTATAGTAACACGCCAATAAGGAATTACTGCAGCAACATATCAGAGCCTGACACCTTACAGCGATGTGGTCATTCGACAAGGAAATTACATCACAGCGAAGTTACGTCATATTTAGCTGCCATTGCCCGATGCATGTGCAGACTCACTGTGCTTCCAGTGATAAGTCAGAGTTGCTGGTTTTCATGGGTGACGGTGACAATTTGCCCTGCTACCGCCCGATGTTACTCACAGACATTGGTACGCGTGTACTGGGCTTGAGCATGATTGTACCACCTGTGCATATATACAGTACAGGCACTTCATAGATATATAATTTCAATATTTTCATCTAATTAATTTGAGGTTGAAAACAGGTTTATGGGCATGTTATACGTGCAAGTTATTTTAGATCGATATTTTATTATAATTTTCGTTTTGGACTAATATTTACACATTTAGATATGCTCTGGGCCTATAAAACTAATGAATAGTTTAAACTCGTGACATGGGGATATTTGATATTTTTAAATGGTTGCTATTTTAAATAAAACATTTTAAATACGCAAGGAGCTGAGTTTCTCAGCAGACATCACACTCAGCATTGCACACACAAGTAATAAATAACCTGAAGGCATTTGTTACAGAAGGCTCAGCCCCCCTAAATTGTTATACTGCAGTTTAAAGTCTTGTTTAACATTGTGACGTGCCCAACCCCTATGAGTTTGAGTATGCCCTCTTTAAACAAGGTCATGCTACAGGGCTGTTGTTGCAGCAGCAGCAGCGATCAATTGTAATTGATATATCTTTGTATAGAGTTCTATTACAACACGAGAGCCGTGCGTATCACTGGGGATCGACCAGGAAGCTACATCATAGACCTGAATGTAATATCATTCGAGGGTCTTTCTTACCGCAATCACCAGTAGGCACTCCCTTCAGCTTTGCGAGCGAATAAAATGGTTTGGTCAGTGAGTGCCTGTGCAGAATGAGCACAAAATACGTGGGTTTCACCGAAATGTGTACAACCAATGTAAATAATGTATGCACCCTCGTGTAGCCATTGGTGACAACGTTGGGACGAACAAACTATGGAAACATTCCTTGAAAACGTGGCAAGTCTTCTGTGGGAGCCCAGAATTTGACATGCTCAATCTGCTCCGTCCTTTCTCGCCTACGATCCGCGGCTCGTGGTGACCTGCTCCTGTGTCCGCGTGTAAACCTCGTGCCATACGGCCAGCGCAGTTTCAGGGTCTCCGGCCCAAAGACCTGGAACACGCTACCAGCTCATGTTCTGGATCCATCCCTGAGTCTGAGCCAGTTCCGCAACAGACTCTACCTAAGGCCTACCTTGGCTCCTCCCACCCTCAACCAGTATATATACAAGGACTGTTTTCTTGGAATTTCTCTTACTTGATACAGCTATCGTGCTGTGACGGTTTCACCTGAAGACGGAAGCTTGTGTTGCCTCCGAAACGTCGTGATTTTTATTTTATTTTTATTTACTTTTATTAATTTAAATTTTTCACCTACGTGAATTTACCGAAAAAAACTAAGAATATGAATACGACTCAAAACGGTGTTGTTTCAAAGAGCCCACTCCAACGCGTGATCAATGCGCATTCGTGATGGACTGGACTCATAAGAGTACGCAATATCAAATGTTCTTATTTGAAGTTAAGGATCTCAGTGCTGTTGGTTCAGTCCTGGGATACAGCATCGGCTACCCTTTGAATCATTCAGCCACCTTTCTTTATCTTAGTTGAGCTTTAGAAAGTCGCACGGGAGGGTGGCTTTTACAAAAAATAAATCCAATAACAGGTGCAAATCATTGCACTAAAAAGAACACAGCAATAATATACTGTACTGTATACTGGAGGCCACGTAAAAAAATCACCAACGTGATTCTCAGCACCTTCCCATATCTAGCAGCAACATATCAGCAAAGGCAGTCAAAGAACTTTACCAATGAAAAGTTAGCATCATCTCCGGATTCTAAGAAGCTCCAGTAAGTTAGGCACTGCCACAACACTTTAAACTAGAGCTGGGCGGCTTAATTGCAAAGTGCATAATTAGTTAACCCATTGCGAGAGGGAGCAGCGCCTCAGTTAAACATACTCGACATTCAACGATTCGGCACCGACCCCGCAGCAATTCGATGCCTTGTGTCGATTTGCGGTTGTGGTGGACCTTCAGAAATTCATTCAGTTTTGCTCCACATGCTCAGTACGACCCAAAACCCCCACAGAGAGCGAGGCAGCACAACCGCAAAGACCAACAGAGGATGATTTTGAAGTATCGTTAATGGGAAAAGTTCCTGAACTGATTCAGTTGCTGAAGAAGCTCCCAGGATGTGGAGTGTAGCACGGACATCATGCTGAACAACTTGCAGTACAGCCCGAAAACACATCAGGGAAATTCAAACTCTTGTTGGACAGATCCATAGTCACAGCCTATATTGGATTCGATATGAAAATCATGCATTTGCTTTTCGGTTGATACTTTCTGCAATACAGATGCTGGTAAAGAACATTGGCCACGCAAAACATCCCCATTAAGAGACTAATTACTCCAACCTCCGTAGGCTTATCTGAAAGTACGGTGGTAAATAAAAATGTTTTTTTAGTGCACTTATTGGTAACCAGGCTGAGACCATAGACTTGAGAATCTGGTTTAATAATGACGCTTAATCGGGCAAAAATTCCAGCTCAAGAATTAAACATATCGGGTTGACTGTCACGTGACGAGCATTATACTCTAGATTCGGGTGGTTGGGAAAGTGCTGCCCTCTGCGGTGCGGCCAAAAGGTCACTTGAAGGGGTTTCAGGAGTTCTCTCTTTTGTGAGACATTCTCCAACACGAATGAATACACTGCTCTGTGAGAGATGCGAATGGATTTTTAATCTCGTGACAATATAAGGGGCCGCCCATAAATGACGTCACGTGATCTTGGACGATTTTTGACCCCCCCCCCCATCGTCACAAAGTCAGATCTCCCCTCAAATATGACGCCACAAAGCTCTGCCCCCCCTCCCCCCTAAAATATATAAAACAAGCTTCAAATCGCTGTAAACTATTGTCATTGTAGTGCGTATTTAATGTGGCGCTGCACTCTGATGTTGTAGGAGAAAACATTTATTAAAAAGTCTATTTAATTAAGTAGAACGTGTTGTCTATATTTATTAAAAGTTGCGCATTTTGATGTGACGTCACATTTATCAAACCCCTCCCCTCGTCACACATCGTCACAAATGTCTGACCCCCCCCCCCCTAGGTGCGTGACGTCATTTATGGACGGCCCCTAAGAGCACATTCAGGATACAATGTGGAGAAAATATTAATATGTTTCATGCGATATACCCAAGCAATGAACCGAATTGATCGAATCACCTTCCACTCCACTGAAACAGATTGAAACTCACTACGTCGATCAGTTAATATCTTACTTGACATTGTCCCCAGCAAATTACTTCACCCAAAGCTGCTTATGATTGGCTCTTTGAACGGAATTATCTATAGAGCGATTGTAAATTGGGCAAAACATGACTTAATACGGGAAACCCCAATTGGCCAATTTGGTTCGGATAAGTGGAGGTGATAAGGTTAATTTGCATTGCAGAAGGGTCTTCGATTACACGCATCCCATATTTAAACATAAACACCACTGACACATTTATTTTGTATATTCACTTTCATAATAGGAATGTGTTAATCACAGCAATAATGCCCCTTTAAATGGAAATCCAAGACAAAAACAAAATTCCCTTTGTACCCATTTCTTCCTTTCCTCCACCATACAATTCCCCATGACTGATGTCGATGGTTTTGCCCAGAGTCGGGTTCAAGAGCATACCATAATTATTATCAATAGCAACATTTTCAAGCTAACAGTACAGCCATCATGCTCAATGCTGCTATTCTGTGATGAGGAGTCCAAATAAGGATATAATTTATGCATCACTACCGCCGATACGTCATATTTGCTCAAATTTATTTTGATAACCTAAAACAAGAAGACCACAATGCATTCATTTAGGAACTGGTGATAGTGTTTTGCATATTCAGTAGCTGTGTGCATATTACACGTGTTAGTGTGTTGTGACTAACAGAAATGCCACGTTACGTTAAAATGTGGTTCAGCCTCAGAAAGCCCTCTCTAAAGGAGTTATTTAAAATGTTTATTCAATAAGCAGAGCTGATGGTCAAGTTAATTATCATATTACACTGGGTAATCAGTTTCAAATTATGTTATTAATTTAAGCAGATCACAGCACGCAGATTACATTTTTTTGTAATGGATTATGGAGCTGCACTTTGTATACCCTCTATTTGTTCAGGATTTCCTTTACTGGAGATAGCATATCGATGTGTGGTCCATTAAGGGCTTGGTCAATTGTTTAATTCACTAGCCAGTCTGTTATGTGGCTGATGAACAACAGCTAGCATAGTTGCATTCAGGATGCAGCTACACAAACTTAAAGCTTTATTCACAAATGACTTGGCTCTCTAGCAGAAAATGTTCAATCAAATAGCTCAATTATCACTTTCAAACACAACAGCAGGCAACGTTCTTGCTACTTATAACTCAATGATTATGCATGGGGGGGGGGTGTTTAATGCCTATGTGTTATCAGAAAAAAAACCTAGCAAAAAGATTCCATTCCAAACAAAATCCGTACAAATTTGTTTCTAAAACACAGGTAAAAAATGGAATGCTTCGTGGCTAAGCTTGGCCGATTGCCTTTATGAAATCGGACAACAAAATGTGGAGCCGTAATAAAGTGTCATTGTTGTTTTAAGTCAACCAATTTATTGGTTATTGAGATCAACTCAAGCACATCTGTATTTGTGGATTGACTTATTGTCAAGGATGTTACAATAATTATTTACTGTGGTTTTTAAGCAGAGTATTTGACCAGTCTCACTGTTGAGTATTCTGTACAATTCGCTATGTGAGATACAAGGTGCACCTACGATTATCATGGTTGGCTATGTATGGTGCAAAAGAAGTTCAACATACATACAAGTCACCTAGTCATTGTTATAGTGTTCACTGCCAATTTCTCAGATGACAAGAACTTGCTCAGGAACAATTACACCCATGCACGAAACTTGGCATGCACATACAAGTTCACATTTCAAACATCCATTACAAAACCCTAAACTTCAAAAAGTCTAATTATAGGACGTGTCAGTCACACTTTATGATAACATAAAAACTCACAAAATAAAAAAATATATTAAAAAAACCATACGATATCAATAAATGTAGCACAATTATTGTATTTCATAATAATTATGTTCACAAACTCCAAAGATTGTAATACATCATGCCCTAATGTGACAGACAGCCCTTGAGTAATCTCAGGTGAGCTCTTTGTAAACCATCTTCTTTCACTTGTTTTTAGGGGCAATATTTTGACAAATTTACTTGACAGACATCAAATTTCATAAAACACCAAAAGCCCAGGTTATTCAACAGCCTTTGCACAACACAATTCAGACTCTACCCTTTGACCCCAACTCCCATGTCATTTTCCTCTTTCCCAAAATGCCAAGGCATGGTGGTGTGTGCCATCTTTTTTTGTTTCTATATTACTCTACCCTTATCTGCCAATAATGTCTTCAGTTTAAAAGCTCAAATTAAGTGTTAAACCAAATGTGCACAATTGTTTTTTTTTACGTGCAGTCATTGATGATGAATCTAAGGTCATCAGCTGAGCATACATGATACCATGGATTAAGTCTCAAAGCGATTTCATGGATCTTAACTCAGCATCTCTGGTGTTAGTTCGTTGCTCCGGCACGGGCATCACAAGCCTCCCTTGCAGAGCCACACATTAACCAGAATCCGTTTCATAAACCTCATACGTTCATAATTTCCACTCTTGCATGAACAACACAGAACCTCATGCTGTGCAGTTCCAAGGATGTGGTTTCGCAGTGACATGAGAATTTGACGTGCGGCATGAGCCATGTCATATTTTACGAAGGTTTAAAAAAAAAATAAAGACGCTGGTGCACATTTATTGCATGTTTGTCATCATTGTGCGTTTTGAAGCTTAAAGTAAAAAAAAGAGCAAGCACACACCAGGGGAACAGCGCTGAACTCGCAGATACATGTTACAGTTTTGTGTTTAATGTCCATCGTGTAAATTTGTACCAATCAAAGTAACATCAGTTTTATAGTTTGTTAAATCTTTTAAACCATAACAAAAACACAACCATTTAATATTAATGTAAGGATTAAAAAACATAATCTTCAGATTTCGTGTTCTTAGTTTCTTGATAGTATTTGTATAATTGATGTCACAAGTGAAAACCGTTTACGGCAAGGCAGTGACGCAGCGGATGATTACACATCATCACTCACAAACCTTACTAATGCCCTTGCTTTGCCCACCTTCCCACTCAAAATACTCCGGTTTTCCTCACTGGTCAACTCATGGCCTATCACTGGATGCCCCATTTTATTAATCGACATCTCTTTCCCCCTCCTTAACCAAAGTCCTAGCAATCGACACTTAGCAAGGCTCCATTTGGCAGGACCTCATCGCGAAGAGGTCATCGTGGCCAATGCCGTCGACGTCATCGCAGCTGACCATCGTTTTCTTCTAATATATCCATCAAGTGTTGCAAAGTGATACACCAAACTCCAAGGCCCACTCTTTTTTCAGTCTCGTTACCACCACCACCACCACGTAGCTCAATATCTTATATACTTGGTTTCCGACCTCTTGGTGTCACTCGTATGTCCGACATTGTAACCTACCTCATAATGAATAATGTATCTTACAGCACATTCTGAATTTGGACTGCAATGATTACTTATTCGGATTTTATCTCCAATTATAACACACATATAACGGTGCCTTGCTGTAGCTTCATTGGGCTCCAATTTACGAGAACACAAATTTAAGTCTTGGTCAGTGTAGACTTCATCGTCAACCCAAACAAGGTTTGGAAAATAACCACTTGGTGGAAATTAAATAATGAATGTCCAATAAGGAAACTTTTGGCTCACAGAATTCCAACACCAGTTCGGGACTGCCAATTGGCTTTAGCACTACTTAAAATTCACTCAAATACGAGGACACGGGCTGGGGTTTGAATTTTAATACCAGTTGTGCCATCGGCCAAAGCATTAGGAGAAGTGATCACACTGGCAACTCTTCACAATAAAGGAACATTGCATCACGATATTTTGGAGTGGATTCCGAAGAAACCACAACACGACTTCAGCAGCCATTTCAACAGGCTTTTCACCCAACATTAGATGATATTTCTTCATGCCATGAATCACAACTTGCTTTATGTCAATCATGGATATGATGCAATTATACAAATTTAGAGTTCAAAAAGTAAGTGGGCAAGCAGAATATATCGGCAACTAGATGTTAAACAAACTCTTAAAAAGAAAATCTGATTTTAATTAACCAAGTAATTAAATAATGCCAGCTCAATATTTATGATAGGAATTTAGCATTCACCCTACAAACCACATTTATTGTTAAAATTGGGTCCTAACATTAACTTAAAAACTCTAACTGGATTTAGTGATCAATAATACCACCACTGATTTTGTAATTAAAAGCCTTGTTTATTGAAAATTAACTGAGTTTTCTCTGCTCAGCAACAAAGTATCACATGATTTCTGCTTTCTAAAGAAGTGACAATGTATACTTTTATCGTAATGCTTTAAGTAGGTTAGGCCAGTTTACTGCATTCTGAAGTGTTTAGGACTTCCAGCCAAGTCAGGTTAATTTAAACATGGATATGAACACTAATTAAAATAATCACATTCATGATATTATTCTTTAACAATACATTATCTTGTAATTTTATTTTAATGCAAAAAAAACTATTATTTAATTTTAAAACACGTACGCTATATTCCTTGGGTCTTTTGGTAAAGTCACATAAATAGGTTCAAAGAAATAACAAAACAATTATTTGAACCTATCTATGTGACTTTACCGAAAGACCCAAAGAATATGAATTCCTGCAGCCACAAAAGCTTAAAGTCAAGATTTACATACACTATATTTAATATCGTGCAGCATATGCAATCAAGGCTGGACTAGATTCATAGGCAGATAGCAATGCCACCTTAATAATGCAGTCATAGCATCATATTTAGCTATACTGTGCTGCCTGGAATATTAATTTCAATGGCAGTAAAGTTAAAACTGAAAATAAATTTATTATACGTCATTGACACTTCATAATAGGTTTTTTAAAAATTAATACTTCAGCAGAGTGATTACATGCTCTGATTTAGTGAGCAATAATATTCCCACCCTTCTCAACCTCTTGCTAAAACACATGCCAGGAAAGAGTCAGGCTTAACGTGGTTGGGTAGTCTCTCCTTATCCTCTGCTGTTCCTTTTGTCTGAAAACATTTCCATGGCATTTTTATACATTCCACTCTCTCAGACTGTTAATATCCAGATTAAAAAGCTTATCACTACTCTAATGAATACATACGATTCAGTTAAACATCCCTTCAAATTACCTTCACACCACCTACCAACCCCTTCTAAATATTACATCAGCAACCGTTTTATATACTTTTTTCATTAGGCATTGCTTTGTTGAGCCATATTTTACTCTATTAGAAATTTAAAGATTCTGCACAGAACCTAGAAAGAGTAATACTTTTTAAAAAATATTTGTAGAAAAAACTCACAGAGTACAAACATCTATTTTAGGTGGTTGCGGATTGGGATGTTTACATTTATTTTAAGTTGTTGCATGCAAAAGGTAAACTTGAGTGGCTCAAAATAAAACCAAGCGTTCATGAGAACTCGCAAACTCCACTGTATAGGCAGCCTGTCTGAAACCTACCTTCTGGATTTCCAATGACAGTCACCACCTCTTTTCCCAGGAGGTGGGCCATCTCATGCACACCATCATCACGATGGCTCAATGCAATGCAGGACTCCCATCCCTTCATGATCCATCAACCCAACCTCCATATTTCAACGTTTAACAGACATGCATTTCTACCACAGACATCAGCAAACGATATCAACTCGTATCCTCATGTCCTGTCAAGGGATCCGCTTTCCCCATCACTTACTTACAGCCAAAACATTCGGACATGCCTTTCATTTACTTGGGCTGTTTACTTGTTGGAAAGATGCATGGGTCGTGACTTGAGGGTGGGTGTGCGGGAGATCTTGGGGCGGTCCGTTGAGGGGCGGGAAGAGGGAAGAGCCATTTGTGGCGATGAACCAAGTTGTTACTTGAGGGTTGAGACGACATCTCGGAAGATGTTCAGGAAGATGTTGGCATGGATCTCGGTGAAGATTAGGCTCGGGCGGAAGCGAATCGATATGTCCCCACAACCACCCAGCACCACTCCTAGTAACATGCACACCAAAAACAAAGATTCCACATAAAGCCATACAGTAGGGATGAGTTGCCCGTTTATAAATATCAGACTTTTAAGGACAATTCCAGATCTTTTTCAGATTTTCGGATAATTTACAGTGTCCTACTTTAAAATGTGCTCAGCACCATTACAGGGGAGCGTGTGTAAGCACGCAAAACAAACGGCGCCGCCACACCGTGAAGGGAAAGGCGAAGGGAAGTGTGGTCATAACCTGAACGTGCGGCCAAGACACACAGGCACACAATAGGCTAATTTAACCAAAAAAACCGCGACACAAAACACTCCACTCGAGGCTTAAGGGCAAAGATACGTTAAGCTAGCACACGTCTAACCTCGCCTGTGGAACTCCACACGCAGAATTTCAGATGAAGTAGGTGTGACCCATAGGCAGCTTTTAAAGGGGGCGTAGGGAGTGCCTCAGGAAAGCAGGCGTGTTAAAGCCTCTGAAGTGGAGCCCTGATCGGAACTGACCGCACAAGGTACAAACTGTGTACAAGGACGAATTTCGGGCGTGGTTCTGGCAACCCACCCCCTCGTGTACCTTTCCGGCCTTCATAGGTGCTCGCTGACAGCACTTGCCCCTACAGTCTGTTAAGGCTACACAGGGGATCTTCATCTCTTGTGCATGTGCATGTGTGTGCACGTACCTTTATTCCTTGCTAGTAGCACTGCCTTGTTACGAGTGTCCTCATCACGAATGTCGATGGCACAAAATGTGCCCCGTCCTCGTGCTCGACTGAGTATGTTGGGGAATTCATTCTAGAGCGGCGAGAGAGCGGCACAGTTAGGGTCCAGTTGTACGATGTTTCAGAGGTCTTGGGGGTTTGGGTGGCGGAAAATAACAGTGTCATATGTTGGATTGCATTGCAATGGGATGACTTTAGTCGCATTACAAGTGAACCAGAAAGTGAACCTTCTCATCTAATTATGTCTGTCTACGTATATATTTTTTAGATTTAGATTTACGATTTGTACATAAAAAAACCTGAACGAAGTTTAACATGGTAAAACATGTCGCATTTTGCATCGGTGGTGGCACAATGGTCAAGGGAAGTAACTGAAAATACAAAGAGGGCCCCCCCCCTTCTCAGAACTGTAAAGAGTCCTGGGGCCCCTATTAGACATAATCTGGCCCCGCACGTGGGTGTGAACGATCGCTATACCTGCAGGTCCGTGAGCCCACGCAGCAGAACGGAGCCCGCATGCTGCACGTTGTCCAGGAGCCGCTCCGCACGCACCACCTTCAGCACCTCCGCCAGCATCAGCGTCTTGCTGGGCTCCCCCATCCACGTGTTGTAAATGCGATACGGCTACACAAAGACAAAGATCCACCCTATAGCCTTAATAGACTGTTGGGGCAAGTGCTGTTAGCGAGTACCTATTAAGGCCGGCACGACACACGAGGGGGTGGAGTGGGCCAGCACCACGCCTGGCCACCTTTGTCTCCCCAGTGGTGATGTTTACACACTGCACCAGGTACTCATTTGAGGCTGAGTCGACCTACAGGAGGGCCAGTTCAGATAATAGTCACTGGTGTTGGCCGTGAGTGGGAGACTCAGGTCACTGGGTTCGTCGCGCAATGCGCTAACCGCTACACTACCGCTCCCCACTTAGGCACAACAACAACCACTATTTGCCATTAACCGGCGGTGATGTCACCACGGCGCTTGAGCCAGGCTATGTGCACTGTAAGGCCAAGTGAAGTGTCGAAGGCTTGCTGGCAGGAGGTCACGAGACAGACCCAGGTGCAATGGGTTAACTGAGATAACTGTCAGATGCACCACTTGTGCCCCCTAGTGTGCCAACTTGCTGTGTTTTATCCACCCGGCGCTGCTCTGCCCACCCTTGTTGTTGTAAGGTGACTTTCCGGTAGCGTCCTTCATGAGCCTCCTCCACAGAGACCGATCTTGATACCGCTGGTACCAGTCATCGGCAAGTCCACTCCACTCCATCTCCTCTTGTATCACATCAGTCCATCTCTTCTCTAGCCCGTGCCCATATAGCCCCATCTATCTGTCCTAACAGAAGCTGCTTGGCAATGTAGTGGCTTGCCATGCAGGCTACATGACTCAGCTAACGCAGCGGTGGCGAGATGTTAACTACCTTTCCTGGTATACAGGTTGTGGGTTCAATCCCGACCATGACACCTGTATATTTTGAGTTTGTATGTTCTCCCTGTGGTCACGTGGAATTTTGTCCGGATCCTCTGGTTTTTCCCTCCACACTTAGAAGCATGCATTGAGAGTATTTGTTTGCTATACATTTCCACATGATAAGCCACTTCATTGAGTTATCATTTGTGGCCAAGGTGCTTTTGAAAGAGAGCTATATAGCTCAGTGAGCCTTACCTGGTAAAATAAAAATAGTTTAACAGTTTCAAATACCTTGCTGGAGGAGCTCACCAATGGGACTGTGTCCAGATCTTTCAAGGATATGTGAGCTCCTCTTAGAATCCAGCCTGATTAAACCCAGGATGGATCATAGGCAGGCCAGCCTGAATGTTTCAAACCGGCACAAATGTTCTATTAGGAGGGTCCACGTTTCGCAAGCATAGAGAAGGGAGGGCATGACTGTGGATGAGAAGACCAGAAACTTTGTGTGGAGCTACAGACCAGGTAGCTTCCACACAGAGATACACAGATAATGAAAAGATAATGCCGCTCGACTGATTCAGAGTGAGACCTCTGCTGTCAAACCGGAGCTGGTCATAAGTACACTGCCCAAGTATGGGAACTTCTCCACTCTCTCCACAACTGCCCAATCACTCATGGGAAGTTGAGGGAGGGGTGCATTTGATGACATAAAATACCCAGGCAATTGCTTTGTTTTTGTGGGGCTGATGGTAAGGCCCCATTCTCTTAGATTCATGCTCCAGGTTTAGCAGTAGCATCTCCAACTCCTCAGAATGGGCATCAATTACCAGATCATCCACATCCATAATATGGTTGACCAAAAGGGAGCCATTCCTTGACCACACTCAAGCATTGATCAGCCTCCCATTGTATCTATACCAGATGGAAATTCCACCACTACATCCATAGAAAGCTTCTCAAACTACATGGTCAAAGAAGATGTTAAATATTGTAGGGGCCAGAGGACATCCCTGTCATACCCCAAGGTGAACAGAAAATGGGTCTGACACCATGAAACTTTACTCGGGCCTGCTCACCATGATGAAGATCCTTAATGATTCCAAGCAGATGGTATAGGGCTCCAAAAGCGCAAATAATAACCCAGAGCCCTGGCCTATTGATGGTATCATAGCCCTTGACCAGATCAACACAGACGCACATATATGAAAACACCCACACACACCAATTCTGTGCGGAGTTCGTCCTTATAGTAGAAGCCACCGGTGAGCATCTTCTTGCTGAATGTGACGACATCGGGTGGGTTCTCCAGCCCCCAGTGCTCATGTGCCCAGAAGAGGCCTGTAGTACCAGCCCCAGTCTGCACCTCGTCGCACAGAAAGGCTGCCCCATGCTACACACACACACACGCGCACGAGTATAAAGATCTCACACACATAGCCATAAATGCAGATTTATCTGGATCAAGTGATCTAAGAGAGCAACTGTTAAGGAAAAAACACTTACACATGCACGAACACATACCCCCACATTTGTACACACCACAGTCAATGGTCATCCACACACATTCGTACACTCTTGTGTGCACATAAATACAGATGCACACAATCAAGCAAGCAAACATGTGCATGTTAGAATGCATACATATCCAAAAAATACAAAGATCCCCCATAAGTGCTGTTAGCGAGCACCTATGAAAGCCAGAATGGCACACGAGGGGTGGGTGGGCTAGCACTGTCCACGTCTCCTGAATGTCAATGTTTACACACTGCACTGATTTGAGGCCGAGTCGACCTTGGGGAGGCTCAGGACCAGTTCAGATAATCTTCACTGGTGTTTGGCTGCGAGTGGAAATCGAACTCGGGTTGCCGAGTTCGTAACACAGCGTGCTAACCGCTACACTATGTATCCACACACAAACACAAATTAATTTTTGCACTCATGCGCATAAATGTGGTAGCAGCACTGTAGCCACATTTCAAGTGTTTGTACCACAGTGCAGCCCCATTGCTTTATAATGGATTATAAGGTACATGAAAAAATATATCGCTGAATTGTAGCCACCGTATAAGCAAACGATTACGCCCATTGTTGAAGATTGTCCACGCACCGAGATTCGTGACAGCTTCAGGACATCGCATTTTGCACGTAATGAAGTTGCTGCCTTGCTCGGCACAAATGCTAAATAAATTGGCAGCCCTGAGCCTGGAGTGGAAAATCCACATTTTCTAATGACAGGTGCCAGTCCACCCATAAGATTATAAAAGTAGGACTCAGCTCTGTGTCTCAACATATCAAAATATACATCAGAGTCCATCAGCCTTTGTTGCTTTCCATATGAATCTCAACAAATCGCATTTGTTTAAGCAATAAAACTGTGGACAGGTTTCAACCTTCTCTGTCCCATCTGAAGTAAATCTTTAAACATAAATGCTACTGGCTAAACATATGCTTTTAGCAAGAACATCTGGCAGAGGGATGATGGGAATTTGAACATTTAACCTTTAACTGTGAGTTGAGCTCTCGAAACACAGCGCCACCACACAAGAGCCGAGTGCAAGAGCTGTAATCATGGCGAACCTTAGCAGTGAGTGCGCGCAACTTGCGGAAGAAGTCGTCCGAAGCGTGGTTGTCTCCCCCCTCGGCCTGTATAGGCTCCACCACAACGCCGGCAACAGGACGGCCTTTTCGTGCAAACTTCTGCATCAGATCCTCAACCTGCATTGTGGGAATTCGTTCAGTTTAAAGCCACGATGCACTCAGGCAATCACTGCCAGCAAGTCACCGGCAACATGACATGGCATGGCTATGGCAGATTTTTACAATTTATGTGCAGCCAATCAAAATATGGCTTGTTAAAGAGTGTGTTTGTGCCCGATTCTGTTTCAAAAATTATTATTCGCCTGCAGAGAAAACTATTTTGGGTAGTCGTGCGACCTCTGTGTTAAGTAACATCACAAGTACATTTGGTATTCGAGGTATTATGAAAGCACAAGGCTATCACGAAGCCACTATGTTTCACGAACAATTATAATCTGCAGTAGTTGTATAATCGGAGGCGATATTGCGATGTGGCTTTACAATGGAGGTAATTTGCAAGTCATTTTCTAATTTGAAGATTTGTTGTGATCGTGATGCCACCAACATGCAATCAGGAGTTGGAATCCCATTGCTCACTACGGGGAGCTGTGATCCTTTTTTTTTACAATAGAAAATCGTGAAAATTGCTGTGGATGATTGCTACAGAATTACGTGAGTGCATCATGGTTTTTGGACAGAGTAATCAATGGCAACAGGAGAAATGAGTAAATGGATAATAGCATTTCTCAGTGTTATAGTCTTAATGGTTAATGTAACCAAATATATGGCTATTATTTTGTAGACATGCATGTAGTTGTGTGCTCCAGGGCGTTCAACATGAGGTTAGTGCTTCCTAATTAAAAAGAAAGTTATCGTGTATTTTTAAGAAACCTACTCGGGCACACTACCACAGTGCCCTCTAGTGATGTTAATAGAACATGACAATCTCTTTTGTGCATTACGTCACCAACTGGAAGTCTGGTTTTTAATGCTTAAATATGCATTCAATTGGTCACAGACGTGGATTTCAATTGTTGCACAACTATAGACTGATACGGTTTTAAATATTAACCGACACACCACTCGAATAGTAAATTTTTTTGGCTGCGTCTTCCGTGTGTGCAAGCGAGAGTGCGGTATGCGTGACCTCAGCCAGGCAGCGCGCCTCCTCACTCGCGTTCTCCCGGGAGTGCTCCTCGAGCGGGTACTGGAGGCGCGGGAAGGGAGCGATCGGCCAGTCCAGTGAGGGGATATCCAGCTTGTGGATCGCCTTTGAGTGCGTCGTGGCGAGGCAACCTATGGCACAGACAAAGGCAAAGACCCTCCAGTATAGCCTTAACAGACTGTTGGGGCAAGTGCTATCAAGCGAGCATCTTTGAAGGTCGGCACATCACTCGAGGGGGTGGGTAGCCAGCACCACCACGCACGTTCGTCTTTGTCTCTCCAATGGTGATGTTTACACATCACACCAGGTACCCACTTAAGGCTGAGTCGATCTAGGGGAGGCCCAGAACCATGTTGGTTGTGAGCAGGAATTGACCTCAGAGCTCCGAGTTTGTAGTAAATTTTGCTAACCACACACTTGCATGGTCACGTAACACGCTCATTCGTTCATTAAGTTTTTAGCCAGTTGGCCAGGATTGGGCAAAGATGTTGCCCACTTTTGACCGAGGCAATCGGGGAGCAGAGACTTAGACATTTCTTAACTTACTACTAAAACTACAATTATATATTTAAGAACCCACAATTTGAAAAAAATATATATACTCTGAAGAATTACAATAAACAATGTTTAACCTAAAATATTGTCAATGATTCTCACAGTCTGGGATACTCTTCCAGTATCCAACCAAGCTATTAAAATACCATTGCAACCAAGTGATCTCCAAGAGGAAAATAATTGCAATCTAAATGCAGTGCTTGAATACCATCTATCTGGGTGTGTTCGATAGGTAGACTTTACCTCCAAATGATACACAATTGTATTAAATACAAAATATTCTGTATATACAGGGCAGAGTTCCTCAGAGAGTCATGTATCCATTCCGAGGGTTGTAAATCCATTCTTAACATTTTAAGTTAACTTATTATGATGGGATGATCCATGAGGTCACAGGCTTTATTAGATCAATGAAAGCTGTGAATGCTATTCCCCCATTACCAAGAGCATCTTGGAGATCAGCCACTAAATTAACAAGAGCTGTTGAAGTGGAATGTCCCTTTTTGAAACCTGATTGGGCATCTCAGATGAGTGAAAATTTGTCCAGATGCCTAAATCATTGCCGATTTAATTTGCATTCTAACACCTTGCTTCAGGTCGGTAGCAATGTGAGTGAACATTAGCATGACGAAATTAACAGAGGACTGTCCAACAAGAGCCTAAGTGGAAGCCTTGTTTATCGTCACACTGGTGATCATTTGCAAGGAGATGCAACCCATTTTGAGGAAGGTGCAGACGTTTCACATGAAGGCCCACTTACCCATGGTGCGGCCGTGAAAACTACCCATGAAGGACAAGATCGAGAGCTCAGGACTGCCAGGGGACTGCACACACAAAGACAAAGACCCTCATGTAGCAGCTTACTGTTGGGACACATGCGGCAAGTGCTGTTCGTGAGCACTTAAGGCTCAAACAGCACACACGGAAGTGGTGTGGTCTATGCCATATATAGCCTTTGCTTCCCAAGTGCTGACGTTTACACACTGCACCAAGTACTCATGTAAAGCTGAGTCAACTTTGTGGAGGCCAAAAACAGATTAAAATACCACTTGCTGTCAATGTTAGCTGTGGCTCTGTAAATGTATCAGAATAGACTAATCACTGTACCACCACATCCCACCATAAAAGACATGCACCAGAAACTGCCAACACATCACTCCAAAACACACAACACTCTTAGCAACACCTCAATCCCTGGTATGACATGGGTATTTCATATATAATCAATCATACAATCGGTATCGCACTATTTTTAGTGCTTTCACAAAGGCGTGATGTGTCACAGTGGGGTAGTCTGCCATTAGGAGGCGATGTTGCTATGTGGTTTTACCCAATTAGGTATTTTGTACACGGCTTAGACTTTTTCGAATGTCAAAAAAACATTTACGGTTCACTGTAAAGCAACAGGCATGTATTCTATGATTAATTGCAGTATTCACCAGATAAGCTACTGGACTTGAACCGTGAACATCTTATCAAAGTGGCAAACATACAACCATGTACAACCATTGCAGAGGGAGAAATTGCAGCCTTTGTAAATGGATTATGGGTATGTGCATACCTGATTAATCATACTTGTCCTCAACTCTTCAGTAGTGGGTTTGGCTCCTCCTCTCTGCTTATTCTATTGGAAAGGCAAACATACCACAACAGGAGAATTTCATTCATACAGCATCCAAATGCAGTCACGAGACCCATATACATACACACACAAACCCATACTTTGGGGCTTCATGCACACAATTACACAGACAAAAATATAGTCTCATAATTCTTTGCACCATTCCCAGCTGCCTTTGTATTTCAAATAAAAATGTTCACCCACAAATAAAATTTTCATGAAAATAAGTTATCCATTGAATACATTCTTAAAGATAATATGCTTAATTTTAATGGGCTCTCACACGATTTGAAATAAAGGCCATCTATATAATGATTTAAGGCCAAGCAGTAAATTCGCACAGTGCGCTATGAACTAGGTAACCTGAGTTTGATTACCGGGCATGGCTAACATTAGTCGAAATTGATATAAAAACGAGTTTCAAGGCATTTCCATGGGTGGGAATGAGTCTCTCCCGAAATCAATCAGTTGCTTTAACATCTCCACCCTCTCTGGAGATGAAGGGTTAAATGAACCTCCATCCAGGATTTGAACTTGTCGCCTTTCCAATTGTGAATCGAGCACTCGAACCGCAAGCACCACCCGGTCAGATATCCACATTTGAGCCTTTATTTACTGTTACAAGAATGCAGCTTAAAACAAGGACACGATCAATGCAAAATAAGAATTATGAAGCACGTTTGATTGACATTTGGGTTTTATGCGGGAAAGGGTGAGCTTAGCGCGGATGAAAGAGACCGTATTTGTTGCCTTGGGAGACAATTTTTGGGTGCCAGACAACAGCCATTTATCTGCACACCACGTCCCCATCAGCACCGACAATGTAGCATTGTGGCACACTTATGTAACATGCAGCGGCATGCATACGTGCAGTGCTTGCCTTATGTTCCCTTCGTGCCTGTACCCCATTGATTCACACGTCGACAACAATTGTCGGGACATGTACAAAACTGAGCAATCTTCCCTTTTAAAACTGTCTACACTACGTGCACATGTATGTGTGATGTGTATCATCGATGCCTAGGAACTATGTTTGGTCTAAACATCCAAATACTCACTACCACAAGCCCTCCACCCCTCGTGATTTTGTGAATTGTCATGGTTGTGATTAAATTCAGGAACCGATAATTTTTCTTCTCATTTTTACTGGCTTGTTTGTAATAGTTTCTGTGGTTTTTTTGCTCTCAAATTTTGTTTGCTTCATTTAAAAGGCCAGTAATTTCCTGCTCGAATGAGCATTTAGGCAGTGCTCATCTCCTGTTTACAACCCTGAGCCACTTGACTTTCCCACAAAATAGTACTCATTATTGTGACCCCAGAGGGATGATGGGTTGAGTCAACCCCCAACCAGGATTTGAACTCACAAACCTACCGATTGCAAGCTGCTCACTGTACTACTTAAGTCACCTGGTCAATGAACCAGGTGCACAAATGTAACATGAACCTATTATTTGCATACACAATCGTCAATATCTACATGCACAATTAAAAGCATGTCTTTTGAGTATAAAAATATATTATACAATTAACCAAAACATGGATCGATATATCATTACCGAATTACCCATGTGCAGAGGTATTCCCATCTGCACCTGCATTGTCTCTATAGCTGCAAACTATCTAACAAAGATTAATAATAAGGTTTTAACCCTTTTTTCTGGCAACAAAACTGACACCTTTTTACAAGGAATCATGTTTACATTAACCCCAATACCTGCAGTCAAAATGCAAAAAAAACACTGATAATGTATGCACTGTCCTTGAAATTGATTGGTCTACACCCGAGACAGCTTTTGTTAGAGCCCAGTCTCATATGGTGTTCGACCAGATGACGCCAAAAGGCGCACAACTCAAAGACAATGCATCATCAGAGTATTGAGGGCACGGGGTAAGCATTTACATCATGAGACCTCCTTTGCCAGTAGCAAAATATAATAATAGGTTGTTGACCCTTTTTTCTGGCAACAAAACTGACACCTTTATACAAAGTTTATTTATTGGGGAAAGCCTGTATGAATAAAAAGTTTCAGGAGTGTCCTGCCATGGAATATGGAGCCATATTAGATCATTTATTTTGCGTGTTGGAGGAAACTTGAAAAAAACCCACACAATATAACACTAACTTCTGTATAGATGGGTCAGGAACTGCTTTCTCTACAGTTAGCTATTGGGAAACTCCAACGCAACAGAATGAGTCTAACAAACACAATGAAGCCTGCGTGGGTCCACCAACTATGTCTTTACAGTGCTGACTACTCGAATGCATCACCCATGCCTTCCCTTGCGAGTGTAATATTTACCTGTTTGTACTATGTGCAAAAATGCACGATTTACAGAACATGCACTGTGTATATCTGCACAGGAATGCTGCAGTGGTGTAATGGTTAACTCGCTGGTTTTGCAATCCAAAGGTCATCGGTTTGATCCCTTGGTGCAGCAGATGACACAATGGACCACTTTGTTAAATTAGAATTTCGGCGGCCTATAGCCCACTAATTCTAGCTCCTGCGGAGAGCTTCTCAGCGCTACGCGCCTCGCCTGGTGCCTCCACTGATGTCCCCTTCTTCCCACCCCCAATGTGTCCAGACACTACTGCCTCTTTTGTACGTAGGATGTGTAGGCATATAGGACTACGAAAGACATTTCACTTTTTGGGGGTAGCAGGGGGGGAAGTTAATTTTTTTTGGGGGAGGGGGGTCGACAATTGTTGTCCACTTTCTATAACTTTTTGAGTCAGGCCTTCTGAAAGGCTCTTATAATTTAGTTGACGGACAAACGGAACACCGAGCTTTTATAATAGATGCCCATGACTCTTTTAACGCTTGCAGTCTGCACAATACTCAGTGCAGTCTGTACAAAGTGTACTGTTTGCACAACATGTACCTTTATACAGAGCGTGCACGTAGCACAGTGTGCACACAGCGAAGAAGTAGTGTGTGTATCACGATGTACGCGTGCAGAGCCTACAAAATCTATTCTGCCTTTCGTGCCTTTTGGGTAGATGAGGGTTAAAAGCTGGTATAAAACATTCGTTTTATGCTATCACCATCAAATTGCTAAAGATAAACATTCACTGCAGGTTATTACCAATAAACGTATTTTGCACAATGTAATAACCTGACTAAATCTTGATTAGAAGCTTTCGTGACTGCAGGAATTCACTCTCTTTGGTCCTTTCGGTAAAGTCATTTTGTTTATTTTCCTATCGACGTGACCTAACCGGACAAAACTTTGTTACATTCATGTTAAATTTGAGACCTGCCTCCCAATACAGTATTAGCCTTTATTAATAATTGGATCTAAAAGTCATGATTACCACCAGTGCTGTTGAAGCCACGACATGTTGCCATCACTTTCTTCCTTCTGCTAGACCCCACAGATGTTGCAGTGACACAGGGCCTCCTCCTAGGGCTACTCTTGGATGCTTTATTTGATGACGTAATTTTTCAGAGCCTTTTAGAAACCAATGCTGCATGTTAAATGCGTACAAAATACAAAAAAAGCTCACAATGTAGACGCTGATGTCTCTCCTCCACATACAGCAGCTTTATGATTAGCGAAGAGATATAGCGCACACACTTCTTTATGTTTAGGGTTACCAACAAACGTAAAGCTGGTAAAATACAGCTTTAATCATTGCTAATAACTCTGCTAAGGTGACCACGATGAAGGCTTTAATTAAGTTGCAAGGTCACTTGTATGTATTGGCTTTGGAATAATGATCCGAGTGTAGTTTGTAATGACACAATAGCCAGATTAGAATTAGATCCAAGATCAAATAAGGATGCACATGTGCACAAACACACACACACTGATGAAAATACATTTTGTTGGACCCACATTGTCAAGATGTGGCAGTTTTTGCCCATAACATCAGGGTGCCGTATTACATTTTATACAAAGCAACACTCTGTTAATGAGTCTTGGAAAGTTTAAACCACCTCAGTTTCCTTGTAGATAAATACAAATGGTACTAAGAAAGAGTAAGCTGGAGGAAGGAACATTAGTTAATAGGAAAATATATTAAGCATAATTTACTTCCAGGAATGTAAACTATTGCATTTGCCTTTTTATTAGTTTCAGTGAAAATAAAGTGCAAATGGAAATGCTTTTTTGTACGTTTAAACAGATTAGTATTCCGAAGCACAGATGGCTAGGAGGTGGTACCATTCCAGACTTTGGGAACAGCACAAAAGGTGAAAGGCAGTGGAGTCTTCACAATGTTCTTGGACATATTTATATTGATGGAAGTGGTTTAAAAACAAAGGCAGTAGGGGGAAGAGTTTGAGAGAGGAGACTTGAGGCGAGTGGAAGTAACGTCGTAAAGGTTTTGGTAAACGACAGGAGAGCACGCTTGGCCAGGTCTCATTGTGCAAAGATGGAGTGCCCCACTGTGCTGAATGGGATGTCAACACACCCGATACCAGATGAAGATGGCCTTGAAGGCATTCTCGTTGGAGCAGGACCCACAAGCCATGGTCTGCACCTGCCGGAGTCCAGTGGGAGCCACCTAGGGGACAGACAAAAGTATGTTTTACAAACCCAACTTCTTGGATGCACAAGCATAAAGGTAGATTTGAAGTTTTCGTGACTGCAAGGATTCATACCCTTTGATTTTTTCGGTAAAGTCACGTAGGTAAAAAATGAAAATAAATTAAATCACGACGTTTCGGGCGCAACACAAGTGTCCTTCTTCAGGTGCCACACTCTTAAGTGTGTCACACTTAAGCGGTGTGACACACACTTAAGAGTGTGACACACTTAAGCGTGTGCTTTCTCTAAGTTGTCCCCAACTGAAGAAGGATGCTTGTGTTGCGCCTGAAACGTCGTGATTTAATTTATTTTAATTTTTTACCTACGTGACTTTACCAAAAAAACCAAAGAGTAAGCATAAAGGTCCCCTGCATAGCCGTTGCTTATAAAAGTAATCACACCCAGGATGCGTCTGATCTCATCAGATCTTTGAAGCTAGGCAATGCTGTACCTGAATAGTGTGTGGATAGTTGACCACCGTGCATAAAGCAGGTGTTGTGGGATGCTATAGGCCTATGTTGTGGGCTGCAGAGGGCAGTGTAGTAAAATCAATGTTTGTGTTTTACTATACAGTACTTCCACATGTGCTCCCTGCCTTCAACTCTCATTGACCAGTGTGGTGAAGTATGCTCAAGCAGCCGTCTTGACTGACACACTATTTGGATACATATCATCCAGCAATAGATTGATAAATGGGTCTACATATAAATAAACAGCCATAAAGACTTTTGGACATGCGGTGTAAATGAGTAGCAATTGAGGCCGGCTTGACATGGCACAAGGAGAAGTGGTGTAGACTGCACCATTCTTATGGTAAGTGCCATATTTGTCTCATCAGCATTCCCATCTCTGATGGGACATCACAGACAGACAATGTAGCTCTAGATGGAGTGATTAAGGCTCACTCCGTTTATTTATTATTATTATTTCAGTTTATTTATTAGTTATAGCCGCTGTGAGCCATGCAGCTCTTGAGAAACCTATCTTCAAAATCACCATGAATGTGCCCAATCTCTTCAGATTTTGAACATGAACCAGGGTTAGGCCTGCAAGCGAGACTAAATGGGAGACTGATTGCGAATACCAGATAATGTAGGCTAGGGCTGTGCGATGGCCAGGAGAATGCAGTACATAATGTATTCTTGAAACGATCTGCTTTGAGTATGAATTGATTTGCTGTGTGTTCTATGGGTTCTTTCCATACGCCAAATACTAATTAATGGCATTGGCCAAGCATCCCAATGCAGGACCCCTCATGAAAGAGCCTTGAGACTCAGTCGGGCTTTCCTTGTTAATGGTATTATATTTTGCTCAAGTTTACAAAACAAAAGGTCCCATTAATCATATTTAACAAATGCCGTTGAGTACGTTTCGAATGTGGGACGGAACATCACTTTCCAGTCAAAACTCCACATACTCTTTGAAGAGACCAGTCATAAAACACTTACTTTCTCGACTGCTTCCTCGATACCTTGTTACCCATTCTGGCAAGCGTGACTCACACACATGATCTCGGTGCAATCCACAAACCATACACTGCTCTCGAGAAATCCACACCACTGCTGGTTGTATCCGAGTGTGCGAGTGTCTCATACCGACACGAGAGACTTGTGGAGAAGTTGAGGAAGGTCATGCGGAGGTAAAGCTCCCAGTGCCGGTCGGTTAGCAAATGTGGCCTGCCAACACAAGAAAAGATAGAAGCCCCGTTGGAACATTTTACCTTACAGACTGCTTGGTGCAAATGCCATTGAGGCCAGTGTGGTTAATAAACGAGTGGTGTGGGCAGAATCCTGTATTGTTGGCCGCCTTTGCCTTCCTAGCTGTCTATTCACATGGCTAAAATTACCTAAATGAAGCACAGTACTGGTTCACATATGACTTTCCAGTGGTGTTGTGGAAATTTAACGTAGGTTGCTTGCTTCATAATAATGTGACTTAACCAATAAACATTGCTCCAAACGCACACATAGTTACGTACCAACACACAGAATGGACAGAAAAAACAACTACCATTAGCTACTAAGTGGCAGTGACATTGCAATGACACTTGTGCCAAGCTAGGTACACATTAGAGCGTGCGCTAACACACATGGTGCTCACCAGATTTGCAGGATCTTGCAGGATACGGAGAAGGGCTGGGTGATTGTAACCTGTGAAAAAACAGGCTAGCAGTTTATTCCCTATACATGTAGTCCAATGTAGCAGTCAATAAAAAAAATGCATTCCTTTATGCTTAATAGAATCCACAGTGCAACAAAGACTTGAGGTCAAACAAGATGTCTCACATCAAGGGATTATCCAGGTATATTTTAATAAATAAAATAAGCTGGCAAAGAGGTGGGTAACATGTATTGACGTAATTAATGGGAATGAACTAAACATCCAGCATGAATGGAAGGAGATATAGCATGTGATTAGTTTGGCATTTATTATTACGTGTAGAGATGTACGCAGTGTGCGCAGTTGAGCGGGTGCAATTGAGGATGAGTAGGTGAGCGCGTTGAGGCAGGAGGTTGGCGCCGGAGAGACGGGGGCGATGATTAGGGATTAATGAGTGCAAGAGGCTCCGTGGAGACTACAGCTTAAGTGGAGAGCACGTGGGGAGGGGTATATAAGCGGGAGTGTGCGTGAGCAAAGGGAGTTGTTCGGGGACCAAGGGAGGCTAAGTCATTCAGAAAACAACAGGAAGGTCTTTCTATTTTAATAGAAGTGGCAGGTATATCAGTTAAGACGGAAGACAACAATGTGTAAGCCTGCTTTAGACCTTAATAGAAGCAGGGGACTAAGATTAATCTTCCATAAAGATGTGATTTATAATAATACGTGCACATGCGGGTGTATACATATATGTTTCAACAACCAACCACTAGAGTACAGCAAAACACACGTGGGTGTGTGGATCTGCACTGGTGAAATACTTTTTCCCTACCCCTATTCCAAGGGGATTTCCTTCCCGTTTTAGTATCATCCTTTCCTGAGAATAGGTTTTCCCCTTTTTTCTGGCAACAAAACAGGTGCTAAAATGTTAAAACACCAGACTGAAACCTTTTACAAGGAATCATGTCTGCATTAACCACAATACTTGTTGTCAGACTGCAAACAAAAAAACACTCTATCTTTGAAACTGATTGGTCCACACCAGAGACAGCTTTCTTTGGAGCCTAGTCTCAAAAGGTGTTAGACCAGAGGACGCCAAAGGCATTCTGAGCACAAGTATTGTGGTTAATGCAGACATGATTCCTCGTAAAAGGTTTCAGTTTGGTGTTTAAACATCTTAATACCTGTTTTTGTTGCCAGAAAAAAGGGGAAAACATATTCTCATATTTTGGTACTGGCAAAGGAGGTCCCATGATGATCATCCTTTCCTGTTAACGCCATTTCCTTTCTTGCCAAATAAAACATTTTCTGTTCTTTTCTCATTCCTTTTGGATCCCTACAGGGTCCCCTGCAGGGTTTGTGAATCCCAGGGACATCTTATCAATGTAACTCTAGGACTGCGTACCAAGTGGTAGTGATGAGATCTGCATGTACAGGTCCAGCATGCGATTGCCATCCACATCCACCAGGTAGTTGCCCCGACTGGCTGTGTAGTCGCAGAAAAACTGCACGGCCACCGAGTTCTGAGATGCGCGTACACAAAAAACAAAAGGTCCCATGTACAGCCTACACAGATTTTGAGGGTCAATGTTGATAGCAACCAACTATTAAAGCTGACACAACACATAAGGCGGCGGTGGTGTGGCCAGCACCATGTCTGGCTGTTCACACACCGCAACAGGTACTCATGTAAGGCCGAATCGACAGGAGGCCCAGGACCAGTTCAAATAATCGCCACTGAAGTTAGACGTGGCCAAACATTTTAACTCAGCCGCTGGTTTTGTAATGCAGTGCACTAACCACACATGCGCAAACAACTAAACAACCTGCATTCGGGACAAAGACGTAAAGTTTAGATCAACGACCCCTTGTTCAGGCTAAGCAAACTTTGCTCACAATTACAGGCTATTAAAAGTTTAATGTTGAGCGATTTTGCAGTGGTTAGTTGCACGGCAATATGAACCCTGCAACTAGAGTTTGATTCCCACCCACGGCTAACCTCAGTGGCGAGTGACATCTGAACTGGTCCAGCACATCCTTCGCCAACCCGCACTGGGGGTTGTAGTTTCGTAAAACAAACCCCGTTACGGACAGGGCATGAGACTTTCCCCCAGCAGTGGATTGATAAAGACCTGTACATCAATTATAAACTATTCATATTATGTACATTAAAGTGTTTAATTGTCTCAAATGTTTTGCATACCTGAATCTCCCCAAGTTCCTTGGTTAGGACCTGTTATAACACAAATAGAGAGATATGCATGTGGACACATACATCAGCACACACAAATCAAATAATTAAACGCTATTTCAAGCACTATGCACCCAGACTTAATGCAATTGTGAGTGTGTATGTGTGAGTGTGTTGACCATCTAGGCAGGTCAATGAAACCTCATGCCTCATGAAGCGCGTATCAATATTTGCACAAAGAAAATACAAATGTCCTTTTACATCATCTTTGGTTCTTTTGGTAAAGTCACGTAGGTATAAAATAAAATAAACCACGACGTTTTGGGCGCAACACAAGCATCTGTCATCAGGTGGGAAAGCATGGTCTGCTGCTGAGGCAGACTGTTTTAAAAGGTTTGAAACTTGTCAAGGAAGCCCCTGTAGGTCATGTTAATCTGAACCTCACGGTCCAATGCTCACACCAGGAACCAGGCCAATGGAGAAATGTCTGTTTGCATGTAATGCCAACTTTAGTTACTTTACCAACACTTGATTACTTTAATAGTTTTACATGACATAGCTCTATGGCAGCAAACTTGGGAAGTCAAGAGGACTCAATGTAGGGGTTATAAACCTTGGATTTGGAGGTAACAACAGCAGGGAGAGAAGTCATGCTCGTAAGCATGACGAGTTATGTTCATGACTTTACCTCTAATCCAGGCGAAATCCCTATTGTGCCTTCAATTTACTACTCACTGCCTCTAGCCTCTTGCCATGTGCCTGATGTGTTAAGAGCATGGATGATTGCACAATTTCCCCTTATATACGAGCACATCTGAACTTTGGAGAATGGTGGTGCAGCAGTACGCGCAACGAAATATGATCCCAGTAACCTTGGATTCCTGGTGATAAATACGAGTGGTATGTGTTATCTAAAACCGTCCTGATCTTCCCCGAGGTTAACTTGGCCTAAAATTAGTACGTGATGTGGTATAAACATCAGCATTGGAGGCAACCGGCTATGATGCTCACAACACCACTCCCATGTGTGCTGTGATGCACTGGGCTTGATGGGAGCTCACTTACAAACATTTGCATCTACAGTATACATGGTTAAATCAGGATATCTTCATCATGGTATGGGTGTGAACAAATGCGTATAGGTACAGGCACATGTGCTTTCATGTGTGCATGTTCTTTCATGCATGTAAGCACAAAGAGTAGCCTTATACATTTGTGCACATGTGAAGAGTCATGCACATTTTTACAAGTGGAATGCATGTATATGTTGGTGTGAATTAAATAATAATTAAATAAAGATGACAACCACGAAGACACCTACGCTCGTAATTTAAAGTGGAAATTATCAACCATAAAGACCTGTGTCGAGCTTTCTAAAGGGTTTTAACCTAAAATCTGATTCCGAAATGTGCAATATTGATTCGTAGTTGAAATGTGAACCTTGTTTCTCCCTCCCATTCGTCATCACAAGCTAGAAAAAGCACACATGGCAAAGAAGTTCAAGGTTGAATGCCCATCTAAGAGTTGAACCAATCAATACCAATAAGATACTGGGCTCAAATAAAGATAGTTATCAGTATTGTAAAAAAAAAATGGGGACTCAAGTATATAAAGAGATGATAATATCAGCACAGTCACCACTGACTGCACACACAAAATGATGTTATGTTTTGTTTCATTTAATTCAACACATTCCATTTATCAGGGCTAACATTTATAATTTGTGACACTTTTAGGTCATTGGCTGGATATGATGAGCCTATTGAATGAAGCCAAATCTACGGCAATTTAAAGGAACCAAATGCCTGACAATGTACTGTTACGGCCTGTTGTGAATTATAGTTGTACATTTTTCATTTTTCTCATATGATACCAACAGCTCTATTGAATACAATTGGAACTTTAAAAAAATCAGTTGCTTGTGTGATGTGGTCAACTGCAGCACTGGGAGGCAAAGATTAGCCGAGTTGAATTAACCGGCTTCAAATTCCCCTCGCGTACCTTCCAGGCCTCAACAAATGATTGCCAACAGCCGTAGCCTCTGGAAATCCTTGCGGATTAACTGGGAAGCTTGCTAGTTGTGCATTTGAATGAACATTTACGCATGGGAGTGCTGTGCGAGTGCACGCATGGCTTTGCAAGTTATCAACCCAGTTTGTCTTACTTGTGATTTGGGCCCTGGCACGGTCGTCTTCATGAGGGGACCCTCGTACTCTGGGAGACCCTGGTCATGGAGCGAGGGAGAGGCCTGAGCCCCCATTGCTCTCCCTGTGGATGAGATAATGCATACACAAGGAAAAATATCTCCTATGTAGCCTATACAGACTGTGAGGACAAGTCCTGTTGGGGACACCATCCCCATGTGCTTAGGGGACCACGAGGGGGTGGTGTCGTCAGCAAAATGCCTAAGTGGACTTTGTCACCCCCATGCTGATGTTTAAGCCCACAGGGGATTATTGTGTCCGTCCATCCGTCGTGCATCCAAAAATGGGAGGGGTGGGGCTGGGTGGGGAGTGGCTGGGTGGGGGGGTGCTGGGTGGGGAGGGGCTGGGTGGGGAGGAGCTGGTCACCCCGTGGTGCCCTTATAAAACTCAACGTTTAACCTACTCACGCCGGCTTGTGCCTGCCCTCACAGTCGGGCATATTTGCGGTATACACCACGCCGCCGTTGACCCTGGCCATTGACCGAGCAACCCAACGTCCCTACCAGCTCCCTCCGCAGGAATGTGTTTGCAAGAATTGCTCACATAATGGGCTGCTCTTGAAGCCACTATTCACCACCAAGCAGTGGGCACGTCACCACAGCTCATGCCGAGATAGGTATACTTTGAGGTCACTTTAAGTGCCAAAGGCTCACTGGAAATAAGTCCAGGTCTTATGGGTTAACTGAATGGGATGATTGGCAGATGCGCCAACTGTGCTTATTATTGTGCCATCTTATCATAGCCCATGACAGGAAGGACCACACATGCTCCCTCACTTTTGTTGCCCCAGTGCTGATGTAACCCTTTTGGTACTGAAGGACACCCATTTTACATGAAGTCAATAAGGCCAGAGATGATTGAGATACCCAGTGACAAGATGATATCGTCCAATGTGGCATAGATTTTAACCTGGGTGGATGAGATTGTTGCAGTGTGTTAACCAAATCTACACCACACATAAAAAGCGTAACCCAAAGAGATTGTGGTACTTTAATACCAGTAACCATTTTCACATCATAACAAATGTGTTCAGTGCAAGTCATACTTTTTATTGTGTTAATGAATGCTGCATTTTAATTTCGTTTAATACATTTTCATATATTTTGTTGTCCTAAATTGATTCATTTTCTTTCATTAAAAAAATGTGAATAAAGCGACCTCTTGCCAACACTTTGGAAACCCACATAGCCTTGTGGACCTTTTATACCTTTTGTACAAATGTAAATGCATCATAGAACTGGGGGTGTTCACCAACAGCTCAAACATGCACGTTATTATGCAAGCACTGCAGTCTTCGAGTCAAACTAATTTGATTGCTCACGATCCATGAATGCCGCACTGATGAGCAGATGTTTGCCTGCAGGCAAGCTCAGGCATGCAAATGCGACTGCTGAAACAGGAATACTTCCTTCCTGAATCTTATAGTGAGCTGATTTTATTAACAGGACAGGGCCATGTTTATAAAAATATAAACATAAAAACCTGGACTTGATTTATCCCAAATAAGTCTGAAATTTCCTGCTGAACATGTGGCCAAGAAACTATTTAAATACGCTTAAATGCTATGCAATTACGTTTTTTTTAATGACCACTGAAAAAGAGAATGCCAATGTAAATTGAAAGCCACAATTTTCAGGCGCACCACCATAAGGCACTCTCATGATACTATAGGCAAACTGAAATTCCTTCATCTCCGTTAATACAACACAATATAATGTTTTTCTCCCACCTTTCATTCAATACAATGTTTTTTCCACCGAGGAATGCGATTCAATTAAAGAATCAAACATTTGTTTTTAGATTGTTGTAAATGTAACAGCTACGAGTGGTTGGAGGGGCACACTGCAAATCCCATTGTGCAGGTGGGAATTTGAAAGCAAACATAGCAGTTAAATGTTCTGTGATACAAGTGTAATAAAAGACTCCGTCAGGCCTCCGTTTGTCTTTTATTTAGGTTCTTCTCCGCACCCCCCACTGGCCTCCTCTCGGACCAGTGTCGTCGCGTGCGCGCCCCGCGCACGTTCCCTCTCGCGTGCCACGCACGCTCTCTCTCGTGTCGCGTGCCACGCACGCTCTCTCTCACGTGCCACGCACGCTCTCTCTCACGTGCCACGCACGCTCTCTCTCACGTGCCACGCACGCTCTCTCTCACGTGCCACGCACGCTCTCTCTCACGTGCCCCGCACGCTCCTCCGTTAGCTCCTCTATTGCCGCACTCCGCACACCGCTGACCGACAGCGTGCAGAGGTCCTTCGGCCACGTGGCCGATGGCGCGGATCTTTCCTC
This sequence comes from Lethenteron reissneri, assembly GCF_015708825.2. Lineage (NCBI taxonomy): Eukaryota > Metazoa > Chordata > Hyperoartia > Petromyzontiformes > Petromyzontidae > Lethenteron > Lethenteron reissneri. The sequence continues at coordinate 5,708,486 of NC_083822.1, forward strand.
ACCACCCAACGTGAATCAGCCTCTTAACTTCCCCGACTGCCCCGATCTCTTCCGGGCTCCCACTTATATACATTCCCCCCACGTGACCCTGACTCCTCCCCTTCCGGATCCTCAGATCCGGCCTTCCAATACTACCCCGCTGGCTCCGCCCCCATTCACCTCGCCTCCCATTGGAGCCGAGGTGAACGGTGGCCCCTCCCACACGCCCCGCAGACCAGGCTCCGCCCCCCAATACCCCGGGCCGTGTGATTGGACCCGAGCCCAGCAACAACCCCATTTACGCTCGCATTACACGTGTTATAGTCTGAGTGGTAGGTTGTAAGTTTTTTTTTTAAGAAGTACATTTTAACTTTCATTTAACAATGAAACAAAATAGCAGATCAAAGTTTTTTTGGGATGAGTTTTCATGTAATAGTGATTAAATAGAATCCTTCTTGCCGTTCTACCTCCTACAGACACCAAATTGAAGACTCCATCTCAGCATGATCCACCATCCCGATCTCTTTCAGGTGGCTAGTTTAAAAAGGTATAAACCAATAGCACCTGGTATAAACACCAGGTACTGGACAGAATAATTGACAAATTACTGCTGGATTAGACAATTCACGGATTAACAAATGCACTACAATTCCTGTATTAAAATAAATTACTGTATTGCAAGTTAGTAATTTTAATAAGTGTGATACTCACGTGGGATAGGAGTCTGTGAGTGTCTCGAAATGGTCAGCAGAGACCGACGAGCAAGCATCCTGGAAGCCATTATGAACCGCAGCTCACAGCAGCAACACCAACCAGCCGCAGAACGTTCTCTCAAGCGTGCTGCGCCGACACCCTAGGAAAAGCACACACACAGGTCATTACCAGTCACGATCCATCCACTGCTGGATTAAGATCTACCCAAGTCACTGCCATATGTGGCTGTGTAAGGACAGTACGGGCCCTAGTGGCCAAAAACAATGATTGCAGCGATGAGGACAGGCAGGGACAAGTGAGATAACTCTGGGTGAGGAGTCAACGCGGGGGTAGAGATGGAACCCCCAGGGTGTTATAGTGAGGCAAAGGAGAGAGTTCGGGAAAAAGGGGCGTGGCAGAGCCGAGGGGAAACAAAAGGCAGCGCGGAGCAGGGCTCGGGGCTGCTATGGGGATTCGGGGTCCGGACTGTCGTGGCTGTCATCACGGTGGATCGCCCTCATCGTCTTGGAAGGCTGGGAAAGAAGTTGTATATCTTCGCCGTGGCTACTACATCGACGGATCCTATACAGTAAAACCTTGGATTGCGAGTAACTTGGTCTGCGAGTGTTTTGCAAGACAAGCAAATTTTTTAAATTAATATTAATTTGATAAACGAGCGAGGTCTTGCAATACGAGTAGCTTTGTCTGCCGAGCGTCACTTGATCACAACTGATATACGAGTGCTTTGGATTACAAACACGTTTCCGGAACGAATTATGCTCGCAATCCAAGGTTTTACTGTATATATATATGTCAGTCAGCTATATAGTGAATGTCGTGTAGCAGCTACGTACAGTCACCCAGTTGTATAGAGTCAACCTGCGTCCACCTGATAACATGGTCGAGTCAGGTGGACTGTAATATATAATAAATATATATATAACTTAAGCAAGACAGCGTCGCTGAGTGCTCCATTACATCTGCACACGAACCGATTTCAGACCCCATTTTTTTGTACAGATAGTCCGAGTTATGACGGTCCGACTTACGATATTTCGATCTTACGATGGCAATAGCGATATGACAAAATTGTAAAATATTTTAAATTTCGCGCGGCAGGCAAACACAGCAGCGTACGAGGTACGATGCATTCAATGCATGTTAAAAGTTATTATAGCAGATAGGATTGTTTCCTGGAAAAACTTTCTATTAAATTACAGTTCATATAGGTAGGCTAAGAATGTAACTTTTTTTTTACTTTACATTTTACTGTGCAATACAGAATTGTAATTAATAAATACATACAGTGTATAGTTTATATAGTACGGTACTGTAAATTGCTCTGTTTTGCTAAATTATCACCATTCTTTAAACTCCTGGGTAGGCTAGGCTAGGCCATCCTCAACTTACGATATTTTGACTTACGATGGGGTCGTCGTAACGCATCTCCATCGTAAGTAGATGACTACCTGTAATGTGTTTCCCAAGCTTATTTTTTAAAATCCTTTATATTAAGTTCACTTGCGCATTTGTTTGCTTGCTCACGACCGTGCAAATCTTTCGGTCGTTTTTTAACCCACTTCCCGTGATCCAATCGAGCTGACATTTTCCACACACACTCGTTGTGCGTGACAATTAATGTTCGTGAAAAACATTTTCAAAAATGTTACACTTTTTAGGACTAAAATATTATATTTAATTACCAATTGCTTAATGGTTCCATGCAATCATCTGACCCATAGGTGGCAGCCATCTCAAGCCAGAGGACGAGAGGACTCTAGCCGCCACGCATATAAAGGATTTATAGTGAAAAACTTTGTTTTTACGGGTTATACTTGTTTTTATTAACAATCAATGTAACATGCGTATGTTCTCTAATGCATGTGTTCCCCTTCCTGTCTCTCATTGTGATTTGAAGTATACACACATGAACATAAGCACTTCTAAATCACTGTTTATGTATTCTTTAAATGGCAAATTTCCTCCAACAAAAGCAGATATTCTTCATAGCTAATGTTGTTAAAGTTGTGGACAAAAGGTCAAGAGATTTTGTGAACTTAATCACTGTTATCAAGGCAGATTATAACCGCTAAACTGACAGTAGAATTAATCATTCAACTTATCAGAGATTTGACTGACATTTCAGGAATCAATTCTTTGTCTAAGTGTTATTGTTTAGTTTGTATCGTTTTTCATCAAGTTTCTACGTGTTTATTTGCTCCAATAAGTCCTCAAGTTATATTATTAATTGCATATCATGTTCAAAAATCAACCAATTCTCACATGCATGATAAGATGCATTGTTATGTACCCAGTAATGAATTCCACATTTTAACAGGAGGCAAAAGTATTACGTGCAGCAAGCCAGCAAGAATATACAATTCACATGGTCAGATGAACAGATATGTAATAGGAGTAAGAAGCCAGATGGGTGAATGATGCGAGGCAACAATGACAAAAGTATTTGTACCGACAGAAGAGGCAATGGGTGACAATAGCGCGAAAGGATAAGACGGATAATGCATTATATGGAGCTGGACATAAATTCAGTGAAGAGCTTTTGATTAAATTCTGTCTAGAAATGTTCGAGTTAAGGAGTTGTATTCCATTCTGAAGATGATGTGTAGCATGTTAGGAGTTGATGCTTACTAAACAGATTTTGTGCAGATTACAGGGTAATCGTGGCATGTAGCAAGATTAATACGATACAAATTTGCGGATTACGAGGCTGTATTAGTCTATGTAATGGATATTTTTCAACATGTTTTAGACGCTGTGACCAGATAATTTCAGCACAGCTAGTTTTTGCTGATGCATACAACATACACATTGCTAAGTAAAACAATTAAAACGTGCTGCCTTTCCCTGTAGTTTCACTCCTGCAGCTTCAAGTGAGTCCCACTCACTCTATTGGATCACAATTTGCCGTCCACAAAGCATGTTTAATCTGCTGTGGTGTGCCGCAGATTAGCGGAGGAGTTTCGAACCGATCATTATCCGCAAATTACAGCCATATGTGGATTATTGGCTTTGCGCTTTATTGTAATGTATCTATATAAAACTTCGTTCGCACCGTACGTAGCCACCTGTGATGATCGGAGGTGGAGGAGAACGAATCGGAGGTGCAAGGGAAGGAAATCAGAGGTGCGGGGGAAGTCGCGAGCAGAGTTTGATTCGCGCCTCTGAATAACATCAGTCGAGAGGGTTACTTGAACCAATTTGGGTGTCCCACGTTTTCACTAACCAGACTAAATAACCCCCTTAACCAACATTTGTATTAAAAGGAGTCTCTAACAAATTTCGATTTAAAGCTTTCGTGACTGCAGGGATTCATATTCTTGGTTATTTCGGTAAAGTCACGTAGAAGGGAAATAATAAAATAATAAAAGACAATTTGTATTGTAAATTTTTTTTATTTTATTATTTCCCTTTTACGTGACTATACCGAAAGAACCAAGAATATGAGTCTCTAACAAGTTGGTGAATAAAGTATTCTACTCTCATCAAGTGTCACACACATGGCACTGCATATAGATTATATAACAAAAACAATCTGCATAGAAAATTAGATGATAATGCCCCATACACTCTTCTCTTTGGCAATAGGGCAAGTTGCATGGTTGGCTGATGAATGCTGACGGTCTGAAAACAATCCAAGCCAATGCTTTCTGTATTTCTACATGATTGGTAGTTGGAGAAAACAAGATATTTGATAAGGTCGTTTAAATGTGAATTTTCAATCTGCACTTTGGCCGAGAAATGGATGCCCAGCCAGGAAATGAAGTGTTCATAATTTCTAGCTGGCAAATGATAAAGGTCAGCTTTATTAACTGCTTTCGAAATCACTCGCACACGGCTCTATCAATATAATTTTATATTGCTGCTTATGTACTGTCAAATACAAGTGTAAGTCAGACGTCCATATCCAGCATACAGGAATGCATTGACGGATTGCCAAAAGAGAGAACACTGCATAGCACACTGAAATAAGCTTGTACACAGGATTGTTGCATCACAAGACTCAAGAGTTTGCTCCGGATTGGGGAGGCGTTCATCAAACAGTGGATAGATCATGGCTGACAAGCTGTATATAATAATCTATATTGCGTACTGTATAAGGATACAACTAAACCACGATATCTGGTTCTGCAATACTCTGTATTATTCTCTAAGTGGTGAAACATGTCATATATTCACCACACCCACAGATGATACAGAATAATCAGGCAGGGTTGTTGTTCAAACAAATGGGGGGTGATGCTCATCTTCTGTTTACAGCCCCCGGGTAGCATTGGAAATTCCATGTTCCTATGATGGGCATGATAGTAATTACATGAGTCAAACAAAACTGACCTCCCAGTACGGAACTCGTTATATTGGCGTCAGGAGACACAAAGTTTTGATATCCAGTACTCTATGGGGCGACATAAAGACAAAGATCCCCCGTGTAGCCTCGACAGACTGTAGGGGCAAGTGCTGTTAGCGAGCACCTATGAAGGCCGGCACGGCACCACGAGGGGGTGTGTGGCCAGCACAATGCCCGACCGCCTTTGTCTCCCTCATACATCACACGACCCGGTCACATAATATTGCATTGATCAGTACGATGGTACATTTACCCAAACCCGAATGTTGTCATGGGTTGCCACCATTTGGGTCGGCAATCACGTTGTGTGTTTAACACTAGTGCCTGCAGGAGTGGCATGAGACAATTACGAAATATCGATTTACACCCCGTAGAATGCCATACTGTACGTATAAGGATATTCCCCACCCCAACCCATTTAGCCTCTCAGACTGTTGCAGCAATGATTTATACCTATTATTGACAGTGTGGCCGGCTCCACGTCTGCGTGGCCACCCCTAGTCGGTGCATGCTCATCCTTCACCACATCAGGTACTCATTTAAGGCTGAGTCGATCTAGGGGAGGACGGACCTCCAACCGGTTCGGGATATCGATCTGGGAATAGAAGCTCGGTTGGCAGGAGTTGGACCACGTTGAATAGTGCACCAACCGCTTCTCGTTACGCCGAAATGTACACAGCCTTCTGATGAATCTGTTAACAAAATGCATTGATTTGTATTGTATCGTTATTGCTATTACACAATTGCAGCGAAAACCCGATATCGAAACATAGAATAACGTGAGAACTACAGCACAATACGAATAATAATACATAACGCCGCACTATTAATGTAGTAAAGAATATAATGATAAAGAATATAATATAGTACTGTATATTAACGATACCGCAATGCGCTGTATCAAATCTAACACCACTTCACTTTGTAAATCGTACCACGTTTAAGTATTGCGAACCTCTGAGGCATTTCTCCCCGTTTGTGTAGAGATTTCAGCAATTGCAGTCATACACGGTTGTTATCTACAAAATGTTACGTACTGTCGTTATAAATACGTGATTTTAGTAACAGAGTGTAACAGCTTGCACGATTACATCACACTGTATACGGTGTGTGCACATATTTGCACAGACAGCACGTATACTTGAATAGCTTACACATTACAATTTACACTCGATTCAGAATACATTACTACACGTGTGGAGTAATGTATTCTATTGCAAGAAAGAGATGCGTTGTCGCAATATAGTAGCGCAGTTATGTCACGGATTGTTTTTAATGCACGCATTATTAACCCATGTGCCCAAATTAATTACCCTCATATGAAGCAGATACTGAGCTCTGAGGCAGACAATATTATTTGACATAGATACACACATGTACACGGTACATTTGTTGTATACGAATATAGGGAAGGAATACTTGTATAGCTTACACATTACAATTTACACTCGATTCAGAATACATTACTGCACGATCTGCGTGTACGTGGCGATGCGGCTGCTCACTCACCACTCACTCGCTACGCAGCAGCAGCAGAATGGCCAGGAGCCTTCCCCCCACGCCGCCTTTATATACAGAGGGGGGAGGGAGAGGGGGGGCGTGACACACACGGGGGGGAGGGGGGGAGTCACACACACGGGGGGGAGGGGGGGGGAGTCACACACACGGGGGGGGGGGAGTCACACACACGGGGGGGGGGGGAGTCACACAAGGGGGGGGGGGGGGAGTCACACAAGGGGGGGGGGGGGGGAGTCACACACACGGGGGGGGGGGGGGGGGAGTCACACACACGGGGGGGGGGGGGGGAGTCACACACACGGGGGGGGGGGGGAGTCACACACACGGGGGGGGGGGGGAGTCACACACACGGGGGGGGGGGGAGTCACACACGGGGGGGGGGGAGTCACACAAGGGGGGGGGGGAGTCACACACGGGGGGGGGGGGGGAGTCACACACACGGGGGGGGGGAGTCACACACACGGGGGGGAGTCACACACACATGGGGGGGGGGAGTCACACACGGGGGGGGGGGGAGTCACACACGGGGGGGGGGGGAGTCACACACGGGGGGGAGGGGGGGGGAGTCACACACGGGGGGGGGAGTCACACACACATGGGGGGGTCACACACACGGGAGGGGGGGAGTCACACACGGGGGGGGGGGGGAGTCACACACACGAGGGGGGGGGGGAGTCAGAGTCAGACACACGGGGGGGGGGGGGGTCAGAGTCGGACACACGGGGGGGGGGGGGAGTCAGAGTCACACACACGGGGGGGGGGGGGAGTCACACACACGGGGGGGGTCATACACCAAGTGCACGCCGTGTGAGCGATGGGGGGGTTAGAGGTTGAGAGAGTTGTTGTGTTGTTGTTGATTCGCGATTTGCCCTACGCTGCGCTACGAACCCGACGACTCCAGTTCGATTCCAGCTCACCGCCACCAACACCAGCGATTACCTGAACCGGTCCTGGGCCTCCTCCCCTAGGTCGACTCAGCCTCAAATGAGTACCCGGTTCGGTGCATACGTGTGGGGTGGTTCTTTGTTGGAGGCAGGCTGTGGGAGAGGACCAATGCTGCTGCTGCTTCTGCCCGTCGATGGTTAATCGTTCATTGCCTCTCTCCCCTTACACGACAACTATCGGAGCACAAAGACAAAGACTGCTGCTGTTGGGGGGCGGGTGCTGATGGCCAGCACGGCACACGGTGGATGGGGTTGGGTGGGCGGGCAGCAACCACGCCCAGTCCTGATGCATCGACAAACAATTACAAACGTAATTATAATCGATGTATTAAAAAAAACTAATGGTATATAAATACGTTGAATGGAAAAGCTAATACGTTCAATTTCGATTTAAAGCTTTTGTGACTGCAGGGATTCATCTTTTTGGTTCTTTCGGCAAAGGCACGCAGAAGGGAAATAATAACATAATAAAACATAATAAAATAAAAATGTAAATAAAATTCCCTTCTACGTGACTTTACCGAAAGAACCAAGAAGAAGAGCTATATGGGGGTTGTTTGACCATACTTCACCACTCTGGTCAGTGTGGATTGGTAAATGGTTGGGGTGGGGGGAGGTTCGGTTCCCCAGGACCGGTCCGAAGCAATTACTCTTCAGTATTGTAAATCATATTTACAGAACTGTATTAAAACGATGTATTGTTCTCATCAAACACGTGTAAAACCACACACATGTGTACGGTATTTAAACAAAAATGAACACAGGATATTGCAGTCGTGTAGTGCACACAATCACAAGTGCGCACGTCAGCATTGCATCCTGTGGGTTAGACAAGATCGTTACACTTATCGGGGTCTTTGCAGTAAGCACGTTGCAAAGCTGTGAACAAAAATGTGTGCACGAAACACTGCGTTTTTGTGTAGCACAAATATCTGCACGCACAAGCCAAATTGTGTTTCTTCCAAGTGCTGCCAATCCACCGTACGCGTCTCGCAACGTGTTCGTCTTGCCCACCCATTCATTCCCTCTACCCCTTCTCTCGCCCCATCATGTCGACCCACCACCTCCCCCTTCCTTCCTCTTCCTCCACCACCCCCAGAGCCGGTCTGACCCAGCTTAAACCGGTGCCTAAGGGGGTCCCTCCTGTTCCTTTTTTTTCAGGATTGGGGCTCCTCTTTCCACTCGTTCACGGTCACAGTCATCAACTCCAAAGCTCTTTAACATGCACGCCGTGTTTTACAAGCAGATACAATGACACAATACTCTGTGCTGCAGACGACACGAACACATTACATGCATGCACACACAAAATTATGAATATCTATACCAACATACCACACACGCGCGCGGGCATATTGGGCATCATACAAGCGATATGGCCACACGAATGCACACTGACGTCATGCACACACGCACACAGCGACATGAATACCCATACCCTACATACATGCACCACACATGCATAGTGACACACACACGTATGAATAACACTTGTACACGGCTGTCGACAACCTGAATGAGCCACAAACACCAATGTACACACACAAGACTGGCTTATGTATATAAAGATGTATGCATGCACGCATATATATGCCCTGCGTATTGCATGCGTACGCAATAACGTACACGCATGCAACCATTTATGCATATTGCATTCGCATTCCTATGCGTTCATACATAAATATCCGAGTATGACGTGTGCTCACAGAGTGATAAATACAGTGAGATATTAAACGCTCCCACGTAATTTATCAGAAATCTGCGAAATAAATTTTGCATAGAGCACGCTGCAACCCAGGAATGACGTGTGTGTGTGTGTGCTGTATGTTTATCGTTTTCCTACCTCATGGTGTTTAATTATAATCCGCAATATTTTCCCCCAAATGGGATTTCTGAACAGAGCTCTCTGATGTCAGAACTGGACTACACACTGCAGGGTGTTATGTAATTGTCATAATCTGCATTAACACCATTTAAAAAAAAATATGCACACGTACACTAATGTTTCCGAAAATATATTCACGAGTAAAATTAAATGTTAATGTAACGTTTTACCAACTGTTAACACGGTTGTATTGTATGTTAAATTAATCGTACAGAAATGTTACATTTCACCAGCATGGATTCTTCTGAAAATATATAGATTCAGAATACAAAATGGACATTTTTCTGACTGCATTTGCTGCCTTGTCTGTGAAATTACAGCAATCAACAAATAATTTCGTTATCTGTGGATCGGCTCCTCTTCGTGAACTGACAATGTAATAATTGGTGTAGAGAAGGGACGATTTTTTTTAGTGGTGTAAAAAAAGGGAAAATGAGTTGCTCTTTTTAATTAGTCTTATTAAATACTACAAGTGGATGAAGTGGAAACTCATATTAAACCCTTATAATCTGGCTGACCTCTACTGCACAAGTCACCTGCCCATCATTCTGCTTCCCCTATTAGCATACAGTATATTCTATACATGTGTAATAACCGTGCGCCATCTCCGGAGGTTACATTTACATACTGTCATGCAGTCCACGCACTATCAGTAGTACGGATTCTATCTAGGGGAAAGGTTAATGGGCGGATCTAGTATGGAGACCTCTGGAACACTCCCGAAGGTTCCTATAGGGGCGTGGCCATAGGCGGGGTTTAGCTTCGGAGAAGAGAATATAAGCAGAGGGTACAGCAACGTTAGGGGTCGGTGTTTGAAGATCGAAGAGGAGCTCCCTGCCGCTGCTGCCCCGCCATCTCCACCTTCCACGTGGCGGCTCGACCTCCAGCCGCTTAAGCCGCTCCCCAGCGCGCCGTCAGCCGGCGGTGCGGTGGAGAGTGGGGAGAGCGCCACGTGGCGTGGGGCAGCGCAGCCACGAGAACGGGTTGGCATCCGCGGAACGAGAGGAGTGGCTGTACCGAAACTTGATTATATATTCCGAAGTTACTTACTGTGTCGGAGCCACTTATTACAGTGGTGTCAGGCAGTGGACTTTTTCTGGCGGTGCTCTACTGAAGAGGCGATGTCCAAGCACCAGAAAAAGAAGAATACACCTGCGGTGTCCTCCGACGACAAGGCAGCGACACAGCTCCTGCCGACCCCGGGTCCCGTGGTCCCGGTTATAGAGCCCACGGCGAGTGCGGATGTCGCACCTGCGGCAGACGGCGTGGCAGAGTATCCCGCATCAGCTTCGCCCTGACGATCCGTAGCGAAGGGTGGAGACGCAGCTGGGCGCTTTGACGACAGCACTCCTACACCTCATCGCTCTCGTCACACCGATCGCCGCTGGAGGAGGTCCGGTGGCGGACCATCCGGGGGCGGACGTACAGAGGCCCAGAGATGGTGCCTCGGAGGGTCTCCCCTTAGTGGATACGGCCGCCATCCCAGGCACGGTGGAGACGGCCGCCATTTCACAGTCCCTGGTGAACACGCTTCTCACGACCGCCATTTTGACCACCGCGGAGGAGAGCGGTGGGGCAGCCGCCATTTTGTCGCTGCTGCGCGGCGGGGCGCCGAGCATCACGACACCCGCTGCGAAGGAGAGCCACGAGGTGGAGGAGCGCTTGCCCCAAGTTCGAGAGTTTGTGTAGTGACACAGCGCTGACTGCCGTCCAGCAGCGGCAACTGCGGTAGACAGTTAGCGCACACGCCGTCGAGCATATACATGGGTGTGCCGGCAGGGCGGAGGAACTGGGGCAAGGGTCACGGAAGACCTCATAGGGAGGCTCCTGGAACCCTCTAGTGGGTTCGAGAAGGGAGGTGCGGCTAGGGCGGAGCCAGGCCGCGCCGAGTAGAATCAAAGCAGCAGAGAGCGAGAGCTCCGGGCTGCCGGTTCTGGGAGTGGACTCGTCTCATCGTCGCTGCCGCCTTCGGCACCTTCGTCGCTGCCGCCTTCGCCCGATAATCGGCTGTCTCGGTCGATGCCGTTGGTGCAACGCGGTCAGGGTTGTGTCTAGGCCGGGCTGTAAGGCAGCGTGGTCGAGAGAGAGGAGGCCGGAGTTGGTGTAATGGGAATAAAGAGAGAGAGGAGTGATGGTGCCTCCAGAAACTACCTCGTCTCCGAGTGAGTGTGTGCGCCACACACCCACACGCACACCGAGGAGGACACTACACATATGTCGTGTCTGATTTGGAGACGAGGTTTGTAGGAGGCACCATTTATTTACACTGTCTGGCAGCGCAATATTGAGCGAAGACTCCTGTGCGACGACACGGGAGTACAAGATAATGAAAAACTTCACTCTGCCACTCCATCAAGATCTAAAGGAACCCCCACGCCCAAGGCTAAAATCCAGGAAACCGTTCTGGATACACGCCTCCGCTCAAGCAGCCGAAAATAAAGACACCGCTACTCGGTGGTCTGAATCGTGGACGGTCATGGACATGGCAAACAAAAACATCATTCACATCCAAGAATGGTAGCTTGCCATCCTTTTCCACTTCCATGGTGAATTTGATGGCTGGGTGTATGGAATTGATGTGGTTGAGGAATTGGTTCAGAGCTGGTCGGCCATGTGGCCATCTATGTACCTCTTCCACAAGGACGGACGTAAAGTGGATGCCTGGATGGCATCTGTTTCAAAAATTTCCATGAACACATTGCCTACAACTGGAGATAAGGGAGAACCCATTGAGGTACCTTCAACTTGTTTGTAGAATGTTCCATTCCAGGTGAAGTAAGTGTTGGTGAGGCAGTGTCTCACCAGGGCCGGTACATCAGCATTCAGTCCTTGTTGGACCAAATCTTCAATGATTGCAATGGTGTCAGGCACAGGAACTTTGGTAAACAAGAGACTACATCGAAACTAACGAGCAAATCAACTGGAGATAGTGAGATCTCCTTAATTAACAATACCAAGTGAGCTGAGGTAAGTACAGCTGAGGTGGTCTTACCAGTGAATGGTTGTAAGGTCTCGGACATAAATCGGGCCAGTTTGTAGGTTGGCGAGTCAATGGTGGAGACAATAGTATGAAGGTGTGGATTTTTGGCAAGCCATACAATCTGGGTGGTCTAGCAGCAGAGGGTTTTAAGGAAACCCGTTTGTTTGGTCCGATTAAGGATGTCGAATCGGTGATGATATTGTTGTTTTTTGTAACGAGGCTGTTGGTGGGATCTCTTTAAATTTTTGTATAGCTACCATCATTAAGTAGGTCCTGAATTTTGATATTGTATGTGGTTTTGTCCATGATGACTTGTGGCATTGCCCTTGTCGACTGAGAGGATGATGATGTCATCTCTCTTTTTTAATTGAGACAGCTCAAAGCGCTCATCCTTACTGATGTTGCTGATAGGTGTCTTCGCGTTTCTTTTGAGGATTGCAGCAATTTCCGATCTTGCCACGTCTACAGTAATGTGTCCCAAACCCTTAAGGGCTACATCGACAACACGGGCAATGATATCATCCACTGGGATGTGTTTAGGGGTGACTGCAAAATTCAACCCTTTAGCTAGAACCGATTTTAGGCTGTCTGAAATTAGACTGTTACTGTGATCGATAGCAATCTTGTCAACGTCTAACTTTTTAACGTGTGGATTTGGCTTCTTCTTGGAAAGGAGGTTGAACTTGGAAATCAGGTTATCTTTGCATTTAGCTGACATTGAGGCAGATGAAGAGGCTGTCATGTTATCTACATGTTCCCAATCAGATGTCGAATTTTTTTCCATCAATGTTAAGTGTGATTTCAGGAGAGTCTTGTCTAAAATATCAAGTTAAAATCGGAGCAATCTTATTCTCTCTGAGATCAGGGCTAAGCCAGCTCTGAACAAGATCCGTTTAGCATTGGGAGATGTGACAGCAGCAGCCAGTGTCAAGGCGATCGGTATGACCTTGGTGTCGCGGCATCTCTTCAGAAATGTGAGCGACTCGATCAGATGAGCCTTCTCGTCAAGAAGTTTGTAAAAAGATCCAATAATCTCATAAAATAAACATTAAATAAAAAAATATATCTCATAAAATAAAAAAAAACTACTAGTTTTTGGTTATTTTCTTTGAACCATCGACGTGACTTTACTGAAAGACCCAAAGAATATGAATTCCTGCAGTTACGAAAGCTTTAAGTCAATATTTAACCGCCTCTACAGGGAGGATTTCCACACAACTATTCGATATTTTAACAAACCTCTTCCCTACCAGAGAACAAAATGACATTTACAGATTCAAATTTAAATAGCAATTAAAATACAGGGGAGCAGGTGGCTCACTGCTGATATCCTGGGTTTAAATACAGCAGCCAACTTGATTAATCCACATTCAAGTGGGAACTGTTAAATCATATTCTCATGATCACTCGCGCTCACAAAATACATTTGGCTTTGCATTTAATTCAACGGAGCCCAGAAATTAGGAATCACTTTCTTTAAATGAATCAAATGGTTAAAAAGGATGGCCTACTCTTTGCACACTACTGAAATGACTCCAGAAGTACTGTAGTTGTGTGGCATCATCTTCCTGAGACATTCTAATTGTGCGTTGCTCTACTCAGTGTTAGAACTGTGGAAATAGGTTTATTTTTCACTATTCTTGACGACAGTCTTCGATCGCAACTACAATGGTTACAGATCCCACCAACTCCACTTTCTGATTTCTCCAACCATGCTGAAGATTTGGTCTTCCCAAATCAACTATTTCATCTCATCATTACAGTGTTCAACCACCATACTGCAGCTCAAAACACTTCTATTTCTACTCAATTCTCACACTGCTCAACTTCGAAATGCATTCCCCTTTGGATGTGTGTCCAGCAACTGTCATAAACAGTGAAATATAAATACTGGGATGTAATTGTTGATTAAAGGCCCACAACAATAGAAGAAAAACAGTTGTTAATGATCGATTTGAGTGAACTGTACCATCACCCATAAGTTTAAGGTTTGTTGGTTTAAATCCAAGCTTATAACCACTAATAAACTCAATGTGAGGACATTCACACAACTGAACTATCACTAAATGTTGTAAATAATTTCAATTCTGCTTCAAGGTTGAAAATATATAAACTTGCAAGCAACTACATTTTTCGGAGGTTGACGGGGGCAGGGGGGGGTTGCTTTGGTCATAGAAGCCAAATATAGCTTACCATGAAACATGTTTTATTGGTCATTGTATTTTTTTTACTGCTAACATGTTGAAACTCCTTTTGACTGCAGGTCTCTTATCCATGACCCCAATCAATGAAAACCCATTTTACCTACAGATGGATTCTTTCTATTTGAGTTTTTTTGTGGGTAACAGGAATAAACTTGGAAGTTGTGGAAAATGCATCCTATTTTCTCCAATATCAGCAGATAACTATGTCTTTGCTTTAATGTAGTGCAGTGTTAATTTTGTTTATGACCCCAAGCCATTAGCAGAATTCGCAATCTCTTGATAGTCAAAATGGCACAAGGCATGTGACTAGGGAACTGTGGTAAAGTTGCACAAGCTGTTCACAGATTCACAGCGCCAGTAAATTCAGACTGAAAGTTCAAATCTGAATGCTAAAGTGTTATTTTGCGCACACTCATTATTTAATGCACATCACGCTTATAGATGCAGACCCATTTTTAGAGAAAGGAAGTCCAGTTGCTCTGCTAGAATTCACATGTTCACACACAGACAAAAACAAATATCCACCATATAACCGGTGTTATTATGTACCTATGAAAGCTAGAACGGCCGCCTTTGTACTGATGTTTACACATCACACCGCTAATTAATTTAAGACTGAGTCGACCAAAGCGAGGCCAGGAAATGGTTCAGACATTCACCAGTGATGTTAGCCGTGAGCAGGACTCAAACTAGGGTTGCCAGGTTAGTAGTGCAGTGCGCTCACCAGTGTGCTCTTTACTTTCAGACACATACGGACATGTGCTGTTTGCAAGTGGCTGTTAAAGCTAGAATTGCAAACAAGTAGCTGGCATGGCGAGCACTGTGTGTGTTCGCTTTTCTTCCCAGTTATGATGTTTACAAACTGCAGAAGGTATTCATTTAAGGCCAAAACGATCTAGCAGAGGCATATGGCAGGTTCAGATCTCATGTGCTGCTGATAGTGTACATGGCCAGTAATCATTCCAGGTAGGAGGGGGGGGCAAGGGCAGCACGCATGTACACGCCCGATTTTACTCCACTTATGAGAGAAATATTGTGGATTATCGTGGATAATTGGATGAAGTTGGGAATCGACTCTTATTCATAAATCATGAATATGAAGATGTTCTGAAATATAGGATGAGAAAACTATGGATACTACTCATAGATGTTGGGATATTTAAGTCCCACCTAAAAATATTTATATTTCAGAAGGCATTTTTGTTTTAAAATAGCCACTTCTTTCCCAAATCGCCCCATTGTCAATGATGTAAAGCGCCTTGAGATTTATGAAAAGCGCGCTATAATCTATAATTATATTACATTAGGAAGAATAGGGACACAGATAACATGAGTATAAGCGGACCCTACGGCTCTCTCCGATAATAACAGTTGCTGGTAACATGGTAATGGATAAATATGATGACATATGGTTAGTGTAGCAGCTTATTGGCACCTGTTGAGTGTAATACCCAACTTTACCTTTGGACTTTCGTGAAGACCTTTGAACAAAAACGTATTTCTCATTGATTTTTTTTTCCAATTATGTAATGCTGCTTAAGTAACATTATTGTGATGTGGTACTGTATTAAACATTGCTTGTTTTATCATTTAAAAAATTCAGGAACGTATTGTAAAAAGGTAAAAAAAAATTATATAACAACAAATCCCTAGTTTGGTACTATGCGTGTGTGTGCGCACAGTGTTTTGGGGGTGTGTTCATGCTTCCTCTGCTATTGGTCAGTGTCCCAGCCAGTCCCAGTGGTCGCCATTGGGAATGCTATGCCAGTCAGCAAGAATGTCAGTCAAGATGTTGAGGAGTAAAAACATCTTCAAGGCAAAAAGGATACTCACAATGATAATATTTGGGACCTAAATCCACAATGTATATGCACGTGTGTGTTTCTGTCTCTGTTGTACTTTTAATTGAGGAACTAATTGACTGATTTTTTTTTTATAAATGTTCCTTGCCATTTTTTAAAATTAAATCATACCAATGTACAGTATATATTACAAATAATGGGACAAATCGCCGAGACGATGCATTCAACAGTTTTAGCAAGATGTGAATCCGGTCTTTGGAGTATAATTATGTTAAATTACAGTGAATGAGCAAAGTATGGACATTTTAATAACACATTCTTACAATTGAAAAGGAAGTGTTTTTTTTCAGCAAGTATTTTTATTACAATACTGAACGAAAACGGTTATCTTTATATAAGTTTAGGTGGATATATTTATCGTAAGATATTGGATTCTTCAGGATTTATTCGTGGCATATAATGATGACGGTTGGTTGTGAAAGGGATAGGTCAAGAAACAATTCACACTTTGGATGTTAGGTCAACATGGGCTTGGTGACACATGCTTATTAATCCAACACATTGGAGGCAAGGATTGCCAAAACACATTGCTGTTATACTCTAGAACGTGTCTATGCGTGTTGGTGGTTTGATCATTGGTCGTAGTTGGGTGGGGCGCTGGGATTGTGCCAATTTATTTTGTCATGCTGCCCAACTTTCACTTGGACAATGCTGTAATTCTCAGTGCTCGTGTTGCCCAACGGCGTGTGCTCGAGTCATTGTTTTTCCTGACACTGCAATGTTCAGACGTTGTTCATTCATGTTTCATTGTTCTTGTTCTAAAAATGTGCCCCCCCCCACCTCTATTTCTCCCATCTTTGTCTTGGCGATTATGTATTTTTCTCATTTTTGTTTTGTAAGGCTCTCTGGAGATGCCACAGAATTTAAGCGCTGAATAATTGAAAATATTTATTTTTTGTGAATTCCGATGACAGCTCTGGTAAGAGATCTGTGCCACTTTGGGATTTTTTTGAAAGTACAAATCAGGTGTGTAATAAGGGAAAATATTTTCTAGTAACTCTGTAAAGAGAACGAGTTTGGAGGCAGATTATTTTGTTTAACAGGATTATTTAAATGAATGAGTTACATCATGGGACTTCCTTTGCCAGTATAAAAATGTAAGAATAGGTTTTGCCCTTTTTTATGGCAACAAAACAGGTGTTAAGATGTTAAAACACAAAACTGAAACCTTTTGCAAGGAAAAGGGGAAAACTTATTCTTATTATTTGAATGAGTTAACATTATAGTTTACGATTTTACCAATAGACCACCGTCCCATTAAGGCCCTCAGAATTGGATTCGACCTGATTAAGCGACACTCCCCTATTTTAATGATAGATGTTTTTTGTGCATTCCTTGGCAACTAAGCTACAAACAAGCTTGCGACACTTAAGAGCTTGACTTTCAAGTTTTCCAGCTGCTTGTCATCAACTTCAAGAAATTGCTCAACACGCAGTCCAACTAAGAGAGATGCATTTGGACTTGTGAACCTGATCCAAATCACCTTTGACTGCCCCACCCGTTTCAAATCCATGATCTCAAAAGTCCTGGCTGAGTATTTTAACATGGAAAATAACATTAACCCATTGAGATTTGTATTAAATGGTAACAACACCAAGTTTCAAATAATAGAATACATGTACCATGAAATAAGTACGCCAAGTAAAACATCAGCTCTTAATATGGAGCACTTCAGTAGTGTTTCGATTTTAAGCTTTCATGACTGCAGGGATTCATCTTCTTGGTTCTTTCGGTAAAGTTACGTGACTTTACCGAAAGAACCAAGAAGACACTTCAGTAGTGGTTGAGCTGCATAAATAATTGTACATCCAAAAATACTCTGCAGATAAGCTGCACCATAACCAACAGGAACCTTGTGCATCTAATTCAAGTAATTTCCAAGCAAGCTTTGAAGGTGCTAATTTTACAGCCTGAAACATATAATATGAATATTCCTTTAAATATTCCTTTAAACCACTAAAAAGTTGTCTAGGTGCCTTGGGGTGCTAATAACCATGTTAGAGCTCTCAGCCAACTGACGCCCTGGCGATCCTGGGTTTGAGTCCAAGGTGTGCCACCTGGTATACTCAGTTTTACAATTTGTTACGATGATGATAGTTATACATTTTTTACAAACCTCTGCTGAATAAAAGCATCTCCATGCTGCGTTAATTATGAGGGTTGTTTGACGTACGGTGTGAAAGAAGTTAAACATATATACATATTGCTTGCCACTGATGATAGCCATGATCAAATTGGTAGACCAGGTTTATGGTGCATTGTGAAAATCACATTGTCACTGCTCCAATATTATTTCATAGTAAATAAAATAGATTTTTTTTTAAATAAAAACTTCACTCTTTGTATATTTTCAAGCAGGGTCCTGTTTTGACTTTACCAACCTAGATGTCAAGGTCCGTTTTAAAATAAACACTTTGCCAAGAGCCTCTCCACAGATAAAAACGGATCAGCTCGCTCGATCAATGGATAACAGGAGTCGTAGATAAGTAAGCCAAAAATGAAAAGTTTCACAATTATACTCTTTGGTTCTTTCGGTAAAGTCACGTAGGTGTAAAATAAAATAAAGCATGACGTTTCGGGCGCAACACAAGCGTCCGTCATCAGGTGGGAACGTCGTGATTTATTTTATTTTCTATCTACGAGACTTTACCGATAGAACCAAAGAGTATGGATTCCTGCAGTCACGAAAGCTTCAAATCAAGTTTCACAATTGCCATTGGACTGAAATAAACAAAGGAAGTCTCCCTTGTTCATGTTACGGATCATTTACTTTCTCCTTGACATGCCCGACATCCACATGCGTGCACACACACACACACACAGTTTATTTTTAGCATAAACATGCCAAGACCCTGGGTGGGTATGTGTCCTGAAATGATAAAGTTCCCTTTAAAACTCAAAGGAGAAATGTGAAAAGTGAGAGTTCCAGTCTTAATCTTTCGGTTAAGTTTCTCCCAGCAAAAACACAACACGTTCCTGACACAAAAAACGTTATATTGTAATTAATTATGACAGTTCGTAATGACGTAGAAAAGCACAAACATTTAATTTCCTGATAGGGGACAAGCTCCAAAGGGAACATGGAAGCCACACAGGCTGCCTTAGTTCGAGTTTAGACAGTCCTGGACGTTAACACCGAATCCTGCAAACCAAATATGTAAGTTTGGATTAGGGGAATAGTAAATGTACTTATTTTATGTAACTAAACATTTTTGTACATTTTTATGAGTTAATGTTCTAGTGTACACATTACATGTGCAACATAAATACTGTACGTTCTAATTTCGATTTATATAACATCTGAATGCGACCACCACTCAAAATGCTGTACAGCAACTGTGGGTATATGTACTTTATAGAGAAAGGTGCTCGTTAACGAGCAGATAAAAATGTAAAGTATTTTAGCCTGAACTTGAACATGATCAGGAAGTTGACCGCATGAATGGCTGGGAGAAGGGAGTTCGAGATTAAGGGTGCAGCAGAGGAGAACAAGCAAAACTCCCACTAAGCAAAGGCTTACAAAGGGGTGAGACCATGGTTGCTGAAGCAGAGAGTAAGGTGCAGGAGAGTAGGGGTGAGACCATGAAGGATCTTGAAGTTGGCGTGTGTGACCTTAAATTTGATCCGAGATTGGGGAGGGAGCCAATGATGCACTATGTAAGTTCACATATTTCTAACTGCCAGTCATTACACCCATTTAAAAATGACAGTCCTCTGTCAATCCATTGGTGGAGGGTGATTTTGACAATACTTCAACCACACTGGTCAGTACGGGTTGGTGAGGAGGGGGAAGAGAGACAATACTGGTTCCAATATAACTCGCTCCTCATGTTAGCTGCGTCAACGGGTGAATAGCACAAATTTACAATCACTCCACCTCAAAGGGTCCATTAGTGCTCCCGAATTTTTATTTATTTCTTCAGTGTTTTTACATCTGTAGTTATAGGATTTGTCAGATTGACATCGTATATGCATTATATTGAAAAACTACACTTTTGGCTGTGGTTTCCTGTTGGATAAAATAAATAAATCTGGAACATTGTTTACCCATCTCACTAATACAGAGATCTTAGATCTATAGTCAGATGGATAGTTATCTATATATATAAAATCGTTCATGTCTGTCTGTCTGTGTGTGTGTGTGGACTTCGGCCCATACGCACTTTCATTGGACGGCGGTTGCCCCTGGCAACGGCTAGCCACGCCTTCGCCGCTTTCATTGGACCTGGCAACGGCTAGCCACGCCTTCGCCAAGGGCTGCAGTTTCATTGGACGGCGGTTGCCCCTGCCAACGGCTAGCCACGCCTTCGCCACTTTCATAAGCTCCGTATTTAATTAAATAATAGCCATTACACAGTATTGTTGGAGCGCTAGGGGGGGGGGAAGGAACGCCACCCGTACCCTGCCTCTTCCAAGCCGACAATTTTAGGCGAGGCCGCAGGCTTTGCACGCTACTAGGCCTCGACACCCACCACGCCACTCTGAGGTAAATTCATCAAAGTTTTTCCTACTCTTCACTACACCCCCACCACAATGTGTGCTATTAATATTACTTTTAAACCCAACGCGCCAACAATCGATTACTTTAATGTTCACTGTACAAATACTCATTAAGCTGGGTGAGCGTACTGCCAGTCTATCATGTACACTGTAGCCTGCTTATTAAGCTCGGTGAGCGTACTGCCACTCTATCATGTACACTCTAGCCTGCTTATGAAGCTGAGTGCGTGTACTGGCAGTCTATAATGTGGACTCTTGCCTGGTTATTATAATCGATTCTTTATATGTTCTTTGTACAAACAGTCATTAAGCTGCTTGAGCGACCCCAGTTCGATTCCAACTCACGCCCACCACCGCTGACGATTATTTGAAACGGACCTGGCCCTCCCCTAGGTCCACTCAGCCTCAAAAGCGTAACTGCTGTCGTGTGTGAACATCGTCACTGGGGAGACAAAGGCGGCCGGGCATCGTGGATCCAAGTCCCGGGCGAAGCCGGGTCATGTGTATGTGTGTTTGTGTTTATGTGTATGTCTGTGTGTCTCTATGTATGTGTGTATGTATGTGTATGTATGTGTTTGTGTGTATGTGTGTGTGTATGTATGTGGGTTATGTGTCTGTCTGTGTCTGCATGTATGTGTGTGTGTATTGTGTATGTGTTTGTGTGCATGTATGTGTGTGTTTGTGTGTATGTGTATGTCTGTGTGTATGTGTTTGTGTGTATGTGTGTGTATGTATGTGTGTGTATGTGTTTGTATGTGTTTGTGTGTTTACGCTCGCATTACACAAATGTGTTGCTGGTCTAAGGCGTTCCTCGCACAGCATTGCCGCTTTATTATTTCAGTCGTTTACTGCCGTATGCACCCTGAAAGTCGTGTGTGTCTGCAGCAAGCGCGTGTATGTGTACCTATGGACGCGCGCGCGTGTGTTGTGTAGGGGGAACGGTAGTGTAGTGCTTAGCGTGCTGCCTGTGTCTCTGTGTGTGTGTCTGTGTGTGTGCGTGTGTGGTGTGTGAGGAGCGGTGGGTGTAGTGCTTAACGCTACGCTGCGCTACCAACACGGCAAACCCAGTTCGATTCCCGCTCACGGCCACCACCGGTGACGATTATTTGAACCTCCCCTAGGTCGACTCTGCCTCAAACGAGTAACTGCTGTAGCGTATTAACATCGCCACTGGGGAGACAAAGGCGGCCGGCCGTGGTAGATACAAGTCTCGGGCGAAGCCGGGTAGTACAGCTAGTGTTTTAATGTATTTTACAACTCAATCATGCGAAGGTTACTCATTAGAATTTGATTTAAACTGTGAAGGTGAGCGACCATGCATTGCTATCGTAATAAATGTAACCATAGCGAGTTTCACCCACATCAGATGAATATTGTTCAAGACCAGAAATGTACCAAGTATAATTTAAACAGTGCTTCATACTCTTTGGTTCTTTCGCTAAAGTTACGTAGGTATAAAATAAATTAAATCACGACGTTTCGATTGCAACACAAGCAATCATCATCGTGGGAAAACCACAGCAAGAAAATGTTTTGCCCACTTTAGCAAGGCACGCCCGAAGCTCCAAAACAAAACACTCCCAGTGGATCAGTCCCCTTTCCCCTCGAGCACGATCAGTCCCAGCCAACCACTTAAAGTAAGATCAGCAAGCCACTTTGAGCAGTGGAATAAAATTCCCGCCCGCCTCAGTCTCCATCTCCAGCACAGCAGCCACCTCGAACAAAACGAGGAGCGGAATGAAATCCCCTGCCCCCCCCCCAATTGAATTAGCACGGCGTGCCCATGAGTCCCCCCCCCCCCGCCGTGCCCACGAACTAATCCAATCTCACACAACTGCAACCAATCTCACACCCCCCCCCCCCCCCCCCAGTCTCAAATCAAAGAAACACCCCGTCCCCAAAACCATCACTCTGACTGCCACACTGGGCACCTCGTTTCAACTGCGAGCAATGCAAAAAAAAACTCTGGAAGGTAAGATGGACAATTGTTGCTCGGAATTTAATGTTATAAAATTTGTACAAAATTTTCAATGTTATTGAAAATATATATATCAAATATGACATTTTTTTCGAGAATCTTTTATACATTAGTTAGTCATGGGTGAAATAAATGTATTTTTGTAGGATGGTACAGAGGGGAAAAGAGAGCCATGAAGTTCGCTATCCCATGAATTTGGCAGGAACCCACTGACCACTCAAGCAACTGCTACTTCTGTATGGTGGACTCTTCCAAACATCGGGCTGGCAAGAATGCACCTGCTAACACGTATCCGGACCTTCCTTCATCCATCGCCCCGGTGCCACGAGCTCCCCGTACCCACTCCACCGGAGAGAGAGCAGCAAGTCGAGGAAGACGTTGTAGATCCAGATGACAATTTCAGAGATGGAGCTGAGGAGAGAAACCCATACTACCCCAACCAAAAAGACCTCAACGACTTGATCAGAGATCTTGGTCTCACCAAGTCCAATGCCGAGCTTTTGATGTCTAGGCTCAAGCAGTGGAACGTGTTGGATAATAGTGTGCAAGTCGCAGATCAGAGGAAGCATCACCAACCTTTTTGCAGCTTCTTCACCCGTCAAGATGGGCTCTGCTTCTGCCACAATGTGACCAGTCTTTTCGAGGCAATTGGAATCGCCTGTAACCAAAATGAGTGGCGCCTCTTCATAGACAGCTCATCCAGGAGGCTCAAAGCCGTGCTGCTCCATAATGGTAACAAGAACCCGTCTCTTCCCCTGGCTCACTCGGTGTACCTCAGAGGATTACAACAGCATCAAGACCTTGCTGGATGCCTTGAAGTATGATGAGTATGGCTGGGAGGTCATCGGTGACTTCAAAATGGTGACATTCCTGATGGGTCTCCAAGGCGGTTTTACCAAGTTTCCCTACTATATTTGCCTTTGGGACAGCAGGGACACCAAGGCGCGCTACCACAGGCGGGACTGGCCACAGCGGACCGAGTTCTCTGTGGGGAGGAACAACGTCAAGTGGGAACCACTGGAGGACCCCCGGAAGGTGCTGATGCCACCACTGCACATCAAATTGGGCCTTATAAAACAATTTGTCAGAGCTGTAGATAAGGAGTCGGCAGCCTTCAAGTACCTTCAAGACTTCTTCCCTAAGCTGTCCGAGGCAAGGTCAAAGCTGGTGTCTTCGTCAGACCACAGATCCTGGAGTGCAATTAATTCCCCAAGAAGCTCACTCGTAAGGAGAAAGTGGCTTGGAACAGCTTTGTCGCAGTGGTTCCTGGCTTCCTGGGCAACCACAAGGTCGAAAACTATGTGGAGCTGGTTGAGACTCTGGTGAAGAACTACGGCACAATGGGTTGTAGGATGTCCCTCAAAGTTCATATCCTTGATGCTCATCTTGATAAATTCAAGGAGAATATGGGAGCGTACTCGGAGGAGCAAGGCGAGTGCTTCCACCAGGATATACTGGACTTTGAACGCCGCTACATTTAGGTGCTGGGAGACTACATTTGGGTGCTGATTCGTGAAAGTGATTTGCAGTATAATCGTAAATCTAGAAAAACTACTCACTTCTAAATCTGTTGTCGTCATTTTTGTATTACTTTAGTATAAATACATGTTAATTTAGATTCTTGTTGGTTTTTTCTGACTTTGTGAACAAAAAGACACAAATTCGCCCATTTTCATTGAAAATAGGTCAATTTCAAAATATCACTGTCCTGGTTTACAAAAGCAAAGTTTGTGGGGAATAAGCCATTTTCTGTACTTTTTAGGCATAAGCAATTACGAAATAACACTTACTACCCAGGAACAAAAATTGTATCTTAGAGGCCAGGGAGATAGTGTCCCAAACATTTCTGAAGCAATTTTAATCAAACAGTTGGTGCTTTACTCATCCAAATGTTCTTCGAACTAAACCCTGCATAGCTTGTTTACTCAAATACATTTTTTTTTCTGTTCAGTAATACAAGTCAATACTAAAGAAAATGTACGTGACAACCACTGTCAATCCCCGGCTGCTCGAGGGTCTCCTCACACCATGCAGGTTCAAGGTACAGTAGTTATTTGAGCATACTTCACCACACTGGTCAGTATAGATTAGTGAAGATAGATAGCAAAGACAAGGAGAATATAAATACAGTAAAACAATGGATTTGCTGCAATGTCCTCTGCTGACGATGTATCCCCACAGCAGCATCCAAATCTGATGGGATTATTGTAATAAAGTATTATAAATTATGATTAATGTTCTAATTCAGAATAAAGCATAATAGATGACATGAATAATGGTTGATATAACATATTGAGATGAGGGCATTTTGTATTATGATGGCGTTTGATGAATATTATGGTGTTGATGGTCATCGTGATGACAAGGATGTAGCTTCATGAATGTGAATACAGACTACAATGTGAGTGCAAACCGCACCAACATTTCTCCCATAACCTTGATTTACTGTCGATGGTGAGTGAAGAGTAGGGAGGAGATGATCGTGTTATGAACAGTAACTCACACCGCGGCCATGAGCCATTCCTGCTGACACACGCAACATCTAATTTTGGCGCGAGGTACATTGTAATTTATGACCGGAAAAACATGTTTTTATTTTCCAAATTGTGACTTGGCATGAGATGTACAGAGACCGCAGGGTTCGCCTGCCATGTCATACGTTATTGGTTTTATGGAAGTTACGTTGGTATGGTTGGCCGTGTGTTTGAATTTTTTTTAGAAGCAGGGTGTAATTGTTGGCGAGTGCATTTTGTTAAGATATCAGACACCAGGCTTTGATTCTCGGCCATGATGTGCAACACCAGTGGTAAATAACAGAGATTCAACCTGGTCTTGGAGTCTCTGTACGACTGCCAAGAATGAACACTTGACAGTGGCGATGTGCGAAACACCAGCACTTGGGATTTGGAAGCAGCTGTTCATGGGTAATTTGTGCCGGTTAAACAATACTTTAACGATGGGTAGACTTTAGTAATGGGTGCTCACCAATAGCACTTGGTCCAACAGTTTAATCGAGGGATCATTCCACATTAAATTGTGTAGATGTGTATGTGCTAAGGCAACATAGATTAACTGTGCAATAAAGCCAGAAACGAAAATGCATATTATTCAAATATAACATTTCAATTACAGTATTGTGTGGATATATTTTATGGTACAACATTTTCACTGTTAAAACAGTGGACTTGGACAGGACACATAATTAGAAGTGATTTTTTTTCCTGGTGGGCAAGAATAACAACTAAATGGCAGCCAAAGATGGGAGAGCGTCCAGAAGTATGTCATCCACGGCAGTGATAGAGCAATGAAATCAGCGCGTTTGCAGGTGCTGAATGGATAGTTGCATTGCAGGATCGTGAAGGATGTCGGCGTCTTGGGGAGATCTTCATCCAGCAGGGCATTGATCATGGCTAATGATCATATGAAACTGATCGTCATTATAGAGAGGTACAGTATTGCCATTATTCATCTGACATGGTTATACAAGAACACTTACCTCACAATTGGAAGGTTGCAAGTCCACATACTGGTCAGCGGATGGCCAATGCACTGTCAATTAAGTGTACTTTTCATGGGAAACTAACAGTGGTCCTCCTATGGAGATACTGCTCCCTGCCATGATAATTTTCACCAATGGTTTTTAGCCAGCACTGCCCTATCAGTGACTTAACAGTATTGGCCAACAACAACATGTGCCAATCCAAGGTTCTTTGCTGCAACACAAAGGTTTCATGTGAGATAGCCCACTGTGCAAAGATAACTGTCAATGACGTGTTCATTGTAAACAGTGTTGAATAACATGAATCCTAATATACTTCAGCTGGATTTTCAGCGGCTCACTATACAATGTTGGAATGTGTTTACTTCGGGCAGCCATCCAGGATGCTGTTTCATGTCCAAGAACCCACACCAAAAAAGGACTCAAATGAAATTTCAAAAATGAAAATGATTACACTATGTAACACAATTTTTGTTCCTGGGTAGTAAGTGTTATTTTGTAATTGCTTTAAAAAGTATAGAAAAATGGCTATTATTCTCCATAAACATTGCTTTTGTGACCAGGACAGTGATATTTAGAAAATAACCTATTTTCAATGAGAAAACGGGCGAATTTGTATCTTTTCGTTCACATAAAGTCAGAAAACAAGAACATATGAATCAAAATAAACATGTATTTCTACTAAAGTAATACAAAAATTACTACAAAGATTTAGAAGCGAGTAGTTTTTTGAGATTTACAATTATACTGTAAATCACTTACACGAATCAGCCCCCAAATGTAGTCTCTCATCATGTTCTCGTTATACTGTCCTTGGTAGTGGCGTTAAAAGTCCAGTATATCCTGGTAGAAGCACTCGCCTTGCTCCTCAGAGGATATGGACTTTAAGGAACATCCTACAACCCATTGTGCCGTAGTTCTTCACAACCAGCTCCACATAGTTTTCGACCTTGTGATTGCCCAGGAAGCCACGAACAACTGCGACAAAGCTGTTCCAAGCCGCTTTCTCCTTACAAGTGAGCTTCTTGGGGAATTCATTGCACTCCAGGATCTTCTTTATCTGTGTGTCCGACGAAGACACCTGCTTTGACCTTTGCCTCAGACAGCTTAGGGAAGAAGTCTTGAAGGCACTTGAAGGCTGCCGACTCCTTATCTACAGCTCTGACAAATTGTATCATAAGGCCCAATGTGATGTACAGTGGTGGCATCAGCACCTTCTGGGGGTCCACCAGTGGCTCCCACTTGACGTTGTTCCTCCCCACAGAGAACTCGGTCCGCTGTGGCCAGTCCCGCCTGTGGCAGTGCGCCTTGGTGTCTAAATCTTTTGTAGTCATTTTTGCATTACTTTAGTATAAATAGATGTTCATTTTAATTCATATGTTGTTTTTTTCTGACTTTATTTGAACGAAAAGACACACATTCACCGGTTTTCTCATTGAAAATAGGTAAATTTCTAAATATCACTGTCCTGGTCACAAAAGCAAAGTTTGTGGGGAATAATAGCCATTTTCTGTACTTTTGAGGCAGTAAGCAATTACAAAATAACATTTACTACCCAGGAACAAAAAATAAATTGTTACACAGTGTTACACGTCAGATTTTACCCACCAGCTCAGGGGATGATGAAACCAGAGTTGTAGATGCCATTTGCCATGTGTGATGCACATTCCAGCCAAAATGTGTATCCACATTCCTAGGATCACAGCACAGTTCATTAAACCCAGGCGTGTAAATACTGTATATTGTCTCGTCTGGGTTAAAACGGATTAAAACTAACACTCTCACTGAATGCAAATGCATATGAAGAAAACTTAATGAGCCAGGACTGATGAGATTATGCTGCATTCATTTAGTAAAGGAGTTTAAAATACATTGTGGTAATGTCCAAAAAAATATCAAAGGCTGTTAGTCACCTTTACTTTGAATGCGCAATGACCCTGCAGGCACTTTGCCAAACCTCGCTGTTTCCATGACAACCTCCTCTGGGTAAAGGGACCTCCCCTCCTCCTGTTTCTCACCCTCTCGCTTTCTTCATCCTCTTCCGACTCCTTTCCCTGGTTGTCGGTCTATGACGGGTGATCAAACATTATGCGACCCCATGTAGGAGTGCTGGTGCCATAATGGGTGAACAGTGAAAAATGCATTCGGGTTTTAGTTTTATTTATACGATAATCCAAAATTCATAACAAACACCGTATCCACTTTTGTTCAAAAGGCATTTAAAATAATCCCAATTTGTGTCAACTGAGAAGAGTTCTTTCGGGCAGGGTTTAAAGCCTTGGACCAAGTGCAATACACTACATTGGCATATACGTTTCATCAAGGTCAGCATTTGTTTTCTGTCAGGCCATGACCTTTCGACCTTCCCCGATATCTACGGCATAGCTCTTAATTTTCTTTGCTGCATTGCTCCCAGCATGTGGAGTTAAATGTCTGACATCTTGCTGAACACTAAGTGAACAACCCAACACACACGAGAGAGCGATACCTCCCATATCTTTCCCATGATGCTTCTCCATTCGATCACCCATCTTATGTTTCTGTTTTCCTTTTCACATTTTCCTGCTTTCTCTCCCACCTCTCAGTTTTTCCCTCTTTCAGTCTCCTCCCATTTGTTTTTTTTATGCCTTGTCCTTCCTATCTCCCCCTCCCCTTTTCTCTTCCTTCCCCTCAGGTCACTCGCTATCTTCCAATCTGTTTCTGTTTTTATCTCCCCCTGCCATTACTCTCCAATCTTATTTAATTATTTCTTTCTCACCCCCTTTGTTGTACCCTTCATGCCCCTCGGTCACCCAGTGATGTCCATCCTCTATCTCTGTATCTCTATTGTAAATTCGGACAGCTATTGCCTTCTTTCTGCCTGAATTTCTATTCTACATAATGATAAATTCATTACATGTATATTGTTGGGGATCCTGCCTTAAGTTTGGCTGTCAGTCTTGATAATATGGAGTAAGAAGTGAAATTCTCAGAATTCCATATTTTTTGTCTGAGATGGCAAGAAATGTAATTCACGTAATGTGGATTAATGGCACCTTTATGAAAAACAGTAGCTTTATTAATAAAAATTCTCATCAGTAAAACATTAGCCCAAAACAGTAATGTATGAGGCTAATATTTTTGCCAACTGCCTCTCCTTAGTCGGAAAATATCCGAATAAATTGGTTACTAAATATTTCTTCAATAAGGCCTTGTTAATGCAGAGGTTTCAAGTTATTATTTGTGCTTGTACACCACTGCTAAACCAGTGAATAAATTATGTCCATTTACCTGGACACAGTTCGTTTGCAGATATTTTAGTGAAAGTATTTGTTAAGGACATTTTAATGAGAATTGATAACTGAGAGGTGTTTTTGGCATCTCATTTTGTTAGACCAGGGGTCGGCAACCAAAATAACAAGAAGAGCCATTTCTTTTCAATTCGGTACAAAATTCAGTATTTCAAGAGCCGCAATGCATCTGAGTACATACTGTACATACGTACATATCGTCAAGAAGCAGCCCGTAAAGAGCCGCATGCGGCTCCGGAGCCATAGGTTGCCGACCCCTGTGTTAGACAATCCCAAATTATATTTCAGGAAAGCAAAGCCATATGGTTGCATTTAGAGTCCCCCTACAGTTCACAACACCATAAATTTTCAACAAGGCAGCCTGGTGGTAGCAGAGTGGAATGGGACATTTCTCCAGAATATCTCAGTTTAACAGATTCCCTTCATACCATTTGTTTTTTTTCTTCAAATAATTTCAGCTCTAAGAGTAAAATATTTTATTTGACATATGGCAAACTATACATGGAATATAAAAGTCATGGCCCTAATGTAGATTAAAATGAATAGTGACTTGGCCCTCCCCTAGATCAATTCAGCCAAGATTGAGTACATACTTGGTACATTGTGCAAACAGCACGAACAGCACCAGAAAGTCCAAGGGCCGTGCTGCCCCCCTCCCACCTCATGTGTCATGCTGACTCTAATAGATGCTTACTAATAGCACTTGCTGCAACAGTGTGTAAGGCTATACCGGACGAATATTTTTTGTGTAACCTTAAGTGCTCCGAAATTCCATGCACAACAAACCCCTTCCAATGGGCCTCTTCGCCAATTGCTGTAAAATATGTGTAGCAGACGTGCCAAATCCCACCCACACCCTTTCAGAGTAACATAAGGATAAAATCCTGCAGTAAAAAACGTTACCCCAACCATTTTTTTACATTGGCCTTTCCAAAAAAAAGATTCCCCCTGATTCTCTCCACTGTTTCCCATCAAAGGCCTTTCCCACTGCCAAGTGAAACTGGAACAAGCCGGTTTTCTCTGCCCCAGATAGTGACTGGGATGGACAAACAGACCCAGAGAGAGGCATTTCACAAACCTCCAACTGCGTGCCAAATTTCTGCACTTGCACAACCGCATTAAGTGGTGGCGGCAAAAATAATACCGTAAAATGTTTTTTTGCAGTGGCTTTAGTGAGGAACTGCATACATTGAATGCAATAATTTATAAAGATGTCTGTGAGGATGAGAAATATTACGATTTGAAACAAATAAATATGAAACTTAAAAAAGGTATGCAGATCATTAAATGTGAATAGTAACATCGATAAGGATATTTGTTTTAAACATTTTGAGAAAGAAAGTTTTTCTAACACGCTTAAAAAATTCAATTGAAGCAATAATTACAACAGCATCAGAAAGCTCATTCCAAATTATGAATGGGTCTCATTCACTACGCATTCACCATATACTGTATACACATGGGGCGATGCACATTCATATGGTAAGGCCACAAAGACAACATTTAATGTGCCTGCTCTCGTCAGATCTCTGAATCTAAGCAGGGTTTAGAATGGATTTTTCTTAGATAAACGAACACCATGGATAACACATTCCTGCGGAGGGAGCTGGTAGGAACGTTGGGTTTCTCGGTCAATGGCCAGAGTCAACGGCGGCGTGGTGTATGCCGCAAATATGCCCGACTGTGAGGGCAGGCACAAGCCGGTGTGAGTAGGTTAAACGTTGAGTTTTATAAGGGCACCACGGGGTGACCAGCCCCTCCCCACCCAGCCCCAGCCCCACCCTCCCCACCCAGCCCCTCCCCACCCTCCCCAATTCCCACCCAGCCCCACCCTCCCCTCCCCACCCAGTCCCTCCCCACCCTCCCATCCCCATCCAGTCCCATCCAGCCCCACCCAGCCCCACCCAACCCCTCCCCACCCAGCCCCTCCCTGCATGACGGATGGACGGACACAATAATCCCCTGTGGGCTGGTGTAACCAGGAGGTTCCTACCAGTATCATGTTATAAGCTGAGGGGCGACGTGGTGAACAGCCGAGGACAGTGCAGTAAAATCCCATGCTGCGTACAGTCAGATGAGGTCTCGGAGGCAGAACAGCAAGTATGATTCTGAGCTACAAAACCTGTCGAGTTCGATTTTCTTACCTGGAATGCTGATTTTATTCGCTCTAATAATAATGTGCTAATATTCCAAGCTGGATCCTCCTGAGCAACATACTGCAATACAGTATATTATTGTGACTCATTGACATTTTTGAATATTAAAGTCTCATAACTAGATGACTGCATGCAACTGTAGAGGCAATTTCCCCAATTTATTTTTCATTAAAATTCATTTATCGTGAAACTTTAGACTTCTTTCATTTAATCTGCTGTGCTCTATGAAAACATATCTTTTTATATGAAGTATGTCGGCTTTCATAGTATATAATTGTATATCTTTATTCTCAATAAACCTGTGTGCTTGGTGACCACACATCCAAGCACAATCCTGTATTATCCTGCTTTGCTTCCGAGATATCATGAAAATGGATGAATTCCAAGTGAATTGGCTATGGATTATCTGGTATAACCTATGGCCAATATACATTACTGCATAATTAATGTCCTGGGTGAAAGTCCATTAAGATTCTTTATTCATTTCCAAAAAGTACTCTACCGATAGTTTTATAAGGTGCGTTGCTTTAACGCAGAAGAATGTCAGATGTATTGACACTTGTGCCAATGGGCCCAGCACACAGCATCTTACTATTGCGAATGACTTAACAGGGTCTGCAAGTCCACCTTACAGTACAAGACAGTTCGCTTTGGAAACAGACATTCAAATATAATCTTTTGACGGGCACCTATAGCTGTACATGAAGTATCGAATTATCAGGAAGAGCATCGACCACAACTGTTAAGAAATCTCTTATTTTTAACATAGTTACGTTTCATGATGTATTTAACCTCTATTGGCAATACGGTGTCAAATATAGACCACAGTCATTGCATCAACCCATACATCTTTATGGCCTGACCACATTCCTAGTAGAGTAATAAATCTTCAAACTTGTCCCTTTGTGAACCTATTTCCCTCGTGTTTGACCAAAGTGCTGGAGAAGACCCGGCACAGGGCTAATGCGGACCTAAAAAACTTTCGTTCCCAAAAATCTAAATCGGGCCCACATAAAAAATCTACTATTAAATGTATTTTCTCTGGAAAACATCAATAAAATACAAATTTTCTACCAGTGTCAGGACTTGTCACGGAAACGTGTACTGCCAATTACAGTTCTGTATGTAATTGAAAAAACCAGCAAAATAATTGCTTTTAAGGGAACCACCCTCCTCACCATAACCTAGTAAATATGTGCACTTAGAAAAGGTGCTTAAATGCCTCAGCAACTCAAAGCATCTTAACGTCACATGTCATCCCAAACATTCGAAGAGCACCTCCAGTGGCAGCTGTCCCAGCGCGGTACAAAGTGACTTAAGTACAGCCTTGCAAGTGGTTATTAGCCTGCCAGCAGGGGCGATGATTGCTATGTGCAATTCCAATATTGTTGAACTATGGTGGTTAGTGTGAAAAATTGTACTACCAAGGCTTTTGGTTTTCTTTCCTCATGTTTTTCTTGTTAAAGTGTAACGTCTGTAATTGGACATGTTATTTTATATGTAATTTTGGAATCACGTTAGACTTTTCTGGCTGAAATTAGGCAGTACATGTGCTACTGAAGCTGGTAGATACAAACGGATTCACAGCCTTGGCCCATGGGCTATTTGTGATCTGCTGACCTGCCGAAATCTGTCTGCTTTGGAATTTGCTGGGACTGTATCTGGGGAAACTGGAGCGCGTGTGATTGAAGTATGGGGCCTCTTCTGGGGTGGAGGATGTGCAGTCGGTGGGGTTGGTGTTGCTTGGGCTGGGGCGGATACTCAGATGGTGGAATGGACCAGCAAATTTCATTCAGTCTTGTTTCTGGATTTTCCCAAGATGTATGCTGTTATTTGAACTGCGATAGCTTAGCCCAACCATGTTGTGTGTCACGCTGTTTTATTGCCGGTATCCTTTGCAAGGTGCTATCAATCTTGATTTGAAGCTTTCGCGACTGCAGGAATCCACTCTTTGGTTATTTCGGTAAAGTCACGTAGGTAGAAAAATTATAATAGATCACGACGTTTTGATCGCCACACAAGCAACCGTCTTCAGGTGCTATCGTGATTCTCTTTTTTTATCAGCGGATTGATGAATGGTTTTTTAAAAAACATTTGGTTTTACACAATGTTATTGGTTGCACAGTATCAATAACTCAATGCATGACATTTATTTTTAGAGGTACAGAAAACAGCAATAAAGTCAAAGCTTAAATATAAAAGAAATTGCGAACACTGCACTGTATGCCGATTTGAGCTTTTAGCATGCTGCCTTGTCATAGCCTTGCAGAATGCGCAATGTTAAGACTTGGTTCAACTTGGATCATGAGCTAACCCTTGTGGAAATCAATAAAAGTCTCTAAAAGACACCACCAAATCCAACACATTCATCTGAAATAGCACACACTGAGACACTACAAGCTAGGGAACCAACGTCATCTGAACAAAAGTGTCACTTTAAAAACAGGTAAGATTTATTTTAAAAAAAGCTAATTTGAAAGGTCAGTACAGTAGATAAAATGTGTTTATAGACTTACCAGGATTGTACTTTGCCCTCTCAGTCAACGGATAACGAATGTGTTACAAAGTAATGAGTGTTCGCGTGCAGCACAGGAGAGCCAAACGTTTTTAAAGGGCAATTCTAAAATGCACTTTGTAAGAAGAGAGGTCAAAAAAAGCAGAAAACAAACTGTCCTCAAAACTTTGTGTTTCCAATAAAAGTGAGATCTTGGCATGGCGCATGCTCATCATTAAACACTTTGAGCAATTACATCACCTCTCTGGCAGAAGTCAGGTAAGGCTAAAATTCCTACATGCACAGGCACGTACTGAAAAAGTTATCAAGGCAAAAAAGGTTAATCCCTGGTCACAACAAGCAATGTGGGCGCCACTTGTCTGTTGATGATGGCATTGAGCAAGTCTGAGAAGTTTTACATTGCTACGGCGAACACAGACTACTTCCCGTAAAGTGGTACCGATTGTATTGATCACAGAGGGATGTAAATGAAAGTTTTTAACTTTTAATATACAGTATTAGTTGCCGACAATTAACGTTAAGAGTACGGTAATCCTCAAAGGCAAACCAAGTGTTGAAGATTTCAGCTGGGTCCTATTTGGATTGGATGGTAAAAATGTTGAAAATATTTATTATAGGAATTAACTAAAGTGTAAAGAGAAATCCACGTAACATATATACAAATGTTTGTTGCCATGGACTGGGGCGGTCAGTTTAAATCAAGGTTCTATTATCTGCATAATACACCAAATCTCCTTGCAAAAATGGAAAATAATAATTTAGGCCCATTTGAACTTCAAGTCTTGCAGTTTTAATTAACCATGTATGTTACAGTAACTTAAACAACTTGTGTTTACTTCAGCAGCATCATCAGCCATGACCAATCTACTGCTGGATGAAGGTCTCTACAAGCCAACGCCACATTTCACAATCCTGTGATGTAACAATACACCAGTACTGAATGTTTATTTACAACTTTCTTCTGTTTCTTTGCATTTAAACTAACATACATCACGACAATCAAAAGTTAGTGTTGGATCAGAGAGTGCCACCACAGAAATTTGGAAGTTCCAGAACTGGGTCAGGACTGCAAATGTTTTTGTTTCAGGTTTTGTTTTTTAGTTTGTTGCGGTTGCACCCGATTCAAGAGCCGAATGGCTCACAGGGCTATACCAAATTAATTAAACTGAGAAACTGAGAAAACTGAGATGAACACTGCCTAATGTATAATTTGAGCTCAGAGTCGCTTTGACCTAGGTAATTAGATATC
Organism: Lethenteron reissneri; assembly: GCF_015708825.2. NCBI lineage: Eukaryota > Metazoa > Chordata > Hyperoartia > Petromyzontiformes > Petromyzontidae > Lethenteron > Lethenteron reissneri. Next base: position 5,744,104 of record NC_083822.1, read on the forward strand.
ACATTGCAAAGGTGTCCATTTCAGACCACCACCCTTCTACTGGCAGCAGAGAATCTTCTTCACCAAGGAACATTCGCAGACGTAATCACTGCACAACTTGACTTGTCCTCTCCAATGGACTTCTACGTATGCACACATCAGGTGGCGCTAAACCTCATGCCCTCCGACCAGGTTGTCATCAATATTTTCGACCAAGCAACCCCATCGTTGGTCAGAGGTCGCAACCGGGTACCCAATACCCGTATCCCTACCCAATACCCGGCTACCCGTACCCGGCTGGGTACGGGTACCCGTTTGCGACTCTGGTACGGCCGGGTACGGGTACGGGTAGACCGCGAGTCACTGGTGAGTAACTGTTTGTCACTCATTTCCCAACGTCTTGTCTCTTCTCACAATTCAAGTTCCTAGAATCAACCCACCCAGGCCTGCAACATGGCTTCATGCTCATCCAAGAGGTCGCAATCAAGTACCCGATACCCGTACCCTACCCGTACCCGGCCAGGTACCCGGCCAGGTACGGGTAGGGTACAGGTACGGCCGGGTACAGGTACGGCCGGGTACGGGTACCCGTTTGCGACCCTGGTGCGGCCGGGTACGGGTAAGGAATCAAAACCCGTTTGCGACCTCTGTCGTTGGTCTATGCTCGGGTTTGGCAAACCTGCGGATCATGAAAAACCGCTTCGCGACGTATTTACTGAAGACCTTCTCGTGTTCACATGCATTGCGCATACCTGTCAACCCATACGGTTTACCCGCATTCTTATATAGGGAAATTGAGTACATGTGTTTTGTCTATTTGTTTTTCTCCCTTGCGATGGGACTTTATAGGATGAACGTTGGATTTATAAGGGCACGGGGTGATCGATAATGTCTGAATTGGTCTGCACTAAGCGAGGCACTTACAGGTATGATGATTGTGGCTCTTGAAAGTTTTTTACTGAATTAGAAAAAACGGCTCTGGTTCTTTTTGTTTCCGACCCCTGGTCTTTACCATATTAAATCAAAATCAAACTGTACCGTGTTTTTGTTTGTGTGGTCACTGGTTACTATTTTGCTCTTGGGGAGGCCCAGATTTAAACCCGGATCTTCGCAGCAGTGGCTCATTGCATGGACGGAGCACCGAGTTTCGTTAGCCACTGGCTACCCAACTTACAGCCCCATTGTTGGATTGTCAAAGCATTCCTGGTAGTCTATTAATAAACCGTATCATCTCACCAAATTAGCATAGAGATGAATGGCTCTTTTTAAAGAAAGAGTTTCTAAATTAGTTAGGTAAGTCCAATAGAGGGAGATGTTATAATTTAACGAGGGATTTCGGCCGATTGGGTCTAAATGCCCACGTTCTCCACTTCATAATTAAATCGCCAACACCAAGCAAAGTGGCTCAGTGGTGAACAACCAAACAGAACTACAGTAGTATGGATACGATAAACACCTATTTGGCTATTCACGCATAAATAAAACATTGTTTCATCCACACAACATGGGGTGGATACACATAATTATTCTAGCACACATGACGTACAGATTACATCCCCATACACATGCTCAAGTCATTGACAAATGCGATTTAACACACCCACAACATGTGAAAAGAATGCAGTCCAGTACTATATAACAACCACAACAGCCACCACGAAGTTATGACGTCACCGCAGCGTTTGTGCCAGGCTAGGTGCACTTTGAAGCCACATGAAGCGTCGAATACTCGCTGGCAGAGATCCTGGTGTTACGCATGAACCGAGTTTAGCCAGAACACAGAGACCAACACGTGAACTGTGCTGGCGTGTTTACATCGCACTAAGTGCTCATGTTCAGGCCGAGCCGACCTCGTCAACACCCAAGATCGGTGAGCCACGCCATGGACATGTGCAAGCGTTGATAACAGAAATAAAACCCCGTACTCCCTAAAACGCACAAGCACACACACACATACCGATCTAAACGCACAATCGCTTATATTCACACACACACACAGAGAACAGAGTACAGCATACACGTGGACACTCGCATATTTTTACAAGAATAACGTCATTTTCCTTACACAATGCTAGGATTAGTCGAAGCACACACACATAGATCAGCAAGCACAGTGAGTGTAACGCCAGCCCTGCTTACAATGCAGACCGCATTCACTTGCGGAAATCTTGCGCGAGCATCATTGCCATCATTACCACCACATTCTCTCTATTTTATCGTCACCGTTTCATAAGATTCCTGTTTGTCCAAGTCACAACATTGTAACATTCGCTTGTTCAACAACAATAATTACGAAATCTTTTGGTTCTTTATGTACCTTTTTTTGTATGGAGAGCAGGGAAAGAAAGGCAGTCAGGCAAAGCTCCTCGCTGGAATCTTCAGATGAAAGCAGCAGCAGTCGCAGCGACACAAAAACAACCCTCTGCTGCCTAGAACGGATGTTATTATTCCGGTGATTAGATTATATAAAATATGGAATGCGTTCCAAATGCACCGCTCCCAAAGCTTTTCCAACTTAACTCTCGGCGATGACCTGAAACGCACCCACCAGGGAATTTCGAGTCATCGATGTTTTGTGAATGATTCGATTTATCAATGAGCCCGTCACGTTGACTCGTAGTTGAAGCGGTGTGGTTAATTACCACCGGGCGTGTGATGCGATCCTATTAATAGAATTAGCAGTGAAACATCCAATTAAAACTAACTACCCTAATCACTAAACACTGAATATAGCAACAAATTCAGAACTTCTGTAACAACTTTACTTTGTACGTTTGTGAAATGTGTAAGATAGCAATCCTGCAGCACATGGGTGAATCCAGTACTGAAGAAATGTGGCTTTAATCGCACCTAGGGGTGGCCAAAATGTGGCTTTACGCGCACCACCCGAGTAATTAGGCTGTTTGGTTGACCTTAATTGACACTTCTCTGAATAACGCGGTTGGCGATGCCAGGGGTTCAAATGTCACCGACACCCCCCCCCCCCTTTGAATGCCATCTTTTCGCAAAGTTTAATAGTTGTAATGAACGATAAAAAACACAAAGCTGAAAAATGTGTTATTTGTGATTTCCGACAAAACAGAAGTCGTTTTATACACACTGGAGGCAACATAGACTGCAAGTCCATTCCTAGTTCAGGTCATTCGCTCACATAATCTAACCGGACAAACAAACACGATTATCCTGATCAATCGTAAACACGACCAGCCAGAACATGTCTTACACATTCAGATAATGTTCCTGGGTCTGATCATTCAATACCATCACAACGAATGGCACACGAATAATTAATTGCATATCTGTGAACCCTTAGGAGTGCCGACATTATTACAAATTCAGACCTTTTTGGTCATCCTTATAAATCTCAACGTTAATCATACGAAGTCCCATCACAAGGGAGAAACACAAACAAATAGACAAAAACATGTTGTTGCCCGCATTGAAATGGTTGGTTGTACGCCGAACGGACCTGAAAACTCAATTCCTCTGTACAAAAATACAGGTAAATCATATGGGTGGGGGGTGGGAGCATGGTGTATGCCCGTCATAGTATAGTAGTGTTTAGTAGTGTCGTGTATAGTGTAGTGTATAGCAGTGTTGTGTATAGTAGTGTAGTTTATATAGTGTATGGTAGTGTATACTGTATAGTAGTGTATAGTGTGTAGGATAGTAGTGTATAGTATAGTAGTGTATAGTGTAGTGTATACTGTATAGTGTGTAGGATAGTAGTGTTGTGTAGTGTATAGTAGTGTCTAGTAGTGTATAGTGTGGTAGTGTATCCTATATTGTAGTGTATAGTGTGTAGGATAGTAGTGTATAGTATAGCTATATCATTGTCAATCTACTACTGGATGGATGAGGCCCCTCCACTTTGTTGCGATGACTATCAGTAGGGGGCAGTGCAGAAATATCCCAAATCCATTGTACTGCACTAATCTATGCTCCCGCCCTTACCAATCCGTACTGACACGGCGTGGTTAAGTATGGAAGAGTATAAATTAAGTTCCACGTAAATACGTCGGCATCCTCGACCAATATCCATAATAAAGTAATTTGTGTTTATTCTCCAACATACCGTCGTGCTAAAGTAACTGGTAATTGCCACGTGTTGTTTACGTGACATCCCGTACTCGTTGGCCGCGTCGGGTGGTGGCGGGTTTAACGACACATTTATATTTACGCGATATAACATTAAAAAAACACATCTTTATGGATAAGTAATCCACTAAGGAGCCTCTTAAAGTTTCTTCTTGGCCGAAGTCCGTTCACCAGCAGCGATTACGTTCACTCCAAGCACTTAAATTGCAGTTGTAAGATGCACATTACACTCTTAACATTAGCAGAGCACCATTTACATGAGCGGTGCGTACAGAGACACACTCGTTCACGGCATCCACACACAATAGAACAAGAACGAGTCGGGGTGGTTTATTTTTTTTTTCACAATACAAATAAACGCGATTATATCTGCGCTCCGGTGCCGTCGTATTTAAATCGTGAATGTCCTTCGTGATCGCCCACCCACCCCGAGGCAAAAAAACGAAGCCTTAGCCACAGTGCGTCCGATAGGGGGCGAACAGCACGTGTGGAGGTGGTGGTGGAGTAGCGGGGAGCGCTACGAACCCGGCGATTACATGGAACCGGCACCCGTGGGGGCCTCCTCCCCTAGGTCTACTCGGCCTCGAATGTGTACCTGGTGCGGTGTGTATAAGCATCGCCACTGTGGGGAGACAAAGGCGGTCGGGTGTTGTTTGCTGGCCCATTCCCCCCCTTGCGTTGAGTCTGTTAGAGGCTACACGGGGGACCTTTGTCATTGGACACGTGACGCTCCCACTCGGACGATTTCCGGTTGTGAGGTCGGTATGCAAATTTTACTTCCGGTTCTGATAAATATAACGTGACAGCATCTTTTTAAAGAAAGAATATATCAATAGTTAAACGTAAACATTCAATGAAATGTTCAATAATCGATTAATAAATATGCACGTTGTGAAATATCTTGTAAAGGTGATGTTATTTTCATTTGAGAGAGAGCCAGGGTTAGGGACCCCATATAGTAGAGAGACAGGGCTCTTATCTAATAACGTGACGGGTGGGTTTTTGAAGTTAAATGCTCTGGTTTCTCTTCAAAGCGAATAAATCTTTCGCCTTTTACTAAAGATTTCCGTGGAGAGGAACAATTCAATGAGTCTGTAAACAATTTTTTGTTGCCCTGCGTGCAGGGCTCCTATTTATAATCAAAAACAGTCTTTCGTTGCGGAAAAATGGCACTCTGCTTTGAATGAATAATGCTGTTGATGTATAGCCACAATTATAGCGACGCCTGAAAGTCTGCTGTCAATGGCTACGGTTTATGATGGTTATGGTAATGAGAATGTACCCTTGGTATAGTTGTGGGATAAACAGGACCCTGCGGGGTGGGCTGGTAGGAATAATACTTAGTACCGGTACAGGGATATCGACCGGGTATAGAGGAGTTAAAGACACAATTACTGTATTCTAGTGTAACGTTAATGTGTTTGTTTTGACAAGAAACGCTGTGAGATTTAAAGACCCCTCACCACCAGCCCCCACCACCAGCCCCCACCACCACCCCCCACCACCAGCCCCCACCACCACCCCCCACCACCAGCCCCCACCACCAGCCCCCACCACCAGCCCCCACCACCAGCCCCCACCACCAGCCCCCACCACCAGCCCCCACCACCACCCCCACCACCAGCCCCCACCACCAGCCCCCACCACCACCCCCACCACCACCCCCACCACCACCCCCCACCACCACCCCCCACCACCAGCCCCCACCACCACCCCCACCACCACCCCCCACCACCACCCCCACCACCAGCCCCCCACCACCACCCCCACCACCAGCCCCCACCACCAGCCCCCACCACCACCCCCACCACCAGCCCCCCACCACCACCCCCCACCACCAGCCCCACCACCACCCCACCACCCCCACCACCAGCCCCCACCACCAGCCCCCACCACCAGCCCCCCACCACCACCCCCCACCACCACCCCCACCACCAGCCCCCACCACCACCCCCACCACCACCCCCCACCACCACCCCCCACCACCACCCCCACCACCAGCCCCCACCACCAGCCCCCACCACCACCCCCACCACCACCCCCCACCACCAGCCCCCACCACCACCCCCCACCACCAGCCCCCACCACCACCCCCACCACCAGCCCCCACCACCAGCCCCCACCACCACCCCCACCACCAGCCCCCACCACCAGCCCCCACCACCAGCCCCCACCACCACCCCCCACCACCAGCGCCCACCACCACCACCCCACCACCAGCCCCCCACCAGCCACCACCACCACCCCCACCACCACCCCCACCACCACCCCCACCACCAACCCCCACCACCAGCCCCCACCACCACCCCCCACCACCACCCCCACCACCAGCCCCCACCACCAGCCCCCACCACCACCCCCCCACCACCAGCCCCCACCACCACCCCCCACCACCACCCCCACCACCACCCCCCACCACCAGCCCGCACCACCAGCCCCCACCACCAGCCCCCACCACCACCCCCCCCCACCACCCCCCACCACCACCCCCCACCACACCCCCACCACCACCCCCACCACCACCCCCCACCACCAGCCCTCACCACCACCCCCCACCACCAGCCCTCACCACCACCACGCCTCACCACCACCACTCCCACCACCAGCCCTCCCACCACCCCCCACCACCAGCCCCCCACCACCAGCCCCCACCACCACCCTCACCACCACCACCCCCTCACCACCACCCCCACCACCAGCCCCACCACCACCACTCCCCACCACCACCCCCCACCACCAGCCCCACCCCACCCACCACCACCCCCCACCACCACCCCCACCACCACCCCCCACCACCACCCCCACCACCACCCCCCACCACCACCCCACCACCAGCCCCCACCACCCTCCCACCACCACCGCCCCCACCACCACCCCCACCACCACCCTCACCACCACCACCCCCCACCACCACCCCCCACCACCACCCCCCACCACCATCCCCCACCACCACTCCTCACCACCAGCCCCCACCACCACCCCCCACCACCAGCCCTCCCACCACCACTCCCCCACCACCAGCCCCCCACCACCAGCCCCCACCACCACCCCCACCACCACCAGCCTCCACCACCCCCCACCACCACCCCCACCACCATCCCCCACCACCAGCCCCTCACCACCACCCCCCACCACCAGCCCCCACCACCACCCCTCACCACCACACACCCCTCACCACCACCCCCCACCACCAGCCCCACCACCAGCCCCCCACCACCAGCCCCCACCACCAGCCCCTCACCACCAGCCCCCACCACCACCCCCCACCACCAGCCCCACCACCACCCTCACCACCAGCCCCCACCACCACCCCCCACCACCAGCCCCCACCACCACCCCCCACCACCAGCCCCCACCACCACCCCTCACCACCACCCCTCACCACCAGCCCCCACCACCACCCCTCACCACCACCCCTCACCACCACCCCTCACCACCACCCCTCACCACCACCCCTCACCACCACCCCTCACCACCACCCCTCACCACCACCCCCCACCACCAGCCCCCACCACCAGCCCCCACCACCAGCCCCCACCACCAGCGCCCACCACCACCCCCCACCACCACCCCCCACCACCACCCCCCACCACCACCCCCCACCACCACCCCCCACCACCACCCCCCACCACCACCCCCCACCACCAGCCCCCACCACCAGCCCCCACCACCACCCCCCACCACCACCCCCCACCACCACCCCCCACCACCAGCCCCCACCACCAGCCCCCACCACCAGCCCCCACCACCACCCCCACCACCACCCCCTCACCACCACCCCTCACCACCAGCCCCCACCACCACCCCTCACCACCACCCTCACCACCACCCCTCACCACCACCCCTCACCACCACCCCTCACCACCACCCCTCACCACCACCCCCACCACCACCCCCACCACCACCCCCACCACCAGCCCCCACCACCAGCCCCCACCACCACCCCCACCACCACCCCCACCACCACCCCCCACCACCAGCCCTCACCACCACCCCCCACCACCAGCCCTCACCACCAGCGCCCACCACCACCCCCCCACCACCACCCCCCACCACCACCCCCCACCACCAGCCCCCACCACCAGCCCCCACCACCACCCCCCACCACCAGCCCTCACCACCACCACTCCCACCACCAGCCCTCACCACCACCCCCACCACCACCCCCACCACCAGCCCCCACCACCAGCCCCCACCACCAGCCCCCACCACCACCCCCACCACCACCCCCACCACCACCCCACCACCCCCCACCACCACCCCCACCACCCCTCACCACCACCCCACCACCAGCCCCCACCACCAGCCCCCACCACCAGCCCCCACCACCACCCCCCACCCAACCACCCACCCACCACACCACCCTCAGCACCACCCTCACCACCAGCCTCCCAGCCACCATCCCTCACCACCACCCCTCACCACACCATCCCTCAACCACCGACCCCCTCACCACCACCCCTCACCGACCACCCCTCACCACCATCCCCCACCACCATCCCCCAGCCCACCAGCTCCGCCCACCACCAGCGCCCCACCACCAGCCCCCACCACCATCCCCCCACCACCGACCCCCACCAGCCCCCACCACCACCGCCCCCATCACCATCCCCCACCACCAGCCCCATCCACCACCCCCACCACCAGCCCCCCAACCACCTCGCCCCACCCACCATCCCCACCACCACCCCTCACCACCACCCCCCCACCACCAGCCCCCACCACCATCCCTCACCACCACCGGCCCACCACAATCCCCCACCACCACCCCCCCACCAGCCACCCCCCAACCATCCCCACCACCCACCACCACCCTCACCACCACCCCCACCACCATCCCCCACCACCAGCCCCCACCACCAGCCCCCACCACCAGCCCCCACCACCAGCCCCCACCACCACCCCCACCACCAGCCCCCCCACCATCCCCCCCACCACCCACCCCCACCACCACCCCCCACCACCACCCCCCACCACCAGCCCCCACCACCACCCCACCACCACCCCCACCACCACCCCCCACCACCACCCCCACCACCAGCCCCACCACCACCCCCACCACCACGCCCCCACCACCACCCCCACCACCACCCCCCACCACCACCCCCCCACCACCATCCCCCACCACCACCCCCCACCACCACCCCCACCACCACCCCCCACCACCACCCTCCCACCACCAGCCCCACCACACCCCCACCACCACCCTCCCACCACCACCCCCACCACCAGCCCCCACCACCACCCCCCACCACCACCCCCCCACCACCAACCCCACCACCACCCCCCACCAACCACCCCACCACCACCCCCACCACCACCATCACCCACCACCACCACCCCACCACCACCCACCACCACCCCTCACCACCAACCACGCCACCCAACCACCACCCCTCACCACCACCCCCCACCACCACCCCCCACCACCAGCCCCCACAACCACCCCCCCACCGACCAGCCCCCACCACCAGCCCCCACCAGCGCACCTTCTGCACTAGGTCCTCGCGAAGCCTGCCGCACTAGGCCTTGTGAAGCCTGCCGCACTAGGCCTCGCGCCGTGCTTTCGTGCACAAATAAGGTGATTAAATGTATCTCGTCTCTGTGTTAATAAATGTTTCTTGTCTCTGTTGTTAAAAAAAAAAAAAACGTGCTGCGTTTCAGTAAAGTAATTTTGAAGCGAAGTTTTAAAAGTGTGCCGTTATGCACCGGAAGCGACGGCCATCTTGTTTAATTCACATCGCAGGGTGAGCGGGCGGCCCATCTTGTTTAATTCACATTGCAGGGGGAGCGGGCGGCCATCTTGTCGGACAGGGTCATGCCAAGTGTTTGCAGTAGGGGGCGATGTTGATACACGGACGGACGGACGGACACATTAATCTATTGGTGGTCTGGTCCACTTTGTTCCTACCAGTACTAGCTGTACTACCCGGCTTCGCCCGGGACTTGTATCTACCACGGCCGGCCGCCTTTGTCTCCCCAGTGGCGATGTTAATACGCTACAGTAGTTAAGTTACTCGTTTGAGGCAGAGTCGACCTAGGGGAGGTTCAAATAATCGTCACCGGTGGTGGCCGTGAGCGGGAATCGAACTGGGTTTGCCGGGTTGGTAGCGCAGCGTAGCGTTAAGCACTACCCCCACCGCTCCTCACACACCACACACGCACAGACACACACACAGACACACACACAGACACACGCAGACACACACACACAGGCAGCACGCTAAGCACTACACTACCGTTCCCCCTACACAACACACGCGCGCGCGTCCATAGGTACACATACACGCGCTTGCTGCAGACACACACGACTTTCAGGGTGCATACGGCAGTAAACGACTGAAATAATAAAGCGGCAATGCTGTGTAAGGAACGCCTTAGACCCGCATTATACATTTGTGTAATGCGAGCGTAAACACACAAACACACACAAACACATACACACACACATACATGCAGACACACAGACAGACACATAACACACATACATACACACACATACAAACACAGAAACACATACACACACATACATAGACACACACATACATACACACGAACACATCCACAGACGTACATACACACATACATACAGGCACGCAGACATACACATAAACACATACAAAAAAACCCACATACATACACACACACATACATACACACAAACACATGCACACACATACATACACACATGCATACAGACACACAGACATACACATAAACACATACACACTTACACATGACCCGGCTTCGCCCGGGACTTGGATCCACCACGGCGGCAAAACCGACATACATACACACACAGACATACACACAAACACATACACACACATACAAACACACATGCATACAGACACACAGACATACACATAAACACATACACATGACCCGGCTTCGCCCGGGACTTGGATCTACCACGCCCAGCCGCCTTTGTCTCCCAAGTGCCGATGTTAATACGCCACACCAGTTACTCGTTTGAGGCTGAGTGGACCTAGGGGAGGTTCAAATAATCGTCACCGGTGGTGGCCGTGAGCGGGAATGGAACTGGGTTCGCCGGGTTGGTAGCGCAGCGTAGCGTTAAGCACTACACCCACCGCTCCTCACACACCACACACGCACAGACACACACACAGACACACGCAGACACACACAGACAGACACAGACAGACACACACACACACAGACAGCACGCTAAGCACTACACTACCGCTCCCCACACACCACACACGCACACACACAGACACACACACAGACACACGCAGACACACACAGACAGACACAGACAGACACACACACACACAGACACAGACAGCACGCTAAGCACTACACTACCGTTCCCCCTACACAACACACGCGCGCGCGTCCATAGGTACACATACACGCGCTTGCTGCAGACACACACGACTTTCAGGGTGCGTAAGGCAGTAAACGACTGAAATAATAAAGCGGCAATGCTGTGCGAGGAACGCCTTAGACCAGCAACACATTTGTGTAATGCGAGCGTAAACACACAAACACATACAAACACATACACACACATACATACAACAACAACAACCGCCATTCGCCACTAAGTGGCGGTGACGTCACCACGATGCTTGTGCCAGGCCAAGTGCACCTTGAGGCCACGTGAAGTGTCGAAAGCCCGCTGGCAGGAGGTCACGGGGCAGACCCAGGTGCCACTGGTCGACTGACCGAGATGACCGAGATGACTGGCTGATGCACCACCTGTGCCCCCTACTGTGCCAACTTGCTGTGCTTTAGCCACCCGGCGCTCCGCTCGTTGTTGTGAGCGTCGCTCCTCCGCCCTCCGTTGTTGTTGGAGGGCGACTGCCTCCAACTGCCCAGTAGCGTCCTTCACGAGCCTCCTCCACTGAGGCCGATCTTGACACCGCTGGTACCAGTCATCGGCAAGTCCACTCAGCTCCACGTCCTCCTGTACCACATCACTCCATCTCTTCTCCAGCCCGTGCCGCGCCCGTCTAGCCCCCTCGATCCGGCCGAACAAAAGCTGTTTAGGCATGCGGTGGCTGGGCATGCGGGCTACATGACCCAGCCAACGCAGCCTTGCCTGCCGGAGGAGCTCACTGATGGGACTTTGCCCAGATCTTTCAAGGATTTGTGAGCTCCTCACACAATCCAGCCTGGTTAAACCCAGGATGGATCGTAGGCAGGCCAGCCTAAATGTTTCCAACCGGCGAAGATGCTCCACCAGGGGGGTCCACGTCTCGCAAGCGTAGAGAAGGGAGGGAATGACCGTGGCCGAGAAGACCTGAAGCTTCGTGCGGAGCGACAGACCAGGTAGCTTCCACACAGCGTTACGCAACCGATGAAAAGATATTGCCGCTCGACTGATTCGGAGTGAGACCTCTGCTGATAGACTGGAGCCGGTCATAAGCACACTGCCCAGGTATGGGAAACTCTCCACTCTCTCCACAACTGCCCCATCACCAATTGGGAGTTGTGGGGGTGGAGTGTCCGATGGTACAAAATACCCAGGCAGGTGCTTGGTTTTGGTGGGGCTGATGGTAAGGCCCCACCTCTTAGTGGCACGCTCCAGTCTCAGCAGCAGCGCCTCCAACTCCTCTTCTGAATGAGCAGCTATTACCAAATCATCGGCATACATAACGTGGTTGACCAATAGGGAGCCATCCCTTGATCGCACCCGGGCGTCGATCAGCCTCCCATTATATCTGTACCAAACGGAAATTCCCCCGGTACAGCTATTGAAGGCTTCACGAACTACGCGGTCAAAATAGATGTTAAATAATGTGGGAGCCAGAGGACATCCCTGTCGCACCCCAAGGTGTACAGGGAAAGGCTCCGACTCCCGGCCACGTAGTTTTACCCGGGCCCGCTCACCATCATGAAGGTCCTTAATGATCGTGAGCAGAGGGTCAGGGACTCCGAAAGCACGAAGAACAACCCAGAGTCCAGTCCTACTGATGGTATCATAGGCCTTGACCAGGTCAATAAAGCAGAGATGTAGGTCTTTTTGGAATTCCCTACACCTCTGCTGTAGCAGACGGACAGAAAATATGGCATCTGTGCAGGACCGCCCTTTCCTGAAACCGCATTGGGGCTCCGCAAGCCCCTCCTCAGCGTGCCTAGCAAGGCGATGTTGAATAATCCTTGCCAGGACCTTACCCGGCACACTGAGGAGTGAGATGCCCCTGTAGTTGTTACAGTCTGTGCGGTCCCCCTTCTTAAAGAGGGGGACCACCAGGGCATCCTTCCAGTCCTGCGGAACCCGTCCAGTGGTCCAGACTGTTGTTATGATGTCATATAGGGCAGTCTGTGCACAAACGCCACCCTCCCTCAGCATTTCGCTTGGGAGATCATCTCTGCCCGGTGCCTTCCCTGGTCTCAGACTCCGGATCGCCCTCAGTACTTCCTCAACAGCTGGAACCTCAGCCAGCCACTCACAGGGGGTGACCTCTTCCAATATTTGAGGCACCGCAGCCTCAGCAGGGTTATCCCCACTTTGTGCCATGATGTTTTCCTGGCTGAGAGAATTTCCCTCCCCCAGGACCTCACAGAAATGCTCAGCAAATCTGCAAACCTGTTCCTGGGGGTCGGAGATTGGATCACCGTTTTTTCCTCTAATGATGGTAATAGGTGTGGCGCTGCAGGTTACTTTTTTGATGGAGTTAAATAGTGATTTGTGATCACGGGCCACTGAGGCAGACTCCATCTCCTCAGCAACCCGCGACCACCACCCATCCTTACAACGCCTTACGGCTCTCCGAACTTCCGAGCGAAGGCTGCGGTAAACCTCCTCATTCTCTGACGTGGGATGCTGTAGGCGATGAGAGTGGGCCTGTCGCTTTTTCTCAATTAACCTGAACACCTCCTCTGTCAGCCAGGGTTTCTGGGGAGGTCTGGACCGCGTACCCAAAGCAGCCATTGCAGCTGCATGAGTCACAGTCCTAAACCTCGCCCATTTACCCTCGACATCAGGTGGAGTGGGGGACGATGCCAACCCCAGCTGCAAGCGATGATGAAATTCTCGCTTGCAACTTTCATCAGCTAACTGAGACCAGGCCACTTTTGGTTGGAATGGGATCCTGGGTGTACACCCACCACCGGAGTGGAAGAAAGGCAGGCGCATCTTACAGATGACTAGTCGATGGTCAGAGGACAGATCAGCTCCACGGTAGGTCCTGGTGTCAAGGACATGGGTTCGCATCCGCTGGTCCGTCACTATGTAGTCCAGCAGATGTTCTTGCTTGGACCCGGCATGTATCCATGATGTTGTGTGGATGCGCCGATGCCGGAAGAGCGTGTTGGTAATTACAAGCCCATGGGCTGCACAAAAATCTAGCAGCCTCCTACCGTTATTATTGAGCTGATCTGGCCCATGCCTTCCAATCACTCCAGACCAGGTGTCAGCATCATGACCAACTCGGGCATTGAAGTCACCCAACAAGATGACTCTGTCCCGAGTGGCCACTTTAGCCAGCACCTGTGACAGGAGGTCATAGAAAGCGTCTGACTCATCGGCTTTGCTTGCATCCCTCCACGGATGTTCGTCTTCGGTGGGGGCATAAGTAACCACGACCACCACTCCTCGCCTCTGGTTGATGGGAAGGCGAGCCCAAAGTATCCTGGGGCTTACAGCTTCCCACACCTCACCGCCACGCTCCCACGCCCCCTTCATTCTTTTGTTCAGAAGAAGAGCCACACCCTGTTGTTTGGCAGTCTCCTGCCCCGAGTAGAGGACTGTCCACCCCTCATGGTGGCAGGAGCCAGAACCGGTCCACCGGACCTCCTGAATGCCACAGAGATCCAGGCGGTACCGGTCCAGCTCCCGACAGAGGAGTGGCAGCCTCTCCTCCGCAGTGAGCGTTCGAACATTCCACGTGGCCATCCGCAATGGTTTTTTGTTGTTTCTGGAGGAGCCCCGAGGGTGAAAATTCAATCTCCTGGCTCCGCCAAATGGGGTTTGGCCAGGAGACGTCATAAAAGCCTGACCCCCCGGGGCCTCCGGCACAAGCTTATTTGTTACAGATTTATGTTTAATTCGTGGTTTAGTGGTAATGAATTGAAGGTGGAGGGGTTACCAGCCCCTCACACCCGTCCAGAGCCCCCGTTTAGCCACTGTGGTGGTCACAGACGCCATGAGGGGAGAGGCCAATGGGCATTGGCCCTCCCCCCACAGCACTGCCCACGACAGTGTTGCCCGTCCGGCACCGCGAGGAGGTAGGAGGTTGTTTTGCCGGACACACACATACACACAAACACATACACACAAACACATACACACAAACACATACACAATACACACACACATACATGCAGACACAGACAGACACATAACACACATACATTAACACACTTACACACACATACATAGACACACACATACATAGACACACACATACATACACACAAACACATGCACACACGTACATACACACATACATAGAGACACGCAGACATACACATAAAGACATAAAAAAAACCCACATACACACACACATACACACAAACACATACATACACATACATACACACATACATAGAGACACACAGACATACACATAAACACAAACACACATACACATGACCCGGCTTCGCCCGGGACTTGGATCCACGATGCCCCGCCGCCTTTGTCTCCCCAGTGACGATGTTCACACACGACAGCAGTTACGCTTTTGAGGCTGAGTGGACCTAGGGGAGGGCCAGGTCCGTTTCAAATAATCGTCAGCGGTGGTGGGCGTGAGTTGGAATCGAACTGGGGTCGCTCAAGCAGCTTAATGACTGTTTGTACAAAGAACATATAAAGAATCGATTATAATAACCAGGCAAGAGTCCACATTATAGACTGCCAGTACACGCACTCAGCTTCATAAGCAGGCTAGAGTGTACATGATAGAGTGGCAGTACGCTCACCAAGCTTAATAAGCAGGCTACAGTGTACATGATAGACTGGCAGTACGCTCACCCAGCTTAATGAGTATTTGTACAGTGAACATTAAAGTAATCGATTGTTGGCGCGTTGGGTTTAAAAGTAATATTAATAGCACACATTGTGGTGGGGGTGTAGTGAAGAGTAGGAAAAACTTTGATGAATTTACCTCAGAGTGGCGTGGTGGGTGTCGAGGCCTAGTAGCGTGCAAAGCCTGCGGCCTCGCCTAAAATTGTCGGCTTGGAAGAGGCAGGGTACGGGTGGCGTTCCTTCCCCCCCCCCCCCCCTAGCGCTCCAACAATACTGTGTAATGGCTATTATTTAATTAAATACGGAGCTTATGAAAGTGGCGAAGGCGTGGCTAGCCGTTGGCAGGGGCAACCGCCGTCCAATGAAACTGCAGCCCTTGGCGAAGGCGTGGCTAGCCGTTGCCAGGTCCAATGAAAGCGGCGAAGGCGTGGCTAGCCGTTGCCAGGGGCAACCGCCGTCCAATGAAAGTGCGTATGGGCCAAAGTCCACACACAGACAGACAGACATGAACGATTTTATATATATATAGATAACAAACAATATATAAGTACTCCTGTAAATGAAGGTAAAACCTCTAAAATGGCAACTTTACTTGAACAAACATTACCCAGAATGCATTTGTGGAATTACTTCATAAACTGCTTTCAGCTAACATAAATGTTACCTTTTCAAACTAGTGATTTTTGACTAACATTTTTCTTCTTATTGTAAAATGACAGTGTTAAATAATTTAACATTTTCAATTATCACCACTTAAAAACTTTACGAGATCCCATAGCGTAAAGGTACAGGATTCTGAGTCATATAGCGATAGCGGGAGCATCTCAACTCATACTTACCTGACAGGGGAGGCACCATGATCACTTAGGTGGTCCTCCCAGGGCGAGGCTCACCCATTGCACTGCGGGTGGGTTGACCCCTGCGATTTCCCCAAATGCGGGAAACTCGACTGTATAATTTGTGGTACTGGGGGACTGCGTTCGCGCTATCCCCCGAATATTTAAAGAAAAATGTTTGTCAATGGAGCGTTTCTTTATTCGGCGACAGATTATTTGGGTCTGTGGTAATAATGCGCATGCATGCGTTAATTAGCATATGAATCACCCAATCGGCAATTGTTACACATTGCCATTTATCTGCATTCATTAGCCCCCCCCCCACTTCGATCAAGAAAAGCTCGCAAGTTACGTCATCACATCTACCCCTCTGTTTAAGGAACGAAATAGGAGGATTTTTCCACAAATTATGGCTTTCACCTGATGAAGTTAGTTGTAGTTACTGGCGAAACGTCGTACTCAGATTGTAAATGTTGTGGCTTTGCTCTCCAACACACCGGTATACTGTACGAGTAACGAATTGGCGTGTTCTATTTACGTGACAAACCTTACCAATTGGCTATCGGATGGTGGCGCGTTTAACGACACATTTATATATTTACACGATGTAACCCAAAGAAACCTATTATGGATGATATTGGTCGTGAAATCCTACGTGTTAAATTAGACGTACAAACAATCGCTTGCAGGACCACTGACGAAGAGGATTTTTTTGTAATTGCATTGAGCCAGAACCATCGTTAAACTATTGGAAATGTTCGTTTTTTGTATTTGATGAATAAATATGCACGTTGTGAAATATCTTGGAAAGGTGATGTTATTTTCATGTGAGGGCGAGTCAGGGATGGACCCTATATAGTAGAGAGAGAGGGCTCATATCTAATAACGTGACGGGTGGGTTGTTGAAGTTAAATGCTCTGGTTTCTCTTCAAAGCTAATAAATTATTCGCCTTTTACTAAAGATTTCCGTGGAGAAGAACAATTCAATGAGTCTGTAAACCATTTTTTGTTGCCCTGCGTGCAGGGCTCCTATTTATAATCAAAAACAGTTTTTCGTTGCGGAAAAATCGCACTCTGCTTTGAGTGAAAAATACTGTACATGGAAGTTGATGTATAGCCAGAATTAGTAACACATTCCTGCGGAGGGAGCTGGTAGGAACGTTGGGTTGCTCGGTCAATGACCAGGGTCAACGGCGGGCACAAGCCAGCGTGAGTAGGTTAAACGTTAAGTTTTATAAGGGCACCACGGGGTGACCAGCCCCTCCCCACCCAGCCCCACCCCTCCCACCCCCCACCCAGCCCCACCCTCCCCACCCAGCCCCTCCCTGCACGACGGACACAATAATCCCCTGTGGGCTGGTGTAACCAGGAGGTTCCTACCAGCAATACTCTTTAGTTATTTCGGTAAAGTCACGTAGACAGCAAATTTATTGATTGCGACGTTTCGATCCATTTTTACGGGAGTGAAAACATTCTTTTTAAATCCTTTATATTAAGTTCGCTTGCTTGCTTGCTTGCGTGCTTGCTTGCGTGCTTGCTTGCTTGCTTACGACCGTGCAAATCTTTCGGTCGTTTTTTAACCCACTTCCCGTGATCCATTCGAGCTGACATTTTCCACACAGACTCGTTGTGCGAGACAATTAATGTTCGTGAAAAAAAAATTCCACAAATTTTACACTTTTTAGGCAAAATTTTTTTATTTTACATATATTCAAATAGAACTCATTCATGGCTTTGGCTGAACGTCACAGTGTAAGAGCCCAGAGCGTAACCCCTCCACAGGCTGTGGCGGAGTAGCGCAGTTGGTAGCGCCCTCGCTTCCCATGCCAAAGGTCGCGGGATTGATCCCCGCGTCCTCCAAAGGCGAATATATTTTTAAATCCTTTATATTAAGTACGCTGTCACGCATATAAAGGATTTATAGTGAAAAACTTTGTTTTTACAGGTTATACTTATTACGGGTTATACTTATTAAATCCTTTATATTAAGTTCACTTGCTTGCGTGCTTGCTTGCTTGCTTAGGACCGTGCAAATCTTTCGGTCGTTTTTTAACCCACTTCCCGTGATCCAATCGAGCTGACATTTTGCACACAGACTCGTTTTGCTTGACAATTAATTTTCGTGAAAATTTTTTTCCAAAATTTTACACTGTTTAGGGAATTTAAAAAAATATTTAATTACCAATTGCTTAATTGTGGTAGACAATCATCTGACCCATAGGTAGCAGCCATCTCAAGCCAGAGGACGAGAGGACTGTAGCCGCCCGTTTCATGATGACGCAAATGTTGACTAACCACATGGCATGAAATTCCTGCCCCCACGCTGAACAATGGAGACTATTTATAGAGCAGTTAAATTGAAGCCGCCAGGTTCTTGAAAGTGGTAAAACGGGTCAACGCTTGTGCCCTCGGGAATATACGGGGCATGTCAAGAGGTGATCTTTCATTTTTAAATCCTATATATTAACTTCACTTGCTTGCTTGCTTACTCAAGAAAAACTGAAATGAATAATTAAATGAAACCGATGCCACTCATATAAAGGATTTATAGTTAAAAACCTTTGTTTTTACGGGTTATTTTTTTAACGGCTCTAATTGTCGACGCTCCTCTCACGTTGCCTGTAAATCATCACGGTCCCTTACGTCACGGCAAGCCTCAAGGAGCCACGCCGAGGGGCGGGGGATGTGGAAGGAGGGGAGGGGCGATGGGGGAAGGGGGCAGAGGGAGGGGCAGCTCGGACAGTACATTTCATTAAAGCGTGTTTAAAAAAAATAATTTTAAATATTTTATTTTTCGTGAAATTGTGGGGGGTTCCTGTCCTGCGTGGTTCTTTCTGCGCACAGTCCAACAATCGCGAGGCACTGCCCTCTGCTGGTCACCCTGCTTGTCTGACGGGCGCATCGTGGGTGAAATGGCAATTACGTACAATGTGAATTCATAGCGAAGCCTGAAAGTCTGCTGTCAATGGCTATGAGTTCTATCGGTTTATGATGGTTATCGTAATGAGAATGTTCCCTTGGTATAGTTGTGGGATATAACAAACAATATATAAGTACTCCTGTAAATGAAGGTAAAACCTCTAAAATGGCAACTAAACTTGAACAAACATTACCCAGAATGCATTTGTGGATTTACTTCGTAAATCTGCTTTCAGCTAACATAAATGTTACCTTTTCAAACTAGTGATTGTTTGACTAACATTTTTCTTCTTATTGTAAAATGACAGTGTTAAATAATTTAACCTTTTCAATTATCACCACCTAAAAACTTTACGAGGGCCCATAGCGTAAAGGTACAGGATTCTGCTTCATATAGGGATAGTGGGAGTAGCCCAACTCATACTTACCTGACAGGGGAGGCACCATGATCACTTAGGTGGTCCTCCCAGGGCGAGGCTCATCCATTGCACTGCGGGTGGGTTGACCCCTGCGATTTCCCCAAATGCGGGAAACTCGACTGTATAATTTGTGGTACTGGGGGACTGCGTTCGCGCTATCCCCCGAATATTTAAAGAAAAATGTTTGTCAATGGAGCGTTTCTTTATTCGGCGACAGATTATTTGGGTCTGTGGTAATAATGCCCATGCATGCGTTAATTAGCATATGAATCACCCAATCGGCTATTGTTACACATTGCCATTTATCTGCATTCATTAACCCCCCCCCCACTTCGATCAAGAAAAGCTCGCAAGTTACGTCATCACATCTACCCCTCTGTTTAAGGAACGAAATAGGAGGATTTTTCCACAAATTATGGCTTTCACCTGATGAAGTTAGTTGTAGTTACTGGCGAAACGTCGTACTCAGATTGTAAATGTTGTGGCTTTGCTCTCCAACACACCGGTATACTGTACGAGTAACGAATTGGCGTGTTCTATTTACGTGACAAACCTTACCAATTGGCTATCGGATGGTGGCGCGTTTAACGACACATTTATATATTTACAAGATGTAACCCAAAGAAACTTATTATGGATGATATTGGTCGTGAAATCCTACGTGTTAAATTAGACGTACAAATAATCGCTTGCACGACCACTGACGAAGAGGATTTTTTTTGTAATTACATTCAGCCAGAACCATCGTTAAACTATTGGGAATGTTCGTTTTTTTATTCGTTGAATAAATATGCACGTTGTGAAATATCTTGGAAAGGTGATGTTATTTTCATGTGAGGGCGAGTCAGGGATAGGGACCCTATATAGTAGAGAGAGAGGGCTCATATCTAATAACGTGACGGGTGGGTTGTTGAAGTTAAATGCTCTGGTTTCTCTTCAAAGCTAATAAATTATTCGCCTTTTACTAAAGATTTCCGTGGAGAAGAACAATTCAATGAGTCTGTAAACCATTTTTTGTTGCCCTGCGTGCAGGGCTCCTATTTATAATCAAAAACAGTTTTTCGTTGCGGAAAAATCGCACTCTGCTTTGAGTGAAAAATACTGTACATGGAAGTTGATGTATAGCCAGAATTAGTAACACATTCCTGCGGAGGGAGCTGGTAGGAACGTTGGGTTGCTCGGTCAATGACCAGGGTCAACGGCGGGCACAAGCCAGCGTGAGTAGGTTAAACGTTAAGTTTTATAAGGGCACCACGGGGTGACCAGCCCCTCCCCACCCAGCCCCACCCCTCCCACCCCCCACCCAGCCCCACCCTCCCCACCCAGCCCCTCCCTGCACGACGGACACAATAATCCCCTGTGGGCTGGTGTAACCAGGAGGTTCCTACCAGCAATACTCTTTAGTTATTTCGGTAAAGTCACGTAGATAGCAAATTTATTGATCGCGACGTTTCGATCGCAACACAAGCAATCGTCTTCCGGTGAGAGAGAGAAAGCGACTGAAACAAGGTCCATTGAGTGAGGCACAGGGTCCAAATGCATAGAGGTGTAAAGAAGCTCCTTGGAGACATCCATTTTTACGGGAGTGAAAACATTCTTTTTAAATCCTTTATATTAAGTTCGCTTGCTTGCTTGCTTGCGTGCTTGCTTGCGTGCTTGCTTGCTTGCTTACGACCGTGCAAATCTTTCGGTCGTTTTTTAACCCACTTCCCGTGATCCAATCGAGCTGACATTTTCCACACAGACTCGTTGTGCGAGACAATTAATGTTCGTGAAAAAAAAATTCCACAAATTTTACACTTTTTAGGCAAAATTTTTTTATTTTGCATATATTCAAATAGAACTCATTCATGGCTTTGGCTGAACGTCACAGTGTAAGAGCCCAGAGCGTAACCCCTCCACAGGCTGTGGCGGAGTAGCGCAGTTGGTAGCGCCCTCGCTTCCCATGCCAAAGGTCGCGGGATTGATCCCCGCGTCCTCCACAGGCGAATATATTTTTAAATCCTTTATATTAAGTACGCTGTCACGCATATAAAGGATTTATAGTGAAAAACTTTGTTTTTACAGGTTATACTTATTACGGGTTATACTTATTAAATCCTTTATATTAAGTTCACTTGCTTGCGTGCTTGCTTGCTTGCTTAGGACCGTGCAAATCTTTCGGTCGTTTTTTAACCCACTTCCCGTGATCCAATCGAGCTGACATTTTGCACACAGACTCGTTTTGCTTGACAATTAATTTTCGTGAAATTTTTTTTCCAAAATTTTACACTGTTTAGGGAATTTAAAAAAAATATTTAATTACCAATTGCTTAATTGTGGTAGACAATCATCTGACCCATAGGTAGCAGCCATCTCAAGCCAGAGGACGAGCGGACTGTAGCCGCCCGTTTCATGTTGACGCAAATGTTGACTAACCACATGGCATGAAATTCCTGCCCCCACGCTGAACAATGGAGACTATTTATAGAGCAGTTAAATTGAAGCCGCCAGGTTCTTGAAAGTGGTAAAACGGGTCAACGCTTGTGCCCTCGGGAATATACGGGGCATGTCAAGAGGTGATCTTTCATTTTTAAATCCTATATATTAACTTCACTTGCTTGCTTGCTTACTCAAGAAAAACTGAAATGAATAATAAAATGAAACCGATGCCACTCATATAAAGGATTTATAGTGAAAAACTTTGTTTTTACGGGTTATTTTTTTAACGGCTCTAATTGTCGACGCTCCTCTCACGTTGCCTGTAAATCATCACGGTCCCTTACGTCACGGCAAGCCTCAAGGAGCCACGCCGAGGGGCGGGGGATGTGGAAGGAGGGGAGGGGCGATGGGGGAAGGGGGCAGAGGGAGGGGCAGCTCGGACAGTACATTTCATTAAAGCGTGTTTAAAAAAAATAATTTTAAATATTTTATTTTTCGTGAAATTGTGGGGGGTTCCTGTCCTGCGTGGTTCTTTCTGCGCACAGTCCAACAATCGCGAGGCACTGCCCTCTGCTGGTCACCCTGCTTGTCTGACGGGCGCATCGTGGGTGAAATGGCAATTACGTACAATGTGAATTCATAGCGAAGCCTGAAAGTCTGCTGTCAATGGCTATGAGTTCTATCGGTTTATGATGGTTATCGTAATGAGAATGTTCCCTTGGTATAGTTGTGGGATATAACAAACAATATATAAGTACTCCTGTAAATGAAGGTAAAAACCTCTAAAATGGCAACTAAACTTGAACAAACATTACCCAGAATGCATTTGTGGATTTACTTCGTAAATCTGCTTTCAGCTAACATAAATGTTACCTTTTCAAACTAGTGATTGTTTGACTAACATTTTTCTTCTTATTGTAAAATGACAGTGTTAAATAATTTAACCTTTTCAATTATCACCACCTAAAAACTTTACGAGGGCCCATAGCGTAAAGGTACAGGATTTTGATTCATATAGGGATAGTGGGAGCAGCCCAACTCATACTTACCTGACAGGGGAGGCACCATGATCACTTAGGTGGTCCTCCCAGGGCGAGGCTCATCCATTGCACTGCGGGTGGGTTGACCCCTGCGATTTCCCCAAATGCGGGAAACTCGACTGTATAATTTGTGGTACTGGGGGACTGCGTTCGCGCTATCCCCCGAATATTTAAAGAAAAATAATGTTTGTAAATGGAGCGTTTCTTTATTCGGCGACGGATTAGGACAACGAAAGATGACGTTATAAATTGGGTCTGTGGTAATAATGCGATTAGCATATGAATCACCGAACCGGCAATTGTTACCCATTGTCATTTATCTGCATTCATTTCGATCAAGAAGAGCTCGCAAGTTATGTCATCACATCTACCACTATTTAAGAAACGAAACAGGAGGATTTCTCCACAAATATGGTTTGCCTCATGAAGTTAGTTGTAGTTACTGGCGAAACGTCGTACTCAGATTGTAAATGTTGTGGCTTTGCTCTCCAACACACCGGTGTGCTGTACGAGTAACGAATTGGTACGTTCTGTTTACGTGACAAACCGTACCAATTGGATGTCGGATGGTGGCGCGTTTAATGACACATTTATATATTTACGCGATGTAACCCCAAAAAAAACCTATTATGGATGATATTGGTCGTGAAATCCTACGTGTTAAATTATACGTGGTAAATTGAGGTCTCCGATCCGAACCCAACGTATGAGAAGGACATCCTAAGTTAACTTTTTTTCACGTTGAACATTTATAACATACAAATAATCGCTTGTAGGACCACTGACGAAGAAGAGGATTGTTTTTTTGTAATTGCATTCAGCCAGAACCATCGTTAAACTATTGGAAATGTTCGTTTTTTTATTCGATGAATAAATATGCACGTTGTGAAATATCTTGGAAAGGTGATGTTATTTTCATATTTATAATCAAAAACAGTCTTTCGTTGCGGAAAAATCGCACTCTGCTTTGAATGAAAAATACTGTACACGGAAGTGAATGTATAGCCAGAATTAGTAACACATTCCTGCGGAGGGAGCTGGTAGGAACGTTGGGTTGCTCGGTCAATGGCCAGGGTCAACAACGGCGTGGTGTATATTCCGCAAATATAGCCGACTGGTGAGGGCGGGCACAAGCCGGCGTTAGTAGGTTTTATAAGGGCACCACAAGCCGGCGTGAGTAGGTTAAACTTTGAGTTTTATAAGGCACCAAGGCGTGACCAGACCCTCCCCACCCAGCCCCACCCCTCCCACCTCCCACCCAGCCCCACCCCTCCCACCTAGCCCCTCCCTGCACGACGGACGGACGGACACAATAATCCCCTGTGGGCTGGTGTAACCAGGAGGTTCCTACCAGCAATACTCTTTAGTTATTTCGGTGAAGTCACGTAGATAGCAAATTTATTGATCGCGACGTTTCGATCGCAACACAAGCGACCGTCTTCCGGTGAGAGAGAGAAAGCGACTGAGACAAGGTCCATTGAGTGAGGCGCAGGGTCCAGGTGCATAGAGGTGTTAAGAAGCTCCTTGGAGACATCCATTTTCACGGGAGTGAAAACATTATTTTTAAATCCTTTATATTAAGTTCGCTTGCTTGCTTGCATAGGACCGTGCAAATCTTTCGGTCGTTTTTTAACCCAATTCCCGTGATCCAATCGAGCTGACATTTTGCACACAGACTCGTTGTGCGTGACAATGCATTTTCGTGGAAATTTTTTTTCCAAAATTTTACACTGTTTAGGGAAAAATAAATAAATATTTACTTGCCAATTGTTTAATGCTGCCAGACAATCATCTGACCCATAGTTGGCAGCCATCTCAAGCCAGAGGACGAGAGGACTCTAGCCGCCACGCATATAAAGGATTTATAGTGAAAAACTTTGTTTTTACGGGTTATACTTGTTAAATCCTTTATATTAAGTTCACTTGCTTGCGCGCTTACGACCGTGCAAATCTTTCGGTCGTTTTTTAACCCACTTCCCGTGATCCAATCGAGCTGACATTTTGCACACAGACTCTTTGTACGTGACAATTTAATTTCGTGAAAATGTTTTTTTCCATAACTTTACACTTTTTAGACATTTAAAAAAATATTTAATTACCAATTGCTTAATGGTAACAGGCAATCATCTGACCCATAGGTGGCAGCCATCTCAAGCCAGAGGACGATAGGACTCTAGCCGCCACGCATATAAGCGATTTATAGTGAAAAACTTTGTCTTTACGGGTTAATTTTTTAACGGCTCTAATTGTCGACGCTAACTTCACGTTGCATGTAAATCACCACGGTCCCTTACGTCACAGCATGCCTGAAGGAGCCACGCCGAGGGGCGGGGGATGTGGAAGGAGGGGAGGGGCGATGGGGGAAGGGGGCAGGGGGAGGGGCAGCTCGGACAGTACATTTCATTAAAGCGTGTTTAAAAAAAACTTATTTTTAAATATTTTATTTTTCGTGAAATTGTGGGGGGTTCCTGTCCTCCTGCGTGGTTCTTTCTGCGCACAGTCCAACAATCGCGAGGCACTGCCGTCTGCTGGTCACCCTGCTTGCCTGACGGGCGCAGAGTGGGTGAAATGGCGATTACGTACAATGTGAATTCATAGCGAAGCCTGAAAGTCTGCTGTCAATGGCTGAGTTCTATCGGTTAATGATGGTTATGGTATAGTTGTGGGATATAACAAAAATATATAAGTACTCCTGTAAATGAAGGTAAAACCTCTAAAATGGCATCTTTACTTGAACAAACATTACCCAGAATGCATTTGTGGATTTACTTCGTAATCTGCTTTCAGCTAACATAAATGTTACCTTTTCAAACTAGTGATTGTTTGACTAACATTTTTCTTCTTATTGTAAAATTACAGTGTTAAATAATTTAACATTTTCAATTATCACCACTTAAAAACTTTACGAGGGCCCATAGCGTAAAGGTACAGGATTTTGATTCATATAGGGATAGTGGGAGCAGCCCAACTCATACTTACCTGACAGGGGAGGCACCATGATCACTTAGGTGGTCCTCCCAGGGCGAGGCTCATCCATTGCACTGCGGGTGGGTTGACCCCTGCGATTTCCCCAAATGCGGGAAACTCGACTGTATAATTTGTGGTACTGGGGGACTGCGTTCGCGCTATCCCCCGAATATTTAAAGAAAAATAATGTTTGTAAATGGAGCGTTTCTTTATTCGGCGACGGATTAGGACAACGAAAGATGACGTTATAAGTTGGGTCTGTGGTAATAATGCGATTAGCATATGAATCACCGAACCGGCAATTGTTACCCATTGTCATTTATCTGCATTCATTTCGATCAAGAAGAGCTCGCAAGTTATGTCATCACATCTACCACTATTTAAGAAACGAAACAGGAGGATTTCTCCACAAATATGGTTTGCCTCATGAAGTTAGTTGTAGTTACTGGCGAAACGTCGTACTCAGATTGTAAATGTTGTGGCTTTGCTCTCCAACACACCGGTGTGCTGTACGAGTAACGAATTGGTACGTTCTGTTTACGTGACAAACCGTACCAATTGGATGTCGGATGGTGGCGCGTTTAATGACACATTTATATATTTACGCGATGTAACCCCAAAAAAAACCTATTATGGATGATATTGGTCGTGAAATCCTACGTGTTAAATTATACGTGGTAAATTGAGGTCTCCGATCCGAACCCAACGTATGAGAAGGACATCCTAAGTTTACTTTTTTTCACATTGAACATTTATAACATACAAATAATCGCTTGTAGGACCACTGACGAAGAAGAGGATTGTTTTTTTGTAATTGCATTCAGCCAGAACCATCGTTAAACTATTGGAAATGTTCGTTTTTTTATTCGATGAATAAATATGCACGTTGTGAAATATCTTGGAAAGGTGATGTTATTTTCATTTGAGAGAGAGTCAGGGTTAGGGACCCCATATAGTAGAGAGATAGGGCTCTTATCTAATAACGTGACGGGTGGGTTGTTGAAGTTAAATGCTCTGGTTTCTCTTCAAAGCGAATACATCTTTCGCCTTTTACTAAAGATTTCCGTGGAGAGGTGGGTACCCTGGCCGTGAGGCCAGGGTGTGCTCTGCCAATAAATATGGAGACCTGCCAAGCTGTGCAGATGATCCGGGATGAGCAAACCACGTCGACTGCTGCGGAGGTGGAAGCTGCCACAGCTCAACGGTCTGGAGCGCGGAAGGAGAGTGCCTTGGCTCAGTCGTCAGTCTCGACTGAGGGGAGCCAGCTGCTGGGGAGGCTGGACGTGCCTGCTGGCCACGACAGGAGTGCTACGGACATCGGGGAGCCTGCTGGCCAGCGGGCACAGACTGCAAAGGTGAATGCAGAACCTGCATCGGCGGAACAGCACCAGGAACGTGCAGGCCGTAGGCGCGGAGGGCCGGGAGCAGGCTTCACACCGGAACGTGCCAGACGCCACAACTGTGTCCGAGTTGCCTTCAAGGAGGACGTGCCAGAAGAGGTGACTATGGACCGCTCGATTTTTGTGCGAACTGTGGTTATGGGTATGCTGAAATTTGAGCCCATGGACCTATTTTGCTTGATAGCTTTGCCAGGTGGCAGAGCCTTTGATGTTAGTTTTAAGACAAGCAATTTACTACAGCGCTTTCTGACACGTTTTGAGGAGAAAGCAGGCGAGAGGCCCCTGTCTCTGCTCAAGCTGCATTTGCTCTCAGAATTGGACACGAAAATGGTGACGGTCTTTTTGTATAATGAATCGCTTCCGGATCATGATGTGGAGGTGTGGCTGCGACAACATTGCCATCTGTTGTCAAACTGCAAACGCGTCCAGGACTCACTGGGCATCTGGACTGGTGCTAGACAGTGGCGGGTGAGGCTGAGAGCTGCGGTCGGTGCCCTGCAACACATTCCGAGCGCCCTCAACATTGGTGGGAGTAAAGGCTTCGTTGTCTACGAAGGCCAACCCAAGCTCTGCAGAAGGTGCGGTAGACGGGGTCATCTAGCAGTGGCATGTGAAGCACGAGTGTGCTACCGCTGCAAGTCTCTGGATCATACAGTGGATAATTGCCAAGCCCCAGCGCAATGCAACCTCTGTGGAAGCAAGGACCATTTTTACCGGAACTGCCCTGAATCATATGCAAATATGGTCCGGGCACGTAAAAACCAGGCTGCTGATGAGAAAGCCGAACCTTTGTTGGAGCACACTCCACATAATTTGGTTGCTGACGATGTCGATGGAGCGACAGTCGTCCAGAGAGCGCCACTATTGGAGCAGGAGGATGAAAGAGAGGAGCTGGAAGTGCTGCCTGTGGATGGGGGAGAATCTACGAGTCAGCAGGAAGACAGCTCCAGGGCCAATGTGATGGAGGAGGCAGTCTCTGAGCCAACTGTGGCTGACTGGGCAGTGGAAGCTGAGACGACAGAGGACGATGGAGAACGGCAGAAGAAAGTGGACAAGAGAGTGTCATTCGAGAGGACAGGCTGGCAGAAAGCAAAGAGGAAGAGGAGAGCACCGAGTGCCTCATCATGGTCTGCTCCAGGGAAATGCCCCCAATTGTCTGACTCTTCAACAGAAAACTTGGCTTCATCTGAAGAAGAGATGACAGCCAAGCTGAGCCAAGAGATTGGGTCTTACCCGAAATCTGTGCAGGCCGAGAGTTTGTTGGACCTTGTTGATGAAAATTGCTACTCATTGTTGGAGGACTTTTCTGCTGAGCCGGACTAAACACCCTTGGTCATGGCGCTCTCTGTTGCATCGGTCAACGTGCGAGGAATCTGGGGAGCAGCTAAACGTAAAGCAACTGTTCATTATTTGCGGACTCTAAAGAGAGACATTTATTTTTTGCAGGAATGCCACCTGCCTTATTCCCTCGACCAGGCAAAACTGACTGAATCCTGGGATGGACAATGTTTTTGGTCTGGGAGCAATGCTAACAGATGCTCTGGGGTTGCCATCCTCATAGGAAGCCGAAGTGTGGAGGTACAGGAGGCCCAGGAAGTTGTTCCTGGCCGACTGCATTATGTCGATGCCATATATAGAGGAACTGCAGTCCGTCTAATTAATGTATATGCTCCTACGCAGTGTTCGGAGCGAGTGGAGCTGTGGGGTAATATATCTGCCCTGCTGGTCACACAGAGACATGTTGTCCTGGGTGGAGATTTTAACTGCCCACTCAGCTTATCAGACGTTCTGCCTGCCACTGGGAGTCGGAGGATAGATCCTTCTTCTAGAGGGCTCAGTGCTTTAGTTAAAGATTTTGATTTGACTGATACCTTTAGGTTCTTGCACCCAGCACTTCCTGGCTTCACCTGGGTCAGTAGCTCTGGATCTTTGCATTCGAGAATTGATTTTATTTTTGTTTCTGCTAAGGTTACAGTGGAGCATGTAGAGACTGTGCCAGTCTCTTTCTCGGATCACAAATTGATTATGGCGAAGATTCAAATCCCAGGGGGAGTAATGTTAGGGAAGGGGATCTGGAAAATGAACACGAGTTTCCTGGAAGATGAGAAGCTCGTGAGGGCCTTCATTCAACATTATGAAGAATGGAGGAGCCTACAGTGTTGCTTCAGCACCATGGCTGAATGGTGGGAGATGGTTAAAAGTCGGACTAGGGGTTTCTATCAGGCACACAGTAAAAGGATGAGTGTTAGGAATGAGATGAAGGGCTTGAACGACAAGCTGGAGAAGGCATACCGGTTGCTGGAATTAGGTTTTCCTATGGTAGACGAAATAAGGCATTTAAAAGACAAGATTTCCTTGTCACTTGAAAATCAGGCAGCGCAGTTCGTTTTTAGGGCACGGGTTAGGGCAGTGGAAGAGGGAGAAAAGTGTACGCGTTTCTTTTTTAGAAAGTGCAGGAAACCCAGCAGTGTCATCCATGAGCTCGTTAGCCCTAGCCTTGGTAGGCAGACACAGACGGAAGGTGTTGTTGAGGTTGCACGAGAGTATTATGAAGACCTCTATAGCCATAAAATATCGGAGGTGGACGCCCGGGCTTTTTTTCTTGGGGAAGTTAAACAACAGGTCGAGGCCCCGGACGAGGTGAATGGGCAAATACAAATGGAGGAACTGAATAAGGCCGTGAGAGGTTTGCGGCTGCAAAAGACTCCTGGTAGCGACGGGATACCAGCCGAATTCTACGTCAAGTTCTGGGACACTATTAAACAGGACTTGTTGCAATTATACAGGGAAATCTTGGCTGATGGGCCAGTGCCGGAGTCCATGAGGGGAGGGGTTATATCCCTTTTATATCAGGGGAAGGGGGCCCGCAGCGACATCGGGAACTGGCGCCCAATTACTCTGTTGAATACAGATTACAAGATATTGGCCAAAACCATTGCGGCACGATTGGGAAGTGTGGTGGCGGAAGTTACACAAGCAGACCAAACATGTGCTGTCCCAGGCAGACATATCTCAGACAGCCTCATCTTATTAAGGGAAGTCATAGAGTCCACAATAGAAGGGGGAGGGCCACTGGGGCTCCTTAGTTTAGATCAAGAGAAAGCTTTTGACCGCATATCACATGACTACTTGTTTTCAGTGTTGACTCATATGGGGATAGGAGAACAACTGGTTAGTTGGGTACAAAAGTTATATAGTAATCTTTCTAGTAGACTTTTGATAAATGGGGTCCTGTCTGAAGCTGTTCCAGTTAGATCGGGTGTGAGGCAAGGGTGCCCCATGTCACCAGTCTTGTTTGTTATTTGCATGGAACCTTTTGCCCAGGCTGTCAGAGCCAGTCAGAGGATTCGAGGGGTGTCCATCCCGGGGAGTGGAGAGCAGGTAAAAATAATTCTGTATATGGATGATATCGTGGTGTTCTGTAGGGATGTCTCCTCGGTATGGGGGGTTTTGGAGTTGGCGAAACTTTTTCACTTAGCCTCGGGATCTAGGATTAACCTGAGTAAGAGTGAGATTATGTTTTTTGGAAACCCTAAGCTCTTCGAAGGTTGCCCGACAGAGCTGAGAGTACAGGTGGAAGGGATTAGGATATTGGGGGTCACATTTTATCTAAAGGATTCTGGAAAAATGAACTGGAGGGAAAAGATTAAGGTTGTGAAGGGCAGGCTTGTCAGATGGATGACCAGAAGCCTTACTATGGAAGGGAAGATTTTGGTTTTGAAAGCAGAAATGTTACCTGTGCTCAATTACCTGGCATACATCTTTCCGCCAGGTGCACAAACGTTGCATTATATTGAGATGCTGTTTTTCAGGTTCATCTGGGGGGGTGGAATGGACCGGGTGAAGAGGGAGATCATGTATAAAAATCCTGCGAACGGTGGGAGGGGAGCCCCTAACGTCGCACGTACTCTGAGAACAATCTTTGTTTGTAATACAATTAGCTTGTTTTTTGCAGATGGGCTCCAGGCAAAAGCCTCATATTTTGTGCGATATAGACTGGCATGGCTCCTACGTAGATTAGGGATGGCTTCACTGCCTCTTTGTACGCCCCTCGCTTGGACGCAGGGGTGGCTGTGTGCTGCGGTTAGCAAGTACATTGCAGAATATGAGCCGGCCCTTGTAAGAGATTCGTGGCTCCCACGAAGTGTTCTTGCTGAGATGGTCAAGAAGGAGACCTGCGAAGGGGTACCAGGTGCACGGAGTGTCCTTCACCAGCAAATATGGGGAAATGTGTCTTCTAAGGCACTAACTAAGGTGCAAAGGGATATATCTTGGCTGGCGGTATGGGATAGGCTGACATGCAGAGCGTTTATGCATTCACGCCAATTGGCCCGCACCCCTAAGTGCCCAAGGGGCTGTAGTGCGGATGAGTACGCGGGTCATGTGTTTGTGCGATGTCCTTTCGCAAAGGAAGTGTGGAAGCTGTGCCAGCCTTTGTTAGCACCTTTCTATCCTGTCATGGTTAATGTGCCAAGCATTATTTGGGGAGTCTTTCGGCGGAGAGCGGGAAGGGCCTGGGCTCAGGCATGGGCCATTGTTGGGGCTGTAAAAGAAGCCTTGTGGAAGGCGCGAGGTTTGATGACCAGGGGAACCGATATGACACCTGCAGATGTTTACCGCCTAACCTGCAGGCTGCTTTGGCGGGTGGTGGAGGTGGATAAGGCAATAATGGGCAGTGAGGCAGCCAAAAAGAAATGGCAGTGGCCTCCGCCTCCATGCCGCGCATGTTGATATAGGCAGCACTTATAAAAATAAATTTAGCAATAGTACTGGGAATTGAGGAGTGCGACTCGGGTCGGCAATGGCGGATTCTTGTTTGCTATGTATCTGATAGACCAGGAAATAGTGTTGTGGTTGTCAGTACTTTCCATGTGTTGCGAAACTGCAGGGGATTCTGTTTCGGAGGCAATGTCCCTCTCGTGGTTTGTTGTTGTGATTTTGAAACTGTTGACTGTATATAATTGAAATAAAAACTTTTAAATACCTTTACTAAATATTTCCGTGGAGAGGAACAATTCAATGAGTCTGTAAACATTTTTTTGTTGCCCTGCGTGCAGGGCTCCTATTTATAATCAAAAACAGTTTTTCGCTGCGGAAAAATCGCACTTTGCTTTAAATGAAAAATACATGGAAGTTGATGTCGAGCTAGAATTAGTAACACATTCCTGCCTAGGGAGCTGGTAGAAACGTTGGGTTGCTCGGTCAATGGCCAGGGTCAACGGCGGCGTGGTGTATTCCGCAAATATGCTCGACTTTGAGGGCGGGCACAAGCCGGCGTGAGTAGGTTAAACGTTGAGTTTTATAAGGGCACCACGGGGTGACCAGCCCCTCCCCATCCAGCCCCACCCCTCCCACCTCCCACCCAGCCCCACCCTCACCACCCAGCCCCTCCCCACCCTCCCCACCCAGCCCCTCCCCACCCTCCCCACCCAGCCCCACCCCTCCCACCCCCCACCTAGCCCCTCCCTGCACGACGGACAGACGGACACAATAATCCCCTGTGGGCTGGTGTAACCAGGAGGTTCCTACCAGCAATACTCTTTAGTTATTTCGGTAAAGTCACGTAGATAGCAAATTTATTGATCGCAACGTTTCGATCGCAACACAAGCGACCGTCTTCCGGTGAGAGAGAGAAAGCGACTGAAACAAGTGAAGTACTCTTGAAGACGCTTGGACACCGTAGTAAGGCACACGTATTTATTTACACAATGTCGTACAGCACTGGAGGGGTGTATCGGCCCCCTCACCCGTATAACTGGGAATACATCTCTAGCTAGCCTTCCTACCCGAGTCCTCCACTAACGGGCTAGGGGAGGCTGTCTGGCCCGGCACTGGTCAGTCGGGCTACGGTACCCGGAGTCCCAGAGGACTAACTCTGGTTCCGGGACCACGCCACTGGCTCCAGCCTGCGCTGCCCTTACAAGGGCGGCGTCCCAGGGGGAGTCCAGGGCCTATCTGGCCGGTCTTCCGTCTTCCCTTAATTACTCCAAGACTGAACCCCGAGCTCTCTGGCTCATCCCTTTTTATACCCCCCTAGAGGATCGAAACCCCCCTCACGCCGTCCGGTGCGGACGTCGTTGCGGGCACCACCCCGTGTACTCACGGAGTCCCCGCCCACTGTGTTTGTTATCCGTTAGCTCCTATGCAAACAGCCCTACACAAACAGCCCCTCTGTAACAGCCCTACATCACCCCCCCCTGTACAGCTCGCAGCCGTCCCGGCTGCAACAACTTCAATAAAGGTTAATTAACCCCTGGATCCCCGCGTGTGCCTCAAAAAAACTTTTTAACGATAACATGAAGGGAACAACAACAACAACAACAAAACCCACAAACCCCGAAGGGAACAATCCGACGCACCCCCCCTGAATAAATACGAATTCCGTAAGAGCGACGTATATACAGGTTTAGCAGGGAACCTCTAGCACACATGCAACACAACAAAAATGTGGCAGGAGCTCCCCACCGACGCAGCACCCCGCAACCGTACACAAGAGAATTAAGTGTTCTTCCAATGCATCATAAGAGTCTGCGCATTTTTGCGCGCGTCCTTGCTGCAGGCCCGTCACACGGGGCAACCCCGGATGGCGGACCGGCCGGTGGCAGTTGTTCATTCCGTATTGAGTCCGCGTTTGACGTCGCGAGACCCTCGGCATCCCTCGCAGCGGTAGGTGGGTGCGAGCCCGTCAATCCCGGTGCACCTGTGGGCGGGACAGCCGGCGACACGTCAGGCGAGGGCAGCAAGGACGGACCCTTTGAGTCGGCCGACCCCCCACATGTTTGGCCACGCGTGTGTGGAGTGGGGCCTCGCACCGCAACGAATGGTTTTAGTCTCGAGGGGTGCACAAACCACCGGCGCTTCCCCCATTTGATGCGAACACACTGAGGCCGCAGAACCTCGACCACCTCTACAGGACCCCTCCACGGCCGCGCCAGTTTAGGGGATGTTGCGAGTGGTACCTGGGGGCAGTGCAGCCATGCCCTGTCCCCGGCTTCCACTGCAGCACGTGCGCGCGACCCAGTCTGAGGCGCTCATTTGCTTTTTGACGCTGTTCTGAATTTAGCATGGCAGCATCCCGTGCCTCAGTCAATTTTTCAAGGTTGAATTTGACATGGTCAATTAATTTTGTTTTACCCAGTGGTGTGGGGATCTGCAGCTGCGCCCGAATGGGTGGGTCAGGGTCGCGCCCATACATGAGGAAGAATGGTGAAAATCCCGTTGCAGCATGGGGGGCCAATCTGTATGCTGCCAAGACCCCTTGGATTTTCAAGTCCCAATCAGTCTGTGAGTCCGAAACCTGCTGTGATAACATAGACGAGATGGTGCGATGCAGACGCTCGACCATCCCGTCAGTTTGCGGGTGATAGGGGGAAGTACGAATCTTTTTCGTTCCTAGGAGCTCACAAACCTGTTGGAGGAGTTTTCCGGAAAAATTTCTACCCTGGTCGGTCAGCAGCCGCTCCGGGGCACCTTTGTCCATGACATAGCCTTGGACAAAGGCGTCGACGATGGCTGCTGCCGACTGATTGGCCAGGGGCCAGGCCATAGGCCAGCGCGTAAAGTACTCGACCCCGGTTAACAAATATCTATTACCCCTAGGGGTGGCGGGGAATGGGCCCAGAATATCCAGCGCGACAAGTTCGTTTACTCTGGAGACCCTGATAGACTGCAAGGGCGGGTTTGATTCTCGTGCTGGTGGTTTTCGCTGTGCACACCGCGGGCATGAAGCCAACAGATCTGAGACATCCCTTGTCATGCCTTGCCAAAAGAAATCACGCTGGAGCAAGGCGAGGGTCTTTTGGGTACCCAGGTGGAGGAGGCGCTCATGAGCAGCCCACACCACCCTACCCCGTAAGCCCGAAGGGACCACCAGCCGGTGTCGGTGGGATTTTCCGTCCCAGTGCAACAGCAACCCCGCGTGCATTTCCCATGCGTCGGCATCACCCGATCCCCGCCCTGCCTCCCCGGCGCGACGACGCAACGCGAGGAGGGAGGTATCCTCCATTTGGAGGCGCCCCCATTCCTGAATGTGCAAACCCAGCAGGGAATCTTTCCCTTGTTGTTCAATAGAATTCGGAACAACTGTCCCGCCGTCGGCGGCGGCCGCAAGGCCCGGAACCGACACGTCCCCTGCTGGCTTGCAACGTCCCGACCCCAGGAGGCACGCACATTCCGAGGTGGTTGGCATGCGCGACAGAGCGTCCGCGTTGGTGTGGCGAACGCCCTTACGGTATGTGGTGTCGAAATCAAAATCCTGGAGGATCTCCAACCATCGGGACAATTGTCCCGATGGCTGTTGAACTCGCAGGGCGTACTGCAGTGCCGCATGATCTGTGCGGACGGTGAAACGCCGACCGTACAGATATGGGCGATACTGTTGGATGAAATAGACAATTGCCAACAGTTCTCTGCGGGTGACACAATATCTTTGCTCTGCTTGAGACAACACCCGACTGCGGTACGCAACCACCCGTTCGACGCCGTCAACCACCTGGGAAAGAACGCCCCCAATACCCGTGTTGCTCGCATCGGTGTCGAGCAGAAACGGCTTTGAAAAATCGGGGTAGATCAAGAGAGGAGCTTTTACCAGGGCGTCCTGAAGGGAGCAAAAAGCAGCCTCCTCCTCTTGACCCCAGTGGAACCGAACCCCTTTTGATGTTAATGCGTGTAGGGGTTTGGCAATTGTTGCAAAGTCGGCGACGAACCGTCTGTAATATGACGCGAAGCCGACGAAACTCCTGACCTCTCCCACCGAGGTGGGAGTCGGCCAGGAGCTGACACACTGCGTTTTGGCGGGATCGGTAGCAATACCCGAGCGCCCTACGATGTGGCCCAAATAACGCATGGAATCGCGTAACAAATGACACTTTTGGGGCTTGAACTTCAAATTAGCAGCCCGCATCTTTAGGAAAACCGCCCGCAACCTCTGGAGATGTTCGTCAAAAGTTTTAGCGAAGACAATAACATCATCCAAATAAATCAGGCACGACTCCCATTGCAATCCAGCCAAAACCAATTCCATCAAACGTTGGAAGGTTGCCGGCGCTGAGTGTAAGCCCATCGGCAACCGGTTGAATTGGAACAGGCCGTGCGGTGTACGGAAAGCAGTTTTAGGTTTCGATTCATCATCCAGAGGAAGCTGCCAGAATCCCGAAAGTAAATCCAGCGTGGAGAAGAATCGCGCTCCCGCCAAGGCGTCCAGCGATTCGTCCATCCATGGGAGCGGGTATGCGTCGGCAACCGAAATTTTGTTAAGGCGCCGAAAATCAACGCAAAACCGCAACGAGCCGTCCTGCTTTTTAACCAGGACGATCGGCGCTCCCCAAGGGCTGGTAGAGGGAGAAATAATGTCGGCGGCTAACATGTCATCAACAGCCAATTTGACATGGTCTTTTTCGGCGGGACTCAACCGAAACGGATTTTGGCGAATTGGCGCGCTGTCACCCGTGTCAATATGGTGACGCAGCAGATGAGTACAACCCAAATCGTATTTATTCCGACTAAAAACGTCGGAAAATTCCTGCAGTAGCGATCTAAGCTGTTGGCGCTCTGAATTTGACAGGTCCGTCGATCCCGCACAAAGCGCGTCGAGCCACCCGTCATCGCTGTCCGAATGTGGGTGCAGTCGGGCGGCGGTGCCGACATTATTCGCAACCGGTTCCTCGCAGGGCATCGGCGTCGCGTGCGCAAGCACCGTCCCTCGAGGAACTACAACAGGTTGCGATCCCACATTGAGGACCGCGATGAAAGGGTCCCCATCTCCCCTCACGACGGTCAGGGCCGGAATCAAATGCGGTCAACTAACCCCGGCCCTAGACGGTCCCAACAGGATTCCCTGGGCCCCGATGCCCTCTGCGAAGGGCCGACGAAGTCTTAGAGGCACTAACATCTGAGCTCCCGGCGGCACACGAACCGTTTCAACGACGGACGCTGGTATAGTTACGAACGCCGTCCGAATCACAGAAGGGGAGGGTAAAAACGCCATGCGCCGTCCCGACGGGAGCTCAATGCATCCCTGGTCTATTAAAATACGGATCGGCATTTTACCCAAGAAGTCCGTCCCCAGCAGGCACGGAACCGCCAGCGAGGAGGAAACAAAAATCGGGCCTGATAATTTGATATCCCCGATACAAATTTGCGCTCGAATCTGTCCAATGATGCCAAGGGAGCCCCCGTTCGCCGCATAGAATGGGACATTAACTGGCAGTAACGGACGGCTTTGGACAGGTAAAATGTTGTAAATCAATTCGGAAATAATGGTCGCCGATGCCCCCGTGTCAACCAGGATGCGTACCTCAACCCCGTCAATATGTCCCACGACGGCCGACGACCCTGACGATGCGGCCACAACGCGATGGGCCAACGCGGACCACTGCCCGGGCTCGATTCGAGTCCCCACAGTGGTACGCGCCGGCCCGTCGCGATGCAACGTCGTCCCCCCATTCGTTGCGATGCGAGAGTGTGCGACAGGTGTGTGTGTTGGCCAAACATGTGTGGTGTCGCGACTCGCCGGATCATGTTGATGGAGCTTGGGAGGAGGAGGAGGCCCGGCGTCCTGGCGAGGCGTCGTCCCGCGCTGTCGGGGAGAGCGGCACCCCGAGGCGACATGGCCCCGGACGCCGCAGTTGAAGCAGCGCGGGAGCGCCGGCGGCGATGACGGACGGTCGAAGCGGCTCGACCCATCCCGGCCCGGCCGTGCTCCCGTCCCCTGCTGCCGACGATGGTTGACGGCGAAGACCTCCTCCGCCGGGAGGGTGGCTGCCGCCACCGCACGCCCAGCCGCTGCCCTGCTGGCCTTCCGCCGCTGCGACAGCAGGTTGGCGTGGAGGAGTCGCGCCGCTTGTAGAGAAGTCATCTCTGTATCCTCCTGTGCCACGACGGCGATGTCCAGGTCGTCTGCCAGCAGGAGGATTTTCTCAGTCACCATGGCGTCGACCCCGTCCTCGTCCATGCGAGGAAAGGCTGTCTTGGCCAACGCCAGGAGACTTGTTCTGTATGCCAGCGGCGACTCCTTCGCGCCCCGCTGGCGGTCGTAGAACTGCTGCCTACACTCCGCGGAAGGCCCGTAGACCCCGGCCAGCAGCTGCAGCGCCATCGGTAGCGTAGAGCGCTTCTCCTTCGGCGCTGATGTGAGGGCGGCGAGCGCGTCGCCGTCGAGGAGCGCCGGCAGCGCGCAGAGAGCTTCAGCATCTGTCCATTTGGCCATTTCTTGGTGGGCGAGGAAGCGTCTCTGGAAGCCGCCCCAGTCGCCCTCTGCGCCCACAAATTCTTTAAGCGGAGGCAGTCTTTGGTGCAGCGCAGCGGTTGCCGTGGAGTCCCGCGGGCTGCTGTCTCCCCGACTCGGCTGTGTCTCGGCGCGAACGGCAGATGGTATCGCCTGTCGCAGCCTTGATGACGCGCCCTCCTCCGTCGTTGACGCGGCAGCCCCAGCGCGGCCGATGTCGGACCCGAGGTTGAGGTTGGCCACGCCCCTAGCGGTCGCCGCGTCGATGGCGGGAAATTCAAAGTTTGAATCTTCGGAAATGGCGGGAAGGCGCTCCGGACGCCGGCTCCCCTCGCCCCGCGGTGGACCACCAGCCCCCAGCCGCGTGATGTTTTCCAGCGTGGCGGCAGCGGCGTAGAGCAGTTCAGCCAGCCTCTCGTGAGCCAGCCTCAGCTCGTCTGTCCGCGGCTCCTCTTCATGCCGACGCTCCGGTAAGAACGCGTCCGGCCCCGGCTGCACGTTGTCTTGTTGAGCCATCTCGGGCTCGACAATTTCGGCGGCGTCTTCCATTTGTTGTACTTTGGCCCGAGCTGATTGGCGCGTGTCCATGTTCGTGGTTCTTCTGACGCCAGATGAAGTACTCTTGAAGACGCTTGGACACCGTAGTAAGGCACACGTATTTATTTACACAATGTCGTACAGCACTGGAGGGGTGTATCGGCCCCCTCACCCGTATAACTGGGAATACACCTCTAGCTAGCCTTCCTACCCGAGTCCTCCACTAACGGGCTAGGGGAGGCTGTCTGGCCCGACACTGGTCAGTCGGGCTACGGTACCCGGAGTCCCAGAGGACTAACTCTGGTTCCGGGACCACGCCACTGGCTCCAGCCTGCGCTGCCCTTACAAGGGCGGCGTCCCAGGGGGAGTCCAGGGCCTATCTGGCCGGTCTTCCGTCTTCCCTTAATTACTCCAAGACTGAACCCCGAGCTCTCTGGCTCATCCCTTTTTATACCCCCCTAGAGGATCGAAACCCCCCTCACGCCGTCCGGTGCGGACGTCGTTGCGGGCACCACCCCGTGTACTCACGGAGTCCCCGCCCACTGTGTTTGTTATCCGTTAGCTCCTATGCAAACAGCCCTACACAAACAGCCCCTCTGTAACAGCCCTACACAAGGTCCATTGAGTGAGGCGCAGTGTCCAGGTACATAGAGGTGTAAAGAAGCTCATTGGAGACATCCATTTTCACGGGAGTGAAAACATTATTTTTAAATCCTTTATATTAAGTTCACTTGCTTGCGCGCTTACGACCGTGCAAATCTTTCGGTCGTTTTTTAACCCACTTCCCGTGATCCAATCGAGCTGACATTTTGCACACAGACTCGTTTTGCTTGACAATTAATTTTCGTGAAAAAATTTTTCCAAAATTTTACACTGTTTAGGGAATTTTTTAAAAATATTTAATTACCAATTGCTTAATTGTGGTAGACAATCATCGGACCCATAGGTAGCAGCCATCTCAAGCCAGAGGACGAGAGGACTGTAGCCGCCCGTTTCATGATGACGCAAATGTTGACTAACCACATGGCATGAAATTCCTGCCCCCACGCTGAACAATGGAGACTATTTATAGAGCAGTTAAATTGAAGCCGCCAGGTTCTTGAAAGTGGTAAAACGGGTCAACGCTTGTGCCCTCGGGAATATACGGGGCATGTCAAGAGGTGATCTTTCATTTTTAAATCCTATATATTAACTTCACTTGCTTGCTTGCTTACTCAAGAAAAACTGAAATGAATAATAAAATGAAACCGATGCCACTCATATACAGGATTTATAGTGAAAAACTTTGTTTTTACGGGTTATTTTTTTAACGGCTCTAATTGTCGACGCTCCTCTCACGTTGCCTGTAAATCATCACGGTCCCTTACGTCACGGCAAGCCTCAAGGAGTCACGCCGAGGGGCGGGGGATGTGGAAGGAGGGGAGGGGCGATGGGGGAAGGGGGCAGAGGGAGGGGCAGCTCGGACAGTACATTTCATTAAAGCGTGTTTAAAAAAAATAATTTTAAATATTTTATTTTTCGTGAAATTGTGGGGGGTTCCTGTCCTGCGTGGTTCTTTCTGCGCACAGTCCAACAATCGCGAGGCACTGCCCTCTGCTGGTCACCCTGCTTGTCTGACGGGCGCATAGTGGGTGAAATGGCCATTGTGGACATGTGAATTCATAGCGAAGCCTGAAAGTCTGCTGTCAATGGCTATGAGTTCTATCGGTTTATGATGGTTATGGTAATGAGAATGTTCCCTTGGTATAGTTGTGGGATATAACAAAAAGATATATGTAAATGAAGGTAAAACCTCTAAAATGGCAAATTTACTTGAACAAACATTACCCAGAATGCATTTTCGGATTTACTTCGTAAACTGCTTTCAGCTAACATAAACGTTACCTTTTCAAACTAGTGATTGTTTGACTAACATTTTTATTCTTATTATAAAATTACAGTGTTAAATAATTTAACATTTTCAATTATCACTACTTAAAAACTTTACGAGAGCCCATAGCGTAAAGGTACAGGATTCTGATTCATATAGCGATAGCGGGAGCAGCCCAACTCATACTTACCTGACAGGGGAGGCACCATGATCACTTAGGTGGTCCTCCCAGGGCGAGGCTCATCCATTGCACTGCGGGTGGGTTGACCCCTGCGATTTCCCCAAATGCGGGAAACTCGACTGTATAATTTGTGGTACTGGGGGACTGCGTTCGCGCTATCCCCCGAATATTTAAAGAAAAAATAGAATAATTAATGTACAGTACTCGTCTTGCTATTATAATAACCACAGTGACGTGCGGACAGGCGAGCCAGAGCCTCACCTGTAAAGTAAGAATAAAATAAATGTTACGATTTTTCCACTTATCTGTGTTATAAATGTCATTTCTGTACGATTCCAATCATTTTTGTTACTAAATTTGAGAATCTCCGCTGCAAATACAGGAAGCGACGAGAAGGTGAGGCAGCGACGAGCTCACTCAGTATCTGGATGGAGCGCGGGCAATAAGCGCGTGCCTGTTACTATCTCAGTATGTCACCAATGTAAGGTTTGTAGACCCCTTACTCCAGGTAACTTTTTTTACACGTACGTGTTTAAATCTATTTCGGCTCGCTGGTCTCGTCATGAAACTGCAATGAAAAAGCACCAAGGGAGGCAGCTATCACATCTGCCTCACTGAGGGGGGCGTGTTATAAGACACACACCACTCCCCCCTCGGTGAGACCACGCCCCCCTCAGTGTGTGAATCTCACAACCAGAGTAAGCATATTCTTAGGTTTTTCCGGTTAAGTCACGTAGGTAAAAAATAAAAATCACGACGTTTCGGAGGCAACACAAGCTCCCGTCTTCAGGTGGAACCGTCACAGCACGATAGCTGTATCAAGTAAATCTAGAACCAGAGTAAAGTTTGAGCACCTGCTGGTTTAACACGCAAGTTACACCGTGAAAACAAAATCAGCACAATTCACCAAACACATAGAGCCAACGTTATCCACCACAATGCCTTTAGCAGCTTTACTCACAATTATGCTTTCAGCTGCGTTTCATTATTTAAACATAAAAATGAGCATGATAAATATCTTCCCTTAACAAATTGATTTTTATCATTACATTTCATACGTAGACATCTTGAAGGAAGAAATTATTTGATTGTGGCATTAGTGGTATTTTTCATGACTTTTTGATCGGGTGTTTCCTTGAAAAATGCATTAAAGCACTAAATGAAAATCGCTTACTCTTTGGTTTTTTCGGTAAAGTCACGTAGGTATAAAATAAAATAAATGACGACGTTTCTGGCGCAACACAAGCGTCCGTCATCAGGTGGGAAAGCATGGTCTGCTGCTGATTCAGGAGGTGGGGTCGGGGACTTATAAAATGTCTATGAGAACTCAGAGTTCGCTTAACGTAATTTTTCGTGATTTTGCGGAAGATTCCTGTACTCCTGCCTTGTTATTTCCGCGGACAGTCCAACAATCGCGAGGCACTGCCCTCTGCTGGTCACCCTGCTTCTCTGAAAATAATTACGT
Organism: Lethenteron reissneri; assembly: GCF_015708825.2. NCBI lineage: Eukaryota > Metazoa > Chordata > Hyperoartia > Petromyzontiformes > Petromyzontidae > Lethenteron > Lethenteron reissneri. The sequence continues at coordinate 5,787,398 of NC_083822.1, forward strand.
CGTTAACCGAAGGTAAAACCTCTAAAATGGCAACTCTACGTGAACAAACATTACCCAGAATGCCGTTGTAGATTTCATTTGTAAACGTTCAGCGAACATAAATGTTTCTTTTTCAAGCTAGTGCATGTTTGAATAACATTTTATTCTCATTGTAAAATGACGGTGTTTAATAATTTAACAGTTTCAATTATCGCCACGTAAAAGATTTTTGGGGACCCATAGAGTAGAGGTACAGGGTTCTGGCTCATATAGGGATAGTGGGAGCAGCCCAACTCATACTTACCTGACAGGGGAGGCACCATGATCACTTAGGTGGTCCTCCCAGGGCGAGGCTCATCCATTGCACTGCGGGTGGGTTGACCCCTGCGATTTCCCCAAATGCGGGAAACTCGACTGTATAATTTGTGGTACTGGGGGACTGCGTTCGCGCTATCCCCCGAATATTTAAGAAAAAAATAGATTCATTAATGTGGAGTACGCGTCTTTCTATTATAATAACCACAGTGACGTGCGGACAGGGGGACCAGAGCCTCACCTGTAATACTCCCAACGAAAAGTAAGAATACAATTAATATTACGATTTTTCCACTTATCTGTGTTATAAATGTAATTTCTGTACGATTCCAATAATTTTTTTTACTAAATTTGCAAATCTCTGCTGCAAATACAGGAAGAAACGAGAGGTGAGGCAGCGACGAGCTCAGCCTCCCCTCGGATTGTGCAACCCCTCAGTAATTGGATGGAGCGCGGGCAATAAGCGCGTGCCTGTTACTATCTCAGTATGTCACCAATGTAATGTTTGTAGACCATTTCATTTCCTCGCCTTCCGTACTTTTTTCACGTACGTGTATACAGATATTCAGGCTCGCTGGTCTCGTCATGAAACTGCAATTAAAAAGCACCAGGGGAGGCAGCTATCACATCTGCCCCCCTCAGTGAGTTCACGCCCCCTCAGTGTATTATCTCACCGCGCGTCACTGATTAACCAGAGTAAAGTTTGAGCACCTGCTGGTTTAACACGCAAGTTACACCGTGAAAACAAAATCAGCACAATTAACCAAACACATAGAGCCAACGTTATCCACCACAATGCCTTTATCAGCTTTACTCACAATTATTCTTTCAGCGGCGTTTCATTATTTAAACATAAAAATGAGCATGATAAATATCTTCCCTTAACAAATGGATTTTTATCATTACATTTCATACGTAGACATCTTGAAAGAAGAAATGATTTGACATTGTGGCATTAGTGGTATTTTTCATGACTTTGTGATCTCGGGTGTTTCCTTGAAAAATGCATTAAAGCACTAAATGAAAATCGCTTACTCTTTGTTTTTTTCGGTAAAGTCACGTAGGTACAAAATAAAATAAATGACGACGTTTCGGGCGCAACACAAGCGTCCGTCATCAGGTGGGAAAGCATGGTCTGCTGCTGATTCAGGAGGTGGGGTCGGGGACTTATAAAATGTCTATGAGAACTCAGAGTTCCCTTAACGTAATTTTTCGTGATTTTGCGGAGGATTCCTGTACTCCTGCCTTGTTATTTCCGCGCACAGTCCAACAATCGCGAGGCACTGCCCTCTGCTGGTCACCCTGCTTCTCTGAAAATAATTACTTCGTTAACCGAAGGTAAAACCTCTAAAATGGCAACTCTACTTGAACCAACAGTACCCAGAATGCTGTTGTAGATTTCATTTGTAAACGTTCAGCGAACATAAATGTTTCTTTTTCAAGCTAGTGCATGTTTGAATAACATTTTATTCTCATTGTAAAATGACGGTGTTTAATAATTTAACAGTTTCAATTATCGCCACGTAAAAGATTTTTGGGGACCCATAGAGTAGAGGTACAGGATTCTGGGTTATATAGGGATAGTGGGAGCAGCCCAACTCATACTTACCTGACAGGGGAGGCACCATGATCACTTAGGTGGTCCTCCCAGGGCGAGGCTCATCCATTGCACTGCGGGTGGGTTGACCCCTGCGATTTCCCCAAATGCGGGAAACTCGACTGTATAATTTGTGGTACTGGGGGACTGCGTTCGCGCTATCCCCCGAATATTTAAAGAAAAATAATGTTTGTCAATGAAGCGTTTCTTTATTCGGCGACGGATTAGGACAAATGTTATAAGTTGGGGGGTCTGTGGTAATAATGCGCATGCATGCGTTGATTAGCATATGAATCACCCAATCGGCATTTGTTACGCATTTCCATTTATATGCATTCATTAACCCCCACTCCCCGCTTCGATCAAGAAGAGCTCACAAGTTACGTCATCACATCTACCCCTCTGTTTAAGGAACGAAACAGGAGGATTTCTCCACAAATTATGGCTTTCGCCTGATGAAGTTAGTTGTAGTTACTGGCGAAACGTCGTACTCAGATTGTAAATGTTGTGGCTTTGCTCTCCAATACATCGGTGTGCTGTACGAGTAACGAATTGGCGTGTTCTATTTACGTGACAAACCTTCCCAATTGGTGGCGCGTTTAACGACACATTTATATATTTACGCGATGTAACCCAAAAAAACCTATTTTGGATGATATTGGTCGTGAAATCCTACGTGTTAAATCATACGTGGTAAATTGAGGTCTCCGATCCGAACCCAACGTATGATAAGGGCATCCTAAGTTTACGGTTTTTTCACGTTGAACATTTAATACATACAAATAATCGCTTGCAGGACCACTGACGAAGATGATTTATTTGTAGTTGCATTGAGCCAGAACCATCGTTAAACTATTGGAAATGTTCGTTTTTTTATTCGATGAATAAATATGCACGTTGTGAAATATCTTGGAAAGGTGATGTTATTTTCATATTTATAATCAAAAACAGTCTTTCGTTGCGGAAAAATCGCACTCTGCTTTGAATGAAAAATACTGTACACGGAAGTTGATGTATAGCCAGAATTAGTAACACATTCCTGCGGAGGGAGCTGGTAGGAACGTTGGGTTGCTCGGTCAATGGCCTAGGTCAACGGCGGCGTGGTGTATTCCGCAAATATGGCCGACTGTGAGGGCGAGCACAAGCCGGCGTGAGTAGGTTAAACGTTGACTTTTATAAGGGCACCACGGGGTGACCAGCCCCTCCCCACCCAGCCCCACCCCTCCAACCTCCCACCCAGCCCCACCCTCACCACCCAGCCCCTCCCCACCCTCCCCACCCAGCCCCACCCCTCGTACCCCCCACCTAGCCCCTCCCTGCACGACGGACGGACAGACACAATAATCCCCTGTGGGCTGGTGTAACCAGGAGGTTCCTACCAGCAATACTCTTTAGTTATTTCGGTAAAGTCACGTAGATAGCAAATTTATTGATCGCGACGTTTCGATCGCAACACAAGCGACCGTCTTCCGGTGAGAGAGAGAAAGCGACTGAAACAAGGTCCATTGAGTGAGGCGCAGAGTCCTGGTACATAGAGGTGTAAAGAAGCTCCTTGGAGACATCCATTTTCACGGGAGTGAAAACATTATTTTTAAATCCTTTACATTAAGTTCACTTGCTTGCGCGCTTACGACCGTGCAAATCTTTCGGTCGTTTTTTAACCCACTTCCCGTAATCCAATCGAGCTGACATTTTCCACACAGACTCGTTGTGCGTGACAATTAATGTTCGTGAATTTTTTTTCCCAAAATTTTACACTTTTTAGGACAAAAATATTATATTTAATTACCAATTGCTTAATGGTGCAATGCAATCATCTGACCCATAGGTGGCAGCCATCTCAAGCCAGAGGACGAGAGGACTCTAGCCGCCACGCATATAAAGGATTTATAGTGAAAAACTTTGTTTTTACGGGTTTACTTGTTAACGGCTCTAATTGTCGACGCTCCTCTCACGTTGCCTGTAAATCACCACGGTCCCTTACGTCACGGCAAGCCTCAAGGAGCCACGCCAAGGGGCGGGGGATGTGGAAGGAGGGGAGGGGCGATGGGGGAAGGGGGCAGAGGGAGGGGCAGCTCGGACAGTACATTTCATTAAAGCATGTTTAAAAAAAAGTACTTTTAAATATTTTATTTTTCGTGAAATTGTGGGGGGTTCCTGTACTCCTGCGTGGTTCTTTCTGCGCACACTCCCACAATCGCGAGGCACTGCCCTCTGCTGGTCACCCTGCTTGTCTGACGGGCGCATAGTGGGTGAAATGGCCATTGTGGACATGTGAATTAATAGCGAAGCCTGAAAGTCTGCTGTCAATGGCTATGAGTTCTATCGGTTTATGATGGTTATGGTAATGAGAATGTTCCCTTGGTATAGTTGTGGGATATAACAAAAATATATAAGTACTCCTGTAAATGAAGGTAAAACCTCTAAAATGGCAACTTTACTTGAACAAATATTACCCAGAATGCATTTGCGGATTTACTTCGTAAACTGCTTTCAGCTAACATAAATGTTACCTTTTCAAACTAGTGATTGTTTGACTAACATTTTTATTCTTATTGTAAAATTACAGTGTTAAATAATTCTACATTTTCAATTATCACCACTTAAAAACTTTAGGAGAGCCCATAGCGTAAAGGTACAGGATTCTGAGTCATATAGGGATAGTGGGAGCCCCCCCAACTCATACTTACCTGACAGGGGAGGCACCATGATCACTTAGGCGGTCCTCCCAGGGCGAGGCTCATCCATTGCACTGCGGGTGGGTTGACCCCTGCGATTTCCCCAAATGCGGGAAACTCGACTGTATAATTTGTGATACTGGGGGACTGCGTTCGCGCTATCCCCCGATAATAATTAAATAAAAGGCAATGGTTGAAAGTTCATTCTTTTGGAGTCAGTGTAACGATGTTGAGTGCCCAAAAACGACACAATGTGCATGCGTGATGGTGTTGATTAACTGTGAATAATCCAACCAATAAGAGATAGGTAATAAAATAATAAAAATTAAACATAATAAAACAATTCTCACGACGTTTCGGCCACAACGCAAGCAGCCGTCCTCAGGTGAAAACCAGGTCCGTCGAGGCGACAGAGTCTGAATGAAACAGCACACGAGCTTGGTGCATATATATAAGCTGGGCGCATTGACAAAGGAATTTGCATATCAAAAGGAATTTAGCATATTTATGGGAAATGCAGGAATGTGATTAGTACTGCATATGCATGTGCATTATGCAGGATTAACAGCATCAAAGGGAGCTGCAGTTACTGCTGCTGCAGCAGTTGCTGCTGCTGCTGCAGTTTCTGCTGCTGCTGCAGTTGCTGCTGCTGCTGCAGTTGCTGCTGCTGCACTTGCTGCTGCTGCTGCACTTGCTGCTGCTGCTGCACTTGCTGCTGCTGCTGCTGCACTTGCTGCTGCTGCAGTTGCTGCCTTATCCATTTTAATATAACACTATGTATTATTCTACCCACCCTAATGTGTATCATACTGCTATATGTTTACTGTACAATTACGACACCATACATTACTCTGCACACTGCACCATGCCAGTGAGTGGAACGTGGTCTGAAAGTCACCGTAAACGTGAACACAATCAGTTAAGATCCGAAATGGTTTATTACGTCCTTCCAATGATTGCTAAGCCAGAATCCATCTTCTCGGTTGAAATTGTCTCTGTGTTTGTATATGTGGATCGCCTCATGAACGAATCTCTCATGATAGCCAGATGGCTTGCAGAGAACCTCTGTCTTGGAGAAGTCAATGTCATGTGAGCCCACTGAATTGTAACAGTGATCTGCCACGGCTGAGGTGTTTGTCCTACCGTGTTTCAGGTCTGCCTTATGTTCACGGATGCGGTCCGAGACATGTCGTTTGGTTTCCCCAATGTAACTGCTACCACAGAGGCAACTTAGTTTGTAGACGCCAGGGTACTGTATGTCTGGAACCACATCTTTTACAGACGGGACCAGATCACGGATTTTATGTACTGTGTTGAATCGGACCTGGATCTTGTGTTTAATCAGGATTTTGGAGATCTTTTTTGTGACCCCAGCAATGTAGGGTAAGGTGATGGTCTTGTCAGTTTTGATGTGGTTTCCTTGTTCACCAAGGTGCCTGTGCCTGACACCATCGCAATCATTGAAGACTTGGTTCATCAAGGACTGAATGCTGGGGTACCCCCCCTGGTGAGACACTGCTTAACCAATACATACTTCACCTGGAATGGAACCTTCTACAAGCAAATTGAGGGCACCCCAATGGGCTCTCCCCTATCTCCGGTTGTAGCCAACATCTTCATGGAGAAATTTGAGACGGACGCCATCCAGACTGCCACTCTACGCCCGACCTTATGGAAGAGGTACGTAGACGACACTTTTGTCATCTGGCCACATGGCCGGCCTGCTCTAGACCAATTTCTCGACCACATCAATTCCATACACCCAGCCATCAGATTCACCATGGAAGTCGAAAATGATGGCAAGCTACCCTTTTTGGATGTCCTAATCAAAAGGAGACCTGATGGTTCAATGAGCCACTCTGTCTACAGGAAAGCCACCCACACGGATGCTTATCTAAAACCGGATTCCCACCACCATCCATCCCAGAAGAATTCCCTCATCAAGACTCTATATCATAGAGCCCAATGCATCTCCGACCATGAACACATTTCCAGTGAACTCAAACACGTACGCCAAGCTCTTAAGGCTAATGGTTACTCCGACTACACAATCCGCAAAGCCATCACTCCAACCATCAAGAAGGATCCTGTTGAGGAGCCTTTCAAGACCATCACCTTACCCTACATTGCTGGGGTCACAAAAAAGATCTCCAAAATCCTGATTAAACACAAGATCCAGGTCCGATTCAACACAGTACATAAAATCCGTGATCTGGTCCCGTCTGTAAAAGATGTGGTTCCAGACATACAGTACCCTGGCGTCTACAAACTAAGTTTCCTCTGTGGTAGCAGTTACATTGGGGAAACCAAACGACATGTCTCGGACCGCATCCGTGAACATAAGGCAGACCTGAAACACGGTAGGACAAACACCTCAGCCGTGGCAGATCACTGTTACAATTCAGTGGGCTCACATGACATTGACTTCTCCAAGACAGAGGTTCTCTGCAAGCCATCTGGCTATCATGAGAGATTCGTTCATGAGGCGATCCACATATACAAACACAGAGACAATTTCAACCGAGAAGATGGATTCTGGCTTAGCAATCATTGGAAGGACGTAATAAACCATTTCGGATCTTAACTGATTGTGTTCACGTTTACGGTGACTTTCAGACCACGTTCCACTCACTGGCATGGTGCAGTGTGCAGAGTAATGTATGGTGTCGTAATTGTACAGTAAACATATAGCAGTATGATACACATTAGGGTGGGTAGAATAATACATAGTGTTATATAAAATGGATAAGGCAGCAACTGCAGCAGCAGCAAGTGCAGCAGCAGCAGCAAGTGCAGCAGCAGCAGCAAGTGCAGCAGCAGCAGCAACTGCAGCAGCAGCAGCAACTGCAGCAGCAGCAGAAACTGCAGCAGCAGCAGCAACTGCTGCAGCAGCAGTAACTGCAGCTCCCTTTGATGCTGTTAATCCTGCATAATGCACATGCATATGCAGTACTAATCACATTCCTGCATTTCCCATAAATATGCTAAATTCCTTTTGATATGCAAATTCCTTTGTCAATGCGCCCAGCTTATATATATGCACCAAGCTCGTGTGCTGTTTCATTCAGACTCTGTCGCCTCGACGGACCTGGTTTTCACCTGAGGACGGCTGCTTGCGTTGTGGCCGAAACGTCGTGAGAATTGTTTTATTATGTTTTATTTTTATTATTTTATTACTTCCCTTCTACGTGACTTTACCGAAAGAACCAAGAAGATGAATCCCTGCAGTCACGAAAGCTTTAAATCGAAAAATAAGAGATAGCTTTTGTCATTCATGTTATACATTGACTGGACATGATTGGTTCAAGTGACGACATCACATTTATCCCTCTATGTTAGACTGAAACAGGAACATTTCTCTACAACTCTGGCTGTCACCTGATGAGGCTGGTTGTAATTACTGGCGAAACGTCATACTCGAATTATGAATGTGGGTTTACTCTCCAACACATCGGTGTGCTAAACTCGTAACTCGTAATTTTCTAACAAACAATTGCCATCAAACCATTAATCTAGTAACCCCACTTTGTACCGTGAGCCGACATTGTTTACGTGACAAATCTTACTAATTGGCTGTGTCGAGTGGTGGCGGGTTTAACCCCTAAAAACCTCTATTATGGACATATACCCCTCTCCCCCCCCCCGTGAACTCTTGCAGCCACGACTCTACAAACCCCCCTCTCGTGCCTATGTAAAGCCACAACAGCAGATCATTCTTCATCACCTGATGACGGACGCTTGTGTTGCGACCGAAACGTCGTGTTCTTTTATTATTATTTTTTCTATATACGTGACTTTACCGAAAGAACCAGAGAGTAATGTTATTTGAATATTTCAAACACACTAATAACGCTATGTAACACGGTTTTTGTTCCTGGGTACTAAGTGTTATTTTCTAATTGCGTATGCCTCAAAAGTATAGGAAATGGATATTATTCCCCACAAACTTTGCTTTTGTGACCAGGGCTATACGTGAGGGAATGACACAAATGCACACCGCGTTTTCTCATTGAAAATAGGTACATTTCAAAATATCACTGTCCTGGTCACAAAAGCAAAGTTTGTGGGGAATAATAGCCATTTTCTGTACTTTTGAGGCATAAGCAATGAGGAAATAACACTTCCTACCCAGGCACAAAATAAAAATAAATTTGTTACACAATGTTATTAATGGAGTGGATTCTTAACTTTGCTTGTTCCACAGTGTAATCGCTAGGAGGAGCACTGACGGTTAAATGCATTATTTGCTAACAAATGATTGCCATCAAACCATTAATCTAGTAAGGGGCCATCCATTTAGTAGGTACGCAAAAATACGTCACAACTTGACCCCTCCCCCCTCCCTGTACGCACGCGGACTTTTTACACCCCCCCCCCCCGATTCCTATAGAACGGCCGATATTTAATCCACGCAGAAACGATCAAAGATTAATAATATTAACGTGTATAGGGAAACAGATAGTCCACCGCCGGACTATCTAACTCATTTGAAGGCCAATGTAGACAAATTATTGTCGAGGCTCCACCCCCCCCCCGTTGCCTACGTACATTGTCAGTAGACCCTCCCCCTCAATGCGTACGGACGAAACTGAGCCGACATTACCCACAATACATTTCAGGGGCTTGCTCACAAACTACATTGTCAGTTAAGTGTTTAATGTAGTTAAGTATTTAATAAAAGGATCTCTTTTCAAATTATTGTTTTAATCATGTAGTTTCCGTGTATAATGCACGTTCATTTATTAAACATTTATAATTATCGCCACTTAAAAATCTTTTCGAGGGCCCATAGAGTAAAGGTACAGGATTCTGGGTTATATAGGGATAGTGGGAGCAGCCCAACTCATACTTACCTGACAGGGGAGGCACCATGATCACTTAGGTGGTCCTCCCAGGGCGAGGCTCATCCATTGCACTGCGGGTGGGTTGACCCCTGCGATTTCCCCAAATGCGGGAAACTCGACTGTATAATTTGTGGTACTGGGGGACTGCGTTCGCGCTATCCCCCGATTTTAAGCAAAGATAGAATTATTTTCAATTGAGTGTTCTAATTTATCTATGTCGGGTTTTGCAAGTGTAGATTATCCATTAGGGCTGTACGAGTTTTAAAATAGAAATCGCAATTTGAAACAATGCGATTAGTAAATCGCAAAGGCTGCAATTTTTTGCGATTCGAAAGGGCTTATTGGAATTTATTTTTATTATTTTCAATTAATTTTACTTAATATTTGTTCTATGCTTCATTGTTCTATGTCAATTAAAACATTTTTATAAATACATTTTGGAAGCAATTCAGGTCTTTTAAGTTCTCATCCTCGCATTAGAATATATAGAGCAGTTCATATTTTCATGGTATCATGTGGTAATGCTCCATCACATGATTTTAATCTATTGCACTCAACATTGAACTGAAACTTGGCTTCAAAACATTGAATCGCAAATCAAATCGCAATGTCAGAAAAAGCGCAATTTGATATTTTCCCCAAATCGTTCAGCCCTAATGATCATTATCCCTTCACGTCCGGCGCGTGACATCTGGTGTGGTTGGCCAGGGGAGGGGTGGGGCCACGGGTCAAGGTTCGCGCGGGGGGCCTGCGAGTTGGCATGCATACACTATTCAGTTATTTTTACGTTTATATTTTCAAATCTTACAAAATATTTCATATTGTCGATAATCCAGGATGAGTAAATATTTAGATTTTGCTATAGTAAATGTCGATAACTGAGGATATATTACATACTGTACGTGTATTAAAAGTTGTAAACATATATAATCGATATGTAAATAACAAACCAGCGTGCGCTAATTTGCACGACATCACTGCACTGCTGCAGCAACCCTTCAATTACAGAAATATTTCCCGCCGCAATTAACACCTTTACATGCTAATTTCTCACATTTGAAGTACCGGTGAAGACGCTTGACGCCGAGGTTGAGGCACACGTATATTTATTTCACAATACGACAGTGGGCATATACACACTCGAGGGGGTATCGGCCCCCTCACCCGTATAACTCGGGATACACCCCTAGCTAACTCTGTCCTAGCCCCGAATCCTCCACTAATGGGCTAGGGGAGGCTAACTGGCCCGACACTGGTAAGTCGGGCCTGGTACCCGGAGTTCCAGACCAGCTCTTACAAGAGCACCGGCTCTGGCTTTCGAGACCACGCCGCTGGCTCAGTCCTGTCCGGCCCTGAAAAGGACATCGAACTAGGGGAGTCCAGGGCTCTATCTAAGACGTCTTCAGTCTTCTTCCCTTAGCTTAAACATAACTGACTCGAGCCCTTTGAACATCCCCTTTTATACCCAACCCCTCCCTGAGGGGTGGGGCCCCGGGGGATCATAACGTTCGAACCAGCCCCCCCCAGGGTGTCTGGCTCGGACGTCGTAGAGGGCACCCCCTCGTGCACTTACGTAGCCCCGCCCACTGTGTTTGTTTTCCATAGGCTGCCATGCATAACGGGCCCTCTCTTTAACACCCCTACACATTAACATCACTAGCCCCCCCCCCCACTTCTTTATGACCCTTGGGCTACACCCATTTCAAACCTTTTAAAACAGTTTCAGCAGCAGATCATGCTCTTTGGTTCTTTCGGTAAAGTCACGTAGGTATAAAATAAAATAATATATTATGGATTACTGCAGTCACGAAAGCTTCAAATCTCGATTCAGCAGACCATGCTTTCCCACCTGATGAAACGTCGTGATTTATTATATTTTATACCTACGTGACTTTACCGAAAGAACCAAAGAGTACGGTTTACACTTTACACACTCGAGTCATGAGTTTCAGAACTGACTTTGGCAGACCACAAACACTTTGGGTTTTTGCTCATCACTCTTCTCAGAGGCCGCACGAGATGCCAGAGCGATGACGTCAGAGGCCGCACGAGGACGCGTAGCGAAACGATGACGTCAGAGGCCGTACGAGATGCCAGAGCGATGACGTCATGGGCCGCACGAGGACGCGCAACGAAACGATGACGTCAGAGGGCACACAAGATGCCCGTTCACCGAGCGATGACGTCATAAGTCCCACGACACCGCACAACGAAGCGACGACGTCAAGGCCGAACCGAGCGATGACGTCAGAAGCCCCGTGAACCAAACCGACGATTTCAGAGGCCGCACGAGCTCCAACCGTCACAACGCGCGCGCGCGACAGCTCCGTGACAGCGATGACGTCACGCTGTGCGTGTCACAAAAAGGTGACGTCACCCTCCCCCCAACCCCCTGCACGTACCAGCGAAAGGGTGCGCGTGCCAGGGGGAGGGGGGGGGTTGGGCGGAAGTGACGACACGGATTGGTTCCCTCCCACTTGGCGCCGCCGCCGCGTGTCCGGTCATTGAGGTTCCGGGGAGGGGGACAGGAAGGAGAGGGCGGTCGCCATCCTCCTCGCGGCACGGCGCACGTGTGCTGCTGTAGCTACTCGCTGTAGCTGCTGTTGCTGCTGCTGCTCGCGACTTGACCGCACGCTCGCTCGCGATGAATCACAGGAGCAGGAAGCGAATCCGCGAGGCGAAGAACAACGCGAGGCCGGAGCTGCGTGAGCCCGGCGCGTGGAATCGCCAGGGGCTGCGCGAAGCTTGGGAGCTGCGAGGAGTGCGTGGAGCCGTACAGGTGAGCGGTGGGGGGGGTTAACGTGGTGGAGATAGGGCGTGCTGTGTGTGTATGTAGTAGTAGTAACGTGTGACACGGTTCACACGGGGACATTTATAGCATACATAACACAGTGCTATTTATAGTAGCCTCGAACAGTGCAACGTAACGCGACACTTGGCCGTGTACAACGTTCGATTGTAACATGGAATAATGGCAGAGCACAACCACGTAGCGGTGGCATGTGTCACAATGCACACAGCGCGGTGTGGTGGACACAGCAGTGGAAGCAACAAAAACATTAACACAACACATTGTGGCAGTAGCAGCAGGCTTTTGGCAGCGTAGCAACAACGCATCGAGCGGAGTGCAATGCCAATACATGAAATCGTACAATGACAAGACTCTACAGTACACTAACAATATACCAGATGCACACCTGGAGCAATCATAACCTAGAACAATTTGAAACCCGCATAAGTGCGTTAACTTTATAAGTAGTCGAGAGTGGAACGAGTACTTTGCAAGCGAGACAAGACGTACGTGAAACTAAATACGTAAAGGGATTACTATTATTGGTTCTTTCGGTAAAGTCATGTAGAAGGGAAATGATAATAAAACATAATAAAATAAAATTCTCACGACGTTTCGGCCACAACGCAAGTAGCCGTCCCTCAGAAACGTCGTGAGAATTTTATTGTTTTATATTTTTATTATTTTATTGTTTCCCTTCTACGTGACTTTACCGAAAGAACCAAGAATATGAATCCCTGCAGTCACGAAAGCTTTAAATTGAAACGTAAAGGAATTGTTATATTGTTTAGCGCTAAAATGTGGAATTTGCATAAACAACTATTTCGTAATCAACATTACCAATTGTTTACTTACACTCATCAAACCTCCGTCCGGATCCAATCATTTTGGTGTTGATGTCTCTTCATTTAGCATCTCGAGTTCCAGGTTGTAGTTTTCAGGGTTGTTAAACTTAAACCGGTAACCTTACTATTGATTACCGGTTCCAAAGGTTCTGGAATTGGGAACCGTTTCCCGTGAAACGCCGTGGTGCGTTCATTTCTTAGTTAAGGGTTAAAGGTAAAAATGTGCAACAACATTCTTGTCAATTTGGACCCTATTTATATTCGTAATACAGGTTTTTTTCTTGGGTTAGATCGCGTAAATAAGTAAGGTTTGTCACCTAAACAGATGCCGCCGATTAGTTACTAGTACAGCAGCACACTGGTGTATTGGAGAGTAAATCCACAACATTTAAATCCGAGCGCGACGTTCTGAGTACGACGTTTCTCCAGTAATTACAACTAGCATCAGACGGACAGCCAGATTTATATCCCTTGTATTCTGAAATCCGTGCATCGGATTACCGTGCTGGCTTTGACGGGGAGCCCAGTGTCGTGAAGAAGCGTTGTGGGTTTTGGTGATGAGTTTAAGGGCGCATATTTTAACATCAAATGCAAGACTTTGTAATTGGAAAGCTCCTCTTAGCTACTCTATATGAGTGTCACAGAGGAAAATAGGACGCGATATTCAGGCCTTAAGGATATACTGATGTGAACAGAAAGAGATGCATATATTAGAACAAATGTGGGCTTTCGGTGATGGTGATAGTGGTTGGATCATGACAATAATTTCTAAACAAAATTCACCAGATTCTGAGCAGTTGAATGTGTTTTTTTAAGGTGGAATACAAACGATATGTGCATTATTGCATCCGAATTCTCTGGGAAGCAGTGAAAAAACTTGGCAAATGCGTAGGCACAGCTCATTCAAACATATCACGCGTGTATGACGAACCTGTCTGTGGCATACACACATTCTTAGAAAGATACGTTACATTAACCCTACATGTGTATTTCAGTAAATACATGGAGCGTACAGGTAGGTAGGAAAGGCGTGAGGTCTTGCATTGAGGCCATTGTGTATGTTGGTGCGAACCTTAATTACGTGTTTTTTCCCTGCCTGTCTGCGAGAGAATGAATTGATAAAGTTGGATATTACGTTTGGTTATGTCCGAAAGGGCTGTATTTTGTGGATGTTGAGGATGTCACTGGTTTTGTGAGGTTGGCAATTGGGGACACCCCTCGGGTTAGTAGTGTGTTCGTACAATGGTGTCACCACGTCTTGCCCAGTTGTGCTTGAAAAGTAAACAAAATTAATATCGAATTTGACATCGTTTGGTTAAGCACTGTACCGTATTGCAGCCGGTGTGCTGTGTTGATTTAATAGCCTGTCATGTCTTTATTTGCCAGTGACCTTTGTTGAGTGCAGGAAATGAAGCTCGGTTTAGAGAGGAAGTCGTTTTATTGTCCTATTTGCTTGGCATAATGCTGAATGTGATAAAAGGCCATTTTAATCTGAGTGTCATTTTAAGTGGTGTCTTTGTAAAATTAATGCCGAAAATGGTTGTCCTTATTGTGATGGTTTTCCATTGTTTTTACCAATAATGGCATTTGTTAATTTGCGGTGAATAAAGTTCCTGATTTAGTGAAATAAAACTTTTTAAAAATTATACATTTAACTTTTTTTACACTATAACATATGTAGTTTTTGTTTATCCAACTTTGGCCTAATTTATCTTTATTTCCATGTGAAGATTAAAACCCATTAATTATTGCCAAGGTCCGTGCAAGATGGGGGTCGATAATGTTCGTGGCATGTCAGGGAAGTCCTGGCGGTCATTATGGTCAGGATAGCAGAAAAATAATAGCTTTGTTATTTTTCAAACATGTAAATATAAAATGATATATAAACCAGTTTTAAAGTCAAACCTTTATATTTACTTGCGTTTTCCAATTTCAGTTATAACATACAATGATTTTGCCTATACTGTATTGTAAAACTTTCATAAATAGTAGTAATGAGGCCCGGATCCCCAGATGAGGTGAAAAAGTTCTGACACGAATTCCGAATGAAAGACGGCCACAGTGAGAGAGATACGCAAAGATAAATAGATATAATGATAGATAGACATCGAGCGAAGACTGTAGAAGCACAGTAAAATAAAGAGACAAACGTGGAGAGAGATCAGAGCTTTGATTCCCTTGCCTTGTTTGTAGTTCACGTTGTCTGTGATGCTTTGTGAATGTTGCACCGAGGCACATTGGTACACCATGCCCCAGGTCATTGTCACTGCATTACTCATCTAGAATTCCTTCAATTCTGAAATTATGTTGTCCCTGGTATTTCCTTCCACATTGCCGCAATAACTGGGACTGTTCCTTGCCTCAACTATTATGCCGATACTGCGATTGATGTTTGTTGCTTAAAAAACGTTTATGTACCTAAATAAGTAGCAGTCTGAATATTTGTGTCAATGTCATGTGTACATGGATTTTTTTATTTCCCGATCTTTAGCTCACTAAGTATTGTTTGTGTTCCTTCCAAATAATATATATAATCCAACTGAATTATATTCTGTTTTGCCCAGTGGTAAAATCGTACATATTTGTTAACATTTTACTGTACCTTATTTAGCTGGTGATGGTTTATTTATTCGTTGTTGCTTGCTTAAAAGTTTAAGTTAAATAGTTTTGCTGTCATGCAGGATAACGTGGAGAGGATCGATGCTGAGCTCGTTTCAGTGGAAGAGTTTATCGAGAAGTTCGAGAGGCTGTACAAGCCCTGTGTGCTGCTCAATTGCCAGAAGACGTGGGCAGCGAATGAGAAATGGACACTGGATCGTCTCAAGAGGAAATACAGAAACCAAAAGTTTAAATGCGGCGAGGACAATGACGGCTACTCGGTCAAGCTGAAGATGAAGTACTACATAGATTACATGGAGACTACGAATGACGACAGCCCACTGTACATCTTTGATAGCAGCTTTGGAGACCATGCCAAGAAAGGAAAGCTTCTGGAGGATTATGAGATCCCAGTGTTTTTTAAAGATGATCTTTTTAAGTACACTGGGGAAAAGCGAAGACCACCCTACAGGTAAATACCCTTATTTTCACCACTTTCATTTATTTAACGTAGGAAAAAGGGTAGAGCTAGCAAAGTGTTGTTCAAACAAAGGGTGATTTAAAAAATAAAGGGCTGCCATTAACATTGTAAAATAATATTCTGTATCCAAACATTTTTATACATAATGTAAAACAAGCAAAACGGACAACACCAAAAACTATGAAAGCATCTGCCTTCTCAATTGAGCATTGGCAGATGCCCGAATTTCCATGCTTCCTTGATGGGAGCCAGTTCCTCTATTGGAAAACCTCCATTGGTTTACCACAATGCGGTGCTGATATCATCAGCCTCACATAGAAGATTAACAGAGTCATTCTGCAATCAGGATCTGTACTGGCACCCTGGTGAATATGAGCATAGTCCTGGTCATATCTTGGCACCTGGCCGGCTATCCATGTCATGGATAGCATTATTGGAATTCCATGGATAATTTAACAGATGGCTTCTACCATGTCACCCTGAAAGCACTCGCTCTCTCAAGAACTTGGAAGCTAGGCAAGATTGATCCTTGTTATTGCTTGAATTTGATTCTGCCTGGGAATGCCAGGTTCTGTATGCCTGGGCTTATGGGATGGCTAGCAGATGCCAGTAAATGAATGAATTCTTAAATCTATCTGTGCAGAGGTTTGGGTCTTAAACGCTTGCATGCGGAGGTATCCTCCAGTACAAAATTATGGGAACAGTGGTGTGGGGGGATGGGGAATGGGAAGATGGACATGTTGCAAAACTTAAAATATATCTTTGTAAAAATACGTGCTCATGCTCTATTTGGTTATATATTACTTTATGTTGAATATTGAAAGGAGACATTTTACATTATCCAATTCCAAAGGATTAAATGAAGTCTATTACTAAAAAACATTTTTTATTTTACCAGGTATGGCTCACTGAGCTATATAGCTCTTTTTCAGAAGTGACCTGGTCACAATTAATAGCTCAACGAAGTGGTTTATCACATAGCAATGTATAGCAGCCAAATACTCTTAAACGCATGTTTCTAAATGTGGAAGGAAAAGCCGGAGGACCCGGAGAAAAAATCCACCCAACCACACAGACTCCAAATATACAGGCGTTGGGTCGAACCCACGACCTCCTACATTCCAGGAGAGGTAGTAAGCATCTCGCCACCATGACGCCCAGTCCATAGGTCATTTTAGCATGTTACCTCCTCACCTCACTTGGTTCAGCACGAGTGAGATAAAGTAAATCCTTCTTTATTGTTCAAACGTGGGTGACATTGCCTTTGCCTGTTTTTTTATTTTAATGCTTTCTCACCGGTTGAAAGCTTGTGGTAATTTATCGATTTGCACATTCTTTCCGCCCATAAAGGGTGGTGTCATTATAACTTTGGTAAATATATTCCAAGATATAGTTATATTTCTACTCGGAACATTCCCTACTGAAAACTGGCCACACTGATTAAAGTGAAAAAATTACTTTGCAAACATGCAAATACATTTAGCTCTGACATCTCTTGTCGGGTTCCATCATACTGTTTAAATACTTCTGAAGATAAACGCATGTTGGAAAGTATTACATGATCCATGCATTTGCATATTTCCTAGTTTGCAATTGTAGGATTGCATGGTCATATATTTAAAATGAAAACTTGTTTTCTTAGAATATGGCAACCCGTGCATATAGTGTTTATATGGTGTTTAATTAACAGACTTTTCAAAGTGGAATCTGTTAAAAACATCTAAATAAAATGTCTTCTTGCTTCTTTCGGTAAAGTCACGTAGAAGGGAAATAATAAAATAATAAAACATAATAAAATACAATTCTCACGACGTTTCTGAGGACGGCTGCTTGCGTTGTGGCCGAAACGTCGTGAGAATTGTATTTTATTGTTTTATTTTTATTATTTTATTGTTTCCCTTCTACGTGACTTTATCGAAAGAACCAAGAAGATGAATCCCTGCAGTCACGAAAGCTTTAAATCGAAATTTAAATAAAATGTGTTTCCATCTTGTTTTTTTGTCCCATTAGGAATAGCTGTACTATAATTTTCCAAAGAATGTAACACCTTAACACGATCTTAAGCCAAAAAAATGCCTTCAAAACACGTATCTGTTTTTGTTTTAAGACTCTACAGTCTTAGAATTCTTAATGAGTGGAGTTAATGTTCGGTTTATCTTGACATTTTATACTAAATTACAGCTCATACAATATTAAACTCTAATAAAACAAGCAGGCTGGAATGATATGACCCTCTGGCAATTTTTGATGAATCATCAATGATAGCTGGCGATTACATTTTCAAATCGAATATTTTTTTTCCATTATAGGTGATGGGAGTCGGTTCTTTGACTTTTAAGTGATACCGTTAATCACAGAATATAGCAATTATGTTTTGCCCTTGGATTTGGTACCAAGAATACATTGAACAAAATATACTTCAAGTTCTTAATGCATTGTGACTCAGAATGCACACTGGATGGCAACACTTGTCTTCCTGATGTATAAAATGAGAGCTCAGTACAACCTTCAGTTTCTATAATGCCAATGTTTATCTTATTGTATCATGTTTTTTCCCCGTGTGTCCTGGAATGAAGAGTGTTTGTATACTGGCTTGTGCACCAACGCATATTATCAGCTGTTTTATCTGTACCCTTGTGTTCAGTCTTTTTGCACAGTCCTTGCTGTTTTATATTTTTTATATAATTATAATCTGGTGCCTTTTATTTTTCTGAACTTTAAAGTGAAAATGTATTAAATAAATAGCGGTATAAACGTTATTATTTGAGTGACATTACTACAAAATAAGTTGAAGAATTAAATACAAATGTAGCTTTACATGAATTGATCATGGCAGATTTTTTTCAAACAAAACCTCGTGAGGTGACGATGGTAATTATGTTGAACTTCTTTAGCACCGTACGTAACCAACCGTGCTTCTTGGAGGTGCGTTCATAGTTCAATCTACGCTTCATCGCAAGATGGGTGGGGGGGTGGGTGAAGCATATTCCTGTGCCAGTCTGTGCAATATGAAGGGGTATCAGTGGGTTCACCTATCAGTGTGGATTGGGTTGCCTTTGTCTTTTTTTGTAGGACTGATAGCCCCCGTGTTTGCTCCGATTAAGTGCTTGGGAGAAACAAAAGCTCGGGGTATTTACTTAAAATAGTCTCGCACCTTATAAATTTTTGATATATTTATCAAATTATATATTTATCAAATACCTTACAGGTGAAGACAATTCGTTTTTTTTCGTACGACATATAAACACTGGTAATTACAGCAATTATATTTTTCTTCAGGTGGTTTGTGATGGGTCCTGCAAGGTCAGGAACAGGAATTCACATTGATCCACTGGGCACGAGTGCCTGGAACGCGCTGGTGAAAGGGCACAAGCGCTGGTGTCTGTTTCCGACCAATACACCCCGTGAACTAATCAAAGTGGCACGGGAAGAGGGAGGCATCCAGCAAGACGAGGCCATCACGTGGTTTAGTGTCATCTACCCGCGCACACAAGAGCCCTCCTGGCCGCCAGAGTTCAGGCCACTCGAGATCCTGCAGAAGCCTGGAGAAACAGTGTTTGTCCCAGGTAAGCCTGCAGCCTGCGAATGTCAAGGGCAAATTGTGGGAGATTGAAAAATAGATGATTATTCTTGGTTCTTTTGGTAAAGTCACGTAGAAGGGAAACAATAAAAGAATACAAATATAAAACAATAACATTATCAGGACGTTTCGACTGCAACACAAGCACTTTTTTCAAATTTTCTTGCTGTGTTTTTCACACCTGATGATGATTGCTTGTGTTGCAGTCGAAATGTCGTGAGAATTTTATTGTTTTATATTTTTTTTGGTTCCCTTCTACGTGACTTTACCGAAAGAACCAAGAATATGAATCCCTGCAGTCACGAAAGCTTTAAATCAAAAGATAGATGATTATTTAGTTAATTCACAATTTCTGCTGCTCTACATTTTTTTTTGTGAAAACTAAGCCGACTCGAAATCTTCACCTCATTCCTGTTAAACTTGATGTATTTTAGAATATCGGTGTCTTCATCTAAAGGGAAAGTGCAATTTGTGGGATGTATACAAGAATGGCATTGTTATTTAATCCCTACA
This sequence comes from Lethenteron reissneri, assembly GCF_015708825.2. Classification (NCBI taxonomy): domain Eukaryota; kingdom Metazoa; phylum Chordata; class Hyperoartia; order Petromyzontiformes; family Petromyzontidae; genus Lethenteron; species Lethenteron reissneri. The sequence goes on from NC_083822.1 coordinate 5,807,619, forward strand.
TCTTTCTGAAATAAAAAAAACTGCCGTCACTTTTTGACTGCAGAAGTGATGCTGTTGTCAAGCCGACGTGGCCAAATTCCAGACAATCTTATGTTGTGGGCGTGCAAGTTCTTAAATACAAGTTAAGGGGGTAGGAGGGGGGGGAGGGGCTTATCTGAATGTGGTAGCCAATGAATGGAACGTATTCATTGGCTACCACATTAAGAACTTGTGTCTTGGAATTTTTGCCTCACTTGACACAGTAAATCTAGCTGTGACGGTCCCACCTGATGACGGAGACTTGTGTTGCCTCCGAAACGTGATTTATTATTTTATTTCTATTATTACTTTTATTAATTTTATTTTTTACCTACGTGACTTTACCGAAAAAAACCTAAGAGTAGGTTTTGATTGCTTTAATTCATGCAAATTTATTTGATATATTCTTTTTATTGAAAAGTTTAGACGCTGTACTGTGTCATAGCACTTGAAAATCCTGATGCTTTTTACTTGGCTGCACGTGAAGGATTTGTTGAGATTTTTCTTTCATACAAATCTGATACCAGGGGGTGGAGTGGTGCAGTTGTTTATGCACTGTGCAAGGAACCCCATGACTTGAGTTTGAATCTTGGCCCCCGTTCATGGCAACTATCTGAACCTTCCTCGGCCCTTCCCGATACCAACCAGCACTGATCAATGCTGACTTTGATCTGTATATTCAGTGTTTGTTTTTGGGTTAGGCTACTTAGTACTGAAACAATCCCCAGGATTCAGTGGGGAGGTCATTATTCAGCAGTGGATTGACAAAGGGCTGTGAAACAATGAGAGGAAGCGCTTTTTATTGATGCAAATCGCTGCTGAACTATCATCACCAAAACTAAAATCGTTGTGCTTTTAAACGGAACTTGCATCGCATTATAACAGAATCAATTACATTTCAATCGACTAAACAGTAAGAAATGCAGACCTGAAATGTATTATTAAGGGGAACGCTTTGGTGTTAGTGAAGTCTGTTGTGGAACAGCTTGATGTGGTGATTATCAAGTCAGTCCCCCATTTTATTTGTGTCTATAAACTAATGTACATGACAAATAAAGCATAATCTAATTTAACGAACGCTTGGCTTAGATGTAGAAACATTGCATATACATTGTAACCAATTTATGAATGACATTTAGAAAAGTATAAATAGCAGTAAGGCAAAGATAACCTCTAAATGGCTAAATATTAACCCTGATTAAAATCCCTGCATACCAGGGATGCCAAATAAATAACTCGTGAAGCACTCTGGAAGTGCTGTGCGTCCCCACAGCCATAAGGGATACACTGATGTGGCCCTTGGCACAGACACTTGTGTTGATTTATATTTTATTTATTTCAGCAGGAAGGGCCCAATGAGCTTATTATGCTCTATTTCACTGGCAACGTACAGGCATAAAATGCGTCATTTTCCGTACACAAATGTGGCCCAGCTGACTGGAACGGCAGTCCCCTTTTGTTTCGCTATTTCCAACATTCTTTAGTTTTATCGTTGCCAAAGCCCTTGCGTTCATATACAACGCATAAGAGTACAACACCTGGTGCCCACTTAACACGGCCATATCCCAATCAAATTATTAGCATTTTTTACCAAAGGAATCAAACAGACATTCCTTGCGCTATTGTTGAATTCAACATGGATTCTTTGTGCTCTGTGATGTCTATTTGTGTCATGTTATGTGACTTCTTGGTTCTTTCGGTAAAGTCACGTAGAATGGAAATAATAAAATAATAAAAATGAAACAAAATAATTCTCACGACGTTTCGGCCACAACGCAAGCAGTCGTCCTCAGGTGGAGAACAGGTCTGTCGAGAAGACAGTCTGAATGACACACCCCAGGCTTGGAGCGACTATTTAAGCTGCCTTCTCGACAGACCTGTTCTCCACCTGAGGACGGCTGCTTGCGTTGTGGGCGAAACGTCGTGAGAATTATTTTATAATGTTTTATTATTATTTTATTATTTCCACTCTACGTGATTTTACCGAAAGAACCAAGAAGATGAATCCCTGCAGTCACGAAAGCTTTAAATCATGTTATGTGCTTGAGGCATATGGTGGACACACGGCATCTGTGCGATGGACATAGTCACTTAGCATGGCGAGCATTTAATGTATATATTACAAGGGAGACGAGGTCAACTATATGCTGGGAAAGAGGAATTGCCAGTGCTTCCTTGTGATATCCACACTGAGTCACGTGTGACACATGATATCAAAGTATAGATGTCCCATTTGGAAATGCTCAGAATTTCTTAACCCACTGCTAGTTGGGGTAAGCTGTTTATTGTTCACTTAATCTCTTTAATGAAAGTGCACAGAAGAGATGAAGCAAGTGCATCTCCAGTGTTGGGGAATATTCTCTTGACTTGTTTGTCATGACTACTCCAGTTTGTGTCGCATGCAGCACACGTGATTAGGCACATGCCACATTTGGAAGCCAAAACATCATTTGAAGCAAGATGTTACACTTCTTAGACATTTTCTTGGAGTTTCATTTTTTCCTCTGAATGGAAGAAATTATATCACAGTCACGATGGTTAGATTTGTCTAAAATGTTGATCTTCTTTGGTCAATGGTTATTATGAGGATGATATGACTGCCGGTTTTTAGAGGATGATTCCAGATGAATGGATAAAAAAATTGTGGGTAATAATTTTATATTTACATAGGATTCAGAGGTAGCTTTGTAAATTCACGATTAAAATACTTGTGCACACAAATGAAGTAATGTGTACAAAAGCTAGATGTAAATGTACAGCTCTTGTATGAATCCACTGCTTGACGAGTTGCTCTGCATGCCCCGTGCGTGTCATGGGACTATTGGACCATAATTCACGCTGATCAGTTCAGTGAGGTGAAGGCTGAGGAGCATAGAATCACAGTACAACAATGTACAACAATGGTTTTTTGCTGCACTGCCCTCTGCTGGCCACAACATGGCACGGCCACACAGGCTAAATTTTGTACAGTAATGCACTGAGTTACCATTAAAGGGACATATACGATGTATGTGGGCATTCATGAAGGTGTACGTACAATCGTGAACAAATTCAAAACGCAATGCCATAATAAGTTGCAATTATATTTCTCCTAATATCTGCTAAGGGCAGATATTAAATGTGGCACTGTGCTCATGTTGGAACTGTTATAAATATTACTGTTTGTCAATCGTGAACTGGTAGAAATGTAAACAAATGAAAGAGTGATTCACCTTTGTTACAGGTGGATGGTGGCATGTTGTCCTCAACCTCGAAAACACAATTGCAGTGACCCAAAACTTTGCAAGCGTCACAAACTTCCCAGTGGTTTGGCATAAAACTGTCAGGGGACGACCGAAGCTCTCCAGAAAGTGGTACAGGTGTGTATTTGTTTAACATTCCACTCCTTATTGCTCTTTGCAATTTAAATAGTGGATTATACAAGTGAGCAGAATTTATAGATTTTTTTCTTCCGATTTTATTTTTAGGCAGATGAAATGTATACGTGTTAGAGTATCAATAATTACGCGAATGTAATATTTCGGACTTAAACGTATTTGGTCTTGTGATTCGAGACTGTAAAAGCATCAGAGAGAGACATCGTTTATTGTCTCCCAGTGACAGAGTGCACTCTCTCAGTGATGAGCAATACGGTGTCTTGACCAATATCTGGAGGGTTTTTAGTTGTCACAATTCATGACCATTCCAAATGAGAAGTGCTGTCAATTGGTATTACGACAGTGAAACTGGTACCTTAGACAGCGCTTTAGCCAATCTGCTGCAAGTGTAAATACTTAATAATAGGGTTTTTCCCTTTTTTTCTGGCAACAAAACTTAAACCTTTTTACAAGGAATCATGTGTGCATTAGCCACAATACTTGTGGTCAAAATGTAAAAAAAACCACTCTGATAATATATGCATTGTCCTGGAAACTGATTGGTCCACACCAGAGACTGCTTTCTTTTGAGCCTCATCTCAATTGGTGCTAGACCAGAGGACGCCATTTGGCGAGACCAGCGGACGCCTTTTTTTGGCGTCCTATGGGTCTAGCACCAATTGAGATGAGGCTCAAAAGAAAGGCGTCTCTGGTGTGAACCAATCAGTTTCAAGGACGATGCATATATTATCAGAGTGTTTTTTTGTTTACATTTTGACCACAAGTATTGTGGTTAATGCAGTAACGTGATTCATTGTAAAAAGGTTTCAGTTTTGTTGCCAGAAAAAAGGGAAACACCCTATTATTATATTTTGGTACTGGCAAAGGAGGTCTAATGATGTAAATACTTAGTGCATGTGTATTATATCACGGTAGAAACTCCTCTTATCTGTGGGATAACTTAAGTGAGCGGCACAGATAAATAAATTATTGTCCTTCAGAGTCATCTCTATTAACCGCAATGTCAAGGCATGAACTACCTAGAGCACTTATTCATTAAGATTGCAGATAACACAATTACTTGAAAAGTGTATTGCAAGAAAGCCATCAGTTTTTTGGGACAGCATGTGATCCAATTGACGTGGTCATATCGCTAATTATTACTGTATACGCCTATGCTGTATTTAAGTTAGTTGGCAATGTGCTTCGATGTATTCGGTAAGCTAAATATGAGTAGATGGTTATACAACCTTTATAGTCCGGGAAGAGCCTAATGAGAACAGATGTATAATTTTCAAGGGAGATATAGATTTAAATAAATAAAGCAAAATTACAAACAGTTACCAATAATGTAAACAATGCAGAGAGCACTATTTGATACAAATAATACGTACAAGAGAAACGTTAAATATAGCTATTATTAAACTTTACATATTGAGAAATATATGCGTTAAATGGATGTCTGCTTTTCATTTTAAACACGTTCACAATTGCCAAATAGTCTACTGGCTTTCATCGTTGTTTTAACGTTTACTGTAAGTCTGTAAGTATATGTAAGTATCCATGGGGGCGGCTGATCTGCGATCCTTTCTGTTGTCTGCAGACCCCTGGGGGATTCACAGGTAAGATGATCGGAAAGGCAGAAACTTTAAATTTGCCTTTGCAGTACCAACTCCTTAGAATCTGTCTTTCTGTGGAATACACATTTATTTTATTTGCAAGCAATGTATTATTAACTGCCAGCTTGGATTTATGAATCTGAAGTCGTTATTAGACTCATCATGAAAGTGTAATTTGGCCTTGTTGTAAGATTTCAAAGTAAACAGAGTAGTATTGCTGTTTATCAGCTTAAGAAAACCGATGTATTCCTCATTATGCGACCTGCAATGCCATGTGGGGTCACAGATAATAGTATTCACGGATAAGAGGAGTAGCTCTTACATTGTCTGAGAGATTCACTGGCAATTTTTACACGTCACACATTCCCACTCTCTACGGAGATGGTCTGTCGCATCATTCATGTACCACGTGAGTGACTCCTGCAATTAAAAATCAAATAAATATTGTACTGAGTAAGCCAAGTCATAAAATGTGTGCAATATACTACAAACCTCTTTGCTGTGACAAGCGATGGGTCCAGCAGTCATCTGCTTTGGGTGGCCACTGAGCTATTCCACATTTCTGTGGCGAGGCGCTAGTTCCATTCACGCACGAGGACAGTTGAATTGCCACAAATTGGGTACTCGTACTCGTAAATAATAATTTGACGAGTTCGTGTGCAACCGTCCGGTTGGATGTCGAGTGCTTTTACCACAACATCGGTGACCAAAATGGTAATACCAAAGTTAATGCTCATATTATTTTATTTTTTAGATGACCAACATTGTGGTCCAATCGTGAGGTTTGTGCGCATCGTTGGGTGTTTTTTTGGAACTGTAGAATTTGTAAATGAGCAACTGGCTGAAAGACACAAATTTTTTTGCGTATTTTTATTTAAAGGGTTTTGCATATGACATGCTTTGGTTTACATCTGCTGTAATCGTTAACGTGGGCCCACCATATATGAGAATTTGCCATGGAGTTTTGAGTCTTTTCTGCTAATTGCAAATATACTTTTTAAAAGGCTGGTATTTGATTATCATTGGAGTGAACACCATTATTAAGGTACAGATTTCCCTCACTTTATACGGTGATGTGTTCCAAGAAAAGGGCTCACAAAGTGAAACCGCACGAGACGGCTGCCTGCCCCGAGTAGCGCGCACAGTACAGTCCACACAATATTGTCCCACGTCCGACCGCATCGCGGCATTTGAGTGAATTTAAACCACCGCATAGTGTAGCGAATGTTGGGTAGTTGTAGGTTAGCCGCATAGTGAGTGAGACTCATAGTTGGGTCTCCACAGTCACTGGGTCATTTTGCCGAGTTGTATGCATGCCTGCAATCCAGTGCTTTTTGGCGCAGGTTTTGTGGATCGCATGGAAATTTTGCCTAACCATTCCAATCTACTGGATCGTAAGGTGACTAGGCAATAGCAGTGGAAGAATTGAATTGTGCCATATTGTATGATATTAAATGTTCTTTTCTTGTATGTTTGAGTTTTACTCCGGTCTTTACACCCACATGAACATACTCGTTACAAAATAAATTGCCCAAACATCCAATTAATTAATTGCTTTCCTGCGGAAAATAACTTGACACTCGGTCAAACACACTTGTATTGTTTAAATCATTTACAGTTTTTTTTTATTCTTGTGTTTTTTAGAATCTTAAAGCAGGAGTTCCCAGATCTGGCAGCGGTGGCTGACTCCGTGAACCTCCAGCAGTCGACAGGATTTGCCTCGGACTCCTCCAGTGACTCCTCCTCCTCCAGCTCTTCGAGTTCTTCTGATTCGGGCTCTGAGGTCAGTTTAACCCCTTTCTATTCCGATGACGTACGTGTACGTCATCGGAAATTGTATTCAATTGAAAGCATGGAATTGTATTTTCGAGTCAAAAATCGTGAAAACGGAACGCCTCTCAACATGTAAATTGTGCATGTGTACACGATGTATACTTTCTAAAATGTTCCTAGACCCACTGTTGACTCAAAGGCATGCATGCACACTGCATAAATGATAGCTATACATGCACTTAACTGTAAAGTCACACATACTTACACGTGCATACCAATATCCCACACTACAGAAACCCTGTGTATCCTGGAGTTCCAGGCATATAGGATGGATGCATGTTTTCCTGCCTGTTTGGTGGCTCGAATTTTCGCAAAAATTGATCTACACTTAGCTGGAACCTTTTGTGTAAAACTTAAAGAAAACTTGTTTAATTGTGTTGTTAAGTAGTGCTCGGTAAATCTTGACTTAAAGCTTTCGTGACTGCAGGAATTCATATTCTTTGGGTCCTTTTGGGTCTTGGACGCTGCTCTCCGATCTTAATTTAACGTTATAATCTCTCACATCATAGCCACCTCTGCTCCGTCGTCTTGGACGATGCTCTCCGATCTTAATTTAACATTCTAATCTCTCACATCATCATAGCCACTTCCGTGCCCTTGTCGTGGAGGTCGCCCTCCGATCTTACATTAACATGCTAGTGTATCACATTAACATGCTAATTATTTACATTAACATCACTAGCCCCACCAATTTCGTTTATGACCCTTGGGCTACACCCATTTTTAACCTTTAAAACAGTCTGCCTCAGCAGCTTTCCTCTTTTTTCCTCCTGATGATGATCGCTTGTGTTGTGATCGAAACGTAGTTTCTTGTTATTTTCTTTCAACCTATCTACGTGACTTTATCGAAAGACCCAAAGAATAGTGCTCGGTACATATACTTCATTAGACCTCCTTTGCCAGTACCAAAATATAATAATAGGGTTTTCCCCTTTTTTCTGGCAACAAAACTGAAACCTTTTTACAAGGATTCATGTCTGCATTAACCACAATACTTGTGGTCAAAATGCAACAAAAAACACTCTGAAAATATATGCATTGTCCTTGAAACTGATTGGTCCACACCAAGCCGTCCCTTGATGTGGACCAATCAGTTTCAAGGACAATGCATATATTTTCAGTGTGTTTTTTGTTTGCATTTTGACTGCAAGTATTGTGGTTAATGCAGACATGAATCCTTGTAAAAAGGTTTCAGTTTTGTTACCAGAAAAAAGGGGGAAAACCCTATTATTATTATAATGGTACATATACTGTCGGCGCAATATTTTTTCAGCAGATAGTTGCAATCTCATATCCATTGATATATATTTTTTGTTTAATGATTTACACTTTTTTGTGCCTTTTTTCTCCAGAATATTGGAAACGGAGAAGGAATGACGCACAAGAGAAAGAGATTAAAATCTTCCACAGATCGAAGTGTTGTCAATGACAAGGATTGTGGACTAAAATCTGAGCGAAATACCAGAAGATAACTTTTTTGCATATCGCATACACGACTGCGGTTTCTGAAGAATTTGCAATGATAAAACATTCAATGATTATCGTTCAGCATGTAGTGTGCTAACATTTGTATTGAACTTCAAGAAATCCCTCTGAGTATTTGTAATTAATGTATGGCATTTAAACTTAAAAAAAAAATATTTTTAAGCAATAAGTTGAGAAAACAACATTTAATTGATCACAAATACATTTGAATGTATTTTTCAATTTGTTTGGTTTGTTTATTAAGTTACCACAGTCCATTACGGTTGAGATGTTATCTGTTATCAATCACTTAGATGGGGTGGCCCCTTTAGATTATCACATTTTTTGCATAAGAAGTCTTTATATTTGCAATTTAAAAATTTTCTTTATCAACGTCATAATTTGCTGTATATGGATAATAGAGTTAATTTGCTGTTTGACTTTTCTCATGGTGAAATATCTGGAATAAAATATGCGGAATTTGTGGAGTGTGTTGCATTATAGCGGTGGAGTGCCCGTGCACCTTGGGGCTTGATGAAAAGTCTCCCCACACTTGCCAGATGAGGACTTTCCAGATGAGGATGGACCAGTGATGCTACGATCCATATTCCTGCATATGAATGGGTCCTCGACGGTGATTACACTGGTCAACACACTTTTTCTGGCATAATGTATTCCAACGGTTTTAAGGTAATTTTGGGGTGCTGATTCCAAATCTGGTTTTTGAGATATCAAATATTGTGTTTTCAATAAAAACTGCAGAAGAAAAATATTAAATAAATGTGGATATCTACATGAAATGATATTATAAACACTATCTTAAAAATACAGCACCATATTTTAACACTAAAGCAGTCACTGACTCGCAACAAATTGCAATCATAAGTGACGGTTAATTTCGGGTAAAATCAATGAAAATGGGGTATGCCGATAGCATAAAAATGAGATGTGATAGAGCAAATCTGAGATCAGATTTGGAATCAGTACCCTGAAATTAGTCTAAAACAGCTGCAAAAGTCCAGGCCAGAATTTTTTTTGTTGACCAGTGTTATCCTCTCAGCCACGGTCTCTTTTTTGTTGCCATAAATCGCCCATTCTAGAGAGCGTTTGCCAGAGCCTACTTTTGGAGACTCGTAAGCAACGCGCGTGTCTTTGCGTGTGGGCATGGGGCATGGCACACGCGTGTGTGCAGACTAGCAAACGGCCGGTGGATGATGCAGATTTGTTAAGCTCCATGGCCCTTTTGGCAAGGATATGGCAGTGTAGCAAGCAGGTAAGTGAACCCATATGTGCAAAACGTATTATGCTTGTTTTCCCAAGAATGCTTCCATGCATTTCAGACTTTTCATTGGTATTCTGTAAAGTTTTTGCAGTAGGGTGATAATGCAGCTCCGTGTAAAAAAACAAACGTATTTGTAGTTTTTTTTTAGCATTGTGATTTTTGGCAAAGACGTTACCATGGACAAATATGCGTGGTGTTTTCTGGTTACTCGTTTCCTCGCATGCAAACTACTAATTGAAACGAGAGTTGTGTGTCTTAGAAAACAGCAATGACCACCGGCAATTTTAGGAACACCGCTGCAGTGACGTGCAGTTTTGGCACGCCTGGAATCCAACACTTTGGAAGGAAGGGCTGCTGGATAACGCAGACCTGTAAAACCCACCGTTTAAGATGGTCAGATGGCAGTACAGCAAGAGGATACGTGAAACGAATATACTGAAATTTTTTTGCAGCCTCATGAATGGGAACTCCATCCCCCTCCATGCAAACGCATTAAGAAATCCACTCAGTCATTCTGCGTTGTTAACCACCATTGACAGAAGAAACGTTAACATCAGAAACAGCAGCACCGTAGTCGCAGCAGCAGAGTGACCATTTTAGGATCTGAGTTGTATATCCATGGAATGGAACTTAGTTAAGAAAAATTCAGGTACATGGTCATCCTCGTATCCATAGGAAATTTGTATGGATACATTTACCAAACGTTTAGCTCACTTGCATGCCTATCGAGATGTAAATAGCCCGGCGCCCAAATCTGAAATACATCGAAGAAAAAACAACCGATATAATTTCGATTTAAAGCTTTCGTGACTGCAGGGATTCATCTTCTTGGTTCTTTCGGTAAAGTGAATCACGTAGAATGGAAATAATAAAATAATATAAAAAATCTTCTCGACAGACCTATTCTTCACCTGCTTGCGTTGTGGCCGAAACGTGAGAATTATTTTATTATGTTTTATTATTATTATTTTATTATTTTCATTCTACGTGACTTTACCGAAAGAACCAAGAAGAGGAACCGATATAATGTTTTATATTGTCAGTAAGATTGTTGTGAAAGTTTTAATTACGTAAAAGGTGGTTTGAACATTCTACAGGACGCCAAAAGGATACGCCTTTTGGCGATACGCCTTTTGGCGTCCTCTGGTCTAACACCGTTTGAGACGAGGCTCAAAAGAAAGCTGTCTCTGGTGTGGACCAATCAGTTTCAAGGGCAATGCATATATTATCAGTGTTTTTTGTTTGCGTTGTGACCACAAGCATTGTGGTTAATGCAGACATGATTCCTTGTAAAAGGTTTCAGTTTGGTTTTTCACATCTTAACACCTGTTTTGTTGGCAGAAAAAATGGGAAAGACCTTTTTATCATATTTTGGTACTGGCAAAGGAGATCCCATGAGGTAGCGTGTAATCAATGTTTTAAATGCTTTTACACTTGGGCACTAATGACAAACCGCATATCACTGAACATGCCAAATAAACCTCGTAGAGATAATTTGGATGCCAGGAATCCAAAGATTACAATACCAAAGACTTTGGAGCTTTTAGGATGAAACGTGTAAAAAAAAGTTGAAATTATTATTAAGTTTGCAAAAATGCATTCCTCGTAAAAGGTTTCTATTTGGTCTTTGAACATCTTAACACCTGTTTTATTGCCAGAAAGGGTCAAACCTATTGTTATTTTTTCATAATAAAATACATTTATTTTCAGAAATTGACAACATTGAATCACGCACGAGAACAAATCAACAATTGCAGGTCGAGGGGGTCGAGTTCTGCCCCCCCCCCCCCATAAGTACCGATTACATTTATTTTAAATGTATGAATTAGTTAAAATCCCGGAGTGCTGGACACTCAAATGGGTTTCTCATGTATTTAGTCGGCACGTGTTGGTGACCAATAAGCACCGGATTTAAGAAGCCATTTTGACGAGATTCCTATATTCACAAATTCAATTGCTGGTAGACAAATCCAATCACGACGGCTAATAGAATCGGATGCTAATTGTTGCTTAATGGTATTTTATTCAATTTCTGTCAGTATTTTGTAAAATGTACTAAGGTTATATGATCAAAAGTATTAAGTCGTTCAGGTGCAGGTTATGTTATATATCTGCTTTTAACAAGATTCCGTTAGTATAAAATTTCGATTTGGTACATCCGATTATATTAACATTCGTATAACCAATATCCTAAATATCGAAGGATGTTTATGTTAATGACCACATTAATGTTTAGGTATAAAAACCTATTTCATACTAGATATTCAAGTGATACAATTTTTTTTACATGCATTTCTCATCTAAGTTGTGTTTGGAAATAAATGCATGAACCAGAAGTTTTGCATTGGGTTTATGTGGTCACTTATGAATACACACTTCACATGACCAAGTCTACAATTGTTTCATGTTGGAGCAGACATTTCTAACCAGAAGACGCTGTTGGTGGTGAGTGCTCGTTTGGTCGTCAGTCTTTGGGTGAGGTAACATTCTTGTACTGGCCTTTCGTGTCGGTGACAATGTGTTCACGAACTCGGTCACACTGAAAGATAACTTTATTATAATTGGTTTTTTACCCTTTTATCTGGCAACAAAACTGACACCTTTCTTTTTACAAGAAGTCATATTTGCATTGACCACAATACCTGCGGTCGGAATGCAAACAAAAAACACAACTTTGATAATGTATGCACTGTCCTTGAAATTGATTTGTCCACACCCGAGACAACTTTTCTTAGAGCCTAGTCTCACATTGTGTTGCGCCTTTTGGCGTCATCTGGTACAACACCATGTGAGACTAGGCTCTAAGAAAAGCTGTCTCGGGTGTGGACCAATCGATTTCAAGGACAGTGCATACATCATCAGAGTTGTGTTTTTTGTTTGCATTCCGACCGCAGGTATTGTGGTCAATGCAAACACGACTCCTTGTAAAAAAGGTGTCAGTTTTGTTGCCAGATAAAAGGGTAAAACACCAATGATCATATTTTGCTACTGGCAAAGGAGGTTCCAATTGGATAACTTTATTGTTCTCTGATAGCATTACTGAATTGGATGTTCCATGCAAAGGACTTTGTTGGCTTTTCCATAGCTGCACCTCAAAGTATTCAAGAGCCATCACATACGAATCGATTTGATTCGTTATCTGTAGCTACACATTTTATTACAGATATGAAGAGGCAATGGTGGTATCCGAAGTCCAGATCTCACTGTATTTGTCAAGGGAATTCTTTTCATGATGCTCTTCATTGTTTTCAAAAACGCAGTTTTTCTGAAAACACAAATGCATAAGAATATTGTTATCACTGAGTATTTTAATATATGGTGAATATTGTGGGTTTTACAAAACAGATGTAGACGACACAGTTTACCTGAAAACGCATGAACTGTTCTGTGTGCATGCTTGCACAAGCTAACTGCTTCCATGTCATCAAGTGTGGACGAACCAGATCCAACAGTGATATGAGAGATGTTCAGAAATGGGCTTGTCTTGAAAAGGCTCCACACTGTTCAAACATCCCGTGAGCAGTGTGTGCCACAGAGCTCTCTCAACCCAGGTTTTGTATTAAGAGCAGCATGGTTCGATAATACTTGCACTTACTAAGACTGGGTCTAACACATTCCTGCGGAGGGAGCTGGTAGGAACGTTGGGTTGCTCGGTCAATGGTCAGGGTCAAGGGCGGCGTGGTGTATTCCGCAAATATAGCCGACTGTGAGGGCGGGCACAAGCCGGCGTGAGTAGGTTAAACGTTGAGTTTTATAAGGACACCACGGGGTGACCAGCCCCTCCCCACCCAGCCCCACCCCTCCCACCCCCCACCCAGCCCCTCCCCACCCTCCCCCTCCCCACCCTCCTCACCCAGCCCCTCTCCACCCAGCCCCACCCCTCCCATTTTTGTATGCACGACGGACGGATACAATAATCCCCTGTGGGCTGGTGTAACCATGAGGTTCCTACCAGTAAAATGTATTTTATTGGTGTGATGAATGTGTGCGTTTTTGAGCGGTAGTACAGCGGACAGCGTGCTGCGCTATGGACCAGGCGAACGGCCAACACCAGTGACGATTATTTGAACCGGTCCTGGGCCCTCCCCTAGGTCGACTCAGCCTCAAATGAGTACCTGGTGCAGTGTGTAAACATCACCACTCGGGACGTGGTGCTGGCCACCCACCCCCTCGTCTGCTGTGCCGGCCTTCATAGGTGCTTGCTAACAGCACTTGCCCCAACAATCAGTTTAAGGCTATAAGATGGATCTTTGTCTTTGTTTGCATTTGTGTAAGCCAACCAAAGGCCTTTGCATAGGGTATCCAATTCAGCATTAAAATGTTTTTTTTTATTGTAGAGCAGCGGTGTTATGTTTCGCTAACTTCACTCTGAACACAGAAACCCGAGTTTGATTGCCAACCACCGATTTTAACTGGTTTTGGCACTCACGGGGTGCAGTAATCGTTCTGTTCATGTGACACAACCATCCGTTGTAAAAAGGTGTGGATAGGTCTTTCGTTAAGTTTCGGGTTGGGACTACTCTCTGCAACACTTTTGCAGTTCAGCACTATTTTACACTTCAGCATCACCGCCACCCGTGGTTATGCAACTGGTCATGATGGGACCATTTGCGCATTCTCTAAGATCTATGCAATTGGCATTAACGAAACGAGTGCAGTGGGAGTGAAGGTGTCCAAACCAGACATCCGTCCCACCTTCAGCTGATCTCCACTGCCAAAGCGGCAGGACAGGGCCTCGCGAACTTTGTGGTAGATAGGAGCGAGGAGCGTTGGATCAATGTGGCGTTTAGAATTTCCTCCTAAATAAATCGACATACCACAGTCAAGCATTAAGTGAAATTAAGTGTTTGTTACTTTAAAAAAACAGAGGAATATATTAATAAGGGAAAAATAAATGTGCAGCCTTGCAATGTCTTGTTCACACCACTGCTGGAGGAAGGGCCTCTACTAGAGTATCCCCTTCTAGAAGATACTTGGCTTACTATGCAGTGCTATAATATACTAACAATATTTTAGTCTAAAGAAGATCCCCGCAAGTGGAGCAAAACGACGGACATCAGGCAGATCAAGAGGCATTACAATCCAAAACAAAAATCAGAGCACTGTATTCCAATATTTATTCTCATAACCATAATATGAGTTAAAATACATATTGTTATTGTTGCAAAGGGAGCAGTGTAAATGCACCATTATTGAGCTTGTGTGTGTATACAATGCAAAGTATCCAGCACCCACCTGTTACGAGGCTTATCACAATGCTCACAAGCACAGTTCCCAGCCAACCTATTAGGCTGTAGTGTAGATAGGAGATGGAGTAGAATGTGTCTGCAATTGTCGGCCTGCACATTGGTGGCAGTTGTGCACGTGTACCCAGCAGGACATGCAGCGGATGTGGGAAGAGACGTGAGCGTGTGTATGTTTTGGAGGTTGGCAAGATTTGGGAGGGGGAAAAAAAGATGGATCATAATTAATACACAAAATAATTGATTGTAATATAGGCTGGTCAGAAGGAACTGAAATACTCTGATATCAACAATTGTGTTGTCGACTACTGCCATAATGGTAATTGGAAACTCACCAAAAGAAGTATATTTGCCATTACAAAGTGATTTTGGTCTCATTCAGCATGCGCTTACAGTGAGGGAAAAGGGCATTTGATTCCCTGCTGATTTTGTACGTTTGCCCACTGACAAAAAATGATCAGTCTATAATTTGAATGGTAGGTTTATTTGAACAGTGAGAGACAGAATAACAACAACAAAATCCAGAAAAACGCATGTCAAAAATGTTAGAAATTGATTTGCATTTTAATGAGGGAAATAAGTATTTGACCCCCTCCCAATCAGAAAGATGTCTGGCTCCCAGGTGTTTTTTATACAGGTAACAAGCTGAGATTAGGAGCACACTCTTAAAGGGAGTGCTCCTAACA
Organism: Lethenteron reissneri; assembly: GCF_015708825.2. NCBI lineage: Eukaryota > Metazoa > Chordata > Hyperoartia > Petromyzontiformes > Petromyzontidae > Lethenteron > Lethenteron reissneri. Next base: position 5,823,120 of record NC_083822.1, read on the forward strand.
TCAGCTTGTTGCCTGTATAAAACACACCTGTTCACAGAAGCAATCAATCAATCAGATTCCAAACTCTACACCATGGCCAAGACCAAAGAGCTCTCCAAGGATGTCAGGGACAAGATTGTAGACCTACACAAGGCTGAAATGGGCTACAAGACCATCGCCAAGCAGCTTGGTGAGAAGGTGACAACAGTTGGTGCGATTATTCGCAAATGGAAGAAACACAAAAGAACTGTCAATCTCCCTTGGCCTGGGGCTCGATAAAAGATCTCATCTCGTGGAGTTGCAATGATCATGAGAACGGTGAGGAATCAGCCTAGAACTACACGGGAGGATCTTGTCAATGATCTCAAGGCAGCTGGGACCATAGTCACCAAGAAATCAGTTGGTAACACACTACGCCGTGAAGGACTGAAATCCTGCAGCGCTCGCAAGGTCCCCCTGCTCAAGAAAGCACAGATACATGCCCGTCTGAAGTTTGCCAATGAACATCTGAATGATTCAGAGGACAACTCGGTGAAAGTGGAGCTCTTTGGCATCAACTCAACTCGCCGTGTTTGGAGGAGAAGGAATGCTGCCTATGACCCCAGGAACGCCATCCCCACCGTCAAACATGGAGGTGGAAACATTATGCTTTGGGGGTGTTTTTCTGCTAAGGGGACAGGACAAATTCACCGCATCAAAGGGACGATGGACAGGGCCATGTACCGTCAAATCTTGGGTGAGAACCTCCTTCCCTCAGCCAGGGCATTGAAAATGGGTCGTGGATGGGTATTTCAGCATGACAATGACCCAAAACACACGACCAAGGCAACAAAGGAGTGGCTCAAGAAGAAGCACATTAAGGTCCTGGAGTGACCTAGCCAGTCTCCAGACCTTAATCCCATAGAAAATCTGTGGAGGGAGCTGAAGGTTCGAGTTGCCAAACATCAGCCTCGAAACCTTAATGACTTGGAGAAGATCTGCAAAGAGGAGTGGGACAAAATCCCTCCTGAGATGTGTGCAAACCTGGTGGACAACTACAAGAAACGTCTAACCTCTGTGATTGCCAACAAGGGTTTGCCACCAAGTACTAAGTCATGTTTTGCAGAGGGGTCAAATACTTATTTCCCTCATTAAAATGCAAATCAATTTATAACATTTTTGACATGTGTTTTTCTGGATTTTGTTGTTGTTATTATGTCTCTCACTGTTCAAATAAACCTACCATTCAAATTATAGACTGATAATTTCTTTGTCAGTGGGCAAACGTACAAATTCAGCAGAGGATCAAATACTTTTTTCCCGCACTGTATTTCCCTCAAATTGGTTCTGAATGCAAATCCATCCAAAGTCATGTTTTTCTCTAATAAAGGAAATCCTGCCACGTTTCCAACCCAGGTTATGTCTCCATGTAATCAACAAATTGAACAAGTGGAGAAGAACAAGTACTTGGGTTTTTATCATCGACTCTAAATTGAAGTGTCATTCCCACATTCAAAAGTTAGGTCAAGTTAATATATTGTTGAAAGCGGAGTTGTATTTAACAACTGCTATACAACTGTCTTTCTGATAAAGAAAACACTTGTCCCAAAATGCAGTCTATACATTTGCTAATAAAATGTATTAAAAAACACTACAGACTGGTGTGAGTCGAGCTACAGAAGGCATATCAGCACAGTATCTTTAGAAAAGTAAAATCACTTTGAAGTGGAATGTCACTTTTAAATGTACAGCCCTGCCTTTTGTAAAAAGTTGTGTCCCAGCAGTGATTATCAATTTGGTGCGACACCAATGATACTCAATGAAATCAAGGACTATGCATTTTCATGTCTAGTGCTGTGGTAGAGCACTCTGCTCAACATATGAAGGTTGGAAGTTCATATCTCGCCCAGGGACCTACTTAGCCCACAATCCCATGTGCTGCTAGTCAACGATCGTTGTTTATGGAGAGTCATGCTCCATCGTAGTGAGGAATTTCCACTGTTGGCTCAGGGCTGCCAACACTGGCGGAGCAAGTGGGGTGGGTGGGGTGGCACGTGCCCCCCCAATGATCCGATCGAAATCCCTCATTTCGATCAGATCATTGGGGTATATTAGTAATAAATCGGCATTTTGCGACCCCCACTGCCACTGTGTAGAATATTATTATGTGCCAGGGACGCTATGAGATGATAGAACAATAGTCTGAGTCCATCATTTTGCAATAAGTCAAGGCAAAGCAGTTATACGTGACTCACAGAATTGTGAGCAGTTGCGTATACAGTACACGACTTCCCTGAAGGCAAACATCTTCAGCGAGTGCGATGCCGATTACACATGGTTCGAATTCGACCCTCGATCAATCATCGCCGCACACGCGTCGAATAAAAAGCAAGGGACAAGTCCTTACTAACAGCTTCCTATAATTTTTCATTGCTGGAAAGTTTGCCCCGCTACCTGAAAATCCTTGCTCCACCATTGGCTGCCAACAGACCTAAGCACCACCAATGCTTATTTGAGTATGGGGACAATGTTAGTCATGTTTAGCTTCTCTTCAAGGTAATGACATACCTTTCATTTGATGGGTTGGCAGTGCTCACAAGGGAGGCTATTGTGCTGTATTGGCCAATGTCTGTGATGTTGGTCGTATTGAGTGAACACCCAGCCACGCTTATGTCCAGAATGTCGGTGAATTCAGCAGTGGGTGGGTAGATTTGACCACCAAGACCAACCCAGAGAGATAGGACCAGTCCTGTGATGAGCCCTACAAATGTACCCTACCAAAAATAAAATCAAGTTTACAACCATTCATTATGCGCAATACAATACAAAATATATGCAGCCGGCAAAGACTTATATTTAAAACCTTATTTATCTTACAATAGGATTCCTAAGATTCAGTTACAAAATTTACATTAATAAAAAAACATTGCAAATGCATTTTAAACGTGCATGTTCAGAAGAAAAATGAAAGACAGAACGAGGAGCGCATGAATTAGCAAACCAAAACGTTAGAGACATTTTTTTTAACTCTTAAGAAAATTAAGAGGTCTTGAAGATGACACATTGCAAGGTGGGGTGCTCTCGAAGGACAAGGTTGACAAGCACAGCCCACAGACCTGAGAGAACAATTTCAGAGATGGAGCAATGATCACCAAATCATCAAATAATTGAGTTCATTACACTGGTCAACAAAAAAAAACATTTTTTTCTGGCCTGGACTTTTGCAGCTGTTTTAGACTAATTCAGGGTGCTGATTCCAAATCTGATCTCAGATTTGCTCTATCACATCATTTTATGCTATCGGCATACCCCATTTTCATTGATTTTACCCGAAATTAACCCTGTCACTTATGATTGCAAGTTGTTGCGAGGCAGTGACTGATTTAGTGTTAAAATATGGTGCTGTATTTTAAGGATAGTGTGTTTATAATATAATTTAATGTAGATATCCACATCTATTTAATATTTTACTTCTGCAGTTTTTATTGAAAATGCAATATTTGATATCTCAAGAACCTGATGTGATAGACAAAAACTGATGCTAGATTTGGAATCAGCACCCCAAAATTACCTTGTGCCAGAAGAAGTGTGTTGACCAGTGTTATGGAGTAATGATATTAGCTCACATTCAGAAGTTGGATGTGTTGCAGGACCATAAGGAACATCAAAATGGCTTTAATCCATCCATGGATAGACAATGGCTGATGATTTGGTGCAGTGATTGAATTTCTCTTATTATTTCGTTAGCTAACTATATTTTAGATTCAACTATTCACACAATGTTGTGAAATTGTGTATATACTAAGTAGCAGAATAGCATCGACTTGGAATCATAATAAGAATACGGCACATAGCACAGCGCTGCCCAAACAAACCTTGGAGTTGGCAAATGGCAACAGAGCAGCCAGAGTGAAGACTCCGAGGACAGGACCACCAATGATCCCAGTAAAACTGAGGGATGCCTGCAGACAGCAGTGGAGACACAACGGAAGCCATTGACCAAAGTATAACAAGTGCAATCCACAACACACTTACCCTTGAACCAAATCTAACTCTATGTGGTCACCAGTCGTGCTAGGAATGGGGCTATGTTGTCACCAATGTAATTATAGTCGATATTATCTCATAAGAGAACGACGCTCATGCATCACAGTATTTGTAGGTCTTCATACTAAAGTAGATTTTGCTCATGAAATGCTGTATGCTCAATGCAGTATGTATGCACCTTTTTTGTAATTGTTAACATTGTATTGGGTTATGGTACAAAAATGTACACGCCCACAACCTCATCATCACCTGAGAATTCTTTACTCGTTTCTCTGCGAAATTTTCGTTTTTGTCTTTGTTTTTGTTGTGCTCACTCACCATGTATCTCTCTTATGAAATATCTAGGCAACTGGTTAACAAATACAATTAACTCAAACTGGACGTGATTGCTGAACAGACTATTATACATTTGCATAACAAATGCATCACGTAGGTTTCAGGCATTAAAATTTAATTCGAACAAGGACAAGTCATGAAACAACAACTAAGCGTTTATACTGACCCGACAAAGCATCCCGATTTTGCTATTGGTGTTATGTAATGAGACAAAATATAAATTTCAAACCCTCAGACAAGTGCAGCACCCTGTCATAGAGAACAGTATATGAAAGTGGACACCATAGAACTACTTCTGAAATATCTTGAATGACTTCTGATACAGCAGCAATTCCCCACTCAATTTGCTACAGAGCGGTATTCATTGCATGACAAATAATTATAATTATTGGAATCTAGCCAAATTAAGTGAAGTAGCAAATTCAACACGAGACTCAAACCCAGACCATAGTGGTGCAGGGAAAGCACTCTGACCTCTGAGCTATCTGGCCAACTCTCACAGAGAGCATTTTGTAGTTGGAATTTAAACATTGTACAGTATATGTAAACTATTTTATATTTATAGATCATTGGATCGTGTAGAAATAAAAAAAATATAAAAACTACTACATTTAATTATGTTATGAAAAGCTCTGGTGACAGAAACTGTTGTTAAATAGTTATTTCCTCGCTGATGCAACATTTAATGTAAAAACTCTTAACAATACTGTCACTGAATCAGCAAAAAACATAATTTAGAAGGACTACACGTGCAATGAGGTTGATCGGCAGGTTGTGTGTGGTGGGTAAAGTTTGAGTAATCCCACCTCTTCCAAAACGTCTGACCAGCAATGCACGAGTAGGCCAATTAACCTCTGGAGGAGCTCTCGAGAGCTTTTGCTAGTGGAGGCCCATCTGCCAGCAGTGGCATAAGCAACTGCAGGGTTTCTACTTGACCTTTAACCTGTGTAATCATGGGTGGAGTGTGGTGGGGGGGGGGCACTGGGTGGGGGGGGGGGGACGCACCCCTCACCACAACTAGGCACATTTATAAATTTATTTTCCCTGATTTTGCAAATGATTCCTGATTTGAGAGACAAAGCGAACCCCTGTCCACCCCCGCCCCAAATATCAAAGTCAAACTCCACCTATGTGTCGAATAAATTATTGAATAATGTATCCGAACGTGTAAACACCCTCCCGATATCCAGTTTCACTATGTTCAGCATTATAAACCAAAGAGTCAAGCAACCACTGTATAATGTCTTTGATAAATACAGTTAAAACTAAATTACCTGTATGATGTTTCCTTGCAACAGCGATGCAACACCAGCCACACCAATAGTGACCAAACCAAAGAACACGGCTGTTGGAATTTAACAAAGGTACATTTAGTTGTTCCAGTTACTCATTTGTCGACGCAAGTATTTGTTTCAAAGCAATTAGCATTCAACACAGAATAAAAACAACTCTGGATCGATTTGGACGTTCTATATCTCATCAGAAGAGTCAGGCTTCCATGAACAAATGCTGCTGGATAATATTGGTCTGGGAAACCAATAAGCTGATGGAGCTATACATTTTTTTTTTATGTGGCGACAGAATGGAGTTCTGTTCATATATGCTCTTACATATGCATGGCAGTGGCCCGCATTACCAATGATTCCATATACTCCAACTGCTAAAGTTCAATAGAGTTCATCAAACTGTTTCCTCAATGTTCATATTCCAATAGGGGAGAGCTTTACTTTTTGCTACGATACGGACATCACTCACTCATAATAAAGTAAAGTTCAATAGAATAAACTGCACGTGACTGCCGCATTCAGCTTAGAGGATCATTCCATCTTATCCACACTTATCACAAGTGTACAAACTACACGGCAAAGAGAGGGAGGGGGAGGCATATGTTTTATAAATGCACAGAAATTCGATAAACTCTAAGTGGGTAATTATATTTATTATCCGTTGCATAGCGACAACTTGAGAAAAGGACGCGATGTTCACGTGTGCATGAACGAGTGATTACACATTACAAGGACTTTGCCCGATGGCTGACATCATGAAGGTAATCATTGTCTTTCTGTGGGAATGAACATTTGAACAACCCATACCCTGTCCAATGGTGGAGAGTGGGGATGGGCAAAGTTTATCCGATAACTGGCTGTTTGCCAATTATTGTCAAACAGCCAAATTGGTGAATAAAAATGACAAACTTTTGCATGTCGACTAATGACATCAGCAGCAGCAACTGCAGCAGCAGCAGCAACTGCAGCAGCAGCAGAAACTGCAGCAGCAGCAGCAACTGCAGCAGCAGCAGCAGTAACTGCAGCTCCCTTTGATGCTGTTAATCCTGCATAATGCACATGCATATGCAGTACTAATCACATTCCTGCATTTCCCATAAATATGCTAAATTCCTTTTGATATGCAAATTCCTTTGTCAATGCGCCCAGCTTATATATATGCTCCAAGCTCGTGTGCTGTTTCATTCAGACTCTGTCGCCTCGACGGACCTGGTTTTCACCTGAGGACGGCTGCTTGCGTTGTGGCCGAAACGTCGTGAGAATTGTTTTATTATGTTTTATTTTTATTATTTTATTACTTCCCTTCTACGTGACTTTACCGAAAGAACCAAGAAGATCTAACACAATATTTAGGAAATACTGTATATGTGTATTTTATTTAAATTTCAATGCTTTAAATCATTAACAATGAATAAATGTTCGTAATATACTGATGCTTTTATAACGTTGATATGTTATATTTCTGTATTTGTTTACCATGGTATTAAACCACGTTTGCCTTTTTAAAGCTTTAGTCATGATGCAGCAAGATCTATGTAATGTATGTTGGGTAGCATTTTAAAATCTGGTATAAGTTTAGGGTTACCACCTGTCTGGGTTTAACCCAACAAAGTCTGGGAATTGCAACCTGTGTTCAGGTGGCAATAATTGATTTGTACTGAGATCTGGTGGAATGGAATTCTCGTGACATTTCTTATAATATACTGCACAGTTTGATAGACCTAGGCTGATTGAGAGATATGTCCAGGTTTGGTCTGTGGAAAACGTGGCAACTCCTCATGTATGTCGGTTATAAAGCACTCGTGTTGTTCAAGCAATAATGTAGTATTATAAACAGCTTATGTGGATGCTCAGTTTTCAGCAATGATTTTGGGATCCGTAATGTGACGTCAATGCGGCTTCACATTTTTATTTACAAACTCTCGCCAGGGGCCTGTCCATCATCTCCCCAACACGCTTAAATTGCGGTGAAGCCTGGCTCGTCTCAGGCCATACTCACAAATGTGAGTCCGCATGGTCTTAAATGTGAGTCCGTGCCATCAAAGGTGCGCTAAGATGTGCGCTGAAATGCTTTGCACTGGTTGACCACAGAGAGTCGTGATGTCATGTGGTCACCAGGGAAATGAGATATTAGTTACCTTACTGTGTCAGTTAGGAGAGTTCATTATAAACATTTACATTTTTAATGCTTTCTGAGGCTCAAAGCGTTCATGCATAAAGTTTTGTTTGTCTACTCCTTTATCTGTAGGGTGGAGTCATATCTGTTAGTATGCATTGATAAGCATAAAAAAGCACATACCTCTTTGAACAAAATGTATGTACCTTAGAAGAGTTGCAAAATCCTCATATAAAATATAGATTAAAAACACGCAGAATAAGCTAAGATACCCGAACAATAACATTTGTTCAAGTGTTAGTAAAATTATGGCTGTTATCAACTTTTCAATCACCACCACCTGTTGCCAGATAAAAGGGTAAAAAAAAAACTATTATAATATTTTGCTACTGGCAAAGGAGGTTCCAATGGTGTAAATGCTTACCCCAAGCTCTCAGACTCTGATGGTGCATTGTCTTTGAGTTGTGCGCCTTTTGGCGTCATCTGGTCCAACACCATGTGAGACTAGGCTCTAAGAAAAGCTGTCTCGGGTGTGGACCAATCAATTTCAAGGACAATGCATACATTATCAGAGTTGTGTTTTTTGTTTGCATTCCAACCGCAGGCATTGTGGTCAATGCAAACATGACTCCTTGTAAAAAAGGTGTCAGTTTTGTTGCCAGATAAAAGGAGTAAAAAAACAATTATCACCACCACCTGGTTTACTGCCCGGTAAAAGAGCACCTTCTTGGGTGTGCTATGAGGCCACAGGGAGTTGCAAGAGCGAGGTTGTGAGAACGGAGTGGTGGGAATGATGCCACATGTTATGAGGCTGTTAATCTGGGTTGCGCTGCGGAGTAGTAATGGGGCAACTCACAGTGTGTAATGAAGTGTAGGAGGGGTGAGGAGCAGTGTGTAGGTATGTGTGTGTGTGTTACTGAGCGGTAGTGCAGCGGTTAGCGCACTGTGCTATGAACCCGGCAACCTGGGTTCGATTCCCGCTCACCGGCCAACACCAGTGACGATTATTTAAACCGGTCCTGGGCCTCCCCTAGGTTGACTCAGCCTCAAATTAGTATTCGGTACGGTGTGTAAACATCGCTACTAGGGAGACAAAGGCGGCCGGGCGTGGTGTTGGCCACCAACCCCCTCGTGCGCCGTGCCGACATTCATAGGTGCTCTCTAACAGTAGTTGCCCCAATAGTCTGTTTAGGCTATATGGGGGATCTTTGTCTTTGTGTTACTGACCCAGCAGTTTTGAGATGAGTGCCCGTCTCTTTACGCTGATGTGTTGCCAGCCTCCCCAGAATGGCTTGAGAAAGTCTTCAACCACAACAGTCGACATGGAATTGATTCCAGATGAAATTGTACTTTTGAGAAACGCGGGGAGATAAAACAGCGGTATTTAATGTTTAACACAAGTACAATTTTAATTATTATAATATCATTGGCTATTTGTATATAAATCATACATTTGTCATATATAAACGTGATTTGTAGATTGTAAACACGCTTCAACTGTACTGCAAGCCGTTGATACCTTATTAGATCAACAAGATTTTATTCTTGAGGTCATAAATGATAATAGCTATTCTAGTCGATACTTGCAGACTAGCATTCTCTGTCAAAGGAATGTTACATACCGTTCTGTGGGATCCATAAGAATGATATGCATGGAGAGGGTGTAAAATGGAATATTACTTCGAGGAGTAGAGAGCATGAGCATGATGGTCTCACCTTAATGTTGCACTGTATGCACTTGCTACAAACAGGCCTGGCAGTCCAGGCAGATCTCCTAAGAGCTCCATTACAAAGGAAGGCATCAACTGTGAAAAATGTAAATAAATAATGGAACACATTAAACAGTGCTTAAAATATATGTTTTCCACCACATTTTCACTGCCTGCCTCGGTGTTATAACTACTGAATTTATTTTGTTTAAATAATAGCCTTGAATGGGTGACCATCATGGAAAAACAGATTGTCATAGGGCTGACTGGGCTATGTGTTTGGCAGCATAGTGCAGTGCAGCAAACTTAATTGTTGTACTGTACTTGTATGTTATCTGCCTTCACAACTCCCATAAAGCAACATGATGAAGTATGGTGAAATAACCGCCATGACCCACAAGGCATAGAGAGGCCCTCATCCTACAATGGATTGAAAGGGCCGTACATGTACACATTAGCTTGTTGTATTAAAAGTCTAACATTACCAGGGTGGGAAATATATATAAATATACACACATTCATAACTTGACTTCAGTAGCCATACTGTAATAAAAATATATTTGTAACAGACAAAAGGTAAGTCTAATTCATGCTTTTACATTATGGTAAAATATACATTTCTCGGTGATTTTGCAGATATTGTATTGAATTCCAATTTCTTTCAACCCCAGCAACCGAAATATAGTATCAGAGCAGTTAATTTGAACAAATTGAAGGTCAGTTATATACAGTGCTACAGTGACGTAAAGTGAGGTGTTTTATGACGTAGTTTTGTGCAATAATCACTGCCAATAATACAGTGCTACAGTGAACTGCAGTGAAGTGTTTTATGACTTCGTTTTGTGCCAGATTCACTGCCAATAATGCTGGTCTTCAGTGAAATGCAGTGAAATGTTTGTTGACATACTTTTGTGCAAGATTCACTGCCATTAAATTGACAAAAGATACAATTATACTCTGCTAAATTTTTTCGTAAATATTACAGCTTCTGTCCTAGGACGGGCAAACAAGCTCGTCTCTACATAAAACATCCACTGTTGACTTAGTTTATAAACCCTGGATTTGTGTTAATGGAATTCCATTTGTGAGTTAGGGACTCTAGCACAACATGGATAAACTGTAATGTCATTACCTATAAACATTAACCATAATGTTTAGCAATGCCTTTTTGGTTTTGTCGAACACAAACATTACAATTGATATAAAGTGAAACACTTTAATTAACCCAGAAGTTGACGGCAAATTCATCCTATTATCCACAAATTTTACCATCAGATGTGACCCAAAAGTAGGTCTCATGGACGTATGCAATTAACCATATTGTTCGTGCAAATATGGGGTAAGAGGAATAACCTGGAAGTGGTGGAAACGTCATCCTTTTATCTGCATTTATCTAATAATAGTTCAGTGGATAAAAGTGCGTGAACACACGCGTAAATATCAATATAGAGAAGAGTTAAAGTGAAATATGTGTTGAATATGGCCGAAACAGATCGTCATATCATTATTGATATTTGGGTTAGGCAATATAATGATCTGACCAATGTCAGATACATTTTTGGGTTAGACCATGTATTGATCTGACCAATGTCAACCCAAAAATTTATTATGAATCATAATATTGGCTGCAAAAACCTACGTGTTAAGACCCTTAAATGTTGCATGCACAAGGGCACTCACCTGATTAGAGTTGTCCACTATATTTGCCTTCAAAGGGTCACACTCGGAATACCAGGCGTACATCACCAGGCCACACAGATCTCCCACAACGAGCAGCACGCACATGCCCAACAGGTTCAGGAACACCGCCCTGCCGCAGGAAACAAACCACACTTAAAATCATCCTCACCATCACCACAGTAGTATTACCAGACCCGTATTCACATACAGCGATACCTGGACTTTTGTCCACTTGACCTTCGCTCTTTCGGCCGTTTTCAATTATCACCACATTTTAAATTTCGTTCACGAAGTTTTCCTCTTTCGTTCAATTTCATCCCAAACCCCTCCACGACGTTCGCGCCACGGGCCATCTTTTTTGTTCAGTCTTTGAATAGAAGTTGTTCAGTGAGCGTCTCTTATATTTGTACTCTTAGGTTTTTTTCGGTAAAATCACGTAGGTAAAAAATAAAATTAAAAGTTAATAATGGAAATAAAATAAAATAATATTTTTTACCTACGTGACTTTACCGAAAAAAAACCTAAGAGTATGAATCCTTGCAGTCACGAAAGCTTCAAATCTAGAATCTTATATTTGTGTTTATTCATATATAATTAATACTGTACTTATTTCTGTGATTACACTGTAAAAATTAATAGTTATTTTTGTGATAACAATATCACACTACAGTGTTCATAGTTATTTTCGTGATTATAAAACACGTGTACAGTATTCATACTGTGCTTATTTTTGTGATTACTGCAAAATATTTATTTCTGTGCTTTAATATTTCATAATGGCTCCTAAGTGTGGTGATAGTAAAGCTATTTATTTTTATGTTTATTTTTAATTTATTTCTGTTTATTTAGGTTTCGCACGCATGTGTTGTATAGTTACTGTAGTTATTTGCATGCACGTTTTTCGCCAGCCAAAATCAATTTGCAAGCTAAATAAAGGCTCTGCTTTGAATTTCGTCCATGCTCTGATCCCTAACCAGACAAAAGTGCGAGGTATTCCTGTACAACCTATTGTCACTCATAAGGGGTTTTTTCCTCATAATTTTGGAGACACTGTTGAATCGCCTTATATCCTCCGGTGTCTACATCAGCACGAAGCAATGGAATTCTCACAGTAAAGCTGCTACTGGTGTACTGGTGGTGATGCTAACATACTGGCAGGACATCGCAATGACATATTTTATTTTAAATTTCATGAAACTATTATTTCTGACTCATTCTATTAGCATGTACATTATGTGGAGCCGGTCTGTAAAGTTTGAAATTCCGTCACGCTTTTGGCCAAACCACCTCTGCAATTTGAGGGGGTTAGAATCCGCAGAGCAGGTAACCAGTTATACTCCTCTAATACATACACATCACACACACGTGTTTGTGTCTATGGATGCATTGGTGGCACACCTATGCAGCATAACACATCGGTCCTCATGAAATAGTCTAAAATCTAAATGTAAATCATCAAATCTGTTTATCAGTCATTCATTGAGTGAGCTGCAGACTCTCCATCGGAAGTTGCCGGAGATTCAGCAGTTGCTTTCCCGTTCGAACGTGTGGCATGAGTCATAATCTTTTGATGCATAATCAACGTTTTTGGGTTGGATGGCGTTATTTATAAATGTGTCGTAACCCTCCACCTCCCGACACGGCCAATCAGCAAAAAAGTGTCACGTTGACAAAAGACAAATATCTTCTTGGTTCTTTCGGTAAAGTCACGTAGAAGGGAAATAATAAAATAATAAAAATAAAACATAATAAAATAATTCTCACGACGTTTCGGCCACAACGCAAGCAGCCGTCTTCAGGTGAAGAACATTTCTGTCGGAAAGACAGCGTCTGTCTTTCCCTTCTACGTGACTTTACCGAAAGAACCAAGAAGATGAATCCCTGCAGTCACGAAAGCTTTAAATCGAAAAGACAAATAGTTCACTACTTTAACCCACCGGTGTGTTGAAGCGTGAAACCACAATATTTACAAATAACGCGATCTAACCCAAAAACGTTGATTATGAATAATATTGGTCGCGAAAGCCTACGTGTTAAATATTTTGATGCCACAGTCCGCCAAGAACTTATTCTGGAAATGAATTGAGGAACCCTTTGACCAAGTCAAGGGCACGAGCCAAATCTGTCTTTGGAACATGGAGCCAATCGTCATCAGGCTGGGTGCTATATGGCAACAGACTGGTGAAGCTTCGTGTTCAGCTGCTCATAACATTCGTCTTCCGACTGCTTCGACATCAAGATTTTCTGACCGGGGTTGCGAATTGTGGGATTCCAAGAACACAGGATGAGATGTTACTATCCTTTGTGCAAGCACTTCCAAGAGTTCATGAGGAGCGCATCGTCAGTAGTGTACCTTTGGTTCCTAGGGTGTTTCGGCCTTTCACACTATACACCCTCCCCAAAGGCGGCCAGCGACAGGGTGATCAATCCTACGCTTGCGTCCCATTCCCAATTAGTCATAGGAGTTGCCTTGTTGTTGATAGCCAACATCCCATGGGACTATGCATGGCAGGGGCGTCCTCCTCCCTGAGTCAAGCATTGTTGACCGCATACCTCCTGGCCCTCTCACTTCGGGGCCCAGCTGGGGTCTTTCCTCTTTATCCAGAGCCACTGACTGCTGGAGAATAAATAATTATTTATAAAATGTTTTGCTTTTTTTTATACCGCGTATCAGTGTACCGCCAATATATTAATGTCTCAAGGTCCATTCTGCTGACGCCACTGGAACTCTCCATCGCTTCAATGTTTCTGCTAATCTTTGCAATTGTTGCAGTCAGGATCCCCTAAAGTTCAAAGTCCATTCCAACAGTTTCATCACCACCACGTTGACACAACTACACTTACGAAGTGATTTGTAGAATCCATTTAGACTGGATAAAGGCATAGCCATAAAATGGAGTAAGAGTTCGTCATCTCAGATTTGCCGATGACTGCCATTATAATAACCAATGCAACTGAATTTCTGAAATGTGTGGGTTTTCTTGTCATGTACAGATTTGATTCATAATTGAAAAGCTAAACAAAAAATACTCTAAATGTGTACAAAATTTATGTGCAAAGACGAAATTATTACTGGCCAAGACTAATTAGAGAATCCATTGAAATTGAGAGAAATACAAATAATTTTAACCGCTCTGACAGCTACAGGCTTAGTGCGGCCTGGAAGCGTATGATTAAGTAATACATATTACAATTCCTTATGGAGGAAACACATACTAATGAACTAATTACTAATCTAGTATATAATTACAATACCCCCCCCACCTCCTCCGCCTCTGATCTCTGCACCTGATTGGGTTCCGTGCTGACGACCGGAAGCAGGTGGAGGGCTTCACAATTCTGGCAAATCACCTGATGATTCTGCATGCAATTACCAGCGACACGTCGTACTCAGATCGTAAATGCTGTGAATTCACTTTTCAACACACCGGTGGGCTGAAGTAACTATTTTGGGTTTTGTTTACGTGTCGGGTGGTGTAGGGTTTCGACACATTTATACTTACGCGATCTAACCCTACAACCTTTATTATGGACGAAACTTACGTACAATGTTGGCTAAACAAAATTAAACAATTGCTGAGGGGCACAAGTAGAAAACACAGCACTATACCCTGGGAAGTTATTGAAGGCGAATTGGGATCAAAGTTTTGAAATATGTGAATAAGAGTGGGATGGAGTACTTATGAAAAAGTTTAACTCAATATTGAAAAGCAAAATACCAAGGTGCTGTAAGAAGCCAGTCTTTAATCAGTGCATATTATCCTTTGTAAATACGAATGTGCCGTAAGAAGACAGTATTTAATCAGTGCATATTATCCGTTTTACCACGTGGATCGGAAACATAGACAAGTGACAAAGAAATGGAACAAAAAACCCTGAAAAGTGCACAAACCAGTATGGATAGGTGCATGCTTATGAATGCATTGGAAGACAGAAAACGAAACATGGATTATGGAACAAGCACACGTTAGAGACTTGAACAGGACACATCACGAGAAGGGATGATGGTCGATGGTCTACGGAATGTCAGCCAACGGAAAGTATGTGCCCAAGAGGATGATCCCCATGGAGATGTGATATCTGTACATGTACAAGAAGTCGATTTTACATTACACGACTATTAGGCATTGGTGTCAGCAGCGGGAGGCTTTCATGCAGCGGTGGATACACAACAGCTAACGATCCCAGGTTGTTACACAACAACGTGCATTGACATGAGGATTGCCTATAATGGTATGTCATACATCTCAATTACTCTAAGGGACTGCATAATGAATCCACGACGGTGGTCAAGGCAGGAAAGTGATCCGATAGCTAGCACAGCAACTTACTTGATGGCATCTCGCTCAGTCCGGCATGCCAAGTAGCGCTGCACCTGCGTTTGGTTGCAGCTGTATGTCGCCGTCCAGCTGAATGTGCCCCCAACCACAATTGTCCAAAACGTGTGCCTCTTCCTTGGGTCAACGTCAAAGCTGTTGAACAGATAGAACCAGACTTTGCAATCGTCACCTTGTCATTATTTTCAATGCATAAATATTTGACGTGGCTGGGTGGTAGCAGAATTTCCAATATCGTCAAGTCGAATTCAGTTATGATCGGTAGAGCTAAATGCTGATAAAAAAGGCCCTTGTGAGGGTCAAGGAGCCGATTGAACGAGGTCTGTGAGTGAACCAACTAAACATTGAAGGACTAAATTTCGATTTAAAGCTTTCGTGACTGCAGGGATTCATCTTCTTGGATCTTTCGGTAAAGTCACGTAGAAGGGAAATAATAAAAATAAAACATACTAAAATAAAAATTCTCACGACGTTTCGGGCACAACACAAGCAGCCATCCTCAGGTAAAGAAACAGCTGTCGGAAAGACAGCGTCCCAATGACGAATGACGCTGTCTTTCCGACAGCTCTGTTTCTTCACCTGAGGATGGCTGCTTGTGTTGTGGCCGAAACGTCGTGAGAATTTACATGTTATTATCTTTTATTTTTATTATTTTATTATTTCCCTTCTACGTGACCTTACCAAAAGAACCAAGAAGACATTGAAGGACTCTAAGGACCTAAATGTGACTTCCTGCAATAGTGCGGACATCCAGAATAAATACCCATCGACGACCCAAACAGCGCACTTCCCGATATTGACATTCTGAAGTAACCACCTACTGCATCAGAAAACCAACAGGCCAATGTGCACATCTCCTTCATATGGACCATATTTAGTGGACCACTGTAGTCGGTGCTTCTTCAATAGGCGCAATATCAACACTACGCAGAACTCTCTCCTGAAGCCATCTCATGTCCAGCAGACCTCGACATTGGCATTGAGCTTCTGAACATATTGCTATACGCAAGAACAGAAGAGCACATTCACAGCTAGTTGACCAGGTTCAGAGCAGAGTGCTGCCCCCTGCACCAACACCCAATTGATATCGCTTCTCTTACAACTGATAACGCTGCATATATGTTATTTATAGGTATTCTTCGCTTAATTTCTAATGTTATGTATGCGTGTTAATTCTAGATTTGAAGCTTTCGTGACTGTAAGGATTCATATACTCTTTGGTTTTTTCGGTAAAGTCACGTAGGTAAAAATACAATAAATGAAAACAGCTAAATTAAATCACGACGTTTCGGGCGCAACACAAGCGTCCTTCTTCAGGTGGGGACAACGTAGCGAAAGCACAACCGCTTAAGTGTGACACACTTACACACTTAAGCGGTGTGACACACTTGCACACTTAAGCGGTTATGCTTTCGCTACGTTGTCCCCACCTGAAGAAGGACGCTTGTGTTGTGCCCGAAACGTCGTGATTTAATTTAGTTGTTTTCATTTATTTTATTTTATTTTTACATACATGACTTTACCGAAAAAACCAAATAGTATGCATGCGTGTGTTTTAGTGAGAATAAGGAACACACTTCCAGAAGTTTATGCGCCCGCCTGCCTGAGCGACACTCCACACGTTGGAGAAGCCTCCGAGGCGTAGAGAACCCTGAATCAGCACAGCCAAGAGGCCAGCCAACATCACGGCTGCCTGGAACACATCTGTCCACACCACAGCACGAATGCCACCCTACACACACACAGACACATACAGAAATCCTCTGTGTAGCCTACACATGCTGTTGAGGGGCAACTGCTGTTATTGAGCACCGATGATAAGTCAGCATGGGATATACAGCTGAGAAAAGAATGTTCAAGAAAATGATTCTCATCACATGACATCAATACAACAATTGTAATATTATGGGGTAAGAAAGTCAAAACTAAATATCTGAACCGGTCCTGGAGCCGAGTATAGAATGACTTATGGCATTGTAGAAATGGCATAAGTTTGGTTTAAGATAAGATATCTACATCTGAGTATATGAGGGAGTTACAACATTGGGCGTTGGTAGAATTAGAATAAATCTCACGAGTGGTTGGGACCACTCGTTCGTGAATTATAACTTGCCTACACGAACGTGTATGATAACGAGGTACTGTATACCACATACTATAATTGATAAAACTCACAAATGCAGTATAGGCGATGCAAACAAGTGCCGTGGACATGATTGCCACCCAGATGTTCAGGCCAGTTACTGAAAAAGACAATACAGCACAATGATAACCTGGAGCTAATGGAATTAAGTGGCATATACCTGGGAAAACAATATTACAGAAATTATTGTCATCACATGACATAAATAGAACAATTGGGGTAAGAGAGTAAAACATAACCTATAAATAAAGTAAATATGTTAACTTTGGTTCGTCAATGATATTTTTTGTCATTTTATCAAAGCACAATACAGTAAGATAATACAGCATTGCTTTACGACTGTAGTGTTTAAAATGACAAAGCAATGGTAAATTGTATTTTGTAAATGTTAGTTTTTGAGATGGTATAGTGGTGGCATTATATCATGATGCGAACCCTTCAAAGACCCAGTCATCGTATGTCTCAGTGTTGACGAGGATCTCTCTATAACTTTATCCTGCACGGTTCTGAAATTCTTACACACTACACCTATTTCTGCAGAATGGAAACGTGTTCGAACTTGGGTGGAGTTAGGTTATGGACCAGCAGAAAATCTTGAATAAAACATTGATTTAATCCATCAATCGCTAGTTGGACTTGATCAATTTTACTTGACTGTTATTCATGATGACTAAATCAGCAGGAATGTACCTGATTTATTCAGATCTTGGTAGCTAAGCAGTGCTGAGTCTGGACAATGCTTAGATGGGCAACTACCACTTTGAAATAAAATAGGTGTCATATGCTGTGGGGCTACAGCATTAGAAGAAGGCAGTTCCGAAAATGACATTGTTATACCATACTGTGCCCCAATGTCTATATACCCCATCTTCATCATCCTGCACTGACCGTTTTGGTGAAGTATGGTCAAATAACCCCCATGCTCAAAAATATTGTCTCCATGCTCATTAAAAAAGAATACCCTCTCCGACCACCTCACGCAACTACGGTAATGTTGCCTCTTGTACCGATAACACCACACTGTGGTTCCGGCTTTAGAACCGTCATCGTGAACTTTAGCTAATTAATGTCTAGTTTTGAGGCAGGGATTATTCATGACAATGCCAGTCAAATATTCTCAGGCAGTGACTGAAAACCAAGTTTAATGGGGGGGGGGGGGGTGTTGTCAAAGAGTCAAACACTTTAAGCAAGACAAGACGAATGCTTTCGCCTCTGGGCAAAGTAGTGAGCTGGTAGTGGTGATGCGGGTGGAGTTGGTAGGAGTTGACATTGAATGGCATGGGGATTTGCTGAAGGACAAAGGGTGTTAGGTATACCGTTTACTTAACATGTACCCTGTCATGCGAGTTCACATTTGGCTGACCACCCTTTCAATCGGAAGCACTGTATGTATTAGAAGAAAATATAGAACATTTAGTTTTTGGATAGTTAAATCAATAATATGTTTTGTGCTTTGATGAAGTAAAAAAATGCAGTGTGTATTATTTGAGTGGTGAGGGAATTGCTCTTAGCTAAGATTGCAGATGGCCAATTGAGCTCGATGACTTGCAAGAAAACATGAACAACAAAGCACAAAGGTGAGTGCAGCTGTATATGGAAGAATGTAATTTTATCTTGCTTCATATAATCCGACACTACAGATTCTGGTGCCCTGCATTGCTTGTTTTAATTTGGCATTAGAATGTCGTGTGAAATGATGATTAAACGTACCCTTTAATAAAGCACTTGCATAATAAAAGCTACTGAGGTGGCAGGCATTTTGCATTAGTTAAAGTGTTATGTATTATTTTAATGCCTTTGGCTAATAGTCACATGTCTACTTCAGTCTACCAGCAACCAGGACATATGATCAATTAAACCCTTTGTAAAACATTTGTCAAATCATCATCAATTGCAGGTATTTATTACGTGATTTTATTACGTTCTGATGAGCAAGTGTGGACTGTGGGGCATTAGATGTGCCAACATTTTACTGTTTGACGGTCCGCGAGTGGCCAGAAACATAACCCTTGCATTGAGATTCATCTTATTTCTGTGTCCTCACCTTGACTGAGCGCTAGCGAAGGTGCATATGTGACCATCCCCAAATACAGCACCTGTTAACAGAAACATGATTACACGTTTCACCGTATTAAAATGATATAGAACATTCAACGTGTAATCAAACGCTAGCTTATAACGTTGACTTTTCATGTATGTTGAACTTATTTTAGACCGTACGTAGCCAACCGTGCTAATCGGAGGTTTAATTAGTAGCCACGGTCAATCCACTCCCCGGGCTATCGACATCTCTCACAGTCCTGTTGTGTAAACATTTACGTTTATTTGTTGATAATGATCATCACCATATATACCATATGTACACAGACCCGTGATGTTAATTCCGCATGAGATGTACAAATATGCGCTGCGCCTCTTGAACTGATGGCTGCAAGTTGCATTTCGCATGCATTAAACGAGTTTGATGAGTACTTTTAGTTGTTTATACACAGCAGCACGATGATTCCCTCCTAGCTCCTCCCTGCCGGTCTCACGCCTGTCAACTTTGTCAAACGTAGTCCTTGTACCGCTTTGACTTTGAGCAAATCAGTGCTGTCAAAAACATAAAGCGTGGTAAAATAATGAATACCAGCCATTTAATCAATCCACTGCTGGAAGAAGTCCTATCCACGCTGTGTCAGTCACGGGAGTTGTGGAGTTATTTGTTCGTGAATTTAATTGACCATCGCCGTCAGTGTGAGCTGGTAAAGGGGGGGGGGGGGACGGTGAGGGATAGAACCAGTTGAGGTATCACTTCTCTCTCATGTTGAACATGCTCAGGAACTGAAAGCACTGTGTCAATCACTGTGCCACTTACCATGTGCATGAAATAGGCACACACCACTCCGTATCGCACCGCTTGGTTGAACCTGGTGTTGAGGTACTGAATTTGCACAAACAAATGTTATTTTTTTCAGAAAGATATTGGCAGTATATGCATATTAAATTAATCTATCTTGTTGAAAATATTTAGCGTGGAAAAATACCGTGAGTAGTTATGGGATATAAATCAACACGCTACCTTCAAAGTTGGGGAATGTTAGATGAATGAATGACTTGTTTCTTATTAAACTTTTGTGTAAAGAAACGGAAACAATTGCGGAGATTTTAGACAAGAAGTGATTTAATTTTAATATTTCAAACAAGTGTTACTATATTAATGCGTGAAACAATTCTCATCTCTGTTTATAGTTTTCACCCAGTGATGGAAATATCACATTCCTAAAGCAAGTACTCGTCTGTCCTTAGGAATTAATATTACTGACCTCAGTTAGATGATTGGATTAGATGACGATGTCCAGAAAATCAATCCACTGTGTGATATATGTATGTTGAACTTCTTTCACACCGTACGTAGCCAACCATGCTAATCGGAGGTGCTGGGTGTTATGGCTGTGATCCTGAGCTACATTGCAGAGTTAGCACAAGGGTATGCTAGGAATCACTGGGTTACAAAATTACACTTGGATTTGACTATTGCTACGTACAACACGTGGACTTTGTCGGGCAAATCGTGTGAGGCACGTACCGATACCTGCTGTTTTGTATCGTGACGTATTAACCTCCCAGTAGCACGGTTAGCAACGTATGGTGCGAAAAAAGTTCAACATACATACAATATACATACATACATTGGGCCCTTCCTGCCGTAATGAATACAATCTTTCTATCTATCATGTTGGAGATGGAACTGGAAAGAGAAATACATTGGCATGTATTTGGTGATAATAAAAGTAAAGAACTCACATACATTTCAATACAGTAGTGCCAACTTTTCCTATCATTTAGGTGGATAGGACAGTAATTACAGAGGAGTGAGATTGTTTGTCTGGGAATCAAACATAGAGGTTTCAGATAAATTTCGATTTAAAGCTTTCGTGACTGCGGGGATTCATCTTCTTGGTTCTTTCGGTAAAGTCACGTAGAATGGAAATTATAAAATAATAAAAATAAAACATAATAAAATAATTATCACGACAGAGTCTGAAGATTCTGTCTTTTCGACAGACCTGTTCTTCACCTGAGGACGGCTGCTTGCGTTGTGGCCGAAACGTCGTGAGAATTGTATTTTATGATGTTTTATTTTTATTATTTTATTATTTCCATTCTACGTGCCTTTACCGAAAAAACCAAGAAGAGGTTTCAGATACAAAAGTGAAAGGTTATTAAAGGTTATTAAAATATTAATCCCAACCACAAGCCATGAAGATGTAGAAGTAGACGAGTGGTATGAATAAATACATCAACTTATTAAAAACGAGGCCAAAATACATTACGCCACGATAGGGTGAGACTTGAATACAAAGGTAATTAAGAGGAGCAAATATGAGATGTTTTTATTTTATTTGGTATCGAATGGAGGAGCAGGAGAGTAGAATGTTAACTAGAGTTTGCAAGCGTGTAAAACTCATAGCTCTTTAGTGACAGTGTGTGAACTTTCTGGGGTTCAGCCACCAGTAATGATAGTATCTACTAAGACCAGCATTATGAAGGTTATAGTACATTTCTACATACCTTATATATGCTGGAGAGCTGGAGACGGTAGAAAAGTGGGATATAGATGAATGCTGTGACTGAGATTGCAAAAATCCAGGCGATACCCATGAGCACATGCATTATCCCGTACATGTAGATTTCAGCTGGGAGACCAATCACTAGAAGACGAAAAACAGGTTAGAATCTTAGCTCTCACATACTTCTTGGTAACATAGTAAAACAAACTGTATAGGCCATTGTTTATTCATTGCTGGATGCTTTTGCATGTAACATGTAAAACTTACCAGCGATGGCAGAGAGAAAACTTGCTGCTAAAGACAAAGCCACTGGATATGGTGATAGCTGCCTGCAGTGTGACAAATCAACACGACAAAATATAAACAAAAGCGGCTATGATCCACGTAACATAGATACAATAGATACAAATGTAGTTTAAACCTCGGCATTACAAAGTCTTTATATTTGTGACTCTACAGCACTGCATTGTGTAATGTAATGTTCACACATGCTGGTATACTAATTATTAGTATGAATCAATTGGAAACAATTTTCAGATAAGATCATTATTTCAGATAAAATCTGAAAATGTTTTGAACTTTAATTCTTTACGTAACCCACACCATCAATGCTAACCCACAGCCTCAACACCAACTCACATCCTCAACAGTAACCCACAACTTTAATAGTAACCCAGCCTCAAAAGTGATTCTCAACCACAATAGAACGATCGCCTACATTCACACAGTTTCCTGCATCATGAAGTGATGTGCACGATGGGAGTATCTACAAGATGGTCCTGTATAGCCCGGTATGAAGGAAAAGCCACCATACTATTGCTATTAGTGGCCTCTCCATCCTTGCGGTGATCAACAGGATTTCAATCAAAGGTGAGCTGGAATTAAACTGTCCAAGACCCATCTTGTTCCGATTGTGAGAAAAAATATTCTATCATGCAGTTATTTTTTGTCTCGTGTCTTCGATAAAAATTACTTCTTCCACTACCCCAGATACAGCTGGATTATATAAACCACATAAGCAAACATAATTTAACTTACGTAATACATTACATAAATAATAGTAATTGTGGTATTCATTTCATAATAATGTTACGCTGAATATTAATGTTGCCCTTACCTTCTGCCCAAAAGGACATCTTCAGAGGTGTTCTGTCCACCACCTGCGAAAGCATGGTATAATCCTATACAAGCTGAAATTACCAGCATAAGGGCAAAAACAACATAGTCCCAGGTCCCAAACTGGCTCGTCTGGACCATCTCTGCCCTCTTTATCCTAATGCGATTGATGACGTTACTGCATTTATATGAAGTCAGTGTTGGTTTGCCTCGATAGCGATGGCGACGTATTTTCTCAAACGTATTTGCTCTGTAAGAAGCTTCTAATGCGATGTTTAACTCCACTTCAAATCCTTAAATAAGTTACTCTTTCTCTCCTGATCTTTTAACCTTTGCCCCACAACGTACTGTGCCTGGTTCGTATCTCTTCGCTGCTCTCACGAGTTTATTATGTACCTTTGCCCTAAGTTGTGTTCGTACTGCATTTGCCTCACATTTGTGTCTGTCTTATAACTGTAGTTTCGCTGCTTGGCTGCGTGCAAGCTTTGCGCTTCTCCCACTCACTCCGCTGGCACCAACTTGGATTGTTCGAAAACAAGTAATTAATTTAAACATAGTTCAACACTCAAAATAAACATTATTGTGCATCCTTCTGAGCACCCACGAATACCCACGCCTCACCCCACCCTACACTAAGCCCACGATTATTTGCCCAGTTTCTCAGTGAACCGTTATCTCCTTTTCGGTCAAAACCGGTCACTACCTGCACGTCTCTTTTCCACGAAATCCCTAAACCCCTCCACGTCGCTATCCCGTCTTTGAATCTCCCCGCAGACAAAAAGCTCTTTTTGCTCGTTCCACCTCTTCCGTTATCCCCAATCCCATTTTCCTGTCATTGGTCCCCTCGATCTCACTCCACCTTACTCTACCTCCCCCTGGTTTTCTCCCTGCCCTCTTAATTTTCGACAAAAACTTCCCATGAAGCCTGCCCGTTCTTCATGTTACAAAACCTTTATCTTGATTCGCCTCTTCACCTAGTATGACCCGCGCCTCTACCCCATCATTACCCGTACCATCATCACCATCGTCGTCATCCCCAAATCATAGCTATAGGCGTTCCTCGCATAAAGCGCGACATGCGTTCCTGAAACCTTCAAGTAAGGCATTAACAGCACAAGATTGGGCAGTCTTGACATGAGTCGATTCAACGGACTCCAGCAGAGGGCGCTGTCATAGCATCACGTATTTGGATGCATTGCTACACATGGACACGTGGGACATTTGGATGTCCACGAGACAGGATATATATTTACGGCTGTCATTTTGCTGTATTGCTATGGGACCATGGGAAATGCTCTTAATGTGTGTGCGTCTTGCACAGAATGTGCCACGCAAAATGCTTCACGCTCAACTGCAATTCTGATTCACCATGACTGAACATTTCCACCACCAAGCCACCGAAAGTCACCGAAGCCCACCTGGACCCACGCCTTAATGCTTTTGTCAGTGGGGAAAAGACATCGATGGCCGGCGGTGACGTGTCTGGGCAGCATTCAGTGTCCTTAGGGGCCGTCCATAAATGACGTCACGCACCTGGGGGGGGGGGGTCAGACATTTGTGACGAGGGGGGGGGGGGTGAGAAATGTGACGTCACATCAAAAGGCGCCATTTTAAATAAATATAGACAACACGTTCTACTAAATTAAATTGACTTTTAATAAATGTGTTCTCCTACAACATCAGAGTGCAGCGGCACATTAAATACGCACTACAATGACAATAGTTTAAAGCGATTTGAAGCATGTTTTATTTTGTGTTAGCTCTGTCCTCTGTCTGGGAAGGAGTGGCATGATAACACTTGCAAAGATGATTCAATGTGATTGGACCTGTCGCATGCATGTGGCCTAGATTGATCAAAAGGTTTCCACAAACTTTATGAGAAAAAAGCCCAAAGCAAAAACGAATATATGGAAATACTACGTAAAAAGACTATTGTCCTGACAACTAGCAATCAGCTTCCATACCACGAATGTAATATTTCCGGAGACAAATACATGTTGGAATATGGTTACATCATTAATATGTATCGTGACCTTCGAGTGACGTGTGGGTGGGCAAGGCTACATCCATCACGGCAATGTTAACCCTGCCCATGACCACGTGTGTGCTCACAGCAAGTCGTGCCTTTTCACACCAACAGTGAACCATAATTCTACCACACTTTACAAAAAAAATACGAATAACAGGATGAACACAGTGCTCAAATCCAGTTTGTGAACACAACATTTTAATTACTGCACATAGACCATTCATAATCCTCTTATCCACACTTTTGTAGATAAATTATACACGTTGGTTGTTTGACTTGCATCCCACTGGGATATTTGCACACAGCGTTGGTGTACGATGATTTTTTTCTGCAATGTTTTGCTGTCTTTTCTTGGATTTCTGTTTGCACTTAGTCACATTCACTTTAAGATGTTTTTTGTTCATGTTTTTGTTTTTTGTTTGTTGCGGTTGCACCCGATTCAAGAGCCGAATGGCTCACAGGGCTACACCTAATACATGAACTTGAACTTGAACGTTGTGGATAATAGGAAGAGCAGGGAAAAGAACGTGTTCCGAGAGGATGTCTACCAGCAAATGGAGTGATGTGTGCACATGCTAGGTGGATTATTACATGCTAGGTGGATTATTACATTGCAGAGTTGTGGAAGGTGACAGGGGCTAGGGGAGGCCTTCATCCAGCAGTGGATGAATTATGGCTAATGATGCTGATAATGAGAAAAAGGAAATCCATGGATAATGGTATAAATCACAGATTGAGTCATGAATAACATTGAGTCGTGGATTAGAGGTTGTGGATTGGTGTGCGACTGTTAACCACATTGACAGCAACACATTGATACGGTGGTGTTGCGAGGTGATGGCCAGGTTGAGAATACATCACTGAACGTTGTCACCTTCCTAATTTATCATTGTGCATGCTTGCGTCTTCTTGTACACACAGGCCACTATAAAAGATGTGAATCCTTTTGAGACCTTCGATTATAGAAACAGATGGCCTGGCTACACAAGGGATTTCAATTTTAACTGCCATACAATGCCC
Source organism: Lethenteron reissneri (assembly GCF_015708825.2). NCBI lineage: Eukaryota > Metazoa > Chordata > Hyperoartia > Petromyzontiformes > Petromyzontidae > Lethenteron > Lethenteron reissneri. Next base: position 5,849,450 of record NC_083822.1, read on the forward strand.
ATGATTACTCTCTAGTTATGTATGATTAGTGCCATGTTAATGCCAGGGCAACGCATGGCCCTAAATCCAGTCTACATCCGTCTGTAGTGGCAGCCACAGTCTAATGCGGTGTGATCTGCTATTTATTATTTTTCTATCTACGTGGCTTTACCGAAAACCCAAAGAATATGATCTGCTATTGTTTGCAATTATAATCAAAAGTTGAGTCTTTGTGGGAAGTTGAGTGTATATGTGTATATGCATATCGGCGACTTTTTGAGCCATTTCAGAAGAAATACAATGAAGATAATTCTATATAGCCACCTCCTAAAATAGATCTCTCCATAACCCACACCCCCCTTTGTCAGTGCTAATAGGAGGCCAGCAAGTGTAGTAAAAAAAACCCCGTCACTCCAGTGGTCATCGTAGAGGAGTCACTAAAAGTTCAAGTTACCGAGAGCTTGTTGCAGCATCGCTGCCTCTTCAAATCTACATTCCCGATTGTGAATATATTTTTTTCATTGTGGGACTTCATTTACAGTTTAAACATGTTTGGGAAGAATAGACCGGAGAGTTACATTTGCATGAACAACTGAGCCATGAAGATACCACTTGGTAAGTGATTCTAATAACTACTGCAGTACACGCAAACAGGAATGTGTACCACTAATACAATTATTCGAATATTATTCAGTACATTTGACATGTAGTTTTATGTACTCATTTGAAAAGACGTTGTCTCTTACTGTGCAGGCGTAACATAGTAAAATATATAACACTATACAATACTGCATATTTATTTTTTGAGTGCATGTTTTATTGTTTATTATTTGTGAGTTAAAAAAATGTATAATTCAAACCAGTAAAATGTGTACACACAATACTGTATTTTCTTGCATTGTCAAAAAGTCATTGAGTGGATGTAATTGTATTTCGTTGTGTTTATGAGTTGTTAATTTTCATTACATTCAGAAAGTGTAACCTATTTCCCCCCAAAAAACTAATTAAATATATTCACTATATACCTGATTCTGAGTGATTGTTCCTTGTTTAATAAGTTTAGCTACTTCAAACTACATGTTGAACTGTGTTCCAATTGGGATTTGGTCATGAAATGTGATATTTTGGAGTTGGATAATGCTGATGCTCTTTTCGACTGATGACTTGGATTATCACGATTATTAAACGTGAAAACTATCTTTTTTTTATCTTTTCACCCATTCTAAACGGGGGATATGTTTTTTTTTCTTTTTAACCTAGGCTTTGTAAAGTTTTAAACTGGAATTATTTAGGGAGCTGATTCCAAATATTACTTTTTTATCATACATTTTGAAAACCAAATTTGCTGATTTTTGGTGTTCCATAACTTCGGGTTTCTTTTTTTACTTCGTATTTTTTTAAATCTAGGCCTTTCTTGTTGTTGTTACCAGATCCTGTTAGAAAATGAAGGAGCCAAGTCTACCCAAATGTGCCTTTACTTAACCACTTTCACTTAACATTTTTACAGGCCTTGCTGTTTTTTTTTTATAAATTGGCATATGTCGGTGATATAACATCTAAATTATTTGGCTGTTTTTATAAATTCCCTAATGTTTTTTTTCTTTCTCAGAAACATACTCACAGCATTGCGTGTGAAACATTAAGTAGGAAAGAACTGCACTTGATGACCTTCAGAACAATTCATTAAACAAATATATAAACATGTTTTTATTATATACTTGGTATTCAATATCATACATACGTGTGTATTGCATGGTTAGTGTCGGAGAATCCGAATACCACAGATAATTTCAAATAGGAACTCCGGCTTACACGCGGCAGAAAGTAGAATTTGCTTTATTACAGTGACAGCTGTCATCGTGCTAAATCGAGCAATAGTGGGGTACTATGTGTCTTGGACATTGTATCCACGATAGGCAGAGTAATGGAAAAAAAATCAACAATGCATTGAAATGTCAGAGATGCGTGAGAGAGATGGCGGATATGTGTGAAAAGGGGCAGTGAGGGTCTATTTGTGTAAATACAATTAGAGAGCGCCTATGAGAGCTTTCACGGCACAATGCGGCCTGTGCCATATCCAATCCTGATGTTCACACTGCAGCGGGTATACATTGAATGCTGGGTTGACATCGGGGAAGCTCACGGATAGGCTAAGATACCAAACACCTGTCAAGGCCTACAGTTCCCCACATTGTCATGGGGAAGGAGGAGTTCTTCTGTATGAGAGGGAGCCAATAATCCAATCAGGTAAATGTTTAATGTCGTTCATGTAAAACAGTGTATTTATATTTCAATAATTTGTGTCTTTGAATTATTACTTTTCAGCCCAAATCATGTTGGCCGTATGGGCTAGCCAGAAGCCGGCTCATGGAAATGTGTCCTGCGACGCAGCCCATAATGGAAGTAGCAAAGACGACCATGTGAATTGTGAGTCGGGAAGAAACACAACAAGCAATGAAGACTCATCTTGGCTGGTGCCCAGCCTAGCTATGTCCTTGGTGGCTTTGAGTATGCTGGCAATGGGTGGCAATGCAGTTGTGGTACGAGATTCATGGAGGTCATTCGTCCGCACACGTGCAGGTAAATGTGTGTCACATCGTCTTAAATAATTCACATGTAAGTGAATGCATGGGGTTTGTGAAAATAATTAGCAACTTGTATTTGACCAATGCACAGGTAATGTTATACAAATGTTAATTGGATTTTTACGTCATGGGCCCTCCTTTGCCAGTGTCAAAATATTAGAATAGGTTTTCCACTTTTTTCTGGCAACAAAACAGTTGTGTTAAGATGTTAAAACACCAAACTGAAACCTTTTGCAAGGAATAATGTCTGCGTAAACCACAGATAATTGTGGCGAAAATGCAAACAAGAGGAAAACCCATGATGTAGCTGCTCACCCCGAGCTCTCATTGCCCTGAGAGTGGCATTGTCTTTGTGCTGTTCGCCTTTTGGCGTCCTCTGGTCTAACACTGTTTGAGACGAGGCTCTAAAGAAAGCTGTCTCTGATGTGGACCAATCAGTTTAAAAGACGATGCACATACTTATATATATGCTCCAAGCTCGTGTGCTGTTTCATTCAGACTCTGTCGCCTCGACGGACCTGGTTTTCACCTGAGGACGGCTGCTTGCGTTGTGGCCGAAACGTCGTGAGAATAATTTTATTATGTTTTATTTTTATTATTTTATTACTTCCCATCTATGTGACTTTACCGAAAGAACCAAGAAGAAGAAAATGCACATACTGTCAGAGCATGTTTTTTGTTTGTATTTTCACCACAAGTAACTGTGGTTAATGCAGACATGATTCCTTGCAAAAGGTTTCAGTTTGATGTTTTAACATCGTAACACCTGTTTTGTTGCCAGAAAAAAGGGGAAACCTATTTTTGGATTTGTACGTGTCTGTTGTCACAATAATTTAACAGGTAGACGTAACCGTTGTTTCACACTAAATTAAAATCTCATTTTGAGTTTGCCATTCTAATTTGCTTGTCGCCATTATTGTAGCATGTGACTGCTTATCTTGCAGATGTAACAGCTGATGACATTAAATCAAGTTAAATTTTTGCTCTCGCTGGAAGATAGATGTTTTATTCTCTGCAAGTGTCACTTCAATGTCCAAACAGGATGCATCGTCCACAACATATTGTTGACTTTCAGCAGAGATCCAAAATAGTCCAATTGAATTCCTTTATTTCCGTCAGACAACTCTAACCTCTAGAAGTGAGCCATACTGTCTTCTTGGTTCTTTCGGTAAAGTGACGTAGAAGGGAAATAATAAAATAATAAGAATTGTATTTTATTATGTTGTATTTTGTTTTATTTATTTTATTTTATAATTTCCCTTCTACGTGACTTTACTGAAAGAACCAAGAAGATTAATCCCTGCATCACGAAAGCTTTAAAGCGAAATTGAGCCATACTGTCTTCTTGGTTCTTTTGGTAAAGTCACGTAGAAGGGAAATAATAAAATAATAAGAATTGTATTTTATTATGTTTTATTTTTATTATTTTATTACTTCCCTTCTACGTGACTTTACCGAAAGAACCAATAAGATGAATCCCTGCAGTCACGAAAGCTTTAAATCGAAATTGAGCCATACTGGTTCAGCAAATGGCCACAGTGTCCAAGTGGACAATCTTAACATCTGCCAGGCGGCCCTAAAGGTGCGTCCGCACCTCAGCGGCCTGTTGCACACCAAGCCGATCTCGAAATCGCACAGCTTAATCACCCACAACAGCTTCGTCCGCATCTGGGCAAGTAGTTTCGCTGTAACAGAGATGTATCTCTGTGGGTACCAGTGGTGGGCCGTGTATTTTACACCTAGGTCTTCGGTGCTATCCTCCCGCAATTAAACCGCCTTTGAATAACCTCACCATGACACTAGGGCTATAGGCTATTGTCATTCAAAGTAACCGCCCATATTCACAGTAACCTTTATCGAGTGGAATAAAGTGATTTAGCATGAGGCTCAACACCTATGAGAGTTAAATACATTTTACAAATACTGAAACCATCAAGGATGTACCACTATTACGCAGTATGACAGGATGCTGCATCACTAATAGACATCGCATAGCCCAAATCAATGTCATTACCAAAGAAACAAGAACAAACTCACAACAACCAGTCACATTTACTCATACGACCACCAAGCAAGAAAAAATGCCGTGAAACACAAATATCAGGATTCAACAGGCTTCCCCACAGATTTCAGCCAAGCTGCTGGGCCTAAACGCACATTCCACCACGCACACTCAAAGACACAGCCAGGCCACTGAATCTGAATATCATTCACACCAGCAGCAACGACCTAAAGCTGGCTTTGCCAGTAAATCCGCCACCAAATCCATTTCTTCCCCTCCTCCTTCAGCCATGGTGCGTTAAACAACAACAGGGCTAAGTAAAAATCTAAACAACATTTTTAAGCACTACATATAAACGTCACGAAAGGAAGTTTAAATAAATCTTAGATGATGCTACGTTACGTGCTAGCTAGTTTTACTTCAGTTCGCTAACTTGCACTCCGATCACGACACACGAAAAATGCTAAAGTAGGTGGCTAGGCAAGCTAGAAGGCTCCGGCGTGTCAAAGAATACGACCAACATGACAAACTCGACATCTGATTGGTTAAAGAATATGAAAATCAACATTTGCTTCAAAAGTGGAGGGGATTCGCTCGATATTCTGAAGGCCTTAGGGTAAATTTTTCACTTGGAGACAGCACAGGTGGAAAATCTGATTGGATAAAAGCTGTAATTTATGAGCTGCACTGGAAGCAACGCAACTGAGGAAGAGAGTAGCAATGAAATGACGTTAATAGACTGATGGGAACGAACTTTGTAAATACATATAGCATTAATGAAATATATATTAAATGATAAAAATTAATTTTCTGATCTGACAATTTCTAGGCCAGCAGAGAAAGCTTTGCTGGCCCTGACGGCCGCCGATGGTGGGTTCCGTGGTGGCGAGATGTTATCGCCTTCGCCTGGTATGCAGGAGGTCGTGGGTTCGACCCCAAACCCTGACGCCTGTATATTTGGAGTTTGCATGCTCTAACTCCCCGTGGTCACGTGGATTTTTCTCGGGGTCATCCGGTTTTCCCTCCACTTTTAGAAACATGCATTTAAAAAATGTGGCTGCTATACATCTCCACGTGCGATTAGCCACTTCGTTGAGCTATTATTTGTGGCCAGGTCGATTCTGAAAAAGAACCAGATAGCTCAGTGGTGCCTTACCTGGTAAAATAAAGTAATATATTTTTTTAAAATCTGGCATGGCTGAAGTTTATTAAGGGTTAGCTCCACCCCTGACCAACATCACCATTCTAACGCCCTCCGTTATACATCTTACTGAAGCAACGTGTTGCGCAACTGCTCGCAAACTGGCAATAGACTTCCACGCGTAAAGCGATGTAATTGCACGCAACCCAGTTGTGCAGCAGATCGCTCAGGCGTGGACACGCCCCACACTTTCGCGAGGGCAACCACAACATCTATGGGAAATGTTTGTACGAATGTTGAACTTTGTATGAACGAATGTGGTCAACCGCATTCTTTGGTTCTTTCGGTAAAGTCACGTAGATAGAAAAATAATAATAAAAATAAAGTGAATTAAAATAATGCAAATAATAATAAAAACAAACAAAAAAACACTAATGTAGACTGTAGCCTGGTTCTTAATCGGATTGAGTGTACTGGAAATCTATAATGTAGACTGTATCCTGGTTATTAATTGGAGTGAGTGTACTGGCAGTCTATAATGTAGACTGTAGCCTGGTTCTTAACATGAGTGAGCGTACTGGCAGTCTATAATGTAGACTTATTCTTGGTACTTTCGGTAATAAAAATAAAATAAAAAACAAAAAAACAACCGTGATAATTGGAGGTGCGGGGGAAGGATAACTAAAAAAAAATCATAGTTTCCAGCAGAAATAGTATTCATAGTAAGCAAATTATTGGTGATGTTGCTGCTTTGGCAGTGGTGCACAAGCACAGTTCAATCAGTACCTCACTCAACACATTAAAACAATTACCCTGCCTTAAATCTAAATAATAAATCCGACGTTTTGGACAATGACACTTCCTCATAACACATCACTCAATAGAGCCGAATGGCTCACAGGGCTATACCTAATAAATGAACTTGAACTTGACGTCCAGTAGGTCGCCATACCTTCCAACAAAAGTCATGGGGCCTCATTCACATTTCTATTTTGGCTGAAGTTCCACAACTTTTAAGCTGTATGGCCATTTTTTACAGAAGAATGTGTTAATTCCCTCGTGTAGAACGCGTCCTGTTATTCAGATTAGTGGGCCAACCAGGGGTTTGATATCTATTCGGCCATATGATGTATAATGGAAAACATTGCTGTATGTGAAGTACCCGTCGAGGACGCTTGACAACGGAGTTGAGGCACACGTATATTTATTTAACAAGTTGCCGGTACAGGACAGCCCTAGAGGGGGTAGCGGCCCCCTCACCCGTATAACTCAGGGAATACCCCTAGCTATCCATAGCCTATCCCCTGAGTCCTCCACTAAGAGCTAGGGGAGGCTGTCTGGCCCGACACTGGTAATCGGGCTCGGTACCCGGAGTCCCAGAGCACTGGCTCTGGTTCACGGGACCACGCCACTGGCTCGTGCCTGATCCCGTGGGGCCCTGATAAGGGCGGCGATCAGGGGGAGTCCAGGGCTCTAGCTACGACGTCTTCCGACTTCTTAGCTTAACTATAACATAACTGCCTAAGCCCATATAACGACCCCTTTTTATACCCAACCCTCCTTGAGGGGTGGGGCCCCGGGGGATCGTAACGCCGAACCAGCCCCCCCCCAGGGTGTCTGGCTCGGACGTCGCAGAGGGCATCTCCCTGTGCACACACGTAGCCCCGCCCACTGTGTTTCTTTCCCATAGGCTGCCATGCATAACGGCCCTCTCTCCAACATCCCTACATATGTATAACATACAGATTATGATCAATCACTTTTCCTGAACGCTGTCACCAACCCTTTCATTTTATAGATAAGTGTCGATGATGCGTGATGTCATCGGCATCTAGAATGTCCCTATATGTGCCTCTAACATCAATTTTCTTACACGATTGTATAATATATGAATATTCTTGGTTCTTTCGGTAAAGTCACGTAGAAGGGAAATAATAAAATAATATAAATATAAAACAATACAAATTCTCACGACGTTTCGACTGCAACACATGCAATCATCATCAGGTGTGTGCCTTCCCTCGCTTTCACACCTGTTGATGATTGCTTGTGTTGCAGTCGAAACGTCGTGAGAATTTTTATTGTTTTATATTTATATTATTTTATTATTTCCCTTCTACGTGACTTTACCGAAAGAACCAAGAATATGAATCCCTGCAGTCACGAAAGCTTTAAATCAAAATATATGAATAGTCATGCTTTTATATTCAACAATAAGACCCTGTCTGTAGACTATGTACACAGGGTAGCAATAGCATTATTGCTAGGAGTTGTCTCTGCCATTTTCATTTTCAGGAAATGTCCCCCGACCCTGTGCTTCCCTGCTCATGGCAAACCTGGCCCTGGCCGACTTTGGCTGTGGTCTGTTTGTCATGCCTGCATCACTGCACGCACTGATCCACGGAGCCTGGGTGATGGGAACACCTGTCTGCCTGTGCATCTGTGCCCTGAACTACTGCTTCATCATCGTGGCGATGGGAACACTAGGTGAGAGAATGTGCAGGTCGTAATATTACAATTAATTTACCTAAATTGTCTGTCGCGTTTGTAAACTCTGCATATGTCACCGGACATGAGTGTGTCCAAGGTAACTCATTGTTGCCTCTAATAATATTTTAAATTGTCATTAAGTGGTAATACATTCTTTGGAATACATTTAATGTTAAGTATTGTTACCAAAAAAACCCAGATGTTTCGTGTTATATTTATTTTCAATTTACTGTAAAATGTATTTGATCGGCTTTCATTTTCCGTAAGGGATTTTCAATTGATATATATATTTTACATTTTTACAAGGTTTTAGTAATTATAAAGAGCTCATCTAACCATTGGACATCCTTCATCCATGTTGCGTCTCTTCGTCCGTCGTGCAGGTATCATCTCGCTGGACCGCTGCTTAGCCGTGTGGCGAGCTGCCGACTATCGGCAATTACTGCCATGGAAACGTGCGGCTCAGGCCTGTGGACTCACCTGGTTTTCAGGCATAATCTTTGGATGTGTGCCAGCTGCCTGCAGATGGGTCTGGTAACATGTTCAACTCGATCCAACGTCCCCTATTTACTTATCCCCTGACTCATTTCCTCGCTGCGGTGTCATAATTGTTCACAATCATAGTTAAAAAAAGTAATTCTAAAGTTAATTTCGATTTAAAGCTTTCGTGACTGCAGGGATTCATCTTCTTGGTTCTTTCGGTAAAGTCACGTAGAATGGAAATAATAAAATAAAAAAATGAAACGTAATATAATGCTTTATTTGTATTATTTTTATTATTTTATTATTTCCATTCTACGTGACTTTACCGAAAGAACCAAGAAGATAATTCTAAAGTAACACGTTTGGCTTGGTCATACAAGTTCGCAACCCGTGTGTATGTGTGTGTGTAAGATGGATGGAGCCTGTTTGGTTGGCGTGGTTTATCGGCAGGGCGAGGGAGTTGATGTCCATTGTGGTCGGCACTCCGCCGATGAGCTGCGGAGTTGTCGGCAATGTGACTCCACCCATTCAGCCCAGTAAATTGGTATAAATTACTCGTATATAATTTGAAAGTGGACAACCCAGTAAACATGCAACGTTGGTCCAATGTCCGTTGATGTTGGACCAACGCGTTCACTGGGACATTTATTTAGAGCAATTTCCACTTTATTTTCCTTTTTAGGAACCATGCAAACGTATTACCCTAAATTGTACAATATTCAGGCCAATACTCTTTTATTTGCAAACCGTGCTTTCTAACCAATGGGTTACCTGGCCATGTGCATTGTGACTATCATAGTTCTAAAACACAGTCGTAATACAAGTAATACAAGCGACAGTGTTTGTTTTGGGTCACCTTATAAGAAGCGATTTGTGGATACGTGTGGACCGAACTAGGGCACATAGACATTCAGTCGCCAACAGGACAACAGCCTGTAAAAATGTTTTATTCAAACTGGTCTCTGTGCAATGTGAATGATTTTGGGCAGTTAAAATACAATACCAGGCAAACATGTTTTTCTTGGCAGTGGCATATTAGTAAAATAACTTTGCACAGAGGCCTGGTAAATATAATTTCACATTCCATATATTTTGTCAGTCCGCTGCTGGATGAGGGCCAAGTGGGTTATGGGTGCTATTTGACTCCCTGCACACACCACTGCAGCTCCAAAGGACAAAGTGATGCGAGATAGATTTGATGTGGAAACATAATTCCCGGAATAACGTTCCAGACTGTCCTGGCTGAAATGAAGCACCATTTGTAACAACGCTCCTGACACTCTACTGTATTGTGTTGCCCTTTCAAATATGTCCAACCTTAGGTATGACCGAGAAGAACTGATCTGTACGATTCGCTGGGATCAGAATTTCCGGAGTGTGATAACATACACACTGTCCGCTTTCTTCGTGTGTTTCTTCGGGCCCATTTGCATAATAACAACCTCCTACATTGTCATGCTGGTAGCCTACCATCGCAACGCTTTTAGGTATGGCTTCTCAAATTCACGTCAATACTGAAATTGACATACACCCTGCCGTGTGTATAAGGGGCCGTCCATAAATGACGTCACGCGATTTTGGACGATTTTTGACCCCCCCTCTCGTCACACGGCGTCACGAAAAGTCAGACCCCTCTCAAATATGACGTCACAAAGCGTTGCCCCCCCCCAAAACCATATTTCCATTTTGAAAATAAAACATGCTTCAAATCGCTTTAAACTATTGTCATTGTAGTGCGTATTTAATGTGGCGCTGCACTCTGATGTTGTAGGAGTGTAGTTATAACAATTAGTTTTGTTATAACAATTCTATATTTATTTAAAGTTGCGCATTTGGATGTGACGTCACACATCGTCACAAATGTCTGACCCCCCCCCCCAGGTGCGTGACGTCATTTATGCACGGCCCCTAACATCCACAATATGTTTATGTGTGTGAAGTTACTTTTAAATGAAGTTTCTCAGTACCTACGCCGTCCCGTGTCACTAACAAATCGGGCAACTCAATGACCACTTGTCACGTGGCTCTTCCGTGTCCTCGTCGTTAAAATCATGTTGCCGTTTATTCAGGTAGAATGCTATTCATTTTAAGATCTATTTGGGCGAATACCTTTTTTTTTAACAAATTACATTCACATTGAATCTGAGGCATTCTTATAATCTACATGCATAAAGAGTCCATTGTAGGTTTTTCACGAGCATTGATGGGCATGAAGTTGACATTTATTTGCCAAGAGAATGCGAAATATTTCAGCAGCTATTTGTGTTAACGATGTTTGACTTCGTTCAGAAAAAATGACAACAACAAGACTTCTCGTCGATTGGCCAAGATGGCCCTGGTGATGGTTGCAGCTTACCTCATGTGCTACACACCATTTGCTCTTACCAAGGTGAGTCATGATTAAATATTGCATGTGAAATTGGAATTTATGCTGCTGATTTTGACCAAAATATTCCACGATGTGCATGTTGGTGTTCTAGTATTAATAAGCCTATACACGACAGAAGATACACAAATATGTACAATAATAACAAAAGGCAATGTATTCTAGATTTAAAGTTTTCGTGACTGCAATGATCCATACTCTTTGGTTCTTGCGGTAAAGTCACGTAGGTGAAAGAATAAAATAAAATATTTTTTTTAGTTGTTTCATTTTTTATTTTATTTTATTATTTTCACCTACGTGACTTTACCGAAAGAACCAAAGAGTAAAAGGCAATGTCGACAAAATAATGTTTAAAGGAGACGGGCAGTGGAAAATGAGAGCTACTACATCGAGACAGAAATATTTAGTGACACAAGTTCGCATTGAACTGCATTGACGTCCAGCTGCGTTCTGACAGTCTTCATTGGATTATTAATCGACCCACGTGTGTTACAACGTTGTCGAATGTCATTTTGTTGTGTGCGCACCCAGGTGCTGAAGGTGGCCAACGGCAGTCTGGATGCTGTGCCTGCTTGGCTATCAACCACGTCGTCTTTTGCCGCATATGTGAACTCAGCCATCAACCCAATTATATACAGGCTCCTGGGCAGGAGCAGAAGAGTGGCGAAGAAAGTGGATGGAAACAAGACGACGCTGTGTTTCAGAGCACGCAATTGGTGTCATGTTTCAGAACACAGGGTGGGTCCAGCCCCTAGTATATCTGCTTTAATCGAATCCCAATCATTTAACCCCCCTACTCCTTCCCTAAGTGCACGACGTGCCAAGGGCGTTGAATAATTAAACAGGAAAATGTTTTTTTTCCCCAGGGAATATTGGTTAGCATCAGCATGGCAGGCAATTTCTCCACATACTGTAGTCACGCTCTGCTACAATAAGTTGCACTTTTTTGGAATGCATCAATTACTGGACCTTGCCTGTCCAAATATACGTCGTAATTATCTTTCTGATAACAGGTTGGAACATTTTATTATTAATATTACAAAGGAAACTGGGTAATTCTATTCAGCGCTGTCAACGTAATCTCCTACTCACAACATTAGATCCAAGTTTCGTCAGCATTGAGGATGTCAGCCATAAATGAATTGACTTCATGTTGAAATCTGATCAAAATATTTTGTTCTGTGCGTGGATGCACAAGTGCATATTATATTGCTTAAAAGTAATTCAACTGCAGTTCGCTCAACATCGGCATGTCCTACTGATAATTTAACTTGACTGTCAATAATGCTTGTAATGTCAGAAATTTATGACATCATATATTACCAGTTCATCCGGAAAATATTTTAGCAAACACTGATGTAATTGGTAAATGCTATTTATTTAGGACATTGTTTATGATTATGAGCGTCATTATTTTAAAGATATTGTGTCAGAAAACAAAATAATTAATGATAAATTATAACCACGATTGTGCAAAATGGAGGATACAATTATTATGGATCTCATTTCATACATTGTATCTACATATTGCAGAAACCCTGGGTATTCCTTGGCTTTGTACTTTGAGTGACAACGGAGAAGAGACGACCATGGGCTGAAAGAGCAGAAGGTTGGGGTTTCTTAAGAAAAATACAACACAGACACAGGCAATCTGTATCTGGCCCACTGCGTCAAAAAGCAAGAGATTGGTTTGAAATTTATTTGGACGGTTGAAAACAATGCGTAAACATGGACAATCTTTCCTTGGTCATATATTCTCATAAATAATATAACATTAAATTATATTATTATAAAGTTCTATATAACGCAGGTGACATTATTCTCTATATCATAGGAAGTTCATTAGATAATGTACATCTAAATTTACAAGATTACATTACAACCGTTAAAAATCATTCACCTTGAAACTCCACCTGAATGCAAACCCAATATGTAACTGCTATGAACCATAACTCAACTACAGCTTGGAACCGCTGCACTTTGTCCATAACCACTCTCAACAGTGCAATTGAAAATGTTTCGTCATATGAGCATCTTGGCATCTGGATCCATTATCATCTTATCTTGAAACCTCATCACAATTTTTTATAAAAAAAAAACAAGAATGAAGACGGTGACTTTGTATAGAAACGAATTCCGTTTCTCATCTTCTACACAGGAACATTTCATAGCTGCTCCCTTCACCGCCTTTAAACTCTGAGGGGCATTCATTGAGCCAAGTTCATCTTCAATGTATGCACACATAACCGTCTCTCACTTACACAAATGTGTTCTTTCAGAACCAAGATGATTGACATCCTAGAAGTCCCACAACACTCAAGTTTCTTGTTAAAAAAATAGACCTAAAATGGTTCTTTCTCATCCTGTGCTAATGCTCAAAACACCAGGAATTACATCGGTTCAAAACTGTCCTTGGTTAATCTCTAATCTACATCATAATCTGATGATAAACTGCCGATTATCTATAATACCTTCGGTTTCAATTGCATTTTGCATATATTCTTTACTCTTTAAATATCAGTGTAGTCACTCTATATCTGTTTAATAGTTCTGTAGTTGAATTTGTAACTTGACGTCGATGAGTTTAGAAGTCATCTGCCTGAGCTGCCTTTCGCTGCAGGGAATTTATAGGTGACATTGATTTGTATGTGTGCATGTCTTAGGATTTATCACGTGACATAGGTGTATTTACTCTGAATTCGATTCGCGTCATTGCTGTAATTTTGGTTTGTTTTTCATTTTGTTGACCCAAGGTCACTTTTGCAAACGAGGTTATCCTTGTCCCTTGAATTTTCAATTGGTTAAATAAAATAAATATGAAACTTGAACACTGCGGCAGATGTGACGAGTTTGGTGTCACCGATGATTGATTTGCTCAAGGCTGCTGTTGATTTTCAATTTCGGTTATAGACCTTGCTGAAGTAGCATAAAAAAATGACCGCTCTCATAGCCACAAACACACACACTGTTGGATTGTGTGTATCATGCACATATTAGCGTCATGCTGGTCAGGTCTTACCTTCTATTGACTCAACCTGAAGTGAGTACGTGATGTTACGTGTGAACATCTTTGAGCACCCATTTATCTGGTCTTCACTGGAATTCCCCAACAGTGTGTTCTGCGACAGCTTGTAAGAATATATAAGGTTCTTTGTTTCGATTTAAAGCTTTCGTGACTGCAGGGATTCATCTTCTTGGTTCTTTCGGTAAAGTCACGTAGAAGGGAAATAATACAAAAATAAAACATAATAAAATATTTTATTATATTTTATTTTAAAATAATAAAAAGAAAACATAATAAAATATTTTAGCATGTTTTATTTTAAAATAATAAAAATAAAACATAATAAAATATTGTATTTGTTATTTTTCTTATTTTATTTTTTCACTTCTACGTGACTTTATCGAAAGAACCAAGAATAAGGTTCTTTGTCTTACAAATTTATAGTGACTGTGAAGGTTTGATCAACTTTGTTCTTAGCTGACGGTAATCTTGTCTATATTATAATGAACAGCCAGAGACAATTAAATACCCTTCATAGCAGTGATACAAATGTAATAAGGTGATAAAGATGCAGCCTGGAAATGTATTGCTTACACCGCTGCTGGCTGAAGGGCCTCCACTTTAGAGAGTTCAAGAAAGCCCCATCCAGAGGCTGTTTTTGGCCTACTCTTACACGCTGGCGAGGCATCTTGAAAAAGGTAGAGGTACCCACGCTTTACCCCACCACACGCAACCTGCCAATCGACTAACTGTGCTGTACACATTTCTACTGCTGGGTGGACAGAGGCAAGAAACTTGTCCCCATTGTTTTAACTGTCGCACAGGAAGATCGAACCAACGACCTCTGAAATTGCAAATCCACTATGCTAATTATGAGTCCATGGTGGGGTCCCCAAAATATACACTGTATACATACGTATCACTATATAATGACAGAAAGTATGAAGTACTGTATTTAGAAATGTCAGTTGATGGTTTTGGAACGGTGTACTTATAGATCCTGCAGTTATAATTTAAGTTGGATGTTTACATACATTGTGCGACACATTGGTACCATTTTAATAATTATAAATGTAATGTTGCTGCTGCCGAAATTGTACACTGAAAAATGTAAATACGTCGTAATGAGACTTTTTTGAGGCCTAAAGGGAAGTAATCATTGGACCTCGTTCCATATTATGTGTTTCCCTGTCATCCTCAGCAGCCATGACCAATCCACGATGAGATCAATGCCTCCCCAAGCAGTTACCATCTCGCATGGTTCTCTGGTGCAGCAACCTATGCAGCACTTCATTTTCACTTCGTCAGAAACTTCACTATTGCATCTGCGACCGGTCTCCAAGCGATCGAGAGCTTGGTTCGAGGGAGACGGCCATCACTTTTTGGACACGTCGCCCATCTTGATGCGCAAACTCCAGCAAATTGGGCACTTCATATTCTTAGGTTTTTTCGGTAAAGTCACGTAGGTAAAACATTAAAATTAATAAAAGCAACACAAGCCTCCGTCTAGAATTGGGCACTTCAGTTGCGGTCGACGTTCGAAGTGGACTGCGACCCTCAAAGGAACGGCACCACAACTGTGGTCGCCTCCCCACCCCTGTGATCCGTGGATCAAACAAAATGGCAGCAAGAGAATGCTTCCGCGAGAGGTCATACGTTTGGCGCAACGGTCCTTTGCTGACTATGCGTGATGAATGAATTTCCACTGTGGATGTACTCTTAGGCCCCTTTCCTCCTTTTCCTGCCACTCTGACATTAATATTGACCGGTGGCCAAATGTCCTGTCCAGGCCCACTTACGTTTCTTTACAGCCATATTCATACAGTACTGTGTCCTCCACCAATGTTTCCCAGCAGTAATTGATTATTAATGTAATCCTCCGCTGGCTTCAACCTCATTGAATCTCATGAGCAAGGTGTGGCCTTAAAGTGGCAGGGGTGGGGAACCTTTTTTCTGCAAAGGGCCATTTGGATATTTATAACATCATTCACGGGCCATACAAAATTAAATTTATGTTGTGCTATGAAAAAAGATCCTAGATTCATAAAATTTCGAGTAGTTTTTTGCCTTGGCAGGGCCAGATCAAATGATTTCGCGGGCCTCATACGGCCCGCGGGTCGGACGTTCCCCACCCAATGCCACTGTGTGTACTGACGTTACAAACAGCAGGTTTGCACCACAGTGGATTCACTGGGGTCTCCATTATCACCCAGCTAGTGCATGGACAGAAGCCGTACCGTCGTTATACAGTGTGTGTATTATGCATGATATAGAAATGAGCATAAAACCACAAATATTACATTACATATATTCGGTATGCTTTCTCTTGAGGATGATAGGTTAATTACCTTTTTATTATATAACTTTTTGTTTATTTTTTATCCATTCAACATATAGTAGATGTGTTCATTTTATCTTCGTTGTAACTCATCGAATGGCTTGCATTAATGCAGTGTATTATTTACTGCGGATAAACAAACTCTGGAGCCAAACATTTGCCTGTACGTTTGTAATGGGAAACCTGGAGGCATCTGTGCAGCGAGGGCTCGCTGTGCACATTTCTGTGAGGCTCTGTAAATATGCACTTACAGTTCACACGTGGGCTATGACATTACCAGGCACCATCATTTCGATACAAAATGTTTGACTAAATAGGACTTATTTTAATTACCAACTGCTCCCTCATTGGTAACTGATAAAAAAAAATGGCCAGAAGGCCTTGTGGTTGACGGGAAGTATAAAAAAAATGTATATATTTTATTTTCGTTTACGTTGAGGGACAGATATATGAAAGATATATCCCAGGAAACATGCAATGTTGGGCCAACATTGACATGTGTTTGGGACCGTTGGACCACCGCTGTGGCCCAACTTTCCATGTTAACTGGGATATTGTCTGCTTGATAATTTTGTCGCTCATATTTTCCATAATTACGCTTATGATTATTTTGTGTTAAGCTTGGGTCCGTGTCACTTTCACAAGTGTACCAGCCAATCTCATTCGTGTCTTCAGATGTAAGAGTTCTGTGAACCTTGGTTGCTGGGATCGTAGTGCATTGCAAAATTCACTGAATAAACATGTGGACACATGCAGACACAACAAAAGTTATGATCAGGTATGGAGTTGTGACCACGCCACAACAGTAGACGTGCCAGACGAAGTGCCTTTTGAAGACATAGGCAATAAAGGCTCACTGCAAGGAGACCACAAGACAGGCTCACTTGTTGAAAATTGACAAGCCAGGGTTACGGGAAGATACACCTTCCTCGGAAAGATGGAACGTTGGACCAATGTTAGCCCAACTGTTCCAAACACGTGCTAACGTTGGGTCAACGTTGTATGTTAACTGGGTACAGTGCTAAAATTCGCCAACTTTCTGTCAGCTTTCTCTGCTCATCGTTTCGTACCCCTTCACACATGCAACAGTATTGTAGGGAGGGGATGGCTTTCTGGAGTTGTTTGCCAGATATCAGATCTGACACCTGCAGGCAACGCTCGCTTGCACTGTTTGACGTCGGATCTTAGGTTACCTGTGCAGTCCATGTTTCATTTTGCGTTCTTTTTAATCAGTTTGCTCAAGAACAATACAGAACAGTGATATTTGCACAGGGACACAAAGAACAGATACAATGAGTCTATAATTTCAGGCCTTAGTGAAAAACTAGCCAATGCGGTATGCCATGGGCTCAATGGAATTACCGTAAATTATTAACACATTACATAACTCAGAAAAAAACATTTAAAATAGGGATGGCCAAATATACATCAGTAACATCAGTGCTTTGATGTATTGATATTTTAACATTGATGTTGATGGCTGCGATAACATCGAAACATCACCTTTTCTATTTTCTTTAAATGTTTTCGTTTCGAGGAAGTGAATTTCAGTTGCAGTAACTTCTCACAATCTTGCATACGGCTGGTAGCCTGCTACTAATATGGAGGGTCTCCACTTAAATACCTCGGCGCTGGATAGGACACGCTAATTGGCACTTACGTGTGAGATGTGGAGCGTCTCTCATGAGCACTGTGCTCATAATAACAACACTTGTAATAGGTTTTTACCCTTTAACTGGTACAAAATTTGACACCTTTACACAAGGCATCATGTTTGCAATAACCTCAACACAAGAAGTCAAAATGCAAACAAAAAGAAACAACTCTGATGATGATAATGATATGCACTGTCCTTGAAGTTGTGTTGAGGTTATTGCAAACATGATGCCTTGTATAAAGGTGTCAGATTTTGTACCAGTTAAAAGGGTAAAAACCTATTACTATATTTTGCCACTGGTAAACGAGATCTCATAGAATAACAACACTGTCACGTGGCATTATTGTGAGAGATGGCGGCGGCTCGGCGAGGCCTTCATCCAGCAGCGGATAGACCACGGCTGATGACGATAACGTGAATAACATTGTTTGAGAAATAACATGGCGTGGGGAGACACCAGTCTGGCTAGCACCCGTGATCTCAGGTGTCGTCGTGCCCTGCAGGTGAAGAGTGACTTCACTCCCGAGTTACCAGCTTCAGTGACTGACTTGCGTGTCAGCAAGTAGTAGCCCCTCCCTCGAGACCCGCTAAATATGGAAACATGCTCTGGGTATTTAAGGTTTGCACGTCTGGGCATCAGAACGAGCTCATCGACTGTGCGGTGGTTGGTTTCCCGTTCACCTGTTCTCGCCTCGGGTTTATCATCGTACGCAAGATGGCGGCAACTCCACTCTGCATCGTGGTAGTAGCCTGCTTCTTCTGCTGGTAAATATCGTTACTGGATTCGGTGGGGTGTTCAAGGGCATGTGTAAAAATGCTACAAAGTAGTTGTAACAAATAATAAAAGTAGCTCATGTAAAAGCAGTGCAAGAATGCAAGCAATTAAAATTGAAAACTTTGAATAAGCACATTGATACCGTTACCTGACATGGCCACATAATATCATCTTACTCTCAAAGAATAATTTGCACAAATATTGCACTGTTCCTTTGAATCTTGACTTAAAGCTTTCGTGACTGCAGGAATTCATATTCTTTGGGTTTTTCGGTAAAGTTACGTGGATAGGTTCAAAGAAAATAACAAAATAACAAAAAACGACGACGTTTCGATCGCAACACAAGCGGTCGTTATCAGGAAAAGCGGTCCCCTTTTCCTGATGACGATCGCTTGTGTTGTGTAGTTTTTTGTTCTTTTCTTTGGACTTATCTACGTGACTTTACCGAAAGACCCAAAGAATATGTTCCTTGGAAGGCCAAACTTTTGAGTTGTTTGTATATTTTAAGCAAAAGTATATATTTTATTGCATGGCTAAGGGAAGTTTCAGATTTTAATGGTTTTCCAGTTAAAATAAACTGATTGCTTAATCTATATGATGGGGGAATCAAGCTTGTGTTTGGTTAGCTTGAGAAGCATCAGAATTTTATGAAGAAATCGTTTTTGAAGGCGTGTATTGTCACCCACTTTGATTACGTGCTCACTAAAACGGTGGATAGGGTAGACACTGCAACATGCATAGGAATTACAGTGGATATATATGCATCTGAAAGACAAGAGTCCAATTCATATAGATTTTTGGTTGCCATTCCACCACTTTTTGGTGAACGATGGCACATTTACCGAGAGAACAGGGCAGATACCAATTCCACCCTTCGTATAAACACTCAACATTTATTGGCTGAAAACGTCTTCATATAAAAACTCAATGCAAGTAACCCTCCTGAAAAAGTCCTACGACTCAGTGTGGCTTTTATGACTAAATTAAGAAAATATGAATAAAAGATCATTCGTATGCCCACTTGTTCCCTCTAATCTACTAATTTGTGTACGTTTCTAAACAAAATATAGAGGAAACTTTAGTGCTGAAAACAGTTTGAAAAGTTGCATAATGAAGTAATGAATGCAAATTAAAATCACAGTGATGATTAAGACACAAAAGATGAGGATATCGATGATGATAATGATGCTGTTGATTATTGCAATGAAGCTTCACCTAATACCTGAATTCTGCAAAAGCTTGAAAACTATTTCTACATTAATTGGGACTTTTGAGTGGACAGATGTTCCTAATGATGCATGTTTGTTAACTAGAACCCTGGCTGGGGAATTTTAGCTTTGGTAATTTTAGGGATTCAAAATGGGCACTGGCCCATAACCATATCCAAAAACAAAATGTATGGCAGGTAGGAAGACATATGCTCAGTAAAGATCACTCAATCAATCTTAGTGGTTGTATAATGCCTTTCACGAATGAATTCCCTCAAATTCGCTGAACAAAAAAACCATTGTTAAATGAACAAAATAAAAGATTGTAAGTAAATACACCAGTGAAAGTAATAACAATCGGTAAGAGAGCAGTGTAAGAAGCCGTAATACATAAAAGATAAATAGAAAATTTAAAGCAGTTAAAGTCAGTGATAAAATTATTTACAAGAGCGTGAATGCTGTATCATAATACGATGTTTTGAATATTATGATGATAATTGTGTTGATAATTTTGCTTTCACTAGTTGTTGTTGCTGATGTTATGTCTCCTGCCACCGATGATGAAGAAGACAGTGTAGAAGAGGTAGTGTTACCAAGAAATCTTCAATGTGAACAGGGACTCTTTAAAAATAGTAGGTTTCATGCGGGAAAGAAACTCAAGAACCACACAAACACGCAGACGGGGAAGCTCCATACAGCTGGACTCAATAATCTATTTTCCGCAACTTCCTCTTATGGCGATCTCACAGCTCACCGCGTTTGCGAATTACATTTTCCACGTGATCCATGAACAAAAGCCTCCAGTGATATATTGCTGACGTGAACATACGAGGGGGTCCTCTCCCTTTAGGGTCCCGTCTGCTCAGCCTGCTCGCGATGGGGGATAGAAAAAGTGCCCTAAACCTAGGCTGTCTCACCCACTCCCGGCTGGATTTCCTCGTCCAGTGGGAACACTCTCTCGGTGATCGGAACCACAAAAAACTGTGACTTTTGTAACATGGAATGTTCGCACTCTGATGGATAACAAAAATAATGTAAGACAAGAATAAGTATAACCCGTAAAAACAAAGTTTTTTACTATAAATCCTTTATATGCGTGGCGGCTAGGGTCCTCTCGTCCTCTGGCTTGAGATGGCTGCCACCTATGGGTCAGATGATTGCATTGCACCATTAAGCAATTGGTAATTAAATATAATATTTTTGTCCTAAAAAGTGTAAAATTTTGGAAAAAATTTTTCACGAACATTAATTGTCACGCAGAACGAGTCTGTGTGGAAAATGTCAGCTCGATTGGATCACGGGAAGTGGGTTAAAAAACGACCGAAAGATTTGCACGGTCCTAAGCAAGCAAGCAAACTTAATATAAAGGATTTAAAAAAGAACTGCTATCGGCATCAGGTATCCTGCAAGATGTAACATCAAAGTCGCTGTCCTGAGTGAGAAGAGGTGCCTGAGGTGAAGGTAAGTTGAGAGAATATGGAGGCTACACCTCTTTTTGGAAAGGAAAACCTGCAGAGGACAGATGCATCCATGGTGTCGGCTTTGCAACTGTAGTGTTACATTTTGATCTAAAGCTTTCATGACTGCAGGGATTCATATTATTGGTTCTTTCGGTAAAGTCACGTAGAAGGGAAACAATAAAATAAAAAAAATATAAAACAATACAATTCTCACGACGTTTCGACTGCAACACAGGCAATCATCATCAGGTGTGAAAACCACAGCAAGAAAATTTGAAAAAAGTGGCGGATTTTCTTAACGTTAGCACCACGGACAGTGTTTGGCAGTTGTTCAGATGGACGAGTCCATCTATGTTCGGAAAAGAGGAGGGAGAGGAAGAGAATGGAATGCGGTCTGAAAGTCGCCGTAAGTGTGAACGCAATCAATTAAGACCCGAAATGGTTTATCAAATCCTTCCAATGATTGCAAAGCCAGAATCCAATTTCTCCGTTGAAATTGTCTCTGTGTTTGTATATGTGGATAGCCTCATGAACGAATCTCTCATGGTAGCCAGATGGCTTGCAGAAAACCTCTGTCTCGGAGAAGTCAATGTCACGTGAGCCCACTGAATTATAACAGTGATCTGCCACGGCCGAGGTATTGGTCCTACCGTGTTTAGGTCTGCTTTGTGTTCACGGATGCGGTCCGAGACATGTCGTTTGGTTTCTCCAATGTAACTACTACCACAGAGGCAACTCAGTTTGTAGACGCCAGGGTACTGTATGTCCGGAATCACATATTTTACAGACAGAACCAGATCACGGATTTTATGTAATGTGTTGAATCAGACCTGGATCTTGTGTTTATTTAAGATTTTGTAGATCTTTTTTGTGATCCCCGCAATGTAGGGTAAGATTATGGTTTTGAATGGCTCCTCAAGAGGGTCCTTCTTCATGGTTGGAGTGATGGCTTTGCAGATTGTGTAGTCGGAGTAACCATTAGCCTTAAGAGCTTGGTGTACATACTTGCGTTCACTGGCAATGTGTTCCTGGTCGGAGATGCATTGGGCTCTATGGTGCAGAGTCTTGATGAGGGAATTCTTCTGGGATGGATGGTGGTGGGAATCCGGTTTCAGGTAAGCATCCGTATGGGTAGCTTATCTGTAGACATAGTGGCTCATTGAACCATCGGGTCTCTTTTTTATTAGGACATCCAAAAAAGGTAGCTTGCCATCTTTTTAGACTTCCATGGTGATTTTGATGGCTGGGTGAATTGAATTGATGTGGTCGAGGAATTGGTCGAGAGCAGGCCGGCCATGTGGCCAGATGACAAAAGTGTCATCCACGTACCTCTTCCATAAGGTTGGGCGCAGAGTGACAGTCTGGATGGCTTTACCGAAAGAACCAAGAATATAACTGTAGTGTTGTAAATAAAGGCGGACGATTTCTTGTCTTGTGTCCGGGCCACTTTATTACAGTTCGTTACATAACACTTGTTAGCTAAGCCGAGGATTCGCTGCCCGTCGCTCGTTCGCTCCCTCACTCGCCGCGTCCCTATCTTATTCTTCACTCTCCTTCCCTATCCTATTCTTTACTCTCCCTGTTTTACCCCTCCCGGCTGCCGTGTCTCGCTGTTTCAGCGGGTTGACACCACGGCAGCCGCGGCGTTAAGCGTGCCGACGTACGGACTGTGCTTACCCCTAGCGACCCTATCCAAGCCTACCCAGGTCCACACAGGACTACTCTCAGCCTAACTAACTTGGCGGGTCCGGCTTCAGCTTCTTGCGTCTTCTGTCTTCATCAACTCCCTTCCCGGCTCGTTTTCTCCATCTTTTATATCCCTCGCGACCCCTTCGAGAATATTTTCTAAAGGACCCCCTATGATTGGCGGATACTGGTCTTATCAATCCCGGTCCACCTCCCCCCTTGTTTACCTCAACAGGATTACCCCAACGGTCGTCCTGACCTTAGCTGCTCTTACATCCCCCCAATGATGCTCACCAACCGCCTCTTCTGGCCACCCAGCGCGGACATGCAGTCGTTCCCGAATATGCGCGTGTTGAATCATCACTCAACTAAGAACAAGCTTGTCAGTCAGTTGCAGGAATGAATTCACATCTTATGAGCCTTCATTTCAATCTCAGCAGGAAATGGGCCTTTCGAGAAGACGGAGCAAGTGAAGGCAGATGAATTTGCCAAAGTTGAAAACAGCAAATTATTATTCGGTTCCTCAGAGACTGATATTTAGAGAAACAATGTTGAATCACTGGATTATGTCCTATCAAGGATGAACACGATGCGGGTCTTTGCAGCAGCTTCACAGCTTTACCCCTCCGTGTGTCCCTGTGCCCTGGCAGCCTGGGGTCGAACCGTGATGTCGCTGCCGTGCCGACTGGGAACACAGCACCCTTCGACTCCTTGAGCAGCCTGGGCACACCCGCTGTATACGAGCGGCGCATCCGGCCCAACGTGGGAGGTGCTCGCTCTCTGTGGATGTGGATGTGTTTGTGACCAGTGGGACGGGTGGTCTCTCAGGGCCGGTGGGGCCCGGGATCCACCAGCGATGAAGGAAAATGAAAACACCTGGACAGTTCTTACTTGTATATTATTTGTTGTTGTTTATGAACTGCATCCTATTTATAGTTTGACACGTTTTAAAGTAGAACTTCGCAAAGGTTGTTTCTCATAACTGGGATGAAGCTCGCCCACGATTATCAAGTGCAATGATTGCACAGGTTTTGATGGGAGTTTGCAAAAACATTTAACTGTGGATTCGTACACTCTTGGCAAATGGTTTTAAAAACATAATTTTGGGTCTTATTTGGCAAATAATGCAATACACCAACACTGATCTGTCATTTCTCAATTCGGGGACCATTAATTTATGTTTTACTTATAAACTAAATTGGTTGAAATTCTCATGTACCGAATGTACATTTTAAAATGTTTTACTCTTCAGCAATAACAATTCAATAAATAACAAATTACAAATGGGATGCAACAAAGTTTAAAGTTAATTAAAAGTTATAAAAGTGTTAAGAATGCCAAATAAAAAAATGGAACTTTTACAAACACCAAGATTTTGTATTAACTGCGATATCCTGTGAACTTTATTCTGCTGTAAATGTTCTAACGAGAGCACCCATGAACATGAATGGTAATGTATGTATACGATGATGTGAAAAGTGCACAAAGACGCATAGAGAGATTGATGTTTGCAATTCGACTAAGAGAGAGAAAAGGAACTCATGGGTCAGGGAAAAAAACACAAATGAGAGACATCATATTGGCATGTAAAATAAGTGAATGGGCTTGGGCAGGACTCTTCGTGAGATGGAATGAGGACGCACGGATGAGATTAGCGATAGCCAGCCAATGGAGTGTATGCATCTAAGAGAACGACTGCTGTCGAGATGTAGCAATGTGTTATTTACATGTGTACGAGTGAGATCGATTGTAGTAATGTTGGATCATGAGGGATGGCAACGGCATGGGGGAAGCCTTCATCCAGCAGTGGATAGATAATGTCTGATTGTGATAATGCATGTGTGTATTCAAATGGTTGGACAACTTACAACTATTGTCGACATTACAATCTCTTCTAGTTTATTTGTGGTTCAACCATAACCGAGACCTAAATAATTGTTCAAATGGTAAATGCAGCATCGTGTTTTTCCCCATTTCCTTTTGCAGGACCTCCGGTGGTTGTAAATGCCAGCATTATCATCAAACGGTTTGGCCCCGTTACGGAGACATCCATGGTGAGAGCATCAACTAGCAGGGTTTTGTTTTCTTGAGGTTTTTTTTTTTAAAGTGGCTCATTCAGGTCAAGAGATTTTCCAGCCTTCTTGAGCCACTGCCAATATTTTCATGTTGAACTGGGACCAAGATGACGGCACATCTGTCAATGTTCAATTTATATTGGAATTAAGACCATCACGTTGGCAACATGCTAGTGTCCATCCTATAAGGCAAGGCCATAGAACAAATGACCCAGACATTTTCTCAGAATCCTGGACCGGAGACTGATTTAATCTAACTTAGAATCTGCAACAATACTGTCATAGTTTCCAAAACACTTTCAGAACTCTGCCTTTGAAGTTGGTATTAGCAATGACACATACACACATCAAACAATCTCCACTGTTTTCCACAAAGTAATGGCGACATAATGCTGTCACCAAAAATATGCTGTAAGTCAT
This sequence comes from Lethenteron reissneri, assembly GCF_015708825.2. Classification (NCBI taxonomy): domain Eukaryota; kingdom Metazoa; phylum Chordata; class Hyperoartia; order Petromyzontiformes; family Petromyzontidae; genus Lethenteron; species Lethenteron reissneri. Next base: position 5,875,139 of record NC_083822.1, read on the forward strand.
GGTAGATATCCAGTTGATATCAGTTAATAAGCTGAGGTGACTAACGTACTGTTTGTCGAATAAACTATGCACTTGGTGCAAGTGCTGCAAGTGAGTAAGCATCTGCTATGGGCAAAAATGCATGAGGGGGTGGTGAAGCCAGAACCGAAACCAGCCACCTTTGTCTCCCAAGTGCTCATGTTTACATACTGCATTGGGGACTAAATTAGAACTGAAATGAAATTAAGTTGAAATTGGCGGGACATGTCATGAGAACAACTGTCAATAGATGAGATACAATTAACTACGGAGTGGAGAATGATATAAGGCACAGGATAGGTTCATATACAAGTTGCCACCGATGTTATCCGTTTCAAGGAATGTAATTTAGTCACCAGGTTGTAATGCAGTTCACTAACCCCTGCTGCACCCCATTCCTCATATACACATACAAGGGCAAACAAACAAGTTAAAGGCCATTTTCATTCTTTGTACCCACAAACCCTGCATGTGCTCCCATTGGAGAAACATTTTCTTTTTTAAATCCTTTATATTAAGTTCGCTTGCTTGCGTGCTTGCTTGCTTACGACCGTGCAAACCTTTCGGTCGTTTTTTAACCCACTTCCCGTGATCCAATCGAGCTGACATTTTGCACACAGACTCGTTGTGCCAGACAATTAATGTTCGTGAAAAATGTTTTCCAAAATTTTACACTGTTTAGGGAAAACAAATTAAATATTTAATTACCAATTGTTTAATACGGCAGACAATCATCTGACCCATAGGTGGCAGCCATCTCAAGCCAGAGGACGAGAGGACTCTAGCCGCCACGCATATAAAGGATTTATAGTGAAAAACTTTGTTTTTACGGGTTAATTCTTTCATTGGATGTATTTTTCATCACCTCCACTTTTCTGCGACTTCCTGACTGTCTGCTTGACACTGTGTTGCTTTGTCCTCTCGACCCTGGCGTGATTGCTACCAGGACTACCAGATATCAATTTTCCTTCAACTTCGCTGGAACGATCCCAAAATACAAAATCTGCTGGCAAAGGCATTGCTCCAGGAAGAATTCATTGACCTCGGCAACAACTTCTATGACCTGCTGTGGAAGCCAGTACTTTTCATCGAGAACGAAAAGACAGCGAACGCCCACGCCATCACATCCGACAACAAGATGCTGCGGCTCTACAAGAATGGGGACGTGTTCCACTCCATGAGGTGCAATGCACAAATACCTCCCTTACAGTCTTTAGCGACTGTTCGTTAGTGTAGCGCTTCTGGACTGATGAGGCAGGGTCCAGTGGCCATACAATTATTTTATATAATTCCAAATGTCCCTGAATGGCGAAGGGGAATACACATGAAGCTCCACTTGGTTGAGCTATCATTTGTGGCAAAGTCGCTTCTGAAAACGAGCTATATAGCTCAGTGGACCTTTGCCTGGAAAAATAAGAAAATATATAGTTTTAATGATTTCAACGGGAACGGAAATTATTATTCGCTCCGTTCAACCACGAGTCCCCGCAAGCAGCAAATCCACATTGGGCTCAGTCTGCACCACGCCGACAAGCGCGTGCTCCCTCTCTCCACCAAACGCCAATCATCTCTGATTGACCACATACGCATGCTCCCACTATTTAACGTCAACACAATAAATTTGGAATTTCTCGCCAGAACACAAATCAAAATCATGCGTCCCCTTCCCTTAATGTGCAACTAGGAATGCACGTTAACGTTTCTTACAGATGAATCAAATCCCCCAAATTAAACGCAAGTAATTTTAACACGTGGATTAATTCATTATTATAATGTGCAATCAAAATTTTAAAATATGCAATATGATTAATTATATGTATGTTGAACTTTTTTCACACCGTACGTAGCCAACCGTGCTTACATCAGGTTAATCGTTTTAAATTGCAATTAATTACATTAAATCAAGTACGTACTATAATACAAAGGTATTTTAGCTGGATTAAATCATAATATAACTGAACAAATAACCATTAAATCTATGTATCCCGAGTTAATACTAAAACGCACTTTAAACAACTTTAATCCACTTTCAATCACTATTCATCACCGCATCTATACACAATGTGACTTCGATTCATTACCATAACAACGTTGAGCCTTTACGGAGCAATACAATACAAATTATGTAACTTTTGTATAATTTAACAGCATTAATCCAGCACTATTAATCACGGAAGGTTATACATGTAAAATAGACATTTACCCTATTTACCAATGACACTATTAGTGATGTCGTTGCAATCAGAGATGGAGCTGAACGGGAGTAAGATAAGAGGCATTGAGGATACGCGTGGTGGAGTGTACAAATTGTGATATTTGTGGGAATGCATGAGGGAGTATTCAGGAGAAACATTGTGCATTTCACAGGCAATGTTTAACATAAATATATAATATATACAGTACTGTATAATTTTTGCGCAAACATTCAACAATACTGCGATGTCTCATTGTACTATTGCATGGTTGGGATCTCACAAGTCTCTTCTGCTCATTACAGGGTGACAATGCTCCTGGAGTGTGCCATGATCCTGCGTGACTATCCCATGGACCTACAGCACTGTCACATGAACATGGAGAGCTGTAAGAGCGAGAGGGCATCTCCCCCTGGATGATGTTCTTTTTTTAATCCTTTATATTAAGTTCGCTTGCTTGCTTGCGTGCTTGCGTGCTTGCTTGCTTGCTTACGACCGTGCAAATTTTTCGGTCGTTTTTTAACCCACTTCCCGTGATCCAATCGAGCTGACGTTTTCCACACAGACTCGTTGTGCGTGACAATTAATTTTCGTGGAAAAAAATGTCCAAAATTTTACACTGTTTAGGGATAAATAAATAAATATTTAATTACCAATTGCTTAATGCTGGCAGACAATCATCTGACCCATAGGTGGCAGCCATCTCAAGCCAGAGGACGAGAGGACTCTAGCCACCACGCATATAAAGGATTTATAGTGAAAAACTTTGTTTTTACGGGTTAATTTTCTTGCCCTGACATTGTGGGTGGGACATTCCGTTTTGAGGACACAGGCTGGAATGAAATTAATTATAGTAGATTCAATGTCATTCTTACAATTGCTCCTCATCCTCTGTTCCATGGCTGTTAGCGGTATGTCAAGCCGGGGCATCGTAAAGATGCTTGGTTGGCTGCGAGAGCATGAGGTCAATAAATCAATCAAGTCTTTATTTCTATAGCATTATTTCGTACAAAAGATGCAATTCAAAGTGCTGTACAGGTAAAAGGAAATAATGTTAAAAGACGAAATCAGAAGAATAGTAAAATCAATTTCCATAAAAACCAAAATTGCATCATAATAAATTGCTAGCGAAGGCATATAACAAAGCAACAATAAAAATCATCTTAAGTTAAAGCAAGTTTAAAAAAGTACGTTTTTTTCCATTCTGCATTCTGACCACAAGTATATGTGGTTAATGTAGACATGATTCCTTGTAAAATGTTTCAGTTTGGTGTTTTAAACATCTTAACACCCAAAAACCTTTATTATTGATTATAAACACCTGTTTTGTTGCCAGAAAAGAGGGGGAAACCTATTCTCAGTAAGTTTTCAGATTTCACTTAAAATTGCTTAATGATTGCGAAGCCTTCAAATCCCCTGGCAGGCTGTTCCATAGGCGAGGCCCATGCACACTGAAGGCCGCTTCTCCGTGACGTTTGTTCCTGGCCCTTGGAGTGACGAAAAGAGAGGATCTGAGGGATCTTGTTGGTTCAAATCTTAAAAGCATAGAAGACATGTATGCTGGTGCCAAACCAGCCAACGATTTAAAAACCAATGAAAGTATTTTAAAAACAATTCTATGACTGACTGCCAGACAGTGCATGGACCGTAAAATAGGTGCCACGTGGGTGCTCTTTCTGGTTTTCGTAAGCACACGTCCTGCTGTATACTCAATAAGTTGTAGGTTACATATTGACTTTTTCGGAAGACCGGAAAAGAGAGAATCGCATTAGTCAAGTCTGCTGGTAATAAAAGCATGCATCAGTCTCTCAGTAGTAAACCGAGAGAAAAAAAGGTTGTATCTTAGCTACATTTCCAAGATGACAAAATACCGTTTCGGTGATATATCTGATGTGGGCTTCAAAGTTCAAATCCGGCGTTTTCTGTCAATGTGAGCAGTTTATCTCTTTGGGCTTTGGCTCCAATCACCAGGACCTCTTCTTCTTGGTTCTTTCGGTAAAGTCACGTAGAAGGGAAGTAATTAAATAATAAAATTAAAACATAATAAAATAATTCTCACGACGTTTCGGCCACAACGCAAGCAGCCATCCTCAGGTGAAGCGACAGCTGTCGCCTCGACAGACCTGGCCGAAACGTCGTGAGAATTATTTTATTATGTTTTAATTTTATTGTTTTATTTCTTCCCTTCTACGTGACTTTACCGAAAGAACCAAGAAGATGAATCCCTGCAGTCACGAAAGCTTTAAATCGAAATTCCACCAGGACCTCTGTTTTGTATTTTTTAAGTGCCATAAAAATTCAGTGACCACCACATTTAAACTAGATTCTGACACTGGTTGCTGTGGGCAGTTCAAGAGAAAACTAAAATTACCATTGAAAATGTGACGACTAAATAGTAATCTCAGTTTGTAATTCACAAGACGGCAGAGAGCGCCTTGAGGTATGCATGAGTGACGCGGTATGAATAATACATAATTATTTCGATAATGCTCATCTATTATAAAGCCCGGCGTTCCGTTTGTCCATCAACTAAAATATGAGAGCCTTTCAGAAGGCCTGAATCAAAAAGGTATAGAAAGTGAACCCCCCCTCCCCCAAATGTGGGGGTCAAAAGTTGAATCAACAGGTTTCCAAAAATTGTCGACCCCCCCAAAAAATGTATTATGTAGGCATATATTCCTACACACCCTACATACAATAAAGTCCAGATTTATTTTGGATGCATATATGCCTACACACCCTACATACAATAGAGTCCAGATTTATTTTGCATGCAAATATGCCTACGTCTCCCCCCCCGCCCCATTGTTCAGACATGTCTCAGTGTGACTGGTCGGTTTGGTTTGGTCAGGGCTGCTGGTAAAGAGGTGTTGGTCATTTTAAAAAGTCAGTACTAGCGAGTAAAATACCTTCACAGAAAATTAATGTTTTTAAAGTTCTCTTTTCATCTAATCAACTTTAAGGTACAACCCAGTAGTATCAGCACACACCGAAATTTTAGTGATTTAAACCTGGCAGAGCACTACTGTGTTTTTATAAAAGCTTCCACAAGACTTAGTGCAGATATTGACGGCCGTCTGGCAACATGTAAGTCACCCTCTTGGAATTCAGTGAACACACCAATATAAAAGAGCTAAAACAATGCATATGTAGGATTATGGTGTCATCTGGAAATTAGCAAAATAAAAAAATACACACTGATATTTATCATTCGTGTTAACCTTCAGAGGTAACGCCCACTACTAAAAGAGCAGAAACAAAACATCTTACCGAACATCATAAGAGCAGGGGGGGGGGGGGGCGAGACGTTACAAGTCTTGTCAACACTGCTTAGGGGCCGTCCATAAATGACGTCACGCACCTGGGGGGGGGGGGGGGTCAGACATTTGTGACGATGTTTGACGAGGGGGGTTAATAAATGCGACGTCACGTCAAAATGCGCAACTTTAAATAAATATAGACAACACGTTCTACTTAATTAAATAGACTTTTTAATAAATATTTTCTCCTACAACATCAGAGAGTGCAGCGCCGCATTAAATACGCACTACAATGACAATAGTTTAAAGCGATTTGAAGCATGTTTTAGTTTGGGGGGGGGGGGGGGCAGAGCTTTGTGACGTCATATTTGAGTGGGTGTCTGACTTTTTGTGACGCCGTGTGACGAGGGGGGGGGGGTCAAAAATCGTCCAAAATCGCGTGACGTCATTTATGGACGGCCCCTTACCTGTTGACGTGTTAATTAAAGAACGATAACCACACACATGCTGTGTGCTCTGTGCCCCAGATGGTTACACAACGAACGACGTCATCCTTCAGTGGAACGATACGGATCCCGTGATATTCAACGTGAGCACGGCCACCACCACCTTCACCGTGTCGGAGAAGGGGACTCTGGGCAACTGCGGCAAGACGTACGACAGTGGTAAGCCGAAAGTCTGTGAGCCCAATTGAACTGATGTGAAAGAGGCACAACAAAAAAACTTGCACGTGTCATCCTGAGTTATAATGTAAATACATCACAACTCGTTCGTCTACCCTTTACTTGGTACTTGGCTGAAATAACGTCACGTAGGGTAGACCATTGCTAAAATGTGGTCAAATGACAATGCAGGATCAGTGAAAACATTACTTGCTGATAATAATGTTAATTTACTTTTCCATGTAAACTCATTGTGTGTTTTAGAATATATGTTTATGTCTGCAGGAAGGCCCCAATGAGCTATTAGGCGTTATTGCATTGGTGTCCTGCGACGGTACAGATCCTAGTTACAATCGTGGGTTTAAAGGTCGTGATACGAACAGCAAGTATCGATACGTGCTGTATACGGTACGGGAATAGGGAACCTGTTGAAGACGTAAAAAATATATATTTTCACAAACAAAAATAAAGGGAGGAAAAAAATTAATTAAAAAAAGTAAACACAATAAGCAACCGGGAACTTTTAAGTATGATCCATGCAAACTTGAGCTTAGAGTTTCCTGCCGATTATTTACCACAGGAACTTGAGTTTCAGGAGTGAATGGAGGTTCGTCATGGTCGGCAATGATTGGATTCCCAAATAGAATGCGGTAGCGATTTAAAAACGAGGGAGCCGCCACCAAGAAGGCCTTTTTTCCACAGACTAATCTAATCTGGGGATTTTAAAGAGGCAGTAGGAAGAGCTAAGGCTCCATTCGTTTTCTTTTGGGGTCAATAGATCCATCAAGTATATCTCGGCCTCGCTGTGCGCTGCGTTGCACCGCTAGTCGAGTAGATAACCTTGTGTTCAATACACCCTTGGAGCCAGGATGAATGTCCAACTCCAATCGTCATTTAATGATTGTAACAAGGTAAAAAGATAATGCTTCTTAAGCTCCCACAATGGACAAGTGCGGCTGTGGTCTCACTGAGATGCGATGCGTGTCGCCATTTTGACTTATCTGTGTAATGGCCGACGCCCACGTGGTACAGTGGAAATCTAACATCGTCACTTCCTGGTCACGTGACCAAAATTAGCATAAAAAAACAGGAACTTCCTGTGAATGTACGCTCCATATCTGCCGTGAGGCAAGAAAAAGTATTTAGCGGAGCATTATAGTTCAAACATATGAAACCAGAACTCCATACTGTGCCTTCACCTATTAATAATGAAATAAACGTTTAATCCATTCGTCTGTTGACTTTCCAGAAACAATATTATCCAGCAGCATTTGTTGTAGGGTTGTCATACCCAGCCGTAGACTGCTATTAAACACATGGAGTTAGATTAATGTATTTTGGGGAATATAAATATCAGACATCAACAACTAGCAACGATAAAATTATTAAAAGTAAAATAAAAAAGCACGATTGCTGTATCAAGTAACTCTTTACTTGATAAGTAACTCTTTACTTGATACAGCAATCGTGCTGTGACGTGTTCCACCTGAAGACGGAAGCTTGTGTTGCCTCCGAAACGTCGTGATTTTTTATTTTACTTTTATTAATTGTAATTTTTTTTTTACCTACGTGACTTTACAAAAAAAAACTAAGAGTATGAATCCTTGCAGTCACGAAAGCTTCAAATCTAGAATTAGCAACGATAATTGCAGAAGACAACGACAATGGACTATACGATTACATTGGATCTTGTATCATATAATAAATTGTACCGCCAGACAGCGGGAAATGTACTGGTGCCAGTCGCGTGTGAGGCCCTGGTGTCTGGCCGGAGCACGCAGTGACTGACGGTTCTTGACTCTGTGTCTACCCTCCAGGCCCGTATTCGTGCATCTCGGTGGCGTTCGACCTCTCACGTGACATTGGCTACAACCTGATCCAGCTCTACATTCCCAGCATGCTGCTTGTCATCATCTCCTGGCTCTCATTCTGGATTGACATGTCCGCTGCGCCCGCCCGGGCTAGCCTAGGCATCACCACCATCCTCACCATCACCACGCAAAGCTCGGCTGCCAACTCGCAGCTTCCCAAGGTTCGTGGAGTTGAATCCGTTGACATTTACAGTCAATCATTGGACGATCGACAAAAGAAGCAGAGAAAGGCAGTGGGAAGGAGATTAAATCCAAGGATTTGGAGGCCATTCCTGGACAACGAAGGAAAAAAGTAATGGAACAAAATGGGTAATGCCATCACCCAGTAGTAGAAAGTGAGAGGCTGATGAAAACAAAAAAGTTGCGTTCCAGGTTTTCTATGAGATACATGTTTTTCAGTGGTGCTCGGATAGTATTTTTCTAGCTCCATATGTCAGTGGTTTATATGCCTGTCCTGTTAGTTCATCCATTGAGGTCTTAGATGCTTATATATCTGAAAAAACTGCAATGATCTGGTCAATCAATCCAGGCTTTAATTTAAGGAATAATACATGTGTTGTGTGGTTATTCTTGACACCACTGGAGACTTGTAGATCCACACGGAGACGGGCATCTGCTTGCTTCTGCCGCACCTCCGATTAGCACGGTTGGCTATGTACAGTGGGAAATAGGTTCAACACACACACATACATTGTGCCACTGTTGGTGGAAGGGCCTTTTTTTGGAGGTCGAGAGAGCAGTGATGGGCAACCTAGACGAGTTAGTGGGCCACAGTTGGGCTGCAAGCTCCAAATCGTGGATGTGCCCTGATCATGACCCCACGCATCACCCTAAATGCACTTAAAACAGGCCACAATGAGGGACTTCATGGGCTGCATGCGGCCCGCAGGCCACACGCTGCCCGCCACTGGTCTAGCGAGCCCCTCTAGAGGGTATTCAGCATACTTTTACACACTGAACGTTCGTCTTGGCACAGGTGGAATTACCCACACATCACCCCACCATACGCGACCTGCCGATGAGCTGTGTGTGGTGCCCCCATTTACACTCCTGGGTGGTCAGGGGTGGGGGGTTAAGAAACGTTTACATTGTTTCAACTGTAGGAATTTGTATTTGTAGTACGGTAAAGTCATATGTTTCAATTTTTCAGTTTCATTTATTTGGTAGAGTCCTGTGAGCCATTCGGCTCTTGAATCGAGTGCAACCGCAACAAAAAAAACACATGAACAAGAAAACATCTTAAAGTGACTATGTGACTATGCGCAAACAGAAAAATCCAGGAAAAAACAGCAAACATCTCCTAGAAAAAGTACCGTACACCAACGCTGTGTGCAAAAATCCCAGTGGGATGCAAGTCAAACAACAACAACCACAAGACAACTTAGATTAAAGCCATCAGTTTAACTCCGTACTACAACAAACAAACCAAAAAACGTTAACTGACTGACTTGCCCTTCCATTTGTAATTTATTGTTATTTAAATAAACACCCCCACATGCAAATACGCGAACACATTTTCCCCATATGACGTTCAACAGACTGCTGTAGCAAGTGTTGTTAGCGAGCACCTATTAAGATTGGCACAGACAAAGATCCCCCGTATAACCTTAACAGAATGTAGGGGCAAGTGCTGTTAGCGAGCACCTATAAAGGCCGGAACGGTACACGAGTGGGTGGGTGGCCAGCACCACGCCCGACCGCCTTTGTCTCCCCAGTGACGATGTTTACACACCGCACCAGGTACTCATTTCAGGCTGAGTCGACTTAGGGGAGGCCCAGGACCGGTTCAGATAATTGTCACTGGTGTTGGCCGTGAGCGGGAATCAAACCTGGGTCGCCAGGTTCATAGCGCAGCGCGCTAACCGCTACACTACCGCTTCCCAGAACACATGTGCACACACACACGGGGGACATGGGAATGCTTGGGGGCAGGAAGATTTGGGGCGATTATATACAACACTTGAATGAGGAGGCTCTTCCTGCCCGTGTTGGCGTCACAGCGACTGTATATGACTGTATCACAGTAATCTGAGCGTGAATGAATCGCGTTAAGTCACCTAGTCCCTAAACATGTGCAGCCTCAAACCAAGCAGCTGGAGTTGACAGCACCTGCTCCTTCTCGTGGTTTCAGGGTGTCCTTAGATTGGTACAAGCGACATTGCTACCCCCTAGCGGTGAATAATGGCTCCGTTGTGATTATGCTTGTGCATATGGATGGGAGTGATGGTGCCGTGTGCGAGAAACCTGGTGTCCCGTTCACGGCTAACATCAGTGACGAATATCTGAAGCGATCCTGACTTGCTCCTAGGTCAACTCAGCCTTAAATGAGTACCTAACGCAGTGTGTAAACATCAGCCATCGAATAAAACATATTTTAAAAAATGAATTGCCCCCGCATTTGTACGGTGGACGGGAGGCATGATAGGGTTGACCTCATCACGCAGATGTGCGCACTTCCCCGCCTGCGCGCCACCCACCCAGCCAGCCAGTCAGCCACGAAGCCAGCAAAACTTTTTTTTTCAATTATACAATTAGATAAATCTTTGGTGCGGTGCGTATTTAAATGTTGGTGTGTATCTGTCGGTATTGATATCTGTAGTATGGTCATATGACTGTATCACAGCAGTCATTGTTGATACGGTTGAGACTCTAAACTCACTACACCTGAGAATTCCGTTCAGCCTTTGTAACGTTATAACGGTATTAGCCCCAGCAGTCTGTAAGGATTTGTTGTTGTTGTGTGCGTGTGTGCACGCAGGTGTCGTACATCAAGGCGATCGACGTCTGGATGGGCATGTGTCAAGTGTTTGTGTTTGCAGCGCTGTTGGAGTTTGCGGCCGTAAACGTGATGGCTCGGCAGGGCAAACATGCCGTGAAGCTCGTGGATGAGAACAGCTCACCCAAGGAGAAGGTGAGTGAGTAGGGATTGAAAGTGGTCAGGTGGAATAGAGGTGCGATGCGCAGTATTTGGTGGTTCGTAATTGAGGGTGTACCGACCCTGAGCCATGGTCATCATTAGCGGCTTCTGCAAACAATGAAGAGGTTTTCAGGGCGCCCCTAAACTGATTAGGGGTTTGTGAATGGATAGAGGATATTTCCAGATCAACACAATTAAAATGCAACTGCATCTCAAGCAGTGTTGCCAATTTAGTAATTTTGTTGCAAGATGTAGCAACTTTTTGGGTTCCCGAGTAAGAAAATGTCAATGTGACTAGAAACTTTCTGGAGCAAGGACCTCATGCAGATTTTGAAGTGATTCCAGGCGTGGATTAAAGAGCATGTACCAAGTAGTAATACTTAATACATTGACAAATTTCTAAGGACTATCAAGCAACATTTATGTACACTGAGGTTTGTTTGACATTTTTTTCAATTTAAGGAGTTGCAGCACTAACCTTAAAACTGTACAAAGGTGGGAACATGCACTTCATTGGTAAAAAAAATGTGTGGTGTGACCAAGAAATTGCTGATCCACAACTGTACTTTGTCATGTCCCAGCAGCCTATTCAGAGTTCAGCTAAATTAAGGTGTTTGGCTGTAAATAAGCTGTAGCCGACTAATGAGTCTGCGAGATAAATGTCACAATTGGTTTATTCCCTTTGTCATGTGCTTTGTGATAAACTCATTCATTGCATCTTCTCAGGCTGGAGCCGAGGACAAGAAGAACATGTACGTGCGGTGCGCACATCGCATCGACTACTTTTCGCGCATCATTTTCCCCATCACCTTCTTCATCCTCAACATCTTCTACTGGGTCTTCTATAAAGTGGTGCTCAAATTCAACTCGTAAATTGAGCAAACCCCGCTCAGATTCTGCCAACGTGCTGAGAAATTACTCGTGTAGCATGTGTCAATACCATATATTTATAAGCTGTATTGTATTTCATTGCATGCGCATATTGTGACGAAAACAAAGCAAATTAGAAAAAATACACTTAAATACAAATGTACAGTAAAATAAATGTGGTAGTAAACATTGGCAAGTTAAACATGCCACATTATTGGCAAAATTTGCTCCACAATTAGCAACGATCATGCAACACAGCAAACTGAAACACATGACTTTACGGGGGAAGATGTGTGATCATACTGCACCATACTGGTTTGTGTGGCTTGGCGAAACTATTCACTTGACGTGGGAATACTGACAATTATGTGATGCCAGCCACATGATAATTTTCAGAATTGATTACCCAGGATATTGTGTCTAATTGGTGACCCCTGGATGGTCAGTCCCAAGTTGCCAACCATTACATCATGGTAGCTACTTTCGTTGTTGAGTTAAAAAGGTAAATATTGGACGTTAATTGCCATACAAATGTTAATGTGTAGCAAACGGATAACCATTTATATGATGCGATTATGGGTAATACAAAAATAACTTTAATGAATCTAGTAAGAACAGGAAAAGTTCTTTTTTGACAATTGCTATATTCAGGAATTGTATAACGACCTGGAAATTACTTTAAAAATTACTTACAATACTACTGGAGTAATCCCCAACTCTAAATATTATAATTAAATACTTAATATCTCATGTTATCCAGGTGTATTGTGAGATAGGTAAAGTGAGTTATAACTACCATATATGTTACATATACCATTGTATAGCTTTATGGGCGGATTTATTTCAGATTTCATCACCAGCTGTATTAACCCATCACCTTTCGTCGGTCATAGAGCTCTCATACAAAATGTATTGTGTGTCTGTCCATATTTTACGTATATATGAAGGTAACTCGCTCCAAAGTTTTCTCCACTCACGATTAATATGTACTGGCATGTGCTAATTATTTCCAGTAATATCAACCAGGAAGATTAACAACTTTAATCATTGACATTTCTTCCATAGATCCCAACGTGCCGTAATTATAATTCACATCTGCTTCAGAAGTAGAAGAATCTACAATGTCAATCAGTAATCAAATTTACAGTTGGATTTCAACACTATGACAAAGAAATCTCGAACTTAACTTGCCTTTAAACATAGACCTAATGTTGGTATTTTACAAAATGCAATGGATGAAGTCACAAGAATTGCGCACATGATACACCTAGCACCTTTCACAAGCGTAGGTACTTTCACGCACACTTAATTGAGAAACAGGTATCCGGGTCTGAGTTCTAGAAGACATTTCCCCTTTGCCTCCGGGGTTCTGTGTCCCTGCAAAATATTTCATACGTCCAGTTTTTATAAATATAGAGCCGGTGGACCTAAGATTACCAACCATCTGTTTTTTTGTAATTATACTGTCTGTTACTTTTTATGACCTGCTCCCAAGTGTCATTTTGATGCCTCTGACCATATATCAAACGTATGTATTTTTGTAACATTTTCATCGTGCAAATCAGCATGGAACATGTTCAATGGCAATGTGGAGTAGACAAAGAAAGTGGGCACTGTGTAAGGTGGACACCACAACACTGGATGTGTGACGAATGGAATTGGTTTCAGCTTGTCTAGTTTGCCTGTCTATACAAAATGCTACCGTTATTGATTAGTCTGGAAGGTCTAAACCAGGCTGATGGACTGTTTAGGTCTTCCACAATAGTGTATCACGAGTTAATATATTGTCTGTATGCCCAAATGATCTTACAATATTCCACCAAGTAGTCAACACCACCACGGGTTTGTTCATATTTCGGAAATGGGAAAATTGGCAACCCCAGGCCCACCCCCAAGGCTGACCCTGGATGCGTGAGAGTATTCACTAGTCGGAATGTGAAAGGGCATTTAACCATTTTCACTCATTTAGCTGCCGTCAGCAACGTGAGACACTGAAACTGTGCTCACTGCCACGCACGCCCCGACTTAATGGTCATCTCATGAATGATCATTCCCAGAGCTGGACAGATCTAGAATTTAACCAAGCATACATCTCTTACAATTCAAATAAATGGTTGTATTTAAACAGCATGATCAACTTTCTGAGTTAATGAATTAATCTTGAAATATTTAAGTGTGTCTTACAAATTATAACGATTCTGTATGTCAATTTAATCAACAAAGTGGTGCTCAAATTCAACTAGGAAATTGAGCAAATCGCTCTCAAATTCTGCCAACGTGCTGAGGAAGTTCTCATGTAGCATGTGTCAATACCATATACTTATTATATGCTGTACTGTATTTTATTGCATGTGTGTATTGTGCCCAAAAGAAGAATACATCTCTTACAATTCAAATAAATGGTTGTATTTAACAGTATGATCATCTTTCTGGGTAAAGTAATTCATCTTAAAATTTTTAATTGTACTATGAGACCTCCTATCACAAAATATAGTGATAGGTTTTTACCCTTTCAACTGGTACCAGCAACTGGTACCAGCAACTGGTACCAGTTGAAAGGGTAAAAACCTATCACTATATTTTGCCACTGGTAAAGGAGGTCTCATAGTGTAAATGCTTACCCCGAGCTCTCAATACTCTGATAGTGCGCTGTTTTTGAGTTGTACGCCTTTTGGCGTCATCTGGTCCAACACCAAGAAAAGCTGTCTCGGGTGTGGACCAATCAACTTCAAGGACAGTGCATATCATTATCATTATCAAAGTTGTTTCTTTTTGTTTGCATTTTGACTGCTTGTGTTGTGGTTATTGCAAACATGATGCCTTGTATAAAGGTGTCAGTTTTTGTACCAGTTGAAAGGGTAAAAACCCATCACTATATCTTGAATTGTCTTACAAATTACACATGTGTCACTTTAATCATTTTTATCACGCTTATTACACATTAAGCATAATGTTATTAAACATTTGTTGTATTTTTGTTAGTATTGTCTTGCAAATTTGATTAATTTTACAAATGATGGCTTGTGTTTTAAATATACATTACATCATTGGGATAAGGTAAATGGAAACAAATTTAGCTTATAATCATCAATTGTAATAATTAAACCATGAGGATGCCCTCCATTCAGTGTTTAAACAAGTTCTGTATTTTTACAACATATATATGATGTATTAAGCTTGGTGGGGATGTAATATGAGACGGAATCGGTACACATGTTGATTCTGTATCCTTTATTGACGAGATTAAATTAAACTTGATTTGAAGCTTTCGTGACTGCAGGAATCCATAAAATAAAATACAATTTTATACCTACGTGACTTTACCGAAAGAACTAAAGAGTATTGAATTAAACTCTTTGAGTTGCATGAATCGTGCCTCAAAAAACAATATTTAAAACGTAAAAAAATTAACCCGTAAAAACAAAGTTTTTCACTATAAATCCTTTATATGCGTGGCATCGGTTTTATTTTATTATTAATTTCTGTTTTTCTTGAGTAAGAGTTTCATTTTTATCACATTGGTATTTTAAATTAAATATGACATTTTTTTCCCTAAAAAGTGGAAAATTTTGGAAAAATTTTTTCACGAAAATAAATTGTCACACACAACGAGTCTGTGTGCAAAATGTCAGCTCGATTGGATCACGGGAAGTGGGTTAAAAAACGACCGAAAGATTTGCACGGTCGTAAGCGCGCAAGCAAGCAAGTGAACTTAATATAAAGGATTTAAAAACAGCCTCCCCTGCAAGAGAATTACAACTCCCCTGAAAGACGACCAGCTGTAAAACAAAATTATTTCTACTAATACAAGTAAAATACTCAAGTTATCAAACAGTGTGCATGAGATATCTCTTGCCATGGACGCTGTCACAATTCGAAACGCAAAACACTCCCCAAAAAACTGTATCTGAAGCTTAACCAGCTTTTCAAAGAATGTTTGATTGCTTGACCTCAATAAATCTCCCTATATTTAATCTTATTCCAATGTTTGTGGGTAGCTTGACCTTTGAACAAACGTGACAATCATAACATTTTCAAGCTACTTGTACACATTTGGTATCAATCAAAAGCCCGTCGTCTGTAGGTGGGGAAGCAAATAAAGTTGTCCACCACAAACTTTTCATTGCCGAGTCATGGTCGTAAAAAAAGTGCTTTTGTGGAAAACAAAATTCAAAACCACAGAACGTGATCTTGTTTAAGTACACGACAAAATCAACTAACTTGCAACAGGCGTAACTAAAAACCGCGCAAATTGGAGGTGCGATGGAACGACAACAAACTAAACACAAAAGCAGTTCTAAAGAAATTATTTCTCAATGTAGATGACTTCAAAATGCAAAGACATGAGTGGCTTCCTAAAATCGGAAGAGCGTTCCAGACGGCCGCAGGGAGCGCGTCTGAAGGCGCGCGATGCCTTCGTTCGATGGTCAGCCAAAAAGCCAGCTGCGAATTGAGGTAAGAGTGAGAGTTATTTGTGAGAAACATGAAGTCGTGAAGGAATGGAGCATGAGGTTGGTGATGCCCATCACGCGAGATTACGGCGAGTCGGCGAGAGGGGTTGACGTCACGCGACAAGGGCTTGTGACGTCACGCGGTACGGGTGACGTAGAGGAGAGTAAGTGATGACGTCCAGAGACGCTGGAGTGATAAGGAGAGGGGGGTATGACGTCACGCGACACTGGTGAGGTGGAGGAGAGGGAGTGATGACGTCCAGATACGCTGGAGTGATAAGGAGAGAGGGGGGTATGACGTCACGCAGCACTGGTGAGGTGGAGGAGAGGGAGTGATGACGTCTGGAGACACGGAAGTGAAAAACACGAATTGCAGAAAAAAGAAAATGACTAAAATAAGATTAAAACAAATACACTTGAATATAAAGCAATGAAATAACTGAAAACGTAAAGAAATTAAGATATAGAAATATAAAAATGTTTAAATCAATTATAAAACGAACATTCGCCGTCCTTTTACGGTGGAAGTTCTGCGGGTTCCTGCTAGTTTAAAAAGAATACTCTTTTCTCGTGAATAGGATACATTTATACATACTCTAAATTGTGTTGAATAAAATATATGGGGCCGTCCATAAATGACGTCACGCGATGTTGGCTAAATTTTGACCCCCCCTCCCCCCCTCGTCACACGGGGTCACAAAAGTCAGACCCCCCTCAAATATGACATCACAAAGCCATATTTCCATTTTGACATAAAAAAAACATGCTTCAAATCACTTTAAATTATTGTCATTGCAGTGCTTATTTAATGTGGCGCTGCACTCTTATGTTGTAAGAGAAAACACGTATTAAAAAGAAGGCGTTGTCAAGCTGAAATTTAACATAAAATTAACTTGAAAATATTCAGCGTCTAACTAAAACTGCAGATGTTCAGAATATTATATTGAAATTCTCTTATAATTATCAAATATTAAAAGTAATTATAACTATAAAAAATACTTTAAACTTTGTAGTAGAACGAAGCAAAATGGAGAGTGCAATTATAACAATGACATATTCATTCCACAGAATGAAAAGCCCTGGTAGAATCATTATAATTAAAATGTTTATCAACAATCATTCCAAAAATGTATTACATTTATGCATATACATTCTCCCATGGAGAAGCAAAATGCTCCATCATGGAATAAATAGGGAGAGCATGGATCTCTTCATCCGGTGGAATGGATATTCCATTCAGATCAAGCACTTCTTCGTCTATCCAATCTGCACTCTCTCCATTTTCTTCGTTCATGATTACAACCGTTAGTTCACATTGCCGATGTGCAGCGACTCTCTGTGGCCTGATGCGTTTGGGTGGAATAATAATTGATTCCTTCTTGTGTGATACAGAGCAGAGGTCGCAAACGGGTTTTGATTCCTTACCCATACCCATACCCGGCCACACCAGGGTCGCAAACAGCTACCCGTACCTGTACCCGACCGGGTACGGGTAGCCGGGTATCGGGTAGGGTACGGGTATCGGGTACCCGGTTGCGACCTCTGATACAGAGTGGCTGCGCAGCATGACTAACGACGTGAAGTATATTTGACATTTCTTGCAAATCCTATCGCTAAGCACGGATTGTATTGATGGACAGTACAAGTCATATGGAATCAACTGATAAGGATTTGAAAATCAAGTAAGGATGTCATCCACTTTCAAACTATGTGCTGAAAACAGAGATGGGAATTTATGAGATGCTCCGTCTGTTGTCCGTTCTGGAATTGTAATACAGGGCCTTTTCGAATTTAATCGGCTTCCGATGGGGCTCCACTCCGCGCTGGCTATGCTCCAATGATTGATGGAGTTGGTCCTAGCTGGACTGCAGTGGGACTCATGCTTGATATACCTTGACGATGTTATCATCTTCAGCCGTACGTTCGCAGAACATCTTGATCGGTTACGTGCTGTTCTTCTCAAAATACTTGCGGCAAATCAAAAATTTAAGCCCCAAAATTGTCACCTCCTGCAAAAATCCGTGCGGTATCTCGGTCACATTGTCAGTAAATCGGGCATTGCAATGGACCCCAAGAAAACAGCGTGTGTTCGGACTTGGCCAACCCCCACGTTGGTGGGGAAGTTGCGAAGTTTTATAGGATTCGTGTCTTATTATCGCTGCCAAAGCACAGGTGAACAATGAACGTAATGCGAGGAAACGGGATCACGTGCTACCATGGTTCATTGGTGACAGAGCAAGGTTACATTGCCCGCAGGTGCCGGTTGGTACATCCCCTAAGCTGCAAAAGCCCTGGCAACGGCCCGTGGAAGTGGTCGGGGTCAAACGGCCGCAGTGTGTGCGTATTCGGGTGGGTCGTCGCCGTTGGTTTGTCCATCCGTCTCGGTGGAAGCCGTTTGTTCCTCCGCGGATTGCCTCTCCGTCTCTAACAATTGGTCTGCCGGTGTCTGGTGTGTCCGACGAGCCAGAGATAGTGCGTTCCGAGGGTGTGCATCAGAAGGATTGTGTCGTGCTGCCCACAGCATCCGAGCCTGTGACCATGGACGGACATCGAAGCCTCGCCGGGAGCGGGGAGGTGCCTGTTGCCGCCGAGCCTACTGCACCTGTGCTTCCTGTGTTGCAACCCGCATCTCCGGCTGTTTCGGTGGTGTGCACACTGCCCGAGCAGGAGCGGAAGACCGTCCCTGCCGACGGA
This sequence comes from Lethenteron reissneri, assembly GCF_015708825.2. NCBI lineage: Eukaryota > Metazoa > Chordata > Hyperoartia > Petromyzontiformes > Petromyzontidae > Lethenteron > Lethenteron reissneri. Next base: position 5,894,074 of record NC_083822.1, read on the forward strand.
CCGGCGTCGCTAACTCGGTCCAAATGCTTGTGAATCCGTTGATTCATTATTCTGGGTATTGCTCGGGAATGGCGGAAAGGTTGTGGTTGGTTGTTGAGTCCTGTTCTTTTCCCTCCATCTTGTTCCCTTTGCATAGTTCTCTTTTCTCTCCTTGTTCCCTCATAATTAGGTGATCATTGTTCCTGCGGATTGTTCTGCCTTTTAAGAAAAACAACTGGAGTCCTGCTTTTATAGCTCTTTTATTGCCGTACCTAACCTGCATGGGTGTACTTACCTGTTATCTTGGTTTTAGCCGGGACGGCTATATTTTTTATTCCGGGGGGGGGGGGGGGGGGGGTGATGTAATGACATGATGACACCTACTGGCTAGAAAAGGGAAGCACGGGTACAGGCACCGCTAAAACAACATCCAATCTGAAAGGGAGAGGTATCTGGGGCAAAGGTATTGGGCGGGGTTGGCCGAGATGCTCCGGGAACCTGCTGGAAGGTTCCACGAGAGGGCGTGGCCAGAGGCGGAGCCTAGCCACGCCTGGGGAGATATAAGCGGGGGGCGGACGAGGGCTCGGGGTTCGTGTGTGGAGTCTTGGGTCCGGACTGCATCGCTGCTCGCCGTCATCTCTCTCCGTCGTTCGGCCACGTGGAAGATCTCCCTGCGGGGTTCCATCACCCTCCTCGGCACGCCGCCGAGTGATCGGCCGTGTGTGTGTAGCCAGTTGAGACGCTAACATCTAAGTGTTGTACTCAGAGTGAGAAGATAAGGTTGGCCTGTGTTGTGCCCGTATAAGAATAAAGAAGAAGTACCCCGACTCTCTGTGTTGCATTGCATTACATTTCCAAATTTTACAAATTTTAGTTTGATTAAGTGTGTTTTCTCTCTCTGTGTGTCCTCGTGTTGTTGCTCTAGTATTTCCTGCAGCCACGAAAGCTCCAAATCTCTCATTGACATGCTAATTTCTTCACCCCCCCATCTCTCTGCCCCCCTCTCTATCTATTTAAGGCCTCGACACAGAGGCGCTGTTTCTCTGTGTGCCTATGTGTGTGTCTCTCTCTCTGTGTCTCTGTGTTATCTCTCTCTGCGTATGTGTCTGTCTATGTGTCTCCGTGTCTGTGTTTTGTCTCTCTCTCAAATTTAGCAATCTTTGGAAGAACGTAATCAACCAGGTAGGGTGTTGACTGTTATGTTAGCCGACTCTCTGTGTTGTATTGGATTATATTTCTAAGTTTACTAGGTTTGTTTTCTCATTCATTCGTACCTGATGATGATTACTTGTGTTGCAATCGAAACGTCGTATGCTATTATTCCATTTATTTTTCTTTCTACGTGACTTTACCGAAAGTACCAAAGAGTAATTCCTGCGAAAGCCCCACATCAAGTAAGAATTGCCCTCTACACGACTTGTCGCGGAAGTCACTCATCACACGTGCACATGTAGTTCTACCCTCTTCTGGCATTGTGAGATATTCCTCCTCCCATAATATGCCGTTGGCTTTGTTGTTGTTAGTGTTTTTTTTTACCGGAGATCTGGTGACCCTAAGGCAACGTGACAAAAGCAGAGGAGCTTCCGCGGATTTCACGCTGCCGCGGGCATCTCCAGCAGCACCGGCGTGTTGCTCTTGGTGACCGCGCTCCGCACAGAGTGAAGCGAGTTGAAGAGCCGTCGGTGCCAGGTGTTCGCGTGTACGTGGAGAGAACGGGGCCCGGGACCAGAGATCGAACCCAGGCTTCTGAGCCCCAGGTGGGAGTCCGATGGGAACCGCGACTGCTCGCGCACACAGGTATACGGATGAGCGCCCAGCAGGTGGGAGAACGTGCCATGGGTTGGGGAACTAATGATTCCCTCCATCACGCGTTCCTCGTGTACTATCACGCAATTACTGTTTTATTATTCCATTACCCTTCTGTATTATCACACCCTCGTTTGTGACGCTGCCGTGGTTGTTAAAGCACCGCTAGACCATCAGTATACTGAGGGTCACTGGTCCTGATTCGATCTGCAAATGTCAACAACGGAGGCAGTTTCTTGAATCCTCCTCTCAAACACCCAGCAGCGGTAATGGGTAACATCACAGCGCGTGGTTGTGGTGGGGTAAAGTGTGAGTATTCCTACCTCTTCAGATACATCTGGCCAGCGTGGAGTTGTATCGCTAGTTGGAGGCCCGTCTGACAACAGTGGCATGAGCAGTATTTGCAGTGGTGTACCTTTACTCTTTAATATAACACTCTCACGTGCACTCACACTATAAGCCTTTGTTTTAACACTTCATCACGGACTGTGCACATCCATAGGCATTTACTTTCATCACATTGCCTGCTACTTCTCTGTGAATGCAATTCCGATGATGCGTAGGAAAAAATGCTCCAATTTTATGAATACATATTAATTCGCATTTCCAATCCAACGTGTCTGAAATGCATTTTGTAAAATTAATTGCATTATAAATATTGAACATTTTTTATGGGTACTTTTCTAAAGAACACATTAAAATAAAATGTCTCTTTGGTTTGGGCAGCTCACTTACTACTTGAATAAAACTTCACCATTTCGACCAAAGTAATATAACTATATAAACCCAGTACAGTATTGTCTACATTACAAAGACACAGGGCCAGTCGAAGCGTGATATGTCCTAATTGACACGCCTGGGTCTGCTAATTTGTAGGTGTCACCTGTTTAATAGTGTGCCGTCAGTGCGGTGGTGGGGTGCAAGTTGGGGCAGTGTTCGTTTGACTGCGGTGGACTTCAAAACGGTCTGTGTCATTTGTGTTAGGGTATAGTTTGTGTGTTCATTTTGTCATTTGTGTGTGTAATTTGTGCGTGAGAGTGTTTGCCTAAGAATGAGGGGTGGCGTCGAGCAAATTGCGTGCCATGTCGGACTGTGGTCACGTGAAGGGACACAGTTGCACGTGTTGTACGCACAAAGCCTGTGACTTCACAACGTTATACACGAGTTTATCATAATACAGCCAGGCTCGTGTAATATACAGCTGTATACGCACATACTCGCTATGTTATAGGTTTACCTAACTAACTTTATTGTCATAGCTCACCTGTGGGTATATGTTTGCAGCCCTTTCGTAAATCCACTTTTGGACGAGGGCCTCCCTTGCTGTGTGGGTCGTGGCTTTTTTAAAACCCATATTTCACCAATTCAGTTTGGTTGGTGAAAGCGGAGAGCATAGAATTAAAAGTGCTGTGCTGTACAACAATTTATTTTACTGCATTGCCCTCTGCTGCCCACAACGTAGGACCTGTGGTGCACGGTGGCCACCCATCCAATGAATATCCAGGCTCAACTCCGCTTAGTTTCCCATATCTGATGGGATAGGGTACATTCCTGGGTGATTGAGTCATAAGCATAATACTACTACATGTGCGCACATCGAAACAAAAACATGTCGTTAACACCCCCTTACAATAGACGTATAAAGTATTAGATGTTCCAAAACAAACTAGACAGCACAAATGTACAGACGAGACAGTTTAGAAAGACCACCATTCAAAATGTTATCACATGAAGGTGAATCTCTTATCTGCGATCCTGCTAACCGCAAGGTATAATATTCGGTGCCCCAGATACATCCACAAAAAACTCCTTTTCAGCAACAGGCCGGGTTAAGTTTGTAAACCAACTATTTACTGTTTTCATTTGCTAACTTATTTCATACTTTGTTAGTATATACCGGATAAAGGCTTGCTCATGCCATGTCGATCGTGGGGGGATGTTTGACCGTACTTCACTACACAGGTCAATGCGGGTTGGTGGAGGGGGTCCTGTACTGTTCAGATGTCACCCGCCAATGATGTTAACTTTGGCCGGGAATAAACTTTAGAATACCGGGTTCATAGTGGAAAAGAGGAGTCGAGGTGGAGTGGTGGTGCAGTGGTTTGCACACTGTTCTGAGCCTGGTCACTTGCGTTCGATCTCACCAGCCCATGCTGTCTAGAACGGTGAAATATCTTCAAACAGCGACCATGATTGACACTGTGAAAGGGGTTCCCTTCATCCAGCGTTGGATTGACAAATGGGTGAACATTAATTATTTAATATTCAGAGGGATCACCCAGAATTAATTGGTTGCGCCATGTGCTAAATGTAACATCTCTACGGTACCTGAATAAGAGGATGATAGTGATGGAAAAAATAAAAAAATTACGATCATTGTTTTTTTTGCTGCTGTCAATGGCAATTGATTATGTGATTTATCATCATGCTGTGTTTGATGATACTGTTGGTGGTAGTGTGACTAACATTTTTATACACGGTTTTTGGGGGGGGGGGTCTGAAGCTCTTTCGCAGGAGAGTAGTGCATTGTACTGTTTCTACACTTTCATTTTATTGTTTTGCATGTGCGAGGAAACGGGAAACCAGACACAACTCATGCACCGTACAAAGTGATAAATCTCTATGGTTTAGACAAAGGGGTTCATGTTACTTTTGGCTGAACTGCCAATTCCTAGCCACCAAGTTTTGCGAGTTTTAGAAATCTGCGTCATCCACAACCCATTTTGGGGCAGTGACATGGGTTAGCGGAAGCATGTTCGGCGCGTTTTCCAGAGGTTCACGGTTCAAATCCAGCAGCTGCACTGGTTATAACTGAATATACCCATAATAATAATAATATGCGTTGTCTGCTACGTGGTGGACTTTCGTTTCTGTCACGTCATTCGCGAGAGTAGGCCGATCATTGTCTGCCAAATTCGAATAATTCCCCTGCAAATCACTCATTTGGGATTACACACAGCAACATTGCTCCCGACTGCGAAAATATAACAGGACCATCCAGAAAAATAATTGTCAGAGCGAGGCTATCCTGGGTAAACAAAAAGTAATAACAAAAAAACCCGCTTCCTGCTGTGCATCTCACCTGTCATGTGGGGCACGTGGTCATTTGCTCTGTAAGTGGATAAGATTGGTGATGGAATGGTAGGTAAAGAACATTGAATGTATTTGGGAGGATGACCAACGCAGATGAGCTCATGTTCGGGAGTGGGGATTGTGACATTGTAAGACGATGAATGGCAATGATGCGGCGAGGCCTTCATCCAGCAGCGGATAGACATTTGTGACGATGAAGAATATGAAAAAAATTATTACAAAGGGGGGTGACAAAATAGTCATCGATAATGCCACCATATTTGCGAAGTATAGCACTCTCCACGATTACACTGCGTTACATCACTACACTGCACCATATTCTTGGTTCTTTCGGTAAAGTTACGTAGAAACGAAATAATAAAATAATATTATGCTTTTTTTTATTATTTCCCTTCTACGTGACTTTACCGAAAGAACAAATAATATGAATCTCTGCAGTCACGAAAGCTTTAAATCGAAATTTACACTGCACCACTTATGCATATTACTTTTACCCGCAGATTGTTTAAGAAAAGAATAGTTACCTGCAAGGGTTCACTGACGGGGGCTAAATTTATCCTATTTTCAGATTTTTACAGATAAATAGAGTTGCGTGCATTTTGCGGACAAGAGGTATTATTTTCACTTTCGAGGGAGCTCTAGAGAGTCCCACTCAAGGGAATTTGGCATAGGTTTCCACGCTCGCCAGATGCCTTTGAGAAAGGTGGGAGTACCCACATTTTACAACACCACACGTGACCTGCCGATCAACTAACTGGTGTACGCATTATATTTCTGGGTGGACACAGGCTAAGCGTTTAAGAAACTCGCCCATTGTTTCAACTGCCGTGCTAGGTGATCGAACCGACAACCTCTAGAAGTTCAGTGTACTAACGGTTACACCAGGGCAGGATCAGAAAATTCCACACGTAGATGTTGATAACTGTCAAAAGGTCCACAATGATGCTATCAGATATCTGTTCACTGTGCTCCCATCTCCTCAACAACTCCCAGACGAGAATGTAATCCACCAACCCTTGCCTCCAAAGGGCTGATTAACAGTGCACCACGAACAATAATTTCGGGATGTTTGGCCAACAACAGGCAGCACGTTTGACATCAATACATGCAACATATCTGCACAGGCCATGGTGTATTTAAAAATGTGTGTACTAGGGCAATTTGATCTCCAGCAATATTTGCTTTGCTTTTAATGTAAATAGTTGTTCGCAATACTTACTCTCATGGTCACATTACAGTAGGTGTGGACACCACATTGTTTCAAAGGAAAATAACACTTGCAGTGTCAATTCCAAAAATAAGCTATTACATTGAATGAGCCCAGTGAGACGGCTGAGATCAAGAGACAATTCTGTGTGATAGGAGGTGGCTCTGACAAGGCCAATACAAAGATGTAAAGACTAATACACAACCCTTTCCTCTATCCAAATCACAGTCCCATGCCTCACACACCTGACAAGCAAACCCAGGCGGTCACCCACACAAGAACTAACCAGGCTTAATCCTACTTCGCTCGTATGAGAATGTGCCAAATGCTGCCAGTGATGGGGTTAACATAAATAATTAACTTTGTTTTCAATTATATTTAAAATGCATTTCTGAGTTTTAAAATATGAAATTGATGGTGGAAATACTCAAATAATATATTCACGTAGATAGGTTATGAACCTATCTACGTGACTTTACAGAAAAACCCAAAGAATATTAATTCCTGCAGTCACGACAGCTTTAAGTCAAGACTCAAATAATATGTTGTTGAAACTTAATGTGGAATGCTACAATGTTATTGAATTGAGTGTATGTAAATGCAAGGTTGTCCAAAAGAAGGTTTACTGAGACAAAATGTAGCTTATAATAGGTACATTTTATCCATCTTTTACTATTCCTGGTGAAAAAGTCGACAGGAAATAATTCAAGTATAGGTTAATTTGTTTTCTTGGCAATGATACATGTTGGCTGCAGATGTACCATTTTAGAGACTAATAATATAACATTTCAAAAGCAGTTTGGGGCTTCGAAATGCCTGGAAGACTATTCAATTGAAAAAAAAAAACAAAAATCGTTATTTGTTACAAGGCATGGGTTTCATAGCTTGGTTTTGGACAGTCTTTCTCTTGCCGATGGCTGAACCAAAGGAGTTTAATTTACGAGGAGGCACTGTACCGGTGGAGGTACTGTGTTCAAGTAAAAAATAAACTGAGAATAATTTCCACCTGTGGATATATAGACACGGATTTGTGAATATCCATGTCTATAAGTAAGCTTGCGTGTCTACTATTGTAGGGGGTTATAGAATTATTGTATCATTTGTGCTCTGTGCTCAGATGTTCAGAACATAGCTGCGTTATAGAGATATGTAGAGTAATTGGCGCATAATGTATTACTAAAGCCTATATTTAATTATATTATGATGTGGACAGTATTGTGGGAGTGTAATACATAAATAACAGAAACTTTTTAAGTGTCGGTTCTTTTTCCATTTTATTTCATCATTAACTTAAATTGTGTATGGCAGTTAAAACACCGTACTCTAGTCACCGTCAGGGTAAAAACACAAGTTGTCTCACTCCTGATTGGCGAGACAGGCAACATAGGTTAATCCTTCCGTGTGCCCTTGCATCTGCCCTTATCTTGGTTTCTTGGAACTGACTCTGAAACCACAAACGTGTCTCAGTGTCGTCTCCCCTCAGTTCAAGCGTTTGAGTGGTCGTTTTACGCCGTGACCGCCTAAAGCGGGTTAATATCGTCACAGAACCACATAACCCTGAAACCTGAGTCTGCCACTTGCCTTCATGAATCATTCATTTTGCATTCACACGGCAAACTCTGAACTCACCATTCTGGCCGCCTCACTCGCCCACCTTGTTTTCATCTTGAAGCGGCCCAAAGCCATTGATCATCCTGAACACAGCGCTGCATATCACGTAGTGTCACGTTTCACTGCAAATAAGAATGATCGTCAACGCGAGCTCAACTGTTAGTCGACGGAGTCTGTTAAGTTTCAGGGTAGCACAGTGTGCAGTAATTTCAACAACAGTACTGCAGTACTGTCATAGATATAAGCATAAAACGCCCTCATGTGTCTCACATCCATTGCGATTTGTGTTGCATAATTGTGCGCGAGAAACTCGCAAGGTTAAACATTTGCAATGCCTTTTAATGGAAACAATGTAATATAACATTTCAGGAAATGGCCCTTCTTCAGAGCAAATATATTGCAGAAAATCTACTTACGTTTGGGGATTACATTAAAACCTTTTAAGAATATTGATGTAAAAATAGATATTAGTTCACACATTCACACTTTATCAATATATTAATTCCATTGAAATGAGAAATAGCATGGGGATGTCACGAGTCTTTCGTAGATATGTACATGATTATATAGTTATTTCAGTATAACACTTAGGCTTTCGCGACCAATATTACTCATAATAAAGGTTTTTGGGTTAGATCGCGCAAGATGAGAGCCTCACCATTCTGGCAAATTGCCCAATGAAGCTGGATGTAATTACCAGCGAAACGTCGTACTACTCAAATTTCAAATGATGTTGATTCACTCTTCAACACACCGGTGGGCTAAAGAAGTGAATTATTTTGTCCTTTGTAAACGTGACACATTTTTTACTGTTTGACCGTGTCGGGTGGTGGAGGGTTACGACACATTTATAAATAACGCGATCTAACCCAAACCCCTTTATTATGAATTATTACAGCATCTTTCACAAATTGGCCTTGGGCTGAAATAGACCGAGGCCAAGAGTGCTGAATTAAATACCACAATTATGAATGTCAGTCGCTGAGTCTCTTATAGTGAGTCAGAATTACTGTGTTAATATTGTACTCAACTCAGGTACGCGGTGTTGTGGTGGATGGCTCAGCTTGCTCATTTAATTCTGGGCAGGAGTTGAAAACGTATTGCCCATTCCTGTACCCCTCTCCCTGGGGGTCACCCTTGAAAAATAGCTATCTAGCTTGATGGACTTTCCCCTGGGATACCAAAAATAAATTATTTGAACTGGAATTTAGCCCATCATCTTTCCAGCATTTATAAAGTTAGTACCACTTGGTAGGAAGGGAATTGTATCATGGATATACTGGTATCTGCCATAGGAATACAGTATGTAATTTCTCTCAACCATTTGAGGTCTGTTATTTCGAAACTTGATCATATGCAATGTCTCAAACGAAATAACTCATTCTGCTTACTCCTCACAAACAGCAGAGGTTGTACATCTAATTTAAACCGAATACAAATTTGTTAAGAGACTGCAACATTGCTCAGGGCCGTTCCTCAGGAGGGTCCTGCTTGGGATATTTAAACATAATATATTTGTGATTTTTGAATGTGGCAATAAATGGAGTACCTGGACAAAATCCCATCCATATGATGGAAGAACACTCAAAACTGAGGAGCAATTTGCTGTATTGTCTCTTTCAAGTACTATATTTTATTTCACACGTGTGTCCAATGCACTTAACCTCTGCATCATGTACTACCATTGACTTCAAGTTCCTGGATTACAGGAATACAAAACCACAAGTGGCTTTGAGGTGCAAACCGTAGAAGAAATTTCAGAGAACTACTTCGAGTGGTATTTTTGTCAGCACATCTTAGTAAACACTGAAGCTGGATCTACTGTAAGGTGCATTGTGTGACTTTTCGATGATGACTCGGTTTTCCTGTGGTGCATTTCTGAATGTGTTCTCGTTTGTGATGCCCCACACAGGAGGATTTTTCCAGAACATTGAAATGAAGTGACCGGCAGGAGCAGCACCACAAAGAGGCCACCATGGCAGAGCGAACAGGCATTGGGAAGTATGTGGTAAGAACTGCCGTGCACCACAGACTACTGTCAACTCTCAGAACAATTGTCACGAACCACCGTGCTCCACCAACATTCTTCAACATGAATTCGAACTCACAGCATCTGCAACAGTTCCAAGGACCACTTCCTACTGCCCTGTGAACCACCAGTCATCCACGGACTCAACGTTGGGAAGCACTGCCGTACAGTTATTGCACACGTTAGTAGGCAGTTTTTTTATGTTTGGGAAAGCCTCAGCGATTTGCTGGAAATCCAACAGGGAGGCATAAAGGATTGAGTGAAACTGCTGGGTTGTGTTGAAAGCATGTGTGGTGGGCTGTGAAAGTGCCGTGTATCGGGCTAACCCTCTTACAGTATGCATGAGCGCCGCTTTCCATCGCTCTGCCTCGCCTGCAGCGTGGACTGCTGAGGCTTTGTTACAGCAGGTGGCTGTGTTTCAGCCATTATACCTTGTCCAGCACAGTTCCAATTCAATTCATTGTGTGGCATTTAACCAAACAAGATCACATTCTTAGATTATCTGTTTTTTCGTGTAAACCTTGAGTATGGGGTGGTTATTAGTATGGATACACTTCAGTTAATGGTATTTTTGTACATTTTAAATGTGGACATATTTTATATATACTTCGTGAGTGAAAAATGTCAAAAGTGTCTCTCTGCTCAAATGGGCAATGGGAATTGCTCTTCTCCGTTGGAGGCCTAGAAGCAGTGGTGGAAAATCTTCAATCCTTTGTCTGGGTCTTCAGAACAACCACTCTTGATGTTCGTACAGCTCATTGTACGGCCTCAGTCAGGTGGAGCTCATTTTACTGGCACCGGAGCAGCAACGAATTAAACAGGACAGGCATTGTAACTGTGCGGGTCCACCAGGGGAATGATCTGGCGCCGATGTATCTGGTCCTTCGGTCCGCTATTCGAATGTACCGTGGAATGAAGGAAGAAAGAACCTGCCCTATGTTCTTCCAAGCCACCACCTGTTTCCATCAGCATTGACTTTGGCTCTGTCCCCCAAGCCACATGGAATGCTGCAAGATCGGTCATTGCGGGGGTCTTGACAACTAATTGCTGGCCATGCACATTAGTGCAAGTAATCGTACTGTCATAGAAGAAATAATGACGATGATGATGATGAAGCGAAGTTGTTCTGGGCCAGGAACTAAACTTGAAATTTCAAAACAGAACTTCAGATCCACTCAGTTACAGCCTGGCTATGTTACATACATAAGTGAAATATCATTGTCAGCCATGATCAATCCACTGCAGAATTAAGTCCTCTTCATGCCGTTGCCATCTGTCGTGGTCCTGCAATGTAACAATATACCTGGCACCTGTGTACGAGCCAATTCCATCGCTTTATATTAGCGGTGGACACCAGTGACATTAATACTGTATAAGTAATTATATACACGATGAAGCTATGTAATCTCTAAGTAATGTATTGTAGTCCCATGCTGTTTTCTTGCCAGACCTTGTACGGCATTAAGAGTGTGGTCGGGATGCCGGCTGGCCTCTCAGGCTGGGCTGGAGTGTCAGCAAGAAGCTGTTGAGTGTTCTGGAGCTTTTGAGTGGCTCACAAGTGCCTTCAAGAATCAGTGTGGCGCTGCTGAGGACGTTTATATTTTGGATTTTGACAAAAGCCGGTGCCGTACTTTTAGCATAACCAGTGGCAGAAGTGGTGAAACTTGAGGTTTACTCCATGCGACAAGCTTGCCAACCAGTTAACAATTAAATATCCACAGCTGCTTGGAAATTGGATACACCAGAACGTATGTCCCATTAAGTCGCACAATGCTGTTCAGACTGTGACTGCGAAAAACTTTCAGTAGCAGCCAGTGTAAGTTTCGGATGTAACATGAGAGAGGAGTGAAACCTGGCAGATGGTTCACGTGTCTCATTAGCCGTCTGTGCATATGCTGCCATCTGCATGTGACAACGTGGCGACACTTTATGCACGTGCAATGGGCTGCACGTACATGTTTTAAAGCACGTATGTAAGATATGGCCCAGAGGCACTTACAGATATATAAGAAGATGAAGATTGCCCATAGCAGGGTGCATGACAAGGATAATCTTCTTGGTTCTTTCGGTAAAGTCACGTAGAAGGGAAGTAATAAAATAATAAAAATAAAACATAATAAAATAATTCTTACGACGTTTCGGCCACAACGCAAGCAACCGTCCTGCTTGCATTGTGGCCGAAACGTCGTAAGAATTAATTTTATTATGTTTTATTTTTATTATTTTATGACTTCCCTTCTACGTGACTTTACCGAAAGAACCAAGAAGATGAATCCCTGCAGTCACGAAAGCTTTAAATCGAAATTTGACAAGGATAATGTTAACATTATATTTGTATGAAGGTACTGAACCAGTGTGGCCGAGGTCCTGGGTCCAAATAATGGGCTCCAACCTTAGATATGACCAAAGCTATTGTTTCAACAAGTTTAATTGAGCCAGACCAATGCAATGTTTCCGTCGCCACTTGCAAGTGAGCTGGTTGGCCCAGAAAGTCATGGGCCATGCCAGCATGTCTCATTTCCTATCCCAATGCTTCACGAATCACAGAGTTTTGTGGACTCATCACCTACCACTCCGTCCACCCTGTCCCCTCACCCTCTATACCCACTGTGGGCAGAGGGAGAAGGGTTACTTTTAAATATAATTTTACACACGCTTGGGTTAGGTAAGGCTACCACCAAATATGTGTTTTGTAATTTTAAGGTGTGCTGCGCATGCTGTCATGCTGTACTATATCACACTGGACTTGCAATCAAGAGGTCGCTCGTTCAATCTTCCGGCACAATCATCAGAATGTTGGCTAAGATCAAGTGTAGTGTCTGTTCTTATCAGTCGAATATCTGATATGTACCACATTGCGGTACCTTACTTCATGCTCTTTTCTTCAAACAAAAATCCAGTTTCATTCCCTTCACCTATTACGGATATCAGAAACAACATCGTTGAACAAATGTAGTGTTTCAAATACTTGGGCTTACTGATTGATTACAAGCTTACATTGCAACCCAATATTGATCACATCTCAAAGAAAATCTAATCAAAAATACGGTTTTTATACAGAAGCTAATTTTTTCCCCATTTTATTGCGCCTGCAAATTGTTGAAACTATCATTCTACCACTTTCTGACGAGTGTGAAACTGCTTACAGATCAGCTCCTCATGAATCACAAACCAGACTATCATTCTGCTCTTCAATTTGCACTGGATGTACCATACAGGACCCACCATTGTGACCTCAACTTAAAATCCAATCTCACGTCACCAGATGCAAGAATAAATCTACAACTGGGCCTTGTTCATCCATAAAATCCTAATTTGCAAATCTGAGCTATACTTACTGTAGCTAATTCATTAACCCCATTGTCGAACCCAATAAACCTAAGACGTCCATCGAATTGCCTTTTACCTATCCCAAGAACAAGAACAGGAATAGGTGACAAAGCCTTTGCCATTGCAGCATCAACGTTTTGGAACGATCTTGTTTTCTCCCTTAACTTAAGAGCCGCATGGCTCACAGGGCTATACCTAATAAATGAACTTGAATATGAACATCGTACATTTTCCTTCAAAACATATCCTGAAGCAGAAGATTAGTGCTGGATACAAATTCGTTTTTAACTTTCATCCTTACCCGTGTATCGATAGTTACATTTTAATGTGCAATTTTATAGAGGAACTGTATGTTGTCTTGGTGTGGTCTGGGACTGTTCTTGATGTTGTTTTGCTGCCTTATCTAAGTGTGGAAATTAGTGTACTTATACGTTTATCTCATTTACGTATTAATTTTTAGTCACTTGCTTTCCTGCCCTATACTGTGCACTCCAATTGTTATTTTTGTAATGTTTGTTGTTGTAACTTTCTGACTCGGCCCTCCTGGACATCTTTGAAAAATAACTTCATAGCTCATCAGTTTCTCCAGGATAAGGGAAGATTTTGATTGACACCAATGGCATTCGACCTCTTGTCCTTATGTTCTTATATCCCTTGTTCAAATTTCCTCATTTAGTAAACAATTGTGCAGTCCTGTAATACCCCACACATAATGGACAGGTTTTTTTGTAGCAATTTTGTACTCCATTGTGTTGAAGAACACACAAATCTATTGAAAAATGTGGAAATCTGCAAAAAATGTCACTGATACTCACAATGACATCTTTGTGTGCACACAAAAAGGTGCTGGAGCATAGATATGGCATAAAATATGGGTCCTGTCTCGTGAAAAGGGTTTTTGCTGCATTCAGCCTCTGTTGACTTTTCCCCATGGCTTTTGTCCCACTGAAAGGTTTTTCCGCTTGTGTGACAGATTTACTCTCTGCACCGATGACCAACAAAAATACACTTGCACGCATCCTTGCTTGAGCCAAGCATTACATACACAAACTTGTATAACATTTTTTCAACATTCAGCCAAAATGAGTGACAAAACTTTTTTCAAGAGGATTTACACGTGAGATGTTTAATATATTTTGTCTATGTTCACACGTGTGACAAAATGACAGTACCTTCAGCAAAGCCATGAATTACCAATTTTTCATTGAGAAATATTGATTACATTTAGGTTAGCTCTTAATCCGTGGATTTGATCGAGATATTTTCTGAGCTAGTCTACGAAAGCAGTCAAATATAGTCAACTTTTTGTGATGAAATAATGTTCCTTGCATGCAAGTGCTCCCCTTCAACGTTATCAAGTCAGCCAAATAGTGAGTTCTGTAACTATTCAAATGTAAATACATATATACACTTGTGATTTTTGGTCTACCTCAATGTACTGTAGTTAATGCACTGCATTTACTAGATTATCTTATATTCTTGGTTCTTTCGGTAAAGTCACATAGAAGGGGAACAATAAAATAATAAAAATAAAAAAACAATAAAATTCTCACGACGTTTCGACTGCAACAGAAATTCATTGTTTTATATTTTTATTATTTTATTGTTTCCCTTCTACGTGACTTTACCAAAAGAACCAAGAATATAGATTATCTTAGTTTACATCGTCATTGAGCGTAGTTGATTTCACCTCGTCATAGTCAGCCCCGCTTGGTCGTTGGTGGGTAGTTGTTGTTGTTGTCCTCATGCTTGATGACTTGTATCTTAGTCAACGCTGACGAAAATAACACTTCGATTGTCAAATATTTTGTTCGCTAGTTTTACTAACAAGTTTAACACTGGTGAGAACTGAGAACACACGGATAGTGGTGTTTATGCAGTATCGTAAAAGTGTTTGTTGCATTTATTTTAAATACTCGTGGGTGTCAACTGTCCATAAAAGATGCAGTGTACACGAACTTAACTGCTGAGAATTTCATCAAGTGGATAGTGTGTGGAGAGGCTCTTGATTTGTGAGAGCAGCCGAGTGTGGTGTGTATATATTCATGTGTTTGTCATGTGGGGGTATAGTTTATTGTTTATGCAAACAAGTGATATTTACGTGGCTTTTTTAGTGTACGTGGCCAACTAGATACAGAGCACAATTTTGTGCTCGTATGGTTGAGAGGTGTAGTTGTTTATATATTTTACTAGTCCTCTAACATTAAAGCAAGTTCGATTTTTGGCAAACACACATTACCAGAGGCATTGGCATGAGCCTTGTCTTGTGTGATTCAGCTTGAACCGAGTACCAATTGTCTTTCGTGTGTCAGCATTACCACTGGCCATGACCTCACCATCCTTTTGTGTCTTTCTGTACTTTTAATCAGTTCTCCCTAGCAGTACAAGCCCTAATGAACTATCCAGAATATCTTCTCAAAACGGGGAGTGCTGGTGCAAGGGTATAGCATACTGCACATCAATCAACCATTTCTATATTCTTGGATCTTTCGGTCCAGGAAATGATAAAACATAAGATTATGTTTTATTTTTATTACTTTATTATTTCCCTTCTACGTGACTTTACCGAAAGATCCAAGAATATGAATCCCTGCAGTCACGAAAGCTTTAAATCGAAATTTAACCATTTCTATGTGAACCATCCGGATCTGAATTTGTCCTTAAATTTCCACGGGATGTCTCTGCCTACAATAAGTGTAATGCCTCATGAGCTGTATTTTAAAGATAACCGAGTCTGGCACGGTGCGAACCTGCACCACCCCTTGTATGATGGTACAGCACAATAGTGGGCACTTGACAACGTTGTATCCACATCACTCGAGCTGGGATAGGATGGGTATCTTTTGTCTTTGAGTTTCAATGCAGCAGTCAGTTTGTGAGCGTGCGGGCCTGTGAAGCAATCATAGTATAGTGGATAGCGAGCTGCACAACGAACCTAACGGCTTGAGTTCGATTTCCATTCATCAATCAATATCAGCGGTGAATATCTGAGAATATAGTTTTGTCCTACCCTAGGTTGACTCAGCCTTAAATGAATAGCTGGCACCATGTGGAAACATCAGCTCTGGGGAGACGCAGGCGGCCAGCTTTAGTGCTGGACACACCACACCTTGTGCGCCATACCAGCCTTCATATGTGCTTGCGATCATCATTTGCCCCAGCGGCCTGTTAAGGCTATTTGTGGATATTTTTTTTTCTTTGTCTTTGTGGAGCTCAGTTAGTGGATGATATATAACAAAAAAAAGTGGAGCGGAGTGTGAGCTGCTGAACTGGAGTTATGAGTGTTCCTCTCGTAGCCACTCAGCAGCAGGTTTCGAGGTCACACTTGACGACGCCAACGCCAAACCCGCAACGCGTTTATCTCTGATTGACCTCTATTGGTGCGGGGCCTTGACAAAGTAAGCTTCTTGTAAGACATTACATTGCAAAACTGTGTAGGCCGTCAACTTACGTCCCGAATGGTTGTACACAGTCGTACCATGTGAAGGTGGTGGAACATTGCTTCTGCACTGGGACTCCAATGAAAAAAGCCGTGAGCCACATGCCTCGGAAAGCGTGTAAGGTAAGCCGCATCGTATAAGGCAACAAGGCAGATGTAAGGAATGTCACTAGATAGTGTATGTGCTCCTGCATCAGCGGAGAATGCAGAGGGACATTATCAATGGCAACTGTTTTAAATGGAGCCATTGAAATAGTGACACATCACAATGAATGAAATGTAAATGTATTTATGGTCATATGAATTTGCATTGTGATGCAGTATCTTGTGTAAATTGTAACTTGCACACAAAGCAGTGTGCAACGCAAAAGTACATGAATGGATGTTACATTCAGCGAACAATTCATGAAAGTATTCTGCCGGACAAAATAAGGTACTCATATTCTATAACATCGTGGCAGTTTATCTCCTTGATTTTTTATTTAGGGTTCTCTTTTAAAAGAGATGCCTTATTTGAATGTGGATCCACCTACTCTAAACCTACTTCAATACCTGGCTTCTTACCAACCTTTCAACGTAGAGGGATTATTATTTGTACTGCATGTGTCGACATAATACAGGCATTTTGTGCTGTGTAAAAGTATTACAGTAATTATAATATTATAGTTTTTAGATTATGTGTGAAAGCTGTCGTTATTCAGTGGAAGAGCAATATTAGTCGGACATGTATTTATGCTGTTGGAAATAAAATGTATAACTTGCGTTCATATGAGGCTGTAAACAACTCTGCATATTTATATCAAATGTAATTTAAATATTTTTCTCTAAATTAGAGTTTGTAAAAAAAATGCTCCACCTTTATGAATGGCTTTGATAAGGTATGTGTCTTTATTAGGACCCTGGTTTATGATAGCTTTTGTGCCAGCATCAATTTCCGCTGAATCAAATGCCCTTTCATAGTCAGGAAAATCTAGGCATAATGGTATGTAATATTTGTGTATTTTTAGAATATGATTGAAGAATGGTAGATAATATATTTTAAAATCAGTGGCCTATACATTTACTATTATTTGATTCTAAGGGATGCGATTGTGATGAGAGGGTACAGGATCTAAAGGAATCATAGTAAACAGTACATTTATAATGATACTATATAAGAGAGAAAAAAGCCTGGCTGGCCAGATCGCTGACTGGCCGGTCACATACAAAGGACGTGTGCACTGCTCGTGATGATAAATAACACTGGTCAACACACTTTTTCTGGCATAAGGTATTCCAACGGTTTTAATGTAATTCTGGGGTGCTGATTCCAAATCAGTTTTTGTCTATCACATCAGGTTTTTGAGATATCAAATATTGCATTTTCAATAAAAACTGCAGAAGAAAAATATCAAATAAATGTGGATATCTACATAAAATTATATTATAAACACACTATCCTAAAAATACAGCACCATATTTTAACACTAAAGCAGTCACTGACTCGCAACAACTTGCAATCATAAGTGACAGAGTTAATTTCGGATAATATCAATGAAAATGGGGTATGCCGATAGCATAAAATGAGATGTGATAGAGCAAATTTGAGATTAGATTTGGAATCAGCACCCTGAAATTAGTCTAAAATAGCTGGAAAAGTCCAGGCCAGAAAAAAAAGGTTTTTTTTTGTTGAGCAGTGTAATATTTGATGATGTATGAACATTTTTAAACCTTCAAATCACTATTGTTTCCATTTTTCAAAGAATAATAGGGCATCCTGCCACAACTGAAATATTTAATTTCTGTAGAAACATTTCTTAAATAGATCCGCTGATTTTGATCCAAGAACTGGTCCAACTTCTTTGAAAAGTGATAACTGAATGTTGCATGAAAGAAAACAAACATACTGCATTTATACCATAGATCATATCTCCTGTTCTGTCACAGAGCTGATATCTATTCATCGGCCTTTTCGGTTGTCTGAGAATGTGTGGATTGGAATCGGAGGTGTAAAAATTGAACAAGAGGAAGATCTTTCTGTTCTTTTCCAATATAAACTAGTGGTTATATTTATTACATAAGCTGCATTTTGACATGGATATCAGGAGTTAGCGTAATCTGGATTGGGTGTATCATTCTAGTTGTCATCTAATAACATCGATACGAATTCATGGTTGATAAGTCTGATGAAGTCATTCATGTAAGAAGCTTCAGTCACATCTCCTCTGTATGTGCATAGGCTCAGCAACTCCACGTTGTTCATTATCACGATGATGACCTTTAAGGGTGATTGTGGTCATTTTTTATCGAATATTATTTCGGTGGTTAAAGTGATTTGTGTATTGTTTATGAAGAGAAAAGTAATTGGATGGCATTTCCACGGACGAACTCAGCCCCAATGCCGCTCAATTCTGGAGACCAACATTTTTTATTACCAGAAGTCACCACTGGTAGGCGCCGTTGCCACTCGGTAATTTGTTTTCTCCTCCCAATTTGAGGTATAATCCTGTAACAGCTCTCTCGCTGGTTTCAGCAGTTCCACTGCTGGATTATATTTTTTCCCGCTTGAGGACAACCGCTTTTGTTGCGATCGAAACGTCCTGATTTATTTTATTTTATACCTACGTATATTTACCGAAATAACCAAAGAGTATATTCCTGTACTTTAGAAATTGTTTCTACATTTGTCCAATAATTACCGTAATAGTTGAATTTACTAAAACATGGACAATCCATAACATATTTAACATATATTTAATTTGCACATTATAGTAATTTGCGCATTTTAGTACAGCATATACCTGTTGCAGTGCTTCAATTAGTCTTTTAGTTTCACGGTCCAAGTCGGCTTGAGACCATGGCATATATTGGGGCAGTAAGGGGTGGCAACATCGTGTCGAGGGCATTGTTCTTCATTGCAAGCTCCCTGACAATACACAACATGTGAAAACACCTCCCATCGTTGTGCTGTCAACTCCTAATGGTTTCAAATGGTGTGGCGGCCCTCACACTGATGATGTCTTAAAGTGACCCCCCTCTAAAATGTAGTGAAGAACACTTGGTCCAGGATCACTCAAACCGCACGGAGCAAAGTGATACAGATCTTTTCGGATGAAAATATGATTGTACTTCATCATGTGATTGTACTGTATCATGTGATTGTAATCTGATTGTACTTCGTCATGCTCAATAATACACCACGTGACAAACATAGCACCTGGATTCGTTACGTTGCAGTAGCTTTGGGGTTGGCGGTAAGGATGGAAATACAGTACAGTGATTTTTATTATACACATTGGGGGCCGTCCATAAATGACGTCACGCACCTAGGGGGGGGGGGTCAGACATTTGTGACGATGTGTGACGAGGGGGGGGGGGGTGGTAAATGTGACGTCACATCAAAATGCGCAACTTTAAATAAATATAAACAACACGTTCTACTTAATGAAATCGACTTTTTGATACATGTTTTCTCCTACAACATCAAAGTGTAGCGGCACATTAAATACGCACTACAATGACAATAGTTGAAAGTGATTTGAAGCATGTTTTCTTTTTGGGGGGGGGGTCAGAGCTTTGTGACGTCATATTTGAGGGGGGGGGGGTCTGACTTTTTGTGACGTCGTGTGATTAGGGTGGTTGGGGGTCAAAAATCGTCCAAAATCGCGTGAAGTCATTTGTGGACGGAACCTTGTTTAATTTGACCACAACAATGACATATTTGTGCTGCAGTATACCTTTGTGGTATTGCTTTACTGCATTGTTCATTGAATTCTTATCGTGTGGTTGCACGCATGCCTGCTGCTGCCGCCGCTTTTAGATTGTATTGTGTTTCGCTGGACATGCTCTACGTAACCTGCTCTTATCGTGTAGCGTTATAAACATATGGTATCTCAGCAAACACATCACACACCTCAGTAATTAACGCAATCAGGTGTCCCCATCTTGAGAGGCCACTTTTGTTTTCGTGTATGTTAGCAGGATGCAGTGGTTAGTAGGCTGCACGTTTAACCCGGTGGCCTGTCTGTATTTCCTGGTCACGGCTGACATCAATGGCACATGGCATCCAAACTGGTTCTGGTCACCCCCCCCATTTCAACAATCCATACTGGCCAGGTTGTTGCATCTACTGGTGAAGTATGGGCAAACAACTTCCATGCTTGACATCAAAATTGTATATTTACTCCACGTTAAATGTTTGTTTATTGTAATCCACGGACAATGATATTAATAACTTGTGCGATTTATTCATTACAAGCATTCTTCTCCCATCAACATTCTTCTATTTTCACTGCTGCTATCACAGTTATTGCTCTGATAAACCATACGCCTAGAGTCTCCAGATTACTACAATGCTTTTTACATATTTGGTCAACTTCACTCTGTCTCGCTTAAGAAGGACGGGGCATTTTTTTTCCTCTTA
Organism: Lethenteron reissneri; assembly: GCF_015708825.2. NCBI lineage: Eukaryota > Metazoa > Chordata > Hyperoartia > Petromyzontiformes > Petromyzontidae > Lethenteron > Lethenteron reissneri. The sequence continues at coordinate 5,914,970 of NC_083822.1, forward strand.
CCTTTCCTCGTACGGCTCTCCTTTGGAGCTCCGTCTGTTTTTTTCAGGCTCGCATAACCGCACTTAATTTAACAAATTTGTTAACTCTCATCTACCATACGTACTCTTACATACCTTGTTGCTGCTAGCCGCTTTTTTAAGTGCCCATGGGAACAGTTTTGCAGGAATTCATATTATTGTAAAAGATGAGAAATTCCTATCATGGTGCCATCTCCTCTGAAGTGGACTCGAATGAACATCTGATATAATTTGTGCCAAGGTCATTTGCCAAACCTTAATATTGGTATATATCTTCTTGGTTCTTTCGGTAAAGTCACGTAGAAGGGAAGTAATAAAATACGTGACTTTACCGAAAGAACCAAGAAGATGAATCCCTGCAGTCACGAAAGCTTTAAATCGAAATTTGGTATATATCCACAACAATTTTAGTGAATGGAATTGTCTGATAGATGCCCAACTCGCCCAAGTAATATTGATCGAGTTGGGCTGCATTTTTTTAGGCACGTACTTGTCCTACTGAACACAACTTTTGTGTCTTATTCACCAGCCATAATTCACCATACTGGTCAGTGTGGGTGGTGAAGATGGGGGTAGTGCATAACAATGATTTATTTTTCTGCATCGCTGACGACTGCCCACACAATGCCTCTCATATCTGTTGTTAGCATGGTAGTCACCCATCCAAGCATTATCCAGCTTCAAGTAACTTGCAAGGTCCGACAGGATCGGGTGCAATCCAATGGCGGAGCCAGGATTTCCAGGTAGAGAGGGCAACCCCTCCAGCAATGAAAAATGATAGGAGTTGTTAGTAAGTAAGGACTTGTCCCTTGCGGCGATGGCGCAGCCATCGATCGAGGGTCGAATTCGAACCGTGCGTGATTGGCATCGCGCTCGCTGAAGGTGAATGCCTTCAGGGAAGTCGTGTCTTGTATACGCAACTGCGCACAATTCTGTGAGTCACGTATAACTGCTTTGCCGTTACTTATTGCCAATTATGGACTCAGACTATTGTCCTATCATCTCATCAAGTCCCTGGCATATAATAATAATAATATGCTACACAGTGGCAGTGGGGGTCGCAAAATGTCGATTTATTACTAATAAACCCCAATGATCCGATCTAAATTAGGGATTTCGATCGGATCATTGTGACACCCCACCCCACCCCACTGGCTCCGCCAGTGGTGCAATCCGTGTGATTTGGTCATAGGCAGACGACAATAATACTGGAGACTGATAATAGACGAACAGATTAATACAATAATAGCCTAATGGTAGAGGTTGACAAATGAACAAAATCATTCATACAATGCACATACAATGCAGTAATTACAAACCTTTGAAGAGCAATGGTTCACATTGAAGGTTCTGCACAATTGAGACTCGAAGACGACTATGGAGGGGCTATGTACGCTGTGCAGCTCCCGTGATCCTCACTTGGCAAAGGGCTTGTTTTGGATCGATTAATTAACACAAGAGCCGATTAATTGGATTGTGCACACCGCAATTTGATTCGAGAGTGAAAAATAAATCACTTACCGTAGTTGTGATCTTTGCAAATAGTTTATGTTAATGCATCATAAAGACAGATCAAAACTGACAGTAAAAATATACAAAAAAATAATATATTCCTAAATTGGCTCGTGATGACAAATCAATACAAATGATGTATCATCAGGGTGTTCATCATGTTTGCATTTTAGGTACAGTTTACCACGTGGTATACATTATTCTTTACGTAAAAAAGTAAATTTTCTACAATCTATATACAATTTAGTTTACTCTCATTTATTGTTTAGTTAGTACTATTTTAATTATTCACATTTAAAAAGAAAAATTTACTTTTTTTTAATATGTTCATTTTAAACCTTCACAAATGACTTGTCTCAAATGTACTTAATAAGGTTTTAATGTTTTCTCTGCACATAAAATAAGTTAATATCAAATAGAAAAAGACTACATCGGACATAATCGTACGCGATGAATTGTTACAATCCTATTTTCAATCAGAACAAATTCCGTTTGTCGCAGTGTCATAGCGGATCTGATGGGTCACGGACCGTGCAATTCCAGATGATGACTTCATGAATTTCTGATGGTACACGCTTCATAGTGCTCACATAAATGTGTATACTTATCTGCTGACTAAACACACAATTCGGCACAGAAAAACTGAAATAAATACTGTGTGCTGCTAATGTTTACCAAAGCCATATCCAGTTACTGGAACTGTTTAGTTTCTGACAGCCCTTTATGTACGTACTACGTCATCATTCGTAAATAAAATAATATTTGGAGCAATGACTCAGAAAACCCACATTAACAAGGGCTATTCTTTATCCTTAAGCCTTTGAATATTTCTCGAAAACCTCCAAAGTGTTTTTTCTTGTTTGCCATTTTACACAAGAATGTGAGCATTATAGATTTTCCTTTATTTTAGTTACATACAGTTGTATATTGCCGTATTATGCATGGACATATGGTCCACTAACTATATTACGTTGTACATATACACTTTATATTTAAATGTACACTACGATTATACACACTCTCTTTATGTGGTATCATTGAGGATTGTGAGTAATATATTTAGAATCAGAATATTTATCTAGACTGGTTGCATCCGACGAGCTAAGAAGTTATTTTTCACAGATGTCCCAGTAGGCATGGGTCAGAAAGTAAAAACATCAAACAATGCAAAAACTAATATGATTGCAAAGTACTGTATAGGAACGCTAAGCAAGTCACGAAACATAAATAAAAGTAAATAAAGTATATAAGTAAAAAAATATTCTTCGTGTTATTTGGGTATTTCGGTAAAGCCACGTAAAGTAGAAACAATAATAAGATTACAAGTAATAAGTAAAACTTGCATAGGTATATGAATTCCTGTCGATTTATCAACACCAAATGCACTGTTGTGCAAGGCAGAAAAACAAAAACAGCTCCAGACTATACCAAGACAACACTCCAACTACATTGTGGGCCTATTCAAGGCAACACATAAACATTGTGCAAAACTCATTATATCTCACTATTTCATAAAAGCCTGCCTTCGCCAGGAAAAAAAACGTTTTTTCAAAAGATATATATACATTTAAAAGTTTTATTAGTTATCGCCAAATTTTTGTCAATTAAGGTTGTATTAAAAAATGTGAAATTCAAATAATTGTTAATGTTTAAGTAACATTCCACTAAATAAATATGACAGTACTGTATATATTGCATTAAATACATCTACCATGTAGTGAGAGCTGTATTAAACTTTAAATATTTTTTGAAAATAGAAATGTTAATTGTACATTTATCTATGACCGGACACTAACTACTACTGCAAATATTTGTATTTTTCCGCAAAAAAAATAGTTGACGACTTGATTCAACTTCTTATATTTGAAGAGGGACCCTCCAGAAAACGCTCAATTTAAATATTCCGTTCTTTTTTTATTAGAAAAAACAAAAATATATAACATCATGGGACCTCCTTTTCCACTACCAAAATATGAGAATAGGTTTTCGCCTTTTTACTGGCAACAAAACAGGTGTTGATATGTTAAAACACCAAACTGGAACCTTTACAAGGAATCATGTCTGCATTAACTACAATACTAGTGGTCAGAATGCAAACAAAAAACCTACTCTGATAATATATGCATTGTCTTTGAAACTGATTGGTTCACACCAGAGACAGCTTTCTTTTGAGCCTCGTCTCAAAACGGTGTTAGACCAGAGGACACCAAAAATATATAAACTTAACACTATGCGGGGAAGCTCCTATCTTTTACCGTTTTCGAATTATTCGGATTTGAACATCATTAAATGCGTACTTTTTCGCAAAAAACTCCTGGAATCGGAAATGTCAAAAAAACTAAAAAAGATAGAACAATGGTTCTCGCTTGAATTTTACGTTCCGTTTAACGCTCGATCAAAGGAAACAAACCACAATCTTATATTTTGAACAGTTTATGAAGGACACGCACAAACATGTTCATGGGGCACTTAACATCGAGATTCGGAGGCCTTAAAATGAAAAAAAAATCGGATTTTTAGACTTTTCCTGTTTTGTCGTAAAAGCTATCAATGTACCAAATTTTAGCTTTTTACCTTGTTTATTAAGACATACAGATGGTCTTTATTTATATAGATAATGGAGTATTAAACATAAGCATATAATAATTGAAAGCCCTTTATGATCTATTATATTATTGGATGAAGAGATCTCCACGTCACGTTTGAGATTGTTTGACCATACTTTACCACGTTGATCAGTGTGGATTGATGGAGGGGGCCCAGGACGAGTTCAGATATCATTCGCGACTTTTGTTAGCAAAGGCCGGGAATCTTCAGGTAACTATATCCATAAGGCAGTGCGTGAACCACTGGGTCACCATTCCCTCACATGGAGGATTATGGGTAATACGTAAATATATATATACATACAGTGTCTGGCTCTCCACGTAAAAAATATAATCACGTTTTAATCCATAAATGTATGGGACTTCTATTTAAATATGAATTGTTATACCATTACTCTTTGGTTCTTTCGGTAAAGTCACGTATGTACAAACAATATAATAGATCACGACGTTTCGATCGCAACACAAGCAACCGTCATCGGGTGTGAAACAAACACAGCAGGAGGACTGCTGACGTAGAACTTTGCTACTTTTAAAATAAACAGCAAAAAACATTCTGATACCATCTAATCAGGTTGTGACCTGACGTTGATCAAACGACATCCTGAGCCATGGCTTGTTGATCCCACCATCTAATCCAATTGCAGATTCTTTTTTTGTAAAAATCGTATTGAATACGATCCTAACCAAACTAATTGCACACCACTATTAAATCATCATCATCATCATCATAAACTTAAATTAATTAATTTCTGGATGAAGGCTGTGGAAGTCATCGCCATCTCTCACAGTTAAGTAATGAAACAAGTCATCTTGCACCTGCACATCAGCTGAATGCATCACTCCATCTCTGCAGTGGATGTCTTCTCGGGCATGTTTCCTCCTTAAAACACTTTCCTTAAAGCACAATGTTTACTGTGCTTGGGCAGAACTAGGCCTCGGCAAGGTAAGGTCAAAACAACGAGCCTACCTTTACCTTACCTTTTACCTTACCACAATACAATCACTCTACCCTTACCTTTTACCCTTTAGCAAGGTAAGGTAAAAGGTCAAAAATAACGAGCCTACCTTAACCCTACCCTTTACCCTTACCCCATACAAATAACCCGATTACAGGGTAATTACTGGGGTACTACTACACATGAAAAAGGTTTATAATGGTAAATGCTAGGTAGAGCGCTTTGTTCGTATAAAATACTCTCGATGATTTCAATTTTAAATGGAGGCCACGGACTGCACCACGGAGCTTTTAGCGAGCGGTAAACAAGGTTTTTACCGGGTAATACTTTGCGCTACCTTTACCCTACCGGGTAATTCTTCCATGCTACCTTTACCCTGTACCCTTTACCTTACCCCTTGGCATGTCGACACCTTTACCCTTTTACCCGGTAAAAAGGCTAAATTACCTTACCTTGCCGAGGCCTAGGCAGAACGCATCGCTAGAAGGGATGATGGCTCGGGGTCCAGATGGATGACAGTCGCACCCAATTTAATGCGCGACTATTTTTTATCGCTGCAGGATATAATCAATATTCGAAAAGAGGAATCCAACCAAAAGATCACACTTTCTGAAATTGCCAAATTTGTTGAATGCATCACATCACCCTTTCGAGGTTGTCATTTTCAAAGAGAGTACTGGTATATTCACCATGGACATTGGTGAATGCGTGCATACAACATATTATTTTACTGTGAAAAAAAGCGAAAGGTGCAAACTTCACAATGGCAACTATTTTTTGAATGGAGAATGGCACTTTTCCCAAGTTGTGCTATTTGATGTAACGTGACTAATGTCACATCATTACATTTTTTTAGGGAACTAATAGGCTATTTATTTATATCACCCAGGAAAAATAGACAAAGGCTTTGCAGTACATAATAACAACACAATTATACGGTGTACATGTACGGTATTTGTTGTCATTGCACTGCTGGATAAGGGCCTCCCTACGCCAAGTGGGTCATGGGCGTTATTTGACCATACTTTACCACGCTCATCATTGCGGGTAGGTGAAGGCGAAGATCATATGTGGAAGTATAGAAGTACAGAGCAAGAATGGATTTGGCTACACTGCTCTCTCTTATCCACCACGTGGAACTACAGCTTCCCTTGAAAGCATCTTATATGCGTGGTGTTCACCTATCTAAGCACTATCCCAACTTAACCTGCTTAGCTTTCGAGATGTGACGACATCTGGAACACTGTGTCATTTGGTCAAAGGTGAATATAGAGTAACCAAAAGAATACATGTTCTGTATTACCAAAAGAGTACACCTTTATTGCGTTAGTTTAATGTAAATTTAACAATTATAATGGGACATTAAAGGTAGGCAAACAAACATGTTTTATTTTAATCTTCCAACACAGTCCACCTCTTATATTAATTATATTTCATAATGTGTTCAATTGTCACATAGTCACTGAATTATAACCATTGTATTGAGTTTTTTTTACTTATCTCATTCTCAATGTATTTTTGTTATTGCTAAACATTATTAGTAAACTGCAGTTTACATAGTGGATATAACACATACATACGGAACGTATTGTAATTGTTAACGTGCCTTGGCAATCTAACATTTGAACACCTATCAGGGGGGTGGTGGTGTACTCAGATTGGATATTTCAACACGGAGCAGTCATACAAAAGGCCCATTTATTGTTGACTGTAAGCGCACCTCGGGCAGCTGGTTCAACAAGCGTGTAAGGTATTAAGTAGCAGCAGAGTCTTGCTGTACAGCAGCGGTAACAGCGCACACGTCTCAACTTCAGCAGCAGTAGCAGCAGCAGCGACAAGCCAGGCCAAGGGAAGGTCCTCTCGACTCTCTCCAGCAGGTACCCTGTGCTTCGTAGGGTTGCCACCTCGGAGTTATAAAACTCCTGGATCATTTAATCGGGAGAAGAATATATAGCACTACCAGAATAGGGGATCACGACTTGTATATGCACTTTCTAAAGCTGGTGTATTGTCGCGTGAGTTATTGCACAACTGGCAAAAATCGGGACTTTTAATGTGCTGGGAAGACTTGCAGGTTTCCCAGGAAACTACTCATTGTTAATAGAGGATCTTTGCCTACGATCGGCACTTCACCACATTTGATTCAAGCAAGCCATACTGCTGATGCGACACGATGTCAAAGCCGGTTGCATTCAATCGATACTGCCGAAATTATGCATTCCCAGAAGGGCATGCGGCTGATGGTTTGTGTAACAAATAAAATATGATTTTGAATGTCGAGAGACAGGTATATGAAGGAGAAATATTGTCTGCTTATTTTGATATCTTAAATATAGAATGTCTTGGGAAAACGGGACAGGTCTCAACCCCTGCCTGTGCTGCCTCACCTGCCACATTGCGACCACAGTACACTGCGTTAGTGTTCACAGTGTGAGCTGTGGAGTGGTATTATTGCTTTACTTGTTCGAAAGAAATAGCTTGTGTATGTACACAGCATCATTGCTAAGTGCCGTGTCGTGGGTTTACTGTGTTATTTGACAATAACAGCACCCATGCACACATGCTTTGTAGGGACGGCTCTGTTGAAACTCAGGATAAGAACACTTTAAAATGTCATTCGCAGCACAGTGTTTGAAGCACGTTCCATTAGATGACAAGCAACGATCCGTGTTTTGAGAAATATTGTGGTGACTGCCCATTTACATGTATTTTAGTTTGTGTTTCTTTTAATACTGAGAATTTCCATTGTGTTCATTTTCTCTGTCTCATTATCTCAGCAAGTATGTTTAATGCTATCATTGCAAATATATACAGTGTATTTGCCGAGATCATGCATTGCACCATGGTTGAGGGCCATTTACCATCAACTTTTTGACAGAGAGGTAAGGTCATGAGCAGTACTCCTTTAACTAATAAGCCTTCACACCCACCCGCTGGTCCCCCAACATGAGATCCTTTATTGAACGGCCACCCAATGAAAATAGCTTCAAAATTGTCCCGATGCCCGTGCATTCAATGGTGGTGCTGGCCCATTGGAGTTCTAAACAGAAACTATTTTTGGTTGCCCACCCACAACCCTTCAAATTAATAAATTCCAAGTGAGATGACGGAAGAGACGATTGATAGAAACGGGCGCGGTTCGTCCACTAGGGGCGTTGGGGCGCCACCCCACCAAGCAGCTGGTGATGAGAAATTATTTTTCTAATAAAAAAAAATAACTTTTCATAAAAAAAATTTGTTGCGTTAAAAAAAAAAGTTTTTTTTCAACGTGAATTGCCTAATGAAGATAACATTTTAAGTTGTTCATATTAGAAACCCGCTGCATAGAGATGTCGCGAGGTGACAGAATGGGACAAAAGGTAGATGAGATGATCGAAGAGAGATACCGATGAGAAATAATCATGGGGCAATGAGATAGGTGTAGATAAGAGCTACATTTGTTTAAATGTTGATGGAAAATGTCCTCCAACCATAGTGTAATGCATGATCTTGGCAAATACACTGTATATATTTGTAATGATTACGTAAAACATACTTATTGTATGCCTACAACAGCGTCCATTAGTGACCGTCTTCTATGCAAATCGTCATTTACAAAGCCTGAACGGTGTGTTTGCTTGCGCATACAAGCTGAATTTAAGCCTTGTGCAATGGGTAATGTGAGCTTCTATTTCGAGTATTTTATAGTGAACACTGTCCAACACTGCACCATGCTCCTGTCATTTATACTGTACTAGCTTTACTACCCGGCTTCGCCCAGGACTTGGATTCATCACGCCCGGCCGCCTTTGTCTCCCCAGTGGCGAGGTTCATACACAACACCAGTTACTCGTTTGAGGCTGAGTCGACCTAGGGGAGGCCCAGGACCGGTTCAAATAATCGTCACCGGTGGTGGCCGTGAGCGAGAATCGAACTCGGGTCGCTGGGTTCGTAGCGCAGCGCGCTAACCACTACACCACCGCTCCCCACACACACAAACGCGTTCGCGTCCATAGGAACACAAACACGCGCTTGCTGCAGACACACGCAACTTTCAGGGTGCGTACGGCAGTAAACGACTGAAATAATAAAGCAACAATGCTGCGCGAAGAACGCCTGAGACCTGCAACACATTTGGGGGGGGGATGCGTGACATGAGCAGACACTGCGTTACGCTTCCGCATACGGGTCCCATGACAGATGTGACGTCACAGCTCACTTGCCGTGCAAATATATGCATTATTGCGCCCCCCCCCCCAAAAAAAAAAAATACCAAAGTCTATTTCTATAATTTTTGCATGGTGTACAGTCTGGAAAGTACTCACATGGCAAATTTCATATCGGGAAGTACGCTAAACATTTTGAACAGGCACACATATTCACAAATTTCCATTTTATATATATAGATAGAAGCAGATGACATTCTGTATGTTGTCCTTGTGAGAGACTGACCTCCATCATAGTTAGGTTGTAATCTCTGGCAATGGCTTCAGAGTTGACAGTCGGGATGAGCACACCATTTGCTCATCTGAGCCGGGAGACATGTTTTACTTGTGTTTACAAAATAGGACGGTGGATTTATAGATACCCTGCTGGTTTCGAATGACCCTCTAACAGCACTTTCTACTCAACAAGTAACTGAATTGTAAAAGTGATTGCTTAATGTCTTACCGAGGAGAGTTAAAATATAACAAAAACTGTATTAAGATCGGTGGGATATGTGTCGTGGCTTGAAACAAATGTTGTTTCCCTATGATTTATCTATGTGGATCACCCTGTACTATGTAAATAGGAAATGTAATTGGAGAGTTAATTCGAGGCATATTTGGATGATTTTTTTTATCATAATGCTATGTAATGGTTGTTACATAGGTACAGTTATTAATATTTTTCATCTTAAGAATAGGTAATTTCTAAAAAAGTGTTTTGGGTAAGGGTACGCTCTTGAAAATTGTCAGAGGATTTTCAACAGTTGTCCGATTGCCAGGTCACATTTGGTGGGGTAGGTTATAGTGTGGGTGCTCCCACCTGATTAAAGACATCTGGCCAGTGTAGAACAGGAGGCCAAAACACCCTCTAGAGCAGGGGTCCCCAACCACCGGGCCGTGGAGCGGCACCGGTCCGTGGCCTGTTAGGAACCGGGCCGCACAGCAGGAGGTGAGCGGTGAGTCCGCGCGTGGCCCGCTCATGATTTTATTGACCACGTCCGTCCGCACCTCTTTCCTACACTGCGCACTTGTCTCGGTCACAGTTTTGGTAAGCCCACAAGCTCTAACCCCTAGCCAAAATGAGTAAGAAACAAACGTCGCTGGAGAGCTTAATTGAAAAGGGGGAAAGACCCAATGATGACCCCCCCCGTCCGTGAAATCTTTTTTTCCACGAAACTGGTCCCTGGTGCCAAAAACGTTGGGGACCGCTGCTCTACAGAAGTCCCTCGAGTGAATGCCCTTCCTCCAACCGTGATATAAGCAAGTAACTGTAGGTTGCACTTTTACCTTTAAAACTAAAACCAATAATTCAATATGATAAGTACAGGAATATTGTGATATGAGCATGGAAATTACAGCTGTCTTATTTCCCGTTGCATAGCAACAGGTTTTCAGCTCGTGAAAATACAAATTCATAAATATTTCTCCTGTTATTCCTTGGCCATACGAAAACATTCGACTAATGTTGTGTTTAGTTGCAAATTCCTTCCTCGCATCTCCGATTAGCACGGTTCCCTACGTACGGTGCAGAAGGTGCTCTCTTTTGGCTAAACTACTACTTAAAGATTCATGACAACAAGTTGTGGTACAACATCTTCTTTCATTTACCAAGTGAGAAATGTCGGCTACACTACAGAGAGCGTAGCCACCAATAGTCTGACATTTCCCCACAATCATGCATCCTTGAAGGGAGGTCTATGAATGGTGGTGGGCTAAAGCCATCTGTACACAGTACAATCCGACACTGCATTTCCTGCACAGGTGGTCTGTCTATAAATAGTTTTGCTAATGAGCAGATTTGAAATAGGTGATGAAAAGAGGAAGAGATAGGGGTGTGGCGCTGTCCACCTCCTGTGTGCTGGGGCCAGCTTTAATAGGTGCTCGCTAAAAGCACTTGTCCCAACAATCCGTATGACGATTTGGGAGATTGTTTGTCTTTGTTTGACTTTGCATGTGTGGTCCATGTGCATGTGTGTGTGCACGCACATGTCTCTTCCATGTTATGAATTGGATATTGTTTTGTGAACGTCCAGAGATAGTATGGCGAAAATGTCGAGGACTCGGAAACGTTCACTTACCTGAATAGCTTTATCCAGAGTTCAGAATCATAGTTCCAAGAAAACTGGGATTGGTCTATTGGATTAACTTAATCACAGTGGTTATCATTGCTATCATCTTAGTAAAAGGGCGAAGCTCTGTGTTAAAGGTACTTGTGCTCAGGGGATCATTGGGGACACGACTAAACGCAGTTGTTAGCAGGTATCTTTAGATACTAATGAGAAGGCTTTGTGTCTAATCATTGGCTGCTGGACGAAACCAAGGTGGGTTTTATATTCTTGGCTCTTTCGGTAAAGTCACGTAGAAGGGAAATAATAAAATAATAAAAATTAAACAATACAATTATCACGGCGTTTCGATTGCAACACAAACAATCATCATCATGTGTTTTCTTGCTGTGGTTTTCACACCTGATTATGATTGCTTGTGTTGCAATCGAAACGTCGTGAGAATTTTATTGTTTTATTTTTAGTATTTTATTATTTCCCTTCTACGTGACTTTACCGAAAGAACCAAGAATATGAATCCCTGGAGTCACGAAAGCTTTAAATCGAAAGGTGGGTTTTGTTACCTGCATCATATGATAATGCCAAATTCGATACTTTGGGCATGTGACTCCACGCTCCCCCTTGGCCGACTGTCACCAGTTTCTCTGAGCTAGAGAACCTCGTGGATGGAGGAGGAGGCTAAGGGGTTAATCGACCACTCCTGTTGAGACTTGCAGATTGAAAGCGCGCTCTTACGGAGGCTTTGCCAGGAAGGACCCCTGGGAAAGGGGGCTTGCTTGGGGGCTTTGCATGAGCGACCCCTAGGAATGGGGCTCACTTGAGCGTTTTGCCAGAAGGGACCCCCAAGGAGGGAGCCTGCTTGGGGGCTTTGCCTCGAGGAGCCCCTAGGAGGTGGGCTCGCTTGGGTTGTTTCCCCAAGAGGGACCCTAGGGGTTGGCGCTGGAGGGTGGCTGCAAGTTTGGTCGTACATGTTATGTATATCGTTTATTGTTAAATTTGAATCACAGTTCCTATGATTACTGTTGTTACATTGTTTTTATAGCTTTTTTTTGGTAATTTCGAAAGCATATGGTTAAGCCATTTTTCTTGCGGAAGTGCGGAGTTGGCCTGATAACTGTAATCTAAATTGTCTTATGGTTGTTATTGTTTGACTTGCATCACACTGGGATTTTTGCACACAGCATTGTAATACGGTGTTTTTTTCTTCTGGAATATTTGTTGGTTTATCCAGGATGTTTCTGTTGCGCGTCGTCACTTTAAGATGTTCTCTGTTCATATTTTGTTTGTTGCGGTTGCACCCGACTCAAGAGCCGCATGGCTCACAGGGCTATACCTAATAAATGAAACTTGAAACTTGTGGTGTTGCGCCTATGCTCCCACACTTGACGTGATTGAGGCTGCGGATAGGTGGATGCATAGGACCACCAATAAGAGGAAAAAATATCTCAGCAAGCATTCTAGAGAGAGCGTGTGGTGCAAGCATTTAGTTCCTATTATGACTACTGAGCTCCTATTATGACTCTCGTGGTACACGAGTGGGTTGTGGATCATGCTTGATATGTGGTCAAAAGCTGTCCATGTGCAAACAGATTGGTTGTTCCTGATATGCCTGGCTTACTGAAAACGTGGAAGGGTTTACTCAGGCATAATACTATTGTTGTTTGTTCATTGTATTGGCCTTGTCAGAGCCACCTCCTATCACACAGAATTGTCTCTTGATCTCAGCCGTCTCACTGGGCTCATTCAATGTAAAAGCTTATTTTGGGAATTGACACTGCAAGTGTTATTTTCCTTTGAAACAATGTGGTATCCACACCAACTGTAATGTGACCACGGGAGTAATTCTTGCGAACAACTATTTACATTGAAAGCATGGCAAATATTGCTGGAGATCAAATTGCCCTAGTACACATATTTCTCAATACACCATGTCCTGTGCAGATATGTTGCATGTATTGATGTCAAACGTGCTGCCTGCATAGGGTGTATTATCAGTAACAGTGGGCACATTGTGATGGTAGGCAACAGGTCTTCAGGACACCTACCACCACACAGCCTTACAGCTTTCCCACTGCTATGTGATGTGTAGTTTAAAGTCAAACTGAGACTCTGACAAGGTCCCAGCTGTTTAGGTTCAGGTTCCTGTAACAAGTTGTCAGAGCATGTTTTAGCACAAAGGCCCATACTGTCTGTTAAAAGTGTGAACATAATATGCAATGATATGGTTTAGGGTAGAGATCAAAATGGTATGCTTCCATTCCGTTCCATTTACAGTCGAATGCCTCTTAACGATCACCCCCGTTAACGACTAATCGCTTAACGATGGACCTCCATGACAGATGACAATGACTTGGGGAAGCCTTCGTTGATCAGTGGATTTATTACGACTGATAATGATTGTGTTTGAAAAGCGATACATAATTTCAGTCGCGCACTGTGGCCATGGCAGAGTTATCTAGAAGTGCCTCTTGCCCCCAAGGTTGCATGCATATTCAGCAATGTAACCGTGTGTCATCCGATTTACAATTGCTTATGTAATTGAATACACTGGAAAATAATAATTATAAAATTACCACTCTTGGTTATACCTGGTGGAGGGAGATTTATGGTTTACAAATAGAGCTATTTGCTTTCTGGAATACTGTATGCCTGGAGCAAGGACACCAACCAGGTGCCCTTTTCATGTCTCACCATAGAGCAGAAAAATCACTAAATATTTGGTAACAAAAATATTTGGCAGCGTATCTGCAGTAATTCATAATCAACGTTTTTGGGTTAGATCGCGTTATTTATAAATGTGTCGTAACCCTCCACCACCCGACACGGCCAATCGGGTGGTGGAGGGTTACGACACATTTATAAATAACGCGATCTAACCCAAAAACGTTGATTATGAATAATATTGGTCGCGAAAGCCTAGGTGTTAAACTATCTGCAGTAACTTTGCATAAAGCTGCACACACAAGAATAATCAACCCATTAAGGAATAATCATGAGCACATTTAATCTACCAAAGCATTTTGTTAATAACCATCATTATCGCATGAACGCGAGGAGGCCGTAAGTCTGCCACAATTGTACGTAGGTTTTCGCGGTTGTGCTCTATAGCTTTCTGATGTTTATTTTGGGATGTGCCGTGTTTGGCATGATGTCTGATGTTTCATTCAACATTCTAGGAGCTTCTTTAGGAACTGAACATGCGGTACAACCCACACCACATGCTGAGCGCTTCTTCAGTTTGTTCAGTTCAGTAAGAAGCTTCTAGCACGTGGGTAGAAATGTCAAACATCATGCCAAACTTCACGCTGTACTCGCCGAAAACACGAGAGAGCTATAAGTGTGCTTGCTTCCTATAATGATTGAGATGCACAAGAATCAGGCCCCAGCAGTAATTTGGTGATAAAACGTGTGCCTCAATATGACTGCTGTGTATGAGTTTACCAGGATACGTTCTGCATAGTGTCTAGACTGTAATGTTACTATTACTGCAGTGTCATTCGAGATACATTGAAAACAAATGCACTAATGCGGGGGAACCGGCACTCTTTCAGATTATGCACTCCAAGATGTCCCAGTGGGATATACATTGTCCCTTTCTCCGGAGATGGCAGGAACAACATAAATATGTTATAACATTAGCAAATTTCCAAGAATAGAATGTTGTCTTATGGGTTCCCAAATACTGTATTACATTAAAAAATGTTTGAAATTTAAGGCCAATAATAAAGTAAAACAAAGTAAACTAATACCTGTGAACTAAAAATTTGTATTATTGCCCATTTTATCCAATAACTTATCGTAACATAGTTATAGTTTTCACACAGATAAAGATGCAGCCTTGAAATGACTTTCTCTTACCACTGCTGGCAGAAAGGCCTTGACCAGAGGGAGCTCTTCAGAATGTCCCCAATGTGGTATTTCACCCAAATCTTCCACGCTGACCAGACGTCTTGGAAGAGGTGGGACGACCTTCACTTTCACCCAGCACACCTGGCGGAAGCCGGGAGACTTAGGAAACTTGCACCATTATCTAAAGTGCCGTACTGCGAGATCGCCTTTCTGTTCATGTACATTTTTGTTAAACTAATCGACGTCGTAGTTTCTCTGCTGAATGGATTGACGTCTACAGTTGAGTTTGGCATCCTTACTCTTTGGTTCTTTCGGTCTAAGTCACGTAGGTGAAAATAATAATAAAAGAAAATAATTTATCTTCTTGGTTCTTTCGGTAAAGTCACGTAGAAGGGAAATAATAAAATAATAAACATAATAAAACATAATAAAATAATTCTGCTTGCGTTGTGGCCGAAACGTCGTGAGAATTATTTAATGTTTTATTTTTATTATTTTATTATTTCCCTTCTACGTGACTTTACCGACAGAACCAAGAAGATGAATCCCTGCAGTCACGAACGCTTTAAATCGAAAATAATTTATTCGGTTTCACATTTTTATTATTTTATTATTATCATTTTCACCCACGTGACATTTACCGAAAGAACCAAAGAGTATGGATCCTTGCAGTCACGAAAAACTTCAAATCTAGAATTTGGCATCTTTGTATTAACGCTCATTGATGCTGTTCTTTGTATCACCCACAGGGGGCGCCCGTGTGGTTTGAGTTTGATGACGGACTGTTGGCACCAGGCGTGGTGCACAAAGCGTCGACCGGGAACCGTCCCACAGTTGTGAGAAATCTCCTCGACAACAAGGTAACCCAAAGCCCTTTGGCCGATCTGTCCGTGGCTGGGTAAGCTCATAAAACGCCTACCACTGAGAAAACAGATGACAAAGTGTGCATCAGGCTGAATCCCATAAAAGCAGGGTCCCAGAGTAGCAATGCAGGGTTAGCACCCAATAAGTTAGTTTACCAAGATATACATGAAATGGTAAGTTACACTTTACCTTGGTAAACTAAGTTTTGGGCCATCTTTTATTCATGATCCGTTTTCGATCCTAAATACAATTTCAAAACACAATTTTTATAAGTGATACGCACGGTTATTATGGACAAGGGATTACTAAATGAACCCTGATTTTGAAAGGACGTTAGAGATGTAAAGTAATTAGCAATACAGCTGTAAAATACGTGTACGTGTATAAAAAAACTATTCCACTATAAGTGTAAGGGATTTTTTACTTTTTCATAACCTTTTGTATTTGAGTACGCATGTGTCCATATGTCATGGATTAACCCTGAGGTTGTTTTATTTTGTCAAAATTGTAGAACATACGGAGAGTAAACATACCGTGACATTTCAACACCACACATTTAATAACTGTAAAAAGCTACCAAAAGACAGCATCACTCAATCTCAAGACTGTCACGAGGATCCTGCTAATGATAGTGTGCATCACCTTTGTCAATCGTTTTCATTTGTTGGAAGAACTGGATATACACCCATGCAAACGAGAAGGCAAAACTTAAAGATCTGTACAGACAGGTCGACAAACTGCTTATCATTAACTGGCCACCTCAGCCCTGCCAGATGGTTGTTTCAGGCACTGTGGACAATCTCTCTGAGGTCCACCAACCCCACCTTCAAAGCTCCGTACTACAGGTGTGTCCCATTATAGATTAGATTAAAATGTGCTTTCTCTCGTTAAGGGTGCCTTTTCTAATTAATCTCACCACAAGCTGCCACATTGCTGCACTATAGCCCTTATAATTACGATAACGATGATAACGATGACAGTGATTAGAATGATGATAATTATAATTATGTTGATGGCAGCAATAATGGTAATTATTATGGTGATGATGCTGATAAATGATGAATGAGGAGGATAGTGGTCATGAAGATGATAACAATCTTGATTTGAAGCTTTCGTGACTGCAGGAATCCATACTCTTTGGTTCTTTCGGTAAAGTCACGTAGATATTCTATTCTTGGTATTTTTTTACACCTACGTGACTTTACCGAAAGAACCAAAGAGTATGATGACAATGTTAACGATAATGCTTCTTCTTCAGCTGATGACTATTCACCAACCCACACTAGCCCCTATTTCATCGCGATCCAAAAGAGAGATAGATGCAGTCCAGGCGAGGTATTGTGCTGCTTCTCACATTAAACCCTGAGTAAAAGAAACTAGAATCTCCACCCTTTCTCAGTTGAGCCAACTTGAGACGACAAACGCGATCCGCGTCGCACAGCTGACCGCCCTGCCTCTCGTCCCCCACCCCCGACACAAAAACCGTGCTCTTCGTACGCAGAGGGCGCGTGGTGTCGCCACTGCACGGCAGACAGAGACGCGCGCACACGGGGACAGCTCGGCACGTGCGCGGCACTCATCTCGCTAAAAGCCACGCCGGTCCCACGTCGTGTTTTGTCAGGCTGTGTCCAAGCATAGCATCTCCTTTCTTTGGCGACATATGAGCCGGTGGCAGATGATATCGGGTCCGTGCGATAACTACCCCACCCACCCCCCCAATCTCATAAATTAAACATCGACAAAGCCGAGACACTCACTCGGAGGAGGCCCGCGTGTGGCTTTTGTGGCGCGTCACCTGTTTTAATTAATGTGAGGCACAAAAGTGTTCCGTTTTAGAAACAGTGGGGTCACTAACTTGCGATTGCACTTTGAGTACACGGTTTCCCAGACTGTGGGTAAGAAACTAATCTAAGGGTAGATGTCAAAAGAACCCCCACATTGCACTAAAACGGTTGGGGTTCCTGGAGAGTAAATGTCTTGAAATAGTGGAAATAGTGCAAAACCCTGCTTTAGATGCTTGGTAAGAAGAATACAAAGAGACATTGGAGCTTCATGAAATATGCTGCGGATTGGCCTGATATCTCTTGAAAACGAATTTTGAAGCAGAATACACTTTTTAACAATTCAAGTCAATTCCTTATCTTCCTTGTTGATCCCGTTACTCTACCAACATCATACAGTGACATCTGGGAGGTTTAACGAGATTGTCAATTTTAGCAATTTTCCTGGTCACATTGTGACAGCACAAACTATCCCTTTGCTAAAAAAAAATCCTAATTTTTGAAGATCTGATATCGAGAGTTGGCCTGTGCCAGAGTCTACATTCCTAAATGAAACAGTACACTAAAGGCAATTCCATACAAACTCAGATAGAAAAAATTGCCAAGTGGAATCAGAGCTTATCTGATGTTCCACTGTGTAACAATTTTTTTTGTTCCTGGATAGTAAGTGTTATTCCCTAATTGCTTATGCCTCAAAAGTACAGAAAATGGCTATTATTCCCCACAAACTTTGCTTTTGTAGGGGTGTTACGGGAGGGCGAACAAACACACAAGGGGTGGTTATGCCCACACACGGAAGGATGCTTACATCCACGTCCACATCGGTTAGCCCTGGGGGGCTGTAACGGCGCTGTGATCCCCCACGGCCCCACCCCTCGGGGGGGAGTTGCTATATAAGGTGGTGAGCCGGTGGGCTCGGGGTTCAGTATTTAGCTTAAACCAGCGAAGAGTGAAGACCGGCTAGATAGGCCCTGGGACTCCCCTGGATCGCTATCCTTCTCAGGACCGACCAGGGCAAGCCAGTGGCGTGGCCCCGAGAGCCCAGAGCCGATGCTCTTGTAAGAGCCGGTCTGGTGGCTAAGGGTGCCATGATCCTAGCTTGACCAGAGCTGGATCAGCTAGCCTCCCCTAGCTCTCGAGTGGAGGATCTGGGAGTAGGCTAGCCGGTTAGAGTTACTGGGGTCTCCCTGTTAGACGGGTGAAGGGGCCATTACCCCTTCGAGTATTGTATACATTGGCCTGTGCTGAGTGAAACGTTATAATAAATAAGTGCGCCTCTGACTACGTCGTCTACGTTTCATTGAACCTACTACACTTTTGTGACCAGGACAGTGATATTTTGAAATGTACCTATTTTCAATGAGAAAACGTGTGCATTTGTGTCATTCCTTCACATAAAGTCCTGGTTACAAATGAAAAGTTTGTGGGTAATAATAGCCATTTTCTATACTTTTGAGGCATAAGCAATTAGAAAATACACTTACTACCCAGGAACAAAAATTGTGTTACATAGTGTCATCATGATCAAACATAGTTTAAGGAAAATAGATAGTTTTTACCTGGAACTGGTAAAAATAGACAATAACATAGAGAATCAGAGAATGTCTCCCCATTTGTCCGTCGTATATACAGTATATATGACAATATTGATCTTTGCATTCATGGGGTACTTGAATGCCTCCGCATCTCAAAATGCCTTACATCAAATCTCATCAACATTTTAAGGGGACAATCTCTTTTGGACAAGCAAAAAGTTACCAGTTGTATGAAATTTCAAACAAAAAAGTTATTATTGACACAACTAGGATGTTAAGAGTAGAGTCTATATTTGAGATATTGTTTAAATTAAAATTGGCCTGTAAATAATGTACTTATTTGTCAATGTAGATTTAGAATATGAATCTGTATTCATGCTGGAGGAATCAGATGAGCGATAGAGCTCTTTTTCACACATGTCCAGTAGTGATGGGTGAGAAATTCGCATCTTATTCTAATGAGGTTTTAATATAAAGTTACATAGTACTCTTAAACATGAAATATGAAAACAATAATTTGTTATGAACAATGAATTAAAATAGAAACATATATAGTGGACTGATATTTCACCAAAAGGCTCTCTTTTAGCCATTGCCTGTAATGTCAGCCACCTACACTGCGTATTTGTTTATGTTATTAGTCACTCTTTATGACATGTGGCACCGCTGCCAACACAGGCTCATTATTTTTTTAATCTACACAGGACAACGCTCTGTATACGTCCTGTAGTCGCAAAAAACACGCAATATTTTTGAAGCATGTAACAAATTACACTTGTCAATGATGTGCATACATCCGACAAAACATAATTACGTGCATGATTGCTGCAGATATTACAAGTGTAAGAATACATTTTAACCCATGAATTGATTAATTGATATATTCTTCATACTAAAAGACGAGTTTTCTCTACATAAAGTAAACATCTAGTTCACATGAAATTATTTATTTGTATACAGCTGGCTGATGAGTATTGAGACAAAAATCGCTGGAAGTTTATATTGTTGAACAAATGCAAGTTAGAATTTTGTAATCGATCTTGTTGGCCTGTTCATTGAAAAGTCGATTAATACTTTTCGTTTGGCTAACCACCTAAACCAATAATTTATTTTGCAATGTATCTTGTTCTGTTTCGGGAAATGATGCCAGTCATGGCACACTATGCATACGCACACACACCTCTTGTAAGTAATATTTATTTAATGGTTTTGGTGGTACAACAGATGCACCATCTATCTGCTCTTGCATAAAAGTCAGATGAAATGGACTTTGCGCTAATTTAAAATGTAAATGTTTCTCCATTTTCAGGTTATTTTTTTAAATCCTGCTACACTGACAATTATTATTTTGGACTGGTGCTGGACTTTTCCAACACCTACCCCCCCCCCCCCCCAAAAATGTCCCTTCGCACCGACCAATTCAAGTTGGGAAGTCAAGTGTCAGACCACTTCAGTACTGCACAAAAGCAAAAAGGGCAACTGTTGTGAACAAAACCAGTTTTTTTTCCCTCTCCTGAATTGCACTGGACCTGGAACCTCAGGTTACCTTAATCCAGCACTGCTAACAATTGCAAATGTCCAAGTCAGGCTTCAGCGATGCAACATAAATGCCCTGTGACTACACTGAGATCAAAGGAAGGCAACAAAAACCTGAAGCTGGAAGTGATCCAGCAAGGGTAGAAATCTGTGGAAGGGCTGCCTTCAGTGCAGCATGGTTATGCAAATGCAGGTGTTTCTTTCCACACATTGAATATTCAGCAGGACAACACGGGACAGAGGTTACCAATTCATAACAATCCTTTGTGATTGAACGAATTTTGTCAAGGAAGGTTAGTGAATGCACATGTTTGAATGTCCTCACAACACATTATTGTTAGAATGCACAAAACTTGTGTACACAACAGTGCAGGCAAAATATAAGTGCATTTCAAGTGTTTATATACTTTTAATCGAGTAACTTATTTTGACATTTGGTTAGGTGGAGCAGAGTTATTATGTTCATCAGGCACAATAAAGAATGTTTATGAATGCATGCTTATGAGAAACGAAAATGCAATTGAAAAGTTTCTTCATACTGGTCACAAGATTGCTTAGGTGACGGTGGCCATATTGTTTCCATTCTGTCCGGGTGATAGCTTGGAGTCATAGGTCACGATTGCTGGGATATGGTTAACACACACCTCGCGTCAGGCAGGTGTGTGTTACGTTATTTTTTTTTCAATGAGTGTGAGGTTGCAGGACCACCCGCTTATTGGTCTTCATAGAGAGGTTACGTAGACACACGTAGTTGTGTGCACTTAGTTGTTAAATATTCATGGGGCTCCTTCTTCCTTACCTGCTTGTTTTTTTTTGCCCGAATTAGCAGCTTACGAGAAGGTCCATCAATATTTAACATCTCAAAGAGATTCAGATGCGCCTGAGAAGGTGGCTTAGTATGGTTGAAGTTTAATAAAATGGCATGCACTTTTGTCCTATTACTTTAACAAACGCAGAGCTGTAGTAAACATTTAATTGCATACCTCTTTGAGTGCCGTATGCACTTGTACCACCTTAGAAATAATCATGGGTTAAAGTAGCAATTAGATGAAAACAATTGGATACATTTCGCAGTCATTTCCGAGTTTTCATTGGCTGGAATCTATAGTAACATTGTATTTTCCCTTTGGCCATTTTTCACATGGTTTGATTGCCATGTCCATCGAGTAATTTCCACTATCTTTCGTAACTTAGATGTTACAGAGCCTCATTTGTAAAGATGTTCAGCCCCTAGAAGGGATATTTAATTTTATAAATTAATAATTGCAGGTCATTTTCAAATTTGAAATTTGAGCTATGACATTGAAACTGAATAACCTACTTTGTGAATAATACATGCGTGCACATAAAATATACTTTATACTCGAGAGGAAAACTCCCCTCTTTAGCAATTGCACGTGGGAGAGACAGCCATTTGAAACATTCTAATCGTAATGTTTGAATATTTATCAGTAATCAATGGCAGGGAAAATTCAGCACCAAACTTTTTATTAATGGCACAACAATGCTGGACAAGTATTCGCTATATGATTAACAGAGGCAATGGTCATTGCAAAAACATGGCATTTTACAATACCCCATGAAAACCGAAGCACAAAGTTGAAACTGAAAGAGCACACGTTCACAGAGAATGTACTGTGCAACTATGACATTCTGCACAATGCACACTACCTCCCCATGTACCCTTGCACCTCATGTAATGGCAGAAAATAGGATTAATTTTTTCTTTGAAGCATCACGTACATTCTGCGTGTTTGTATGATGTGCCACTATCTGCAAATCGTCCGATAACAGGAAGCATTGGTATGAAATTAAGATATAGAATCTTCAAGCAAGTGACAATCAATAGTCTTAGCGTGCAAAGAAAACATCTGTTCAAAAGAGTAATTATAATGTATATACCATACTGCAATGATTTTTTTATAGCATGTATGTCATTGATCAAATATGGCACTATGCAAGAATGACCAATGAAATGATCGATTAGACACTTAGCCCTTCCCCATGTGTGTGGAGTTCGTGTTTATAACAACCTGTTCTGACAATTATTGTTTTGTTTAAACACAACCAGTGACTCGCCACTGACAACACGACACCGAAGTTCCCACTATTTATTATTCATGTACCATTCAGATCTGAAGAGCCATCTTTAAAACATCTTCATGTGCATTTAGACATTTGTATAGGATGACGTAGAATGCGCTATTGTAGGAAATGAGTCATCATTTTGACCAAGTTTCGTTGCACTATATTACTTTCATTGGCTTGTGTTTTCTTTGGACAAGGCATACATATATAAAGATTTATGGTAGTTCTGTAAATAATTATTGTATTTTTTCTTTAGATTAACGTGTATAACATATACACAGGGGCAGAAATTATTCAGTTTGCAGAGTGCCTGCTTTATTTAAAAAAAATATATATTATTTGTACACAGAGGCCTCTTCATGTGAACGAATCTGTCAGAAGGTACTTGATGATAGCTTGACAAGATGTTACTCCCGGGTAGCTTTGAAATTCAGACTGTTGGTTATAAAAACAGTTGTGAACCTTGCAGCTGCTAAACAATGAGAATAGCAGTACCGTGTATGGTGTGTTATTGAATGTTTTCTAATTTAATTTGCAGATGACACATTTGTCCTGAATTACCTTTTTGCTGAGTGGTGGTCATTTTCTCACAAAGTTGTACAGATTCCATGTTTCCATATCATGTCAGACTGATTCCACATAAAACAGCGTTTCTGCTGCTACCAATGCTGCAGTTACACAATTGCTCAAAGTAAGGAGGGTTAGGGTAGAACAGAGGATGGCATAAACTTTTCATCATTGAACAAATGTTTGTTCATCACTCCCTCGCGGCATGAGTTGTGTGGGGAGCGTTGATGGCAGCCCGTTCCACCCTAATTTGGAATTTCCACTCAATTCGTGGAATTTCATGAATGCATGAAACTACATTAATTAGTCCCAGAAGTGGGCTTCCACTGAATTATAGTGCAGCATTGTACTAATTGTCATACGTAATGTAGCAAAAGCAATGTCAGTTAAATACGAAGGCTTTCGCGACCAATATTATCCAGTCCATAAGTTATCTAATCCATAATAGAGGGGTTTAGGTTAGATCACGTAAATATAAATGTGTCGTTAAACCTGCCACCACCCCACACAGCCAATTCGTAAGGTTTGTTCAGTAAACAAAACATGCCAATTTGTTACTAGTACAGCACACCGGTGTGTTGGAGAGTAAACCCACAACATTTACAACATTGTAATGTTGTAGGTTTACTCTCCAACACACTGGTGTACTGTATTAGTAATTAATTGGCATGTTTTATTTACGTGGCAAACCTTTCTACTAATTGGCTGTGTCGGGTGGTGGCGGATTTAACGACACATTTATATTTACGCGATCAAACCCAAAAACCTCCATTATGGAGAGCAATGTCAGTTTGTCAGATCTTCTTAGTGTCTCTGATGTCTGCTTGCTCACATGGTGTGGTAATTTACAATTGTGGTGGAGGAAAGTTTCAAAGAATTAAAACATTTAAAGCAAGCCTTTACGCATAGTCACTTTAAGATGTTTTCTTGTTCATGTTTTTGTTTTTTGTTTATTGCGGTTGCACCCGATTCAAGAGCCGAATGGCTCACAGGGCTATACAAAATAAATGAAACTGAAACTTACATTGAGTATAACCCCTACAGTATAGAGAAATTAATTACGCTCTTTTATTGTTTATTTTACTTATTATAAATGTTACCCAGTAAAGAATCACCGAGTATCAAGATTAATTTGTGAGATGTGTTTTCTTGCGTTATTAAATGAAAATTAATTATTTAAAATGATAGTGTTGTATACGCCTGTGCAGGCAGTGTATATGCTTGGATTTTTTTCAAATTTCCCACTTATATTTAATTGTAGAAAACCATTGTTGGTGGTTTTCTGGCTTTGATGGATTTTAGTTGTCATTGATTTTGCTTATTCAACATTTTGCAGCTTCTATAAATGGTTACCATTATGCGTTTTTTTGCAGTTTCACAAGCTGTTAAAACACATTTCTTTTTTAGATTCGATCGTTGTTTTGTTTCCCTTACGGTCTCTTTTTGTGTTACTACATCTGTCTTCTGCTCTCTACCCATTTCTCTGTCGCTGTTTGTGTCTTTTTCAGTTTCCCTACAGTTGTCACTTGCTAGTTTATTGAATAAATATGTAAAAAAAATATTATCCAGCATCGCAGTTGGATTCGCGGGATTCCAAAATATACACAAGAGTAAAAGTCCTATTTGATGTACCCCTAAAAATTCTGTCTTTTTATTATAAAATAATGTTTTTTACTTATATATTATTACTAGCCTCGAATGAACATTTATTGCCTAACATCTTCTGACGAACATTTATAAAAACGTCAAAGTGCAGCCCTCCAATTGCTTGCTCATGCCACTGTGGGCAGAAGAGAGCTCACAAGCGGGGGGCTCTGTGGGTATTCAGGCTGCTCTTCCACACGCATCAAACAGCTCGGAAGAGATGGCAACACCCACACTTAACCCCACTACAGGCGGCCTGCCGATTAACTCATTGTGGTACCAGTTATCGTGCTGGGTGGATGGAGGCGGGAGGATTTAAGAAACTTTCCTCTTGCTGCAACTTACCAAGCCAAGGGATAGAACCAAACCAGTGACCTTTGTTGAAAAAGTTTTCCATTTTGTTTCCTCGCTGAATTAACAGTATTTTACAAGCATCACATTGCAACATGCTATGATAGATAAGTGACAATAATAGACCTTCTCATTCTGCTTTGAAGAAGGGCCGCTTTGCAAAAAAAGTATCTTCACACGCGATTTCACCAGCACTCGCCGCATGAGACTACTACCCACGTCCGTGTCAATCCGTGTAAAACAAAAAAAACCAGCGCAGAGAAAACCCTCTCTCGTATCGAGACCTCCGCAACGAGCACACGGCGAAAAAAAAAGAGATGAAGCCTGATTGATCGTTCATTAAGATAACTTGTTTGTGTGACACATCGTGTCAATCCGTGTAAAAAAAAAACAAAACAAAAAAAACCCAGCGCAGAGATCCCTCTCTCGTATCGAGACCTCCGCGACGAGCACACGGCGAAAAAAAAAATTAGATGAAGCCTGATTGATCGTTCATTAAGATAATTTGTTTGTGTGACACATCCCTGCCGCGCTCTTTGTGCCGGCCGATGCACACTCCGCTGCTTTGCGGAGCTGCATTATTCACGGGCGGGGATGAATCCCGACTAAAGTTACAGGAAGTTGCGCACCGCATGGCTCGAGGTGGGGGGCGAGGGCCTCGCTCGTCCGCAGAGCGGTGGCAGAAGAGCGCTTTCAGGGCACCCAGCGAGTTGCTGCAAGCGAGAGGAAAGGAAGATACGACGAAAAAAATTGACAAATCTTCAGCAGCAGCAGCATGGATTTTGCTTTCATTTATTTCTAATGCGGCATTTGGAAGAAAATTGCGTGCGTGTTTCGCTGTATTTTTTTTTCTCTCAGCTGAAATCAACCTTGTGAAACTCAGATGGATTGTAATTAGTGCCGTGTGACAACGTGGGACCAGAATAAAATACATCATGGAATTTGCAAGAGAAATGCAACAGCTGGATGAGGAAATCATCGACGTGTACAGTAGGTCTTAAAACAATTGCGTTTTTGGATTTGCGGTGTCTGAAAAACACACCTGTTTTGTTTTTACTTGAACGGTAGACTCATGTCAAGGTTTAGCTATTTCGCAGCTGCAGTAGGATGTCGTGTAAAGTCACTATGTGTAACAAAAGTGAGTCAGACTTTTCGTAAAAATTAATGTACGCATACTCATCTATGAAACACATTTTTTTGGGTTTTTAGCAAATAATTGTGCACATTATATACTGTTTATTCTTAACAGGCTCATACACTGTACATATATGAGAAATGTGAGTGTTTAATTTAAAATTCAAATAGTTTTGTATATTTCACGTGTGTCTCATTTGAAGATTAAGGGACCATGCTTGGGCTTTCAGGATAACTAAGGGAATAGACACTAAAGTAGGAACAATGCATCTGCGGTCACCTGAATAGCTGGGCGTACTTAAAATACACATGTTCCTTAATATTTAATTGGCTCAAGTTGAGTTGGAGGCATAAACACCATGCCGGCCAAGAAGGCTGATGCGAAACGGAGAGGAAACAAGCAGGCAGCTGACTCCCAGGAGACCAGCAGAGCCAAGGGGAAGCCGACAGATGAGGCCACCAAGGAGAGACAAAAGGAAAGCAATGCGAAGGAAAAGAAAAAAGCAGAAAGCAAAGTTCCCGGAAAACCAGAAGTGAAAGGCGATGGCAAAGGACCTCCAGAAAAGAAGGGCAGAGAAACCCGCAATAAAGGGAAAGCGGCTCCCGTAGAAGAGGCCACCAAAAGCCGTGCCGACCCTCCCGCAAAGAAAGGTGACAAAGGAAAGCCTCTTAAAAGAGAAGACAAAAGAGATGAGAAAGCAGAGGTTGGTAGACCTAACAAAGGCCGAGGGGGCAACAGTGAGGTGGGGAATGGAAAAAACGTGAGAAGTGATGTTAGGAGGGGAGGTAAAAATGTACCTACAAAGTTAAATAAAGTTGAGTCTGCGCAGAGCGAAAGTGAGGACAGCGAGAGGGAAGGGAGTGAGCAGGAAGAGAAGATACAGGGTGTCTCCAACAAGGACATAGGCAGCAATAGCAGCAGCGAGGCCTCTTCTTCGGAGGATGATGAGGATGATGACGACAATGAGCCACCTTCAAAGAGTGAAAGGGCTCCAACGCGTAATCTCAAAGGTGCCTCCAAGGCCATTGTGGGCATGCAGTTTACCAAGAATGTCAAAGGCAAGGTTGTCAAGAGATCCGGCTGGGTCAACCCCATCATGAGGACGTTCAGATTTCTGATCAGCTTAGGGCGCAGGAGGCCGCCGGCAGGGCACCCAGATGACAACACGGAAGATGACAGCGAAGACGAGAGCGAGGATGACAACGAAGAGGAGAGTAATGGAAAAAACAGAGATCAGGATGAGGAGGAAACGAAGGTTGGTGCAACAGCTCACCGTGCATTTGCGTCAAAGGCCAGATTAGCAGTGAACTTGGAATCTGCGGCAAAACCAGGTCAAAAGAAAAAAACTGCAGGTCAGTTTGCCGCCAAAGCGAAGGCTGCCAAACTTGCTTTTGCTAAACCAAAAGGCAGAGAGGCAAATAAAGTTAAAACCAAAACTTCTGGAAAGTTTGGCTTGTTTGCACGGAAAACCAGAGCGGCACAGAAGTTGACATCTTCCTTGAAGCAAAAAAAGAAAAGATCTGGGATGTTTGGCAGGCTAAGCAGGCTAGTCCGGCAGACAAGAACAGCCCAGAAAATGGTTATAAACTCCAATAAACCGGCAGCTGAGACACAGAAACCTCCGGACAAGAAATTTGGCAAATTCGCCAAAAGAGCCAAGACAGCGCAGATGTTGGTGATTGGCAAGAAGCCAAGCACAAAGAAGGGTAAGCTGAAGAGCTGGGTCATGAATAGAACCTCTGTGATGGGCCAGTTTTTGGGAGCAATGACCAAGAGAGTTTCAACGAAGAAAAAAGGCAAAATGAATCTCGGTAAGGTTTCTAAAACAATTGGGATTTTCAGGAAGAAGTCAGCCAAGGCACAGCTCGAGGGCCCCCTGCCCTGGGCAGAGATGAGAAACTATGCTGGAGTGAAGTGTCTGGGCTCTGGACGTAAGCACAGGGGCAGTGGTAGACATTTGGCGCCTGATAGTGGATCTAGATCTAATTCTGGGAAGTTTGTATTGAGTTCTATGATGCGAAGCGTCTACTCCCAGGACCAAGGCGAGTATCTCAAGGAGGACTACAAGAGAACAAGGTCGGGTAGCCGCAGGTCACACTCAACAATGCCGAAACACCTCGATGATGAGTACCCATATGACGACTTCGAGGAAGATGAGCGAATGAGGTACCACCACCACCATCAGGGAAGTTACAGATCGGTGTCCTCTGCAAGGCAGAGGATCGATATGGAGCAATACGGCACATCGCAGCGTGAAAGAGAAAAGAGAAGGCATCACCCAGGGAGCTCCCGTCCAGGGCAAAGTAAGCACAGTGGCTATCACACGAGCTCTAGGATGGAGCGCTTCAGAGAGGAGGATGAAGACGGCGGATGGGTTGAGAGCTGGAGCGAGGGAGATGACGCTGAGGAGGAGGAGGAGGACGATGATGGCTTTAACGCGAGGGGTGGCGGGAATTCTTTCGCGATGCCCCGAGCGAACCGGACCCGACAAAGTGGCCGAATGCAGCAAGAACTCATCAGCGCGGACGTGCACACACACTGGGCTCGGGCTCCGGCAAGCGGCAGCGGCGACGATCGCTACAGCAACTATGGGGACACGGGGCTCCCGGGTAACACGTCGGATAACCTGGCTAAGTGGACCGTGTATCGTGACCGCAAGCCTTCGTACTCGGCGAGTATCCAGCGGCCCTCCAGCCGCCGTAGACGAGTTACCCAGGAGAGAGAGAAGCACACAGAGAAGGACTACTTCTCTGATGAGGTAGTTGGATTTTGCATTGAACTTTGACCCTGTCTTGGTCATAAGTCCATTCTAAAATACACGTCTCTTCTCTGTCTTCTCTATTTGAAAACATCTCTCTCTCTTCTACCTTTCTTCTGCATACATCGCTCACCTATATTTTAGTGGTCCAGGGACTGTGTTGGCAGTGGTACGGAAACGGATGCCGAAAACACCAGGACACCATTGCCGTTAACGAACGCTGCCTTGTAACTTCTAAAATATCGAGCAGGTATAATGGTGCATTTATATCTCTTGTATCTCTACTGAGGCTTGGAGAACAAATAAGAAACTGCATATTCTTGGTTCTTTCGGTAAAGTCACGTAGAAGGGAAATAATAAAATAATATTGTTTTAATAGTTTTTTTTATTGTTTTATATTTATATTATTTTATTATTTCCCTTCTACGTGACTTTACCGAAAGAACCAAGAATATGAATCCCTGCAGTCACGAAAGCTTTAAATCAAAAGAAACTGCATGTTTGCACAAACCACCACCTCAACATTCGAGACACTGCTCTACAGAGGTGCACTAGCACTTCTGACATCAGGCTTTTAATGCAAAATTACAGTTTTGTCGTCATTCCTGATGTGGGGTTTTTTATTGTTTGGTGATGCTGTGTTAGCAGAGGTGCACAAACACAATGCACACAAACCTCAATTTATTCGCCAATAACGTTGCCTCATAAGGGTTAATATATATAAGGTGACGTTTCAGTAAATTTAAGCAACTTCTGCTGCCTCAGACCACTTTTCTTAACAGCAGCAGTGATGGAGTAATTGACAATAAGGATGAAACCGGTTCACAGTTGTCTATCAGTGTATCACTGCTGCAGTCAGTTGGTCACATTTGCTCAATTTATTTTGATGGAAGTGTAATTACAATGTATATGAATTACCGATTAATTTAGATAGCAGCTACAAACTACACATTGCTGGATAATATTGGTATGAAAAGCCCAATAGCAGGATGGACGAAACATATTTAGATGTATAGTAGTACTGCCATACTCTGCGAGTAACAAGTAGGCTCTGATTCACGTCCTAGAACGGTTCTAAATGATGCCTCTATTTTTAAAATACGGCACAGGTTTTAACGTGCAGGACTCAATATTTTTGATAAACACTTTAAAAGCGAGGCATTTCCCCTTTAAAACATTTACGAATAACGATCAATCTGTTTTTAAATCCTTTATATTAAGTTCACTTGCTTGCTTACGACCGTGCAAATCTTTCAGTCGTTTTTTAACCCACTTCCCGTGATCCAATCGAGCTGACATTTTGCACACAGACTCGTTGTGCGTGACAATTAATGTTCGTGAAATTTTTTTTCAAAAATTTTAAACTTTTTAGGAAAAAATAAATTATATTTAATTACCTAATTGCTTAATGGTGGCAGCCATTCATCTGACCCATATGTGGCAGCCATCTCAAGCCAGAGGACGAGAGGACTCTAGCCGCCACGCATATAAAGGATTTATAGTGAAAAACTTTGTTTTTACGGGTTAATTTTTTTTGTCTGCACAGCTCGTTTTGTGTGTGAGTGTGATGCACGGTTGGTGGGGGAGTAGGGCAGGGTTCGCCGTGTTGCATGTTTCCCTGCTTTGCCGTAATACGGTGCCCGCGGATTACATTTCGTCCATAAAATAGGGCCTGCTTGTCAATGCTGAATAATTGAGGGAGCCATGCATGATGCCCTGAACAAGGCTGTGATGTGATGTAACGCTGAGGTGGTCCTAACGCGAGTGTCACGCAATAAGCATCTGGCTGGGCCTCATGCCAAAGCGGCATCTCTTTTGCGGTCATGCAATGACACCCAACTAGAAGTGACATGCCTCCAGACGGGGCTCTCAAACGAAAGACTCAGCAGTGTATTGTTACCAATTGGAATTTAAATGACAGATCATTCCTACAGCAAAGTCTTCATGGTCAGATAAGTGGTGGGTATGATGATGAGTTGGTTGGCACCATACCACGACAACTACACCTTAAGGGTGGTATACAAAATGACACAAGAGAGATGGTAAACATGCGTGTCTTTAATTGTCTTGAAATACTCTAGTGTTGATGCGAGTCTAATGTCAGTGGGTAGACTGCTCCATGCCACATTACCAGCAATACACAAAGCACATTACCAGCAACACACAAAGCACGATCATCATACTTGGCATTTACTTCTGTAGTGCTGTTACCTGTTAAAGGGTTTGAGTGAGTGGTGGAAGTTTAGTAAGTGTATACAAATGCAGGATTTGGAGCGGTGGCATAGTGGTCAGCACATTGCACTATGGGGCCGTCCATTATTGATGTCACGCACCTAGGGGGGGGGGGGGTCAGACATTTGTGACAATGTTTGACGAGGGGGGGGGGGTTTGAGAAATGTGACGTCACATCCAAATGCGCAACTTTAAATGAATATGGACAACACGTTCTACTTAATTAAATAGACTTTGTAATACATACTCTTAGGTTTTTTTCGATAAAGTCACCTACGTAACTTTACCGAAAAAACCTAAGAGGATGAATCCTTGCAGTCACGAAAGTTTCAAATCTAGAATTTTGAATACATGTTTTCTTTGACAACATCAGAGTGCAGCACCACATTAAATACGCACTACAATGACAATAGTTTAAAACGATTTGCAGCATGTTTTATTTTGGGGGGGGGGGGGGGGGCAGAGCTTTGTGACGTCATATTTGAGGGAGGATCTGACTTTGTGTGATGCCGTGTGACGAAGGGGGGGGGGGGAGTCAAAAATCGTCTAAAATCGCGTGACGTCATTTATGGACGGCCCCTATGAATCCGTCTATCTGAGTTTGATTGCCAGCCATTGCATACATGGGTGGCAAGAGATATCTAATCCAGTCTTGGGCCTCCCTCTTCTTCAACCTGCACTGACCAATGTGGTGAAGCAAGGTCAAAGTAACCTGTATGACTGACATGGCATGGGGAAGCCTTCATCCTTCAGTGCATTGACAGAGTTGTACATTCTAGATTTGAAGCTTTCGTGACTGCAAGGATTCATATTCTTAGGTTTTTTGGGTAAAGTCACGTAGGTAAAAAATAAAAATTAATCTAAGTAAAATAAAAAATAAAATAAAAATCACGACGTTTCGGAGGCAACACAAGCTTCCGTCTTCAGGTGGAACCGTCACAGCACGATAGCTGTATCAAGTGAGAGAAATTCCAAGAAACAGTATTTGTATATATACTGGTACATGCTAAACCAATGCCTTTGTGTGTGTGTATGTGAGGAGTGGTGCTCGCTAACAGCACTTGCCCCAACAATATGTTACAGGCTATATGGGGGATTCATATTCTTGGTTCTTTCGGTAAAGTTATTTTATTGTTTCCCTTCTACGTGACTTTACCGAAAGAACCAAGAATATGAATCCCTGCAGTCACGAAAGCTTTACATCAAAATGTATATGGGGGAGCTTTGTTTTTGTGAGGAGTAGTGGTTGCAGTGGTTTGCTCACTGTGCTATAAATGTTGTGACCTGAAAACATCAGACGCTCCTGTTCTGTGCCTCCCCGAGGGTGATTCGGGTTGCCTGGTGCTGTGTGCGCTTTGTCGGCATGATTTAGCGGAGCATTACGAGATGGGGGTTGGTGGATTGGGGGATGGTGTATAATCGACCTAATTTTCACCAATATATTTATAAAACAAAACAGACATCTGAAAGGACGTAACTCGTATGACCAATGAATAATTCCCACCACTGTGTTAAGCTAAATAAAAATAGCATTTTTTTTACTGGTAGGAAACTCCTGGTTACACCAGCCCACAGGGGATTATTGTGTCCGTCCGTCCGTCGTACAGGGAGGGGCTGGGTGGGGAGGAGAGGGTGGGGAGGGGCTGGGTGGGGGTGGGGCTGGGTGGGGAGGGGCTGGTCACCCCCTGGTGCCCTTATAAAACTCAACGTTAAAACCTGCTCACGCCGGCTTGTGCCCACCCTCACAGTCGGGCATATTTGCGGAATACACCACGCCGCCGTTGACCCTGGTCATTGACCGAGCAACCCAACGTTCCTTCCAGCTCCCGCCGCAGGAATGTGTTATCTGCTCTGCCTTGGTGGGTTTTGGTCCTTGGGCACTGTGTTCACTGGCAAATGTTGTCATGTCCAAATTAGGATGTCCCACAAAATTAAGGTTTTGTCTGGTTTCCACCCTGCTTCATATGTATAAGATGGCTATAGCATAGACCCAAAAGTAAATCCACTGTAAGTCAATTATGTGTCTGTACCATTAATTGTTGCTGTAGATCCCCTTCTGGTGGTCTATCTCTTTGTGAATTTGCACTGCTCAATGAGCCACGCTCTTACCAGTCATATGTTGGATTTGTCTTTGTGTGTGCGCCCCTCTTTCTGCCCCCAGCTTTACTCCATCATGGACCCAGGCACCCTGCGAGCACGGGATCCGGGTGGGGAGGTGGGGATAGAGGATCTCACCCAGCTGGAGTAAGGGATGCTGATGGTGCTGTGTGATGATGCTCTGTTTGATGATATGTGTGATGATGATGATGATGATCCAGAAAAGGAAAACAAAATGTAGACAATTTTTAGGAGCAATTCGTGCCCTAACAATTGCTTTTTTTTCAGTCTTGATAGGCTTGAGTGGGTCATGGTCTCTTGCCTAAATTTCCTAACCTGTGTAAGTGATCTCTTTGGCTTGGGTCATCTGTGCGAGAGTGGAGAGAGAGAGAGAGGGGTATGGGCCTGTGCTTGTCAGACCTGGGGTTTGTTTAGGGTGGCACAGAGGCATGGTGAGCACACATGGATTGGACCACACAATTACAGAGGCATCCTAGAATGTAAATGTGCAACGTTCGCATGTAATAAGCACTGGCAAATGCATTACAACGCATTACATTTCCATGACTTATGTACCAGATGACATTTTAGACATATTAGGCAGAACCAAGCCATTATAGGTGTTTGTAAAGACATTGTTGATGCCATATTTTGACTTTGGTAGGCAAGATGAAGGCAGAATTCTGAGCAAGATGGGTTGGTGGGGATGGGTTTGGCAGGAGGCAGAGTGTTGGTTAAAAGGGGGCTCAGCACAGGACTAATTCAGCCATGCAGTAAATGTAATAAATAGTGGTTAAGTTAGAGGAGACATTGTCTAAAGAAATTAAACCCAGGGAATTCGATAGGTTGGGGCCCAAAATCAAATCATTCAATTGTCCAGGTTGCTTCTACCCTGAAGCTAGACTCATTGGCTGATTACTAAACTCTATTTAAAGCTGATCACCTAGACGTTCATGGTCAAATAAGGAGAGAAGTAAAACACACCTCAGTATTACCAATGCCAGGTGTAATCAATAAGTCAACACCAAATGGGAAGTAAACTTAGATTGTCTTCTCTCGGCCGTTGGCACGACACGACACGCGCAATTAACAAAACATAGAACAGACACAGGAGCTGTAATCAATAACTCGAGTAGCTCATCCTTGTGAACAACCGACGACTTCCGTGTGTGACGCAGCGACCTGCACGAAGGAGCGATCCTGCTGAACCTCAAGAAACGGTACGACAGCGAGCGCATCTATGTGAGTGCTTTTGAATATTTACAATGAAATCATCTCCATTACTTTTCTGCTGATTTTCTATGCATTTTCATTTATTTATTGGGGGGGGGGGGGGGGGTTCACATTGGTGTTATAGGTTAGAGCTCTGTGGGTCTGAAAGTTCAATGACAAGAGGCTATTGGGTGAGTTGGAGGGGTTAAGATTTTAATAGGTCCAAAGGTTTAGGAGTTATGGATTTCTGGAAAAGCAGTCAGTGGATGAAAGGTCGGGGCATTTGATCATAAATCAAAATATGTATTTTTCTTCAGTTTTGTCCCACTGAGTTTGAAGACTTTCTCAGGAGGTTTTTTTTCAAATGAGCATTTTGTCTATAGGAGGAAACTGTAGCACCCAGAATAAACTAGGATAGCCACGTTGTGATAATACTATGACAAATCGTGCAACATGAGGTCCATGATAATCATATTGTCTGTTTTGCACGTAATAATTGTCTTTGCTGATTTTATGGAATATAAATATTTATGTCCAAACAAACGATGTGTGCCTACGAGGGGAATAGCGCACAAAACCTTCACAGCTGCTGTAGATCAGCATCCTACTTGCCGTTCTTGGTTCTACAAATACATCACATCGCTCTGCAGGTAAGTAGGTATCTCGTAACCACGATGATGTCTGCGTGATCCATCTACCCGTTGCACACTCGAAATGAAGGACGTGGGCAGGTGCTCCAAATCGAGGGCAAGCACATTTATTTATTGTAGTTAATATTCATCTTGTGAAGAACCGCACCGTCACTCTGTAAAATGCAACAGCGCAAGTTACACGCAGCAACTCTTCCGAGACCCCATTAACCACGTGGCTGGTTTACACGTGCGGTTATTCATTAACCCTACCAGCCACCTACAGGCTCG
Organism: Lethenteron reissneri; assembly: GCF_015708825.2. Classification (NCBI taxonomy): domain Eukaryota; kingdom Metazoa; phylum Chordata; class Hyperoartia; order Petromyzontiformes; family Petromyzontidae; genus Lethenteron; species Lethenteron reissneri. The sequence continues at coordinate 5,950,887 of NC_083822.1, forward strand.
ACTCAGTCACCACATGCTGCTGTACACACATGCGTTGATGCACTGCACAGCACATCAGGACCTTCACAGAACCACACTTTACTCCCTTGTTGCTGCACAAGGACATACTTAAAAGAGTGATCCATTCCTAATGTGCCACATACCTCACCTGCAAAGTGCTGGATTACAGGCAGGCATGTTCCACCATCGCTTGCGTGCTGCTGGTATTACACTCGTCACCTTGGCTATTTGCCCCATTGTCGGTAATGGAGACAGCGGCACATTTTTGCCAAAAAAAAACCGCACAAGAAGCAACACATTAATCAGTGCTTTAATTGGGCCAATACAGTACAATTAATGTTCCAAATTACTTCAATGTAGGATTATGAGACTTTTCTTATTGTTGTAAATTGACGTAATGCTCGACTATTTAAACTTTAATTTATTATGTAGGAGTCAATCAGTAAATAACCCGTGGAGTACTCTTTGGTTCTTTCGGTAAAGTCACGTAGGTATAAAATAAAATAAACCACGACGTTTCGGGCGCAACACAAGCGTCCGTCATCAGGTGGGAAAGCATGGTCTGCTATTCATTAATTTTATTGTATACCTACGTGACTTTACTGAAAGAACCAAAGAGTATGGATTCCTGCAGTCACGAAAGCTTCAAATCAAGTTCGAACCTGTTCAGTATTTAACCAGGGGAACACGTAACCAGGGGATAACTCATGTTTTGTTTGAGGGCAAATTTGGGTAGCCATCATGGTTTATTTTTATTTAATTAGTTTGATGTTATATTTCAAACTATCTATTATGCCACAACCGTGTAGTATTTGAGTGGGAAAATCAATTTATATATAGTAGATGGCAGTTTTGGCAATTTTGCCACAGGAATTATTATGATTTATGTTGATTGTTGTTTCGTCAAACCTGTGCAAACTGGCACATTGACAAATGTGCTCCTTCTACGCATAGTGAGAAGTTATTCATATATATTCATGTCAAGATTGGTGGGTGAACCCGCGGAAGATTTCTGGAGTCGCCTAATTAATATCTAAAATGCTGCCAGCAAACGATAAAAGCGAACGGTGGAGTGGCTACGTGATCCGGTGGATGGAGATTGGTCACCGCAGGTCACACCGTGGGTGATTGCCCAGAGGTGCTGAGCATGAGCCTGTTGACACGAGCCTCGTAACCCGCGCGTTTTACCTCCTCCACAGACGTACATTGGGAGCATCCTGCTGTCCCTGAACCCGTACCGTATGTACGACATCTACAGCTCGGAGGTGGTGCTGCTGTACGAGGGAAAGGCGATGGGGGAGAATCCGCCGTGAGAATCGCATGCCCAGGCTCCGTACCTTGTAATGGCATTCTTAAATTTAGTGCCTGCCTTTCAACTTTTCGCAAGCATTATCTGTCAAAATTTGACAAGTTAGATAGATTACTCACAAATACTTAATTGGGAAGCCTTTCAACTTTCCGCAAGCATTATCTGTCAAAATTTTACAAATTATTGATAGATTACTCACAAATACTTAATTGGGAAGCCTTTCAACTTTTCGCAAGAATTATCTATCAAAATTTTACAAATTATTGATAGATTACTCACAAATACATAATTGGGAAGCCTCTCAACTTTTCGCAAGCATTATCTGTCAAAATTTGACAAGTTAGATAGATTACTCACGAATACTTAATTGGGAAGCCTTTCAACTTTTCGCAAGAATTATCTGTCAAAATTTGACAAGTTATATAGATTACTCACAAATACTTAATTGGGAAGCCGGATAGCAACATTGCCTCCTACTGGTAGACTGAGGCCCACAATCTGGCCGGTGTTGCATGAACCTCGTGGCTCACAGTGACGGCTGCCACCTCGGTCCCCTTGGTGGGACTGCAGCAGGGCACTCAAGCTTGACATGAGATGTGATTTAAGGTGCTTTGAGTAGCTAAGGCATTTATTTAAAGTGGCCTATAAATGCAAATCCTTAGTTACTTCACTTAACGTACAGAGAGGTCCATTTTTTTATTTCTCACTTCAATAACAGGGAGGAACAAGGCTATGTACCTTTTCATTTTGATCGAAGTCCCCCTTAAAAAAAACTGCCACAGGTATAAATGTTCTTCATTTGTATCCCTCTGATAAACATCTCCATAAGGACCAAAAACAATATGAATTGTATTTTTTATTTAATTCATCATGCCTCGTGATCTGTATGAAAGACATATCAAATGATTGTGTCATGTCAGATTAGTCAATGACTTGTGCATAATATATTTTGAGCCTTGTTTTAAAGTTGGGTAAGTACACGCTCAAGCAAAACCAGACGCGGAAAGGAGTCTCACTTTAGCCATATGGACTGAAAGCACAGGTGCTGTTAACGAGCACCTATTAAGGCTGGTAAAACGCATAAGGGGTGGTTTGGCAAACACCACACTCAGCTACTCCTTACATGCACGTTTAGACAAACACATCGTAATATTAACATTTATATGACTCAAGCATGTAAATTTATACTCTATGGTTTTTTCGGTAAAGTCACGTAGGTAAGAAATTAAAATAAATTAAATCACGACGTTTCGGGCGCAACACAAGCATCCTTCTTCAGGTGTCACACTCTTAAATGTGTCCACACAGTTAAGAGTGTGACACACACTTAAGCGGTGTGACACACACTTAAGAGTGTGTCACACTTAAGCGGTGTACTTTTTCTAAGTTGTCCCCACCTGAAGAAGGACGCTTGTGTTGCACCCGAAACGTCGTGATTAAATTTATTTTATTTTTTTACCTACGTGACTTTACCGAAAAAACCCAAAGAGTATGAATCCTTGCAGTCACAAAAACTTAAAACCTAGAATCATGTAAATGCAGTGTCCCCTTTTCACATAAGTTTACTATGTTAATGCTGGTAATACGATTCCTGTTTTTTTCTCTCCAGCCACCTCTTTTCTATTGCAAATGCAGCCTACATGAAGATGATTGATGCCAAAGAAAATCAGTGCATTTTAATAAGGTCGGTGTGCTCATGTATTAAACACAAAAGTCCCACTGGAGTACAGCTTTACGTGAACTGTGCGTTGAAAGCTCAACTCACACTGCATGTCAGCTTTCATAATTTTTTCTGAATTGGATTGACTTTTTTAATTTCAAATACTCTGCATGGCTCATGCATTTAATAAATACATTGATTATAACATAAAGTTGGTGTTCGAAAACGTTCACAATATCTTTGATGGTTGTCTTTTCATCCACATTTCTTCGTCTACACCAATACCGATCCCTACAAATGCAGAATGCCTCCAAACACATCATTGTGATAGTTAGCTTCTACCCAGTAAATTCTGTTAGAAAATTGCCAAACCACAGTGGTTTCTATAAAGTTGATGTTACCCTCCCCCCCCCTTGACATGATACACATGAATAGACCACAGATAACATATCTTATTATCTAGATTTAGACAATTAACTTCCAGACTTATTTATCTCCGGTTGGGTTCTTTACATTTTACGGTGAAACCACCACTGGTCGCTGACGGCCTTGTTAGTCTGACAAACCCTTCTCTGGATTAGTTATTTTTACATCAGTTGTATTTTCTTTTTTGTGATGGTGTATCATCTGGCCCATAGATTGACAAACACATCTGTCCAGAGCACCTTTACCCCAACAAATGCAGCGAAACCGTACTGGGGCGGTCACATAGCCCAGCAGGGAGTGTGTTTGCAGCATGTTGCAAGAAGGTTTTGAATATGGCAAGTGGTTTGATTCCCACTGGCCACCCTGGTTATTACTGCAGGTGTATTAACCATCAAATACGGACCATCTGCTTGACAGTGGATGCTAAAAGATCCCATGATGTCATTCGAAAAAATCAGGCCACTGTGTTCCAGCGTCATGGTTTAAATTTGGCAAATTTGAAAAAATTACCTCCAAATTACTCAATTTGGGATTACACATAGCTAAACATCACTCCCTACTGTGAAACGACTGCAGACTCTGCCCGTGAAACATGAGCGCCTTCATGATGTCCTCGCAAGATAACAATTGTGCAATTATAAAAATGCGCTAGACTATTGCTATTATTACACTGGTCAACACACTTTTTCTGGCATAAGGTATTCCAAAGGTTTTAAGGTAATTTTGGGGTGCTGATTCCAAACTTGGCATCAGTTTTGATCAAATATTGCATTTTCAATAACAACTGCAAAAGAAAAATATTAAATAAATGTGGATATCTACATAAAATGATATTATAAAAACAATATCCTAAAAATACACCACCGTATTTTAACACTAAAGCAGTCACTGACTCGCAACAACTTGCAATCATAAGTGACAGTTAATTTCGGGTAAAATCAATGAAAATGGGGTATGCCGATAGCATAAAAATTATGTGATAGAGCAAATCTGAGATCAGATTTGGAATCAGCACCCTGAAATTAGTCTAAAACAGCTGCAAAAGTCCAGGCCAGAAAAAAAAATTTTTGCTGACCAGTGTTATTAAAGTGTAACATCGTGTTCCGGTGCGTGAATTTGGGCGCCAGCGGAGAAAGCGGCTCGGGCAAGACGGAGGCCACCAAGCTGGTGCTGCGCTACGTGGCGGCGCTGAACCACACTCGCAAGGACAACATCACCCAGCAGGTGCAGCTGGTGTCAGACAATATACCACCATCATCATCATCATCATCCATGATCAATCCACTGCTGAATTCATGCCTTCCCATGCCATCGCCATATCTCAAAAGGCTGCTATGCAGCAACCAACCCAGCACGCTCACACGACTGATTGCATACCATCATCATCAGCCATGATGGATCCATTGCTGAATTCATGCCTTCCCATGCCATCGCTATATTTCAAAAGCCTGCTTGCTATGCAGCAACCAACCCAGCACGCTCACACGACTGATTGCATACCATCATCATCAGCCATGATGAATCCACTGCTGAATTCATGCCTTCCCAAGCCATCGCTATATTTCAAAAGGCTGCTATGCAGCAACCAACCCAGCACCTGCACATTGCTGATTGTGTCACTCAACCTTGTCTGTGGACGTGCTCTCGGACGGTTCATTGCTTGGCTACCTCTCCGTCGTTACTCGTGACCATCGTCCATTCTTACGACGCGCCTTTCCAAGCCCACTTACTTTTCCCAACAGTTTGTATGATGTAATTTACCTGCATATGATCTCTAATCTATGTGTTCCTTGTGACTGGATTTTAAAAAAAAAAGTGCATCTTGATTGCTGGCGCTCTCTGCCTTTTGTACGTTCACAGATCTTGGAGGCAACTCCTCTGCTGGAGTCATTTGGAAACGCCAAAACCATGCGCAATGACAACTCCAGTCGCTTCGGCAAATACATCCAGCTCTTCATGGAAGAGTGAGACCTCAGAATTATACAGCTCTCTTGTTATCAGCGTGTTACTCTCTTTTTTATTGCAGGCAGTACAAGATTAACAATGCATTGCCACACACAGCTCGATTGTACTTATGCTGTCACAACTATATATAATTTATGTGTGTAAATCAAAAGTAATCTCTTAACTGTACATGGTCTACCACTAATATACGTGGCACCAAAATTCAGAAAATAACATCAATCTGTGCTTCCTTGAAGAAGAAAAAAAAATCACAATTAACTTTAAATAAATACCCACTAACAAATCTTGAAATAACAGTGTTTTATAATGGGAATAAACAGACCATCAGTTAAGCCCAAAATCGCATGATGTCAAGACAGTAGAAGATGCACGGCATGCACGCGGGGATTTCCAGCATGAGAATCATCAGAAGAATATCTCCGGCTCGAGTGAGATTCGGGTTGGTAGGAGCCGTGCTAGGCCGTGTTACTGTGACACGACAAGCACTTGCGGTTTCAGAGCTTTGGAGTTTTGTGGGTCTTCTTCTTTCGTATGGCTGATATAGATGTTGAGCAACAATTACAATTTCGCGTTCAGGTGGTCAAGCCAGATAACCGCGTGCAGGAACAGCGGAGTGTATCGCTGTGATGTCTCCTTTGGGTTTTTTGGATCGGACATTGCGTCGTAATATGTTGCATGGTCTGTTTTGGATGGTAATTTGTGAGAACATTATTTTAAGCGAATAGAGAGTCTATCCTTTATAGGGACATTTTGTAAGAATAAGTTGGAAATGTCTCAGTATTCATTATTTCATGTTTGCTGGTACTGGTCTTGGAACTGAGTAAGTGTGTAAATCTGGGGTCTCTCTCTGAGCAGGCTTGTTTCTATGCTGGATGTCTGTATAGGCCCTCGTGATATGATCGGTGACAGTTCTTCACGTGGCCACTTGGCTCATAAGTCAGAGTGCTGAGCTGATACCACAGAGATTCTGGGTTCAAATCAGGACAGCCATCCATACTTTATCAGGTGTCTCAAGTGTAGTGAGTTGATTGCCTCAGCCTCAGCCTAGCGTTTAATGTAAAAAAGAAACTTCACAGTTAAATATGTTTTTACACTTAACATGGATAAATTCCAGCGCTGAAAATGTTAAATATCGGTTTCATTGTCACGTGACAAATCATTATCTCTGTAGCAGGGTGGGTGGGGAAGTGCTACCCCTGTTGTGGAAAAGGAGTCACTTGAATACATTTTCAGAAGCAGTTCTGTGAAATATTCCATGGACCAATCTGCAACACGGGGCGATGCGCTGCTCCGCTAGAGTTCTGAATGTATCCTTCATCTCATGGTGCCAATGGCACAATTGAGATAAGCATTGGAGAACAAGGCAAGACATAGTGTTTTAAAAAAGTTGTTTCATCTAAACACATCCAGCTCATAGCTCATATCCTCAGCAGATTCCTTAGCAAACACTTCATGATGCATTTAAATATGTATGGTCCTTACGGCTCACGTTACAATCTTGTAGCATGCTAGCTGCGATGGTTGTCCAGATCTACGATGTGTTTTCGGGTTGTATCACGTGTTCTTGGGTATGATGTCCAATGTTTCTCTCCATGTGCTGGGAGATTCTTCAGTTGCTACTGGGAGTGAAACACCGTACAGCATATTCCTTGGGTCTTTCGGTAAAGTCACATAGATAGGTTCAAATGAATAATAAAATAAACAAAAAACTACGACGCTTCGATCACAACACAAGTGATCGTCAGTCTGATATAACGATCCTGATGACGATCGCTTGTGTTGTGATCGAAACGTCGTAGTTTTTAGTTTCTCTTATTATTAATTCCAACCTATCTACGTGACTTTACCGAAAGTCCTAAAGAATAGGAATTCCTGCAGTCACGAAAGCTTTAAGTCAAGATTTAACCGTACAGCATGCCAAACAACATGTGGTGCACCACGAAAAACACATCGGAGATCAGGTAGCATGCTTTGATGAGAATGACCCCCATAATTAGCAAGTGGAGGCAAGGGTTCGTTCTACCAAACCGCTGCTTATTTTAGTGGCAAGCAAACTAAACAGGAGACCTACCAGCCATGCCAAAAGTATTGTTTTTATTTTCTCTCGTAAAATTAGATTCACGTGTAAAATCATTTGCACGGGTGTTGCCATCGCTTATTGTTTCATCGTGCGTGGAAACCGACGATAATCCAAAAATATTGTTTTTATTTTCTCTCCTAAAATTAGATTCGCGTGTAAAATCATTTGCACGGGTGTTGCCATCGCTTATTGTTTCATCGTGCGTGGAAACCGACGAGAATCCAGCCTTACCCCTCTTGTGAACTCGCTAATTTTCACGTGATCTTTTGTTTCAGTGGGGTGATCAATGGTGCCATAACTTCCCAGTATTTACTCGAGAAGTCAAGAATTGTCTTTCAGGTAATGCTAGAACGATCACGCTAAAATACACCTCATGCATACTATACTTAAGATTACCACATTATTTAAGTGCGTTTGTATGCACGTGAAGTTGGAAGCGCTGCTGCATTGGCACACTATCCTTCTATCCCAGCTGCTTACAGCCCCAAGACAGAGTCCTTCTAACAGCCAGGCCCATGTGAGAGACAGGAGTATTTTGTCACCATCGTAAATAAGAACGATGCCTCACTTGACACAGACACAGTAAATCTAGCTGTGACGGTCCCACCTGATGACGGAGACGTGTGTTGCCTCCGAAACGTCGTGATTTACTATTTTATTTTTATTATTACTTTTATTAATTTTAATTTTATTATTTTTACCTACGTAACTTTACCGAAAAAACCTAAGAGCATGAATCCTTGCAGTCACGAAAGCTTCAAATCTAGAACGATGTTTAATTTAACCTAGTTAGCTTTGTGTGTGATGTGAAAATTTACCTGGTGACTTTTCCCGTTTGTAATTGTATATAAATGCGAGGTGCTGTGATACGTCGCATATAATTTATTTTTCCTATTAAGGCGACAGTTTTATTGACGAGTGCGTTGAGGTTTTTTTGTTGTTAATTTTGCTTGTACACCACTGCCAACGTAGCATTACCAAATAATGTATGAACCCATATCACTAACGACTACAAAATTGTGTAGAAGAGTAATTTTGTAGTGAAGGTATTACGTCAGTAGTGCCTGTGCACTTCACTAAATCAGTGTCTTGAAAGTAGCGGTGCTGGTTCTTGCAATTACTGTGCATTAGACATCTGTCTGCTGGAGCAACACGTTGCCTCTTTGAGACAATACAATAAGTATGATTTTACAAGAGCATCTGTGTGGTATTTAAGTGTTATCTAATTCTACCGCTGCGTCGGTTTATTTGCAATTATGCTGTATAGACATACTTTTTGGTTCTTTCGGTAAAGTCACGTAGGTAAAAATAAAATAAAACAAATCACGACGTTTCGATCGCAACATAAGCAATCCTCATCAGGTGGGACAACCACAGCAAGAAAATGCTGAAGTCGGCTGTGGTTGTCCCATCTGATGAAGATTGATTGGGTTGCAATCGAAACGTCGTGATTTGGTATATTTTATTTCGACCTACGTGACTTTACCGAAAGAACCAAAGAGTATGGATTCCTGCAGTCACGAAAGCTTCAAATCAAGATTGTCCTGTACAGCTCTTCGGTGTGTTTTCCGGTTGTACCGCGTGTCGTTTGGCACGATGTCCAATTCTTTGGGTCTTTCTGTGAAGTCACGTAGATAGGTTCAAATAAAATTACAAAAAATAACCAAAAGCTACGACGTTTCGATCACAACTCAACGATTGAAACGTCGTCGTTTTTTGTTATTTTCTTTGAACCAATCTACGTGAAAGCAGGAATATGAATTCCTGCTTTCACAAAGCTTTAAGGCACTATGTCCAATGTTTCACTCCACGTGCTGTGAGTTTCCTCACTTAAATTCTTCATTCAGTTCCTGAAGAAGCTCCCAGGACGAGGAGCGAAGTTTCGGGGAATCCTTATTTATCCAGGAGGAATCCAATGAGCTATGAAGCTCTTTTTCATAGATGTCCAGTAATTTTTACAGATCTCCAGTAGATGTCCAAGTGCTATCGTCATTGACCATACATCCTAAGCAGGACTGTGCCGTTAACTACATCTACATGCTTAAGACAAAACTCTCTGAGGTAAAGATCTGTCTTATTATTATTAATGTGACCTATATGACCTTTACTCATTCTCTAGGCCAAAAATGAAAGGAACTACCACATATTCTACGAGCTGCTGGCAGGATTGCCATCGCAACAGAGGCAGAGGTACTACTTGCAAGACCCTGAGACCTACTACTACCTCAACCAGGTGAGTGTTCACTGGGGTTACAAGCAAGAGGCTTCTTCAACCATTTACACAAAACCTCATCCTGGACTCCAGTAAGGGCAGCGTTGCCATTGGAGACCATTAGGGCTGGGCTACGTGTGGATCAAGAACATGAAAAAATTCGTGAACATTAATGACCTACTCATCTTAAACATAAATATTATGAAAGCCAGAGATATGGTTTAGATTTCACTCGGCACTGATGTTAGCCGCAGCTGGGAGATTGAACTTAGGTTTTCAGGTTTGTAGCTCAAATGGCTATGGAACTGCTACTCACATATATATACATACAAAGATAAAGATCCCCCATATAACATTAACATACTTCTTAGGCAAGTGCTGTTAGCAAGCACCGATGAAAGCTGGCACGGTACACGAGGGGGTGGGTGGCCAGCATCCCGTCCGGCCGCCTTTGTCAAATAAAGATAATTTAGTAAATTGTTTAGTTTTACACGTGACACTAGGTACTCATTTGGGGCTGAGTCGAGCTAGGGGAGGCCCAGGACCGGTTCAGATAATCGTCACGGGTGTTGGCCGTGAGCAGGAATCGAATTTGGGTTGCCGGATTTGTATCGCAGAGCGCTGACACACCACTGCTCCTCAGACATAATTACACACACATAGACACACTAATATCACATTAACTATTAATAAAAGTGAGCAGAGATGATCGACATTTGATGGAGAGAACTCAGCAGCAGCATCATCGTCACATCATCAGCAGCAGCAGTGGTGGTCCTGTGATGTGACTCGACCCTGCCATTGGAATGTGTAATTTCAACCACTGTGTCAGACCCTCCCATAGAGATGAGTGCCAAGGGTTCTCAGTGCCAATGGTGGGTCATTTCCATTCTTCGTGGCCATTTCCATGGTGGTCAGCGCGCATGACGTCACGTTCCGTGACATCATCGCACTGGACGGCACACACGACGTCACACCCCCATTTTACTCCTCTACATATGTATGTTAAAGTTATTTCGCACCACACGTAGCCAACCGTGCTAATTGGAGGTGCGGATAACATATATTCAGCAATTGCAGGTGAATATGGACCTATATTTTTTTAGTAGGTGACCAAAGAGACAAATGACGTGGTCCTGCAGGGTGGTAATTGTGAGATCCCAGGCAAGCATGATGGGGAGGACTTCCGAAGACTGCTGAGTGCCCTGGAGATTCTGACGTTCAGCACTGAGGATCAGGCCACCATCTTCAAGGTGCTCTCCTCCATCCTGCACCTGGGTAACGTCTGCTTCGCTTGTCACGAGGTGAGTCCAGTGACCAGGTTGTCTGCTTAGCAAGGTGGGGGGAGGGCTGCCATTAAAGGGAAATATATTAAACAATAAAGCATGGTCTCTCCATTACTGGATGAAGTTCTCTCTATCCCACTGTCTTCCAATACGGTCCTGTGCTGGCACAATTCATCTCGCTCCAGCGCATGAACTGACCTCAAATCATTTCGTCTCCACTTGTGATGTGGGTTGCTGATGGGATGGCATTCTGGTGTACATGACGCAGGTCGATGGGCAGGAGGTGGCATCGGTGGTGAGTGTGCGTGAGCTCCAGTCAGTCTCCGAACTTCTGCAGATCTCTCAGGAGGGCCTTCAAAAGGCCATCACCTACAAGGTCACGGTGAGCGTGGGGTCAGGCGCAATGGCACACACGCGGTGATATTGCAGAAGGAGAGTCATACCGAAGTCATGATCGTAGTTGTGACTGAGAGCTTCAGGTCTGAGTAGAACTATCAAAAACAATTTGTAGCCTTTATAGAAGGGGGTCTGTTTGGAATGTTTTTGTCAACGGTGGCTAAAGCTGTGTTGCTCCAACCACACCATCATATTGTCTGCTGTACTAACCTTAATAGGTGCTCACTGGTAACAGTGTGGGTGTGTGTAACTGCAGGAGGCCATGCGGGAGAAGATATACACGCCATTGTCTGTGGAAAGTGCGATTGACGCCAGGTACCTAAACTCGTGTGGTGCGGAAGTTGTGTGCGAGGAGCTCACACCATGGAGTGTTATAATCATGGGGACATTTTTTCGTCTGTAAAGCGACGAGCGTTTGAACCCAAGTTTGTTACCCTAATTAAGGCCTTAACCATTGAGCTGGCAATAGTTCACATTTAAATATAATGTAAAATTTTTATGAAAAAAAAAACGATTAGCAAAATCAGAGAAGCTGAATTTTTTAGTGCGTCATGTCCATGCCCTTATCAATCCCAACGTTCATCCTACAAGGTCCAATCACAAGAGAGAAACACAAACAAATGTTTTGCCAGTATTGAAATGGCTTCATGCCGTATGAACCTGAAAACTAAATTTCCCTGCACAAGAATACGGGTAAACCGTATGGGTTGACAGGTATGGACATAGAAACAAATATACATGTTCTTATGCAATAATATTTTCCCAAGTATTTCCTTCAAACAGGATGGAGCTGGTTGATCCCATTGCATAAACTAACCCAACCATAATATCTCCGACACAAGTTCAGATTTGAATCCTCTTTTTCAGGCTCGACTCTTTCGCACGTACATTATATTCAGAAGTATTACTGCGTTTTATTCTACAACCATGTTTCCTTTTTTTCACGGTGATTACGATGAGCGGTATGCGCAAGATAACAAAAAACCACTTCTCCGTTGCTCCCCGCTGCCCTTCACAGAGATGCCATTGCCAAGATCCTGTATGCACAGCTCTTTGTCTGGCTCATCAGCCACATCAACCTGCTGGTGGCCCCCAGGCAGGATGCCAAGTCCATCGCCGTGCTCGACATTTACGGCTTTGAGGTCGGGTTTCAGCATGAGAGCATCTGGCCACTGTCTTTCCCTGCCAGCCGTCCTCTTCACTGCTCTTATGCATTGTTTTGTTTCGCCTAAGAAGCCATCATTGAATCTTATAACTGATTTTCTTCAGGGCCCTGCTTCGGGGTATTAGACCATTTGCTGTTTTTGTTGTTGTTGTAATTGATAATAGGGTTTCCCCTTTTTTCTGGCATCAAAACAGGTGTTAAGATGTTAAAGACAATGCATTTATTATCAGAGTGTGTTTTTTGTTTGCATTGTGATCACAAGTATTGTGGTTAATGCAGACATGATTTCTTGTAAAAGGTTTCAGTTTGGTGTTTTAACAACTTAACACCTGTTTTGTTGCCAGAAAAAAGGAGAAAACCTATTCTCATATTTTGGTACTGGCAAAGGAGGTCCCATGATGTTGTTGTTATTGTCGTGTTTATTATGTTGGAGGACCCTAAGGTATCCGGAGAAAACTTCCTGCTATTGGTCTATCTCTCACACTTTGTGGATTCATCAATGTGTTCATCAGCGTTGTTGGACTCATCAATGTGTTCATCAGCGTTGTTGGATTCATCAATGCGTGATCCACAAACCTTCCTCCAATTTACTGGACTTGTGTTGATGAATGTTAAGACAACCAGGTGCTTGTGAAAGGCATCACAGAAAGTATGTTGCTGAACAGGCAGTGTTTCTCCAGAACAGTGGTACCTCGGTATAAGTCGTTAATTCGTTCCAGAAGGTAGGACTTATACCGAAAATGACGTGAACCAAACGAATTTTTCCCATAATAAACAAAGGGAAAGGAAGTAATCCGTTCCAGAGTATAAGAAATGATATTTTATATGGCATAGTATACATTAATGGGGTTGCATAAAATAATTTAGACACTACTTATTACTAAAATGCATACATAAATTAAAATAAATACATAAATACATTAAAATAAATTGAAATAAAAATACAATTTTACATCACTTTGTCTTGCTGAGAGGAGTTAAAATGACAAAAAACACGTGAAAATTCACAGAGAGTTATAGCAAGGGTTGTGCACTGAACGAGATCTACAGGCAGACTGAGGAGCGGTGCTTTGTTTCAGTCGTGAACGGGGTCTACGTGGGCACGCGGCGACTCATCCCGACCCATACAAGTTCTAGCAAGCGCGTCGTATCCCAAGAATGTTTTCTCTCGTCAAAACACGACGTATACCAAATTCGACGTATTCCAAAGCGGTCTTATACCGAGGTATGACTGTATAGGGGTTTTCTCCAGACTTTAAATGTTCTGTCCAAATAATATTGTCAGCAGTACACTTTTAAAAAGATTCTCGAGAATCCTGTAACAGGCTATCACAGGACAAGTTGTATTATTATTATTAATGGAATTTATCTCACAGGTCTGCTCAGGATATAATTGGGATCTCTGTTTACATTGCAAAATAACTATTTAAAATGTTATTTGTTATATTTTTCAGGATCTGGCTATGAATAGCTTTGAGCAGCTGTGCATTAATTATGCTAACGAGTACCTGCAATACTTCTTCAATCGCATCATCTTCAGACAAGAGCAGGTGCGTGGAGGAGACGTCAAGAGTTCAAGACTGCCCTTCTATCTGCCTGTCTGACTACATCGGTCTCTCTGTCAGTCTGTCATCCGTGTCTCTTTGTGTCACGCACTGGGGGTTACTATATGACTGTGCATTGCTGCTATTGTGGGAAACACTGCTCATGACAAACAGCGCTGCAGCTAATCAGTACCCCTAACCGTAAACCTATCCCCAACCCTCGCTACCCCCCATACAAGGGCTATGTCACTCTCTCTTCTGTGGCCGGTGAGCCCAAATTCAAATCCAGCAACTGTTATTCAGAGCAGCAGTGATCCGCACTACAGCATCAGAAAATACAAATGTTGGTGGGAATAAAATGTGCTGGCAGAGTCATAGAAAGTAAGACTGATAATAGGGTTAGGAGCCTCTGGCTTTGTAGATCTTATTCTTGGTTCTTTCGGTAAACTCACGTAGAAGGGAAATAATGAAATAATAAAAATTGAACAATAAAATTCTCACGACGTTTCTATTGCAACACAAGTAACCATCATCAGGTGTGAAAACCACAGCAATACTTTTTTTTTGCAAACATTTATTGTTCAAAATTTCTTGCTGTGGTTTTCACACCTGATGATGATTGCTTGTGTTGCAATCGAAACGTCGTGAGAATTTTATTGTTACATTGTTATTCTTTTATTATTTTCCTTCTACGTGACTTTACCGAAAGAACCAAGAATATGAATCCCTGCAGTCGTGAAAGCTTTAAATCGAAATTTGGATATCTTGTTTGAAAGGGTATGGAAGACAAGTCAGGGGGCCTCTAGAGATTCAGTTTGACGGAAAGGACTTTGTCCAATCGATGTAGGGGTTGAGTGATGAATTGGAGGTTGGAGGTCCAATAAAAATTATGGCATCAGATGGACAATGGCACAGATTATTTATGGGTGGATCAGAAGATCTCTTGAGAGACACGTGTAGACACAGGAGGACACAGAGACTCACCTAGGATCTGAGTGAGCACAAGACAGCCAGATGGCTCATGGGGCTCATAAGGTTCATGTCAGAGGACTGCTGAGCCCACAGGATCAGGTTTGGCGAGCCTTGCTTTACAGTGCCACCCTACAGAACATCAAGGAGCACCGGCTAGTTCTGGGTTTGAGAAGCCTATTGAGATGATGCCATCTTTTGGAGCTATCCCATGATATAACTCGGTGCTTTGTAGACTAGGAGAGTTATAGATTGCCATTTTTTAAATCATGGTGTATGAGTGTTGATGATTTATAAAATTTAAAAATATAATTTCACTTTTATTTATAGAAGAGCATCACAAGTACTGCAGTGCAGGTGAATCATTTATTTAATAACACTGCCTTATATCTTTATCACAAAAGGGACAGTGTAATGGATAGACCCCTGACTGGATTTTGAACTCTTGACCTTCCAAATACAATTTCGATTTATAGCTTTCGTGACTGCAGGGATTCATCTTCTTGGTTCTTTCGGTAAAGTCACGTAGAATTGAAATAATAAAGTAATACGTTTTATTTGTATTATTTTATTATTTCCATTCTACGTGACTTTACCGAAAGAACCAAGAAGATGACTTCCAAATACAAGTTGATCTCTCTGCCTAAATCGGTCCCCAGCCGGATCTGACACAGTTTCCCTGAAAAGCGTTTCCATGCCATGTGCCGCGCAGGAGGTGTACGATCGGGAGCGCATCAGCTGGAAGCACATCACCTTCAACGACAACCAGGCGTGCCTGGACCTCATCTCCCAGAAGCCGTACGGCATCATGCGCATCCTGGATGACCAGAGCGCGTTCCCGCAGGTCTCCGCCTCACTCGCTGCCGGCGCCTTTTCTCGCTCGCTCGCTCCACTCATTCCTCTCACGCCCCTCTATATTGCATGCTTTGGTTGGAAGATAAAAAAAGTGATTGCATCAATGGCAATGCTGTTTGCAGTACATTGCCTTGTTAGCAGATGAATCTCCTTCATAAAAGTGGGTGACTGTGAACACACTAGCCGCATTATTTTAAGGCAGGGGTGGGGAACCTGTTTTCTGCCAAGGGCCATTTGGATATTTATAAGATCATTCGCGGGCCATACAAAATTATCAACTTAAAAATTAGCCTGTTATATTTGGTCAAACATTTAATTAACTCATCCCTAATGTGATGGCTGGAGATGCTTCTCTTTGGTGAGGCGTGTGATGTTATCTGGTATTGATGATGTTGCTACTCGCAACTGCTTTTCCTGGTTTGCTCCTAGATTTATTGGATTTCGAGTCCCGCCTGCGGTTGCCTTGGCAGGGCCAGACTAAAAGATTTCGCAGGCCTCATACGGCCCGCGGGTCGGACGTTCCCCACCCCTGTTTTAAGGGGTCAGATGCTGCAAGGTAGCCAGGTGACTGAGAGGTCTCCGAGTGCTTTGCTGGTGCTGCTGAGATTCTGGCTTCGAATCCAGGTAGCTGCCAATTATTAAATTGGGGTCTCAAGTGCAGCTTCCCGGCATCAACAATGTGAGTGGAGGGGATCCTTCATCTCCTCTATTGTGATTCTTGTTGGTTGGATCTCTCTGCTTTCTCTTGTCCCTATCCTTTGCTCATTTTCCCTTTCTCATTCTCGTGACAAATCTCATTGTCGTCTCGATTTAAAGCTTTCGTGACTGCAGGGATTCATCTTCTTGGTTCTTTCGGTAAAGTCACGTAGAATGTAAATAATAAAAGAAAATAAAAATATTACATTATTTAATTATGTTTTATTTTTATTATTTTATTATTTCCATTCTATGTGACTTTACCGAAAGAACCAAGAAGACTCATTGTCGTCCTTCTCCTGACACATCTCATTTTCCAGCTGTCTCCTCCTGTTGCACGTTTTACCATTTGCCTTGCCCAGCTTCTGCTGCTCTTTCATCTTCGTGTGCTTCTTCCCCGTTCTTCTCCCCTGACCGCTCCTGCCCTCAATCATCTGACCACTCCTCCTCTTGTCTGGCATCTCGTTTTTACCAGCTGGTGATGGTTTTGCCACCTTGTACTCCCTTTGTATTTCTTAGGCCACGGACCAGACCTTCCTTCAAAAATGTCACTACCACCACGGCAACAACCCTCTCTACTCCAAGCCCAAGATGCCCCTGCCCGAGTTCACAATTAAGCACTACGCCGGCAAGGTCACGTACCAGGTAGCATTCACAAAGGGTTGTCTGGGGAATCGTTGTGGCAATGTCCTTGGCACAATAGTTTTTTTTTGCTACAGAACTGATTGTATGTAAAGCGTGAACTATGCTTGTCAACAAGCGATTTTAACAGATCTACTCGCCGTACGGTCACCCCCATTGTTATTGACTGCACCGCATAGTCTTCGCCATTCATTATTCAGTAACCATAACCTTTATCAGCATCTACAAGCAGAATGAGATAACATGTTTATCTGTCAATCGAAAACTTGGACACAGTTGTAGTGGCATAGTATTGGGAACTGCGTGATGGTAATAAAAACGCTCTTTGTCCAAATAAATATAAACATTGAAATAAAGCATGGTGCTTCTGCACTGATCATCAATCGCATCGAAAATTGTAGGCCATCAAGATGTGTTGCTGATTACATCCATATAATTGCAAATTGAGTTAGTGCCATATTAAAACACATTCATTACCTGGTTTTGAAATGAATTGGGATCCACCAACAGGGATAAGTTCCATTCCATAGCTTGATTAATCAACTGATTTGCATAGGAGGATGCTTCGACTTGACTTTACTAATGCATTAGGCTACTGTCTACCACTAGCTAAGCACCTTATTAAAATACTCGCCTTTTGCCCGTCCAAGGACGGGTTTATTGCAGTAAATCTGAAACTTGCAAGCGAAAATCAGACCGCGACGTGATATTGATTGCATCAATGCGTGTGCAACTTGTAAGGGCGCGCTGACACAGACTTAGTTCATTTTAAGGTTATGATCCCTTGTTCATCATGACGTCCTTTTTACTTTGATGTCTCAACAGCGTGACGGAGATCGCGCGACGTGAGGGTTCTGCCTTTGTAGTGAGGGTTGTAAGTTGACGCTGAGGAGGGGGGAGGAGGCGCCTCGGCCCCCCATGTGAAGTGACGTCAGCCGCTAATTATTATGAATGGAGGGGGGGGGTGTCCATTTGGAGGACGTCACCTGCTCATGAATATTAATGAGGGGGGCTGTTCCGTGTGGAGTGACGTCACGAGCGTTAAGGATAGACATTCCTGGGTGATTATAGTAGGTATTACCCATGGGCTAATGATGATGGTGACATCTGCATAACTCAGTTTTATTTTAAAATGTATTCCATCTTGCTAGGTTCTCTCCTGGATCAGAATTAGAGAGGTGACCAATTAATTATTTAACTCTTTCCAAGACTCTGTAATTGTGTCCTCTCTCATTCTTTATTTCCAGGTGCACAAATTTTTGGATAAAAACTTTGACCAAGTGCGACAGGAGGTGTTGGAGCTGCTTATTCACAGCAAGTGCAAGGTACGATGTGGTGCCTGTGCTTATCGCAGTAAGTGTCAGTTTAACACGTAGGCTTTCGCGACCAATATCATCCATGATAGAGGTTTTTGGATTAGATCGCGTGAATATATAAATGTGCCGTTAAAACCCGCCACCACCCGACACAGCCAACGAGTAAGGTTTGTCACGTAAACAGAACGTGGCCAATTCGTCACTAGTACAGCACACCGGTGTGTTGGAGAGCCAAGCCACAACACACTGGTTTGCTGTACTAGTGACGAATTAGAATGGCCTCCTACTCCAAGCCATTCCACATAGTGTCAAAGCGCCCATAAACATGGTACAAGTGCCATGGTAATGTCACTGACAGTGATAAATGATGATTGCTGTTTCATATACTTGTACATGCATACGAGTGTTGTGGTACAATTAGCATCTGCTGCACGTCTCTCGCATGCTCTGCTGTGTACCTTGGCCTGTGCCCCGAACAGCTCATGTCCGATCAGTTGTACATGCATACGAGTGTTGTGGTACAATTAGCATCTGCTGCACGTTCTCACATGCTCTGCTGTGTACCTTGACCTGTGTCCTGAACAGCTCATGTCCGATCAGTTGTACATGCATACGAGTGTTGTGGTACAATTAGCATCTGCTGCACGTCTCTCACATGCTCTGCTGTGTACTTTGGCCTGTGCCCTGAACAGCTGATGTCCGATCAGTTCCGGCAGCACCAGTCAGTGGCACAGGGCCGCATGGGCAAGAACTGCAGCCTGGGCCGCAGATACCAGGCCCCAACGGTGGCCGCCAAGTTCCAGCAGTCGCTCATGGAGCTCATAGAGAAGATGGAAAAGTACGACCCTCAATCAATGCTGACCCCTGACACCACCGCAGACTAGTATTGCCACCTGCTTTGGTATTCACAGGATTATCCTCTATTTGAGGTAGTCGTTCCAGGAAATATGTCTTCGTAGGACGTAAAAAATGCCAGTTTTTATGAGTTGCATATTAAAGGACATCTCACAGCAATACATTTACATGTATTTCTCCCCTCTTTCGCGATTGTGAGATATTTTTCTTCCCATTATTTATGCTTTTTAAAATATTAGAGGTGGCAACCCTATTACCTTTTTTTCGATTTAAAGCTTTCGTGACTGCAGTGATTCATCTTCTTGGTTCTTTCGGTAAAGTCACATAGAAGGGAAGTAATAAAATAATAAAAATAAAACATAATAAAATAATTCTCACGACGTTTCGGCCACAACACAAGCCATCCTCAGGTGAAGACCAGGTCTGTCGGGGAGACTTCATTCAGACACTGTCTAGTTGGCTGTTTCGGGTGGTGGTGGGTTTAACGACACATTTATATATTTATGCGATCTAACAAAAAAAAAAATATTATGTACCCTATGACTAATACCCATGACCGTTTTTATCATTGGGCAGTACTTACGGTGTATGTCAACATTTGTGTTATTTTCAACATTTCAATTAAATAAATTTTTGTTAATATCAACATTTTCTGTATGGTTACAAGGTTTGTTGTACTGTATTGTTAATTTCAGTTTAATGTTCTAATACTAATTAGTTGCAGAATGTGCAAGTTCAGCTGTCGTAAGACACGGTGCCGTAACATATCCACAGTTTGTATTTGTACCTTATATATTAGTTTACACCTAAGTGGACTCTACAGGCCTTTTGAAGTTAGTTTTGTAAAAGCAGGTCATGGCTTATACTTACTAAAAAAACACAAACAGGTTAATTATACGGAATTGACAAAATAAAAAATAATTGTGTTTTTTGCCCACAGGTGCAACCCATTTTTTGTGCGTTGTATAAAGCCAAACCATAGAAAGGTAAGATACCACTTGAGATCTCTTGTTAGTGGTGAGACTTGAACCGTGAATTTTGGTGGTGCTCCCATTATGAACTGCATGGGCCACCCACTCCTTGATAAGAGGAGCGGTGGCACAGTGGTTCACACACTCTGCTATGAGCTTGGCAACAATTCTATTGCCAACCATGGCTAGCATCAGTGGCAAGTGGAAATTGAACCAGTTCAGGATCCCCCACCATTCCACCAGCTGGTATGGACTAGCATGGTGAATTATAATAAAACAACCCTAATGACTGAAACCTTCATCGCATATCCTTTATCCAGCAGTGTATTGTTAATGGGCTGTGAAATAAAAAGTAATTCATGAATTACCACATAACATCACTTTTTTTTCCACCACATATTTGAACCTTACATATCAACCTTTCATAACCCGCAATTCTCCTCCAAACGAATGTTCATCTCTTTTCCCTGTCCTTACAACCACACCTCTTCTTAATACCAGTCAACTCCATCTCTTTCTAGATTTGAAGTGTTCGTGACTGCAAGGATCCATACTCTTTGGTTCTTTCGGTAAAGTCGAGTAGGTGAAAATTATTTAGTTGTTTTCACTTTTTTATTATTTTTTATTTTCACCTATGTGACTTTACCGAAAGAACTCCATCTCTCTTTGTCACACTCGCCTTTCTCCTCTGGTTGCCCGCCTTCCTCCCCCCACCCCCCGCATTCACCCTTGGGTGATCCACCTCTCTTCCTGCATGCCTCTCCACTGCCCAGGAGCCCGGTCTGTTTGACGCCGAGGTGGTCGGGGCTCAGCTGCTGTACCTGGGCATCCTGGAGACCATTCGCATCCGCAAGGAGGGTTACCCGGTCAGGGTGGCGTTCCACACCTTCACCGCCCGGTGCCTTCTCTTGCCCACACACTCGACAACCGCTCCACAGATCACTTGTTGGTCCTTTCAAATGTCTTGCCAGCTGTGTTGTACTCAACAATTTTCGGTGGAAAGTTAAAATTCTTGTTTTTTTGTAGAGACTTGATTAACACTCGACAACCGCTCCACAGATCACTTTTCGGTCCTTTCAAATGTCTTGCCAGCTGTGTTGTACTCAACAATTTTCGGTGGAAAGTTTAAATTCCTGTTTTTTTGTAGAGACCTGATTAACCGGTGCAGTTGACCAAATATTGATGAAGCCCCTACCTACAATCATATCCAATATTGCCGCACCCTCCCGACCTTTCTCTCTCCACTGCAGTCACACTCTTCCCAATGGGACATCACAACTTCTTCTCTGGTGCCCACATTGCCTAAACTCTTGGCTGCCTCTACAGATAATTTCCTCCCCGTGTTCAAGTCGAGACTTAAGCATGTCTTTATTTCCTTCACGTATGACTGGTTTTATATCTCGATTTAAAGCTTTTCTGACTGCAGGGATTCATCTTCTTGGTTCTTTCGGTAAAGTCACGTAGAAGGGAAATAATAAAATAATAAAAATAAAACATAATAAAATACAATTCTCACGACGTTTCGGCCACAACGCAAGCAGCCGTCCTCAGGTGAAGAACAGGTCTGTCGGAAAGACAGCGTCTTCACCTGAGGACGGCTGCTTGCGTTGTGGCCGAAACGTCGTGAGAATTGTATTTTATTATGTTTAATTTTATTATTTTATTATTTCCCTTCTACGTGACTTTACCGAAAGAACCAAGAAGATGGTTTTATATCTATCCTCTGTTTTGTTGTCATGGTTACTGCATTGTAGTTTTGTTTTTTTCTTCTGCCCTCCCTCCTGTCAATACCTTTGCAAAGTTTTGAGAATCTATTGTGTTTCTATTCTAAATAAACCTTAAAGGTGTTATCGTGTAACTGGAACTGTGAAAAATGCCCATGCACAGTAGGTGACTGGATGCAGAGATAACTGACAATGTTGTGAAACTGTTACCGACCATCGAATGCTTAGCACCTCTGATTAGCACGATTTGGTACGTACTGTATGGTGCGAACGAATTTCAGCATACGTACATCTCCCTACTCTAACCACCTGATTTGCATACTCCTTGATTCCCCTATAAACACGTCATTAAATCTTCCCAATTTTATATGTACTCTATATCAATTTTGTTGACGTTTCATTCACCAAAATAGTTAATTTTCTTGCTAGGGTCTCTCCCCAATTTGTGTAATTAATCAAGAGCTGACTACTTAAGTAAACATTAACGACTACTTAAGTAAACGTTAACACAATTGAAATCCCACTTGTTATTAGCATGAATACATAAAGCAAAGCAGCGACATTTTCTGGATATCACAATACAATAAAAATGACATTAACGTAACTCCATCCTGTATTTACATGTAAAAAAAATGTTTAGTCCTTTCAAGACACATTGTCAAGCAGAATTTGTTTCAGCGAGCAAACTTTAGCTCGGTTTTAACGTACTGGGTCGCATCAGCAGGCTTCTTAAACAAATGCTGCTGTGATACCATACGTTATTACCAAGAGCATTCGATATAAACGATGGGACTCTGTGCATGTTTCAGCCTGTGAGGCAAGTAGGCTAAGCATTAGACTGTTCAGACGCTTTAACCTGAATGCCACCCCAGCACTTGATGCAGTAATTTTAGCTGTGACGGTCCCACCTGATGACGGAGACTTGTGTTGCCTCCGAAACGTGATTTATTATTTTATTTTATTTCCATTATTACTTTTATTA
Organism: Lethenteron reissneri; assembly: GCF_015708825.2. Lineage (NCBI taxonomy): Eukaryota > Metazoa > Chordata > Hyperoartia > Petromyzontiformes > Petromyzontidae > Lethenteron > Lethenteron reissneri. The sequence goes on from NC_083822.1 coordinate 5,973,940, forward strand.
ACTTTTATTTTTAGTTTTTTACCTACGTGACTTTACCGAAAAAACCTAAGAGTATGCCACCCCAGCAGCAATAACCATGCCCAGTGTGCTCCTCTGACAGGGCTCTCACCGTGGTGTGTGCGCGCGCTTGGCGTTGGGCAGGTACAAGATGCTGGTGGGCAGGAAGGAGGCTGTCGTGTCCGGCCGGGAGGGCTGTGTCACCATCCTCAGCAAAATCAGCATCAAGAAGCACATGGATGAGCCCTACCAAATAGGCATCAACCGGGTGCGTGGAGAAGAACGCATCTCTTGTACCTCATTGCGTGAAAGGGAAACCACCGTGGCCACTCGTTTAATTCTCACATCTGTCCATCAATTTTGCATAGATGCTTAACAAAAGTGTCTCTTGAAATGTGGACATGAAATATCCTTTGGCATGGTTCACAATAACTGGTCATTGTGTCCTATGCCATGGCCTACATGGGCCACATTGAACATTGCTCATATTTTTTAGTTCAGAAGTATATATTTTTTGTTGTGAATGGGAGATGCAACCCAAAAACAATTCGATAATATTTGATTTTGTTACGAAATAAACATTGATCCGTTAGTGTTAAACGTTGTGGGTTTATGTTCGGGCTGTTAGTTAGTTTTGAAACTGTGGCTGCGTGTTTGAGTATGTGGGTTGTGTTGAGGAAGAGAGTGATTGAAGAGGCTTTGGCTTATTGTTGAGGCTGCACAGATGCCTCACTGTGGAATTGTATGGTGCAGTAATAGTATGTATAGAGTTGGGGGGTGTGTGTTCTTCTTAGTTCCTGCTTTAGATGAGTTTTGTCTACAGGAGTTTTTGGAACAACACTTTGTTAATGTAAAGCATTTATGACAGTCGTACCCCAGTGGGCACAATGAGGACTCCCCAGAACATAATGCTTTCTCATACGAACTTCTTATGAACAAAGCGTGAAAACTCATGTCAGATAGCCTGGGACAGATATCCTGTGTACCTATGTACATGGGAACAGCTGGTGTAATGGTCAGCTCGCTGGACTTGCAATCCAGAGGCCACCGCTTCAATCTCCCAGCACAGCAGTGGAAACAATGGACAATACCTTAAATCCCCCATATCTGTACACTTATCAGAATACAGTAATTGGGTGCACCACAGTCGATCGGAGGGCCGTGTGTGGTGCGGTAAAATGTGGGTACTCCCTCCCCATTTCCATGACATCTAAACCGAATGGAAGAGTAGTTCACGAGGGACTCTCTCGAGCTCCCTGAAGCGGAGGCCCTTCCATCAGTAGTCACGCGAGGAAGAAATTTCCGGGCTGCACCGTTTCCTTTCATTTTCTGAGTGCCGGGCTTGCACTGCGTGCGCGTGTGCACGTGTGCGCGTGTGCGTGTGGGTGCAAGCAGGTCTTCCTCAAAGAGAAGCTGCACCAGGCACTGGAGAGCAGGCGCGAACGCGTGCTGCACTGGGCGGCGGTCACCATGCAGCGCTACGTGCGTGGCTTTGTGGCGCGCAGGCGTTACCACCGCATGAGGTCCAAGGTGATCCTCCTGCAGGCGCACATCCGTGGCTACCAGGCCAGGTGAGGTGCAGCAAACGTCGCAGCTATTGTTTCAATCCGGACTAAGGTGCATTGTCTTCCTGAAATTTTAAGAAAAGTTGGTGGTGGGTTTTATAATCTGTGGGGTGTGTGTGCGCGTGCCCTAATTTGTTTAATTTAATTGAGAATATAGCAGTATCTTTCTACATGGCAGTATCTTTCTCACCATTTCTCTCTGGTTATTGTTATTCTTCTCCCGTCCGAACAGAAACCCACTTAAGTGTTGAGACAGTTCTGAGGGTTACATTTGTGTATGTATGCACGGTATCCCCTGCGGTCAATAAGCCATTTTCCCTTGCTGCCAGGTACCGCTACAAGATGATCCGCGAAGGCTTCATCCGCCTACGAGCCACGGTTCTCATGTTCCTCTGCCGGAGACGTTACCTGAAGGTCAGGAAGCAATCGTGTGAATGTGCGCACACACTGCACGGTGAGAGCACTCCGCTGCTGGGTTCTCTGTGGATTAACCTCCACCACGTTGTGCGATCCGAGTTGTGTGCCTTTCAGCATAACCCAGTAAAAAATTAAACACTTTCCTGCGTGCAACTGCTGCTCCGAACTCCAAACCATGTACCACGTAACTTCGCACTGCCCCCAATATAATAATGAAGGCAGCATATCTGAAATTTACCACCTCTCTGACTAAGCAATTGAATGACTATATCGCTTAGGTGTGAATCTCTAATAGTTGATCTTCATTGGTTCTACGAATAAGACGCATGACAGAGTATAATGCCACACAAAATGGCCGTGCGAAAATGCAAAGGTATCTTTTGGGGATGTGTGGTGATGACAAGGGAAGCACCGTATATTAATAACATTTATAGCCCTTTGAGATGAGTGTCTTTTGAGTCAGGACTATTGTTTGTCATGTTGACAGCTGGATTTTAGCAACACAATGACAAATATAATCTTCAGATTACACAATGTGACCGGCAAGCATTGTAGAATTAACCAGGCAGAGCAGGTTGTGATGGATGAGATATGATGTGAGAGGACGTGTTACTGAGACAGCCATTGAAGTGGCATCTGAGGTCAGAGACCAGGCCAAAGCCCTGAAGCTGTGCAAAGGGCATCGACTGTGCACCAGTTAAGGAATTTAGAAGAAGGAAAGAAGCAGAGGCCAGGTATGGTGGTATTGGCATCGACCGCGATGACCTCTAGAATATTGTGTCAAGTTACCTAACTTAAGAATAGCATCTCCTTGCCAGAACAATGCATTTTTTAATGAATACAAAGATCCCCGACATAGCCTCATAGGTTTTGGGAACAATTGTTGTTCGCGAGCACCTGTCAAGGCCCAAACGCACACAAAGGAGGTTAACTTATAACCATGCTGGCCTCCTAATCTCCACAGGGGTTTGGTTTACATACTACACTCTGTATTTACTTTAGGCTAAGAGTAGCCCAGGCTCGCTTCCGACTTCTCACATGCGCCCACCTACCCCAGAGCCTTCCAGAGGCATCGCTCAAACAGACCTGTCATTAATAAATGTATGCGCTATGAAGAAGGGCTGTGGCATGAAACATCGCCAACCATATTACTTATTTATTTTAATGACACAATGATATTATATGTATTTTTACTTCTTTCGCACCGTACGTAGGCAACCGTAATGTGTTTTTTCATGTATTATTTGTACTTGTGCACAACTACCAGTAATAACGGTGATACCAATGCAATATTGGACATAATAGTGTAATGTGTGAATCTATCATTTTAGTCACCTATTGGTGGTGGGCAACAGTGAATATTTCATGTACTGTAGTTGCTTTATTTAGCACTGACAATGCATAATGCTTGAGGAATCCACACACAAGACCCTGACAATGACTGTGATGTCATGGCATAACATTGCTGGCAGATGGGTTTCCATTCATGTGAAATTTAATTTGGACAGCCGTGTATAGTGCGGTAAACACACAATGTAATTCTCATCGATTTAAATAATCTTGACTGCACAACGGTGAAATACTATATTTACACCTTAACTAAAAACGGAACATTTTGTAAGCATGATTAACAATCTAGCAAGTAACGTCTGTTTTTGACCTTTAAACACGTTGACTTTCTCAGTTAATATATTCTACCAGAAGTTTTTTGGTCCTCACATCCTAATGTTACTCAGCTAAGTATACTTAAAGACACACAGCAGGGTCTTAATCAAGCCGTCTCCTTATGCATTTTTAATGGAGATCCGATAACTTACAACAGTATTGGGTGGCGGTCGCACCATCCCAAAGGGTCATCGCATGACATCTCAGGCTATCCGCAGCATTGGAGTCCGACTCTCATTGAATTTTACATTCGCTCATAATTTGCATGAATTGTAATTCTATTCAATTCGTACGTGCATCATGCGAAGCAAGCATGGTCAGTCTAAGTATCGATGTAATCGATTAACTAACGATCATTACACACCTACTATTTACCCAGTGGTTCACGACGCGAAAAAAAATATTTTCGATAAGATTAATTATAAATTCCTGCTTGAACACATTCCTCTTGTTTGGATAGTCATATTACCCATGTCTAAAGGCCCAACACGTCAAGCAGCCAGCAACCAACAGCACAGTTAGAGTTGTAAGAGCTAAGAGTACGCACGTTTATTGCATTGAGCAAGGTTATAATTGGAGGAAGTGTGTGTGTGTGTTGATGCTACTCACTTCTGTAACATACTTAAATCGTGTCTAAATATAAATAATTAAATTATCAAAATGAAAGTTAACACATTCCTGCAGAGGGAGCTGGTAGGAATCTTTGGTTGCTCGGTCAATGGCCAGAATCAACAGCGGCGTGGTGTATTCCGCAAATATGCTCGACTGTGAGGGCGGGCACAAGCCGGTGTGAGTAGGTTAAACGTTGAGTTTTATAAGGGCACCACGGGGTGACCAGCCCCTCCCCACCCAGCCCCACCCTCCCCACCCAGCCCCTCCCCACCCTCCCCACCCATCCCTTCCCCACCCAGCCCCTCCCCACCCAGCCCCTCCCTGCACGACGGGCACAATAATCCCCTGTGGGCTGGTGTAACCAGGAGGTTCCTACCAGTATAAATGCATACTATAGACAGGGATGCCACTACGGTGTTATGGCTAGGACACCAAACTTGCAATTCAGATATTGCTGGTTCAACCTCCCGGCAACGGCAGTTGAAACAGTGGCTCAAGTTATATCTCTCCGCCTCTGGCCACCCAGCAGTAAAATGGCTTCATCACAGTTGATACCTCGAGTGGAGGCCCTTCCACCAGCATTGGCTTGAGCAAGTAATTGCACGGGTCTCACCTCTACGGTAGATATGCACGTTAAAATATGTTTACAGCAATATTTCTGTAAAGCTGCATGTTGTGCAGTCTTGGGTCATTGAGACGATTTCTTGGCCTCGAGGCTGGCTTGAGGACATTTCCCCAGGTCTCATATTGGTGTTCATTCAGACGCTGTCTTTCCGACAGCCCTGTTCTTCACCTGAGGACGGCTGCTTGCGTTGTGGCCGAAACGTCGTGAGAATTTTATTTTATGTTTAATTTTTATTATTTTGTTATTTCCCTTCTACGTGACTTTACCGAAAGAACCAAGAAGATGAATCCCTGCAGTCACGAATGCTTTAAATCGAAACTCCATCTTCACTTTGTACAGCTGTTTGCATTTTCTATATGTGATGGTATTGTTACTGCGAGAACATCTCAGGAAAAATGTTAAGTATGTTTTTTTTTCCTTTTGACAATGTTCGAGGATATAGTTTCCTCTTATAACAAAATGTTGTTTGGACAATTTTATACAGTTGGGTGACTGGACCATAATTGATTGTTGGGCATTTGCAACCACACCTCAAGTGGAAACATTAACTTTGTGAATGTGTTGTTACAGTGTTATTTTACATGCACCCTAGGGCACAATTGACATTTCAATGCCTGCATTCTTAAGGCCACAAGTATCATGGTTAAGTTCTAGGTTTCATTGTAAGCTGCATTACTTCATGCAGACATCTTTATTTACGTTTCGGTTTACTTGGTTTGAAGAGAGAGCTCTTTGGAAGAGAAACAGCATACCCATGACTCTGAGGTGATGAGTTCATTTCAGTAAAGGTCATCTGGGCCCATTGTCCCTTCTTCGGCATGTAAAGTGTGGAATGTTGAAGTGAAATGGCCAAAATTGGTTGCATTTTAAATCTTGCACAACATGTCATGTTATAGCAATTTCTTTGCTTCTGTTTTGGAACAAAGTCACATATAACTGGGCCATTAAACTCACCCAGGGCCCATGTATGTGTGTAATTAAGTATAAGCTGGCAGGCCTTCCCTATGCTATCCTCTCATCTGAGTGAAGGCCTAGAGAGTCTAGGCAAGAAAAGGCATCTGGCCGGCCTACGAATGAAATAACCATGCGTTTGATATAAGTAATTATGGTTAAAATAATACAATAATAATTAAGTAAGCTGAGTGTGTTACTTTTAAAAACTATTTTTAATCCAGTTTCATAATACTCACTATTCCACTGGCGCATTCAAGCAGTACTGAGGCTGGGCCAGGCAAGTCGTGTGTAAGGAGGTGCAGGTTGTTTTCCATTGCAGAAGTTGAGCTGTGTCACAAATATTTGTGGGCCAGCTTTTTTTTATCTTTTAAATAATTAATCCTAGCCCTACAAAAGTTTGCATCTTGAGGCTTTTGAGGGTATTGAATTTAAATATTACATCAGATATTTGATAACTCATTTTTATAGCTTCGTTTTCAAAGAGTATGACACAAAAACAGTCAATGCCCACTACCAAATACAAGTATAGTTAAACGAATTATCATTATTGTCTCTTTATCAATCACTGCTAGATGAAGGCCTACCTACTCTGTGAGGGCTAGATTTGAAGTTTTCGTGACTGCAGGGATCCATACTCTTTGGTTCCTTCGGTAAAGTCACGTAGGCATAAAATAAAATAAATCACGAAGTTTCGGGCGCAACACAAGCGTCCGTCATCAGGTGGGACAACCACAGCAAGAAACAATTGCTGAAGTGGGTGAAAGGGCTGCTGCAACAAGACAGTGTCAGATCTGAAACACGGCAGAACCAATATCTTCGCCGGACCTGATTACGGACAGTCGTCCTACCCATTGACATGCAAATTTTTTCTCTAACCCCCTCCCTCTCTACGCCCCCGCCCCCTCTCTCTATTTAAGGCCTCGTCACAGAGACGTTCTCTCTCTGTGTGCCTATGTGTTGCTCTCTCTCTATGTATCTTGGTGATATCTGTCTGCTTATATGTCTGTCTATAGTTTTCTGGTTAGATTTTTGTTGCTATTTCATTTATACCTGATAATGATTGCTTGTGTTGCAATAGAAACGTCGTATGCTATTATTAAATTTATTATTTTATTTTTATACGTGACTTTAGCGAAAGAACCAAAGAGCGTTCACACTGTTACAGAACTGATTGATTTTCAAGGCACACCCTACCTGAGGGCCACTCCCAGACCTGCACTTTGATTGAAATGTACGAGGACAGATTGTCAGTCTTCCCCATTACATCTGGAGCTAATCGAGGTAATTTTAGATTGGATCTACCAAAAGGGGATACGTGTACAGATTTATTTGGCCAGCTCTTGTTACCTGAGCAAATGTAAACATAGCGCTAATAATAACGACGTTTCCGGCAGATTGCACATTCCATTGCAGACGTGGGATATTTGAATTTCAGAAGGCAATTGCCCTTCGTGTTCACACTGACTCAATAATATTCCAGTTCAAGCAAATGTAGCCATGTTTAAAGTATTCTATGCAGTAATACTTTCTATGAAGATGGATGCGTATTTTGATGCGAATAACACTGTCCAATTGATTTGAGTGTCTTTTACAGCATCAGATGAGACATGTCTGTATGTATGTTGAACTTCTTTTGCACGATACGTAGCCAACTGTGCTAACTGTAGGTGCGGACAAGTGAAGGTTTTAAGTTATACAAGGAGCTGCCAAGCCACACCTGATGTACAAGTCTACCGATTACCGGCAGTGCAAAGCATAACACCAGACTCTGTAATGTGGTTTAGCGCTTTCGCGGAATCCTGCCCGTCGGACAAAATTTCACCAAATTCACGTATGAATATTTGGTCAAATTCTCTGGGTAATGTGGGTGGAGCCCCACTCTGTAAAGAACTCTGGAAGCCTCTCAAGACGCCTGGGAAAATCAGGGCTGTGTGTGCCGAAATCAGCACGCTTGCCCCACCGATCATGATCATGAAGAAGATGATGAAGAAGATGATGATTATGACAATTATGACGCTGCTGTGCATTTGATGGTCCACCAACCCCCAATCCATCAATACCCACAAACCCCTTGTTTCTAAAGTGCTGAATTTAAACTTGGCAGCCGTGCTAATGTACACACAGTACCAGGCAGCCATTCAAGGCTCAGTGGAAGCAGGGGAGGGCTCAGGACAGACAATAATGATGTTAGCAGCAGCTAGGAATTTAACTAAGGCCACGGATTGTATAGTGCGGTGCTGTATCGTCTCCTGCATGTGAATCGCCTGTCAGCCTTGATGGGGGATCTTTGTGAGCAGCTGGACTGTAAATAGTCTTCCGTCATCTTTGCGCCTGATGCTCTCAGGCTTTTTAACTTCAAATAAACTGTAAATTATGCAACAGTGCGGTGTATAAAGACACACGGTTCCACGATATATAGAGCTATTTACACGTGACGTTAAAGGGTGTATATTTGCTTAAGTGTGCCTTTGTCGACTATAACACACCTGTATTTTTAACTTAACTCCGGCGCACAAACGGTTTGCAATTTCCCTTCTCGTTTTAAATTGAGCCCTGCGGGTGATGGGGCTCACGCAGCAAATGTTTCGGTCGGCAGTGACACACACCCAACCCACCCACATGACAAGCATGTGGGTGCGACGATGACGTACCGTCACACAGGGCGACCACATTCTTAAGTGGGCAGCGGTGGAGGCAGTGTAAGACGTTGACACGTGTGGAGTGGTAGCATATCGCAACAACGCTCCCGTGCGTGCGCTCCATCATCATCATCAAGGACCTCAGACTCTTCGAAAACAGCCGGAGACGTGAGACGACTTTCGCCATCGGGAACTGAAAGAGGAGCATGAAAATGCTCGCAACATCGCATGGGAAATTACTCCAAGGCCATACTCTAGAATAAGACCATCGGTGAGTCTCCGTTTGATTTGTACTTGAATACATTTGCCGCACGCTTAGTGTGGGATCGGTTGAATGAAGTTAAAAAAAGTGGAGTGTAAGCACATGTCTGGGCTTGCGCGTGTGTGTGCGTTAAACATTTTAGTTTTCAGGGACTTGCCTCTTGTGTATATTGTTTCGCAGTAATCCTCGTAGAAATCTGCCATACAAGAATATTCCACTCGTGTTATCATTCACGAGTGCAGGCATTGCAGGCATTTACAGACTGATGTACATGAAACGCCTTTCTTAGGTTATTTGTTGCAAATTCGGTAAAGTTGTCTTGGGTTGTGAGAGTCTTAAAGAAATATCTCCAGCCTCATGTGTTCCTTGTAACCTCGCATGCATTTGTTGCGTTAGAGGCTGCTTGCTTGCCTTCCACATATCGCCTCTGCACTTTTGTCACCATCTTTACGGAGGGCATTGCCACATATCGGACCGCCACTTACCCGCTCTGACCAATTAACCGCCCACACCCAGTGCAGCACTTGTGCATGTCATTTCCTGTAGATGGTTCACCAGTCACTTGTACAGCATCGGTCCCACAATCGAAGCAGTTTGCTTCAAACATTTGCAGATGTTCACATATCCAATCTTTTCACATATCCAGGATATGCAACTGTGTACCATATCTCACTCGCAAACACATGATCCCAAGGTCCAACATGTTAGTACGTCTAAAACAGTATATGAGTTGGCATTAAACACATTATGATGGCTCAACATGGCCATGGCAAATTTAGAAGTTGGTTTACATAATTGTTGTTGGCTAATAAACGCTAACGCAGCACTAAAGACAAAATATTAAATTCAGTGACTGATAACAATGATGAATGCATACCATATGAAAGCTTCTACCTTTTCCGAAGACCAATCCTCGAAAAAGATGTCAATCAGCCTAGGTCTATCAAGAATGTAGTATCCAATTTCAATATACTATCTGATCTCAGTACAAATCAAATCCTGCCACCTGAACACAGGCGCCAGTTACTGCAATGTCAGGGTCAAACCTGGACATCAGGACATGTGGCACATGTTTATATATTTGCTATACATATCCTGCAAACAGTACTCTTATATGCTGTATATGCAGTACTATAATAGCATAGAGTCTAAGTATAAATCTGCAGCACTGCAATTGTTTTGCTCACGTCACTGGCAGTGGAAGAGCCTCTGTTAGAGAAAGCCCAAGAGAGCCCCCCGTAGAGGGTATTTGGCCTACTCTTCCACACTTACCAGACATATTGGATGAGGTGGCCGACCTCTGTATGGTAACCCCAGTGTACTATTACACCACAGCAATGTAACAAAAAAATGCATACAGAGTGTTGTGAATGACAAATATGGTACAAGGGGATGTGTAGTTTTACTCATGTTTTGAAAATTTTATGAAAAAAGAAAGCAATGCTTAAGTTGAATAGGCGATGTAGGAATAGACTGATGTTTCACTACACGGAACACTTTATTCGTGCAAATATTGTCATACGTAGCAAAGAAAATATTACGGTCTTGTCCATTGCTCATACGCTTCTAACAATGACCTCACTGACACTAGCCACGTTTAGCAACTGCAAATTTTGCTTCACAATATGGATGTAAAACCCTACACGATGAACATTGATAAGGCGTAAGCATGACAGTAAGAGGTCCTGGTTTCAATTTCTGATTCGTGCGCTTTTTTGTGTCCGGTTTGTTTGCTCTCCCTGTTCTGCATGATAGTCTCTGGTTTACTCCCATATCTTAAAAAAAAAACATACATTATAACTAGTATAGGGAAAACATCCCAATGCTGAAAATATTCCTACAAATAACTCAATTGGGATTACAATTAGCAAAAACGTGAGATTTAATCGAGTAAACAAGTCTATGAAATTTTTAAACGAAATGGGCAGTTGGTAGCATTTTTTTAAAATACAGAAATGCAAATATCGTAGTACATAACAAGATTTGGGTCAACAATTATCATGCGGTTGTTGCTCAACACAATGACATGCATTTTGTTTTGGCCATCTCGGAGTTCAGCTTGTTCAATGGGAATGAAATAAACCAACCTCGTGGCAGGGTGGATCAAGTGGCTAATACTCATTCCTGGGCCGAGACCCACGATTAAAGCAAGTCGTGAATAGTCGTGCGTCTATGGTCTTTGTCCAGTTACCAGTGACTTATATACAAATGGACTGTTGCTTTTTCAGTAAATCTGACTTAAACCAGCTAATGTATTAGGGTCCCAACTGGAAAAAAAATTCTTCAAGTAAAAAATAGCATTTGGTGTGGAATCTGTTCGATGGAAAAGAGACATTCGTTAAACAAGGGTGATTTTTCGATTTAAAGCTTTCGTGACTGCAGGGATTCATCTTCTCGGTTCTTTCGGTAAAGTCACGTAGAAAGAACCAAGAAGAAGGGTGATTTTTATTATTATATAAAATACTTGACTTAACGCGACTAAAACGTGTGCACGTGAGGCAAGTGGAGCAACATGGATAGTGGTTTAAGTTGCCTGTTACAATGGAGACTGGAGGAGGTGGTGTTACATCCATCATCTGTTAATCTAATGCTCATGAAACTGGAACACAAACTGTTACCACTGCTAAGTCATTGCTTTAACATGACGTCCCCTGATATGCTTGAGATATCTGGTTACTGATGCTGCTATCAACATTTTGCACGTAATTTGGTGGCATAATGGCGAGATGGAATGAGGTTACGCCAGCTCTCTACAGCAATACACTTTGGCCTCAAGGTACATTTTCGGTGTAGCTATTTCCTCTTAAGAAAGAGCTCTTGAAGCTTAGTAATTATCACCTGATTTACTGAAGTAAAGTACTTCTATTAATCAGTCTAGCAACATGTAATGCACTGTTTGACCACAAACCATAATATCTGTGATGCACTTGGGTAAACTAAGCTGCTATAAATATCCAATCCGCTATAATGATAGTGCTGTCACGTTCTAAAAAAACACCATAAACGCATTTGTTTATTGCTGACTTCAAATGTTCTAAGATGAGGCAGTTTTGCCTCTTCTGCCAAACTTAAAGAAAAGGACAATACTGTAATAGCATTTTGTTTAGCCTTATGGGTTCTTCTCTGGATTTTTAAAAGGGTTGAATGTCGGGGAGTGGTCAAATAATTACAAAAAGAACCCAGAAAAATGTAATGGTCTCTAATCGTTTTGCATGCCACTGTACAGTCGATAGTCATTGCGAATGCATTTTTCTATAGGGTGGTGAAAGCTGTAGGTAGGGCTGTTGGGCGGAAGGGTGGCGACTTGGTAACACTTGTGCCTCATAGCAAGAAAGGGTTAGGTTTGATTCCCAACTTGGGTGCATTTCTTTGTGGAGTTTGTCCATTTTCTTGTTTGGCACAGGTCTCCTCCATTTTCTCTGGTTTCCTCCCGTAGCTTAAAAAAGAACAATGAAATGGAATTGGCATTGGCAAAACATCCAAGTGTTGTAAAAAGACCTACACATTACTCCATTGAGATTAGACTCACCGCCCTCAACTGTGAAAACTTGGCAGAACCCTCCTGAAAAGTCTTGAAACTCAGTGAGGCTTTCCTGGGTAAAAAATAAATAAACTATAGTAATAATAAGAATACATTACCATCATTGACTTTAGTTGTGCTCTTACCCAGTGGTAATACAAAAATGTTGAAATTCAGTGCACAAACAAATGTCCCTGTTCACACAAGCATAGAACAATATCTATCCATCTCATTGAATACCCCGAAGCAGTGGTGGGAATTCCACATTTTTTTCACTTCAGCAAATTTTCCCCAATTTTATCTCGATTACCATTTGGATCTCTCGCAAAGTAGTGTGCAACCCTTTGTGTTGGACAACGACCCACGGTAGTGGATACAGAATTACCGAGACACCTTCAAGTGACCTCTGGTCCACACTCTGTCGACGGCAACACTTCTCGCTCCGTATGGATGTTGAACTTCTTTCGCACTGTACGTCGCCAACCGCGCATATGAGTGAGGTTTTGATGCATGACAGTCAAGCTGGCATTTTAATCGTCGGATTGAATGTGACTTTTTTTGATGTTCTACATTGATTGATGACCAAGCTGAAACCATGAACTCTATACCCTTGAGGACCCGATTTAAGCACTCACTGCTCCCTGGATTTGAACCATGGACCTCAGCGGTTGCTATCACTTTGCTCTGGTCTGTCAGCCACGTGGCCAGCTCGAAACAGCTTATCTCCATATTGGGAAACAGCCACTACATGGGAAAAACGTAGTGCTCTGAATACCAGAGAACTTGTGAAAAACTTAGAACTATTACCCATGTTATTATTATTTGTTACTTTCTTTTAGTCAGTGAGGTTGTAGATTTCATTGTGGGAGCCACACTATGTTATTAAGCCTGTGAACCTGGTCCTAACCTTGGTCGTCGAAATTCCTGTAAAAACACGACATGAAATGGTGCCCTAATATTTACTGGAACAATGTACAGTAATATACACGTGTTTTAAACATTTGTTTTTCATAAAATGTTGCTTAATCTCAGTAACTCATTCTTTTTTCATTTTGTCCTCTACAGGCAAGGGACGACGATCGGAGACGTGCAGAGATGGAGGGTAAATCTTGGAAGGTGGGTTCCACATTAACAAGATATCGGTCAGAGAATCATTCAGTGTTTCTCATCTCTTACAAATTGCGAACCCAATTTGTAACAGATCATCAACTTTTACCTGTTCATCACCATGCAGTGTCTTGGCCAAACTGTTGCATAGTGAACAATAAAGATGCTGAGACAAAATTTTAAAAATGACCATTTCATAACAATTTTGTGTTGCACATTCACTAAATGTGTGTGAGTTTTCACTTCAACTCCAAAAGGTATATGAAGTAGTTTGTGGCAAAAGCTTGAGAAAAAAAATGCTCAACTCGTGACCTAACCTGGAAAACGCCATTTGGATTACGAGTTACTGCGAACATGTACGTGCTAAACCATAATTGCCCTTACTGTGGTTATGTGTTTGTGCGGTTTGTGATAACCTGGCTGATAATTCCTGATATCCGCTTCAGGCAGGGCCCAGGAGAGAGGGTGTGAATGTGTCTCAACTGGAGATACCAGCCGAGCTTGCGGCCATTCTGCAGGCCAGTCGCGGTGAGTTGTGTCAAAGGGCCCCGTTTTTTACTCAGCCCATTGTGCAAACCATACGAGCACATGGCGAGTGGCTCAGTAACAAAATGCAACAAGATTGTGGCTTGCTTTGTAGAGTACCTGGTGTGGTATGTAACATCACCACGAGGGAGACAAAGGCGGCCGGGTGTGGTGTTGGCAACCTACCTCCCCGTGAACTGTGCTGGCCTTCATTGGTGCTCACTAACAGCTCGAGGGATACAGTCTGTTTTTATAATTTTATTTTTATTAATTTTAATTTTATTTTTTTACCTACGTGACTTTACCGAAAAAACTAAGAGTATGAATCCTTGCAGTCACGAAAGCTTCAAATCTAGAACCTACGGGAGATCTTTGTCTTTTCTAAAACCCCAGTGATCCAGGTTTGATTCCTGACCATGCAAACTGGAGTCAATTTGATGTGGGTAGACTTAAGCCTACAATTGATATCAGGTGTTTTATTGTCAGCTTTAGCGCTGGAAAAAGTAATGCGATGAGGCACAATGCTGCCCAGACCACCATTCTGTTTGCCATTGCCTATCTGAATAGGTCTTAATAGGCGCTCACAAAGTAACAGCAAATCCAACAGTCTGCGAGTCTTTGTCTCTCTCGTGTTTAGACACTTTATACGGTGAAATAGCATTTGTGTGCGTGATTGCGTGCGTGCGCACCCTCCAGAATTGCATCACGTGCACGATGGCCACGTGGTCATCACCTGCCAGCCGCCCATCAGCCAGACCCTGCAGCCCACTCTTCCGCTCGACGTCAACAACTTCCCCTTCTCCAAGTTCGCCAGGATTCACTTCAAGGCAAGGGCAGCTTTGCGACGCGAACCTGCTCTGATAAACAGTTCATGTGTTCATGCAGCTCACGTCCCTCCAGGCACCTTCCCGGGAAGAGCCGACAACGCGGCTGACGGGGTTAATGCCCGTTGTCAGACGCTGACTCACCACCCCTCGTATTTAATCAGGAGATTAAATAAACCTATTGATACACAGTAAACATTTGCTCTTTTTCAAGGGTGACTTGCGTTCTGGCTTTGAATCCAAGATGCCCGTGTGATATTTTTTTATATTGAATCAATGAACTTGGCCGCGATGCCGTTCGTCAGGATCAGCAGTTCGGCGTGCTGACGTCGTCCCCGCGCTCACCCATCACCCTGCTGGAGGAGGACCTGAGATCCGAGGCTGTGGAGCTCCTCAAGCTGGTGAGAGTTCACGTCCCGGATGGTGCCAGCAGGCCATTTGCTGAATAGAGACGATTACCATGGTGGACTACGTAGTTCAACATACAAACAACACTTTTACAGTGCTTTCGATTTAAAGCTTTCGTGACTGCAGGGATTCATCTTCTTGGTAAAGTCACGTAGAATGGAAATAATAAAATAATACAAATAAAACATAATAAAATAATTCTCACGACGCATTTCACAAGTAGTACTAATCGCATATCTGCATTTCCCATAAATATGCTAAATTCCTCTTGATATGCAAATTATTTTGTCAAGGCACTCTTCGCCCCCTCCATCCCAGCTTAAATAGTCGCTCCAAGCCTGGGGCTTGTCATTCAGACTCTGTCTCCTCGACAGACCTGTTCTCCACCTGAGGACGGCTGCTTGCGTTGTGGCCGAAACGTCGTGAGAATTATGTTATTATGTTATATTTTTATTATTTTATTATTTTCATTCTACGTGACTTTACCGAAAGAACCAAGAAGATTTTACAGTGCTGTCGGATTAATCTCCTGTCATTTTAGTGGATGACATAGATTTTATTGGTAGATGGTATTTGACTATATTAGCACTTTATTTATGGTGATATCTTCTACATGTCTACCATACCCTCCACCTCAAACTTCCTTCACTTGAAGATTATAGAGCGTGCAACCCGTGTGTCCATCCCTAAATAGATTGATGAAAAGAAGATGCATCAGATGGATGGACTGACAACTTTCATTGCTCAGTACAGCGTATATTGTTACCAGATTAAACTGGCTTACTGAATGACTTAATTTTCCATTATTTATGAAAGCTAATCTTGTGGTACTGCTTTCTTGAGTAAAATACTTTAATCTTATGTATTCTATGTTATTGTGAGGTGTGTTTTGGATTTGTCTGTTACCAATGGGTGGGGTTTGAAAGCTAAAGCCCTTCAGCGTCTCAAGACCTGTCGCACAGGTGTGTGTGCGCTATATGAATTATAAATGTCGATAACTGCCTTGAACGTGGGGTGACAGTTAATTACCCTTGTGCCCTTCAAACAGTATACAAATAACACACTTTTAAAATTCAGCTAAGATGTAGTCGTGTTATTGCCCTCCAATGGGTTTTTAAGTTGTTCCGTGCTGGGAGTGAAACGTCAGACATCATGCCGAACGACACTCGGAACAACACGCAGCACGACCGCGATGATCTTACACGGCAGTGTCCATGTCATTACTTCCAGAGAAGAGGACTCTGAAGGCTGTATTCTGATGAGTGTGTCCCTGGGTTGCACAAACATTGTCTTAGAGACGTGCGGCACTTCCGCTCTTCTGCGCGTGTTTTTCCTCCTCGCTCAGGTGATGAGGTCCATGGGCAGCTCTGACCTGGACTCCCTGCACGAGTTCCTCTTCGGCTGCTACGTGGTGCAGAGGGGCCTGGCGTGCGTGCGTCTGCGGGACGAGCTGTTGTGCCAATTGGCCAATCAGACGTGGCACAACGAGCAACCCAGGGAGGAGGAGCAAGGGTGGCTACTCATGGCCGCCTGCCTCAGCTCCTTCTCGCCCTCGCCCCGACTTGAGAAATACCTGCTCAAGTGAGTTGCACGCGTGCAATTGTCTCTGTGTGCAGCTGCTAACAGGTGTGTAAAATCTGTATTGATAAATGTACATTTTGGACACGATGCTTAAATCCTGTACCCCCGATCATCACGGTTGGCTATGTATGGTGAAAAAGAAGCTCAACATACATACATACATAGCGGTGGTGTTCCTGGCAAATCTGGGTAAAATTCCCAGGCACTGTAAACATGAGTGGTAAGTGATATCAAAACTGGTCCCCTCTAACCTCCCTCCAATTCAACTCGAGCAATTGATCTATGAGTAGATTGAGATTTGGTGGAATTTATTAAGCGGTCCTGGGCCTCCCCGAGGTCGATTCAGCCCAAAATAAGTACCTGATGCAGCTTGTAATTATCGGCACCGGGAAGACGAAGGTCGTCGAGTGTGGTGTTGGCCACAACACCCTGTCATGTGCAGCGATGCCCTTCATAGGTGGCTTGTTAACAACACTTTCCCCAACAGCCTACGCAGGCTATCCTGGGGTTCTTTGTCTTTGTGTAAGAATGTAACTGCACATCAGAGTGCGTGCGTCTGAGCGTGTGATTGCGTGATAGTGTGAGTGGTGAATGGATGGAGGTCACGCGGGGGATCTTTATTTGTGTAGGTACGTGTCGGACCACGCGTATAACGGATATCGCGCCACGTGCCAGCACAAGTTGCTGCAGGGAATGTCCGCGAACTCCGTGGAGCCCGGAGCATCACGCACCTTCCCGCCCTGCCTGCTCGAGTGGGTGGCCGCGAAGAACCACGCCGCCATGGCCCTCGAGGTTGCCTGCTACAACGGTACACATCTCCAGTGATCTACAGCATCCTCACTCATTTTGCTACCTGCAGTGATCTACAGATTCTCCCTGAAACGTGAGAATTATTTTTTATTTTTTTATTTTTTTTATTTTATTGTTTCCATTCTGCGTGACTTTACCGAAAGAACGAAGAAGAGGGATCATCTGTGTAACAAATAAAATAAACTTAAACTACAGTATCCCCACTCTTATACCTCCTGTCACCTACAGAATTCCTCACTCACTGCTAAACCTCCATGTTTCCTGCACGGACTGAAAACACCTGACCACCTCGATTATTGCCAATGCTCAGTCAGGAGTATAATAACAGATCACTGCCCTGTTCTTCACCTGAGGACGGCTGCTTGCGTTGTGGCCGAAACGTCATGATAATTTTATCTTATTATGTTTTATTTTAATTATTTTATTATTTTCCTTCTACGTGACTTTACCGAAAGAACCAAGAATATAGTATAATAACATCTCAGGTGTTTTACCCTGACAGGTGTAAGCAATTATAAACAATAAAATATCTTCCATCTCCTCCTGGGAACCTCTTCCCTCCCTGTCCTCCCTCAGGTGAGACGCTGCTGTGCCCTGTGGAGTCGTGGACGACCGGGGAGCAGCTCGGAGCCTCCATCCTGCAGCGCAGGTGCGTCTCCACGTTGTGGCATTGGGAGGTCCTCATCCATGTGTATGTCTATATGTATGTATGTTGAACCTCTTTCACATCTTACGGAGCCAACTGTGTTAATCGGAGGTGCAGGGGAAGGACAAGAAACTAAACACGAAATGCAGTTCTAAAGGGATAACTTTTTGTTTAAAATTTTGAGAGTGCATCACTCCAGAGAAGCGCATCTGAAAGCGCGCGAGGCAGTAACCGTCTTTGTTTGATGATTCGCCAAAAGCCGCGAGTCCAAACATCCAACGTTCTTAATTGCTTGCGCGAATGTTTTAGGGGTGCGAGCGAGAGCTGCCGGGGTTGGTCGGTGAGCCTGCAGCAGGGTGCACGTACGAACGAGCTGCCGGGTCACGAGCACGTGCTCGACCTCGTCTCTCACCTGGAGCTGCCGCCCTCCTTCCCAACACAGACGTGCAGCTTCCTGCCACCCCAGCACAACAGCGGTCACGGCAAGGACTCGTACGAGCCAATCCCCCCCCCTCCCCCATCTTCCCCCCCCCTCCCACCGTGGACCCCAGAGTGTCACTCATCTTCTATGGGCACACAGGTTTCTGGCCTTCAATTGCCACAGCATTGCCAGCCTTAGTTCTTATGAGCACTGTTTCATTGCTTTTATGGCTTTATTTTGGTGATTTTCGAAAAGTTTTTTGGTTTGGCCATGTTTGTTTGTTGTAGTACAGCGTTAGACTGATGGCCTTAATCTAAGTTGTCTTGTGGTTGTTGTTGTTTGATTTGCATCCCACTAGGATTTTTGCACAGTGTTGGTGTACGGTGCTTTTCTGCAATATTTTACTGTCTTTTCTTGGATTTTATGTTTGCACATAGTCACTTTAAGATGTTTTTTTGTTCATGTTTTTGTTTTTTGTTTGTTGCAGTTGCACCC
Organism: Lethenteron reissneri; assembly: GCF_015708825.2. NCBI lineage: Eukaryota > Metazoa > Chordata > Hyperoartia > Petromyzontiformes > Petromyzontidae > Lethenteron > Lethenteron reissneri. Next base: position 5,993,013 of record NC_083822.1, read on the forward strand.
GATTCAAGAGCCGAATGGCTCACAGGGCTATACCTAATAAATTAACTTGAATTTGAACCAAGAACAATAACCAATAGTGCCTTTTCAAGGGTCTGCAGTTCATGTTTTATTTTTCACGATCATGTGGCCCGGATTGTATTTGAAAATTTGATTCTGAATCAAGCAATATGATTCACGATTTCTTGGAATCGATCAGAATGGGTCAGTCAATCTGTTCTGGCACAGTTTATATCTGATTTCATATGAATAATAATAGATTGTAAAAAACACAATTATCGTCCACAATAATCATATAATATCCTCTATAACAATATACTTTATAATTCGTACAGTAAAAGACAAACTAAGAGTAGATGTTCGATAATTACCATGATAATTAATGATTACCAAACCACGGAAGAGTAAAAGTTTACGTCGAAAGTATTACAAAATCGAGACGAGTCGACTTCTATAGAGGCTCTATGATTCCCTGCAGCTGCCATGATGCTCATTCAGCAATGAGCTTGAGTGAATCCACTCATTAGGATTGACTGATTGGATTATGCATGCTTGGAATTGAACATTAAAGGAGAGATCACAGTTACACCATGAGACCTCCTTTACCAGTGGCAAAATATAGTAGTAGGTTTTTACCCCTTAAACTGGAACAAAACTGACACCTTTATACAAGGCATCATGTTTGCAATAACCGCAACACAAGCAGTTGTACGCCTTTTGGCGTCATCTGGTCCAACACCAATGGAGACTAGGCTCTAAGGAAAGCTGTCTCGGGTGTGGACCAATCAACTTCAAGGACAGTGCATATCATTACCATTATCAGAGTTGTTTCTTTTTCTTTGCATTTTGACTGCTTGTGTTGCGGTTATTGCAAACATGATGCCTTGTATAAAGGTGTCAGTTTTGTACCAGTTTAAAGGGTAAAAACCTACTACAAGAGATCACAATGTTTACGATCCATGGATATTATTATACGTTAATGTTACGTTCCGGTGAACGAATAGAAGAGAACAGACACAGAGTGACACAATGTGAGAGCAAGGCTGTGTTGGACATGGGTGTGTGTGCGTGTGACCGTGTGGCGTGGTGTTTCCGCGGCAGGTCGGGTGGCAGTGCCTACGAGACCGACGAGGACATGCCCTTCCCACCTCGTGCCAAGGCGCCCCCACACCCTCCTGCCAGCCTCTCAGACTCGGATGGATATTTTTCCCGCCCCTACTCACCCGGTGAGCTCTCTCCCAACTCCTACTGGGTCACTGATGCCAATGGGGCCTGGTTAGGCATGTGATGATGCATCGATTAAGCAATTAAACATCAATTATTTTGCTGAAGATAGACGCATCAAATTTCGTAAGAATGATGGATTCCCGGTTTATACACATACACGTATTATGCTTATAGTACATTTAGGACAATGAAGCAGACAACATTTAATAGATGAGATGGCACAAATGAGATGGTAAAAACTAAACAAAGAACTAGCCTTTCTTGAATTAAATCACGACCCCAGATCACAATTCGTCGAATCGCTGCGAAGCTGTTTATTTTTCGCTCGCTGGTATTGGAGCTGAGGAAATTTATCTGGGCAGCCTTACGGTCTTCACATGGCCACTGGTTGAGTTTGTATGAAGCGTAATGAGTGGATGGGGTGAAGCTGCCTTATAATTAATCATTATGGGGAATTAGCAAAGCATGTTACCTTCTGAAAAATAGACAATAACTCTTTGATGTCATTCATTGAAGGGTGTGTCATTGTGTTATGGTGTTTTGCCCTATTTAACAAATTTAGAAAATTCGCCAGAGGAAATGTAGCTTTATTTAACAGTTGTTCTTAGGCTATTGTCATTTTACTTGGGGCACCCGAGACATTATATTCGTGATGGGACAGTTGTTTCATACACATTATGGACGTGTAAATATTGTAATTTAGCATTTGGTATTTGAGCCTATGAAAGTTGTTCTGACTGGGCCAACTCTTGCCATCACAAGGGATTTGATAACATCCACGATACAGGGGAGAACACATTCTGAAATCAAACGATCAACTTATTAATCAATGGCTCGATGGTGGCTGTCAAACTCCAGGCTCTCATAATTTCTATTCCTTCGTCCATCCAGAATCCGAGACAAACAGTGACCAGCGTTCCCAGAAGACTATGGACCAGTACCTGGACAGCCTCTTTGACCCCGTGCTGTCATTTGGCGCAGCGGTAAGTGGTGCGAAGTTCTAAATATATGATGAAAGCATACATAGACGAGGGGATTTCCACTGACTCCGCAAATAGTTCATCGGCAGGTGCCTATTTGGATTCATCCTGAGAAACAGAAATAAGAAGACATAGCTTAGAGAACATATGCAAGTTATAGATATTCTATTGACTCTGAAGAAAAGTATATTTTTTTACCAGGTAAGGCCTACTGAAATATTATATAGCTAAATTTCAGAAGCGACCTGGCCACAAATGATAGCTCAACGAAGTGGCTTATTATGTGGAAATTTATAGCAGCCAAATACTCTAAACATATGTTCCTAAATGTGGAGGGGGAAAAAATAGGGCAAAAAATTATATCTACGTGGCTTTACCGAAAGAACCAATGAATATGAATTCCTGCAGTCACGAAAGTTTTAAGTCAAAATGTAACTTACTGTACCTTTGTGCTGTACTGCCACCTGGACACATCTTGCCATTTACGTGACTGTGTCATTCACTGGATAGTCTCACTGGTAGATCAAGAAATAAATCCATGACGGAGGTTAGCTGTTTAAAAATATAGCCATTCAATCTTTTGATTTTAGAACAATGGATTTCTAGGAGCATATGTTTAAACAATAGAAGCTTGTACCTGTGGAAAGATTCACTGAGTTGTGACAACAAGGTGTAGGCTATTAAGCCTAAGTTATAGACAAAAGCTCCTCTTGAATAATGTGTGGTCTTAAAATTAAGCTTCAGCATTGCATGGCTCGGGGTATCGCAATTGTCACTTGTTGCCGAGGTTAGAGATTCAAGCCCCAGCGGCTGCCCTGGTTAAATACTGCAAGTGTATAAACCATAAACACATGTTGCCTGCTTTAAGTAGACGTTAATGATCCCACGATGTTATTCGAAAAGAGTAAGCCGTGTGTGAGGTGTTATGGTCAAAATGAGATAAATTACTCTCAAACAAGACACATGGCAGCGTCGACCCCTACTAGCAGACTCTTATCCACTTGCAGGCCGATGCTGCATTCCGCCTTGTGCCACACAGGGACAGCTGCCACCGCGGATCCCCTGCCACGGGGCACCTCGACATGTACTGCATGGGAGGCACACAAGTAATATGACATGGTGATGGCAGGGACTGTGCTGATCGTGCCCTGTGCCACTCGCAGGACATGGAACGCGCGGCGGCGCTCAGCCGGCAGCTCAAGGGAGGCGGCAGGGTCGGCCCAGGTTCCAGCAGCCAGCCCAACCCACAGGCAGCGGGACCACCACCCCAGCAGACACCCGGTATGTGCAGACACAAACAAAGCCAAAAATCTCCCGTATAGCCTTAACAGACTGTTGCGGCAAGTGGTGTTAGCGAGCACCTATGAAAGCCGACATGGCACACGATGGGGTGGTTGGCCAGCACCACGCCCAGCCGCCTTTGTCTCCCTAGTGGCGATGTTTACACACCGCACCAGGTACTCATTTGTCGACCTAGGGGAGGCCCAGGACCGGTTCAGATAATCGTCACTGGTGTTGGCCGTGAGCGGGAATTGAACTCAGGTCGTTGGATTTGTCGTGCAGCCACACACACACACACAAACATGTGTGCTCACACGTACACGTGCAGGTATATGCAAATACATTCCTGCTTGTCTGTCGTTGTTCGTGCCTCTGTGTTATTCTCTCCTCGAGAGTGATTGAATACTGTGCAAGGCATTACAAGTTGAAAATATTATTATCATGGGGCCCCTCACCCTTGGGTTTCCTATAAAGTATTTCGGGTTTTGTGACACGGTCCCAACGTGGCCAGGTTATGAGAGGAGGTGCCCGTGGTTCTTCTTGAGCAGTCTCCTAAAATTAATGGATGTTGTTGTGCTGACGATGTCTCCTGCAGCTGGCTCTGTAGTGCAGGTGATGCCAGGGGAGATGGTCTCCCTACCCGGCATACAGGGTAAGACCCATTCATTAGAACCATTCATTCACCAACCACCACTTCATCAGCCATTGAAGCTGCCCACATTTCCTTCGACGAATCAAACGATCGGTTTGTCATTCATAATACATACATCAATGGCTGCAATTACAGATGTATTGACACTAAGGGTCTGTCCTTGTTTACTGTTGACATTGAGTCAAGGATTCTAGACCTTGGTGGAATTATCATTATATTGGACATTATATTGGACGTTACACTGAATGATGTTAGTCAGATATGTATTAACTGTGAGTACTTAAATTGTAATCTAGAAACTTGAGATCAAGGTAAAGTTTATTTATTAGGTATAGCCCTGTGAGCCATTCGGCTCTTGAATCGGGTGCAACCGCAACAAACAAAAAACAAAAACATGAACAAGAAAACATCTTAAAGTGACTATGTGCAAACAGAAAATCCAAGAAAAGACAGCAAAATATTGCAGAAAAAGCACCGTACACCAACGCTGTGTGCAAAATCTCAGTGGGATGCAAGTCAAACAACAACAACCACAAGACAACTTAGATTAAGGCCATCATTCTAACTCTGTACTACAACAAACATGGCCAAACCAAAAAAGTTTTGAAATCACCAAAATAAAGCCATAAAATCAATGAAACAGTGATCACAGGAACTGTGACTGAACTTTCACAATAAACGACATAAACAACATGTACTTCCAAACCCTGCAGCCATAGCTGGCTGCATGAGTCACTCCACAACAGCAGGAGCATCAGTCGGAGTATCAACATTTTTCAATGCACCTTTAAGATCAGCACAGTAAATCAAACACAGGTCATACTTTGCAGCGATCATACGGAGCGAAACATTTTATTTTAGGCCACTGAATAGCAGTGGCAGCTAGGGGTGTACAACTCCTCTAGAGCAATGATGCAGATGAAACTTCATGAAGTGCAGAGATGTAGGTGACGCATCAAGCTGTAAGGACCTTTGGGCCAAATTCTGCGCTGGCGCTCAGATTCTTTTCACAATGCATCGCTTATTGCTTCGTTGTCGCCCTCAGCCATGGTGATGTCTCCTGACGTAATGGCCCAACAGCAAGCCCTACTGCAACAGCAAGCCTACCTGCTGGTCAGTGCACGCTACACACCTGCCGTGCGCTTCACCGAGCGAGCGGCGTTGGGCACACTCCTCTCATTGTGTGCGCCATTGTCTCGGGGAAGTGTAGTTAAGCAGGTGCCATACACAACCCAAAGGCACGATTGGAGGTGTATTCAATTTCAGGATGTTTTACCACTTAAATACCTTGTAGTAAAGTCAACAATGGCTATGCAAAGGATAGACTAACCCCCCACCCCAGGAATGTGGAATTTTCGCCACGGGCTGCAAGCTGTAAATGTAAGATGAGCACCACTGCAAAGGAAATCGGGCCCAGGATCTTCTTGCTATGAGGCACAATTGTTACCACTGCTCCACCCTGTCGCCCAAAATTATTTGGAAAATGGTTATATGTTGGCATATATAATTGTAACATTGTATGACTATGTATATCAGGCATACTTCAAACAATAACATTACTCGGATGAAATTCTCCTTGTGCCTCTGCATACTCTTGACTTCACCTCTGGTGCTCTGGAAAGGGGGAAGCCCCGTGTGCCGCTCAGCCACATCAATCTCCTTTCCTCGATTATGTACGAACGGTGTAACTACCAGGCTCGCTGAGGTTGCGTTTCACCCTATTAGACCTAAACACCGACGCGGGGCCCACTGGGTCATATGAGCGCACAACAAAAACAAAAAACAATTGCATTAGAATTGTGTGACATACGCCATGTCCCCAACGCCCGCAGGCCCAGCAGATGGCTCTCCAAATGATGTACCAACACAAGCCGGGCTCCGAGCCCAATGCTGCGACCTCCAGCCCCGCGGCAGCAGGCGATGGCAACAACGCAGCAGCTGGAGTTGCCGAGGTCAGTGTGGGGCGCCAGCTGTTTGTGTCTCCTAGTCGAGAGACACTCAGGTTCAGGTGACTAGTGCAAGTGGTTACCAATTGGAATTCAGCGATGCTGCATGAAACTCAGTGCTGCCCATCTGAGAGACGATGCTCTATTGTTAATGGGTGGGAATTTTCCCACTTACATTGTTTGGGGAAATCACAGACGTACAATTATTCTCAATTAACCGATTATAAATACATATTATTTATGGTAATATGTCAAGCACATGGAGTACGCTTGCTATGTACTGTAACTGCATTGCATAGTATACATATATGTAGTATAAACAGAGGATGTGAATTTCAAATAGGTGTGTGAAAACTAAAAGAAAGGACAGAAATTAACTTATATGGTGTGGTATTTTTTTTCAGCAATCAAGCTACCCGCATCAGGATGGTATGTAATCATATCAGAGTAAATCAGAGTTTGTTATAAATTGTGCCATAGCCTCAAGGCATTTGTGTCTGTGTCTACAATGTGAGTGAGAACTGATTAAACACTTAGGGTACTCTCCATGATATGACATGTATGTTTCTCAGCATGGACTGATGTATAATTTGGATCTTCCCAGAGTAAAACTATCCTCACAGCAGCTGGTGTAAATTTATTTTATTTCATCAGGTAGATAACCTCCAATAGGATTCAAAACCACGTATTAAGGTAGCTTTGATCTCATCTGAAAGAGTAAGAGACACAGTAAAACCCACAGCTAAAGCAGCATGTTTAAATTGATGATTACAATGACACTATATGGTGAATACTTTAGTAAATCATTCATAAGTAATGTGTCGAGTATTTAGATTCCTGGCCGCAGCAAACATCAGTGCCAAGTGATATCTAAACCTGTGCTTGGATCTCCTCTTTATCCCACACTGCTCAGCGTGGTGAAGTATGATCAAACAACTGATACGGCATGGAGAGACCATTATACTAGTAGGAACCACCTGGTTCCACCAGCCCACAGGGGATTATTGTGTCCGTCCGTCGTGCATCCAAAAATGGGAGGGGTGGGGCTGGGTGGAGAGGGGAGGGTGGGGAGGGGCTGGGTGGGGAGGGTGGGGAGGGGCTGGGTGGGGAGGGGAGGGTGGGGAGGGGCTGGGTGGGGAGGGTGGGGCTGGGTGGGGGGTGGGAGGGGTGGGGCTGGGTGGGGAGGGGCTGGTCACCCCGTGGTGCCCTTATAAAACTCAACGTTTAACCTACTCACGCCGGCTTGTGCCCGCCCTCACAGTCGGCCATATTTGCGGAATACACCACGCCGCCGTTGACCCTGGCCATTGACCGAGCAACCCAACGTTTCTACCAGTTCCCTCCGCAGGAATGTGTTCTAGTGATGGCTTGACAAAGAGCCGTACATTACACAATGCAATGGTTACCAATATCAGGACTCCTGTGCGTTTGTTGCGGCAGACGGAGAGTGGGAGGGGCGGATGCGGCCCCTGCAGCTGAGCCGCGACTACCGGCCCGAGCCAACACAAAACATCCGCAACATCATTAAGGAGTTCCACACTCAGCCAGCCACCACGCTCGCGCCGCCCGCTGAGCCACAGTCCGGCCTCGCGCGGTATGGTCCCCTAACCCGAACCCTTCAATGCTAGTTACTCGGTAAAAATGGAACGTTGGGCCAACGTTTGATGAACCTCGGCCAACGGTTCCAAACGCATGCCAATGTTGGCCCGACATTGCACGTTTACTGGGTAGGTACCTGCTTAGCTAAAAAGCTGCTTGGCAGCTGCCTGGGGTGTTAGAACAACTACTTTCTGGGTAATTTTGCACATGACAGGAAACTAGGGTGTCCGGCTGTTTATTTCTGCTTGAGGATTCTCTGCTCGTATTGTTTTTTTTTTATCATATCTTGATTGCTGAGCATAGGCCCAAAGGCCAGCAATGCACAACAACACTCTTGAAAGTGTAACATATGGGATAACAGGTTGTTTTAATTGAGCAAGGTTGGAACATCTTCGGAACATAGATGATGGAAGGCAATTCCAAAGTCAAACAGTGTGAGGAAAGATGCAGAATAATAAGTGTTTTATACCATTGGAACCTCCTTTGCCAGTAGCAAAATATGATAATTGTTTTTTTACTCATTTTATCTGGCAACAACTACTGGCAAAGGAGGTTCCAATGGTGTAAATGCTTACCCCGAGCTCTCATACTCTGATTGGTGCATTGTCTTTGAGTTGTGCGCCTTTTGGCGTCATCTGGTCCAACACCATGTGAGACTAGGCTCTAATAAATGCTGTCTCTGGTGTGGACCAATCAATTTCAAGGACAGTGCATACATTATCAGAGTTGTGTTTTTTGTTTGCATTCTGACCGCAAGTATTGTGGTCAATGCAAACATGACTCCTTGTAAAAAAAGGTTGTCAGTTTTGTTTCCAGATAAAAGGGTAAAAAAACAATTATCAAGTGTTTTATACTTTGATGTGGTGGTTGAAAACCGTTTGGATGATATTATACAGTGTGTTAGACCCGAGTGGTGGAATAAATGTGAAGTGCATGAACATTAGTTTCAGCTGCAAACTCTACAATTACAATTTGCATTTGCAGAGCATGTAAATCTGACTGCATCTGAAATAATCTGTAAATGAACAGTGGGAATATGTATTGTATACAGGCAGTCAGGCATATTCTTGAGCTTACAATGGAGGGTTGGAGCACAGACTTTTTCCACAAATACGTTAGCTACATTTTCTTGGTTCTTTCGGTAAAGTCACGTAGAATGGAAATAATTAAATAATAAAAATAAAACATAATAAAATAATACAATAAATAATAAAATACCTCCTCTTGATATGCAAATTATTTTGTCAAGGCGCTTTTGTCAAGGCGCTCTTCCCCCTCCATCCAAGCCTGGGGTGTGTCATTCAGACTCTGTCTTCTCGACAGACCTGTTCTTCACCTGAGGACGGCTGCTTGCGTTGTGGCCGAAACGTCGTGAGAATTATTTTATGATGTTTTATTTTTATTATTTTATTATTTCCATTCTACGTGACTTCACCGAAAGAACCAAGAAGATGAATCCCTGCAGTCACGAAAGCTTTAAATCGAAAGTTAGCTACATTGTTTCTTTCGCCTTTCTAAATGTCCACTCGTTCAATTCAAAGTCACCTGTGTGCGCATGCATTTTTTTCTGGAGCAGCAGAGGGACGGGAAAGGCAGTTTGTGAAGAAGCCCGATCCACATATGGAGGCCATGGCGATCCTACAGATGAAGCCTCGAGCACCAGACATTCATGTGAGCAACATCCACTCACCGTTTAGACGTTGATTACAGGCACGCAGCCCCAGTTGTGTGTGTGGTATTCTCCCCTCCCCACCCAGCCCCTCTCCACCCTCTCCACCCAGCCCCACCCCTCCCATTTTGGGATGCAGGACGGACGGACATAATAATCCCCTGTGGACTGGTGGAACCAGGTGGTTCCTACCAGTATTAATAATGTATGGGCAGCATCGTGTGCTATATTGTGCCAGTTTCACCGATAAATATATGCATAATAGGAAAACATTACCAGTGCTTTAGGCCAAGACCTTTATTGTTAGAGTAGCAAAAGCAAAGGTAGCAAGTGAGAATTTGATCATCGCTTTCAGCTGGAGTTTGCATCTACCCCCATTTAATTCTGAAGGTAAATGGGCAAGTTTCAAGACTGTGGTTCATGCGGTTGCTATGACTGCACTAGGCACCTGGTCCAGACCTTTACAAAAACCTTGTCTGATAAAGAAGGTGTTCCAGCTAGCTGAAAGACAATAGTAGTCCCATTCTCACTATCTGTGATATCCTATGCCCACGAATAAGGAGGCTTATGGCAGTGGAAGAATGAGTAGCAGTCACACGTTGCGAAGGAAATGGAATCTGCCTCAGCCACCGCATCCCCAAGCAGCTTCTGTTTGGCTGGATAAAAGGGGCAGTATGGTCTAGAGAAGAGATGGACTGTTGTGGTGCAGGAGAACCTTGGGGTGAGTGGATGACGACTGTTGCCAGCAATGTCTGTGGAGGAGGTTCATGAAGGATGCTACTGGGCAGTTGGAGGCAGCCGCCCTCCAGCAACAGAGGAGGGTGGAGGGGCAATGCTCTTAACAACGAGTAGAGTACAGCAAGTTGGCATAGTGCGGAACACAGGTGGTGCATTGCCCAGTCATCTCAGTCAGTTAAGCCATCACACCTGTGCATCCAGCCTGACACAAGCACTATGGAGGCATTAACTGCCACTTAGTAGTGCATGGCTGTTGTTGTGCGTGTTTGTGTTCATGGTTGTGTGTGATTTTGTGGTTTGTGATTGTGTGGTTGAGTGGTTGCGTGTGGTTGGGTGTGTTTTGTGGTTGTGTGTAGTTGAGTGGCCGTGTGTGGTCGTGTGTGGTTGTGTGTATGTAGGGATCGGTAGTGTAGCGGTTAGCGCGCTGCGCTATGAACCTGGCGACCCGGATTCGATTCCCGCTCACGGCTAAGACCAGTGCCGATTATCTGAACCGGTCCTGGGCCTCCCCTAGGTCGACTCAGCCTTAAATGAGTACCTGGTGCGGTGTGTAAACATCGCCACTGGGGAGACAAAGGCGGTCGGGCGTGGTGCTGGCCACCCACACCCTCGTTCGTGTACCGTTCCGGCCTTCATAGGTGCTCGCTAACAGCACTTGCCCCTACAGTCTGTTAAGGCTATACGGGGGATCTTTGTTTTTGTAGGGATGTGGTCATGCTCTGCAGCGGAAGAGGTCACAGATCGCAGAAGCGAGAGCGGCCTTGAGCTCACGAGACGACCCCCCGGCCTTTAAGCCTCCTCCCCCGCCCTTCAGCGACTCTCGACGCTCCATGAAAAGTGAGGCAGGCCCTCTGAATTCTCCGTGTGTCTTGGTTTTTGTTTCTATTATTATTATTATGCACACCCAGCTTATTAATTTTTTACTTCCATCAATTTGTAAACACACACTCATATCTACAATCATTGTTGGGGAATTACATTTTTGTTATCCGCTGTTTTTCAAAGATGCAAAAATTTGTAGTCAGAGGACATAAATTACTTGTGGCTGGCGATATTGGGATACGATGGTGTAAGAAGCCCCAGGTCCTGCACACGATATGTGTGACGTACAACCCAGCATGCCCTATTGAGCATTGATGCATGTGCTTTTCTGCACTATTCGCCTACACGCATGGCCGTGAATTCCTGTGCACTAATTTAAGTTCTGCCGAGAACTATCTGCAATGGCAATATGATGCATTGGAGAACGTTTTTTTTCAGAAGGCTTGTAACTGCATCCCCCAAAGTACACAGAGTCTGTATGAAAAATAAGAATAGGTTTGACCCTTTAAGGCAATAAAACAGGTTTTAAGATGTTCAAACACCTAATAGAAACCTTTTTCGAGGAATCAAGTCTGCATTAACCACAAGTACTTGTGGTGAACATACAAACAAACATGTTCGAATAATATATGCATTGTCTTTGAAACTGATTGATCGACACTAGAGACAGCCTTTTTTATGGCCTAGTCTCACCAGTGTCAGACTAGAGAATGCCAACAGGCAAAAAGTACAAAGATAAGGCACTATCAGAACATTTATATCTTGGGGTGGCTTATCTTGCAAAAGGTTTCTATTTGAGGTTTGAACATCTTAACAGCTGTTTTATTGGAAGAAAAGATAACACCTTTTCTTATTTTTCATACATTGATACTCGTAAATAAAGGTCCCATGAAACACAGAGTCTGTTGCTTTAAACAAAAAGCAAGGTCCGTGCGAATCAGTATCGCCTACTGAGAACATCATCCTAATCCTGAATTATCTTTCTTGTGATAACCATGATTAAGTTGAAGTTCTCATTCGGCGATACTGATTCGCATGGGCCATGTATTGTTTGTTTGATTAAAAACACAGACTCTCTATACCCTCCTGAATAAGAGTCATAAGACTCAATCAGGCTTTCCTGGGTAAACAAGCATAATGAGATGAATTATAACAATCAATAAGTGAGTGACTCTTTAAAACCTTATCAAGTCCTGAGATGTGGTTAATTGCTGAAATCCTCATTCAGTGGCCCTTACTTTGAGCCATTATAAAACCTGAAACCATCGCTAGCAGATGAGATACTCGAAATTGAATAGTCATTGTGCCTCTGTAGTTATTATAGCAATACAGAAGTATTATCAACAATATTAATATTACTGTGTATGTCATTTTACTTTTAAACTTGAAAAATAAAACCTTGTTAATATTTCTTGTTTGTATAAATACATGTAACATGAAAAGCGCAACATTGGTTAATTTTGAAAAAAAGTGTTTAAAGTTACGGGTTTCTTTTACGGGTTGCTTTTTAACTTTCGTGAATTTATCTGATAATATGTTTTCGATAACTTCACGGTCTTTCGCTCCATTGCCTTTGCATGCTCAGCAAAGCGCGGGGTCTCTGTGAGGTTTGGAACTGAGACCATTATCAACGGAGGTAACCTGCTATCAGATGGCACCCAGACTCCAGCTTTGGAAAGGAATCAATGCTGCCTCTTCCAGTCCTTTTAAACTCATCACAACATGATGCAGACATGAGTGCTAATTAATGAGATGATGCACTTTGGATTTGGAATGGAGTGCACCATCCTGGGAGGGCATGTGCTAAGCACTCACCATTGTCCTTTGTAGATGACTGTGTCTTCCAAAGCTGAACTCTCAATCTGGCCCATTCATCGTTCATTCGTAATAGAGGTTTTTGGGTTAGATCGCGTAAATATATAAATGTGTCGTTAAACCCGCCACCACCCGACACAGCCAACTAGTAAGGGTTGTCACGTAAACAAAACATGCCAATTCGTCACGAGTACAGCACACCGGTGTGTTGGAGAGCCAAGCCACAACATTTACAATCTGAGTACGACGTTTCGGCAGTAATTACAACTAGCTTCATCAGGCGACAGCCAGAATTGTGGAGAAGTCCACCTGTTTCGTTCCTAATATAGAGGCGTAGATGTGTTGACCACGCTTCTGCGCTCTTGCACAATGTGGGGGGGATTACTGAGGCAGCGTACATTATGCATGTGCATTATGCGTGCCCTTTGATTTTATTACTGGCGAAACGTCGTACTCAAATTGTAAATGTTGTGGCTTGGCTCACCAACACATCGGTGTGCTGTACTAGTGACGAATTGGCCATGTTCTGTTTACGTGACAACCCTTACTAGTTGGCTGTGTCGGGTGGTGACGGGTTTTAACGACACAATTATATATTTACGCGATCTAACCCAAAAATACCTCTATTATGGATGATATTGGTCGCGAATGCCTACGTGTTAAACTCATCGTTCATTTTTATATTCTTGGTTTTTTCGGTAAAGTCACGTAGAAGGGAAACAATAAAATAATACAAATATATAACAATAAAATTCTCACGACGTTTTGACTGCAACACAAGCAATCATCATCAGGTGTATTATTTTATTGTTTCCCTTTTACGTGACTTTACCGAAAGAACCAAGAATATGAATCCCTGCAGTCACGAAAGCTTTACATCAAAATTTTCATTGTTCATTGGTTGCACTTTCTGGTGGAGGGTTCTTGATGTGTGTAGAGGCTTATGTGCTCTCCCCTAGTGTTGCTAAAATTGAGACTGGGTCAAACTTAACGGCATCTGTGATTGTGCAGATGTGTGGTTATACGAGCGGCCTCGCAAATTAGTAACTTCCTTTTCCCTCAGCCACTCAATACCAATTATTGCCGAGACCAACTTTTTCCCAATTTTGATAATGGGAAGTGTTAGCATTTTATTTAAAGAGCAGTAACAATAATGCCATAAAATACATACTAATTATATATGTTTAGTTTTGCCTCAGAATCACAATTCCTCACCTAATTTCATTACCATCACAAAACGACACAATACTCGGTGTTGGCATTGTTATTAACGTGAGCAGCCTTCTTTACCATGGTGTGGTAAAGAAGCTTGAACACCTTTAATACCTGAGTAGCTATACGGGAATGGGGAACCCATACCAGTGAGATGCTCACTAAGAGGACAGCCAAAATTCAGTTCCCTTCAACAACAATGACCAGAGTGGTCACGTTGGCTCAAACAACCCGCATGCCTAAACACATCTAAAACATGCCCCCAAACCCAAGAAGTTCTGGATCCACAAGCCATAGCATTGGCTGGGGGAAGGTAAAGGAGATGGGGGTGCTAATAGTCACTGGGTACAACCTCGTCAGCTTCACAATTTTACAACTGCTACGTACAACATGTCTACTCTGTCAGCTACTTGTCATTTTCCATCTGTAGATCATGAGTACATGTTTGCTTAGAGTTTGAAAACTTTCTCATCGCTGCAGTTATGTGCTTGGCCTTAAAAAAAAAATCTGCTTTGAAGCCAATAGTGGATTAGTGTAGTGCTTCATTATGGATGTAACGAACACAGTGATGTTCCATGGTGTTTACTTACCCTTGACATGTTGATATGTTGTCATTATCTGCATGTCAATGATTATTTTACAGAATTATGCCAGCTCAGCACGTGGGATATCAATCCAGAAAGTAGAGAACAAAGGGACCATCGTCATAATATTTTTTATCTTGGCACGGGGAGGGAGTGGATTAAAATATCCCCTTGCGTTAACAAGCATCAGCATTGCCCACCTCTTTTGGTGACTCTAAACCAAAGACATACCTGTCAACCCATACGGTTTACCCCGTATTCTTGTGTAGGGAAATTGAGTTTTCCGGCCCATAAGGCCGTTCCAATACGGACAACAAAAATGTGTCTATTTGTTTGTGTTTCTCCCTTTGATGGGACTTTGTAGGGTGAACGTTGAGATTTATAAGGGCACAGGGGTGACCAATAAGGTCTGAATTGATCTGTAATGAGTTAGGCACTGATAAGGGTTTTACAGGTATGCAAAGATAGCGGCTGTTGAACATATTGTACAGTTCATAACAGGTTCATGAATCTACCTCTGAAAATATTGCCGGAAAATGGTTACCATATGTAAAACCTTGCTCTATCGGGGTTTCTTATTCCTTTAACTATTAATTGTTTGGGTGCAGTGGTGGCACAGTCAGTAGTTCAGAGCTCTTTGAATTTGGCGACAAGAGTTTTATTTCCAGCACAAGGCCAACATCAGTGGCTATTGATAACACTGGTCAACACGCTTTTTCTGGCATAAGGTATTCCAACGGTTTTAAGGTAATTTTGGGGTGCTGATTCCAAATCTGGTATCAGGTTTTTGAGATATCAAATATTGCATTTTCAATAACAATTGCAGAAGAAAAATATTAAATAAATGTGGATATCTACATAAAATGATATTATAAACACACTATCCTAAAAATACAGCACCATATTTTAACACTAAAACAGTCACTGACTCGCAACAACTTGCAATCATAAGTGACAGAGTTGATTTCGGGTAAAATATATGTGATAGAGCAAATCTGAGATCAGATTTGGAATCAGCACCCTAAAATTAGTCTAAAACAGCTGCAAAGTCCAGGCCAGAAAAAAAAGATTTTTTTTTTTGACCAGTGTAATTGAACCAGTCCTGGGCACCCTCCCATTTCACAAACCCAAACTGAATAGCGTGGTCAAAACATGGCAGCATTGGGAGGCCTTCGTCCAGCAGTAGATTGATAAAGGGATCTAAATGATTATTTACATTTGTTTAATTACGCAACGTTTTTGTGCCTATTTTGCTTTGATATTCAGGTGCAATAATTTTACTATTCAAATGGTTTAGATCCCATCCCTACCTGGTAAAACTGTGCTACAGTATGTGATCTCAAGTTAATTGTAATAGTCCTTTCACGTTATTTCTGAAAGTTTATCATGGTAAATAAGTCATGGCAGTTTTTTATTAACTTTTTGGGTGAATAGTTTTTCATGCGCCGAGTTTACCGCACCAAAACAGCAAAACTCATATGATTTGTTTTCGGTTCGTATCGTGTGGTGTTTGGCATTATGTCCGACGTTTCACTCCACTTGTGTGGAAGCTCCTTCAGGAACAACAACACGAGCAACACGTAGTACAACCATGAAACAAACCAGAGAGCTGTACAGCACAACCGTGGACACCTACGTGATGAAGTCATTAATGCCTTGAATGTGGATTGCATCTCTACCTGTGCTAGAAGAAGATTCAGGATTGTGTCCCATTGAGCCTGAGGAGGAGCGAGTGGAGACTCAGCTGCACCAGCTGCCCACCGACCACACGTACATCTACAGCAAAGTGCCCTGGAAAATCCTCCTTCGCAAGGAGGCATGTGTCCCACCATCTGCTCTATATTTGTCCTTTTAAGGCAGTGTTGTTGACACATTTGTTGATTTTTGTTGTTGTTGTTGTTGCCGTTTGTGCTCAGGGGTCTCTCTTTCTCCCAGGCATGTTACCATGCAGTAGTGTGGCATGATGTCGTCATATTGTGTTTGTCATTGATCTTGACAAAATATTTTAGAAATAACAAAAATCAAAGTTCACCACCGTAATTAAAGGTCTATACATTTGCGGGTTTTTAAAAGGCGTTTTCCATGTGCGTGCTCATTAAGCACGTAATAATGCAACGATTAATGACTACAGTTTTTTTCTTTTGGCCGCAATAATTATATCCCAATATGTTCGTGATTTGTATTTATTTATTATTCTCTACGCTGTAGGTAATGGCTTTGCATTACCCCTTTCGACACTTTAATGAATGTCACCTCCACTGTGGTTCCACAGGTGTTCTACCCCAAGGAGAGCCTCAACAACCCCATGGTGGTGAATCTCCTCTTCAAACAGGTGTGGACACCACCCCCCACCACCACCACCACAACGGTTCTCTTTCAAAGATAATTCAGAGATGCTTTAATTTTTATTTAAGTAATAGGAAGCCCCTCTGAATGCCCCTGTGAGGTTTGTGAAGTTGATGCTCATACAAAATTACAAAAGCTGAGCCTATAGTGAATCGTGTTGTGTACGTGGCCAGGTTGTCCACGACACGTTCTCCGCGACGTGCTTGCGCATCACTCCGGGCGAGCGCGAGAAGATGAAGAGCATGTTGGGTAAGTCTCCCACACATTCGTCGGTAAATTGGAGAGTTAGGATTGTGTGGTGCACGGAATCGGCTAGGGGTAAATACATTGTGTGGCGTGTTTTGGTGTAGGGCATTCTTACAGCAATAATGGGTCACTAATCGTGGTGTATGTTTTAAATTTATTAACAGAAATATTACATGGCTTCAAATTTCTGGCAGTGCTAACACAGCGGTCTGAATTTGCAGATGTCAGGAGAATTTGCTTCTGGTTTGTATTAGACTAGTATTTTTATTGTAATGATTAACATTGTCAATGTTTATGACTATTTTGATCTTTGCCTTGTTGCACATTTGTCCTGTGCATAGCTGGTGTATTTACTTTTATTTATAATAAAAAATAGTGATTATTCGATCAATATACATGTGATTGCATAACTTTTCCCCATGATGGTCTCCACCATAACCCTGGTCACCTCGGACAATTGTGTAATTGTGGGTGGAGCAGTGGGTCCTTTGAAATCTGTAATGTGGAATGGGGATGTTTTTTGTTCCAAATAAGTAATGGATGAGGCAAAAACCCACGTGATTCGGGCCTATTCAGTTTGCGTACAGCAGCGTCAATCTGTGTGTTGTGTGTACTCAAATTACCGGGTTACAAGAGGAGTCCACATCCTTTGCCATGGGCTGCTGTGTTACCTTGCCTCATATGCATGACTCAGTGTGAGCATTGCCTATTGCAGTGAGCACGCTCCCAGTTACATCACCTTGCCATTTAAATCCCATTAATCTGAGGCCATACACACCATTGCCCTCCAGAGTTTGTTGAGTGACGCAGTTTGCTGATTGGGAATGTGTCCGTTTGGTAGCGGACTGCCGTGTGGGTCCGGATGCCAGTTCCGCTGATGAGCTGCTGAAGAAGAGGGTCATCATGGCTGCGAGGGACAATTGGGCCACGTACTTCGCTCGTCTCTTCCCTGCGACGGTGCGCGTGTGACACTTTCTTTGCTACTGTGTGTGCCACTGTAGGGAGTGGTAGTGTAGTGGTTAGCACATTGTACTATGAACCCCAGTGTTCCCATTTTGATGCCCAATTACGTCCAACATCAGTGATGAATATCTGAACGAGCTCTGGTCATCTATATTGACTCGGCCTTAAATGAGTACCTGGTGTAGTGAGTAAACAGCAGCACCAGGGTGGGGACACACAGACATACAGATATGTGTGATGCTGGCCACTTTGCTCACCCGCTTGTGGTGCCAACCTTGATAGGCGCACGCGAACACCTCTTTATCATATTCTTGGTTCTTTCGGTAAAGTCACGTAGAAGGGAAATAATAAAATAATAAAAATTAAACATAATAAAATATAATTATCACGACGTTTCGGCCACAACGCAAGCAGCCGTCCTAAGGTGAAGAAACAGAGCTGTCAGAAAGATAGCGTCGTAATGGACACTGCTAAGCTTGGCAGCATATTTTAAGCTGGGTGGGAGGAGGAGAGCGCCTTTTTATAATGTTTATATTTTTTAATTTTATTATTTCCCTTCTACGTGACTTTACCGAAAGAACCAAGAATATGAATCTCTGCAGTCACGAAAAGTTTAAATCGAAACCTCTTCATCAGTTCAGTCTCTAAGGCTCAACTGCGAGCCTGGACAATCTTCGTCTGTACGTGTTGCGGTGCAGGGCAGCGCGGGCACTGAGGTCCAGATGCTGGGCGTCTCCCACAAGGGGGTGAAGTTGCTGGCGCCGCACCGAGCGCGACCCTCCGATCCGCCGCAGTTGCGTGTGCTGCACAGCTACAGGTGATCAGTGATTTGCGTCAATGAATAGTGAACACTTCACAACTGCGCAGGCTTGAGCGATTGCGCTGCGCAACCCTCCCGTTGTGCTTTCACGTTGTGCCGTGTGCTGTTCGGCATGATGAAGCACATGGGGCGAAACGTCGGACATGATGTAGAACAACAAGCGGCACAACCTTAAAACACAGAGAGCTAATGGCCACTTAAACTAACAAAACTCAACGCTATGACATTGCCTTAAAATTATGTTTTTAAAAATATATATGATAGGGGACATTTCAGGCATTGGCCCCTCTTAGCAAAATCATTTCTTTAGAACTGCTTTTTGTGTTTAGTCGTCCTTCCCCCGCACCTCTGATTAGCATGGTTGGCTACGTACGGTGCAAAAGAATATCCATACATTACATTTTCCTTGACAAGTTAAACAGCATCCAACGTGATAATGTTAATTTTATCATATTTAAGGAAGTGATTGTTTTGATTGTCAGCAATAGCAGTGAGCGAGCACCTGTTGTAAGAGCCGTGCGTGGAGCTTTAATGAGTACCGGTACCCTGTGCAGTTATGCGGACGTGCTGTTTGTGACGCTGCTGGACGCAAAGACGCTGGAGTTCATGCTGTCCCGCGACAAGCTGCTTCTCTTCTCTCCCAAGGCGGCCCACGTCAAGGCCATGGTCGACCACTTCATCACCGAGCTCAAGAAGGTGCAGCACTCCTCACTCCCCGAGTGGCTGATAGAAAGTTGGGCACCACCTGCTACCATGTACCAGCATTTTAACAAACGTCTTACACGTGTTCTTATTCTTGGTTCTTTCGGTAAAGCCACGTAGAAGGGAAATAATAAAATAACAAAATATTAAACTATAAAAATTCTCACGATGTTTCGACTGTAACACAAGCAATCATCATCAGGTGTGAAATCCACAGCAAGAAAATTTGAAAAAAGGTGGCGGTTTTTCCTAACGTCAGCACCACGGAAAGCGATTTGGCAGTTGGCCAGATGGACGAGTCCATCTATGTTCGGGAAAAGAGGAGGGGGGAGAAGAAAAAGGAATGCGGTCTGAAAGTCACCGTAAGCGTGAACACAATCAATTTAGACCCGAAATGGTTTATCAAAAAAGTCTTACACGTGATCAAATTACCCGGAATATGCAATTATTGTGGAAGTGTAATGAGATCAGCCCATTACACTTGCACAATAATTGCACCTCCGATTTACACGTTTGGCTACGTATGGTACGAAAGAAGTTCAACATACATACGGATCTCAGAAGCTTAGCAGGATTTGTGTCTGGATAGTGTTTGGAAGGGTAACCACTTTGTACAAAATAGGTTATCATAGATATGCAGGGTTACGTGGTATGCAGCAGAGGGCAGTGTATAAAAAAATCCATTGTTGTACTCTACTTGTGCTCCCCACCTTCACTAATATGTACTAACCAGTGTGTTGAAGTCTAATCGGAATAACCCCCACGTCATGCACGGCGTGGGGAAACCCTCATCCAGCAGTGAATTCACAAAAGCGCTGTCCATTTACAAACACAATGATGATCACAAATTGTCTGGTTCACAATGATCGTGTCAATCTTAATATCAGCCTGGCATTGCTAGGAATGCATGTTCATTCAGTTTCGGGTACATTCAGACATGCTTCAGTGTTGATTCTGATTTTTGCTGTTGGAGTGGCCCGATTGTATGGTGCCTTGAGATTCGGTGTATCGAGGATGCTTTATAAATACCAGTTGGACTGCAGAACCCTTAAATGTGTTGTTCAGCACCATGTCCAGCGTGCAGGGAAGCTTCTGCAAACACTGAGAAGCTCCCAGGAGCAAATCCTCAGAAATGCAATAAAACCCGAAAACACAATCAGAAATCACAAGAGCCGTAAAGCACAACTGCGAAAACCGATGTCGCTGTACTGCACAGGACTCGAACTACGTGGTCGCGGTGAGGAGCTACTCCACGGAGGACCGGAGCCTCCTCAGTTTCCACAAGGGAGACCTCATCAAGCTGCTGCCCCTGGACGGGCTGGAGCCTGGTGAGGGTCGGCGCGTTCTGTCGGTCTGTCTGGGTCTACGTCTGGCCCTCTTGTAGTCCAGCATGCTCAGCTTGCTTGTCAGCACAATGTTTTTTTGTGTCGTCTCTCTGTTTTTTTGTTTGCTTGTGTTGCTGACGAATTGCAAAATCTGTTTGTCTTGTGTCTGCAGTATTGTGTTCGAAATGTTCATAGTTTTGATTTGCCTCAGTTATTATTCTGTAACTCTTGTGATTTTCTGCTGGGTTGTCTGCCTTTTTTTGCTGACAAGTCTACTTATTTTTCAGTGTCAGACCACTCACATTGTGTTTGTATTCATGCGTGGGCTCGTCTTCACGTGCTATGCATATTCAGTATAGCTGTTCTTGTGAGAGATGATGTGTGTGTTAATCTTCATGGACATATAGCAGTTTGCAGGTTACATTTAAGTCACATCACGTGCGCATTTAATTTTATTTGTTAAATAAATGTTGTAAAAAAAAAACGAATGATCCCGTTTAGCCAATTGCACGGCGATTTTACAAGGGAGATCCGTGGTGCGTGAGGACGGCAACAACAAAGAAAAAAAACCCATCATTATTGCAGAGGACAATTACAGTCTCCTTAAGGAGTGTTGCGCAGCTAACAAGCGAAATATTTAATGTTCGTAAAAGAAACACACTCAAGTAAAATACAGTAGAAAATATCAGGCACAAGTGCAAATAAACTCAATATTTTAGTGCAATGGTGACGTAGACACGTGCAAATTTAAAAATTACAATGCAAATTTGTGGAAGAGCCGCCAAGAAGAAGTTAGGTACAGCTGCAAGTCTGCTGTGTTTTTTGGTTTAATGGGGAAGTAAAGAGGGGTGGAGTTAAGGGAGGGAACCAAGCTGTAGCTTAGCGGCAAAGGTGTTCCAGAAACAGGAAGCACCAACGGGGTAGTCCTTTTAAACCAAAGTTTTAGGAAATGGAGTTTTTAGTCGGAATAAGGAGGCACTTCTGAGGCTACGGGAGGGGTTTAGAGGAACTAAGCGGTCCTTTGGGTCGTCAGCAGATTTTTTTGAAGATAACCTTTAGGATGAAGACAGCCCAGTGTGCGGATATGTGCATTGTTGTAAATGCCCATTCAGTGTTACACTCCTAGAATGTGTGTACATAGTTGCATGATCATGTCTAAGATTGATTTTAATGGCCAATATTAGTAACAGAGGTGCTCGTGCACGGATATGCAAGTGCATATCTATTCTTCTTGCACCATGCATGTCACTCTGCGATTGCATGAGCTTACTCCACCTTGCACATAGTGCACGTATGCTTCAGAATACAGGATGCACATAATTCTAGATTTGAAGCTTTCGTGACTGCAAGGATTAATATTCTTGTGTTTTTTCAGTAAAGTCACGTAGGTAAAAAATTTCAACTAAAATTAATAAAAGTAAAATAAAAATCACGACGTTTTGGAGGCAACACAAGCTTCCGTCTTCAGGTGGAACCATCACAGAATTTATCTCACTTGATGCAACAATCGTGTTGTGACGGTTCCACCTGAAGACGGAAGCTTGTGTTGCCTCCGAAACGTCGTGATTTTTATTTAACTTTTATTAATTTTAGTTGAAATTTTTTACCTACGTGACTTTACCGAAAAAACCCAAGAATAAGATGCACATACTGCTGCACAGCAGCAGATCTATCTGTGCACGTGCATCAAGCAAGCCACACAGGGTAACGATGCGCATTGTGACTCAGCCAGGTGCCCAGAGACGTCCTTCCTTTCCAATTCGTTCTCAATCTTTGCCGTCTCTCTCTGTTCCTCCTTCTCCTTGCGTTCAATCCATGTTTTTGTTCTTTTTTCTCTTCTCGCCCCCCTTAACTGGAACAAACTTCCCCTCCACATTAAACAGTCACCTACGTTCACTAGTTTTTGCTCCGCACTCAAGACTCACTTATTTTCCTAGCTCACCTCACGACCCCTTAATCCCCCCCTTATAACCGCCACCGTTACTTTTTACTCCTCATATTCTCATATGGCTTTCACTCATTCCGCATTCATTCAATCCATTCATCATCGTTTACTATCATCAATTTCGCTTTCACCGAATTGACGCAAAGCAAATTTGTCCATTTATTCCTCTCATCTATTTCATTCACCTCATCTCCACCATTACATTCATATGTAAAATTGTGATTTTTTTTGTGAAGTGTCTTAATTAAGGCGCTATATGAATTCCTTGAAGATATCTCATACTGCAGAACGATTTTGCTCCATGGCCATTCTCGAATCCATGGAGGTCTGCGATTAAACAGGAGGAATTGTAGAGATCGTCTGTCACGTGCTGACAACAGGCTCCTAACATGCTGCTCATATATTGGAGTACAACACAGGCTATGATATAGCACTCGTAACTCCGAGTAAATGGGAGAGGTATGACATCGGGTATTCATACATTTACAAGAAATCTTACGAGCCGTCAGAACCACTGTTAAGTTGGTGCTCTCTAAATGTTTTGTGGACCTTCGTATGTCCGTTTTCTCTGTTTATTAATGTGTGTGTGTCAATATTTATCTTCTGTTCAGCTGAATCCTGTGAGAGGAGACGCTGCTTAAGGGAACTGGAGATGAATGATGTTTTTTAATCCTCAATCACCTCTCGATACCCCAGCCCCATCCCCACCACTCCCTTTCCTCCGTCCACTTTTCTGGCGAGTGGCACCGTGTGTGTGCCAGTCGTCACATAGGCGATTATAAGCTGCCTTGCACAAGCAATTGAACAGTTGGTCATTGCGTTTTTGCTCTTGTTAGCAAGCACAGGCTCCTACATCAATGCAGATCCCGATGGGTATTTTACAAATGTGGAACATCTATATATATAGACTACAGATAGCATATGCAACGTCTGTCCATGTGGCTCACAGATGAATATTTTTTCTAATCAATGGCATGCAACTATACCATTCTCTACCGCAAGACAACAAAGTAAGCAGCGATAGCTTTTGAGAAATGTCAATTAAAAGTTATCCATATAACAAGTAAGTGCTTCACAAAAACATGTGGACAGTTTAATGTTGAAAAACAAGTGGTTTTGTTCTGCTTAATCTTACAAATCTGGCAAGGTAGACACTTGACCTCCAAGGCCATTTCTTATAGTGTCTGCCCCTTGGTCAACGACCTCTGGGTGCCACTGCAATGCCTGTCTTGTTAACCTGTCACCTTTTGGAGAAAGGGAATAACCTGGGGGTTCAATAAAAAAATATTTTTTGAGATCTGGTTCAGGAGCATAGAGTAGATATTTTCCACCACTGAGCTACACGGCCACCAATCTCTACCATTCCTTCCTGATCCCCGTACTTTGACCCCACCTACTGAGCCTTCCACCATGCCGCTGCCTTGCCTTGCAGGCGTCTGGTACGGCTGCCTTGTCAGGAAAAGGGTGGTTTTGCTGGAGGGATGTAAGCGAAACGCCCCTGACTTCGGTGGGTTAGAAGGCGGGGAGGAGGCGGGGGGCATGGGAGTGCTGGTGGTGTTGTGTGCAGGGTTTGGCTGATGCGAAAGATCCCTCCCTCTTCCCTCCCCCTTCCCTCCCCCTCACCCAATGACGTTCCCTCCTACAGTTTTCCATCCTGTTGTCATTATTGTTGCTGTCCTTGTGTTTTTTTCTTCCCTGGCCATTCCTGGAGCATGATTTTCTGCATGAATTTGAAGTGCAATCTTTGTTTTGTTGGTCTTTGTGAACAATTGTGAAACTCTGTGATGCTGCTCCCCACACAGACTCTCACTGACCCACACCCTAACACACATGTGCAGTCATATGGCTGTGTTTGTAGGTGTGTATGGGCCAGTCTGAGGTGGTGGTGTGGAATTTACAGTGGCAGAGTAGCAACCCAGGTTCAATTCTCGCCCTAATTATAAAAAAACAGAGGCACTTGGTCTCTGAGCCTGGCCCTGGCTTTGGCCACTGACCACTGGGGAGACGAATGTGGCTGGGCATGTGTGGTACTTGCTCCACTGCTGTTACGTGAGCCTTTCTGGTTTTAATAGGTGGCAACAAACATTGCCCAGAGCCTATGAGGTGAAAAGAGGAATCTTTCTTAGGGAAGAGGGGAGCATAGTTAGGATGTTGTGGGCATCTGTGGTTCCACATAAATTGCAGTTCTATGGAAAATTTCACATCGTTTGTAGACGGACCATTTCACATAATGCAATGATATTTTTGAACCTTTGTGTATTTTTACAGAAAACTTAGTTGGCTGTCCCATAGGAACTATATATTTTTTTACAATTTTACTATATGGTTCGCATCAGAGGATAATACAGCAATATACCTCATTGTACTGTACTGCTATGTCCCCACATCTATGTTATCTGCCTTCAACAACCTGCACTGACCAGCATGGAGAAATATGGCCAAATTAGCCCTACGACCAAAATCTAGATCTAGATTGAAAACTAATTTCCTGCGAACTGCTTTTTGTGTTTAGTTTGTGGTCCTTTCCCTGCACCTCCAATTAGCACAGTTGGCTATGTACGCTATGAAAGAAGTTCAACATACATACATAGTGTGGGGAGGCCTCATCCACAAAGGAATTGACAATAGGGCTCTATATACTATATATATAATTGCACCAGCTTTGGAGGCACACATTAGTCATCCTATAATCTTGAGGTGGGGTTTGAGGATCATGAAATGGTGTCACCTGCTTGACATCCAACCACCCATCCGAGCTCTATTCTGTCTACATTCTGCTTAATTTACAAGATCTGACAAGATTGCGCACATTCTGAATGATTTGGTCACGTACAAATACACCACAGTAATTATATCAATAACTGTGGTCGTAAATTTGACACAGATAAGAGGATGTATGGGCTTATAGGTTTCACTCACCAGGTTTTATTTTTTGTCATCCTGGGGTACATGAATCAGTAATTTAACATCTCTAGCTCGGGATTTATTTTTTATCATACACGGTTATCGATTTTTTTTATGTCTACGATTGTAAAATTAAAAAGGTTCCAATAGTTCGAATAGCAGGCAATGATACACAATATGGGAGGTTTCACTGCACTTCCTCAGCGCATTTGTCGCATGTTGCAGAGGTTCGTGGTTCGAGCCCAGAGGCCGCCCTAGTTAACACTGCGGCTGTTTGAAAGAAGAACACGCGTTGCTTGATTCACTTAACAGTAAACATTAAAGAGATTTTACATCGTTATTCACGAAAGAATGGCCATGTGTGCTTGCGTTCTGATCCAAATTTGAAAATAATTAACCACAAATTAAATGAATTTGGTAAAGCCACGTAGCAACATTGCACCTATTGTAAATCCACTGCAGACTATAATTGTCGGTGAAACACAGCGCCTTCATTGTAACCTTGCGCTATAATAATTGCGCCAACATCAAATTGACTAATGATTTGATTTATGGTCACCGATTACACTTGTCTCGGCCTTCCTCACCATCTGACTTGCACCGTGAGCATGAGGCTTTTGTCTCTACCTCATGGAAGGTTTTATTGAGTGTATGCACCAGCCCTCATGAAGGCATTGTGAATTATTTTTTTCGTTGTCTTTTGAGATCTATCCAAATCTTCAAGCCCCGTGCACCCTACTCTCCCACTCGCAATGCAAGCAGTGACTCGCTGCCCGTGTTGCTGGTCTAGTTATTCGATGTTAATCTGGAAAAAGAAGATGTTACGTGATGTCTATACTCTTTGACAGAGCCTGCCAGTTGCCAGGATATCAACTTCCCTATTGTGATTCCAAAGGCTCTTTCGGAAACTCGTAGAGAATAGGTAGAATGAGTAGCCTGAAAACAAACTGTAAGGTCACAGTAAGTCGAAGAAGCTAACCAGGGTGTGCTTGAATCGGCCAGTTACAAACCAATCAGACAAACCTTGGAGTGGTTGCCACCTGCCATTGTTAACAAACCAGCCATTCATTCTCTCCCATTATTAACACAACCATCCACTGAATCCATGTCTACGTGTAAATAAACCAGCTACCGCTTTGACAGCAAAGAAAACTACCGGAGATATTTTCCTTCTCATTATTAGCTGTGGCGTTCCCGATTGTGATGACTCATTTGTCTGCACAATGTGTTGGAGGCTAAACCCACAGCAGCCCAAGCTAGCGCCAGCGCCTCGTCATAGGTCGGATGGTTCCTGCTGACGCTGCGTGTGCGTTCGTTTCGCCGGTGGCGGGGCATCCAGGCTGGCGCTTTGGCATGAGGAACGGGCGCTCGGGGCTCTTCCCTGCTGAGTATGTGACACCGGCCGCTCCACCGGAATACGAGCATCTGTCTGACCGGCCTACAGGCGCGCTTAGTGCTGCCGGGAGCAACGTGGCCGATCTCGACCGTGGAACTGAGGTCTGGACACTCACAAGTTCACACACACACACCATCTCGGCAGAGAACTATGGTGCTAAGTTGGGTGGTAAGGTAAAGGTCCAGCCCTGCAATAATTTGCTCAAGCCACTGTTGGTGGAAGGGCTTCCACTAGATAGATATCTATAGAGCTCCTCTATATGGTATGTTGGCCTACTCTTCCAGGCTGCCTAGACGTGTTGGAAGTGGTAGCAGTACCCACACTTTATCCCCACCTAGGCCCCATCATATTGTCATGCAGGTGGGTGTGTTAATTATAAAACGGCTCCATCTCTGCATGGTCCACTAACCCATCTGCACGTTTCTGGATTACTGGCGTGCGCCTAAATTCTGCGCACTAATTAGTGATCGGTATTAATGAATACTGCGTATATTTTCACAGTGGAACTGTGTGGCTCTCAGATGTGTTTTGGGTTATCCGAGTTTTATCATGCCACTATATATTTGTTGGGTGGGACAAATTGACGTGACGAGCACGGAGAGTTCTCTGTTCGACTAACTGATGCCGGCAAATACTTAACGCTCAGAGAATGAATTGATAAACAAATGGTATTTTTTTTTATGTGCACAGACATCGTCAGTGGCCAGCGAGTACACGGACAGCCTGGATGACTGCATGAGCATTGCCTCGGAAGACGGAGGCTACACGATGCTCGATTTCGCCAAGAAGTTCTTCCGAGAGGCACAGGCAAACCAGTAAGTGCGTCGCCCAGTCTCGATGACCACTAGCCTTGTAGGGCTGGATTGGCTTCCGTGGGTGTGGGTTAATCCCACCTCCAAAACACAGTCTCATGGCACCGTGGCTGCATGTGCACACAAGGCGCAGCTAGTGCCAAACCACATTTTCACATTGCATTCACTGCATTTGCAATTTTATGCACACGTGCATGAGCAGAAGTAAGTGCAGTTCCTGCAACAATGGACCTTTGAGTTGAGACCACTACTACCATGGTCACTGTTCCTGTGAATGTCATTCGTTGATTCCTCCATCCATGTTGAGGACCTGGTCTACCAGACAGACTCTTTTGTCTCATCCACACTGTTTTAGCAGATCAAGTTCTTCTAAACTTTTTTCCAAGTTTTTTTTTCGCAACCGTGCTTTGTTCAACAAACATATTAACGCTTATCTATTCCTTCTTCATTAGTCCTGTATTTTATTGGACACCTGCGTTTTGGATATTTGGGGCCTGTGATTAGCAACTGTGCTAAATAAAACCAAGAGAGTACAGTCATTAACGTTGCGAATTTGATTTGTAAGAAAGTACTGAATTATCTTTTCGTGTGTTTTTTTACTGCATTACTTGACATTTGCAGATGAACAAAAAGTAATTTAATCATATTCTCAAACACAACAACATTGTCTGTGTCATCTGGTTTAGACTTAACATCTTCCTTGGACAACATAGCCATTCATTTTTTTGGTTATGATTATATTGTGTTATGAATTATATAATTTTCATTAAACTAGGACCCATATTCTTAGGTTTTTTCGGTAAAGTCACGTAGGTAAAAACATCAAAATTAATGAAAATA
Source organism: Lethenteron reissneri (assembly GCF_015708825.2). Lineage (NCBI taxonomy): Eukaryota > Metazoa > Chordata > Hyperoartia > Petromyzontiformes > Petromyzontidae > Lethenteron > Lethenteron reissneri. The sequence goes on from NC_083822.1 coordinate 6,021,834, forward strand.
AAATAAAATAAAACAAAAAATCACGACGTTTCGGAGGCAACACATCGTGATTTTGAAACGTCGTGATTTTTTGTTTTATTTTATTTTCATTAATTTTGATGTTTTTACCTACGTGACTTTACCGAAAAAACCTAAGAATATGAATCCTTGCAGTCACGAAAGCTTCAAATCTAGAATTAGGACCCATATATTAACATCACGGACATTTGTTCAAGCAAGCCTGACTCTGCGGAGGCACTGTATGTCGAAATTGGTCCAGAGTTTTCCTGTATTGAACCAATGCTGCTGAAATTACCAGAAGGCCATTTTGTTGACAGGAAGTGTAAAAAAGAATGGTCTTGTCATATGTAGAGACAGATATATGGAGGAGATATATTGTCTGATTATTCTTTTTCTTGTTTTATCCTTGAATGTGCATGTCAGAGCTTGATCAGCCATGCTAATTGGTTCGATGTGGCATTGATTGACAATGCAGTTCTATTGATTTACACTTATTTTTGTCATACACAAACTCTTAAAAAATACATGCCACATTGTGATTCGCTCACAGAAATGGAGGGCGCGGAAAACTGCGGAAAGAAAAGGCTCCCACGGATCCCTCCGAGATGGTCAAGTACACCAAGGTAAGGTGACCATCATCGATTCACAAGGTGCCCTCCAATCAAACAACTCCAAATCGAGATGCCTTCAGCAGGTTTTACTAATTTGATCAAAGTCACTATTTAAAAGTAGAAGCAGTTTGAAATGCACGTATTTATTAACATATCATATTGTGGTCGTAAAAAAGTAGGATTGGTTAAAACTCACATTACCTTACAAACCCCAGCAGAAAGTGTCCACAGTATATTAACAGCAGCTGGGTTTAGCCACCAAATGAATGTTAAAAAGTGGCGATCATTGGTTTGCCCTCCCTACAAACTGCATCGCCTCCACAATGAGGCACGCTGGAGGCTTCTTAAACAAGGTCATGCCTTCTCTGGCCGACAACCGTCCCCATCAACTGGAAACAAATCTGTGAAAATCAGGCCAGGATCTCGTGCGAATGACCAGACCACATCCATGAATTGGCTCCAAGGCACCAATGTTGGACACGTACGTGGGAAGATTCCCCATAATGAGAATCCATTGCCAATCCTAGCAACTTGGCATCTTCATTTTCACCCATCCCAGCATGGGGCTCAACCATATTTAGGCTTCTCTTGAGGTCGGACTGCATGGTGATGGGTCCATTGGCTTTATTAACGTATCAGAATGACTGTGTTGTGCATAAGGAGTCAACGTTATATAAAGCTGGTGATGTTTTGTTATTGCGTTCGGTTCAAGACAAGTTGCAACTGCAGGAAAGAAGCTGGCTTTGAGCACAGTCATATTCATGTGAATGTTAGTATAGGGTCATAGTGATCTTTGTCTTCTATCTGTGTCCAGTCTCCCATCCAGGAGTCTCTGATTCACTCACAAGACCCCAAGTTCAACAAGCTGGCTGTGGAGGCCTTCCTTGGTAGGTGAACTTCCTACCACATACTTGTAGTTCAGTTTAGACTTTCAACTTTCGTGACTGCAGGAATTCATATTGTTGGTTATTTCTGTAAAGTCACGTAAATAAAAAAATAAAATGATAATAAAATTAAAATAATAAGATAAAATTATGATTAATAAAAATAAAAAATATATAAAAGCAAAAACCCACGACGTTTCGATCGCAACACAAGCGGTCTTCATCAGGCAGAGAGAAAAGAGGGGGCAAGCCTTCAAATGTAGCTGCTTATAAGGGTTCCAAAGGGAGTGGGCGCGGGAAAGGGATGCGCAATGATTGCTGAGTTTAAAACCGTCGTCTCGGATGAAATTGGAAAGATGTCATCAACCACTTTGGGTCATGACTTCAATTTGTGTTTCCTTGTCAACCTCTACCGTCAGCTGTGTGGATGGGTGTAGCGAGGTGCAATTCCCCCCCACTCGCATCTCTACCCCCCCCCCCCCATCTCTGCCCCACCCCCTCTCTCTCCCCCTGTCTCTGCCCCATTCCTCCCCTCCCATTGTCTGACTAGCTGCCCTGCCCACGCTGTTTGCGCTGCACAAGCTCACCTACACCCAACTCCCCCTTTGTGTTGCTCCTGCAGCTCGTGTTGCTTGCGCAGCTCTTCCCCCCCCCCACCCACTCACTTTAAAACCCTTATAAGCAGCTACATTTGGAGGCATGGCCCCTCTTTTCTCTCCGCCTGATGAAGACCGCTTGTGTTGCGATCGAAACGTCGTGGGTTTTTTGCTTTTATTATTTTCTATTTATTATTTTTATAATATTTTTATTTTATCTTTTATTTTTATTTTCTTTTAATTTTAGATTTTTTTTTTCAATTTTCGATTTACGTGACTTCACCGAAAGACGCAATAATTTGTAGTTTAGTCACAGACGTTTATTTAAAATTTAGAAAAATTATCCATTTTGTAGTGGAGATCTGGATAACTGTGCATATGCACGTAATGACATACAGAGCACACACACAAGTTGTTGGAACATTTTTTTCTTTCCCTGTGGATATTGTGGAATGGGTTTGGCCTAAATTTACAATTATAAAATGATGAATAAGACTTACAAGATGAGGAAACCCCCATGTTCCATATGGCCAACTCATGTTTATGGTGCCAAACTGTGGTAATGATAAATGTGTGTCTGTGTCTCATTCTCCACTCATCTCCACCCCAGCTGTGATGAAGTTCATGGGTGACTACCCACTGAAGGGCCAGGGGGAGGTGGACAGCGTCTTCTCCCTACTCAAGGTGAGATGCATGACGCAGATGAGCTTGGCGTTTTCACAGCATCCAGTGAGAAAAGTGCCACATGGTGATAGCAGCTCTCTTGGCAAGAACCAAATTGACAATGATTTATACAAATGTATTTAGTGAATGAAACAAGATGGTTTTAAGGTGTTGGACTTGCCATGGGTTTCTGGTCTTCATTATCCTTTCCAAGTGCTGTGATCATTCCTCTTGGTTGTGGAAGTATTGTTTTGTTAAACTTAACCCTTTTCATATTCTTGGTTCTTTCGGTAAAGTCACGTAGAAGGGAAATAATAAAATAATGAAGAATATTTTTATATTGTTTTATTATTTCCCTTCTACGTGACTTTACCGATAAATAATATTATTTTATTATTTCCCTTCTACGTGACTTTCCCGAAAGAACCAAGAATATGAATCCCTGCAGTCACGAAAGCTTTAATTTGAAATTTAACCATTTTCATTTGAGGCCATCAGGAGCAGGTTAGTTTTTTAATAAAGTGGGATTTATGGTCACCATATCCTCCACCATTTTGGTAAATTTCTTTCATCCCAATCTACCTTAGTTGTATTTTAACACTTATCTACAGTCTTACATACAGTCAGCCAATGTCTTTCAAGCATTTACTCTTTCAAACATTATCAATCCTGTAACTGTGGTATCAATTCCATATTCCTATGTGAGGGAGCAGTTTGTCTCAGGCAAAAATATTTGAAATCTTCTGAGTGATGCATCTTAATAAGTGGTTTGTACTTTACCCATTTCGTGATAATGAACTGAATTAAATGTGATGTGTATTTGAACGTATGCTCTTGTGATTGCAAGCACAATGTTCATAATTGTCCTGAAACTATGTCACACAAATGTACATGAATTGTATGGTTGGTCACTAGAAAATTCGCTTGAACTTCGGACCTGACCAAGCTAGCCAGTGTTTTTGAGGACAGCTGGTATAAAAAAACACCTATGTACAGTTTTAGCAGTGTGTGACCTCATATGTGTTTGCCTTTTCATAAGCCGAAGCCATTGTGATCTCACAAAATCTACAGGCCGTAGCTGTCTTGTTTGAGGCTCAAATTAGGGCCTGGTCTGGTGATATCAAGCCCTGTGCTGTGCCGTATGTTTCCAGTTCAGTGAGAATCAGCCGGAGATGCGCGATGAGATTTACTGCCACATCGTGAAGCAGATCACCAGCAACAAGAGTCCCAAGCCGTACGTGACACCATAACATGACTACATTATCATCTTTAATCGAAGAATAAAAGCCAAATATTTCTACCACAATGCAACGTTTTGTATAAAGGCATCTGTGTCTAACTGCTTGAACCATGTTTGGTGATTTCTCTCTTACCTTGCACCATTGTATTGTCAAAATAAGCAGAAAGTTCAACTTACGGTCCTGGTGTATAAGTTACATTATCCTGGCATGTCTGATTTAAGCATATTTTACAATGCACCTGATAGCAGGATCCGCTAAAAATGTAATGTTTCTGTTTACACTGAAAATTGTTCCGTTTAAATATATCCATGTTTGGGAGATTAAAATGCATTGCCCTACAAGCTTCACCAAAGGCCATGAACACAATGTAAAGTGTCTGCGACGACATCCCGAAATGGCTTACGGAATGTTACCTGTAGTATTTACCGGGACGGCTGCCAGTCTCGAACTGTGTTACCTCTGAAACAAGCCCCAAGTGTTCAACCCGCTTGGCCACGTCGCCACCCACCGGAGCACCTTCCATGCTGACATATCAGAGGTCGCAAACGGGTTTTGATTCCTTACCCGTACCCGTACCCGGCCGCACCAGGGTCGCAAATGGGTACCCGTACCCGTACCCGGCCGGGTACGGGTACCCTACCCTAAATGAGTGACAAACGGTTACTCACCAGTGACTCACGGCCTACCCGTACCTGTACCCGGCCGCATCAGGGTCGCAAACGGCTACCCGTACCCGGCCGGGTACGGGTAGCCGGGTATCGGGTAGGGTACGGATATCGGGTACCCGGTTGCGACCTCTGTGACATATTCGTATCGGTTTTAACATTGCTTCGCTCTTCCCCTCTGGGTCGTGTGCAGGGACAGCTGCCATCGTGGCTGGAGGCTGCTGTACATTGTGACGGCGTACAGCAAGTGCTCCGACAACCTGAAGCCGTACTTGCTGCGTTACCTCCGCGAGGTGGCCAACGACAGCAAGGCCAGCTTCCAGGGTGAATGCAGGGAGAGGAGCAAACCGGCTCGGTCACTTAACTTTAACAATCATTATCGCCGTTAATGTGTACATGGTTGTCTTCGCCAGTAAGTGCAGTCTAATGATACTATTATCTTGCTTACAATGAAAAGGGCATTCTTCTGTAACTTTCTTCCTTATATTTGTGGTGACAGGCCAGTTGACCTGCGTACTATCAATTGGCGTTTGTACTTTAAATTATTATAACATTTGGACTTTTGTCATCATTGACGAATTTGGTTTTATATGGATACAATAAATGTATTCCTGCTAAAACCATCATTGCAAGCATCACAATGAAATCATCATCAACCATTTATACATTATTGTCAGCAACATCACATTGTACAATCTACAATTGGAGGAAGCTTTCCATGTGTTGATATCACTGCCTCCAGCTATGTCCATGTTATTAGCTGATTAAGTATTCTATATTTAACCAGAAAATAGCCCATTGAAAACATGATCTCTTTTTCATGGAAGACTTAGATAACCATAAAGAAGTGACTATTCAAAATGTAGTCAATGGTAGTTTTACAATAATGGGTATATTGGTTAATATTGGGTCGCAGAAAAATAATCTGGTGCCTCATGAGCCATGCTAAGTTGGCTTGGCACGTTCCCAGTACAGCTCTGTTTTACAGTGGAAAACCAGGTATGCATGTTGCCTTTAGAGTGGTGGCTTCCCCTCCGACCTGGCCTCACGTGCGCACCGTGTATGCATTGCTGCTGTCTCGGCAGGGATGGCGCGAGTGTGCGAGCAGCACCTTCGGCGCACGCTGCAGATGGGCGGGCGAACTCACCTGCCGTCCAGCATGGAGCTCAAGGCCTTGGTGGTAACGATCAGACACCCTTGCACACACAGGAAGAAGGGTGTGCGGCGTGCGAGTGAGTGAGTGAGTGAATGATTGAGTAGGGGAGCAAACCGCTCACTTGCACAGCTGATGCAAGAAATCGCGTAGCTATCAATTGTGCAGGGCATGCAACTGCACTGTCGCGCACAGCTTGGAGGAGCCCAAGACACTGGGCTATGATGATGAGGGGGGGGGGATTTGACAGGGGGCCCCATTTCATGTCATTCTTGCATCAGGTCTCATGCCAAACATGCTACGCCACTGAACTGAATAAACTGGTTGTGTTAGGTATACCTTTGAAGAATATCAGGCAATGAATGGTCTTTCATGTGACTTCTTTGGCATGCCACGATATGATGTACAACTATTATGTCAAAAGGCGAGATGCAGATTAAGAAAAAAAACACGTATTTCTGTGCCTTAATGGTTATGATTAATGAAAGAGCATGCAAACTGGGCTTGCCATATGGATCAGAGATCAGAGCACTGAGTTGACAGCTGGGATCTTGGGCTCAATTCGGCGTCGGTGTGTGTGATAATTAAGATTTTCAAGTGTAGTGCGTGGATGGGCTCAGCATGTTCACCAATTACGATATATGTGTAATCATTAACGTTGGTTTTGCACATTGCTTGGAAAAATTCCCCACGTGCAATGTAAAAATATCGGTATTACTGCCACGCAATGAATGTTACTCTCAGTAGCAGGGTGAGTGGGAAAGCGTGTGGACCAGAGTTCACTTGAAAGGATCTCACAAGTACTGATGTTTCGATTTAAAGCTTTCGTGAATGCAGGGATTCATCTTCTTGGTTCTTTCGGTAAAGTCACGTAGAAGGGAAGTAATAAAATAATAAAAATAAAACATAATAAAATAATTCTCACGACGTTTCGGCCACAACGCAAGCAGCCGAAACGTCGTGAGAATTATTTTATTATGTTTTATTATTATTATTTTATTACTTCCCTTCTACGTGACTTTACCGAAAGAACCAAGAAGAAGTACTGATGTAATATTGGCTCGGTGGGCTCTCTGCTCTGCAGAGTATTTGAATAGATTATTTGTCTCTTGACATGACACTAATATCACCATGAAGATCAAGTTGGGGTAAAATAGTTTTGTTAACAATGTGAACGTATACAAAAAATAAGCATGTATTGTCTCCACTGATCCCAGCTGATATAGATACTCCTTAATGACTTGATCTACATCATTCTCATTCTCCACCAATAAATAAAATTATGTTTTATTCCCATCACCGACCTACTGTCCAATTTGCTTGCTCAATTAAATGCTGTCGAATTGTATTAGTCTGGGAAGCCAATAGGCTGCTAGCCTAACACATATTTTATTGAAATGTGGAGACAGAATGGAGTTTTGCTAAATATGATTTGTACCCATAATGCTCTCAACAATGCATGGTTTTGTTTATGATATTTGCCCTGTCTTGGTGCCTTGCATGGTGTGGTGGTGGCACCCAGTCGCTGCCTCGCCTCACCCTGTGTGTGTGTGTGTGTTTCAGGCCGGGAGAAACTCCAAGCGGCAGCTCATCCTCCTCCCAGGAGCCATTGAGCGCCACGTGAAAATCAAGACCAATTCGGTGAGTGTGTGGCACCATCACCATGGGGAAACAGGAGCAACAAGAACACGCACAACTACAGCATGAGATACTCCCATTATAGAGATAATATTAGTGATATAATTTATTTATCTATCCAGGAAAGCCTCACTGACCAGTCACCTGAAATTCACCTAATCTCAGTAGATCTCAGAAGCGAAACAGTATTGATCTGTATTATCGAAGTATTGATCTCTATTATGGAAGTATTGATCTGTGTTTGGATGGGCACATGGGGTTTTTGTAGGCTACTGCCAGGTTTACGTGGTGGGCAGTAGAAGGCAGTGCAGAAAAATTAACCCGTAAAAACAAAGTTTTTCACTATAAATCCTTTATATGCGTGGCGGCTAGAGTCCTCTCGTCCTCTGGCTTGAGATGGCTGCCACCTATGGGTCAGATGATTGCCTGCCACCATTAAGCAATTGGTAATTAAATCTAATTAATTTTTTCCTAAACTTTGGAAAAAAAATTTCACGGAAATAAATTGTCACGCACAACGAGTCTGTGTGCAAAATGTCAGCTCGATTGGATCACGGGAAGTGGGTTAAAAAACGACCGAAAGATTTGCACGGTCGTAAGTGCGCAAGCAAGCAAGCAAGTGAACTTAATATAAAGGATTTAAAAATACATTGTTATACTGGCCTGTTATGCTCCTATGTCTATGTTCACCGCCTTCACCATTCCACACCTAGCAGTTAATTGTCTCCCGCAACATGCACGGCGTAGGGGGGTCCTCATCCAGAAGTGGATGAACAAAATAGCTGTGAATTTGCACTGCATTGGGATGTCTGATTATTCCATTTTAAGAAGCGTTTTGTGCGTGGAAATAAACCAGAGTAGCTGGGGGAGATGTGCACACGAAAGGGAATGACACTCATAGGTCCACACGACTATCCCACGTGTTGTACTGCCACCTCCTGGCTACCAGTCGATCGGTGATTGGAGTCTCACAATTCTACATCATCCACATAAAAAATAGTTCCCTATCTCCACATATAAATACAAAGTTTGGGGCTTATCGGCCTATTGGCTTTTCAGACCAATATTAACCAGCAGCATTTGTGTAAGCAGGTACCGGTTTCATTAATTGCCGTTGGTTTAAGGAATGCATTATGGCTAGAATGAAGTAATAACTAAGGAATAGTCCGGATATGATAGCTTCTTAACTAAATAATACAACCTGGCTTTAATAACGTAATGACTAGGAAGATCACTGTATTTAATAACTTAAGAACTAAAGGACATAAACAGAAGTTGTTCACTCTCACTTGCGTTACTTTTAATATGTTAGTTCATCACGGCGTAAATATCGTTGAAGGTGGGAAAAAAATTCCCTAATGAGTGATAGCCAAAGACATGTTCATTGGCGCAGCAATACATACATATTATAACCAAAGCACAACACGAAGGCAGCTATACTGAGATCCTGGGATGAAATCGTAGCTCTGACCTAAGCTAAAAGAAAAATCAGGGTCTCAAGTGTAAAGCATTTTATGGACTGCAACCAAGTCATCGATGTTTATTCAGAAAATCCCATAATATTAAGATTGATTAGTACATGCATTCAAGCTTGTTTGACTCTGGTTTGTGTTATGGGTAAAGAGTGAGTCGCACTTTTCACAATTACACACTTGAATCAGAGGATGTGGTAAGATAAGAGATTAGAAAGTTGTCTAGTTAAGATCAAAACTTGAACTGTGATCATCGTCTTGTCAAATAACATTTTGTTTTGTAGAAGAAAAACAATATTGAGATTTGTGCTAAAATGCAGAGTGCATTGCAGTGGTTGGTGCACATGAATTTAGTGAAAAATGCTAAATGACTCCTACAAGGGAAGGTGTTTAAATGTCCACTCATCCCAAAGGTGTGCCACAGTGTACATTGCATCAGTCATAATAATAATAATGATCATTTTTCATAATCAACGTTTTTGGGTTAGATCGCGTTATTTATAAATGTGTCGTAAACCTCCACCACCCGACACGGCCAATCAGCAAAAAAGTGTCACGTTGACAAAAGACAAATAATTAACTGCTTTAGCCAACCAGTGTGTTGAAGCGTGAAACCACAACATTCACAATTTTTGAGTACGACGTTTCGCTGGTAATTGCATCCAGCATCATCGGGCAATTCACCAAATCGAGGGCATGGCTATGGACGGCAGACAGACAGACAAATAATCCCTGGTGGGCAGTGTGGAACTGTTGTTCCTGCCTGTATCAGATTCGTAAACTTGACATATTTATTTTACAAAATGAACAGCTTTTTCTCAGCTACCCCAGGTGGGACTCGAACCCACAATCCCTGGCTTAGGAGGCCAGTGCCTTATCCATTAGGCCACTGGGGCTACATTTAGCATGATGAAAATCTGGCTTATGTACAGAATTCTTAAACAGCATGTCAATAATTTTTAAAATGGATATGTATTTTCCCCTTTCATCCCCTCTGCTTTATCAATGTTGATAATTGTCACCAAAGTATTCTGATTTAAAACCCTCTTCTGAAGGCACAGTGGCATGATGTTTTCCATGATCAGATTCGTAAACTTAGTGGATTAACCACATGTGGTATAAATATTCACCTTACAAAATGCACATTAGCTGCTCAGCTACCCCAGGTGAGACTCACACCCACGCTCCCTGGCTTAGGAGTGCCAGTGCCTTATCCATTAGGCCACTGGGGCTACATACTACGTGATGAAAATCTTGCTCATGTACAGACTTATTAAATATACTCACAATTATTATACAAATGGATACGTTTTTTCCAGTTTTATCCTCTGCTTGATCAATGTTGATACTGGTAGGAACCTCCTGGTTACACCAGCCCACAGGGGATTATTGTGTCTGTCCGTCCGTCGTGCAGGGAGGGGCTGGGTGGGGATGGAGGGGCTGGGTGGGGAGGGGAGGGTGGGGAGGGGCTGGGTGGGGAGGGAGGGTGGGTGGGGAGGGGCTGGGTGGGGAGGGTGGGGCTGGGTGGGAGGGGTGGGGCTGGTCACCCCGTGGTGCCCTTATAAAACTCAACGTTTAACCTACTCACGCCGGCTTGTGCCCGCCCTCACAGTCGGGCATATTTGCGGAATACACCACGCCGCCGTTGACCCTGGCCATTGACCGAGCAACCCAACGTTCCTATCAGCTCCCTCCGCAGGAATGTGTTTTTAAAACTCTCTTCTGCAGGCACAGTGCCACATTCGCTTCTCATTGTCAGATTCATACACTTGACATCTTGATGTTATAAAAAGAGCAACTCTATCTCAGCCACCTCAGGTGGGACTCGAATTCACAATCCCTGGCTTAGGAGTCCAGTACCTTATCTATTAGGCCACTGAGGCTACATGTTGCACGATGAAAATTTGGCTTATGTACAGATTTCTTAAACAACCTGACAATAATTATAAAAATGAATATGTATTTTCCCCTTTTGTCCTCTCTACTTTATCAATGTTGATACAGGTAGGACCAACAGTTCCACACTGCCCACCAGGGAATATTTGTCTGTCTGTCGTGCATGGCCCCGCCCCACCAGAGCCCTCCCATTGGCTCGGGAGCGCCGACCAATGGGAGCGGTGGGTTGGGGTTGTGGTGGGGGGGCACCGCCGTGACTCGGGCCAATGAGGAGACGGGCGATGTTTCATTCACAAAATTTAACTGGGGGAGGGTGGCTCCATTCATAAAATGGAAGCCTTGAAAATAATAAAGCGGATCTTTTTGCCTCGTGTTTCTTTCAACATTCCCAGCCTTAAGGTGATTCAGTCTGTTCAAAAAAGCAAGTGTATTCCTTGTAAAAGATAAAGCAAATTAATGTATTTCTAGGTTAACATGAAGCATATAAATTAACCCTCCCTCCCCATAAAAAAACACTTTACGGAGTATTATATGACAATGCATATTACAGGTAGGAACAACAGGTTCCACAAAGCCCACCAGGGATTATTTGTCTGTCGTGCATATTTGTCTGTCGTGGACGAATGCGCTGTCCAACCAAGTTCCTACCTGCCCACTCCGAAGGAATTGGCACCAACATCCACTGATTTAAAACTATCTTCTTTTGGCACAGTGCCATTTTGGATGTTCATTATCAGATTCGGAAACTTGACATCTTGATGTTACAAAATGAACAGCTTTTTCTCAGCTACCGCAGGTGGGACTCGAACCCACAATCCCTGGCTTAGGAGGCTAGTGCCTTAGCCATTAGGCCACTGGGGCGACATGTAGCACGATGCAAACCTTGCTCATGTGCAGACTTCTTAAATAAACTCACAATCATGATTTAAATCGTTACTCCTCTTCACCTTTTTTAGGTTGATAATTGTCACCAAAGGGCACTGATTTCAAGCGCTCTTGTGTCGTCACAGTCAAATTACGTTTTTCATTATCAGATTTAAGTTCGTGTAATGACCACGTATTGAAAGAATCGTTACGTAAAAATAAAAGAGCAGCATTTCTTATTTATCTGCCCCAGGTGGGACTCGAACCCACAATCCCTGGCTTAGAAGGCCAGTGCCTTATCCATTAGGCCACTGAGGCTACATGCTGTGTGATGAAAATCTTGCTCATGTGCAGACATTTTCAATGAACTCACAATAATTATCAAAATGGATATGTATTTTCCCCTTTCGTCCTCTGCTTTATCAATGTTGATAATTGTCACCAACGCCCAATGATTTAAAACTCTCTTCTAAAGGCACAGTGACATGATGTTTTACATTCTCAGATTCATAAACTTAGTGCAATGACCACATGTTAAATAAATATTCACCTTACAAAATGCACATTCCATGCTCAGTTACCCCAGATGGGACTCGAACCCACAATCCCTGGCTTAGGAGGTCAGTGCCTTATCTATTAGGCCACTGGGGCTACAAGTAGCATGATGATAATCTGGCTTATGTACAGACTTTTTAAACAGCATGTCAATAATTTAAAAAATGGATATGTGTTTCCCCCTTTCGTCCCCTCTGCTTTATCAATGTTGATAACTGTCACCAAAGTACACTGATTTCAAACTCTCTTCTATAGGCACCACCTTCGCTTCTCATCGTCAGATTCATAAACTTGACATTTTGATATTATAAAATGAACAACTTTGTCTCAGCTACCCCAGGTGGGACTCGAACCCACAATCCCTGGCTTAGGAGGACAGTGCCACTGGGGCGACATGTAGCATGATGAAAATATGGCTCATGTACAGACTTCTTAAATAAACTCTCAATAATAATAGAAATGGATATGTATTTTCCCCTTTTATTCTCTGCTTTATCAATGTTGATAATTGTCACCAAAGTACACTGTTTAAAACTCTCTTGATTTGAAGCTTTCGTGACTTCAGGAATCCATACTCTTTGGTTATTTTGGTAAATTCACGTAGGTATAAAATAAAATAAATCACGACGTTTTGGGCTCAACACAATCGTCTATCATCAACACAAGCATCCATCATCATCTGATGATGGACGCTATACCGACGTGACTTTATCGAAAGAACCAAAGAGTATAATTGAACACTGTTTTAAAACTCTCTTCTATAGCCACAGTGCCATTTTGCCTTTTCATCATCATCGTCGGAAATTTGACATCTTGATGTTTCAAAATGAAGTTTTTTCTCAGCTACCCCAGGTCGGACTCGAACCCACAATCTCTGGCTTAGGAGGCCAGTGCCTTATCCATTAGGCCACTGGGGCTACATGTAGCATGATGAAAACCTGGCTTATGTACATACTTCTTCAACAACCTGACAATTATTATAAAAATGGATATGTATTTCCCCTTTCGTCCTTTGCTTTATCAATGTTACCAAAGTACACTGTTAACAACTGTCTTCTATAGGTACAGTGTAATATTGGCTTTTCATCATCATTATCGTCAGAAATTTGACATCTTGATGTTTCAAAATGAACAGTTTTTTCTCAGCTACCGCAGGTGTGACTCACACTCACAATCCCTGGCTTCGGAGGCCAGTGCCTTATCCATTAGGCCACTGGGGCAACATATACATGATGGAAATCTGGCTTATGTAAAGACTTATTAAATAACCTGACAATATTATTGGTTCTTTCGGTAAAGTCACGTAGAAGGGAGATAATAAAATAATATAAATATAAAAAATATTAATTTATATTATTTTATTATCTCCCTTCTACGTGACTTTACCGAAAGAACCAAGAATATGAATCCCTGCAGTCACGAAAGCTTTCAATAAAAACCTGACAATAATTATTAAAATTGATATGTATTTCCCTCTTTCGTCCTGTCTGTTTCATAAATGTTGATAATTGTCACCAACGTCGACTGATTTAAAACTCTCTTCTATAGGCACAGCGCCATTTTGGCTTTTCATTATCAGATTCGTAAACTTGACATCTTGATTTTACAAAATGAACAGCTTTTTCTCAGCAACCCCAAGTGGGACGCAAACCCACAATCCCTGGCTTAGGAGGCCAGTGCCTTATCCATCAGGCCACTGGGGCTACACATGATTGTAAGGAAAAACACATTCATTCTGATCCAATAAGAGCTATAGTTGTCTCGTTACACTGAAAATCACACTGCATCTCTTCCCTGTTGATGGGTCGTATGACGATTTTGCATGTGCAGACTGTGCAGGATGTGATTGAGGAGATCTGCCAGGAGATGGGGCTCCACAGGCAGGAGGCTCAGGAGGAGTTTGCCATCTTCCTTGTCACCAACAGAGGTGAGTGAGACTGGGTCCTATCCAATCTTCTTAAGGCATAAACGGCGCAGAGTTAGGGCCTTTGCCAATTTATACTGTTTCAAAGGTTGTAACTACATATTCTTAGGTTTTTTCGGTAAAGTCACGTAGGTAAAAAATGTAAATTAATAAAAGTAAAATAAAATAAAAATAAAATAAAAATCACGACGTTTCGGAGGCAACACAAGCTTCCATCTTCAGGTGGAACCGTCACAGCACGCTTTTTTTTACTTGATACAGCAAGCGTGCTGTGGCGGTTCCACCTGAAGACGGAAGCTTGTGTCGCCTCCGAAACGTCGTGATTTTAATTTTATTTTAATTTAATTTTACTTTTATTAATTTTAATTTTTTACCTACGTGACTTTACCGAAAAAACCTAAGAATATGAATCCTTGCAGTCACGAAAGCTTCAAATCTAGAAGTTGTAACTACAGTTTAGAAGATATATTTTTCTGATCAAATTGATATTTGTTTTAGTGATGTCATCAGGAGGTTAACAGATTATGGCCGAGCCAGTTGACCATTTGATAGTTGTTACAGAGGTTCACGGTGCCAGCCCCGCAGACCAAATAACAAGGTCAATTTGAGAAAAATTTATACCACAATGTTTCCCGATTATCAGCCTTTCCTCCCCTTAGGGTTAGTGATCAATGCTACCTCACACAGGATTTAAATAGTGCTGAATTTACTCATGCTCATAGGTGGGCTGAGAAATTACGTGAGATGATCCGTATTAGTTTTTGGGTAAGACCACTTAGTGTTTTAATGGTGAAAGTGTTGTCATTATCTGTCAACCATCTGACAAGATTGTCACGTTTACAAAGATATATTTTTTTATACGTTCCCATGTGTTTATCACATTTTTTGTAATAAACCTCATAACTGGTGGAATATACGACATATCACTCAAACTGCAATGAGATTCGTCAGGTAGTGGACTCGGAAATTGACGTGGACTTCGAAATGCTAAGATAGCAGCTTCTTTAGATGCCTTCAGATACCTGAAGGAGCTGAGAGATGAGTGTTGTGCCCATGTAATTGTGGCGGGTTTTTCTTCAGTGTAATAGATTATTACAAAGTTACACAAAATTAATATCGTGAAAAATTAATATAGTATTGTGAAAAAATTTATCATAGAGCATTTGCAATCAGTTCTCTCAAACATTCCCGCGGATGTAACGCATGCAATTACCATGGTGGAGCAGGATCTTAGTGTAAAATTGTCCTGTAGTTGCTAAAGCCAAGCGCTAGGTGTCAGCATTGGCGGCCCACAACCAATGCATACTAAATCACCTGGAATGTTCTCCAAATATATTTAGAACATCGGCAACTTTTTACATTTTGTACAATATGACAATGACGTCACCTGTAACATAAAATGTTGTTTTATAAAGAAATTATTAAATAAAAATATCCATTACCCCAGGTGGGACTCGAACCCACAATCCCTGGCTTAGGAGGCCAGTGCCTTATCCATTAGGCCACTGGGGCTGCACATGCAAGGTGTGCGTTCAGTGGGCCTTATATACATACCACGTGGACGTTAGCAACATCGTGATTTCGTGGCATTTCAACTTGTGCGCATTTTCTCGTTCACATCGCATTGTTTTCAACACAAATGTGAAATGTCTTGAAGAGCCTCGTAACTTAAAACTGTGACAGCGTCTATAACACACACATTTTTACTGCAGCTCACAACGCGTTCCAAATTCTACCCAAAGCCAAATTCATATTTTGTCAGCAACATTTCCACCTGCCGAGTTTGGTGCGTCGATTTTTGCGAGAGGCTGCGTGAAGCGAACGATGCGATCTCTGAATGTCTTTGTGCCACCTGAAAATAGCCCGGAGCCCCTAGGGGGCATCATCTCCACTACCAATGTGGCGTCGATACCGTGAGAATGATGCCACCTATGGGCCATTATCATTCACAACAGGACACATTAATGTCGCTATGGATAATATAAAAAAATTAACCCGTAAAAACAAAGTTTTTCACTATAAATCCTTTATATGCGTGGCATCGGTTTTATTTTATTATTCATTTCTGTTTTTCTTGAGTAAGAGTTTCATTTTTATCACATTGGTATTATTAATTAAATATGAAATTTATTTTTTCCTAAAAAGTGGAAAATTTTGGAAAAAAAATTTCACGAAAATAAATTGTCACGCACAACGAGTCTGTGTGCAAAATGTCAGCACGATTGGATCACGGGAAGTGGGTTAAAAAACGACCGAAAGATTTGCACGGTCGTAAGCGCGCAAGCAAGCAAGCAAGTGAACTTAATATAAAGGATTTAATAACTAATTATATAAGTGGACAATATTACATTTGTTTTTCACATCCCATCAGCCGCACGGTATATCGGCAATACATTTCGGATTAAATATTTTTAAAACATGGGATTATTGGATTTTTTTGCCGGTTTTAGTTTTTTTGCGTTTCGGATATATATTTGTACAAATTTAATACCTCTAATTTTTTGCGCCAAACCATCACGAATTCGGAACAAATTAATTTCTAGGCCTGATTTTGTGTTTTTTTTATCAGAAAAATGGGAACATATGCTAATTCGATCATTGTTATGAAATGCCGTATTATACACCCATGTTAGTTAGGGTGGCCTGATGTTTCTTAAAGCAATGTTTCTATATTCTAAAACAGGACTGTATTTAGAATTTATTTTGTTTAATACGTGGTACTGGAATGAGAGATCTCATCGGCATCATCTGCTGGGCATGGCTTGCAGAAAGGGCTTCCTATCACGATGTGGAGATGGCCATCATTGTTAAAGAGAGCTAAGTACAGTCATCGTTATACAGCAAATCAATAGACGGAATTCACAAAGTGCTGCATATGAAGAGGAGTAACCTGGGCGTAGTGGCGAGTGAGTCGGCACTACGTTCTTTGAAAAATAGTTATAGATTTGTTCAAGTAATTTAACATAGTTGCACTGCATATTAAATGTATGTCTGCATTTATTTGAAAACAAAATCAGAAACCATCTCTCATTAAATGAACATGTACGATCAGCAGTTCCACTGCTGGATTATATTTTTTCCGCCTGAGGACGGCCGCTTGTGTTGCGATTGAAACGTCGTGATTTATTTTATTTTACACCTACGTGACTTTACAGAAAGAACCAAAGAGTATGTACAATCACTCAAATTGCTCTACCCCAGGTGGCACTTGGACCCACAATCCATGGCTTAGGAGGCCAGTGTCTTTATCCATTAAGCCACGAGGCCTTCACATCTGAAAAGGCGTGCAGGGGAGCTCATGTTGACACCACATGTGAAATCTCAATCTCCAATTTTATTTAAATTCATAAGCATAGTCTCATTTGCAACAACGTTTTGGACATTTTTTTAACACATCTAGAATCACAGAGGGAATATTCGTTCTACTGTCATGAAAAAACATAAACCACCCCCTTGGAAAGACGTACCATGGTGAGCCACACGAAATGGAGTTTGAGAATCCCTGCCTTTGTGTCTGCTGTAGCAGCAGCAGAGTTCTAATGGCTGCGCTGTGTGCAGGGGAGTCGGTGCGACCTCTCCAGAAGAAGGAATACATCCTGGACGTTTCGTCCGAGGCCGAGAAGGTGGACGAAATGCACCGGTTCTGGTTCCGCCGCATCGTGTGGGTGCGGCCGCTGAAGTTCGACAATGAGCTCTACATCAGCATGCACTTCAACCAGGTGGGCTTCGCTGTCATCCCGACAACCGAGTGTGTGCACAGCGCAGCATGGGAGGCTGCCTGGTGGTAGGAGGTAGGGTTGTCACCTGTGCTCGTTTTTTCAGGATTGATTCCTCTGTTTGAGGTAGCTGTCTTGACAATGTTTTTGTTAAAATCCCGCTCTTTTGTCAATTGCATAAGAATTACAATAATATTCCCAATGCTTACCCCGAGCTCTCATATTCTGATGGTGCATTGTCTTTGAGTTGTGCGCCTTTTGGCGTCATCTGGTCCAACCCATGTGAGACTCGGCTCTAAGGAAAGCTGTCTCGGGTGTGGACCAATCAACTTCAAGGACAGTGCATACATTATCAGAGTTATGTTTTTTGTTTGCATTATGACTGCAGGTATTGTGGTCTATGCAAACATGACTCCTCGTAAAAAGGTGTCAGTTTTGTTGCCAGATAAAAGGGTAAAAAACCAATTATCATACAATAATATTAATACACCTTTCAAGGCAATGCGCTTACATGTAGTGCTCCCTTCTTCTGGTCTTCTGAGATGCTCTTCCCATGGTTCGTCCTGGTGTTTTTGTACCGCAGAGGTGGCAATCTGAGGTGGGAGGCATGGCCTTTTGCCGTAAACAATGATAATGATGATGACCGATACAAACCATTCTCTCTGAGAGATGCTCTGTCTCCTCCGACCGCTAATGTTGACAGATCCTGCCCGAGTACATGAATGGTCTGTTCCTGGTGCTGACCGCGGGCCGCATCGACGATCAGCTCACGCAGCAGGTGGCCAAGCTGGCGGCCCTGCAGCACCGCATCAAAGGCAGCGACTACCAGCCCACGCAGTGAGTAGCCAGTGCCAGGCGCACTGGGAGTGGCTGGGCTGGCCCAGGGTTGGGTTCATTGGAATGGACCAGGTTAGGTTGGTTTCAGCGCACATCATGTGAGCTGCATAATGTTGATATACAAAGACTGCCTGTTTTTTTATTTGACCGAATAATTGTGTTACATCAGTGGCACAGCTCAGCTCAGGCTTCTGAAGTGGAAAAATAACTTGGCGCCTCCAGAGATGAGTCAGGATGGCTCGGTACCTCGTCCGGTGTGGCTCAGTTCGACAGTGTAAAAGAGATACAAGCGATTTACATGTTTGCATCACAGGGTGGCATGCCACGGTAGCGTTAACTCGGTGTCTGTGCTGCGGGGTGCAGGCGTGAGGTCGGGGAATACATCCCGGCTCAGGTGCTGCGAATGCAGCGGCCTCAGTCATGGCTTGGTGTGGTGCTGCAGCACTCGGCACAGGTGCAGGCGTTGTCTGCACATCAAGCTCGAGCGCAGTTCTTGGGTGAGCAGCGCGCGTGAATGTGGACATGAGCATACACGCTCGCATATGCACACTCGCAGGTGCTGCTGCTGCACAAACTCGTGCGCACACGAGCACACGCATAACCTTGCACACTGACTCGCACATACATAAGTGCCTCTGCACCCCAACTCACACATACACTTGTGCATGAGCGCATGTACACACACTGCACATGCTCCTACATATGAACTTACACACGGATGCAAGGGTGCACACGCATAACCCTGCACACTGACTCGCACATTCGCGCACACACACACACAGGTACTTCTACACACCAAATGGTGCTCACGCAGACACAAACTTTTGGATGCCGACTCACACAAACAAACTCACACATAGACATAGCGAGCACCTATTAAGGCTGGCATGGTGCAAAGGAGATGGTATGGCCAGCATCACGCTTAGATGTCTGTATTTCTCCAGTGCTGATGTGTACACACCACAATAGGTATTACGGTTACATTCGAGTCTGGAAACGCTTTTGTAGAATGTATGTATGTATGTAGAAAATACTGTACTGATTTTGGCAAAGTAAATGACGCAAACCCTTTATTGGTGCTTCGCCACGGATGAGTGACGCGTGTGTCCGTTTTCCATGCACCGCATGCAGGACTGGCAAGTGCCCTCCCTCTCTTCGGGTCGGCATTCTTCTTCGTCCAGAGCAGCAGCAACACGGCCATCACCACCCCGTGCATCTTGGCCGTTAACCAGCAGGGGCTGAGCTTCCTCAACAGCATCACTCACGTAAAGGGCGCACCAAAGCCAGGCCTAGACACAGGGCTTCCTAGTCCCAGTCTTTCAAGAGTTCGTATTTTCCGCGTGCGAGTCTGAGTTCAGTAGGATCCAGTAGCATCATGAGAAGCCTTGATATTTACACCATTGGAACCTCATTTGCCAGAAGAAAAAATATGATCATTCGTTTTTTACCCTTTTATCTGGCAACAAAACTGACACCTTTTTTACAAGGAGTCATGTTTGCATAGACCACAAAACCTGCAGTCATAATGCTAACAAAAAACATAACGCCTTTTGGCGTCATCTGGTCCAACACCATGTGAGACTAGGCTCTAAGGAAAGCTGTCTCAGGTGTGGACCAATCAACTTCAAGGACAGTGCATACATTATCAGAGTTATGTTTTTTGTTTGCATTATGACTGCAGGTATTGTGGTCTATGCAAACATGACTCCTTGTAAAAAAGGTGTCAGTTTTGTTGCCAGATAAATGGGTAAAAAAACAATTATCAAGCCTTGATATGTTTGATCTCAACTTTAAGCGCCAAGTTAATGGGTCTGGGTCAGGGCTGCCCCTTTTTTTCTCATAGCCTGTGCTGCCTAGAGCCACCAAAACAGGGGATGTCAGACAGTTTCTAGGAAAGGTGAAAGAGAGTCAATTGAAATTATATTCATCTCAGCTTCCATGCTTTTGGACTTTGTCCAAGCATTGGTATGATTGGAAATTTGCCTGGGCCAAGTTGTAAAAGCTGTTTTGACCAGCTCGGCAATGCTACATGATCGATGGGAATACACTTTGTTGACTTTTAATCTATGGGAATGCATTGGACTATTTTTTCGGAACTGGGATTTAGCCCACTTTTACAATTGACAACCCACTCTCACCAGTGTGGCAAAGTATGGTCAAATGGCGCCTACGACTCACACAGCGGAGGGAGGCTCTTATACAGCAGTGGATTGACAATCGGCTGCTTTCACCAGCCATTGAATATTTTACCATTCACGATAACGCAATAACCTGAGCTGTTCTGAGGCATATATACCCCTTTTCCACGGGCATATCCTAGCCAAGCCAGGGCGGCACCTTCACGGCACAGATGGTTTTCCACTGGCTATTTGCCGTGCCATATTGGAACCAAACGTGTGGGATTCACAAGTCATATGCACCTGGCTCGGGGCTAATCAGCACCAGGGTAGGGCTAATGATGCGTTAATTGCATGTGATGTTAATCAGTACACTGTGAGGACATGGTGTCACATGTCACCTACACACATCTCGACTTGTTCATTGCCCGTGACATTGGCAATGTGG
This sequence comes from Lethenteron reissneri, assembly GCF_015708825.2. Lineage (NCBI taxonomy): Eukaryota > Metazoa > Chordata > Hyperoartia > Petromyzontiformes > Petromyzontidae > Lethenteron > Lethenteron reissneri. Next base: position 6,043,114 of record NC_083822.1, read on the forward strand.
CTCAGCTTGTGCAGTGGATAAACAACCTGGCGCCTGCCTGAGTTGCGCCGGGCCGACTCAGCAAACCCCCTGGTGCAGCTTTGATTGTGCTGTTGAAAAAAAAGTACGAGACTTCACTCGCCTGCCCATGCGCTGCGGTAACTCCAGACCTCGTGTTCCCTATCCCGCAGGAGGTGCTGGTGAGCTTCCCCATGCAGGAGGTGCAGTCGACGCGCACGCAGCGTCCCACACAGGGCGAGACCATCCCCTACGTGGAGATCATGCTGGGCAACCTCATGTCGCAACGCATCATGCAGCTGCAGCTGCAGCAGGTACACAGGGCACACGGCAGGGAGCTATCCCGCCACCAGCAGCATCAACAGTGCACACGCGTCATTGTGCGTAATCTATGGGTGGTGACATAGCCTAGCAATAGCACATTTGCCGCTTGTCGCAGAGGTTCACAGTCCGAATCTAGTGGCCACCCTAAATAATACTGTGTGTGGATTAGCCGTAATAATACCCATCGTCCGCTTCGTGGTGAACGTTAAGAGATCCCGTGACGCCATTCGCAAGAGTATGCCATTGTGTCCTGTTGTCATGGTTCCAATTGTGCAATATTTAAAGGGGAAAAAAACTACCTGCAAACTTCTCAATTACAATTTGCCTCCTGCATAGCAGTCATAACAGGACCCTCATCAAAAGAGTCATGATACTCAGTGAGGCTTTCCTGGGTAAATACAATTAAATGTAATGTAACATTTATACACAGTAGAACTTCACCTATCCGACTCACTGGGGACTGACTGAGATTGAGGTGGATATGTGTAATGGTCAGATATGTGAACATCAATTGAAAATTACAGTTATATCATTCACACATATATTGTTGAATACAAAATAAAGCACATTCTATGGAAAATGCATTACCGGATTTTTGCAGTAACTGCATATGATATTAACACATTACTGTGTATGACAATGATAGACATCTATTACAGGTACGGCATGCACAAGTCATGTACTGGGTGGGGGCGGTTAATTGGTCAGGGCGGATATGTGACGGATATGCAACGATGCACTCTACTAGTCTATTGGCAATGTGATCATTCACCTACTCCACGATTCAATTAATTGCCGATATCTGCTTCAGTCCTGGGCCTCCCCGAGGGTGACTCAGCATTAAAAGAGTATCCGTGGCAGTGTTTAAGCATCAGTACTGGTGTTGGCCACATCACTACCTTGTGCGTCATGCCAGCCTCCATAGGTGCTCTCTAACAGCATTAGCCCCAACAGTTTGTTTCAGCTATAAGAGGGATCTTTGTCTTTGTTGTCACCGTGTAGGGCATGGAGCTGTGCCGGGTGATCGCCATGCACCAGGAGATCCTCCTTGCTGCCCGGGAGAAGCGACACAGCCTCCCGCCCAGTGACATCACCATCCTCTAAAGCCGCGTTCACACTACTCACTCGCATCCGGAACAACCACGGAGACTCACTGTGGACGAGCATCCACACCTGCTTAGCAATGCCACCAGGCCATGCGAGCAGTCGCCTGTGCACTTGAATCGGAGGACAGGGACCCTTAATTGGCTGGCGAGGTCTGTGATGTGAGACGACCACGTGGGGCAGGCTGAGGTGGGAGTTTGGGCTGCTGATGAAAGGAAAAGAAAATGGCAACTGCAGAGAACTCTGGGGCTGCTGCTGGTGTTATTGGTGTGGGAGTCATCCGACACGTAACGGACATAATTATACAACACACCACAAATACGATAACGTACAACAAAATCGTATCAAATAAAACCAACCGAAACAATACAATAATTACAAAATATACTGTGCGGTATAATAAAATGAGTAATGAAACACCAAAAATAAAATAATTATCCAAGTACTCATTTGGACTTACAATGCCACCCATGCATCACTACCTGTGCACAGCATTCTTTGGACTGATGACTTTGTCGATGAGGGGTGTGCTGGCCAGGGCGGTCTGGTTACCCGTCTGGTTACCCGTCTGGTTTAGTCTGGATACCCTCAGATGATGTAAACTCGGCCTGAGAATTCACAATCCTGGCACATTACTGCAACTATGAGCATTCTTGCCCAACATAACCATTCGCAGCATTATGGAAAATATAAAGAATAAAATAGATATACGCAGACAATATTTATCCTTCATATTATCTGTCTCTTCTCATTAAAAATAAAAGTATATCTAAGACAACCCTTCAATCCAACAGATTTCTGGGAGTGCAAAATTGCAGCAGCATTGTTCAGTACATACAAATGGCAGACCGGATTCAACATTCAGTGTTTTATCAGGAGAGTCAGGACTGCTTGAATTAATGCTGGTGAATTTCCAGATGTATAGGTTGTGTTGGTGTTTCCCACAAAGAACTGTTAGTGGAACCTCAAAGTCACCTTTCAACTACATTGGAATTGATCATGTAATGACTGGTTGTCTCAGCTTATGCTATGGCCTTATTCGCGTATCGAGTCTACATCACTGAGATATTCTGTTAGAACCCTGAGCTTTTTAGGTGCAATCAGACCAGATTGGCATATATATCGTGAATTTGATGAACATCAGCCTGGTCAGTGATTGCTGTGCACTTTAGCCATCATGTACATTTGAAGCTGCACTCAATTTGGTATGACCCAACTTAAATATAGACATATCTATACAGACAGGAAGCACACAATTTGTCTACTTAAATATCCAGTGGGTGCTGGTAAGGGGGTCTATTGAAGCACGAAAGTTGTAGCGAAGGAAAGTACAGTAAATATATATTTGTCTCTTCTAGGGCTATTCCACCATAACATTCAGCACAGAGCTGTGATTGGAGAGTTCTGTGCCTTGCAGTGGCATTGCTAGGCCTCATGCCTTGATGCCGATAATATGTATTTATCACAACTAGGGTTGGCACTTGACCCCTGGTCTATGATATGTGTTTATTTTGCGAAAACTCGTGTCATTCTAGTACCCTGTCATTGACCAAGAGTGGTGTAAATTGGATGCGTGCACAAATGATATAAGGTAATGCAACAGGATTTTAGATTATACTCTTTGGGTCTTTCGTTCAAGTCACGTAAATAGAAAATAATAGATCACGACGTTTCGATCGCAACACAAGCAATCGTCTTCCTGCAGTCACAAAAGCTTTAAATCAGGATTTTAGATTGCCATAATAAAACTACATCAACTTGTATGGGCAGAATACTAAAATTTGAAGCAATTTTGTCAGCAGATAATTTTAATAAGGTCAGAGTATAAAGATTTTAAAGAGTTTTTAAGATTTTAAACTAAAATAACTTTCACAGTTTCCATGACTAATCCCCTAACTCAGTGCACTTATAAATTGTATAATATTCAAATCAAGCCTTGTTACAATGGTGCAAGTATTTAATACGCTTGCTCATTCAAAACCATGTTGACTTCCTCTGGGGCTCGAGGTTCACAATGTCGTCTTTTAAATGTTATATTAGTGGTGTATTAGGACTGTTAAATAGTAGGCTATGCAGCAGGGAATGCGTCTGTCGGTTTAATCAGAGAACATCATATCTAAAGCTCTTAATTAGTCCTACATTCAATAATTGCTGTGGGAATCTGCTGCCCGTTTAATCAGAACAGTCGTTGATGGTTATCTTAAACAATCCCACAGGATTTAAAAGCTGAATGCATAATTCCCATTATGCGTTTAAAACACCACAATGAAGTTCACCTCCATGGAAACATAAATGTATTTAATTTCAGAAAATCTGGTTTGGGGCCGATGAGTGGGCCAATTCGAAATATGGCCATGGTCTCAGCTCAGTCACTAGTTCATTCGCTTCTTGAAATACACAATATACAACCTCTTTATGATTCTAATTTTGCTGATTCATTGTCTTTCAATACAATTTCCAAGGTTTTCCTGAATTACTGTTTTATATCTGAAAAGTTATTAATTTAACACATTGAAAGAAATGCTTTCATACTGGAAGACAATGGCTTACTGTCGGTGACCTTGTATCATATTATTGTCCTCTGTGTAGTAGATACGTGCTTTGGTAATTTAGTTCTTTACTGTAATTCCCCACAAGATGAAAACTTAATCCATCTAAACTGTCTCAGTGGCATGCATGCTGACCAAACGGCTATCCAGCCACCTGATGTAGGCTGCTATTTCCAGCATGCCCTGTATAATAGGTTTTGATTGCTGCAGACGACTGTGCCATGCCTTCACCAACTTGTGGATGCTGTGTCACTGAGTGTCACTTAATTTTCATGGCTATGCCATTTTGCCTGTATACTATGAACGTCAAGCTTAAAGTAAAGTATGAAAGTGTGTTGCATGCTTTGTTGTGCAAACCTTGGATATTTTTTTCACTACAAAGGGAATGACTCGTGTGAAGATATGTTTTTACATAAATGCATTTTCATGATTTCATGCAAATATCACGTACATTTACTTGCTATATTCATAAAGCAAACAGCTCTTTGCTATATTTCATCTATTAAAATAATTATGTCATTATGGGATATATGTGTTACCTTGTAAAACTAACCAAAGCGTAATTACAGGATTTATACAGCACCCTTACCTAGCTGTCAGCTAGAAGGTATTGAGGTTTTCCCCATGATTTATTGCAACAAACTCTTCACATCTGAGACATTTGAGTGTACTCTAATACTTTATGTTGTGCCTTGAATACATTTTTTTTTATAGCTGCCAGGAATCTGCAATGAATGGTGAGGATAATATATTTAATTTATACTGAGTCTTCTTTGTTTTTCAAATGTGTTTGAAAGTTATATTTGAACAGTGATTAGTACATTCAAGTGTGGTTTTCCGGATTGGGTTACATGTAATAATGATAATCATTTATATTTGTAAGGCAAATTCCTAGATCCCAATACGCCATTTATTCTCTCAACAAAAATGGACTGGTTGACGAGAGCTTTGAGATTTGTCACTAAATGCAAGAGACCCTTTTAGAGTGGCCTACTAAGTCAAGTGAAAGAAGCTCTTTACTCAATTGATCAAGGGGGTGCCCATTGTTGGCCCTTCAGGAGCTGAAGGTGCCCGCAGCAATGTGGGTGAACGCTTGAGAGAAGAAATGCAGCTCAACCCAGAAAACAACACTTGGATTGGTTTACGTTCAGCCCTGTAAACATATGTGTTAAATGGTTGCGTGTGCTGAATGGAAATTGGGCTATATTTGTGCTTGATGAAAATGTTTATCTGCTACATAGCAAGCAATATGCACCGAGAATAGTTTGCTGGCAGACAGATATGAGCATGTTTCGTGGCATGCCAAATACATTATTTAGAACTTCTACAGGTAGTCGTTTATTTAAACAGATTCCAAGGTTGCAAAATGCAGCTTTAAAATATTTTAAAAATGACAGCATGAAGAAGGTAAACATGCGTTTAGGCACAAATGTAGCCACATGACCTGATAATTTATATTGGTTGTGTGCATTGTGTGAGACCGTCTTTGTGTGACTGTTCCTAGGAATGTGGCTGTCATGATTGATAACTGAATGTGATTTTATATTTCCCACACAGATCCCATAGGATATATATAAACACTCGTTAATTGGTTGAAAACATCTCAATATATATGCACCGTTCGTGTTTGCGGATTGCATAGCGTTGTGAGATGCAGTTTGCATGGATGACGCTGTATTTAATAACACGAATTCACGGAATGCATTTTGCTGCATGTGTTTACAATATAGAATAAAGATGTACACTAGCATGCAGAGTAAATATGTAAACTTGCGTCTTTACATTTTTTACTTGTTTGACATTACTTTTTGGCGACTTAAGAATGCATGCAGCTTATAGGCAACAAATAAATATATCAGCAACTATTAAAGTACAGTCCTGTAACCGTGAGTGCAATAAGTTAGTAATATTCATGAATAATATAATATTAATATTGTAGAATAGATGTACAGGTACACGGGGTTTTTAAATTCACATTACACGATACTGCCATGTATTTCGTAGTGTAGGTGCAGTTAACATGAGTAATAAACACGTCACCTTTCAGCCACAGTCACTAGACATGTATAGTTTTTTTGTATACAGTGGAACCTCACTAAAATAAAGTTTTAAATAACAATTATTTTATTTCATACACTCGTCGGAGGTGTGTGTGTGTTTTTTAGAGTTTTTATTATTGGAAGTTATTTTTTATGTAAATATGTCCATGAAAACAATACAATATTCTTAAGCTGCAGGATGCAGGTATAGCTAACTTTAGTTGGCTAAGAATGTATGGAAATGTAGTATGACTAGAATGCTATTCATTCGTTTCATTTTGCAATGACATCACCACTGTTACAATGTTGCATTGTGTGTGGCACACGAGTAGAGAAAAAAGAAGGAAAAGGCCAAACACAGCTTGTTATAATGTTAGCGGTGTTTAACTGTATTTAGTAAAAACTGTGTTAAATTGTATTTTTAACAACACTGTATTTAATTAGCTGATCAAGTACAGTATAGGGACTGAACTACTGTAGTTGATATCAGCTTGTAATTCCCATTAACCACGTTTATGCTTCGTGTTGTAATGAGGTTCTGCTGTATGTGCAGTTACATCTCAGGCTGTTCTCCCTTATATGAAAATAAACGTGTATCTGTGAAAACGGCAGCTGCTGCATTTTTATCAAGCGTTCGGTGGCCTCAGAACGTGATCAAATCCACACGTGGTGTGCCTCGATTTCAGCAACACACAAGTCCACATGGTGGAGCAAGATTGCAGGCGGCGAAGTGGCTGTTAAATTCATAGTTGCCAAATGTCCTACTGTTACAATCAAGCAAGTCGCCCTACATTTAACCTAAACATCACATATATTTGTTTTATTGTAAAAAAAATTGTGTAATGGGGTCGAAAAAAGAATACCCCATCCAGTGACTCTCTCAAACCAATTGCGTTCAAAAGAGCATTACTTGTAGTTTGTATTCATATTCTTGGTTCTTTCGGTAAAGTCAGAAAACAAAAAATAATAAAACAATAAATTGGGAATTATTTACAATATACAGTACATATACAAAGTAAATGATGCGTGTTCAGAATTAATATACACGACTGTACAGCACGACAATGACTAAATGCATCCCATTTCAGAAAGCTAAGCAGTTTGAGCCTGGATAGTGCTCGGTTGGTATCTGTCGTCTGCTGTGATGATGTGATCTGCATCGTCTGCTTGTGCAGACTAATTGCATCATTGTGTGCGTTGTGCTGTTTAGGCACGACGCATGACCTACACGACATTTTTATACGAGCCGAGCCAGCACGGGGCCCTCATGGTACGGGTGGTTTCCACTGGCCAATTACCGTGCCGAGCCAGAACCACTCAACCCCTTATTAGTTCCTACCATAACACAGACCAATTCAGACCTTATTGGTCACCCCGTGCCCTTATAAATATCAACGTTCATCCTACAAAGTCCCATCACAAGGGAGAAACACAAATAGGCTATTGTTTTTGCCCGTATTGAAACAGCTGTACACAGCATAGACCTGAAACCTACATTTTCCTGTACAAGATTACGGGTAAACCATATGGGTTGACAGCTATGAAAACACTACGCTGGCCTCACATGATAATCTGATTCTGGGTTGACAACTATGAAACCATGCTACGTTGGCCTCACAAGACAATCTGATTCTGTGTTGACAGCTATGAAACCGTGCTGTTGGCCTCACATGACAATCTGATCCTGGGCTGAGAGCTATGAAAACGTGCTACTCTGGCCTCAAAACAATGTGATCCTGGGTTGACAGCTATGAAACCGTGCTACTCTGGCCTCACATGACAATCTGATCCTGGGTTGAGAGCTATGAAAACGTGCTACGCTGGCCTCACATGACAATCTGATCCTGGGTTGAGAGCTATGAAAACGTGCTACGCTGGCCTCACATGACAATCTGATCCTGGGTTGAGAGCTATGAAAACGTGCTACGCTGGCCTCACATGACAATCTGATCCTGGGTTGAGAGCTATGAAAACGTGCTACGCTGGCCTCACATGACAATCTGATCCTGGGTTGAGAGCTATGAAAACGTGCTACGCTGGCCTCACATGACAATCTGATCCTGGGTTGACAGCTATGAAAACGTGCTACGCTGGCCTCACATGACAATCTGATCCTGGGTTGAGAGCTATGAAAACGTGCTACGCTGGCCTCACATGACAATCTGATCCTGGGTTGAGAGCTATGAAAACGTGCTACTCTGGCCTCAAAACAATGTGATCCTGGGTTGACAGCTATGAAACCGTGCTACGTTGGCCGCAAATGACAATCTGATCCTGGGTTGAGAGCTATGAAAACGTGCTACGCTGACCTCACATGACAATCTGATCCTGGGTTGACAGCTATGAAACCGTGCTACGTTGGCCTCACATGACAATGTGATCCTGGGTTGAGGGCTATGAAAACGTGCTACTCTGGCCTCAAATGACAATCTGATCCTGGCTCGGGGCCAAGCAGGGCTACAATTATGCGTTGCGTGTGACGTCAGCGGCACGGCTCGGCTTCTGAAGTGGGAAAACCCGATCGCCTCCAGAACCGTGACGGGGTTCAAAGTTCAAGTCACGTTCAGATACGGCCACACTAAAAAAAGAGACTAAAATTCGGATATACCCCAACCGGACGAAAATATTAAACACAGCACTCACAAACACTGCGAAAAATACGTTTCACGATGGTTTATTGTTGTTGTAACTGTTAGTGACGACATGTAATTTAAGAAAACTGGAAATCGATAATGGACACGACACCGTGCTAGTTGGAGTCGAATCGTTCCGTGGCACAAGTTGAGAGGGAGGGAATCGAAATTGGTCATTAATCGGTAGGTGTTCGATTCCTTCCACTGTTGGGTCTAGAATCAAGTTTTCCCCAATAGCCCAATCGGAATCGAATCGCCACGCTTCGCTGCCACGGTAAATGCTGCGGAACGACTTACCGCAATCTCGCGCCGCCGCGATTGGCTGCGCGCGAGCCCACGTGCGCGCTGGCGGACCAATGAGAACGCGCGAAACGTGCAAACGTGGGAGGAGCCCAAAAAAACCCCGCCCACCGGTTGCATTTCGTAGATCGTCTGGACGGTGCGCGGCCCGTGATTGGCTCCTGCACCGCCGGCACGTGGAGGCGCTCGTCCAATGGCTTGGCCAATGGGACGCGCGAGCGCTGTGGGAAATGTAAAGAGGCGTCGGGGCGGGGCAAGGGGGGGGAGGACGCAGCACGCGGGAACGATGGCGGCGGAGGCGCGCGTGTTCGGGGACCTTCGCGACAAACTCCGTCACAAACAGCAGCAGCAGCAACAACAGCAGCAGCAACAGCACAGGGGCGAGCGCGACGAGAGTGACGAGCAGCACGAGCAGCAGCAGCAGCGTAAGAAACAGCACGAGACAGCCGCCACAGAGCTGGGCGAGCGCGGCCTCAAGCACGGCCGCGACGAGAAGGAGGCTCCTGCTGCTGCTGCGGCGGCGGTGACGACGGCGACGACGGCGGTGGCGGTGGCCCGGGCTCGAGAGGCACCGCGCGGCGCGGACAAGCAGCAGCAGGAGGATGAGGCTGAGGTGAAGATGGAGAAAGAGGTGATCGAGCACGACGCGAAGCAGCAGCAGCAGCAGGAGGAGGAGGAGTGCAAGGCCGTGGATGTGTCGATGGACGACGACGAGGATGGCGACGACGAGATAGCCAAACTCGTGCGTACGGGCGTGCGGCAGGTGATCGCCTTCTCCGCCGCCGAGGTGGCGCGCATCGAGGGCCGCATCGACGAGGTGGTGCGACGCGGCGAGGCTGGCGCGCTCCGCACCGGCACCGTGGACCGCGCGCCTCTGCGCGTCAAATACTTCTTCGGCGAGGGCTACTCGTACGGCGCGCAGCTCGAACGCCGTGGCCCCGGTCAGGAGCGGCTGCTTCCTCGGGGCTCCGTGGACGAGATCCCTCGCTGGGTACGGGACCTCGTGATCGCGCCCCTGGAGCGACGCGGCGTGTTGCCCGCGGGCTTCGTCAACTCGGCCGTCATCAACGACTACCTGCCCGGCGGGTGCATCGTCTCGCACGTGGACCCCATTCACATCTTCGAGCGGCCCATCGTGTCGGTGTCTTTCTTCAGCGACTCGGCGCTCTGCTTCGGTTGCAAGTTTCGCTTCAAGCCGATACGCGTGTCCAAGCCCGTGCTGTCTGTGCCCGTGGCCCGCGGCTGTATCACCGTGCTCAGGCGAGTGCGGGACCTGGGAGGGTGGGGGGGTGTAGGATGATGCTTTGACCACAATGCCACCTCGCCAGACTGTTATTGTATTCGCGTTGTAATTCCAACTTCTGCTGAAAGAGGACGTGATAATTTTTTTTTTACCCTTTTATCTGGCAACAAAACTGACACCTTTTTACGAGGAGTCATGTTTGCATTGGCCACAAAACCTGCTGTCGGAATGCAAACAAAAAACACAACTCTGATAATGTATGCACTGTCCTTGAAATTGATTGGTCCACACCCGAGACAGCTTTCCTTAAAGCCTAGTCTCACATGGTGTTGGACCAGATGACGCCAAAAGGCGCACAACTCAAAGACAATGCACCATCAGAGTATGAGAGCTCGGGGTAAGCATTTACACCATTGGAACCTCATTTGCCAATAGCAAAATATGATGATTGTTTTTTTGTTGCCAGATAAAGGGTAAAAAACCAATTATCATATTTTGCTACTGGCAAATGAGGTTCCAATGGTGAAAGAGGACGTCTTGATGCACCAAGGATAACAAGCTGTGTGCATACAATGCCTCTGGTGTGTCTGCAAAGCAGATAATATTTTAGTTTAAACATTGGAAGGGGCAAGCATTATGCTTTTACCAACGTTTCAAAGGTAATCCACCGATTAAGGCCATCCTGAATGGGTCGGAGCTAATGCAGAGCCAGCACTGGTGAGATTGTATACACTCTATTTAAATCCTGGTCAATCACAGATTAGACCCAGTTATTGTGTGTAGCAAGTTCATAGCTTTACACATGGCAGCGCAAAATGAGTAAAGTCACTTTAATCTACCCCATAATTGCATGCTTAAATGTGTCAATACTGCACACATTTCCTGAGATGGTAGTGAACCAGCCTGCACAACGTGGTTTCTTAAGAGAAGCATATTCCAGAGATGTCTGCGGCTGTTGGTGATGTGATGTTAATGGACGGAAAGCGAGCAAGGATGGGTTTTAGTCGCTTGACATGTGTAGTGTCATTCAAATATTGATACAACTTCATAAATACATGAGAAAATAATTTAAGCAGGCAAAGTGGCTGGATTTCATTGTGGTCAGTTTGTCATATTGATTCCCGTCATTGGACAATTTTTTTTGCAAGACATTGCCAAAGTGGCATGCATGCTAGTCATGTGAATTGAATGTACCCATGTGTGCTGTTGTCAGTTTGTAACATTTCCTGTAACTAAATGGTATACAGGACCCTCAATACTGGGCGTATTCTAGGATGGGGTGCCCCAGTTGATCAATTTTCTTTCCAAAACTACATTTCCACAAAGACCGAATGTAGCCCATTTACATCAATGTGATGTATAAAGTATGTTACTTTGTACCGTTTGTTTAGTTTCCGCTAATGTGATGTGTTTGGCCTGCACATTTGCGTCACGCCTCACTCACCATGCTTAAAACTGCTAAGATGTTGAGGATTAGTGTTTGTCTTCTCTCATGGACAGTTGGTGTGAGTTGTAAATACATATTTCTGGAATAGTTAGGGACAGGTGGCATATTTTGGAGTTCTTGCTAAGAGTGATAGGGATCATATGGTGGTTTTAGGTGCATTGGGCTGAACCACAGTATTGAACAGGCAACATGAGGTATATACATACACTGAAATAGATATGCAAGTACCTCCCTGCAGGAGACACTAACAATAATTTTGCTGGACTGGAATATTTAGTCAAGAACTCTGCGGTCCCAGTTGTCTGGGATGTCTTAGGGAGACTAGTAAGCAGTGTGGGAGCTCGTGACATCGGTAGGGCTGTTGTGAGTCATGTTATTGGCCTTCCCGTGAAAGTGATAGACTATTATCTACCAACGGTAGGCATTTATAAACGATACGAAACAAAACAGCACTCAAATACTGTCCCCAAGACCCTCAAGTCCACACTACACACACTGCCAAAAGCCTAAAGAACAATTAAATATCAGCTGACACGACTCAACAAATTAGCCAAGGCAACCAAGACACCGTGTCCTGTACAATAGTGGCCACATGCCGTCGTACACCCACCCACGTGGAGGCCGTGACCTGCTATATTTGCACAGTGCAACCGAGCGTTGTGACATCGTCAGTACAGCCATGGGCGCCTTTTCGCCGCCTCAATGGGTCTCAACCGCGTGGCTAAAATACGATCGCAATGAACGAAGGGAAATCTCTCACTCGGACACCTTCACAGCCTCCCCGAGACCTCCCTGAGGCACAAATCAGACTGTGGTGTTGCAGCGGTTTCTGATATGAACAACTTAAAATGTTATCTTAATTAGGCAATTCACGTTAAAAGAAGCATTATATACATGAAAAAAATGTAAACAACAAAACTATAGCAAAGTATTTTTTATTAGAAAAATTATTTCTCATCTCCAGCTGCTTGGTGGGGAGGCACCCCCCAACGGCCCTGGTGGACGAACTGCTCCTGCTAGTAAGGGTGGGGTGGGGGGGGTCTTTGTTTTCGTTTAAAATAGTTGTTTTTGGTGATGAGTCCACATGAGCAGAAGAAGAGGACTACTTGGGGTCTGTAAGGGAATACGGCCCATTAAGGGCATCCACGCAAATGTCAAAATGTAAAGCCATGTCATGATGAGCGTGGCAGATGTTGGAACAGCCGTGATTTTTTTTGTCCCCGAGTAATCGACGAACACCAACAATGAGTTGCAGTATTGCAATTTGTTCTTGATGAATTGACCTGAATTGACAAGTTTGCCGGCTGTAAATGAAAACACATACAAAAATCCCTGCTTATGCTTGCCAAAAGCCAGTGGTTTTTTTTGGTGGCATACAGCTTCCTTGGAATTTTTTATTCAGAGAACAGCAGGTTAAGCCATAAATGCCAACAACCAATAAGTGAGGTTGCTTTTCATGATTCCATTAGGCTGCCCGGGCAGTAAATGTGTAATTGCTCTTGTCACTGAGTCTATTTCTGTGGAGGTAATGATTTTAATTCACATTCCCATTTGGTAATTTGTGTGAAAAATTTGTCATGGGGTGCTTGCCGTCTGCTCTAAAGTGGATGTTAAACTCCTGTCACTCAGTAAAGTCGAACATTGTGTGGTAGTCATTTTAGAAATCCACCCTTCAATGTATTAAAAATATCCTGCATGTCTGTGGTATTTAAGACTTTATTTGCGTAACTAATTAACTGTCATGTAAAATACTATTTCACTCTTAATATGGTAAAACCTTGTGCTTAATTTAAATGCACTTTTAATATGGCAAACCCTTGTGCTTTAAACGCAAGGAAAGAAACTCTGCAAAATAGTCTCTCGTTGTTTTGAATAGGAGAGTAAATTTCACTGAGCTTTCCCATCGTTACATACTCATCTACCTTTAGTGACTTGATTCGTGCATTCATTTGTCCTTCCGTGCATAAGCAGCAGCAGCAGCAGCCGCCATTTGGTGCAAAGTTGTGGTAACACGTTGCAGTATCTGTGGCCAGGCTTGTTGAGGTCCCATAGCAGGTTCACTGAATCGACAGGATGCATAAATAACATGTAGTTCACCATTTTCACCTGTACTGTATAGGACTGTAGACAGTGAGAGACAAAATTGGACCGCTTTTAACCGGCCTTGGGGAGGGGAGAGGCTTATATGTGGGCTCTCTGTGCCTTATCTCGTTTCAGTGGGTATGCTGCGGATGAAATCACGCACTGCATACGTCCTCAAGACATCAAGCAGAGGAGAGCTGTCATTATCTTGCGCAAGTGAGTGGATGTTTGAATTGTGCAACAAATGTCGGTGAGAACCTGCTGGTAGGCAAGGTCAGGTTTGCTGAACGCATAGAACAACTTCGCCGGAGAGCCTCGGAGAAACATGACACAAGCCGACTGAATTTGCTTGATTACTCCTTTATTCCTTCTGCACAGTTTTCATTACACTGTGGCACCCACCACTGTAGTACACCAAACAAACAATTGGATGCATATTCATAAGCTGTAAGCGATGACATTTTCAAAATAGTTTTTGCCTGCATTTAGTCCAAATGTGCCCAGATACCTTGTAAAAATAACTCTTAAAAAAACTTCTGCAAGATGTGTTTTTTAACGATTTAAATATTTTTTTCATATAAAGGATAACTATTTCTTCCTCATTGTCACATGGTCCGGTTTCAGATCTCATGACCATTGAAAACACAACGCTTCAAATGTATTAAGTTTTCTCCACCGTGTCCCCGCCACCCACGCCAATACGTCCTTGAATGAGCCATTGTTATTCACTGTTTATTATAGATACGCGTGTATAGCCAACACCCATGTGTGCGGTGAGTGCGAGATGAACACAGTTGTGCGTCCAATTTCCTTGTTGAACATCCCCCAGGTCTCTGTGTTGGACTCGCCCATCTTCTTTGGTATTCTTATTTGGCCAGAACTCTGTGTTTTGAATATCTCAGCCAGTAACACCATTAATACCAGTCTTGCGCAAAGCTTCTGTAGCTGAGGTAATTTGAGAAAGTGGACCATGGGTTGGTTGTAGGCGCTTCAACGCTACATGATGGGCAGCAGAGGCCAGTCCAGCAATATCCTTGCTGTATTGTACTATGCTGACACATCTATGCTTTCCACCTTCACCAAGCCATGCAAACTCTCGTAATAAAATGCGATTAAATAACCCATACGTCCAGCAGTGGATTGACGAAAAGGTTGTACATGAGAGGTCTTTTTTTGTACATATCATAGGATATTTTCACCCATTTAAAACTTTATAAGCACTTTGGTGTTTTGTTTTTGATTTATAAAATTTAGTTTTACAAAAGCACTCCAAATCCGCTTCTGCTCACCTCATTTCAGCAATTTGATCTCTCTTCCATCACTAATTGCTGGAGGTATATATGCATACATATACTCGTGTGTTTTAACAGTTGTCCTAACACTTTTTTATTTGCTTAGCAAACTTGTTGCACGTAACTTTGTTTTGCTTACAATTATCTGGAGATCCACCTTTGACGCTTTCTTTGCACATTTCTGCATGGATTCATTTTAATTTGCATTCGATATTATAATAACGATGGCATATGACCTGACTTATGACGTAGGGATCATAAACATGTACACTGCATAGAAAATGGAACAAAAGCTAAAAAGTGTGCAGGGGAGTATGGAGAAGTGGATGCGTGGCATTAGACTGAGTGACATGAAGAGGAACACATCAGTCGGAGAACAAATGCAAATTAGAGCTATCATTGACTTAAGAAAGTGGGCTTGGGTAGGACACATCACCTGAAAGGGGATGATGATCGAGACTAACAATGGAGTGACGGACAAATGGGGATACAGGCACGAGATGCTCATGAGATGAGCTCCTATTTTGGAGCTAGATGGATTGAGGGTTGGCAACAACTTTGGCAAGCCTTCATCCAGCAGTTGATAGATCGTGTTTGATAATGATTTCCTTCACTTTCATCGGTTTGAGCCATGTCTTCATTTAAATGAAAATGCTTTCCGAGTGCAGTAATGACATATTCTTGCTCATGGAATACAGTTTGTGCCCAGTTGCTCTGATGCTTAAACTGGTCTAAAATGTATATCTAAAGTCCCTACTAGGGGGTAGTACTTACCTATGTACTGCAATCTGTGAATCAACTTAGTTCTGACACACTTTGCGGGTTTCCTATGTACTATAATTAGTCCAAAACAAGATTTTATTCATCGTGCACAATATAAATCTTACCCCACAACATTTACTCTGGTGCTTCTGCAAGCTTCATCTCTGAGGCTTTGTAAAATTACCTTTGACCTAATAACTGGACATGTCAAAAACCACCAGGCAGTTATGTGCTATTGTATTTTTGTCTACTTTTTTTACGCCTTGTGCAATCTTTTTGTTCGTGCATGTTGCCTCCCAGAACTAGGGATGATGCGCCACGGATGGACTCCCTGGCCAACCATCCCGCACAACCACTGCCAGCCCAGCAACCCCACACACGCCACCCCCATCACCAGGCTGAGCCCCGCAAGCGCAAGACATCGCGTCGGAAAGCGGCGCCACATGAGGCACACTGGTAACTACTTGCAGTTTTCATCTGCAGCAATAACTTGCGTAATCTTCGCATGTAATAATGCCCAGATATAATACTGCACACTTCTGTACGGCCAACTAACCAGATGCTACCGTACACAGCTTGGCTTCGCTGCTGTGGTACATTATACAGAATATAAACTCGGTGGAAGCTGCAGACATGCAATGGCAATCCATGAGTCGCATTTTCAAAGATGTCTCCAAAAATGTCAACCCATAGTGCGTGCAGAACTGGAAATGAAACCTTAGACCCTTGCCGCAGTGGCAAGGTGTTAACTCCCTCGCCATGGTATGCAGGAGGTCATGGGTTCTATCCTGACCCTGATGCCTGTATATTTGGAGTTTGCATGTTCTCCCTGGTTGTGTGGATTTTTCTCCAGTTCTTCCGGTTTTTCCATCCACATTTAAAATCCACATGTTTTGAGATGATTTGACTGCTATAAATGTTCACATGATTAACCACTTCCTTGAGATATCATATGTGGCAAGGTCACTTCTGAAAAACAGCTATATATATCCGTGGGCATTACAACATACACATAATTAAATTTGCAGTTACCCCGATTATCCATGTGCGCGTAATGCAATTTGCATATTAACTGTCCTAGGCCTCTCCTCGTCTAGTTATGCGTTGTATATAGCATTGTGCTACATCTGACAGAACCTATGTGAGAGACATGCCCCTTGACTAGATTCAAACCATGACATGCAGGGTACCGTGCTCTGAAAATTGATTCCTCAGCAGACCTGCCAGGCGCAATTGGATGATCGGTGAGGTTTTGGCCTTTGGCAGCCTCACCGTCACCGAGTGATAGTCTTGGGGGCCCCAGAATGTCTATCGTGGGTGTTTCTGGTAAAGGAGGTGAAGGGAAGCTAATATTAATCGGCTTCTAGTTGCTCCTTTATAGAGTTATGCTTGCATACAGTCTGGGCTGGAGAAAAAAGGAGCAGATGGGGCAGTTTGCCTTGGGCCTCAGATCCAAAGGCCACTTCAGAAAAGGCCAAGGGGGCCTTAGAGGGAGTCTCACTTTGCATCCTTATCTAGGCGTCCAAAAACATTTTGGCAGCCCTGCACTCAGATGCGACCACACGTGCTTCCGTTTCAGGAGGTTAGAGCTCGTTTAAGGTTACAATTAGCACATAGGTTTTTAGAGCCACTTGTAATGCAAGTGTGGTCTTCCAGATGAGGCCACATTTTGAATGTTGATTCTCTCAAGCTTTTGCATCATCAGGAATTGGAAGGACAAAGAACCAAGCAGAATAGTGGTAGTGACTAGCCAGTCACTATCCAATTATGGGAATCCTGGGGCCAGCAGGCTAATTGGAACCATTCAGACAACATTTAAGGTTGAGGTGAGATTCCTCACTTGAACTCCTGAAGATGCCCACAGTAGCGTGTGGCGAAATTTGTACCCTGCAAGCCCCTTGGATCTGCAGCACGTTTTTGCTTGTAGATGTGTGCGGTCGCTCTGCTCTCACGTGGTTCGCTCCGCGTCGCCGTGCCTCTCGCAGGCCCCGGATGCTCGAGATGGACAAGGAGGAGAACCGCCGAGCGGCGCAGCGCAAGAGTGGGCACCGAGCAGCTCCGGGCAGTCGCCCCAAAAGGGGCGACCCATTCGCTCACTCGGGCAGCAGCTCGGATGAGAGAAGCCCCATGCATGACGGCAAGAGGCGGCGCGTATGAAGACGGAGGAGGCGTGCGCATAGCTCGTGGCTGGTGGGCTTGTGCAGTGGCATTGCAAGAAGCCCCTTTCGAGCCGAGGACGGGACAGGTTTGGCCTTTTTTGGCTTAAGCGTTGTGCCCAGGTAGGTGGGTGGTCACGGCTTCTCTACAGGATAGGAAATGGCATGCCTGACCTTCGCCCCTCATTGGCAGCAGTTGGTACTAATACATAATAGATTATGCTCGTTTGAGCAACTACAGCACAGGGTCAGAGCATGAGGGCTTTACAAATGGCATGTGGAGGGGAAATGTTATTGGAGCTTTTGATACAAGTTTTGAGTGTTTTTTGGATGATATTTGTAAAGGTTTTGTCACTTTTCAGTAGCATGAATGTTAAGGCATGTAAACTCTAAAACAATTTTTTTTTAATCTTTTGATAGGATGCAGTGTTACAAGAATGTTGTAAACCTCCCTTAAAAGGGAGTTGTCTATATTGACAAAGTTTAAATTGTTTTTATATAAACTCCAGTGTTATACTCGGTTTAAAATCGGTTATCTTTCGTGAGTAAGGTGGAAAGAGCAATGTTCCTAACAACTCGACACTATACTGATTTTTCCGTATGTTTATACAAATGCATTGTATTATTTCCAAAGTTATATGTCTATGTTTAGCTGAGGATGTCAATGTCATGCACAAGCAGCTTGTGCAAGTCACTTCGATTCCCCCTCTACCGCACTGCACAGCTGACTTGACTTGACTTGCATTGATTACCTTGAGTGGTGTCGTTTAAACACCACTGTAGGTGCTCGGGAGACAGCCATGTATGGCACTGATTTTTCCATTTCATTTTGGCCAATGGCATTTTTAATTGGTGCAGACTAGAAGCACCTGATTCAACTAATTTAAAAGTCTTTGTTATCGTGACTTATTATCTTTGTACAATCGTCATATCCCCTGAAACTGCAGGATTCATCGCTACACTTACCAAAGGTAGTGATACTTTATTCAAGGTTGTGCAAATAATATGTATTTGTTTGCATTACTTTTCAACTTCCAACATGTTACATTGTGCTCAGGGTCCTTGTATGTGGTTGCTGTTTAACGGGGGACCTCGGAGCTTTTAAAAATGCCCCCTGTGCCTCCGAACATGGGCATTTTGGAACAATCACGCTCCACCAGGCAACACAATTGCCTATACTGTTTCCTATCTCTTCACACTTGTGAAATGGTGCAAATTGATGGATACTTGGTGGGGGAGGGGGGGACAAATATACCCGAGTTATAATAATTCTTTGTGCATACCTCATGCCAATAGGTCACAGCACCAGGCTTTAAGTGAGCGAAAAATGTGTTAAAGAAGCACGTATAACGAAGGGCATGGACAGGTCTTTTGTCAGTAAACTGCAGGATGAGAACAAGCCTTTTAGAAATTGGCTCATGGGGGTTTCATGACCATACATCACCATGCTGATCGCTGTGAGTTGATGGCGGAGAGCATGGACATAGGAACATAGAATTACAGTACAACTTATTTTGCTGCATAGAATTACAGTACAACTATGCTGAACACCATGTAGCACAGCCCCCCAGCTGCCTATGATAACCTAGCGTGCATGGTGGTCGCTCATCCAAGCACTATCCAAGCTCAACGCTGATTAGTTTGAGATCTGAATGACCCAAGAAATCACCAAATCAGCCGAATTCTGGATGATTTGGTCAGACAAAATAATTCACACTGCATACAGCATCAAGAAGAATACAACTAGCATGATAATATATTTTTCTCTTATCACAAGTTGATTGCATCCGCTGAATTGAATATACATTTCATTAACAACTGGCTCCCAGTGTAGGATTTTCCCCCACGTGTGCATGGCAAAATTTGTTTCGCCTAATTTAATGGCTGTGTGGCACTTTTAATTACCTGTGCAATAGACCAGGTTGGATTAAAAAAAATCGTTAATGTTTTTAATTTTTCAATGTCGGTGCCTACGTACGTAGGTGTGAGTATTCTGAACAGGTCGCTTCCTGCAGCGGTAGTCGCCTCCTACAGAGGACAAAACAAAAACACGGCCAATCAACCCATAAAGTTGCCCTGTCACATGGCTAGGATCACGTTATTTCTCTGCAAAAGGTGTTCAGCGGAGGGAACCGTGCTGCCTAATGTGATTTTAATTTTTTTGTTTCAACATGTGTTTGGTAGAATTCACTGCACTAGATTGTTTGGTTTGAACTGCCTTTTGTTAATTATAGAAGTTGCCCAAGCACATGTTATGATGAAAAGTGAAAAATATAATATTTTGCGGCATGTGAAAAATTAGGCCATGCTGTGACATTGTTTGCAAAGAAGGCCACTGTGCTGGTGTAAGCAGTAGATTTAAATAATTTGAAAACTAGCTGTAAATAGTTGTGGGAAATATTCACGTAACAATGAATACCAGGTCACAGGAGGTGATGATTTCCAGTAAGAATTTACCTGGTTAAAATGAATGTTTGTTGTGTAGTGGAAGTTTGTTGACTGTTCTCTTTGACTTAACAAAGTGGCCAAATCCGTCGAATGTTACGATTGACCCCAGTATCTGTGCCATGTCA
The DNA here is from genome assembly GCF_015708825.2 of Lethenteron reissneri. Classification (NCBI taxonomy): domain Eukaryota; kingdom Metazoa; phylum Chordata; class Hyperoartia; order Petromyzontiformes; family Petromyzontidae; genus Lethenteron; species Lethenteron reissneri. The sequence continues at coordinate 6,063,615 of NC_083822.1, forward strand.
ATGAAAGTTACACTGCACATGTTGAACACATTGCAACCAAGCTTGTGCTCGTATGAAATGCTACACCAGGTCATGGTCGTCCAGGATTCAATGAGAAACTTGCTTCCCTGAAATATTCAGGGCTTTTGGTTCTCAGTATGAATGTATACAGATATTTGAAGATGGGGGGAAAAGGTATACACGGTGCTAAGTGGAAAGTGAACGATGCTATAAATATGTTGGGATTACAATCACCAGGTGCGTGATGCCGTAATTGGATGCTCAGAATTGTCGCCTATGACATTCATATTTGATTTAAGTATTGTGCATCCCAGTGGTGGCTGTTGGAGATTTTTGTCATCAAACTTGTTATTGATGTGAATGTTTCTGGGTATCCCTTGGCGCATTAGTTGGGGTCGTGACACCTCTTGTCCATTGTTTCTGAAATGTTCTGTCAAGTACCTACTCCATGCTGACACTGACCTTAATTTTCTCCTTCGTTGTCTCAAAGCCACTTCTTCTGAGTCTTCCCGAGCATGATCTTTATCACATAAATTCTAGATATTCTTGTGCCACCCTGGCTATGACCAGGCTATCTGCAGTGATGTTTTTACTGTCTGAATGGCACCTGCACTCCCATATAATGAAATTCGGCTGCTCTCACACACTATCAGTAAAATCCTACGGAACAAATAGTGTGTCAAAATTATATAATATACAAATTCATACTCGGAGACAGAAGACAGCAACAGTTAGTGCCTTAACCATTTAACAAATATGCGAGTGTACATATCCCATTCTTACCTCCAGTGATCCATCCACCACCTGACCACTCATGTTGGTTCACTGGTGAGTGAAGCTGAACTCCTGTTATATCTGCAATTTTAATCCAGAGATCCTTATGAATGATCTCAATGAAGAAGGCTAGAGAAAAGAAGCTAAGGAACTAGTGCAACAAATACAATTCTATACCAAGCTGGCCCGAGCTAGAGAACCTCTTCAGGAGTAGCGGAGTTTATCGCTGTGATGCCTCCTTTGTGTTTTGTGAATTGAGTCCTATAGTCTGTGGTCTATTCTGAATGACCAGAGTTGGACACTGAGGAAGGAAGATGATGGGAAATGGGTGTCCTATGAGTTGTAAAACTAGTTGGGGACGCAACACTGGGAATTGTTCGTCTTGACTGCCACTGTGCTGATGACCGTTTGGACTTGTATGATATGAGTTTCCATCGCTCTAAGTGGTGACTTGGAGGTTTCCAGGTTCATTTGTGCATACCTATTTATTACTGTGCTATGGCACTTATTGTTCTGTTTGTGTCCACATGTATGAATTTGTATATATATGGGTAAAATGTTGGCAACATTTTATCATTTAAATTGTTCTCTGAGCTCCGGCTGATGTCTTGAGTAGACAGAGTTCGTTCTATGGGAGAATGAAAGTCGTGGTTCTGTGTAGGAGATAACACATTTTGAGGTGATTGCTAAAAGTTAAACAATCTCTTTAACCTGTTTGTTGTTAAACCCCTGGCACTTAATTAAAAAGTACACTTTCAACTGTTGGCCAAATTGACATTAATCTTAAATGGCTTTCCATCTCACCAAATGCCCTCACGTTGAGAGCAGCTTTTGATAGACTCCAGTGGAAGATCAATACTTGACTCTGGTTTTTTGGAATCTCCTGACTCCATCTGTGTTGGCGCCTGCGGCAGCCCCTTAGGAATTCAAGTTACCAACATCCTTTTGTAATCCTCAGGTGCCGACAACCAATATAAAAAGGCTTTATTTACAACGTCATCGAGTCTGTGAGTTTATTATGTCACATATCCTCTCAGTACCTCCAACAAACATGAATATGTTCCCCCATTGTATTATAAGGTATCATTAGTTCTACAGATGTGGTAACCATCTGTCTTGCACTTTAACTTAAATTAATACTAATTTGGGGGGTTGTGCTCAGAATCAAAAACACTGCCCTTTGTGTTTGGTTTTGAAGCATTTCCAGTTTAGTGGTTTAGCAAAGTACGCTGCAAACAGGTTTTGTTAGTCCCTTTCTTCAAGCACACTTTGTCCCTTTGTTATGTAAACTAATGTGCACTTTATTACAAAGTTTAGGCGTAGTGAGCAGAGCAATTGAAATGGCAATTGCATGTTGATCAATTGTATAGGAAGCTTGCTTGACTAATATATGCATATTTTTTTTAATTTCTAGCAGGATATAATTGTTCACTTAGTTTTGGTCCCATTTTCATCAAACTCCAGCCTGTGTCATGTAAATTTGAGTGCACTTGCAGAGATTAGTTTACAACACTCGTACAATTTGCTTGCAGCAGCCAACCAAATACGTGTAAACTCGTGTGATAGATATAGGTGTGACGGTTTAGGACGTGTGGAATTTTAATTCCAAGTTTTCACAAGGAACAAGTGGAAAGTGACAATTTAAAGTCGAACAGAAAATAATTACAAAATTTGTAATAAATTTCCGATTGCTCATGTTTATAACCCAAATGTGTAATTGGTACCAAGGCACACAGCGATGTAGTTAAGTCAATTGGGAATCCCGATTGCCATCAGTGCCTCACGACACATTTAAGAATGACCCCGAAAGCGACACTTTCACGACTCGAGACAACTTCCTTTTCTTTGTGCATTTCGGTGGTTAATTCGGTAAATATATTTTTTATCTTATCACAAACTGTTTTTATTTGGGTTTTTTGTGTACAACCATTACTTTTTCAGTCGCTTTAATCCCCATTTGATATTGATTTTGACATAACGCTTGGGAAATTGCTTTTGCCAACATTGCTATGTGAAGTTCCTCTCGTGTGAAATCATGTGCTGGTGTCCACTCTGAGAACATCAAGCTATTTTCTTATCACGAGAAGTTTTTATACTTTAGAGTCGCCCATCCTCATACCTTAGAAGAATTCAACAGTGTTTAGCACAGTGCCTTGACACTGGCATCGGTTCAACCTACTGACCCACCCAGCCATGTTAACACAAGGCATCATTATAAGTATAGGGGGTTTAGCGTTTGAAAAGTGCAGCTGTTGCACAGTTAACAGATGGCACTTGGTTTTTGCTTATGTAATTGTCTTTACAAACCAGCACACTTGCTTTATTACTGTCAGAATGTCGGTTTACTTAAATTTTACCATTAATTTCGTCTCCATTACACCAACTTAGTCTCATCAATGATGACCATTCGTAGGCACAGGCCTGTGCCTGGTCCCAAATGATATTTCACATAAGTACATTTTTGGCCTAATTCGACCAGATGATAGTCCAACACGATATTTTTTTATGAATCAAGATTATATTTTTCAATTACATTGCAACAGTGTTTTGTTTTGATATATGTCAAAGTTGTTAATATGATGGTTTGAGGTTTAAGTTATAAATTATCACACAATATTAGTTGAGAACAAAATACTTAAGATTGAGGCAACCACAGGACTCGACTGTCAATTCATACAAATTGGCTCTGGGGAGTGAACCGACCACTTAGATTTCCTAAGTAGTTTCTTTTTACGACACCCACTGTTTAATTTAGTTTCATTGCAACAATGTCTGTTTTCATACCTGCATGTTGACGTCACTGTGTATTCTATGCACCGAACATTACAATGTATAATTTATCCCATTAATATATAAATAAGATTTATGTCCTCAATTTATTTGTTGTTGCATTTTATCTTGTCCCTTGACAATCACAAACTGTATATCAACAAAAGTTCTGCGTTTGTTTGGCAACTAATGCTTCCCATTTAAATCAAACTTTGATTCTGAGATGGTAAACTGGGCTGGAGACATTTCACGCGTAGGCTTTCGCAACCAGATATAATGCAAAATTCATATTTTGAGTCCGATCTCATAACTAAAATGTGCTGTAAATCGTTCTCCACCCGTCAAAGCCAATTGAGAAAGTTGTCACGTGAACAAATGTTAATTATTACTGTTTCAGCGCCACCGGGGTGTTTTAGAGCAATCTCAAGACATTTAAATGGATATGACTTTTTGCTGATACTTAAAACCATCATCATCAGGCAGCAAAATTTCACACCCACTTAAAATTTGTCAGATTGCTCGCCAACACATTGGTGTACTGAAGCAGTACTACGTTGGCGCTTTTGTTCACGTGATAACTCTATTCATTGACCGTGTTGGGTGGAGGAGGGTTTACAACACATTTTATTCATACCATCTGACCCAAACAATGTATTATGAAGCAATGCTGAAGAGAGTAATGCGTTTATATACATGTCCAAAGGTGGCAAACAAGCAGGTTGGTTCATTGCAGTGTTTCTATGACGTTTAATTGGAGGCTGTTTTTCACACCCAAATTTATGGAAAATCTAGTATTTATTATTTGTAACTATTCATGTACACTTGTATTTGTTCACATTTTTATAGTATGCAGACAAACACGAGCTGAAATGTTTTCGGGACATTTATGTTGGTTCAGTTTGACAGTTGTACAGTCATTCGTTTGTGTTTTTGTGTTTTGGTTTATTGTTTGAATAGATTTCACATTTATTTAACGGTGTTCAACATGAATGTGAAATACATATAACATGCATACGTTTAAATATATGTATGTAAACAGCACCAAAATGGTGAAGACAACTTATAAAAAATTGCTTGTTGAAAATAATAAAACTTTTTTTGTTACGACTGAATGAAACTGGCTTTGCATGCAGATATGAAATACGTGGCCAGTTAGGTACCATGTCAGACTACCGGTCATGAGTTGGTTGTTGACTTTTTGCTGTTTACACTGCCTCTCCATTTGTTTTGTTGTAGGCATAGCCAAACACCTTTTTCAATAATTTTTTGTACAACACTGCATATTAAATATATTGTTAGGATTGTTTTGATATTAAATGCAAGTCATATTTTTCCAACTGCTATGTTACACTTGCTACAAAGTGGTATTTTTTACGCTTGTCAATACAAATAAATAGCTTTCAAAGGTCAATAATTTGGTGGTTTAGTGTCAGGTCGCAGATTCGCACTTACACAATAATTGATTATCGCTCGATGCTGCATAACATTTAAACCATTTACAAGAATGTGGTGTGCAATTCTCTGGTAAGTTTTAATTTCGGCATCTGTCTGAGCTTCACATGCCTTTGGTAAAACTGGCCTTTAGTTGGAATGGCAGATGGATTATTTGTGTTTGTTCAATATAGACACCCTGCCCTAATCTTTATATTGATAACGGTATCCTTTGGAGTGCTGTGGGCAAAAAGTCGGTTATTGTAGTGCCACTTTTTTAATACGAGCCAACTCTGCCGGTGTTGTGACAGGATACACATGCTGGTAGGTTTTGAGTGTCATGTTGAATTTTTTAGTTGAATCAGCATAATGCATATATAATATTTACCCCCCCCCCCCTTGCATACAAGGCAAAATTAACACTTAATTTGGTCTTAGTTCCAATAATATACTACAGTTCTGGCAAACTATCTGTAGCACAAAATACATGTAATTTTGAAAAGCAGTAACAGTACTTGGCCCTTTATAAACACCCACTTGGAACTCGAACCTTACAGTGATGTTGGTGCTGAATAGATAACATATTCTTTGCTTTTTTTTCTCCTGTGTTGTAAAGCAAAATGTTGTCTTATCTGGTAAATTACTTTGTGTTACCATCTTCATATATCCACTAATCTTTAGCTAGTTCCCACAAATAAGATTTAATCTGCAGTGCACTGGCATTAGAACGCAATGGTCACTTGCTAATATCTAAAACACGGTGAGTTCAGACATTAAAATGCATAAAATTAAACCGTAATGGTCTATTTTAATGCATGCGTTTCTCAGTGGGTATAATCCCTCGTGATTTGTGGATATTTTCACATTATTTGAGCTCTGGCTTGCAATTACATACTCTTGAAGATTACCTCACTGTCCCTATTTTCTTGCAGAAATGCACTCTTGCTAATTCTCCCACAGATCTTGTTCATGCGGCTGTAGAAATTGACCGTCCAGCTTTATGCAAGCTTCTGAACGAGGTGTGTAGGAGTTCACATTTTGTATGGCTTGACATGAATGACGTTTCCCTCCAGGTGCTTCAAATTGAGTTCCTAAAACACCCCAGCACGTGGAGCGAAACGTCGGACATGCTGAACAACACGCGGTACATCCCCAAAACACATCAGGAGAGACAACACAACGGCGAAACTCTACGTAAACCTGATTGCGTTTTGATCATCACAGCCAAACACTGACAGTGGTGTGAAATACTTTGTCAATGTATTAAAATATCACAATGGCATGTTGAATTTTGTATAACAGGACAACCTTATGTGTATGATTTGGTTGTGCGCACATAAACTTAAAAAGTATTTCTGCAATGCAAACTGATTCTGAGACTGTTCCTACATGTTTGTATATTGTAGTTTATATTAACACCAAAATGCATCTTGTTTAACAAACGTGTATTTTTTTAAGGAGATGTTGGATTAGGTTAAATGTTTTACATCTGCCTGCAAACTCACCACAATGTAATTTCCCATAGGCATAAAATGGACTGCGAGTGTCATTTTATGCAGTGATAGTTTCCATTTGGGCTTAAAGAAATTGCTAAATTTACTTTCTTGCTGAGATTAAAATACTCAAACAGCCTTTTAAAATAAATGCATCGGCTAATATGGGATGAATGTAATTGCAGAGTAGTAAAAAAATGCCTGTAATTAAAATGGAATAAACTACATCTGGGTTTTTTCAATTCAATAATTAAACATTTATGTGGTGTTTTTATTTTGTAAGAGGCATGCTCATTACAGCAAGTGTACATACTACAGGTGAAAGAAAACTGCTGCTACAAAGTCTTGTTTTATTGGGTGTAGATTTCGTATTTCAGTTGGTGCAGGTCATTTTCAAAGTATAACCCACCTTAATGATTGTTGAATTTTGAAAACCTGTCATTGCATAAAATATATATCTGATTTTTACACTCGTAGAAATACGGGTCATACTCTGTCTACAGAGTACTTTACATTTTTCACAAATGTTGTTTGGAAGAGGTTTCGCACTTCATTTGATATTTAGTTTTCATCATGAGGAAATAAACCCAAAACATTGACAGTGGTGTTAGATACATCGTCAACTTACAGTAGATAACTTTCACTGATGAAAGGTATATAAAAAACTTAAAACAACAGCCTGAAATGTAATGTATGTGCTGGTTGTACGTGCACAATGATTACTGCATTCGAAGGCGAACATCTGATCTTTAGAGGATGTACATGGGCAGCATTAAGCTGTGTTGTTATTGTTCAGAAAGCGTTTCTTCATGCCAGTCAATAATTCTCTGAGATAACTTGTATATTTACTGTACATCCCTGTAAGTTTCACACAAACGGTTTCGTGGGTTTTTTTATGTTTAAGCTTTAAAAACTCATTACAATGTTTTAAGAATGAATACGGTTTGGTACGTTCTTTAATTACAAGATAAGGCTTTATTACAGTAATATTTTACATTATTTTTTGAGATGACACCAAATGTTTGGCGAATAAACAGTCAAGTTAATTAAGTGTTGTCAACTGGCTCGTCGATGTGTCGTGTGTGTGTGTGTACGGTATATTACTCATGGGCCCTGACCAGCACGAGTTTGTGTGCAGGTGTAGAGGAGTAAAATGGGGACATGACGTCAGGTGTGCCTTTCAGTGCGATGACGTCACGTCTCCGAGGGTACTTAAGGGATACCCCGTGACGTAAGTGGGGTCACTGTGGGAACGGGCAGAGTAAGCACGGTGAAGAGGGAACCAGGGGTAGAGAGAGGGAGCGAATAGGGAGTCTGGGGAGAAACCGGTGGTAGCCGTAGAGGTGCTTCTCTCTCCGCTCGGTGGAGTCGGCAGAGTCCCCGATCCGACACGAGAGAGAGAGACCGGAGCTAGCCGGCAGGGACCCGAACTCAAGAGTAGGACCCCTAGCCCCTGGGAGTTGTGTACCCTGCTGTGTAATATTGTAACAGCTTTAATAAACCCTGGCGAAAGCCCTTAACTGACCTCCGTCTCCGAGTGCATCTGTCGGGAGCTTCTCTACACAGGCAGTCGTGCGTGGTGCCGTGAATCTGCTTGTATCTTTCAAAATTAAGCAACGAAAATAATTGTGATTATTTTTTGACAGCGAGGCACGAAGGAACATAACACAATTGAACAATAGCACTGCATTTCAAGGAATAAAAATATAGAAGGCGTTGTTTATTGGGAACGGCTTTTCATCGTAGCGTCTCTGCTATGAAGAAGGACCATTTTCCCAAACCATCACGTACTTTTCATTTCAGGGCACTGTTATTGACGAATGTGTTGGGGGGGGGAGACTTGAAAATCATAAGTTCCCACGTGATGTAACTGGCATTGGCCAAAAAATTACGTACAAATTACTCATATTCTTGTTTTTTTCGGTAGTCACGTAGAAGGGAAACAATAAAATATTAAAAATATAAAACAATACTATTCTCACGACGTTTCGACTGCAACACAAGCAATCGTCATCAGGTGTGAAAACCACTGATGACGATTGCTTGTGTTGTTTTATATTTTTTATTGTTTAATATTTTTATTATTTTATTGTTTCCCTTCTACCTGACTTTACCGAAAGAACCAAGAATATGAATCCCTGCAGTCACGAAAGCTTTCAATCAAAATACAAATTACTCATTTGGATTTACGCATCTGATATACATTTATCTAGCGCCTTAATCCAAGACGCTTTACAACAATTGTACATAAGATGATAGTGGTTCATATCAAGAGTGGGATTATTAAAAGTGGTGGTGTAGTTATTGCGACAGGAGAACATGTGGTAGTGGTTAAGAAGGGTAGGGGGAGTAATAGAGGTTTGGGTAGTGACAGGGGTAATGGTTAATGATTTTGGGGGTAGTGGTTGAGGGGTAGTGATCGGGTTAGTGGTAGGGGTTGAGGAATGTCTGGTCGCAGCTGGGGGCAGGGAGTATCAGCAGCATGGGCTACTGGAGAAGAGATGGGGGTTTTGATGGGGGCACGGAAGCAGGTTGTGATAGCGAAGATGAGTGTTGTATGAGCCAGTGAGAGTTCATTCCAGTGAAGGGGAGCAAAAATGAACCAAAGCGAGCCTGGGAACAGGTCGAGGGGAGGCACCGACAGGCACGGTAGAGACTGGGAGGGTAGATGACGGAACGGGACATCGTAGTGAGATATGAGAGAAGCAAGATAAGGTGGGAACAGGACCATGGAGGAATTTGTAGACGAGAGTAAGGCACTTAGCGATAGTAGGCATGGAGCCAGTGGAGTTGAGAAAGTGGAGCAGAAGTGTGGTATTCGTGGGGGAGGTTAAGATATAATTCTGGCTGAGGCATTTTGCATCTGTTGTTGGGGAGAAGTGAAGGCGGAGGCAGGAGGGCCGAAAAAAAAAGAGAATTTGCAGTTGCAACCTCGTTCCCTCCTGCGACATTTTTGGCAGGACCCTCTTGAAAAAGCGCTCTGAGATCCGGGCTTTACTGCGCGAAAACAAGCGTAATCTTACTGGTAGGAACCTCCTGGTTACACCAGCCCACAGGGGATTATTGTGTCCGTCCGTCCGGCTGGGTGGGAAGGGAGGGGCTGGGTGGGGAGGGAGGGGTTTGGTGGGGAGGGTGGGGAGCGGCTGGGTGGGGAGGGTGGGGCTGGTTGGGGAGGGGAGGGTGGGAAGGGACTGGGTGGGGAGGGTGGGGAAGGGCTGGGTGGGGCTGGGTGGGGCTGGGTGGGGAGGGTGGGGACGGACTGGGTGGGGAGGGTGGGGAGGGGCTGGGTGGGGAGGGTGGGAAGGGACTGGGTGGGGAGGGTGGGGAAGGGCTGGGTGGGGAGGGGCTGGGTGGGGAGGGGCTGGGTGGGGAGGGTGGGGAGGGACTGGGTGGGGAGGGTGGGGAAGGGCTGGGTAGAGAGGGGCTGGGTAGGGCTGGGTGGGGAGGGGCTGGGTGGGGAGGGTGGGGAGGGGCTGGGTGGGGAGGGTGGAGCTGGGTGGGGGGTGGGAGGGGTGGGGCTGGGTGGGGAGGGGCTGGTCACCCCGTGGTGCCCTTATAAAACTCAACGTTTAACCTGCTCACGCCGGCTTGTGCCCGCCCTCACAGTCGGGTATATTTGCGGAATACACCACGCCGCCGTTGACCCTGCAGGCCATTGACCGAGCAACCCAACGTTCCTACCAGCTCCCTCCGCAGGAATGTGTTAAATATCACCTGCCCGGTCTCCCTTCCACTGTGCGCTGTTGCCCTCTGCTGGTAAACGTAGCATCTGTGTCTGTGATCAATACGAGGCTTTGGGACGATGATGCATTGATGCATCGCTTTAGATCTCCATTCATCCGCTCGTAATAACAACGAATCGAATGGCGCGCGTGAGAAAGTGATTTGCGATTTACGCAAATGACATGCAAAACGATGTGCCGTGTTGGGCGACAGCTGTCTTCTTGAGGCACACTGATCTGTTGCTCTTCATTCTTCAAATTACTTGGCGATCCTGCTGCCGTGGTCGTGGTACACAAGCGTCGAAGATGTAAACAAAAATAACTCAACACATTCGTTCATTACACAACACAATCGTCAAAACACATTAATGCGGGGTTATTAACGAGTATTTGGGTTTTTTCTTCTTTCAATTGTAAGTTCAGCTTTCAAAAAGCACTCCAACCTGTTCTGACTACTGTAGTCTGATTCTGGGCCGCCTTCATTAATAGCCCTATATGATGTACCAGCATTGGTCGCCAGGGCCTTTTGACCTTCACTTTTAATACAAGTCACATAATTGTAGAGTACGAATGTTATTACAATTGAAAGCAAACTTGAATGTATATTTCTACGAAACTGTTTCGTGTGATTTTCTGCCAGTGTCTATGTGTAGTGTGCAACAGGGATGTCCTCTGGCTCCCACATTATTTAACATCATCTTCGGCCACGTAGTTCGATAAGCGTTCCATGTTTGTACCAGAGGAATTCCTATCTGGTACATATACAATAGGGATGGCTCCCTATTGTATAATGCACGCTGATGATCTGGTGGTTGCTACACACTCTGAGAAGGAGTTGGAGGTTCTGCTGCTGAACCTGGAGCGTGCCACTAAGAGATGGGCCCTCGCTATCAGCCCCACCAAAACTAAGCACCACTGCCTGGGTATTTTTGTATCATCAAATATTCCACCCCCTCAACTACCCCACTAGTGGTGGGTGTGGCAGTTGTGGAGAGAGTGGAGAGGTTTCCGTACCTGGGCAGTGTGCTTATGGCCAACTCCGCTTTGGCAGCAGATGTCTCACTCTGAATCAGCCGAGCGGCATTATCTTTTCATCAGCTGCGTGACGCTGTGTGGAAGCTACCTGGTCTGTCGCTCCACACTAAGCTCTGGGCCTTCTCGGCCACAGTAATGTCCTTCCTTCTCTTTGCTTGCGAAGGGGGACCCTTCTTATGGAACATTTGCGACAGTTTTAAACATTCAGGCTTGACTGCCTATTATCCATGCTGGCTTAACCAGGCTGGATTGTGTTAGGAGCTCACAAATCCTTGAAATATCTGGACACATTCCTATCGGTGAGGTCCTCCGCCGGGCTCGTGAAGAACCTTTCTGGGTAATTGGAGGCAGTCACCCTCCCACAACAACGGAGGGCAGAGGAGCGACGCTCACAACAACGAGCGGGGTGCCGGGCGGTTAAAATACAGCAAGCTGGCACAGTAGGAGGGCACAGGTGGTGCATCTGCCAGTCATCTCAGTCAGTCAACCTATGGCACCTGAGTCTGTCCAGTGGCCTCATGTCAGCGAACCGTCACCGCTTCACGTGGCCTCGGAGTACACCTAGCCTGGCACAAGCACCGTGGTGACGTCACCGCCACATTGTGGATAATTGCGGTTTGTATATATCGCCACTGGGGAGACAAAGGCGGCTGGGTGTGGTGCTGACCACTCACAACCCTCGTGCTCCCTAACAACACTTTCCCAACAGTCTGTAAAGGCTATCGGAGGGATATTTGTCTTTGTATATTGGGGAGCAGCGGTGCAGGGATTTCGTGTATCTGTGTTGGGCGGTAGTGTGGTAAGCGCACTGCGCTACGGACCCGAACATCTGAGTTCAATTCCTGCTCACGACCGCTAATAGTTCTGTGTATTTGAACCGGTCTTGTGGTGTGTAAACATTAGACAAAAGCGACTGGGGGTGGTGTTGGCCACCCACCCCCTCGTGTGCCGTGCCGGCTTTCAAAGGTTAAAGGCTATACGGGGGATCTTTGTCAATGTGTCCGTGTCTCAATGCGTATGTCTCTGTGCGTGCCTGTACTCACGATTCTTTCTCACATTTTATTCCCATTCCTCCTCTATTCCAGTTTGTGTTCACCCCCCACCCCACCCCCTTCTTCTTGATGTCCTTTTGCTGCTGCGCAAGAAAATTGAACCCGAACATTTTGATTGCAGGTGCAGTGTGCGTAACCATCGTTACACTGCGGCAGCATCTGCTATCCAATGATAACGCAAAGACAGAACGTGCGCGTCCACCGAGAACAAAGAGACCCTTGCAGTGACGTGAGTGACTGGCTCCTCCCACCCTTCTCTTTACCCTATATATTAATGCCCCATCACAAATAACTCCCACTACTGTTATTTTGCTGTGCCTTTTTTACACCTGATGAAGGAAGCTTGTGTTGCCTCCGAAACGTCGTGATTTATTATTTTATTTCTACTATTATTATTTCTATTATTTTATTATTATTTTTTACCTACGTGACTTTACCGAAAAAACCTAAGAGTACACATTAAACACTCTGTTGTTAGCGAGTCGAAAATGACCCCCCCCCCCTCTAGTTCCCCGTTCGTGCGGCTAAGATGCCTTGTAATGACGGATTGATATCATTTGCTGGCCGGTTCGAAGTAGAAGACCTCATGTTGGCCTCAGGCCGTATGAAATGAAGCATTTGGCCGTCCCCTGGCCCTCGGTCCGCATGTTTCCCCACCGCTGTCCCTGGAGCATGTCCGTTGTGAAACAGCCGTGACACGTCCAGCCCCACAGAGCTGGGTGTTCCGCACCGTTGGACTTGAATGCGCCACGAGGTGCAGCACGTGCAGGAAGGCACGCAAGGCAGGGGCGCTTACAATTAAAGAACGTCCGGGTGCAAATATTGAGGCATGAATCATTGTAGGCCACGCGTCCCCGTCCCCCCCCAAAAAAAATATCCAGCAGATATCGCTCACAATCCGGTGACGCAATAATCATTGCAGCGCCTGCAAATGAAGCAATCCCGCCACAAGTTGTAAGCATGACTTGAAGTTGTCACAGCATTATTTGTCCAGGTCGCAGCTAGACTTGAGTCGGTGGCACATGCCGGGTGGCCACAGTCATATCGAGAGGTGCTCTGGAAGTGGTGTGCCGGGTGCGGGAATAGTTTAGGGGTCACCGACCCGAACAGACCCATCCGGCTGACATGAATTCCCTGATTGCAAGCGACTAAGGACTTGATTTGAGCTTTAGGCTGCACTACCATTGGAGGGGGTGGGGAGGGGTGATATGTGATCATACTTCCCCACACCGGTCAGTAGGAGTGATAAATGACATGGGGAATATGCTACTCACACGAGGAAATAACAGGGTAATAAAATAACACGTTTAATTGCAGTGCAGCGAGTCGTCAGCGGTTGACTCCCTTTGAACGCATTCCAGGAGTTGATAAGCGGATTGTCTGACTGATATGCAATGATTAAAATGAGACGGTACCTTGATAGCTTATATTGAGGCATGACCACATAGACGCTGCTGCATTTGAAACCCAGTGATGTCCACACCAATGGGCAGGGTAGGGTATACAAGTGTGTGTGTGTGTGCTGGACGTGTGAGCATTCCATGCTACAAAAAGAACATTTTTTGTGTTCAGCTCGGGTACTAAGTGAACTAACTGCACGCAAGAGCAGAGGCACGGGCATTATACGTGCTCAGAGTAAAGCAATGCCATTGCGGGTGAATGGACTTGTGAGTAGTGTTGCTGTGTGTGTCTGTTGAGTATGTGGAAGAGCTTATATTTTTTTGAATGTGTGAGCGTCTCTGAGTATGTCTCTTTGTATGTGTGTATGCGTTTATATTTGTTTGTGTATGTCTGAGAATATATAGTTTGGTATGTATATGTATGGCTGTGAGTGTATATCTTGTAAGAGTGTGTGTCTGTCTCTGAGTACTGTATGTATATCTTTGTGTCTGGCTGAGTGTGTGTGGAGAGCAGCAGTATAGCGGTCAGCGCGCTGCGATACGAACCCGTGGTCTCGAGTTCGAATCTCGCTCGCGATTATCAACACCAGTGACGATTATCTGAACCGATCTTGGGCCTCTCCTAGAGAGACGCAGCCTCAAATGAGTACCTGGTGCTGTGTGTGGACATCACCGCCGGCGCGGACGTGGTGATGGCCACCCACCCCCTCGTGTGCCACAGTGCGGGCCTTTATAGGTGCTCGCTAACAGCACTTGCCCCGACAGTCTGTCCAGGCTATACGGGGGAGTTGTTGTTTGTCTTTGTAAAACTCATCTACTCGTGGGGAGCGGTGGCGCAGTGGTTACGAAATCCGGCCACCTAAGTTCGATTCCCGATGACGGCTCACATCAGCAGCGCGCTATTTCAGAACCTATCCCGCGCCTTCTTCTAGGTCGACTTAACCTTAAAATAAATTCTCGATTTGAAGTTTTCGTGACTGCAAGGATCCATACTCTTTGGTTCTTTCGGTGCGGTGTTTAATAAACACTAGCGCCGGGGAAACAAAGACGGCCCGGTCGTGGTGCTGCTGGTCACACCTCATCCCACCCCCCCCTCCTCTTCGTTGCTGCGCGCAGTTTTGGCATTAATCTGAGCTCGCCGACAGAACCATCAACAACAACAGGAGTCTATGTACGAGGTGGAGGGGCGCATCTTTGCGTCTTCAAATTTTGCCCGCACCCTCCTGGCACTGCGCTCGCTGTCCGCTGAGCCACGCACGGGCAAGTCGGGGGCGCTCATCCACGAGCCGCGTGGTGCCACTCGGCGCTCGACATCAGCGCGAATGCGTGCGGCGAACAGCGGTGCTGAACTTCTTTCGCGCCGTACGTAGCAACACACGTGCTAATCGGAGGTGCGGAGAAAGAACTGCATACAGTGGGGGTTGTGAAGGGTGGGGGAGGGCTGGGATGAAGGCAGCAGCAGCATCATCATGTGTGTATGCATAGCCAATGTTTGAGTATTTGTATGTGAGAGTGTCTCTGTGTGTGTGCGTGTGTCCGCTGGGGAATGGTATTGATACTACATCGTCACTCAAGTTCGATTCCCGGTCACGGTTAACATAAGTGGGGAATATCAGAACCTGGTTCAGGACCTCTAATAGGTCTGCTTGGCAAGTAATGCGTAACATTGTGCAGTCTGTAAACATTGTGCAGTCTGTAAGCATCATCATCATCATCAACACGTGGAAGACGACGGCGGCGCGGCTTGCTGCTGTCCACACCACCCATCCTAATTGGTAACAGTAAATGCGCACTTGCAGTCAGTGTAGTAGACTACAGGGGAGCACGTTGTCGTCCTAGGCTATGTCCGTGTGTAGTTCGTGAGGGTGTGCGCATGTTAATTGTGTAAGAACATACGGAACAAGAGTCTCGGAGACTTGACTCCGAAGACATGGAATGTTTGTGAGCTACCCGCTGGTGCTGAGTCGAGGTGAGTATATGCGCTGCTTCTTAACTAATGTACTGAACATTTGTTATTTAAAATAAAGCAGCCTCCTTTCAGTGGGTGGTTAACCGGGGTTTGATTCCCGGCAAAGCGCTAATGACAGTGGCGAGTCGTATTTAAACCGATCCTCGTGCGTGTCCTCGGTCTTCACCAACTCGCGCAGACCATCTTGTGAAGTATGGTCAAAACGCGGCGTGTATTTTGCCTTGTTATGGCGCAGCATATTCAATCTAAGCTCATGTCATATAGCTATGTAATTGATAGAGTTAAATAACCTGTAGTTTATATTATTGGTTCTTTCGGTAAAGTCACGTAGAAGGGAAATAATAAAATAAAAAATATATAAAACAATAAAATTCTCACGACGTTTCTTGCTGTGGATTTCACACCTGATGATGATTGCTTGTGTTGCAGTCGAAACGTCGTGAGAATTTTGTTTTATATTTTTATTATTTTATTATTTCCCGTCTACGTGACTTTACCGAAATAACCAAGAATATGAATCCCTGCAGTCACGAAAGCTTTAAATAAAAACCTGTAGTTTATTTGCTGTTTGTTATTCATGTATGTCCTTGGAATTGAAATTCAGAGGTCGTCGGTTGTTCTATTTATTCTCCCGGCGAGGCAATTGAAAAATAGCAGGTTTATGAAATCCCCCGGCCTGTTGGGTATGGTGGGGGTAAAGTGTGGGTACTTCTACCGCTTCAGACACGTTTGGCCAGCTTGGAAAAGTAGACCAACATACCCTCAAAGGGCCTCCGAAGGGCCGTCTAGAGCTCCCTCTAGAGGAGCCCGTTCAGTCAGCAGTGGTGTGAGCAAGCACTTGCAATTGTTGATAATTATCAATGCAACTTGTTAAATTACAAATTGAATTAAGCTGCAAGTAAATTTGCAGCATAATATAATTCGAGATATAGATACTTACTAGTGAAGGCTGGCTCTATTAGCTGCCTTATATAAAGGGTTAAAATACTATTGCAAGAAACGAGCCAAATAAATGTTAAGGGGTATCCTACATTTCGGGATAATTACAGCAATCGAAAAGCCTAATATATTCTGAGATGATTTTTTTAATACGGTCGTGGGCTACAATTAACAACGTGATTATTAACGTTTAATCATGCTACGTGGGGTTTGTATAAAAGGATGCAGGCAGCTGTGACGGAGTGTAATGTATGTATGTGTTCGTGGGTAGAGACAGTGTGATATGATTATAGTCCATCATCATCAGCCGTCATCAATCTACTGCTGGATGTATGCCTTCAACCAAGCCCCTGGCCATCTCTCACAATTCTGCAATGGAGTGATCTGCCTCAGTCGTCCGTAACATGAGTATATTAAAATACAAATATATACACCCTACCACGTATGCCACTAACACTGCAGTAAAATATAACTATTTTGTAAGCGGACGTTTCGAGCAATGGCCCTTCTTCAGATGTGTTAAGGAATGGCAAAAAGATTGACTTAGCCTTATAGTTGATGCTTACACTTTACACTGTGGCGTCTAAGCAATATATATGTATTTGCCTAATATTAGCTCGTGTCTAGAAAATACCCGTGGCCTGAAACGTTAGCACACGTTTTATTGAACTCTTAGCACAACATACTCCAGGCTATTAACACAACACACCCTCGGGTGGTGACCACCCAACTAACCACGCTACGGCAGAACGAGATACGGTTCCACTATCCCGGTCCGGCCCACAAGTTGGTCCCAGACCGCGTGGCTGGAGGCTTCTTCAAGCTTGACGTGAATATCTTGCCTCTCCAACAGTAAGAACCCCGAGCCCCTCTGGGGCCCTCCTTATATCGGGCCGAGCTGGGGCTGGCTCCGCCTCTCGCCCCGCCCACCTTCTCGATCTCTCTCGCCCTTGCCCGAAGGCTCTCGAAAGTTCTTCTCGGACCATGTGACCACCCATTGGCTCCCTCCACCGGTGGTCCCCTTCCAGTATCATCTGGTCACATGTCTGCAGGTCAGCCAGAGTATCATGCCCCCAACGTAGCCTTAGCTGGCTGACACTCTCTCGCTCTCTCAATGGGAGCCCGCACTGCACGCTGTGCGTGGTGCCACCGCGCTTAACCAATCATCATCATCAGGTGTGAAAACCACACCTGATGATGATTGTGTTGCAATCGAAACGTCGTGAGAATTTTTATATTTTTATTATTTCCCTTCTACGTGACTTTACCAAAAGAACCAAGAATACTCTATGCATTATTTAACAAATGTTGTAAGAATATAATTAATTAGCACTATTGCAATAAAATAACTTTATATGCAGCATGCAGGACTGTGAATTTACCGTTTATGCTCTATTTTTACAATATACCTACAATTTAATTGATATCAAAACACATAATGGGGAAAAAGCAATTGCTTTTGCACACACTATAAATTACTTAAAATAATGACAAATACAATTGTATCTGCAGGATCAATAATGTATTTCAGTTACTAATAAGTGAAATAAAAATGTACGGAATTTACATTTTCTGTTATATTAAGGCTAAAGATTTTCTGAAATATAGGTTTAAAACTCATTTATTTAGATCTGTCTAATTTAAATTATAATAATTGTCTAGAAGGGTTAGAATTCTGGTTTACTATGTATACCGTATTCGACTATATTTTAAACGAGAAAACATTAACAAAAAAAAATTGTCCAATGTGAGTCTCTAAACTCTAAGTTTTCAGGACAATTTGGGTCTTTTTGTTCTTGAAATTCGACCCTACGACGTTAGTTTTATCTGGAGGCTTTGAAGGTTTTATATGAAAGTTTAAATATGAATGTGTTGAATGACAGTGAATACAATTACGGAATGATACAATTGTTGATACTTTTTTGAAAAGTGTGACGCTAAAGCCATTGGAAAGCGAGTACAGTGAACCACCGGTTACTACTGCTTCCATGCATTCAAGTCCTATGGTAATGAAGGAGTGTCAGCCAAGGAATGGAACGCATCCGAAAGAAGACCACCGAGGTAATGATGCGATGAAACCAGCTCATGTGCAGGTGCGAGGGGTATTATTCCAGTGCAGGACCCAGCAGTGGATTGACCATGGGTGATGATAATTATAAATTTCGATTTAAAGCTTTCGTGACTGCAGGGATTCATCTTCTTGGTTCTTTCGGTAAAGTCACGTAGAAGGGAAGTAATAAAATAATAAAAAATAAAACATAATAAAATAATTCTCACGACGTTTCGGCCACAACGCAAGCAGCCGTCGCCTCGACAGACCTGGTTTAACCTGAGGACGGCTGCTTGCGTTATGGCCGAAACGTCGTGAGAATTATTTTATTATGTTTTATTTTTATTATTTTATTACTTCCCTTCTACGTGACTTTACCGAAAGAACCAAGAAGATAATTATAAACTTGACTTAAAGCTTTCGTGATTGCAGGAATTCATACTCTTGGATCTTTCGTCAAAGTCACGTGACTTTACCGAAAGACCCAAAAGCATGATAATTATAAAAATAATAGGATATCTATGAATGTATCACAATGCATTTCATGTTCCGTATCTCCCCGGTCTCTCTGCAGAAGATGTTCACGCAGTCGTGTGAAGCAGACGCTTTGGAAGAGATGCACTCTCTGCACTATCCCGGCAGTGCTGCACTGCGGCTCGCTTCGGCGGGTCCACTATGCTGGGACCCCGAGTGCAGTGGTTCTTGTGGGTACGGGGAGCCCCTGTTGGAATCCCGGGAAGTGGGGTTGTTTGGCGGGCAGCCCGGAGCCCTGCACTGGCCTCGGAGGACGCTGGATGCCCTCGATTCGGTGGGCAGTGTCCTGGCTCACAGGTAAGCACGTGTGCACTGTGTGGGGAACGTACGACCCGCGGGTCAGACACGTGTCGCGACCTAATTTTATATAGACGTACAATGTGCACGCATGTGTTTGAGATGTTTTGTCTTCCGCTCAGCTATATGCAGCTGAAATCTTTCAATTTTCCCTATTTCAAAGAAGCACGGGGTAATGTTAATGTCCATGGGTTAAACATTCCACATTTCTATCGCAGTGGACATTAGCTCAATAAAATTAGCACTGGCAACGTCCCACAAAGTGTCAGCTATTTTATCGTCCCCGGAGTGATGATGGGCCGAGCAATTCCCCGATACCCGACTTTATGTTTGATTCTTTCGGTAAAGTCACGTAGAAATAAAATAAATTAAATAATAGAATACGACGTTTCGATTGCAACAAAGAGTAATTCCTGCAGTCACAAAAATTCCTAAGTTTGTTTTCTCAAACTGCTTATTTCTCTCTCTAAAATTTACCAGACTCTCATAGGTCCATTCGTTCTTTCTCTCCCCCGGCCACCGCGGGGTGGATTTCCACACAGCTATCTCATTCACATGCTAATTTTTCTGCTCCAGCAGACCCACCTCTCTCTCTCTGCCCACCCCCCTATCTCTATTTAAGGCCTCGACACGGAGGCATTGGGTCTCTGTGTGTCTATGTTGTGTGTCTCTCTCTGTGTCTCTGTGTTGTTTCTCTCTGCTTGTGTGTCTGTCTATGTATCTCCGTGTCTGTTTTGTCTCTCTCTCAAATTTAGAAGTTCACTAGGTTTGCTTTTTATCTGATGACGACTGTTTGTGTTGCAATCGAAACGTCGTATTCTATTATTTAATTTAATTTATTTTCTTTCTACGTGACTTTACCGAAAGAACCAAAGAGTAATTCCTGCAGTAACGAAAGCTTCAAATCAAGTTTCAAATTTATGCTCTTGCAGTGTAAATATCATGTAGCTGTAGGTCTTCCATTGGGTGAATAGCAATACCTGCAACAGTATCAATATCATGGTACCAGGCTTCCAGGTGTGAAAACATAGGTTTTCGTCTTGACCAGGGTCAAATTTAGCTGCAGTCACTCAGCTAAAGCAGGACTGGGGAGCGTCCGGCCTGCGGGCCGCGAAATCATTTGGTGTGGCCCTGCCAAGGCAATCGCAGGCGGGACTCGAAATTCAATAAATCTAGGAGCAAACCTGGAAAATCAGTTGCGAGTAGCAACATCATCAAAACCAGCTAACGTCACACGCCTTGCCAAAGAGAAGCAGTTCCAGCCATCACATTAGGGGCGAGTTAATTAAATGTTTGACGAAATATAACAGGCAAATTTTGAAGTTTATCATTTTGTATGGCTCGCGAATGATGTTATAAATATCCAAATGGCCCTTGGCAGAAAAAAGGTTCCCCACCCCTGAGCTAAAGGATGATTCCTCCTCCCATGTGGAGGACTCGGTCTCCCGTCTGACTGTTTCGTCTCATCCACACTGTGTGTTCAACCACCACACTGCAGCTCTCACCACACCACAGGTCACCTCACTTATCTTTCTGCTTCTTCCATCACACCGCTTCACTGTCACCACCTCACAGTAATCTTGGTCAATTCGAGAAACGCGTTACCCTCTTATCTATTATTACACCTTTAGTAGTGCCGCTTGTTGCTGGCCGCTGTGCGTTTTGGACCTGTGGCTCAGCAACCGTGAAGCACGTGGCAACCACTCCCCATCACTCTCACAGAAGACACGTGGTACCCAACGCGTCCTCCTGTTACCATGGCAACGAACCCCCCCCCAAACCTCTAACCAATCAGCGTGCGAGATCACCTCCACCACCACCAGCAGCACGCCGCGCGTTACCACAGCAACGCCACGACGACCAATGAGCATGCAGCGCGTCTCCCCCCCCTCGCGCGCGTTGCCGTGACAACGGCGCACGACCAATAGGCGCGCGGTATCGCGTGTCACGTGACGGGAACGGCGGCACGAAAGGGTGGCAGCAACATGGCGGCGTGGCGAGGGGATCGGCCTTCAGCGTCTCCGCGGCCGCGATAAACGCAGCGAGCCCCGCTTCACAGGGGCGGCACGGGCGGTCGGGGTGTGCGGGCTTTGAGAGGGAGGTTTGGAGGGAGCTAGAGGAGACAGGCGGGGGAGGGGGGGCAATGGCCGGTCGAGCGGAGTCTCGGGGCGAGGAGGGGGAGGAGAAGAAGCGGCTGCAACTGCAGCAGCGGCAAGAGGAGGGTGGAGATGGAGGCAGCAGCTGGGACGGGAGCGACTCTGGTTCCTGGTTCAGCGAGTCTGAGTAAGAGGGCAAGGGCTCGTACCGGGTGAACCGGTGTGTTTAGTGCAAAATGTAATTGTGACAGCCGCTGTAGCAGCACGAGGAGATGGAGCAGGATGGAGATGGAGACTGGATTAAACGGTGGAGACTGGTCATTTGGCTCTGAGTAAAGGAGGGGGAGTGCTTTGTGTTAGTGTAGTAATCAAAATGATAACACAAGGAACAGAAGGCGTGTAATAATAGCAGCAAGAGGAGCGTGTAGATATAGGCAGCAGCTGGGACGGAAGCTTGCCCCAGAGTAATGTGGGTGGTTTGTTCCGGGCAGATGGATATGTTTCGTGTTAATTTTAACAATGACAGTCACAACAAGCAGCAGCTGTACAAATAAATGGCACGTGCAAATATTACACGTTTGCATGTTTTGGCTACCAGCGAGCATAGGAGGAAATATATTTACTTATACTGTAGTTGTTTCTGTACTGTCTTGTTTTAACCTTAATTTTCGTGCATGAACATAAAAAAATCACAGCCACATCTATAATCAAGTATGTGTGTATTCTAGTCAATGGACTCGTTATATTGGTTGACATGATCCCGCCAAAGGAATGTGGAATTTTCACCAAGTGATATAACTTTAACTTTTTAAATACTGTACATATTCGAATTGACGAAAGATATACTAAAATAATTGTATTATTTCCCTTCAACGTGACTTTACCGAAAAAACCAATAATATAAAATAAAGTAATTTACAGCCCTTTGACATGGAGCTGTTTAACCATAATAACTAAACAATTTTACCAGGTAAGGTCAACTGAGCTATTTAGATTTCTTTCAGAAGCGACCTGGCGACAAATGATAGCTCAACGAATTGGCTTATGATGTGGAAATGTATATGAGCCACCTACTCTAAACGCATGTTTCTAAATGTGGAGGGGAAAACCGGAGGACCCGGAGAAAAATCCACGCGACCACGGGGAGAACCCGCAAATATACAGGCGTCAGAGTCGGGATCAAATCCACGACCTCCTGTACACTAGGCGAGGTAGTTCACATCTCGCCACTGTGGTGCCCCAAATACAATGAAGACACTGGGTTTATCGTGCGATTGGGCTTACCACGGCGCCACCGCCTACAGTACGTGAACAGTAAATTATCGTGACTATCAAGGAAAACTTTGCTTAGCCCCAATACCATTCTCGAGGGATACTGATTGGGATATTTGGCCACTTTATGTTTGAGTCTTCTGTATGAAAAACACCCTGGAGTGACCAGAAAAAAACCCAAATGAGGGGAGAATTTTTACATTTCTCTCTGCATGTGGACTGTCAGCAACTTATTCTTAGGTTTTTTTCGGTAGCTGGGGGAGGGGGGGGCTGCCCCCCCCTCCCTCCCGATACGTTCCATTCATTGGCTACCACATTCTGATGAGCTCCCCCCCCCCTCTCCTCCCCCCTCAACTCGCTTTTAAGGGATTACATCTTGAATCATTGCCTCACTTGATGCAGCTAATCTGGCTGTGACGGTCCCACCTGATGACGGAGACTTGTGTTGCCTCCGAAACGTCGTGATCTTTATTTTATTTTTTATTAATTTTGATGTTTTACCTACGTGACTTTACCGAAAAAACCTAAGAATATGAATCATTGCAGTCACGAAAGCTTCAAATCTAGAATTAATGTCAGCAACTTACTTGTACTGCCTCCTACAGGCATCGCGGTGTCCTGCATGTCCTGCGTGTAGCTTATCCTGCCTTAAACTTCAGTGTTGGTGTCTGATCAAATTACAGTTGCACATGAACGCACCCAACCGGTGTGGCAGATATAATCCGTTTATGTTCAAACTTAACATCAGTTTATGGTCAGTTGAGACAAAACGTCGTTTTGTGTAATCTGTAGATCAGTTGATAAAAGGGCCAGATCCAGAAATAATTCACAATAATATCCCATTTAGAATATATTTAATTTTGCGTCTGTTTACTGTTTAAAATATACTCGTGTATATGATGCTGCAAATGCTGGTATGCAATCCGTGCTTACATTCAGGAGAGAGATGATTAAGATTCAGCTGTGCTTGCAAGGAATTATCTGGGCCATAAGTCAGGCATCATTACAATTCGTGTCCATGACGTTTGCTGAATAGACGACTATTTACTTTAAAAAAATTCATGTTAAATGACTGGATGATGAAGGCCCTTCCTTAATTGCGATAGCTAGGTCCAATTTCCCTAATAGCTGACACCACCATAGGAACTCAGCTCGAGGCTGGAGTGACCCAGACTACATTATTAATATCTTATTTGCATTTACCACTGATCCAGGTTGCATACTCGTGTATTTACACATCCTTTGGTGATAATATTTACAATTGTATACTCCTCACGTGGGGATTGAAACTGCACACTTTGTGGATTGAACACAACAAAAACGGCTGCATTTCACCACTAAGTGATGGTTATGTTACCAATGCTGATGCCAGGCTAGGTGTACTTTGAAATCATGCAATCCTCAGAGGCAGATGGTCACGGGACAGACTCAATTGTTTTAAGTTACATGGATTAACAAACCATCACTGTCATACAAACAGATATCACTTGTACGTCCTAAAACGAGTATCAAAACACATTGAGCCTGATTCCCATCTTGATGAAATGGCTGAAACACATAGCATGTGCGATATGATCCTTACAGCGGTACCCCGGGATACCAAATAATACAAAATGGCCAAGGCAATTCAATATATTATTTCTGGGACACTATTTTTTCCAGGGGTGTACTTAACTCCGCGACTAGGGTACCAATCAATCCGAAATCAGTGCTACTCCGCGATGACGAAATGCAGCGAGGACGATTGCGCTGAAACCCTGAACGCTCGTATGCACCATAGTGCATCGTGTACAGCTCGTCGAGATGAGTCGATTGCCGCATCGCCGACCATCAACAGACTAAAAATGACTGTATCACGGACATTATGCGAGAGCCGGGGTACTATGGTAACCCCGGGGTACCGCCATAAGGTTCAATGATCCCATTCTTTGTGATTGATGCCTTTGACTATCACCTTGAATGTGCTTGATCTCATCACATCACAGGAACTAAGCAGGTTGGGGCCTGCTTACTGCTTAGATAGGCGACCAACATGCGTACAACCATTTTTCGTAGGCTACTTCGAGGCTACGTTGTCAGCAGAGAGTCGTGGAGCAAAATCAGTTGTCCTGCGCTATGCTCCAAAGTATATGCTCCCTACCTTTACCAACCTGCACCATCCAGTTTGGTGAACAACACTCAACCCAGTTTAACACGTAGGCTTTCGCGACCAATATCCACAATACAGGTTTTTTTGTGTTAGATTGCGTAAATATAAATGTGTCGTTAAACCCACCACCGTCAGACACAGCCAATTATTAAGCTTTGTCACGTAAACAGAACATGTCAATTCATTACTAGTACAGCAGACCGGTGTGTTGAAGAGCAAATCCACAACATTTACGATCCGAGTACGATGTTTCACCAGGAATTACAACCAGCATCATCAGGCGGCAGCCTGATGATGCTGGTTGTCTCCAACACACCGGTGTACTCTACTAGTAATTGGTATGTTCTGTTTACGTGACAAACCTTACTAATTGTCTGTGTCGGGTGATGACGGGTTTAACGATACATTAATATTTATGCGATCTAACCCAAAAAAACTTGTATTGTGAAAACACTTAACCCCCACAACTCACCCGTTGTGAAGAGGCCCTCATCCAGCAGTGGATTGATGAAAGCGTTGCACATTTACATACATTGGAGATGGATAAGTCAATACACTTTTCTTTATGTCAAATTGCAATATTTGTTAATGTGACAATCTCTACAAATGACATTTAGCAAGTGATGGTCAGTGTCTGAGTATCTCCCTGCACTGTGCTGTCTGTCCACCCAGTGAGCTGGAGCCAGAGTGGCTGGATGAGGTGCAGCCCAATGGAGAGCTCTTCTACCTGGAGCTGAGCGAGGGCGAGGAGACGGCCGCCCTGGCACAGGAGGAAGAAGAAGCCGGCATTGCCGCACCCTCGAGTGGTGGGGCCCCCGGCCAGGATGCCGCCCGGCGCAAAGACGGGGGGAGACCCAAGCTGAGAAAGTTGGCAGACATCCTGCGCAGGTGCGTAGGCTTTTATTGTTATTATGGTTTTCAATGCTTTCCAAGAAAGGTTAAAAGCATAAATGTTTCGGCTCTTTCTAACATGGGGCCACAATAACTCAATACTTATTTTGCTTTCTTTCCATGAACTGAGATTGGATAGCAGAGCTGCTATTCAATCTCAGTTGTCTCCCCTTCATCTATGGACGTATTGCATTATTATCACTCATCAAATGTTTCCAAAGAAATTGCATACTGTAATTAATAACATCCTTGCGGATGTACTAGGAGGAAGACGGCTCGCCGAGAGCTGCCAGCCGATGGAGCGAATGGAGATCGTAAAGGCCACTCCGGCGACACTGTCTTCACCAAGGGCCCTGGTGACGGAGGAGACGGAGGCGATGACGCTCCTCCTCTGGTGGTGGCTCGATTGCGCTTCCGCGACGTGACCCTCTACGTGAACCCCCTGCGCCGGCCGACGGGGGAACGTGACATCCGCGTGGGAGAGGAGGCTCCCCTGCTCGGGTCGCTCCTCGGAATCTTGCATCGCGCGAGTGGACGGCAAGGGCGCGACGCGCGGAGTGGCAGGAAGAGTCGCTCGGAGGACTCGGTGGCGCCGATTGCCGACGAGAAGATCTCCGTGCACGGCCTCGTGCATGGAGGAGCAGCCATGGAGAGTGGGAAGATTTACATAGGTGAGTACTTGCGCGCGGTTGTCCTCTCATTGCCGGGGGGGGGCGGGTGATACACACTGTCAATGCGTTAATTATAGATGGGATATCCGATTATTTATATAATCGATGACCCGATTAATCAAATAAGACGACAAAAAAGTTCTCGCACGTCCGTTTCCATGTGTGCAGCTGGATGGGAGGTGATAGGTGAGGCTTGGTGATGTCATCGGCATCATCAGCTGCATCATGGAATATTGGTGGTTTCCTGCCATCAGGGGACAGGTGGCTGCCATATTTAAAGAGTATTTGACCACAAAGAGTAGCCAATATCGATGAACTAACTAATTGTTACTTCTCTAGTTTCAAGCAGCCTGATAAAGTGCATCATGCCTTTCGCATGTGTATTCATTGCATAGTTTCACGATAAATACTTGAAACCTGATTTTTAGCAAAGTTGGTATATGTGTGTTGAGCTAAAGATTACATCCATGTCAGTGTCATTTTGTATAGTTGTTTTAAAAAATATATATATTTCGGTGAACTCTATTAACAATACAACTGTGAAAACTCAAATAATGTGTTTTGTTTTAGTGTTCATGCCAGACTTAGGATCATTCGAACAGAATGTTCCAACAGAGTGACTCATGCAGCCAGCTATGGCTGCAGGGTTTTGGTAGTACATGTTGTTTATGCCATTTATTGTGAAAATTCCGTCAGTTCCTATGATTGCTTTTTCATTGCCTTCATGGCTTTATTTTGGTGATTTCGAAAAGTGTATTGGTTTAGCCATGTTTGTGTTGTTGTAGTACAGAGTTAGACTGATGGCCTTAATCTAAGTTGTCTTGTGGTTGTTGTTGTTGTTTGACTTGCATCCCACTGGGATTTTTGCACACAGCGTTGGTGTACGGTGTTTTTTCTGCAATATTTTTGCTGTCTTTTCTTGGATTTTCTGTTTGCACTTAGTCACATATTCACTTTAAGATGTTTTTTTGTTCATGTTTTTGTTTTTTGTTTGTTGCGGTTGCACCCGATTCAAGAGCTGAATGGCTCACAGGGCTATACCTAATAAATGAACTTGAACTTGAACCAACTAAGAGCCCATGGAAACAAACGTTTATTCTGCAAGAGAGACCTGGGGTTTTGGGTTTGATGAAAAATGCCTCGGTGTTGGAAAGCAATACAACTGTGAAAACTCAAATAATGTGTTTTGTTTTAGTGTTCATGCCAGACTTAGGATCATTCGAACAGAATGTTCCAACAGAGTGATAAAGCATTATGAATTTTACAGTGGTTGGCGTTTCCTGGCAAAGACATTACAGAGAATGTTTTTAGAAAAACAGCACAGTTATTAGTTTCTCTGCAGGCTGCATCATGTTCGAATGCAGACATCTGCTACCATTACCCAAGTAAAGCTCACAACATGGTGTCAAAGTATGACCTATTTTCAAGGCTTGGGAGAACTTCATGGCTTTCACAAAATTGCTTTGAAAAATGGAACATATGAGTGATTGCAGCCATACGAAGTGAAAATAGCCTGTCAAGTGTATTTGTACGAACTATAATCTTAAATGGCAGAGTGGTTAGCGCATGAACCCAGGGACCTGGGTTCCAATCCCAACAATGGATAAAATGCACTGGCCAGCATGGGGAAGTATGACCAAACAACTCTCATAACTGACATGCCATGGGGTAGCCTTCTTCCAGTATTGAAGTGATTGCTGTCTGTAAAAATTGTAAAATACTGTTTTTAACCACAACCCTGCTTTTGCCTGTTTGGAATCAACATGTTTTCTGGGGTAGCCATACATCATTTCATAAACTTCAGCAAGAGGCTAGTGAGTGTGAATATCGAGGGAGCGTTACATTTATAGCTCTCTGATGTGTTTTTGAATTGTACTGCGTATTGTTCAGCATGATGAACAACCACAAAAAAACACTAAAACCCACGTAGTATCACAATCAGTTTCCATTAATGGTGATGGGCATTAACATTGCTGAACATTCCCATGTCTCTCTGTGCTGTGCACTTGCGGTGTTGGCGGCATAGGCGACTCTCTGGTGGCGGTGAATGATGTTGATGTGACGACCGAGAACATTGAGAGGGTCCTTTCCTGCATCCCCGGCCCCATGAAGGTATCGTCAGCTGTAGTCATCACCCGATTTTCCACCCATCCTTCCTTGTTTGATACTTACTGCTCTGATTTCTTTAGAACTGCTGTTTGTGTTCAGTTTGTTGTCGTTCACCCTCCGATTAGCATGGTTGGCTACGTACGAAAGACGTTCAACATACGTACATACAACATGTGTATTTAGGCTAAGTTACAAAAGCCACGTTCGTCATTGTCACGTCACGGTCCAAATTTTCCATCTTTGAAAATTGCTTGTAAATTAACTAATTGGGTAAAATTATGTAGCAACACTGCCCCCTATTAGTAGGCTCTACCCATCTCTTAAACATGGCTCCTTCGTGATAACCTTGTGGGAAAATAATTGCACGAGTACCAAATCTATTCATTCTAATTGTCATTTATATGTTTGCTAAATGCTAATAGGAGATATGACCATGCTTGCACGATACATTGAAGTTTCCATCCTGCTCCTTTGCAGCTGAGTGCACTGTACTAAACATTGATAAAAATGACACCACATATTCCTTAACTAAGGCTTGAATGCTGATGAGCTCTTGTAATACATATAAATGCTTCGTACATCTACGCAAATACTTGTAAGTTGCTGAAGCACATAGGCCCATTAGCAGAATGAATTTTCAGCTTGTGATGTTGTGTAAAATTACAAGTCTTCCAGTGCTGTGTACACGCCAGGCTTGTCGCCTTCTGCATTATGTATTTTTTTGAACTGGGACTAAAAAGGCCTTCTCTTGTGTTTCCCCACTCATGCCTGAAGCAGCATGTCAAGCTGAATGCTGGATTCCTGAAAGACTGTCACGTTTGCGGTGCTTTGTGATGTTAATTGGCAGTTTCGCATGCCGTCCGATTACATTGGGCGATGGCTTAAGTGATGCATTGAAAGACGTAGGATGAAGTTTTACCGCACATCATGTGCCAGCCAAATATCATTTTCTATTGTGGATATTGAGTACATCTTCCACTTTTAAGAAGTGGCACTCAAGATCATTTTGTTCTGACAAGCACTACTTGCAGTGATGTTTTAAAATACTGTACTCCAAAATATACTATTGCACCTATAATCTGTCTTCTTTGTCCCATTTTCAAAACAAACCACTAAATGTGTGATACTGATATTAAACATCACTGCACTTGTATTGTATGTCATATTTATAAAGATTATTGTCACAAAAATACAAATGTATTAATAGGCTACTGTGTTGTCATCACTTTTGTTGATTTATTTCGTAAATATCTTATCTTCTTACATCCACCAGTGAAGTTAATCGCCTTCCGCATAGACACAAGACCTTTGCATCAATGTCCGTGGTGTTTTCATTTATCGATTCGTTCATTCCTGAGAGCTAATCACTGCGCACGATAACACTGTGGCCTGGCTCAGCCATGTGCGCGTACACCAGAGGAAGGAGAATGTCCATTGTTTGTGCAGGTAAGGCTGACAATGGAGGTGGAGGGAGGTGCGAGCGCCGGCCGCGGTAGAGCGGAGGGTGATGAGGAGAGTAGCGCCGTCTACTCCCACTCGGGCCTTGTGAGGCTGTTGAGCGGGGAGGACACGGCCGACCTGCACGCTCGCCTCTCCTCGCACCCCCATTCCGCCATGTACCTCAGCCTGCGTCTCGACTCCGAGTCCGCCTGCGAGGAGGTCAGGCCTTTTTTTCTATCACTGGCTGATTCGTGGTGACGCATGCTTGTAATACGCCGCTTTTGCAGGTCAGGTTTGGATGATCACGCAAATTTGTGAAATTCACAAACCCCGCCGGGCTGTGCGGTAGCGATTTAAATGGTTTATGCTCCCGACTTTTAAATAATTTTACCACACGCCGATTAAAAAAAAAAATCGCATCAATTTAGTCTTTTTGTTAAATATTTTATGAAGTGGCATGATTAGCTTAGAAAATCAGTATGCAGTGAAAGTTTCAAACCGTGGCAGCTAACCGCTTAGATCAGGGGTCCTCAAACTACGGCCCGCGGGCCACATGCGGCCCACTGAGGGCATTTATCCGGCCCATGGTCACTAATTGGGCTGCGCTTGTGAGCACTAATTAGGCTGCGCTGGTGAGCACTAATTGGGCTGCGCTGGTGAGCACTGATTGAGCTGCGGCGGTGGGCACTGATTGAGCTGCGGCGGTGGGCACTCATTGGGCTGCGCTGGTGAATGGTTCAATGGGCCAATTGACTGGACTTGCCCCCCAGGCCTAAGGCTGCCAGCCCTCCCCTGGCTGCGCTTGACTGGCTCTCCCTCCCTCAGCTCCCTCACTTGCCCCTCGGTTCCACTCCCAGTGATATTCCTGTGTGCTGAGTAAATGATAGAGGGGTAATAACAGAGTGATCTCTGATCTCTGGAGGGGCTGCCTGCTGTTTTCCCGTGCTGGTCAGTGACAGACAGCCGAGGAGTAGGAAACCCAATTTAAATGACAGTAATTGCATTTATATTCTGATTGCTATTCAGTTGTATGAGGTTATATGTTGTATGTTGTGTAAGCCCCGGTTCATACTGTTGCGATATCTGAGCAGTGCGAGTTCAGCCATATGCTTGTATGGCTGAACTTGCATTAGATTCGGAAGAAAAAAGGCACATGTGCCTTCTTTTTTCCTGCAGTGGAATCGGATCGCATGGGTCTTCTCCCCCATGCGATCAGATTCCTATGCGAGTTCACAGATCGCACTGCGATCTGTGAACAAAACTGCAGGTGTAATTAACTTTTTAATGGCACCCGCACCAGTGTGAGCCTGGGGTAAAAGCGGAGTTCCCCCAATCAGACTGCATTGATGGGCAGTGCAGTCTGTATGTCTCTGTGTGGGCAAAGTTATTGCTGGTATATTTTTTTGTAGCGCTGTATATATATTGGTATTTTACTAATAGCAATTTTGACTCCCTAGGAAACAATGATGTCAAGAAAGAGAAAAATTGACTCTGAGTGTAGGATATTCAAAGAACAGTGGACTTATGATTACTTTTTCATGCAGTACAAGGAAAGAGCTGTGTGTCTGATATGCCAGTATATAGTGTCTGTGTTCAAAGAATACAATTTACGTCGACACTATGAAACTCAACATAAAGATAATTATGATTGTTTGGTCGGAGAAGTGAGAAAAGATAAAATATTAAAACTGAAAAATACATTAACAACTCAGCAAAATACTTTTGTGAAGCAGAAGCAGCTAAATATTTCATCACTGCGAGCAAGTTTTCAAGTTGCCAAGCTAATAGCGTGCACTGGACAGACCATTTGTGGAGGGAGAATTTGTTAAAGAATGCCTTCTTTCTGTTGCCAAAGAGATGTGTCCAGAGAAGGCCGATTTATTTAGTACAGTGAGTCTTTCAGGACCTACAATTACACGGAGGATTGAAGAAATGGGAGACAATTTGCATCAGCATTTGCAAAACTCCACACAAAAACTTTCCTATTTTTCCTTGGCACTCGACGAAAGCAATGATGTTCGTGATTCTGCACAACTTCTCATTTTTATTCGTGGGACGAATGACTATTTCGAAGTCACAGAAGAGCTTGCTGCATTGCAAAGCATTAAAGGAACAACTACAGGAGAGGATATCTATGAAAAGGTTTGCCAAACTGTGAATGGTTTGGAGTTGAACTGGGCTAAACTAGCCAGTGTGATAACTGATGGTGCTCCTAGCATGGTGGGGTCTAAGAAAGGAGTAATTGCTCGCATTAACCAAGAGATGGACAAACATAACCATTCTCATCCAATAGCCATACACTGCCTCATCCACCAACAAGTGCTGTGTAGTAAATCACTGAAGTGGGACTCTGTTAACTTCATTAGAGCTCATGCACTAAACCACAGACAATTTCAGGAATTTCTGTCTGAGCTAAATGTTGACTATGAAGATGTTTTGTACCACACAGAAGTCCGTTGGCTGAGTCGAGGGAGAGTTTTGAAACGTTTCTATGACTTACTTCCACAGATTACAGCTTTTCTGTTTTCAAAAAACAAAGAAGTACCAGAGCTCAATGATGCAGAATGGAAATGGCACCTTGCCTTTCTGACAGATGTAACAGAGCTACTCAACAGTTTCAATGTGCAACTTCAAGGAAAGGGGAAGCTCATCTGTGATATGCAATCACATGTCAAAGCATTTGAAGTAAAATTAGGCCTCCTCATCAAACAAGTGAAGGAGGAAAACTTCTGCCATCTCCCCACAACTCAAAATCTGTTAGCGGAAAAACCATTGGTTGCATTCCCAAACAAAACATGTGTGGATTCACTGGAAAAATTGCAAAAGGAGTTCCAATTTAGATTTAAAGAGCTTCATCTCCATGAACAGGACATACAGCTTTTCCGTAACCCATTTTCTATTGACATTGAAAATGTGGATACAACTTACCAAATGGAACTGGCTGAACTGCAGAATTGTGACTCTGAAAGACGCATTCAAGTCAAGCAGCCTTCATAATTTCTATGCAT
Organism: Lethenteron reissneri; assembly: GCF_015708825.2. Classification (NCBI taxonomy): domain Eukaryota; kingdom Metazoa; phylum Chordata; class Hyperoartia; order Petromyzontiformes; family Petromyzontidae; genus Lethenteron; species Lethenteron reissneri. Next base: position 6,096,716 of record NC_083822.1, read on the forward strand.
TTCTCCCCTCTGAGACATATCCTCATCTCAGGAACCATGCACTCAAAATGGCAACCATCTTTGGCAGCACTTATGTCTGTGAACAGACTTTTTCCAGAATGAAACATTTGAAATCTCCAACCAGATCTAGACTAACGGATGCACACTTGCATCACTTGTTACGACTAGCAGTGACAAATATGTAACCGGACATTGACCATCTCATTAGCCAAAAGCAGGCCCATAGTTCCCATTGAAATACTGGCAAGTTTGTTGATTTAACTTTACTTGTTCTTCATTTTAAATATTGTATTTGTTCCCGTTTTGTTTCTTCACTTCAAAATAAGATATATGCAGTGTGCATAGGAATTTGTTCTTAGATTTTTTAAACTATAGTCCGGCCCTCCAACGGTCTGAGGGACAGTGAACTGCCCCCCTGTTTAAAAAGTTTGAGGACCCCTGGCTTAGATCATTAATGGTTGGCATGTATGAGATGTCAGTACTGCAAGTGAATTGATAATATTTATGCAGAGCTTTGAGAAGTATGCCTTTGTTTTTGCTTAGCTCTCTAGTTTACTCCCACCTGAAGCCAAACACTGATTTATGGAATTATTTTTAAGCAAATTAATGAGTGTTTACATGTGGGAGGAAACCGGAGCACCCGGAGAAAACCTATGTGTGTGAGTGGGCAATACTCTATCCCATACCGATCGAGATTAGTCCACGTATTTTCCTACTGCCTTCTCCTGGCAAGACAGGGTATATTGCACCTTGATGACCATGTCAATGGAGTTATACAACATGTGTGTGATTCACCAAACTTCACCTCGAAGATGCCCTGGCTATGTTCAGATAACATTTTTGGAGTTGGGTGCTTGGCCAGGATTTGAATGTGACTCACGGGAACTGCAGCTCAGTCTACGAACCTCTTCACACCCTGTTCATTATCAGCATATGCTGCAGTCGGTTAAATTGAGCAATTCAGTCTATATTTTGACATGGGGATATAGACCGATATAACGTTGGTTTTTGTGCTTGTTCTATACAGCTCTCCGATGTGTTTTCTGTTTTTACCGTGTGTTGTTCGGCAAGATGTCTGACAATTCGCTTCACGTCTTGGGAGTTTCTTCAAGACCTGAAGAGGCTCTCAACACGTGGAGCGAAACCTCGGACAACTTTTGCCAAACAACAGCCAGTACAATCTGAAAGCCTATTGGACAGCTGGACTGATTGATATATGTTTGATGAAGGCACTATGAGGCCAATAACCTACATTACCCGTTGCTTAGTGGCAGGCGGTAAAAACACGTACACGGCGATTTTTAGTTTTTGTTGTCTGAACGTAAGACGAGGGTTGCCTTTAATTTAAACCTCTGTGGTGCAACCGTGCAGAGCCGCAGAGCGCCAGCACGCACGGCTCACTTATCGCCGTCAAGCCGCGCAAAGTTCATTCGGTCGTTTGTCCCACGTCCAAACAAGAGCGCCTGACGTAAATGTGATTCTCTACCAAGACGGACGAGACTTGGAGCGCATTGCTCCGGCTTTTTGTATGCTGCGGCGGTAGCGATGCCACGCCGGCACAATGGCACATGGAGAGCGAAGCGGGCTGTGTTTGCCGATATGTGTCGCGATCATTGTTTCTTTCAGCAGTGTAAATCCTGCAGTCAATACAGGGCGAATTCCCACTTTTACATTGGCGAGGACGCACGCCCCCGAGTCGTTGACATGTTTTGGCTAAACACACTTGGCTTGATAGTTCACTTGCATTTTTAAATGATGATTGCAGAGTAAACAAGCAGGTGTTTGGGTTACCTAGAAACCACTACTGATAACAAAAAGCTTTTACGGCGGCTCCGATTCTTTGAGCTTCAAAAAAACGATTCATCCGTGTCTGTGTGTATATCGTCTGCTCCGTGAATGCCGACATGTTTGCTTTTGAAACGCTCACCGTGTTTTCTTCAATTGGACCTCCATGGGAAACATGTGCACTTACATGCGAGTCCTGTTACTGCGGCCACGTTTCCATGGGTGAGCCTGCCTCTGCCAGCCTTCATGCGTGGCAGTGCCCAGGATACCTTTGTCACATCTTGGAGCTCATTTTCTAATGTTTTTCATAAGCAGCGCATATGTGTTGATGGGACTCATTATATTTGCCCAAGGACCCAATTTACTTGGAGATTCATCTGAAATAAACTACCATTCAGTGGTAGAGCCATGGAGTGTGCAGGAGTCTGTAATTGCACCAGGGCTCAAAAACCACAGGGCTCAGGCACCGGGCTACACAGAATGGGGATATTGGACAGATGCCCCATTTCATTTCATGCACCAGGGACCTTACCAATCATGCTATGGTCCTGCTAACATTGCAAGTGTGCACGTGTTGTACAAGAATGATATCCATGCCTTGAGTGACAATGCCACCTAGCAAAGCTGTGTGCTTGTCTGTTCAATTGTCAACTGTTGCGACATCACTCGTCTTGCTCTGTGTCGTTTGATGGGATCAGACTGGGAGCGGTGAATGCATTTCTCCTTGCCGGGCTGTCGGTGGCTGGTTGCGTGACTGCTGAAAGGCTCCGTCTCATCAGCGTGCGCCTTGCTCTGTATTATTTGCCGTTCGTGTATGCCCCTTGTGTGCTCTCCTTTCTCCTCCCACTTTTCTTTATGGCGAGGCAGCTCTGGGTGGGCTGCGGCAGTGGCGCGATCGGCCGAGTAGGTGTGTGGGCCGGAGCGCCGTTATTGGGTTGATGGGGGGAGTGAGGCAACGGGTGCTGTTTAGGATGGGAAAAGGGAGTAACTCTTTTATTTATGTTTTGTTGAAGCCTAAACTTCGATGGGTGTTTGAAACCGTGCAAAGTAAAATGGGCCGTCGAGTTCTCAGGAACCTCTCAGCATAGTGCTTCAAGAGGCGAGCCTCGGTGGTGGTGGTGGTGGTGGAAGGCTCCTGGGCTGGGTTATGAAAGCGCTTGTGCTCGGAGCGGCGTAGGGCCAGGCTCTCCAGTGCTAATTGCCTCGGGGCGCTGTTTGTGCTGCGTGGAGCCCTTTGTGCTGCGTGGAGCCCTTTGTGCCGGGCAGCAGGGGTTAGCTTTGCACTTGTGCTGTTATCCCCCGTAGGGCTTTTTTCAAATTCTTACAATTCTAGAAGAGGGCACAGACTTTCAGCACCAGTCCCCTAGTCGTTGAAATACGAAATGCATCTTTGTTCATTGCAAAAGGTGCAGCTTGTGTAATGTTAATGGTTCACTTAAAATATACATTGTTGCATAAGCAGAAATACACAAACATCAACTGTGGTATGAAATATTTACTGTGTCACATCCAGAAATGTATTGTTTTAATTGGTTATCTCCTGATCCTAAGTTAATTATTTCATTTGCTCTAAGTATTGTTTTATGTAATAATCACGCATTTATTCAGGAAAGCCTCACTGAATCTTGTGTTTTTTCAAGATGGTCCTGCATTTGGATGTTCATCAATTTGTATTTTTGAGTGTATGCCATAGTTTCCAGCATGTAATGATTAATCCCCCTTGTGATTGAATGAATTGTGATAATTCTGGGTAACTATTCAATTCAAGGATAGGTTATGTTTTACCATTAAAGTGAATTAGAGGCTCTAGTGGCTGCAGGGCTTACATGAACCAATTACACAGAACGCATCATACTACTATCAAAAATAATTCATGCCTCAAGTTTATTGGCTGGCTGCTAGTTGGGCTCCTCTGCAACCCAACAATAACTCTGTTGTTATTGGCTGTGGGCCTTTTGCCACTGAAACTTGCTGGGTAACTGGCTAAATTCAATTTTCTGTGTTACAAATAAAAGTTGAATTGAAATAGCGGAAGACGTTTGGAGGACATAATAGCGACACCAAAGACGTGGGAGTAGCGAATACAGAATCATACGTTTAATATCCGAATAAATTACCCATTGAGCTCTACTGCTCTTTTTCAAGGGTGACTCGACCAGCAGATGGACACGGCAGCAAGAGTTGATACATACAATATAAAATATTAAATTATAAATATAAATAAAGTAATTTAAACCAAATGATCTTGCAAAACAATTTTGTACATTCGCATTTGTATTATTTTGACCTCAATAATGTCTTTTGAAAAGAGGACAAAGATGGCAGAGTGATAATCTCCAGAGAAGAGACAAGTTGGTTCCAAAACTTTAGAGCAGCTGCATAAAAAAGCTTTTACACCAAGTTTTGTACGAAATCTAGGAATCGTGAACAAACAATCAAGACGTGTCACAGGTGTTATGGATTTTCTAAAGGTATTAATACATCTGATAAATAAAGTGCCTATCTGCAAAATTGGGTACATTCAGAGTGATTTGGTCATAGGCAAGATCCTTTTAGTCCCAATGACCTTACAGCTGGTTTTAAATCAAGTTTTACCACAACTCCTGCTCAAGGCCGTCCTAACAAAATCTGGAATGACGGCATAAATGAGGACTTGAAAGAGAAAACTGTAGGCCTAGATGAAATGATTGCCATGACCAGAGAAAGAAATGCAAGAGGTTTGTCCAGTCCCATCATCTGTTGCCATGTGACGAATTATGGAAGAGGAGAGAGAGTGCTTTCCTCCACATGTTCTCGTGATGTACCAGCATGTGCTGGGTGCGTGCTGTGCCACTGCTCGTGCTTTGTGCAGGAGGACATCATCTACTCGTTTCCACGGAGGGGACCGGCGGCGAGACTCAGGGCGGTTCGAGGCATCTTCCTTACGCTGAGTGACATGCTGCCCCGAGTCACAGGCGACTCTGTCCGCAGGTGACTACTCAGCAGGGGTTGTGACAGATCACTGCGTGGCTCAGGGGTCAGCACACTTAGATCTTTGGTTTGGACTTGGGTTTCAGCTGCCTGTTATTAAACCAGATTCTCAAGTCCAGTGAGTCGTATAGTCTTCACCCAGTCACGATTGACTGCACAAAATATTAATTGCATAAATTTTGGCTGTTCACTGAATGTGGTGTATTCCATCCCCAATGCTTATTTTAGTTTGATTGGCGTGTAACGAGAAATCTTTGCTGGAAATTAAATGCTGTGTGCCCAGTGTGGATAAGAGACCATTTGTGTGATATCAGATGTTCCGTGACATCATCTTCCGATGCCGTTCTCACACAGGAGTAAGAGGAGTGAAGTACCCACTGTTAGCTTCAACGTTTCTAATCGATATTCATTTGTCTCATGCCATGATGCTGATAACATCATCACACAATTGGAGAGTTATATGTGAGAAAACAAAAATGTTGAACAAAAATTAGGGGTCACTTAGAGTGCGGGGAAGAGAGGTCATCTGGACCTCGAGTGCTGTGATGTGTATTATGTTTTGAATGGCTCAGACACACCGATTACCCCCATCGTGATGGCTCTTTATTTTTGAGTGGCCTAGATGCACCGATGACTCCCACCTTTGTCTTCGGTTGTTCTAAGCAGCCTTTCGAGATAACACACTTGCCAGTAAAACAGGACCCGGTCTTGTTTGTGACAATGGTATTGGGTCTTCAAAGCTCGTATAGCTCCACATGTTTTTAGCTGCGAACTTGGGGAATGACTGCTGGAAAAGCAAATGCATAGTTTATAAGGCACATTGGCAGTGTGGGCTCCTAGCTGATGATATTCACTTCAACATGGTGTCTTAGTTCAGAGACTTATACATTAAGGACCTAATTTATTTTTCCAGCTAGAATCAAAGTTTGGTTTGATTTCACACTTGCATTTTGCATTACTTGCGCAAACAGAGGCAAATTGTGTTGACACACATTTATTAGCTATGTGTCATGCAGTGGCTGGAGGTGGTTGGATATTATTATTATAACTAGCCTTTTGCCCATCCTAGGACGGAAGCTGTAATATTAAAGATGTACATTTATGTTTTCTCGTGTGATTGTACATTTTTTTAGGAACTGTTGCACGTAAATACATTTTTCTGAACTTAAAAAATGAAACCTCGGTATACAATATTTTGTGTGAATCTCTTGTACTGTCTTAATGGCAGTGATTCTTGCACAAAACTATGTCATAAAACACCTCACTTCATGTCACTGTAGCACTGCATTTAACTCACCTTCAATTAGTTCAAAATTAGTGCTCTCATACTTTATTTTCTTCTGCTTTCGCTCGCTGGGGTTGTAATCAATTTGAATTCGATACAATGTCTGGAAAATCACAGAGAAATGTAAAAAATGTATCATAATTTAGAAGCAAAAATTAGACTTACCTTTTGTTTCAAGTGCTGAAGAAATAAATAAAGACACCAAATACACTTTGTTGCTGCGTAGAATTAATTACTTGATTAACTTTAAATAAAGAAACGTCGAATTGAAAGCGAATTTGCGTAAAAAAATGTCTTGCTTATGATAGTAATGACGGGGGGGGGGGGGTTTCTTTTGCAGTGGCGTCACGTACGGGTGTAGCACTATGCTGCGTATATTAATTTTTTACCGTCACTTTCTGTAAAGAAACGTCATATTTGAAGCGACACATTTCTGGGCTATTATAGTAGTAATTCAGTTGAATTAATGCAATGCAACTTATCAAAGATGTAGAATAGTAATATGCAGAATGTTTCAACAGAACTTGTGTCAAAAAACCCCTAAGATGTGGGATGTCTTTTGCTTTGCTTACAAGCAACACTGCAGATCCATTCAGGAGACTTGAGTAAACATTTTTTAAATACCACACTAGATTTATGCAGCAGCCTTGATTCATTCAAGTTTTGTGAGCCCCTTTTATGCATTGCCACAATGTGCGCAAAAGTTTTACTGCACCATCAAGTGTAGCCTGCTGCTATTTCATTAATGAATATGAGCTTAGCATCAAATTGGAAGTTAAGCTTACATAATGCAGCGCTCAATTTTACAGTGAACAAACGTGTCACTTTCAGGGCTTATGTTTATATTTAAGTGAAACAGCATTTACCGTGCAACGCTATCTTGTGGCTTCTGTAATGCAGCCATGAACGATGCCTTCTCCTGAATTCCAATGCGCGGGGAACTGAAAGGCGGTTGTTGCCGATTTCTGGTGTGGCATGCCTTGATTTTTAATCCTCTTGGACTAATGCAGTGCTGCCAGTTACAGATGCTTTGTGCTAGAAAGAGAGTCTCTTTATATTTCCCTTTCTCTGCGCCGCCAGCATTAGCATTATTCAGTGTGAAAATGCCAGCAGCGGGACTTTGCCTCATTGGTGAAAAGAAAATGCGCCTGCTGAGCCGGGGATTAGGCGGTGTGCTAAGCTTTCACACAGAAGTCTGTATTATTTAGTGAGTATTCATTTACTGGTATTAAAGTATATCACGGTCATGATTTTTTTCAAATATCTCTTTTCAGCTTAACGTTATAATGGCGTCTTTACACATGCTAAACCAATGTTTAACAAACTATTTAATAACAAATATGTTTTGTGCATTAGATTGGCCCATGGTACTTGTTGCATATGTCTGCAAAAATACATTCCTTTAAGTCTTAAACTAATTATGCCATTCAGTGGCAAGAACTGTTTTATAACCGTGTAGTAATTTGGAATCCTGTTTTCCATTACATTAACATTTTCCTCATTAAAACTGGTTTCCATTGGCTACATTCCTGAATTGTTTTTTCATTCATACAATCACTGTTTTATTAATTCAAAATATTTAATTTGAAAACAGGTTTATCCTAACAGCTCACTTGACCAACATATAGTGAATTAGTGTTTTTGCAGATGTTTTTTTCCTTTACATTGATACAATAAGTGCACATATCCTCTACCAAACATCAAGGCCAACCCGCCATGTCCTATGCTTGACGTGTTTTACCGAGAGCCCTTTATCGCAAAGAGACAGGTGGTTTTGTCCTTCAGTGGTGTATGTTAAAAAGCTTTCCACCGGACATCTGTCCACTTTGATTCACCTCGAGGATTAGTGCAACTGTCACTTCCAGTATCGCCGTGCTCGATCGGTCGCTGGTCCCATGTCAGTCCCTGATCCCTGACCAGAGGTCGCAAATGGGTTTTGATACCTTACCCGTACTCGTACCCGGCCGCACCAGGGTCGCAAACGGGTACCCATACCCGTACCCGGCCGGGTACGGGTAGGGTACGGGTATCGGGTACCTGATTGTGACCTCTGGGATGAAGCCATGTTGCAGGCGTGGGTGGGTTGATTCTAGGAACTTGAATTGTGAGACGAGACAAGACGTTGGGAAATGAGTGACAGTTACTCACCAGTGACTCACGGCCTACCCGTACCCGACCGCACCAGGGTCGCAAACGGGTACCCGTACCCGGCCGGGTACGGGTAGCCGGGTATCGGGTACGGTACGGGTATCGGGTACCCGGTTGCGACCTCTGTCCCTGACCTTGCCCGCTTGAGTGTTTTGTGACCATTATCATTACATGCAGGGCTCATTTTATATCGTTCTGCCCAGGTCGCTGGCCCAAAAAGTATTTCTGTCCCCGGCAAACAACATCCAATGTAATTGTCGCTCTGCGACTGTGGCTACTGTTCGCATGTCCGCTTTAGTCTAACAAGTGACCCAGAATATTTTCGTTGAGAAATTAATTCCTGATTGCACACATATGCGTTATACATGCAAAGTGTCGACACCATTGAGCAGTATTATAAGGCGCCTTATGCTGGGATTGTTTAAAAAAAAATTGGCCAATGATGTTCCCACTTGTGCTAATGGAACAAGTGCAAGACATTTTCGTTGGGAAGTATCACAGTTAGAAGTTTACCATGTTGCGTAATAAAATATCGCTGAAAGAAGACGTCACAGATCTACTTCTGAAGCCACTTTAATAGGACTGTCTATGCACTCTAAATGGTGCACTGTCTCGCATGCCCTGCTCAAGAGTTGTTAATTGCCTGACAATCAAACCAAAATAGCTTGTCCTAAGAGCTGAAATATGAAAAATAAATACACGATAATATATTAGGCATTTTTTGTTTACGTGTGCAATCATTGGTTGCTGGTTTAAAACCATCAACTTTTGCTGTATTTTCGAACTCGGCTTATACACGGATTCCAAGCGTGGATCTAAACCTAGGATCTCAGCAGTGCTGGTTCAGTGCTCTCACACAGTGTTAGTCCTTGAAGCCAGCCAGCCAAATCCCCGATGCCTTGATTTTTAGCAACATGTCACGGATGACTGCTAGGAGACTCGTGGAATGAGCCGTGCTCAGGGAATGAAATGAGGGCAAGTGCCCATAATCCTGGCTCCATACACTGGCACTTTATTTTATAAGTAAGGTCTTGTGGGCTGTAAGCATCACATTGCTAATCTTCAGAGCTTGTAATCCTCCAATCAATTGCATTAAAGGGCTTAAGGGTAATTTAAGAATGAGGGAGTTTAATTGTCTTGTTTTAATCAGGATCCAAGGTACAAGTCCGCTGTTTTTTGTGGTCTCAACTATTAGTGCAGACAGAAAGCTTGAAACTGTGAAAAATACTGCTAATGTAGCTTTTAAATATGTTTTTACGGTTGTACTACGTTGTTTGTTCGTATGTATGTATGTTTAACTTCTTTCGCACTGCACGTAGCCAACCGTACAACATGTTGCTCCATATGCTGACAGCTTCTTCAGGAACTGAATTGAATAAGCTTCCATGCTCGACAATGTGTCAACACCCAAAGACACATCAGCACAACCTCTGAATCTATGCAGTATTCTACTGGTATTTTACAGATTGTTAAGCGTACATTTACAATCGGTCAGAATAATTTGCCCATTCTCTGTTTACAGTTTTTTAACAAAAGGTACAGCCACACAGGTAAGATTTTAGGGCTGTTATTTTCTCAAGAGCATGCTGTTTTCCACAACTGCCGTGTGCAGTTAATAAAGCATGGCCGGAAAACATGACACACATCAGTAGGCAGTTAGAGAACTGTTGATGAACTTTGCCATCTCTGTCCATGTGCCTCCCCTGTTTTCACAGTTCCAGCATGGTAATTGAAGGCCGCCTGGTTCATGTCGCCTACTGGAGGGAGGGCGATGGTCTGCTTCTTCTTGGACTGCCTGCTGATAGGTTAGAATTCCCCACTTAGTGCAATGGCCGAAGACCAGATATTTCACTTAGTAACACCTTAGACAGGAAGGTGTTAGGCATTTAATAATCCAAAGATTAAATAAGTGTTTATGTTCTAATTACATACATCGAATTGTACATTTGAGAATTAAGTGTTTATAATGTATTGCAAATATATGCTAATGTGAACCTTCCAAATACAGTTTACACGAATCCTTTAATAAATGCTCAATCTCCACATTTCTCAGTCAGAAACCAGTCTTGCCACAGTAACCCCCCCCCGACTTCCAACCAAGTGGTTTGATCTAACCAGGTGGTGTTTCTTTTACTGACCTCGATGAGACGAAAGAGAGCCTGAATAGACCGTGACCAGGATTTGAACTCTGCTGTGTCCTTGTGATCACGAGCCCAGTACTTTACAGAGCGAGCTGTCCTGGCCGTCAGTAAAAGGTTGAATGCCAATGTGACCATGAGATGGCAACTGATGATAACCTCCCTTGGTTTTCTCAAACACCAGGGTGCCTTTGGCTCGACTGAGGAACCTGATATCAGACCTGGCGCGGCTTCTGTCCTTTCTCCACGGATCCCTGCACAAGTAAGCATACCTGTGTGTGCCTTCTCAACAAAGGAGGACACGCCTGAATTAATTACTTGAATTATAAAAGGCACACAAACAAGAAAAGGCGTTTATTGAAATGCCAAAAGGAAATAACACTGGTTCTGCTGGTAAAAAGGTCCTCCAAATTAATATTATTCCAGTCACGAAAATTTTAAACCAAAATTCATGGAAATGGACCCTCTTTGGAATAGATGGGGGGTTTGTTCTGAAGGAGGAATATTCCTGGACACTGTAGCTTAATATGAACTTTTTGAACATAAGACGAGACTGATTAGATGCACTCTTAAATCAGAGCACATCCATCCAAAATTCAGATCCATCCACTGGTTCACAATCCATTCCCTAGTAACTACAAGATCACCCTCTTTGTCTTCAATCTCTTCAATGGACTCGCTTGGGTTCATAGCGCCTGTTGCAAACCACTTGCGACACCCCACTGATATAATAACCTGTTATTATTTCCAGGGCATTTAATCAGCGCACAGAAGGGCCAGGCCACCTGGACCAGCTGTTCAGTCTGCTCTTCCAGCATTGCCTGGAGCCGGAGTCACTTTGCACGCACTCAGGGCCAGGTGCTCCTGCAGCCCCCAGTCCAGTGGGGCTGCACCCGCACTGCTCCGGGGCGGAGTTTCTCGACAACCTCCCTGCTGCTCCCTGGCTGCCGCTACCGCAGGACATAAAGGCAAGGCAGTGTCCCTTAAAGGCAGGGGAGGGAAACCTTTCAACTGCTGAGAGCAGAGTAGGACTCTTAAATACCTTGGCAGGACACACATTAGCATACATTTTAGTCCCACTTGTCACTGCAAAAAGCCTCTTGCATTGAAAGGAGTGACCGAGCACAATGAAATGATAAACGCGGTGTCTAAAATAGCACGCCTCTAGGATCCAATTAGGTGCTTGACGTGATGGATAAATATTAGTTGTGGGTTATTTCGAAGTGGTTATATGCCTCATTTGTCTGCAAGTGATTTTAGTCATGGGCCATATCCAGCCCATGTTTCCATAGGTTCCCAACCCCTGCTTTCAGGATTTTTCTATCTTCAGGAAGGAAATTAAATATGTATGAAATTTCAGTTTCATTTATATGGTATAGCCCTGTGAGCCATTCGGCTCTTGAATCGGGTGCAACCGCAACAAACAAAAAACAAAAACATGAACAAGAAAACATCTTAAAGTGACTATGCGCAAACATAAAAATCCAGGAAAAACCTGCAAAGTCTTCCAGAAAAAAAAACACCGTACACCAACGCTGTGCAAAAATCCCAGTGGGATGCAAGTCAAACAACAACAACAACAACAACCACAAGTCAAATGAAGATCTCAAGTGGATTCTAACTCAATGCTTTTTTTGTTCTCCTGTAAAGTACATTCGTCATCTGTAAATATGTAATTTGAAGGTTGTACATTGATACCTCTGTTGTGAATTTAAAATTATGATTATTCTGATGCAAGTGATGAGGAAAATAATAATTCTCGACTTATTCAAGAAATCCTCATTGAGTCTCAATACATTTTTAGATAAAAGCACGGATTGACACATTTGAAATCTGAGGCATACAGAGAATGAATCCACAAATTCAGCAAGCTGCTTGTTGGAATGCAGCATTTAATTTGTATTGTATTATAATGCTATCTCTCTTCCAGGTAGTAAGTCAGAAAAATAAAAATACCTATTTTTGTTTTTCTCACAATTCAGGTCGACATTGACACAACATTGAGTGAGCTGGAATCGGCAGACTTTCAGGAGCTGGTGAGATGATGTGATTCACACAATTGTAGTGACTCAACTCGCGCTACACAATTACAGCTGTGATTTATAAAACATCACGATGCATATATATACATTTTGGCCCGGCTATAGCAAGGTTCTCATTTTTATTTTTGCTGGGCCCCAATTGCTTTGTTCTGGGCTTGCCGCAGTGTTGCTCTCTGTCCTCACCCATTTTTCCCTGACCCCCGTTCTGTCCCTCCCTCCCCTGCCCCTCTCTCCCCTACCCCCATCCCCGCCAGTGCACCCCAACCTCTATCCCTCTCATTCTTGAATGTAGCTTTTTTTCCCCCCTCTCCTTTTTGTGTTTTCACGTATGATTGCATTTAGACAGTATCTACAGTTAGATTAGTGTTGTATATAGGTGGGGGACACACACTAGGTGAAGATTAAATGAGGTGGACATGTGGGGAATGGGTGGGAAGGTTTGAATACAGATGCAACTTGTCAAAGGCAGAGATAAAAAGAAGGCCTTAAGCTTGGACTTCAAGAAGGAGTCTTCAGTGTGGATGCCTTAGAGGGAGGGAGTTCCATATATCTGGGGCAGCAGTCGAGAAATTGCAACCTCCGCAGATAGGAGGTTCTAGATTTGAAGCTTTCGTGACTGCAAGGATTCATACTCTTTGGTTTTTTCGGTAAAAAATAAAAGAAAAGAAATGAAAACAACTAAATTAAATCACGACGTTTCGGAGGCAACACAAACTTCCGTCTTCATTTATTTTATGTTATTTTTTACCTACGTGACTTTACCGAAAAAACCAAAGAGTATAGATAGGAGGTTGACTGTGAGGTTTGCCAATAAATTTTCATTACTGGAATGGAGTTTACAACGAGGGGAAGTAGAAAGACAGATGAGAGGGTAGAAGTATGCTGCAACATGATTTAGAACAGAAATGAACATTTCACCTCAGTTTATAGCAGCTGAGGCTGTAATACCTGTACTTGTGTCTGCACGTTACTGGTTTCTGTGTAGGTCCTGCAATACAAATTCAGGATTATTAATTATTGGCTTGAGGGTAAACAATTTGCTGTGTTTTTTTTCAGTCAGAAGATTATTATTCCATGCGGAGACTGTACACAATTTTGGGCTCCTGCCTCTTCTACAAGGTGAGCACAAGCCATCACAAATGTAGTGACATAAGACGCTTAAGCCTCTTGGCACCAGGCGTTGGGTTCTCAGGCGGGTCCAGACGCTTAAGCCTCTTGGCGCCGCCAACGGGGGGGGGCTGTGTGTGCTCTGTGGGATGTCTGGTGGCGCACACGGCCCCACCCCTCGTTGGACCAGGCATAGAAGGAGAGCTCCCTGGACGATCAGGGCCCAGTTGTAACTCAAGACCCAAGACCCGCGACCAGCCATCTGAAGACCCTGGGATGCTGTGAGAGTCCAGTGGTGGGACTCTGGAACTCCCGACTCTACGACCTTGTGAGGGCGAGTTCCAGAGCATAGCCAGAGTAGAGTATCTAGGCTGTGTACCTAGGCTGTGTACCTAGGCTGTAACAGAGTATCAGGACTGTTGGAGAGTTGGACTGTTGGAGAGTTGGACTGTTGGAGTGTTGTATTGTAATAAAGAAGCTACCTCTACAAGTGTCTCCGGAACCCGTTACACGAGCACTTGGCAGATGAGGAACACTTGGGAATGGCTCACCTGGAGGAAAAAATGCAATTTCGGTCACACAGGAATACATGCCACTGATGCGACACTCGTTTGGAATTACCCGACACAGCCTGCTGACCATATGAACACAATACATGCACATGCTGCACAACTCTTGTAAACCCACTGCTGAATTAAAAACTCCCTACGCCCTGCGGGTCATGGGATTATTTGGAATGAGCCATGGTGCAAGGAATGAAATGAGGTCTCCAAGTAAAATGTTCCCTTCTTCATAGCCCAGTGCCTGGGCCCCATCTGACCCATAGTTCTCGGCGCAGTTGCACCACCTGCATACTCTACAGCTATGCCACTGTGGGTGCCATGTGCTTGTGGTTATGGTCTGTGTGTGTGCGACGTGCGTGCCTTTGCCGCAAGTAGGGCTGCCTCGTCGCGAACCACCTACCGAGGGAGGAGCTCACTGCCGTCACGCTCTACTGCCGCCTGCATGGGCTGCTGCTGCTGACGCGGAGCCCCAGGGCCGGGCAACTCGTTGTGTGGCGTGAGCTGTTCCCACGGAAACCACGTACCGCCGTCGCCACGGGATACTCGCCGCCAGAGGGCGCGCGGCACTTCCTGCTCATCGTCGGCCTGGTAACTGCCCGACTCATCCACGACACGATTAAGGGATATTATTAGGCATCGCAAGCAAGAAATACAAATGAGATGGTGAAGTGTTCCCAATGAAGAATTGGATAAGTAGTTTATCATATTAAAAGTATTATACAGTTGGCATCCCTCATTATACTAATAATTTTAGCATCATCTTATAGAGTGTTGCGTTTTTTGGCATTTTTTTTCGAATCTAAGGATGACCTTTTTTGACTGATGCTCATAGAAAAGAATATATCAGAGTTTTTCCCTGTATTCTTAACAGGCGTTGGGCAGTGCTTATCTCATAATGTTAGCATCATCTCGATTTTTTTGTGATATTATACAATTAAAGAGCTGCGGTCCTAAGCGTGCCCCAAAGTTAGCAGCTTCTTGTTTGCACATTGCACGTGATGGATTGCTCCTGATGTGAGGTGAATGGGCCAGTTTTCTCCTGTGGCTGCCTCCCCTTGTCCCGGCCAGCCCTCCACATTATTTATGGTTATTAAGAGGCTTAGTGGTTACTCCGGGTGCTCCTCCATCAATCCTTTATACCACCATAAAGGGCGATGCATGGGAAACACAGAGAGTCACTGTGGTCATGAAACTTGGCTGTAAAGAAGGCTTATAGGCAGGGGCAGGGCGCGGGTTGGAGCAAGTGTTTACAGGCTCACTCAAGCAAGGCAAATGTTTTCGGTAAACTGTATTATATTTAGCAGGATAGCATGTAGCTGCACAAATGATGTCATTGTGTGCTTGAGTTTTAAGAGACGGAATAAGAAAACGACGAGGAAATAAAACAAACAAAAAAACACTCCAAAGTTTTGTGGCCGCCTTAACCCGCACGCGCATTAATTAACACACGGGCGCTTTCACACGCAATAGTCTAAATTCAGATTAATCCAAATGCCTGCGCCTTTTGTACGCATTAATAAAGAAATGCTCTCTTCCCAACGTGTGCCTCCCCCCTTGGAATTGATCCCTGCTGATGAATTGTACTGAGCCCTTGACCCTGCCACTTAGAAAGGGCCATGCCATCAGTCACCCGTCGGGGCCGTGCCGGGGTAATGAGGGCAGCCCAGTGTGGGTCGCGGTGGCGAACGTGACGTTGTTTTGGCGACTTGCCGTGCTCTTTTGTTGACCGGGTTTATGGGGATGACCCAGAGGCACACACAGCAGCTCAGCTAAACCAGATGCAAAGAGGAAAAAGTCTGTAAAGTTATCTTGTAAATACGCGCTCACTAAAATGCCTTTGATTGTGTGACACTCATTAATAATCACTGAATGTACTGCTTGAGCCTCGAACTGAATCACCTGGAATGCACCCGATTTCCTCAGATCTTGAAAGCTAAGCAGGTTGAGACTGGATGCTACTTGTATGGACCACCACCATATATAAAATGTTTATGTTCCCTGCCTTCACTAACCCACACTGAGGAGTATAGTGAAGTATGGTCAAGAGCCACCAAGACTCAGATGGCGTGGAGCGACCCTCATCCAGCAATGGATTGACAAAAGGGCTGTACATGTCTGTGTACACACTACCAGTATTGTACAGATGGTGTAGTCATGTCGATTAACCCTGGGACCTGCCAGTGAGCCTTCGAGACTTCACGTGGCCTGCAAGTGCACCTAGTCTGGCACAAGCGCTGTGGCGACGTCACATGGTGGCGAATGGCAGCTGTTGTCATCATCTGCTACGCTGCGTGCGCATGTTTGCGCGCAGGGTCCCTGCCTGCTGTCCGTGGTGCTGGAGGCGGGTGGCTGTTCTGCAAGTGCTGTGGGCTCACCTGGCCCCGACCCCGGCTACGTGGAGGAGGCGCGTGCTACGCTGCTGGCGCTCGACTCGCTCTCCGTGCCGGCGCGAATCCGCGAGCACCTCGAGCGACCACCACTGCCCGAGCTCTCCTGTGCCGACTGCTTCTTGGGCCACTCGACCGGTATGCCGCACGCCGCCATGAAGCCTCACCGGGCCCCATTAGAAGAAGATGTGCACCCAAAACAAGTCAGCAAAATCATGCATTTTCTCAATGTAACAAACTAAATATAAAAAATGCTCAATTGGTTTATGGGTTAGGCCACGTAATGATCTGACATAGCCAAACGTTTTTTATTGTAACATGTGCAAGCGTATAACGCGCAAATTATTGCAGTTTTAGCTCATCGGTAAATTGAAGAATAATTCTCACAAACAAATTTAGCATTTAGATACGACATTTCGCTGTGACCTACATCGAGCATCCTCAGGTCATGAGACCAGGAAGTCAGAATTTCATAATAAAAATGTGGTCAGATCATAATGGTGTCTATACCAAAAATCAATTATGTATCATAATATTGGCTGCAAAATTCTTCATGTTTTAATAATTGTTCCTCTGAAAATGGTTTTAGGAATACTTGACATATTAATTTTTGTAATTAATATATTCATTACTATTTTGTGTGACTGATTAGAGCATTAAAACAATGCAAAAATGCAAATGATAACATTTAAATTTCTGGAAAACTAATTTTACGATTATTTTCATATCGTGAAAATGTATATCATATCAAATATGACAACGCCACTAACCCTATGTGCGACGGGCGACACTTGGCTGCAGGTGGCGGTTCGACAGTGTTCAGTCCGGGCCACCGCAGGACACAGTCTTCTCCGGGTTTTCGTGGACCCCGGAGACTCAGTCCCAGTCCTGCCAGAGGGAGACAGGATGGAGCGGACTCACCCGCACCCGGCACCACTGCGCAGCGCTCGGCAGAGGGGGGCGTCCCGGGCATGCCCGGGCGCAGGGAGAGCCAGGGGTCAGGGGTCTCTGCCGGCAGCGGAGGTAGCAGTGGAGTCACCAGTGCGTTCAAGGTGACAGTGGACACGCACATGCACACAGCACTGTTCATCACACACATGTATTAGAAAGTCAAAGGTAAGCAAGGCGATATATCACAACACACTGAAGATATTATTACTGAGGCTCAAAAAGGCAGACTCATGCACCTGTTAAGTCCTGACGCTCAGACGAAGGTATTTTTTTGTTCATGCCTGAGGCTCAGAGAGCCAAACTCTCCAGCAGTTCATTGACCATGATGACAATATTGACAAATAAATTAATATGGATGAGTCTGGCTGAATAGCTAAAACCTTGCAACTGGAGTGTGACAAACCCTGGCTCAGAGGCTGGTGCTGCTTTAATTATGTCACACTGGGACATCCATGGCTATATTAAAGCAGGGACTTAAGGGTCTGTAGCCTGGGGCCTTGTATTTCGAGTGACACCAAAACATCTATCCAGCTTTATAATGGCTGAAACACAATACTGTTGTACTATGATAAACCCTATTGGTCATTTGGTAACTAAAGCCGTAGTATCATTATTTGTATGACTACCAGTATGCGCTGAAATTAAAATAGCTTTGTTTGCTTTAACTGAGGTTAACATTTCAAAATCAGAACTGAGAAAACCAAGGTTAATAACAATGGTAACGTTTCGGGAAATGGCCCTTAATAACCGAGAGATGAAGAAAAGCCGTTGTCTGAAATGTTGCCTGACGTGTTTCCTTTGAGGGAAATCTATTGATGCATGTGTTGAGTTTTGTTTTTTATTCTTGCGCTCCACTGCCAACACATATCACAAACTTTTTGTTGTTTAAATAACAATTTAGTGGTTTGTAATCAGGCACGGGCGTTAGTAAAACAGTTAAGGGAAAGATTTGAATATAGAAAGCAGAAAAATCTGCCTGGCATGCGCCAGGCACCCATCAAACTTATTGCGGCTGTGGTGACTATGCACAGATCACGAAGAAGAGATCCAGTCCCTTCCTGCTGGGCGGTGGCTGGAGGGAGAGCGCCGATGCTGACACACAGGAGATGAGCAGCGTGTGCAGGCAAAGTTCCGCGTGTTAAACACCACACCCACGCGTCACATCCAATTACCTTCATTTGATAAAAATGGGCATGGATTTTTTTTTTTATCCAGTTCAATAACTTAATGGTGTGATGTTATTGCAAATGATTCGTACAAGGTGCTCGAACTAAATTTGCAGCTGATCATTGTTCAATATATCTAGCTGGGTGGCAGAGGTAAATCAGAATCAGAATATGTATTCATATTGTAGGAATCCGATGAGCTATAAAGATTTTTTCACAGATGTCCAAAATGAGCGGCTCGCAATCGGAAGGCTGAGTGAGAGTTTAAATCCCAATCGGGGGTCAACTGTGTCCTTCAGCTCATTCATCCCTCCAGGGTTGATAAAATAAGTACTGCCTTGTGGTTAGGTCAACAATGTGGTTGTCCTTTGAAAATACTTAACCCTACCAGAGCAATATGGGATTTTTACTTCGGGCTCAGTGCTATAAACAGGAAATAAGTGCCGCCCCATGCTCAACTGAGCAAGGGACCACATTAACCTTTTACTCTATAGAAGGTAGTTATTTAGATATCAGATCATTGTTATTTATGATTGCAGTAAACAAGTAAATATCCACTGAGATCAGATTTTTCTGTCTAACACTTTCCAATTAAGGTTGAAAGCATCTATGGATTATCTGTTTGTCTACTTGTAACATGAGTTCAGGATAACTCGCATAAAGATGATCCAATATGAATACAATTTTCATGAAAAAAATAGTTTATCTATGAAGGACTTAAAATTTATCAAATTTATCAAGCATTGCCCAGAATCTGGAGACACAAACCAGAGCAAAAAGGACTATTTGCAAATGTAAAACCTGTCTTGTGCCCATAGCTGTTGTTTTGCGTAGTTTTGATTAAATATCTCTGAGGATAAATGCATGTTGGAAAGTGCTACATAATCCATGCGTGTGCACGATATTTTTCTTTACTTGTTGATTTTATTTTACTCGTATATCATGGATGTCATTTCAGGCTGTTGTGCTGTGTGATCTCGGGCTGTAATGTTGTGTATGGTCTCAGGTTGTTGTATTGTACGGTATGTTTGATTCCAGTCTGACATTGTGTGTGATACTCAGGCTGTTGTAGCTTTGATTTTAGTCTGGCACGCTGTGCGTGTGATATCAGACTATTGTGTGATTCCAGTCTTTCCAATCCTGCGTGTGATCTTAGGCTGACATCGGGCGCCGAGAACACGCTGTTCCACTACGTGTCGCTGGAGGTAGCGGAGGGTGTGTACATCGCCCCTGCCCACAGCGACGTGGAGCGTCTGGGCGGCACGTTGCACGCTCAGCTGCTCGCCAGCTTCCACCGCTGCTGCCTCTCCATCAGGGCGCTCTTTCAGCAGAGCAGTCCGCTAGCGGTAAGCCAGGAGCTCAAAGTCGCTAGCACCGGAGCGGTCAGCTGTTGTAGATAAAACGTCTCTTTTGTATGGAGACTTGAATAAAATACAGGGTCATTTATATAGATAACCCATGAAGAGAATTAACGCTCGTAACACACCTTTTGTCCAACGCAGCCAGTTTGATTTGGTTACAACATTCCAAGATGCATAAGCCGAGATCATTAGAATTCAGTGGATAATCTGTAAATGAATCACCCTGTGCTATGTGTCTTTGGAATACCGGGCTAAGTAAGGTGTGTGGTGCTTTGGCTTGTTTTATAAACAAAACCGTGGGACACGTTATATCCACTGTATTGTGGTTTCCCATTCACATGATGTGGGTCAGCGCTCGTGTTCCATTTATAGCTTTGAGCCAGTGGTGGAAATTTCACATTCCTCTGGCAGAACCATGATAGATGGCGAAGGCTTGCGGAGGCTTTCATATCAGCAGTAAATTGGTTACGGCTGGTCGTAACGAATATAACACACCTCAATTGTATCTCTTGCCGCTCGGAAAAGAGCCTTTTCGTGTCAAGGAACTCTCGCGTGGTTATAAAATAAATCTCATTTATCTCATCGACATTTCCCATGTTTTTGCGATGTCTTCTTCTGAAAACAGCGAACAGACCAGCCGGACGTCCTCCAGGGCTCTGACCTCAGGGGTGAAAGGTCACCGCTGGGCCGCGTGAGGGAGCATGGCGTGCTCTTCCACTGTAGTGCGCCTTTTTGGAACGACCCTAAAAAGCCTGCACCGACGCTCACCTACTGGGTGCTGGGGTGAGCTGCTCCACTCGTGCCTATTAAATACTTTCCAACGAATGTTGATAGAAGTTATGCATTGGCTCAGTACATCTGTCCATGACGCAGGGAGCATTATATAGACGGTCCATTATGAACCAAACTGTAGTATACAGTTAAAGTGTTGTCTTTGGGGTTAGGTTGTGTTCAGCATATCCTATCAGTCTTGATTTGAAGCTTTCGTGACTGCAAGAATCCATACTCTTTGGTTCTTTCGGTAACAGTCTGCCTCAGCAGCAGACCATGCCTTCCCACCTGATGACGGACGCTTGTGTTGCGCCCGAAACGTCGCGATTTATTTTATACCTACGTGACTTTACCCAAAGAACCAAAGAGTATATCCTATCAGGTTTTCTTAAAGCACTACTATGGGCATCTTCAAACAGCAGCTGGCACCACGGTTTGTTAATTTTCACTACCTCCAAGTTAGCGATTGAACGTGTGCCGGTTTTGCACAATTTGTGCCCGTAACAAATAGTTTTTTAAAAATATATATATTAGAGGGGAATGCATAGTCCCTCCCATTGAATCGCTGCTGTGCTGGCACCCCTTCTTGTTGCATGCGCAGGAGGCAGTGCCTGGAGCCGCCCGCGCGAGAGTTCTACGTCTGCTTCCATGACTCGGTGTCGGAGAGCGCCGTGGAGCTCGCATTCAAGCTGGCGTTCGGTGTCGCCATGTGACCGGCTGTATTGATCGTCAACGAATATCAGTTCCTCCAAATGTGTGTTAAAGTAGCAGGGTTACTGTTGTGACCCCTAGTGTGCTGAGCAACGCATGAGGTAACTGCACAGATGCGTTCACTTCAGTAGCCTTAATTTACTTGTGTGACAGGCTGCAGGGACAAGTCTCCTCCAGAAACAAACACATTCCTGCGGAGGGAGCTGGTAGGAACGTTGGGTTGCTCGGTCAATGGCCAGGGTCAACGGCGGCGTGGTGTATTTTGCAAATATGGCCGACTGTGAGGGCGGGCACAAGCCGACGTGAGTAGGTTAAACGTTGAGTTTTATAAGGGCACAACGGGGTGACCAGCCCCTCCCCACCCCTCCCACCCAGCCCCACCCCTCACCCAGCCCCACCCCCCACCCAACTCCTTCCCACCCAGCCCCTCCCTCCCCACCCAGCCCCTCCCTGCACGACGGACGGACACAATCCTCCCCTGTGGGCTGGTGGAACCAGTGGGTTCCTACCAGTATAATTGTATTCCATAGCTATGCAGAGCAGCCAACTTTTTGGCATGAATGGCTCACACTGAATGACTCGGCTATTATGGCATCAAATTGCTTGATAAGACACTGGAAACACTTTAATAAGTCACCTGAAGCCTTAATTGTTGCTATATATAGTTTTTTTTAATATAAAATGTTGAAGTAGTAGGATTATTGTGTGACCCTGTGTGATAAGAAAGGTACCAAGGAACACTGCAGATACGTAGCCTTGATTTAACTATGCGATAGCCCACTAAGACAAATCTCCTTTGTAAGGGAGATCTGGTAAAAACAGAAGACCAAGGAGTCAAAGCTGGGAGAAAAAAAAAACTCATTCTACTTTAACTGTTCCGATTGGCATTTAAATGTTAATTCCTTTATAAAAGAAAAAATGTAGTATTGATGTGTACGTAATTAAGTTATTTTTTTATACTACTGAGTAGTTTGTTGTTTAGTGTTGAACAATAACAAATGCCAGTATACATGAAGGTTTTTTGAAACAATTTTATTGTCCCGTATCTCCACCCAGTTTGTGTAACGCACTCAACAGGGCAAAGTGATGTTCATTTCAAACTCGAATTAAAAGCCCTCCTAAAACAGTATAATTCTTCCCACTTGTCAGCAATCGCACACATAGACACCGTCACGATGAAAGTTGTCAAACATTGTTAGTAAATGCCTCTGCCTGCTTACTAAAATATTCTTTTTGCAGGATACGAGAGGTTTTCCATAAAACGTACGAAATTCCCCAACAACCAGTTTCAACTCAAGTCACAGTTTCCTTGTTAGGAGCCTACACATCTGCAGGCTCAGATAGATGTGTTGGTGCAATGCACAGCTTATGTGAAAATTCGCAGTGTGTTAAATGAAATGGAAGGCTGTTTAATAAACAGAGACAAATACAAGAGAGTAATGGATTGTCACGTCTGCAAGGCCACAGCAAGGCTCTGAGCCAAACCAGTTTGTTTTGCATCTTATATATTCAGCAGCCTCACATTTAGCAAACAGGGCCTTTAAACCCTGCTGTAATTATCAACTCACAATAGAATACTGCACACCTCAAAGGTATGAAACAATTAACAAACATTAATATGGTGTTGTCCAGCCAAAGCACCAAACTCAACTAAATATTTTCTCAGGTAGATTTATTATTGCTTTATATGCAGTTTCTTCACGTGTAAAGTCACCACTGGGCACTGCATCACTTAGTTATTTCTCTGCATTTTCTACAGAGATCAGTGCGAGGGAGTGGAAAGAGGGTAAATTAAGCAGGCGAAACAAAAAATGTGTTGTATTTTGAGGAAACAGTGCGAACATGTACGATGAGTTAAATACCGAGAAGCAGGATCACGTGTGACTAGACTTTTTGGATGATCCCTACAACCACATACCCCCTCGTGCTGGTGCTGTCAGAGTCTCAAAGGAAGCTCCACATGAGAGAGCGGGGGGGGGGGGCAGAATTACTCCACGCACTTACCGAGGGCACCACACAGCCCCCCTCCCTTTCCCTCCGCTTCACTTCTTGGGCTGGCGGAGAGCCTGCATGTAGGCCGTAAGCGACTTCTGGATGGACTCCTTGGAGATGAAGTTCGCAAAGTTTGAGATGTCCGAATCACGCTGTGCCAGGAGGTGGTCGATGGTCGTCTTGCGCATCATGGACTTGGTGATCTGCCGCGCGTGGTCTGGGAAACAATCATATACAAATTTTCATGCAGGCATTGGCGATGTGGTTGAGTCGGCACCAGCTAAAGCATTTTGCACGAGTTGCTCAATTAAAATAGATTATCACACTCAATGCACACAGTGAAGAATGTGTGCGTATCGATTATTTTACATTCGTATATGTTGTAGCAGACCTGTGTTTTCCATAGCAGACGGCAGTGCAGAAAAATACATTGTTGTACTGTACTATGCTCCCATGTCAATGCTCGCTACCTTCAACCCACACTAACCAGTGTGAAGTGTTGTCAAATAACCCCATGAGCTCCACATTATGGGGAGGCCCTTATCTCGCAGTGGATTGACAAGGTCGGTATGCAGCATTTAGATGCGCTGCATTCACCACAATTGTAATTGTATTTAAATTGTTGAATCGTGAAAATTCAGCAAATCGCAAGGGACGAGGGTCAGCCATTGCATGGGTAACATCTACCAATCCAGTTGCATCCTAAGCTATAGAAAGCCCTATCATACTTTACAGTCAATATTAGCTTCGTGCCACAGTGCCCAGCTTGGCAGGTACTGGTAATGAAGGCAAAGGTCAGTGCCCAACAGCACGCTTGAGTGGAAACCTATGCCCACACAACCTTATATTTCAGTGTACAATGGTGCAACTGATGTCCGACTTATTTCTCATAAAGTTTTTCTGAAACACTGATGTTTATTTTTTTCCTTCTTGAGTTTATTGATGAACGTGTAATCATGCAATTAGACTTCTTGCTTTCACTACTGCTGGTGGAGGGGCCTCCACTAGAAGAAGCTTTGGAGGAGCTCTTACATTCCAATTCATTATATACATATCTCAAATGGTATATATAATGAACACAGTATATTGGCATGTACGATAACATGTAAGCATACATTTATATCCATGAGTTTTTTTTGGGTTAGATCACGTAAATATATGTGTCGTTAAAATCCGCCACCACCCGACAGCCAATGAGTAAGGGTTGTCACGTACATGTCAATTCGTCACTAGTACAGCACACCGGTGTGTTGGAGAGCCAAGCCACAACATTTACAATCTGAGTACAACGTTTCGCCAGTAACTACAACTAGCTTCATCAGGCGACAGCCAGATTTGTGGAGAAGTCCACTTGTTTCGTTCCTTATATAGAGGCGTAGATATGGTGACCACGCTTCTCCGCTCTTGCGCAACGTGGGGGGGGGGGTAGAATACATTATGCATGCGCATTATGCGAGCACTTTGATCTTATCCATACCAACGGTAATCCCTATTGAAGTATGGTGGCCTGTATAGGCATGCATTTAAACAATGTTTTATTTCATGATTCGCTTCCACACAGCACTAAGTTGGCAGCTATCCGAACGGTCACAATTATTTTTTACACGTAGGCAAAAGCCTACGTGTTAAACTGACTAACCCATATATTTATATATACATATGTTTAAATGACAAACATGAGCAGGCCTGCCACACATTCTCCACAAGTCTTCAGCAAACTTTTGGTGTGTTTAGTTACCGCTGTGGTATTTAGCTACACTACAATATACTTCAATTGTCTTTCTGTGAGTCAGTCTGTCAGTCACAGCACTTAATTGATAACATTTTTGTCACACAGATTTGAGAAAGGACTCTTGATCGTAAGAAGCCAGTGACGTGTATGGTAGTCATGATGAGCTATGTAGGTAAAAAGAAACACCATGTGAACCTTACGACAATGAATTGTCACATACACAGTCTCGGCACCAGCAAGCCCAACGCTCAGCAGCACTGAAAAGTCCCCACAAGAAAGCGGCTTTTCCCGCTAAACTGCCGCCTGTGGCGCAGAAAACCCCCTCCCTCAGCCTGGGATTTGCAAGGAAAGCGAGGAGTGGCGTTCCCACCTGGGATCTTGAGCCAGCGACCCATCTCGGCGCGCGCCTCCTCCATGACGGTCTCCTCGGGCACGGTGCGGTCCACCAGCCCCACGTGCACGGCCTCGGAGGGCGAGTACATGAGGCCCAGCTGCAGCGAGCGCTCTGTGACGCGCGTGCCCACCACGCCCATCATTGTGTCACGGAACCTGGCGTGTGCACCACCACGCATCCCCACCTCCGGTTAGCACGGCTGGCTACGTACGGTGCAGAAGAAGTTCAATATACATGCGGTCGTAGAGATAGAGGCTTGCTGTCAGGAGCGTGGATTAAGGCCATGATGCACTGGGGCAGGGGCGCAAAACATTTTTCCTCACCGAAGGCCCGGGTCGGGCTTTTAAGTACCATTTGGCAGCTATGCACATTTAATAACACCTCAACATTAGTCGGTATGCAATAATAATATGCACTTTGATCAAGTATAAATAAGCCATGCAGTGATAAAGGTAACATGTATGTACAGCCATTCTGTTGATCCTCTGCTGGGTTAGCGACTCCCTACACAGTGCCGGTCATGAGGGTTGTCTGACCATGCCTCACAAAACTTTGACCACGCCAGGACTGTATACCTCGGTAATGGAATGATGCCTCAATCAAACACCAAAGGACTTATTAATTTTCGATTTAAAGCTTTCGTGACTGCAGGGATTCATATTCTTGGATCTTTCGGTAAAGTCACGTAGAAGGGAAATAATAAAAAATAAAACAATAAAATGATCACGACGTTTCGGCCACAACACAAGCAGCCGTCCTCAGGTGAAGAACAGCTGTCGGAAAGACAGCTTCCTAATCGACATCCGTGACCTGGAACGCCTTGTCCAAGACGGATCAAAGTGGAAATGTCCCAGCTTTTCCTTATGAGCCTGACAGCATGGAAAGACAGAGACCAAGACCATCTTGTCATGCGCCGAGCGGCTAGGTTCGTACCAGAATGGCGCCACGATGCCGAGCTTCGTCTCGTTGAGGCCGATGGAGTACTTGGGGTTGTCGGCCATCAGGCGGTAATCGCAGCACATGGCCATGAGGCAGCCGCCTGCTGGACTCGAGCCCTGATGGGAGAAACCACGGCTCAGCACATTGTGGAATGACAAGTTACGAAACATAAAGCAAACGCACGGAATCTGTAATGCTCAGAAGTATTTAATTGGCAGTATGGAGGCCAATGGGTAGCTGTCAGGACAAACATTCCTTTGCATATATGCAAATAGTTATTTCTGCTCTGATTTGTAACTCCACCTTTTGGGCACTAACCCTTTCATAACTATGTCTTGTTTTCAATAGGTAAGTGCTTCATAGCAACACATCTTTAAACTGAAGTTTCGTTCATATTGGAATTATCTGTTATGGATCGACCCGCAGATAAGACACATCTGCCACCACTCCGTTGTGTACGACGCCAGCCTTCATAGGTGCTCGCAAAAAGAAATTGCTTCAGTAATCTATATGGCTGTGCGGAGGATCTTTGTCTTTGTTGGTGGTGTTCTGAAAGGGGGTGGTGGGGGGTGAGGGCAGTGTACGTTGATGGCGGCGATGGTGATGAGGCTGGAGCCGTACAGCTTGAGCCACATCTCCTGCACGGCGCGCCAGAACTCGCGGTAGTGCTCCGTGGGCTTGCCCATCATCTCCGACACGTCCAGGCCCGCCGAGAAGATGTGCGGATTTGCCTGGACAACGCAGCACACCCCACACGACGCAACGGTGCCAAGATTACCCCCTTTGCATTGGCACGTCCCAGCCAAGCCAGCGTGAGGTCCTCACAGTAAAGAAGATTTTACATCGGTGAGATACGGTGCTGAGTCGATACCAAACCGTGACATGCTGGCCTCACAAGACAGAATCTGGATCAGGGCCAAGCAGGGCCAAAGGTGAGGCTAATGACGCAAATATACTGAGGAAATATAACCGCATCATCTATAAGCATCTAAACTCGTTCTTTGAGTGTGATGTCAATGGCACGGTTCGGCTTCTGCAGTGGAAAACGTGGTGCCTCCTGAGCCATGTGACTGTACTCTGCTATCCATTTAGTAGGTATGCAAAAATCTGTCAAAACTTGACCCCCCCCCTCCCTGTACGCGCGCGTACTTTTTACACCCCCCCCACCTGCGTACGTACGTACGCTTGACGCACCCCCCCCCCCCCCCCCCCCCGAATCCTATAGAACGGCCGATATTGAATCCACGCACAAACGATCAAGGATTAATAATATTAACGTGTTTAAGCGAACAGGTAGTCCACCGCCGGACTATCTAACTCATTTGAAGGCCAATGTAGATAAATTATTATCGAGGCTTCACCCCCCCCCCCCCCAATTTCCTATGCGTAGGTACATTGTCAGTAGACCCCCCATATGCAAACGTACGCATTTGGGTTAACCCCCTCTCTCCCCTCCATGCGTACGTACTAAATGGATGGCCCCTTAATAGAGGAAAGAGTCGCTGAACAGGAAGCGATTTCCATAACCAGAGACAGCGAGGAATGTAAAAAGTGTATCCAGTCTCATCATCATCAGCCGCCAAGGAAATTACACATTGCCCACCTCACTATAGCAGTTCAAACATTGGCAGAGAACACATTCGGTCAAAAACTCGCAAGAATGCACGGCCTCGTTGCGTCATGGGTCACGGCACCGAGGTCATGATGACGCCGCGGCAGCTCGGGTTCATCTCCAGCTTATCGAGGCCGATGGCGAGCTCCGTGAGCAGCTCCAGGCTCAGGCTGTTGACGGGTGGATTCGACAGCTTCAGGACCGCCACTCCTGCCAGAGGACAGAGATTCGCCGTTTGCCTCCAAAGCGCCGATTCTTGACAAGTCAGGGGGGTAAACGGTTGAGCTAGGGTACAATATTTTAGAACCTTGTTATACCGGCTTATTACTTGCTTGGACACATGAAAAAGAAACGTAACCATTTATAAAGCGTTGAGAGATGAATGCTTGAAATTACACAGAGACAGAAACACATGGTAGTGAACACGAGCAGGTTGAGTCTTGACGTAAAGCTTGCGTGACTGCAGGAATTCATACTCTTTTGGTCTTTCGGTAAAGTCACGTAGATATTTTTCTATCTACGTTACTTTACCGAAAGACCCAAAGAGTATTAGCAGGTTGCAACATACTTGGGCAGGATATGTTACTCGATAAGATGATGGCCGATAGTCAAAACTATGTAGAGAGTGGCAGCCAAGGCAGGGGATGTCCACTATGAAGATGGAGCAATGACATGTGCAAGATGGATGACTCTCAGGACCCATGTGAAACGGTGAGAGATTTGCAAGGTCTTCATCCAGCAATGGAGTTTGATATTTTTTTAAAATCACAGCTGCTGAGCACATGCCCAACGCACCAAGCAGCGAGCAACAAAGAGTCCTATTTAAGGTGCAACATATAGGAGTTCATAGGTTTCTTTAATTGAAAAGGTTACACGAATTCTGGAAAATAAATAATAGAAGGGAGTAAGAAAGTTGAGCGGTGAGAGGAAAGAATCAGAAAGAGAAGTGCTGTGACCAGCAGTGTGCTGGATGTACACAGCATGGATGGGATGAACACAGTATGGACGATCGTGGTTGATTTTGAAGATGACGATGATATTTCACAACAATTTAACACGTAGGCTTTCGCGACCAATATTATTCATAATATAGGTTTTTTGAGTGAGATCGCGTTATTTATAAATGTGTCGTAACCCTCCACGACCCGACATGGCCAAAGAGTAAAAAATGTGTCACGTTTTTTAAAGGACAAAATAATTCACTTCGCTCTGACAAGCAACAGGCTTAGTGCGGCCTGGAAGCATATTATTAAATAAATACAATTACAATTCCTTATAAGGGAAACAAATACCAATGAATAACAATTGAATGATTACCAATCTATATAATTACAATACCCTCCCCCTCTTTGCCTCGAATCACTGCACCAGAGTGAATTAAATGATGACGTCACCCTGCTGCTGCTCTATTTAAGACCGGGAGCAACAGGAGAGCTTCACCATTCTTGCCCGATGAAGCTGATTGTAATTATCAGCGAAACGTTGTACTCAAATTTTTAAATGCAGTTGATTCTCTCTTCAACAGACCGGTGGGCTAAAGAAGTGAATTATTTTGTCCTTTGAAAAACTTGGGACACATTTTTTACTGTTTGGCCGTGTTGGGTGGTGGAGGGTTACGACACATTTATAAATAACGCGATCTGACCCAAAAACCTATATTATGAATATTTCACAACGGTTTTTCGCGCACCAAGGCTGCACGACAAGAAGCCGGTGTTCGCGAATCTCACCGGTCTTGTCGTCCATTTCAATGGAGAGCTTGTCGCTGGACGAGTAGTGCCGCACCTGCGCGTGTGTCCTCCACGCCACCGCACCCTCCCGGGGCCCCCGCGCCGTCGACCATGCCGCCACGACACAGGATGATGGCGACGGGCAACCGGTGGCCACGCGGAGACACGCGCCTGTCCAGGAGGGAGGAGCGCAGGAACAGGGAGAGGTGTCGGTTGGACATCGCAGACCAGACCAGCCACTCATCCAATCCAATATAACTGTGTCTGCTCTGATTTGGGACTTTGTAAATAGAATTACTCCAAATTATAGTCCGTTTGTGGGATGGAGTGGTGGCGCAGAGGTTCGTGCGATTCGCTATGAACCCAATCATCTGAGTTCGATTCCCGAACATGGTTATCATCGACCAGCACTGACCAATATGGTAAAGTATGGTCAAACAACAATAACCCCCATCGAAGTAATCCGTGCGGATTACTTCTATAATTAAGAAATGTTGACATTCAAGCATTGAAAAATGACACTCTCCATTTTGACTGGGATTCGGTGAACAAAATGTCCACTTCAAAAAAGTTCAGAGTAAAGGATGATTGTCGACCATGGTTTGATCTGAACATTTCTGATTTAATGAAAACAACAGACATAGCCTGGAATGATGCAAAGACATCAAACAACCTCCATTATTGGATGGAACACTAAGGAATAGATGTACTCGCCATGTAAGAAGAGCAAAATTTTCATACTATCATCAAACTAATTTCAATTCACAAAAAAACCCAAGACTATTTTGGCGAACATTCAATTCGGTGTAGAAGAAAGACAAAAGGTACATAGTGATAAGATCTCGTCCACAAATATGAACAAAACAAAGGGCGTTCCATAAGGTTCCATGCTGGGTCAAATTCTGTTCACCTTATATCTAAAAATTTTGGACTACACTCAAATCATTCAAAATTAAATCTCTGTGCTGATAAAACTTTCAATTGCTCCTAAATCCCCCCAAAAAACAAGATACGCACTCTTTGCTTGAAACAAAAATTCAGTTTCATTCCCTTCACCTAAGACGAATATCAGAAACAACATCATTGAACAAACAGAGTGGTTCAAATACTTGGGTTTACTGATTGATTAAAAACTTACATTCCAACACCATATTGATCTCATCTTGGAAAGAAATAAAAAAAATAGTTTTCATACAGAAACATCGTTTTCCCATTCGATTGCACCTCCAAATTTCTGAACCTATCATTATATCACTTTTTGACTACTGTGACGCTGCTTACAGATCAGCTACTGATGAATCACTAAACAGACTAAACCCGCTTCATCATTCTGCTCTTTGATTTGCACTGGATGCACCATACCGGACCCACCATTATGACCTCTACTTAAAATGCAATCTCACATCACTTGATGCAAGAAGAAATCTCCATTTGGCCCTGTTCATTCATAAAATCCTTATCGGCAAATCTCCGAAAAACGTATCTAATTAATTAACCTCATTGTCAAACTCAAGACACCAAAGATGAACATCTAATTGCCTTTTTAACCATCCCGAGAAAAAGTGGAATAGGTGACAAATCCTTTGCCGTTACGTTTTTGGAACAAACGTGTTTCCTTCCTCACCATCGTAAATCTTCTTTCAAAAAGAGTATATAAGCAGAAGATTAGTGCCAGATACAGCCAAAATTTCCAATGTGATCTGTAACTTTGAACCTTACCTACGTATCGATAGTTCAATGTTAATGCGAAATGTAATGCGGGACTGTGTGTTGTCTTGATGTGGTCTGGGACTGCATTTGTTGTTGTTTTGCTGCCTTGTCCAAGCTTGCATTTGGTTGTGAAAAATCGGCAGGAATTTATCTTCTTGTGCAATTTGTACTTCTATCCTGTATTTATTTGAGCGACTTAACGATTTCTCTATCTTGCTTTTATATAGTTTTTTTTTGTATTGTTTGCTGGTGTAACTATATATATATAATATTTTGATTCTGGGCAAATCAAGGGC
This sequence comes from Lethenteron reissneri, assembly GCF_015708825.2. Taxonomy (NCBI): domain Eukaryota; kingdom Metazoa; phylum Chordata; class Hyperoartia; order Petromyzontiformes; family Petromyzontidae; genus Lethenteron; species Lethenteron reissneri. Next base: position 6,128,506 of record NC_083822.1, read on the forward strand.
TGTAAATGACATTACGACCGTGCTACCTGCAAAATGTTGTTAAGAGATTGAGACATTTCCATAGCAGTAAAACATCTCCCCATGTTAGAGAGCGGCATCTATGTCACTCAACTAATGCTGACGTACCTTCACGAAGCAGTACATCTCACATGCCATGCCATATCTGTCAACCCATACGGTGTACCCGTATTCTTGTTGAGTATTCTTGAGTTCAGGTCCATACAGCGTACAGCCGTTTCAGTACGGGTTAAAAAAACCCATAATTTGTTCTAGATTTGAAGCTTTCGTGACTGCAAGTATTCATATTCTTAGGTTTTTTCGGTAAAGTCACGTAGGTAAAAAATTTAAATTAATTAAAGTAAAATAAAAATAAAATAAAAATCACGACGTTTCGGAGGCAACACAAGCTTCCGTCTTCAGGTGGAACCGTCACAGCACGATAGCTGTATCAAGTGAGAGAAATTCCAAGAACACAGTATTTGTATATATAATTTGTGTTGATTTGTTTGTGTTTCTCCCTTGTGATGGAACTTTGTAGGATGAACGTTGAGATTTCTAAGGGCACGGGGTGACCAATAAGGTCTAAATTGATTTGTAATAAGATTGGCACTGATAAGGGGTTGACATGTATGCCATGCCCTCGAGGCGTTTGTCACCTAGAAAATATTTTTTCGACCCTTTCCTGTTTACTCGAATGAGTTCCATAAAATTTCAACGTTACATAATCTCTATTACTCACACAAGGAAAGCTTTACGGAGTCTTAAAGGCTTATTTTCAGGAGGGTCTTGCAACTGGAATGTTTGGTCAATTCCATTCAGTGTGTGTGTTTGGCACGTGGGCGAGTAGCCGGCGTAATGCAACACTGCCACCTCCTGGCCAATTCGAAGCCCTATGCCTACAACACCTGGGCAAACCCTGATGACCACCCATTCAAGTGCTAACCAGGCTAAAATCTGCTTCGCGTCGGCGATACGGCGAGTTTATTAAGCGGTGGTTGTTATTCGGACAAAGTTTGGGTTGTCTATTGCATTAGGGGCAGTCCATAAATGATTTCAAGCGATTTTGGACCATTTTTGACCCCCCCCCCCTCGTCATACGGCGTCACAAAAAGTCAGACCCCCCCTCAAATATGACGTCACAAAGCTCTGCACCCCCCCCTCAAAACCATATTTCCATTTTGAAAATAAAGCATGCTCCAAATCGCTTTAAACGATTGTCATTGTAGTGCGTATTTAATGTGGCGCTGCACTATGATGTTGTAGGAGAAAACATTTATTAAAAAGTAAATTTTTTTAAGTAGAACGTGTTGTCTATATTTATTTAAAGTTGCGCATTTTGATGTGACGTCACATTTCTAACCCCCCCACCTCGTCACACATCGTCACAAATGCCTGACCCCCCCCCCCCCCCCAGGTGCGTGACGTCATTTATGGACGGCCCCTTAATGGAGGATGAAAAAACCCCCTAAAACTCCCTCGGGAAACCCAGAGAAACGAGAAGACATCACCCACCCGAAAACACGTGCACCTATAACCCACTCTTTGGTTTCGATTTAAAGCTTTCGTGACTGCAGGGATTCATCTTCTTGGTTCTTTCGGTAAAGTCACGTAGAAGGGAAATAATAAAATAAAAAAATAAAACATACTAAAATACAATTATCACGACGTTTCGGCCACGCTGTCTTTCCGGCAGACCTGTTCTTCACCTGAGGACGGCTGCTTGCGTTGTGGCCGAAACGTTGTGAGAATTGTATTTTATTTTTATTATTTTATTATTTCCCTTCTACGTGACTTTACCGAAAGAACCAAGAAGATACTCTTTGGTTCTTTCGGTAAAGTCACGTAGGTGAAAAAATAGATTTATTTAATATTTGTATTTTCATTTTTCATTTTTCACCTCCCTAACTTTACCGAAAGAACCAAAGAGTATGGATTCTTGCAGTCACGAAAACTTCAAATCTAGCACCTACAACCTACTTGCTCTATGGCAACCATGCCCAAATGCAAAGTTGGCCAACACGCAAGTGTGTCGCTCAGGGCAGTCGGTGACACCTCGTCACCCACAACCTTTGCCTTACAGTCACCAGCCAGCCAGCCAGCCACCTCGAGCCAACTATAAACACTGCCACCCCGACAAGCGGTCACTCGTCTGCAAGCCTGGCAAGACACCAAAGACAAAGATCCCACCCTGTATAGCCTTACAGACTGCTGGGGCAAGTGCTGTTAGTGAGCACCTCGACAGTCAAACAAATACAAAGATCCCACCTGTATAGCCTTACAGACTGCTGGGGCAAGTGCTGTTAGTGAGCACCTTGACAGCCAAACAAAGACAAAGTTCCCACCCTGTATAGCCTTCACATACTGCTGGGGCAAGTGCTGTTAGTGAGACAACCTCGACAGCCACACAAAGACAAAGTTCCCACCATGTATAGCCTTAGCAGACTGCTGGGGCAAGTGCTGTTAGTGAGCACCTCCCCAGTCAAACAAAGACAAAGATCCCAGCTGTATAGCCTTCACATACTGCTGGGGCAAGTGCTGTTAGTGAGACAACCTCGACAGCCACACAAAGACAAAGTTCCCACCCTGTATAGCCTTAACATACTGCTGGGGCAAGTGCTGTTAGTGAGCACCTCGACAGCCACACAAAGACAAAGTTCCCACCCTGGAGAGCCTTAGCAGACTGCTGGGACAAGTGCTGTTAGTGACCACCTCCCCAGTCAAACAAAGACAAAGTTCCCACCATGTATAGCCTTCACATACTGCTGGGGCAAGTGCTGTGAGCGAGAGAACCTCAACAGTCAAACAAAGACAAAGTTCCCACCCTGCATAGCCTTAACAGACTGCTGGGGCAAGTGCTGTTAGTGAGAGAGCCTCAACTGACACTCACTCACTGCGAGTCCACCATGTGCTGAGCAGGGGAGAGAGGACGCCAAATGCACAATAGTGGGGAGGGGGGGTGGTGCTACATTAACACCACGCCCGGCCGCCTTTGTCTCCCCACTGCTGATGTGTTGTTGTTGTTGTGTTTATACCGAGCCAAAGTGCTAATTTAATGCCGAGTTGACTTAGGGGAGGCGGTCGCCATCAACGGGCTTAGACGACACCCGCCGCCGATTGTTGGGCCCTGGCCCAGGGAGCGAACTTGGGATGTGGCCGGTCTGGGGACACCGCAGAACCCACCGAGTCAAACGAAGTAGTCGCACGGGGTTGTGTGTGTGTCTGTGTGTTTGTGTCTCTGTGTGTATCTGTGTGTGTCTCTGTGTGTGTATCTGTGTGTGTGTACTGGAGTCGTGTTAGGTGTGGGACGGGAGTGTGTCATGTCTACGACATCCCAGCTGACACCTTCACCCACCACTCGAACCGACACACCGACGTGGAGAGAGATGATCAACCCATTATCATCATCATCACCGTCGCCTCTCTGTAGCTTACCCAGGCTCCGGCTTGTCCTCAGCAGCAGCGCAGCCATGATCTCACTGTCCCGGTCTGATGATGATGATGAAGAAGACGATGTGGGACCCCCCCTAGCGGAAGATTTGTGACATGGCAAGCAAACAGGGCGACCTTCGTTCAACATCGTTTCGTGCGCGTGTCTGTCACCATCTGGAGCCGGCGACGATTCGTCGATTTAAATAGATACACGGTGAATGACCGTAGCGTGTGGAGTGAGACTCGTCACAAAACGTGGCCCCATCACCGCCTCCGATGTCTGTTAAATTACGCAGCTCCCAACATCTTATGCAAGGCCGTAGCCATGGAGTCAACATTGGGGGGGACCAAATCTTACAGAGGGTCTGAAAAAAATCTAAATTTGTAAACGAATTTCCTGACATTTCCTGCCTAAAATATAAAAAAATTCACTAACACATGGGATGGATTTTTTTTTATAATAATGTCTAATAGTGTATTGTATTACATTGCTCTGTTTTTTCTTTTTTACTTTTTCTTGTTTCATTGTATGTAACGGCAGAGATTAGGGATTAATAAAGTACAATCATACCACAATCATATGAACAGAAATCTATTTTATAGCGATATATTGGGGGGGGGGGGGGGGGGGCATTTTGAGCATATTTGACTATTGTAATTACGGCCTTGATCTTAATTTCCTCGCTTTCGCCACTCTCCGACCAGTCCGCACGGGCGAAGTGTGTACATAATTATTCAAACAACCCCCGTGACCTGCACACGACTTGCTGGGGGAGGCCTTCATCCACCAGCGGATTGACAAAAAGGGCCGTAACAGTGCAAAAACGCCACTTTTTTCTAATTTTCTTGCTGTGGTTTTCACACCTGATGGTAATTGCTTGTGTTGCAATCGAAACGTCGTGAGAATTTTATTGTTGAATTTTTATTATTTTATTATTTCCCTTCTACGTGACTTTACCGAAAGAACCAAGAATAAGTGCAAGTGTAGTTGTTGATGTACAGGGTGTATGAAAAAGATGGACCCGATTTGAAATCGCTTTGCTTTGAAAATGGGTCCATCTTTTTAAAACACCCTGTATGTTACACTCGAACAGCGGGACGATGCAAAGCATATCCCGTGCACCGTGAGCGTTAGTTGTCAGAAACGACGCGGGTTGAGAATTCGTCGTGGTTAATGATGACGGCTTGGGCATTGAACTGCGCGGTTTAATTCTGTCGATTTGGGTGCCAACGGCTCCAAAAAGTGCTCGACTCAGAATGATTCAGAGGTGGCCTTGGAATCATATCCACGGATAGGGGCCGCCTTCATGCCCCGAAACTCCTGCCAAGAGGTTAAAGTCAATTTGTACAGGGGCGCTTAAAAAAAACGTAACACTTTTGAGAATTTGCAAGAATACCACGAGAAAAGTGTGCCTCCGGGCTCCAGAGATCACATGGAGAAGATTACATGCATGCGTTGACAATGATGGCGAACAAGTGGAGATTCTGACTTTTCGAAGCTATGTTACAGTGTATTATACGTTATTTTTCCATTAAATACGATAGTCCCATATTAGTGGTAAAACATTTTTTGAAGCACCCTGTATGATGGATAAAGTTAATTTGACAGGTCAAAACAGTGACGTGCTCTCCGATGCGTTTTCGGGTCACACCGCGTCGTTGTTCGGCATGATGTCCGACGTTTCGCCGCACGTGTTCAGTGGAGAGCTTCTTTGGCGAAACGTCGGACATCATGCCGGACAAACACGAGGTACGACCCGAAAACGCATGGAAGAGCTCATTCAGCACAGCCCATAATAATCATTACAAGGGTGATTAAAGCACGGGGTAGATGTCATGGGTTAGTGCTGTACCTTTGCACCGGACTTGCAAACCCAGAGGTCGCCTGTTTAACCTTCCAGCGCAGCAGTTGAAACAATGTTCAAGTTTCTTAAAATACTCACGCCTCTATCCACCCGATGGTATAAATAGGAAACCACGCAATGTGTTGGCAGGTCGCGCGCGGTGGGTGGGAAAGTGTGGGAACTCCCCCCAACTTTCAAGACGTTTGGCCAGTGTGGAAGAGTAGGCCAAATACCCTCAAGGGGGGCTCTCTCGGGCACCTGTATCTGTTTAAACTGAAACCCGGATTCAGACCCAGCTCTACCCTGACCTCCGAGTCACCAAGGCCACCTTGAAACGATCTCTTAACACTGCCGTTCTCTGTCCGCCAGGTGGAGACATCGTTCCGTGATTGACTCTTTTCGTCTCAAGCTGGCAGTGTCTTTTTTAACACAAAGCAAAAACGTCTGTAAACACATTCCTGCGGAGGGAGCTGGTAGGAACGTTGGGTTGCTCGGTCGATTCTGCAAATATGCCCGACTGTGAGGGCGGGCACAAGCCGGCGTGAGTAGGTTAAACGTTTAGTTTAATAAGGGCACCACGGGGTGACCAGCCCCTCCCCACCCTCCCCACCCCACCCAGCCCCTCCCTCCCCACCCAGCCCCTCTCTGCACGACGGACGGACGGACACAATAATCCCCTGTGGGCTGGTGTAACCAGGAGGTTCCTACCAGTATAGTTTATGCATTGGCTCTGGTCCTTCCGTAACGGATGAAGGGGGGGGGGGGGGGTAGAATACCTCTCGTGAAGGCAATTCAATGCGAACGGGACTTTAGCGTGAAGTTTTATGGATATTAATGGTATGAGAATTGGGCCGAATGGACCAACGTGTTGCCCCTTGCCCTCCCCGGCAGAGCCTGGCTCTCCCCTGCCCGCCTGACGCGAGCGCTGGAGTGGGCAATTTTACTCGAAGGAATATGCGTGGCCTGCACAAAACGTCTGCTTGTTTTCATTCGTTATGGTTGCTGAGCATAAATCCAGAAGACCAACATGTCATACGGTCAGCAATGGACAGCACTACAATCAAAGTTGTAGTCAATAAGAGTTAACATGTTTATGACATTCATATTCTTGGTTCTCTCGGTAAAGTCACGTAGAAGGAAAATAATAAAAAAATAAAACAATTAAATTCTCACGACGTTTCGACTGCAACGCAAGCAATCATCATCAAGTGTGAAATTAAAATATTTATGGAAATTAGCAAGATATTTAGAATTGAAACCGTAGGATGGACTTCCAAATTTGAGCAGTGCGTGGAGGAAGCCGAGAGAAAAGTGTTGTGACCTGCCGAGTGGTGGTCGAACGGAGTGGGTGAGAAGAAAATCAGTCTGGAGTCCTCATCGCTGAAGGATAACTCAACGAGTGGAATTATACAAGTAGGAACAACAGTTTCACACTGCCCACCAGGGATTATTTGTCTGTCGTGCATAGCCCCTCCCAAACATATACGTTCCGGGATTGGTTGAAGTGCGTCACGTGACCGCGAGGTTTCTGTCGTGCACGAATGCGCTGTCCAACCAAGTTCCTATCTGCCCACTCTGAAGGAACGTGTTTTAAGGTGTCTGCACATGAGCCAGGTCTTTATCGTACTGCGCTGTGAACGAGAAAATACGCACAAGCTGAAATTCCACCAAATCACGATGTTGATAACGTCCACGTGATATAAGCCCCACTGCACGCACTCCTTGCATGTGCAGCCCCAGTGGCCTAATGGATAAGGCACTGGCCTCCTAAGCCAGGGATTGTGGGTTCGAGTCCCACCTGGGGTAGATTTGTAAAAAAAATTACATTTGTAACATGTATGTTGGTTCCGTACGGTGCAAAAGAAATACAACGTTCGGTACATATAAAAAGAATGAGATTCACTGGTTCGATACCCGGCCATGGCTAACATCATTGACGAATGATATCTCAGCAGGTTCTGGGGGCACCCCCTTCAATAACCCGCAGTGACCAGCGTGGTGAAGTATGGTCAAATAACTCACACGGCCGTTTTCAAGCAGTAGACTGCCGAAAGGTCTGTAAAAGTACACACCTTGTTGTACTGGGTTTAACTGAGAGCTATATTAAACTGTTGTTGTCGACTTGTCGTGATGTCACCACGCAATGTGTTGGCAAATCGCGCGCGGTGGGTGGGAAAGTGTGGGTACTCCCACCTCTTTCAATACGTTTTTGGCCAGTGTGGAAGAGTAGGCCAAATACCCTCAAGGGGGGCTCTTTCGGGCACCTGTACCTGTTTAAACTGAAACCCGGATTCAGACCCAGCTCTACCCTGACCTCCGAGTCACCAAGGCCACCTTGAAATGATCTCTTAACATTGCCGTTCCCTGTCCGCCAGGTGGAGACATCGTTCAGTGATTCACTCCTTCCGGCAAATGCATCTGCTTGATCGTCTCAAGCTGGCAGTGTCTTTTTAACACAATAACGTCTGTAATAGTTGATGCATTAGCTCTGGTCCTTCCGTAACGGATGAAGGGGGGGATTTAGAATACCTCCAAACTAATTCGAACGGGACTTTAGCGTTAAGTTTTATTGATATTAATGACTTCCCTTGTTTTACGGTATAAGAATTGGCCCGAATGGACCAACGTGTTGCCCCTTCTAGATTTGAAGTTTCCGTGACTGCAAGGGTTCATACTCTTTGTTTTTTTCGGTAAAGTCACGTAGGTAATTTTTTTTTGCTGTAACGGTTCCACCTGAAGACGGAAGCTTGTGTTGCCTCCGAAACGTCGTGATTTAATTACATTTATTTTGATAATTGGTTTTTTACCCTTCTATCTGGCAACAAAACTGACACCTTTTTTACCGCAATACCTGCAGTCATAATACAAACAAAAGACATAACTCTGATAATGTGCACTGTCCTTAAAGTTGATTGGTCCACACCCGAGACAGCTTTCCTTCGAGCCTCGTCTCACATGGCGTCATCTGGTCCAACCCATGTGAGACTAGGCTCTAAGGAAAGCTGTCTCGGGTGTGGACCAATCAACTTCAAGGACAGTGCACATTATCATGACTGCAGGTATTGCGGTCTATGGAAACATGACTCCTTGTAAAAAGGTGTCAGTTTTGTTGCCAGATCGAAGGGTAAAAAACCAATTATCATATTTTTACTGGCAAATGAGGTTCCAATAGTGTAAATTAATTTTCTTTTTTTACCTACGTGACTTTACCGAAAAAAACAAAGAGCGTGTTGCCCCTTGCCCTCCCCGGCAGCGCCTGGCTCTCCCCTGCCCGCCTGACGCGAGCGCTGTAGTTTATCGTTCATTAAATATTTCCCAGGACAACCCCGCGGTTGGGAAGCATCACAGGATGCATTCGTATGCATGATTTTGTTTCCTTATTTTTTTTGCTTGTGGCTCAATTTGTGTTATTTCCTTACACTTAGGAAACATTCTGTATGTAGCTGATTTGACTTCTGATAAAATATGCAACTGTGCAGAATTTAAGGATAATGACTGCTGCATGAAGGCCATTCCGTCATGTTCTCACCTAAAGGTCCTTTGTCTGTTGTACTTTTTTACACAATGGTATAATTATTGTAAGGCCGCTTTAGGAGTTGCATCACAGTGCAAGATCGGTAATTATTGATACCACTGTTCAAGACGTACGTTTAAACGCCCCTCTACATTGCTCTACATTTGGTTTAACTCGGCCGTTCTCAGCCCAAGGCTCTTTGGGGGTCAGTCTGCGGCATGGTTGTCGCCCAGGAGACATTTCAAATGTGCGCGGGGAACTTCAGAACCACACGAATACACAACGTGGGTGGCGGGTGTGATGACCAGTGGTGTTCATTGGGGTGGTGGTGGTGGGAGCATAATAAGCCAGGTCTTCATCTTCATCTTACCTCATGTGGCCCCAGTGGCTCAATGGACTTGTTTCCTAAGTCAATGATTGTGGCTTAGAGTCCCAACACGGGTGATGTTCGGTTTTCCTGTTTAATCTTTAACCATAATCGCTTTGAAATGAATTCGAGTTAATTAAAGATCTCAAATTTTTATGGTAATTGTGGGTTTATTTAAGGTGTCTGCACATGAGCCAGGTCTTTATCGTACTGCGCTGTGAACGAGAAAATGCGCACAAGCTGAAATTCCACAAAATCACGATGTTGATAACCAGAGGTGTGGACTCGAGTCATGTGACTTGGACTCGAGTCAGACTCGAGTCATGAATTTGATGACTTCAGACTCGACTTGGACTTGCATAACAATGACTTTGTCCCACCTCTGAGGTGTGGACTCGAGTCATGTGACTTGGACTCGAGTCAGACTCGAGTCATGAATTTGATGACTTCAGACTCGACTTGGACTTGCATAACAATGACTTTGTCCCACCTCTGTTGATAACGTCCACGTGGTATAAGCCCCACTACACGCACGCGGTGCATGTGCAGCCCCAGTGGCCTAATGGATAAGGCACTAGCCTCCTAAGCCAGGGATTGTGGGTTCGAGTCCCACCTGGGGTAGATTTGTAAAAAATCTAATTTTGTAACATGTATGTTGGTTCCGTACGGTGCAAAAGAAATACAACGTTCGGGACATATAAAAAGAATGAGAATCACTGGTTCGATACCCGGCCATGGCTAACATCATTGACGAATGATATCTCAACAGGTTCTGGGGGCACCCCCTTCAATAACCCGCAGTGACCAGCGTGGTGAAGTATGGTCAAATAACTCACACGGCCGTTTTCTAGCAGTAGACTGCCGAAAGGTCTGTAAAAGTACACACCTTGTTGTACTGGGTTTAACTGAGAGCTATATTCAACTGTTTTTGTCGACTTGTATTGATGTAACCACGCAACGTGTTGGCAGATCGCGCGCGGTGGGTGGGAAAGTGTGGGTACTCCCACCTCTTTCAATACGTTTTTGGCCAGTGTGGAAGAGTAGGCCAAATACCCTCAAGGGGGGCTCTTTCGGGCACCTGTACCTGTTTAAACTGAAACCCGGATTCAGACCCAGCTCTACCCTGACCTCCGAGTCACCAAGGCCACCTTGAAATGATCTCTTAACATTGCCGTTCCCTGTCCGCCAGGTGGAGACATCGTTCAGTGATTCACTCCTTCCGGCAAATGCATCTGCTTGATCGTCTCAAGCTGGCAGTGTCTTTTTTAAAACAATAACGTCTGTAATAGTTGATGCATTAGCTCTGGTCCTTCCGTAACGGATGAAGGGGGGGATTTAGAATACCTCCAAACTAATTCGAACGGGACTTTAGCGTTAAGTTTTATTGATATTAATGACTTCCCATGTTTTACGGTATGAGAATTTTGCCGAATGGACCAACGTGTTGCCCCTTCTAGATTTGAAGTTTTCGTGACTGCAAGGGTGCATACTCTTTGGTTTTTTCGGTAAAGTCACGTAGGTAATTTTTTTTTGCTGTGACGGTTCCACCTGAAGACGGAAGCTTGTGTTGCCTCCGAAACGTCGTGATTTAATTACATTTATTTTGATAATTGGTTTTTTACCCTTCTATCTGGCAACAAAACTGACACCTTTTTTACCGCAATACCTGCAGTCATAATACAAACAAAAGACATAACTCTGATAATGTGCACTGTCCTTGAAGTTGATTGGTCCACACCCGAGACAGCTTTCCTTCGAGCCTCGTCTCACATGGCGTCATCTGGTCCAACCCATGTGAGACTAGGCTCTAAGGAAAGCTGTCTCGGGTGTGGACCAATCAACTTCAAGGACAGTGCACATTATCATGACTGCAGGTATTGCGGTCTATGGAAACATGACTCCTTGTAAAAAGGTGTCAGTTTTGTTGCCAGATCGAAGGGTAAAAAACCAATTATCATATTTTTACTGGCAAATGAGGTTCCAATAGTGTAAATTAATTTTCTTTTTTTACCTACGTGACTTTACCGAAAAAAACAAAGAGCGTGTTGCCCCTTGCCCTCCCCGGCAGCGCCTGGCTCTCCCCTGCCCGCCTGACGCGAGCGCTGTAGTTGATCGTTCATTAAATATTTCCCAGGACAACCCCGCGGTTGGGAAGCATCACAGGGTGCATTCGTATGCATGATTTTTCTTCCTAATTTTTTTTGCTTGTGGCTCACTTTGTGTTTTTTTCTTACACTTAGGAAACATTCTGTATGTAGCTGATTTGACTTCTGATAAAATATGCAACTGTGCAGAATTTAAGGGTAATGACTGTTGCATGAAGGCCATTCCATCATGTTCTCACCTAAAGGTCCTTTGTTGTACTTTTTTACACAATTGTAAGGCCGCTTTAGGAGTTGTATCACAGTGCAATATCGTTAATTATTGATACCAATGTTCAAGACGTACGTTTAAACGCCCCTCAACATTGCTCTACATTTGGTTTAACTCGGCCGTTCTCAGCCCGTGGCTCAGGCCCCCCAAGGCTCTTTGGGGGGCAGTCTGCGGCATGGTTGTCGCCCAGGAGACATTTCAAATGTGCGCGGGGAAATTCATAACCACATTCCAGCGACAAAACACACTAATACCCAACGTGGGTGGCGGGCGTGATGAGCAGTGGTGTTCATTGGGGTGGTGGGGGGGGCATAATAAGCCAGATCTGCATCTTCATCTTACCTCATGTGGCCCAGTTGCTCAATGGACTTGTTTCCTAAGTCAATGATTGTGGCTTAGAGTCCCACCACGGGTCATGTTAGGTTTTCCTGTTTAATCTTTAACCATAATCGCTTTGAAATGATTTCGAGTTAATTAAAGATGTCAAATTTTTACGGTAAATGTCGGTTTATTTAAGGTGTCTGCACATGCGCCAGATCTTTATCGTACTGCGCTGTGAACGAGAAAATACGCACAAGCTGAAATTCCACCAAATCACGATGTAGATAACGTCCACGTGGCATAAGCCCCACTTCACGCACTCTGTGCATGTGCAGCCCCAGTGGCCTAATGGATAAGGCACTGGCCTCCTAAGCCAGGGATTGTGGGTTCGAGTCCCACCTGGGGTAGATGAGTACAAAAATATACTTTTGTAACATGTATGTTGGCTCCGTACGGTGCAAAAGAAATTCAACATTCGATACATATAAAAATAACGAGAATCACTAGTTTGATACCCGGCCATGGCTACAACATCACTGACGAATAATATCTCAACAGGTTCTGGGGGCACCCTCTTCAGAAACCCGCAGTGACCAGCGTGGTGAAGTATGGTCAAATAACCCACACGGCCGTTCTCTAGCGGTAGACTGCCGAAAGGGCTGTCAAAGCTCACACTTTGTTGTTACTGGGTTTAACTGAAAGACTCGTAGTGATGTCATTTAATCAGGAATGCGTCACTATTTTCAGAATTGCCCTGTATTGGGATACTTTACCATTTTAAAAGGTTTTGCTTTTGTATGGCGGAAATTGGTGTTTCCGGAGGAAAAGCACAGTTTATCACGTCAGCAGATTTCCTGCATTGGTTTGACAACCTTGACATTTACTTCTCTCGAAGCATATGGGGAATAACTGTGGCACCTGTATTGTAGATCAAATAAGCTCACTTAAATCGATCTTTTGACAAAGTTCTATGACATTACCTTCTGAAGGCCGTTCTCAAACACGGTGCGATGCACTTTGCTGAATGTCAAATTAATGTTTTTGTCGCATATTCTAAACAGGTGATTGAATAGGCCTATTGTAAAAGTGACGGCTCCATATCTTCCAGAAGCGAGTCATAACGATGCAATAAGTGCATTGAGATTGGTGAAGTGGAGGTTTCATAATAAAACGCAGTTTTTCTAGTTCTTGTTATTCTGAGCAATCTATAAATATCTTACTCTATATGTCAGCCGGGCGGTGGCTGTGGCTATGCATGCGTGTAATTCAGCACTGTGGGGGTTAGAATTGGTGGATTGAACAGATGTTGTGAAACTCCCTGGTTTGCCAGGAGAAGGCAGTACAGCAAAAATGTGGACTCCACTTGCCCCGTCGCATTTGAGGTTTTGTCCAGGTGCTCCAGTCCCTCCCCCCCCACCATTTAAACTCATAAATTAGCTGAGAACACCTTAATATGTAGAGGACCGCAGGGCTTGGGCAACTGTTGGCGCCGGCTCGTCGCTTGTCTGTGGTTCCTCGTGCCTCTGAGGCCGTTCCTTTTTCAAGAGTGAGCGAACACTGTTGTTAAGATAAATGTAAAAGTATTTGCATTCAAATTGTGTAAAAATAAAAGAAGCCTCGGTAACTCAAAACACTTTTAATGGACCCCCCCCCCCACACCGCCCCAGTGGGAGCTCTTTCTGTGCGGCCTGCAAGTGAACATTCGCGTGCCAGGAGCGAGTTTGGTCGTTGCATTTGACGGCACTTCACTGGCACCGCGCGCGTTGTCCTTCGTGGCAATTGCCTCCTGCCATTTCTGGCCTCACGGTTTTAATAGAGGGGCTTTTTTAAAAAAAAAGTGGCCGCTGGAAAGCGATACGTGGGCGAGTGACGGCGGGCGCGTGGTCCGCTCAATCCTGATGAAAATAGCAGAGCTGGACCAACGTTAGTGGGTGGTTGTGGGTGGTGGAGAGGGGTGTGTGTGTGTGTGTGACATGTGTTCCTCCTCCACCACGGCTGTTTGGTATGTCCGTCGGAGATGCGTGCGCGTGTGTGTTGGGGAATGGGGAGGGAGGGGGACTGGAGTTAGGGTTGGTGTAGTTGACCTGAGCAGCCAATTTTAATCACGACTCGTGTTCCCGCTCCTCCTCAAAGCCATCGTCTTCAAAACGACTTAATACGCACTCTGCTACCTCCTCGAGTCTGCCAGTGGTCGTGCCCAGCAATGCGTTGCCCTGTGGGCCACGGTGCCGTCCTCGGTCTGGTGGCTGCGCTCTTAACCCTGGCTCCACTCGGAGCCGACGAATCCCAGCCACGAAGACTCGGCTCTGCAGCAGCTGCAGGCGTCCGCCGGAGACCTCTGAGTGCTGCCGCCGCTGCCTCTGCCCTGCGCTCACTGAACCAGACGACCGTGACGGGAAACCAGCCTGGACCCGTCCTCAGCCTGTCTGAGCTCAGAGCCGCTTTCCCTCGCCTCCACCGAGACGTCTACGAGCTCAAAGTCGCGGTACGTTTGCGTGTCGTTGAGATGACGCTGTGGATGCAGGCGTCATTTGCCACCAGATATTATATACAATGTGATGCATTTGTTGAGTCGTACAGATCACGCAGAATGCGTCCCACCTCGTCAGTTCTCGGAAGATCGTCAGGTTTTGAGCCTGGATAGAGGTGAGATTTGTGATTGTAACGAACACCAGGTTGTCATTGGCGGCGACGTGGCTTTGCTTTCTGGTGGTCAGCAGAAATAATTCGTTGTACTGCACTTCTATGCGCACTGACCAGCGTTCCAAAGTATGGTCAGACAATAACGACCACGATAGTGGATTGACAAAACGGCTCTACATGTGAACATTGTTTCACATGTGCTTCATCGGGTCTCCCGATTTTTCTTTTCTGGACGGTTCTATATTGGGATACTCGGAAAATTCATGAACGGATATGTTGTTACTGTATATATGGGAGCAAACCGGAGTATCCAGAGAAAAACCGATTATGTACACGAATGTGATAACAAGCATAGCTCCGCGAAACAGATGGGTTGACGAACCTACTTGCCGTACTGCCATACCCTGGCCCCATGGCAGCCCTTGCTGGTTTTTAAATCCTTTATATTAAGTTCACTTGTTTGCTTGCGCGCTTACGACCGTGCAAATCTTTCGGTCGTTTTTTAACCCACTTCCCGTGATCCAATCGAGCTGACATTTTGCACACAGACTCGTTGTGCGTGACAATTTATTTTCGTGAAAATGTTTTTCCAAAATTTTCCACTTTTTTGGATTTTTTTTTTCATATTTAATTACAAATACCAATGTGATAAAAATGAAACTCTTACTCAAGAAAAACAGAAATGAATAATAAAATAAAATCGATGCCACGCATATAAAGGATTTATAGTGAAAAACTTTGTTTTTACGGGTAAATTTTTAAGAGTTAAACAAATCTCGACGTGAACCACCAACACGTTCCACCAAAGGGCTTGATCACAAACGTGTCACCACACGCCATGCAATCAACATGGGCTAATATTTTTTAGCAAATGTAGGTATCTTACTTTTTCCAAAACGTGTGAAAAGCCAAGTGTTAATTGGAAAACGTGGTCAAAGGTTGTAATCACATTCATTATGAAACCCGATTCCATGTGTAAGCGTTCAATTTTTACGCATATATTTTAATGACGTGTTATTATTGCTAACGACCCATATCGTTTACCCCAATTACAGAACATTTTAAAATGTTTAATACAACTCAACTATGGTTACGTTTCTACTTTGACCAGCAATAAACAAAATACCTTTTATTGCTATTTATCAAGGAAAGCTATATAAACAAATGGCATTTAAGATGTCTTACATGCGGATGTTTGACCAATTCCATTAACGTGTACTTGACTTAACTTGTGTTTGACTTAACTTGGGAAACCGGAGAAAACCCAGAAAATCATCCAAAGTAATAACACTCAAATCTCCACATTTGTGGCTTAAATAATAAGTTTCTGTATTGTTTCCTGGGCCAATTCAGTACACAAGCCTACAAACACCCAGTATTCTTAGATTCTGTGTCGTTGCTGCTGGCCGCGCTTATATTAGAGATGCTGTCAAAAGGTCAACCGCCTGTGGCGAGGTGCCTAATTTTAACTTCAATAAACGGAGCTGCGCGGGGATGAAATTAAATCCCTCTCTTCAACACCCACTGCCTCGGTGCGACTTAGATTACATGCAGTGAAAGTTGGCGAGGGACATGACCCTTAGAGGGAACCTGACCAGTAAGTACAAAGCCAGAGCAAGATAAGATGTTCTATTGGTATGGGTTATTTATTCTGTAAAGAAACAAGTTGAGAAAAATAACGCACAGGCATGGATTATAGAATGCTTTCTAACACGTGTTTGTTCTCTGAAGCATTTAATTAGAAGCACACAATACGGCAGGTATCTGCAAGTACATACAGTAGTCCTTAGCTTGTGTCTCCAAGATTCAGGCATCCATTTGGTCTGTTTTTAAAAGGCAGAGTTCCTAATACCGAACAGCTGCATATATATAAGTTGGTTCATATTTGATCATCTTACTAGATTGATCATGCCCACCCACTCCCATTGCAGATGGACAGAGAAAATGTGCACAGTACATGCTTTCAACTGAAGTTGGTAATCATTAAAATAGACAAAAGTATGTCTCTCCGCGTAAAATTAAATATATTTAGCCCAATAACTATGGATTTTTGGGCACGGGCTAACACTACCCATTATCTTGTTATATTCCAAATTTGCAAATTTATCCTATCTCATTATGAAATTACTATACCACCAATTGCAGCTTAAATTTTCACTGGCATGTGACTCGTAGCTTTCGCCATATGATGAATGAAGTGTGAAATATTTTCCGGGTCACCGAAAATAAGCATTGGTTTGACTCTGAATCATAAAAGGTGCAGCCATGGGCGGAGTTTGCGGGGGGGGGGGGGGGGGTGGGGGGCGGCACGGGGGGGCAGCCCCCCCCCCCCAAAACTGGACACCTTTACTAATATATTTTCAGTAGTTTACAATTAACATAAAAAATTAATAAAATATGTATATGCACCTACGATTGCTAATGTGAGGAACAAAGCGAACGCCTTCCCGACGTCCAAAATTAGTATTTCGTTGAAATTTCTTAGGAAAACGACATTTAATGATTATTCAGCTTGACATTTCTTGACTGCCTCCCACCCAACCCCTTGGGAAATGACTATATCCGCCTCTTCACTTTACGCCACCAGTCCCGACATCGTCTCCAAAATTCATGAATTCGCCGACCCCTTCTTCTCCTTCTCATCGCAGTTCCGCCTCTTCAGGGACGACGCTCAGCGTCGCCTCGAGTCTCTGGGGGCCTCTCACGAGAACCTCACCACGTCTTCCACCGCCAGCCGCGACCTGGAGGCACAGGTGCGTGAGTTCAAGAGAAGCGCGCGCAAGCAGGCCACGGACTGGGAGCTGCGTCTCTCGGCCCTCGAGGCCGTCTTGGACGGGGTGCAGCGTCGAATGTCATCCGAGGGTGCCCAGGCCGTAGCGCGCCTCGCCAATGCCACGGCCGAGCTACGGAATGCCGGGGTCGCGGCGCGCACCGAGGAGGCGGGCGCTTTGCGGCGTGCGTTGGACGCGTTGGAGAGGCAGGGACGTGCTCGCGACGTGCGACTCCAGACGCTGGAGCGAGCGCTGAACGAGTCTCTGACGGCCAGAGGCGGGGGCAGGAGGAAGGCAGGAGGAGGGGGAAGAAGGGGGACAGCGAAGGGGACCCTTCGCGGAGAGCCGAGGAGACACGTTGGCGGTGAGATTTGTGGGGGGACAGCGGTGCAGCCGCTGTGGATTTCGTGGTTGTCAGCGCACCCCCAAAATGTTTAAATATGGCTTAGAAACACCAACAAAATGTTGAAAAGAATACCATATTTGAGTCTGCATTTTTTTATCCAGGCCAACAAGGTGACATAATTGCTGATTGTGCTGATGACGAAACCTTGATATACTATACACCGTAGCCCACGAACACTAGGCTCAGTAATGAGTCAGTAGCCAGTACTTTGTCATTTTTGTGCAGGATAATTCCACTTATCTGTGACGATGTTGAGGGGCGAACTTCGTGAATTCTATCTGCAACCTACCCAATAACCACCAGTAACCATAAGTGAGTAGCACACCCCGAACCATCCGAAATGTGGCTGCACCTCTAGTGGAGGGCTCTTGATGTGCCCGTGTGTTGGCAGTGGGGGTTCCAGTCATGAACAATTATTGAGATCGCTGGGTGGCTCAGAAGTCAGAGTGCTGAGCTGGCATCGCCAAGATCTCGGGTTTGAATCCAGGCAGCCACCTGTGATTAAACCAACTCAAATGTGACTGCAGGGATTCATATTCTTGGTTCTTTCGGTAAAGTCACGTAGAAGGGAAATAATAAAATAATATAAATATAAAACAATAAAAATTCTCACGATGATTCGACTGCAACACAAGCAATCATCATCAGGTGTGAAATCCACAGCAAGAAATTAGAAATTTCACACCTGATTATGATTGCTTGTGTTGCAGTCGAAACGTCGTGATAATGTTTATTGTTTAATATTTATATTATTTTATTATTTCCCTTCTATGTGACTTTACCGAAAGAACCAAGAATATCAAATGTAGTGAGTTGAAGCTCTTCGTTAGGTCACTAACGACTCTACAAAAATAGTATATTAAAGTTGGATTTCCACTTACTTTGACCATATTGATTAATTATGTACGACTTAGATACAAATTACCAAAATCTTTCACAATTAATGATAGTAACGAAGTGATGGGCTGCTTGGCAGTATAATATATGTGACCAGGTGACGTAGTGCAATACCTCTTTAAAGATGCTTCATATCAATTGGCAAAGCTCTCAAATATACAGGCGGTGCAATTACACCAGGACTCACAGACCAGAGGGGTGAAATTTACCAATTAAATGACTTACATCAGGGCCCATGACGAACGCACTATGACACCGTCAGTCATACTAGCGATTGCATCTACAGTAACAAGTGAGTTGGTGTCTTAAGCCTTCATAGGTGCTTGCCAACAGCACTTGCCCCTAAAGTATGTTAAGGCTATACGGGGGATCTTTCTCTGTGTTGTGTCCTGCAGTGTGTAACGTGAAGGCCGCCCTGCGCTTCCCCGCCGCCTCCGTGTCCAGCGCGGCCTCGTTCCGCAAGGGCCTTTCGGCGCCGCTGAGCGCCTTCACCGCCTGCTTCTGGCTGCGCACGAGCGCTGGCTACGTGGGCACCGTGCTGTCCTACGCCACGGAGGACAACGACAACAAGCTAGTGCTGTATGGCCGCGCCGCGGGGGAGGGCCGTCTCCAGCTGGTCATCGGCGACCCCGAATACCGCGAGCTGCCGGCAGCCGCCCTGCTCGACGGCGGCTGGCACCACGCGTGTGTCATGTGGTCCTCGGCCGAGGGGCGCTACGCCTACTACGTGGACCGCAGGCTGGCCGCCGCGGGGTCGGGGTTCAGGCGCGGCTATGCCGTGGCGTCGGGCGGCTCGCTGATGTTAGGCCAGGAGCAGGACGCAATGGGTGGTGGCTTCGAGAGGCACGAGGCGTTCGTGGGATCGCTGGCCGGGTTCGCGCTGTGGACGCGCAGCCTGGCGCCCGGGGAGGTGTCGGCGCTCGCCAGGGGTGGACAACTGCCGATGGAAGGGGTGGCGCTCACGTTCAGTGACCTCGGAAAGCTCTCGGGCGATGCCAAGCTGGTGCAGTGTGACTGCTTGGATGACTGCTGAGGACACCAGAAGGGCGTGGGTTAGGTTGGCGCTGGATATGATGCAGAATGGGGCCTTTTCTACAATGTCACCACGGCTACGGAATCTGCTGCCTGATCATATAGCTTCCTGTGCAAATGTATCGCAGTTCAAGAGGAGGTTGAAACGTCACCTGTTTCATATATATTAAGGGTACAATGATGCCACTATACATGATTTGTTCTGCGTTCGTTTTATTATCATATACTCCAGTGTATAAAACGTTGCTGATTGTGCTTGAACAATGTTGTGACAAAGTTTGTGTGTGCTACTACCTTTGTGCAGTGCTCTGTTCAATAGTGTTTCTTAATTATATTGGCACTTCAGGGCTTGTTTAATAGTTGTGTGTAGCACAACATCAAGGAATATATTTTGATGATCCAAATTAGACTTGCCACTAGGGTCCCCGAGGTGAGACTGTCTCAGGGCAATGAAATCAGTAACATGAGATATGATATATGGCGCTTTGAGATGCTTTGGCATTTAATTGCTGTATATATATGTTTAACCTTATGAAATGGTAATGGATATCTGCACCAATCTGAAGCTCGGGTCTGTTGAGATATCACCCATCGCTGATGGTAAATGGCCGCAGTGTACTAACCACTGTGCCGCCACTCTACCCACTGTGATCTGAAGTGTGTGACGTAAATAATCTAGCGTCAAATAGTACACGAGTCGTTTTTTCAGACATGTTTTTTTCCCGTTCCAGGACTGCAAACGTGTATTTAATATACATATGTATTCATTGCTAGATGTATATACCTATTCTCATAGCATTGGACCCCAAAGGATAATTTCGTCTCTTACAAGCAGGACTTGCCAGACCAACGCACTTGAACATTTTGCATCATCGTATGGTCAACATTGTCCAAGAAAATTCTGCTTCCATACACCATTAGATGCACCTACAGCTCTTGGTCAATGCGCTGTTCGATGAAGGCTTCTTCACGCCATGTTGGTCATTGGAATGTTTGACCATATTTAACCATGCTGACCACTGTGGGGTGGTCAAGGTGGCGTTTGGAGACAGGGTCCAGGACCAGTGCAGATATCTGCTGTTTGCCGAAACCAAGAATCAAATTCTTATAACTGGGCTGAGGGAGCAGTGCATAAACCACTGCGCCACTGCTCCTCTATTAATACAACAAAAGTTTAACTTTAAAATAAGTGTAAATTTGGAAGACAATAAGAATATTGTTTAAGATTTATTCTTGGAGGGGAAGCCATGACTGATACAATTATTGGGAAATTATAAAGAAGTCGTGTAAAAAAGGTGCAAATAAAGACAATTGATCAAAACATAGAGAAAAAGATGAAGGTCTTGTACTTACATTTAAACAGACACCAAGTAAAATTAATTTGCGTACCGTATTTGTATAGTATGGTAAGGAGGGATGGAGTAGTGGAACGGTGGCTAACGCGCCGGCATACCAACCCAGAGACGTGAATTTGATTCCCAACTACGGTTAACATCAGTGGCAATTCAAATTTGGACGAATCCATTTAACTGAACAGGCATGATGGCCTAACGACCTTCACAACTGACACAGCAAATGGAGGCCCTCATCCAGAAATGAATTGACAAAAGACTCGTATAGTCTATGCTTAAAGTTAGAACGCAAAAATATTTGCGTTAATGGAAACTACGTTTGCAGAAAATGGCTTTTACAATTCCATGAATATATTTAATCAGACTCTGAAATTAATATATTGACTATATATTCATGTATTTTTGTGCAAGACTGTCAATGTAATTCACAATAACCGTCCACAATAAAAACATATTTTCAATAGTTTGGAGCACAGGCTTATCATGTGTGTTAATACCTCCAGTGTTCATGACAATGCATTGAACGACGAGGAAATTTGACATGTTATCATGTATTTATTGAATTGCTCCAATTGTATTTGTATGCATAGTCAACACAATGAATGTAACGTGCGCGTAAACCTTTGTTCCGAAATATATTCAACAAGTGTTAATTCCTGGAGCTTGGAATTCATTTTACGTATTTTTTAGGTAGAGGTTTTTTTGAGTTGCACCCATTTTTTTTATCAGACCGTGGTATAGGGGCAGTGATAGGCAACCAAAACGAGTTAGTGGGCCACATGATCAGCCCTCCTCACTCCAGTGTGTCGCAAGCTTGAAATCGTGCTTGTGCATTTGTAGTGAGTCCAATTGAGTTGCAGACGTTATTCTTCAGAGGCAACACGTATATACAAAGGGGTAACTGCCCCTTTAACAGATACAGCCTGGGGTGGTGACCACCCAGCTAACTACACTATACGTAGGAATTACAGCTACGAAGGGTCGGACCCTCACTCGGGTCCCCGGCCACGTGTTGATGCTTTGTAGGACGTAGAGCTTCCAGCTTGTAGACGTAGAGCTTCCAGCTTGTAGACGTAGAGCTTCCAGCTTGTAGACGTAGAGCTTCGAGCTTGTAGACGTGGAACTTCCAGCTTGTAGACGTGGAGCTTCCAGCTTGTAGACGTAGAGCTTCCAGCTTGTAGACGTAGAGCTTCCAGCTTGTAGACGTGGAACTTCCAGCTTGAGACGTAGAGCTTCCAGCTTGTAGACGTAGAGCTTCCAGCTTGTAGACGTAGAGCTTCCAGCTTGTAGACGTGGAACTTCCAGCTTGTAGACGTGGAGCTTCCAGCTTGTAGACGTAGAGCTTCCAGCTTGTAGACGTGGAACTTCCAGCTTGTAGACGTGGAACTTCCAGCTTGAGACGTAGAGCTTCCAGCTTGTAGAACGAAGCGAACCCGGTCCCTCTCAGGGACCCACCTTATATCCTCCCGGGTCGCTCCGCCCTCGGCCCCGCCCGCCTTCTCGAGCGTTCCAGCTCCCTCTCGATCCCCCTCGAGAGCTCTCCCTGGACACGTGATCACCCCCTAGCCCCCCCCCCCCACCTGGGGTCCTCTCTGTGGATACTCCGGATCACGTGTCTACTGGGTCAACTAGAGTGCCATGGCCCAGGGCAACCCTGCCCCTGGGATGACACTCTCCCACTCCCCTTTTGGAAGCCCGCACTACACGCTATGCGTGGTGCCCGCGCTATCCCTGCACTCACCAAGCCCCGCTAGGGCTGGTACCGGGGACCAGGCCAACACGAGAGGCTCCTGGGAACACATGCAGCTCGTGGGCCGCAAGTTGCTCGCCACTGGTAAAGGGCCAAAACATGGCTTCATTTCAGCGGTGTGTCCAGGTCAGTTACCTGGGTATTCCTGCACCCAGCACACCACGTTAAATCATGCCTTTCACTTTGGCTGTTGCTACAACATTCCTTCCACCTATTCCAGTCCACCAGTGACTCAGAATTAAGCCCTGGGTCCAAGTTTATCTAGAAGCAACCCATATGGTTGGAGTATTTGTGGAAAAGTACTTCATGGCCAACAAATCCCAGTGTCGACAGGAAAGAGTAATGTTAGAGAACATCGATGTTTTCTCTGCTCTACATATACGCAGCATATCATGTGTCGGTGCATTGAGTATGCTGGATCAGTTGACAGGTGGAAAGAATTTCAGCAGCATTAATTCAGGACGCACAAGCAAACTGGACCGGTTTTGACATTTAGTGTCTCATCAGCAGACTTCCTTGAATCCGTGCTGAACTGCCAGATGTTAAAGACAAGGATCCTCTCTCTCGAAGAAATGGGTCCTAATGTAATACAAGATAACTTTAAACCATGTGTGCACTGTATATTGTACTGACGAAGCCCCATGCATTTAAGCTGAGAAAATAATATAGAGAAAGCGTCACATTTTACGTTGCTATTTTATAATTTCTAACCTCCCCCCGCCCCCCTCCAGACTGGACATCTGTAAAAAAGAGCTTCATAGTTCATCGGATTCCTCCAGGATAATTACAATTCTGATTCTCATTGCAATTAACGGACCATTTCCCTACGTTAGATGGCCGCCTTCGCGCTGGGGGGGGGGGGTATTTTACGTTGGGGGGGCATCTAACGTTGGGGAGGGGGGGGCATCTAACGTTGGGGAGGGGGAAAATATTACGTTGAGGGGTGCCATCTTACGTAGGGGTGAAGGTTGCTATCTTACATAGGGGTGAGGGTTGCCATCTTACATAGGGGGTGAGGGTTGCCATCTTACATAGGGGGTGAGGGTTGCCATCTTACATAGGGGGTGAGGGTTGCCATCTTACGTAGGGGGTGAGGGTTGCCATCTTACGTAGGGGGTGAGGGTTGCCATCTTACGTAGGGGGTGAGGGTTGCCATCTTACGTAGGGGGTGAGGGTTGCCATCTTACGTAGGGGGTGAGGGTTGCCATCGTACGTAGGGGGTGAGGGTTGCCATCGTACGTAGGGGGTGAGGGTTGCCATCTTACGTAGGGGGTGAGGGTTGCCATCTTACGTAGGGGGTGAGGGTTGCCATCTTACGTAGGGGGTGAGGGTTGCCATCTTACGTAGGGGGTGAGGGTTGCCATCTTACGTAGGGGGTGAGGGTTGCCATCTTACGTAGGGGGTGAGGGTTGCCATCTTACGTAGGGATGTGGTGAGGGGGGGGAAACAGCGTTAACGTTAAACCCCTCCTTCCCTTCCTCCCCATCAACATTACCCACCCCACCTCTCTCGCAGTCCCCTCGGTCCGTCTCTGCCTCCTCGTCTCCTCGCGCGCGGGCCGAGCTGATGGCGAACATCCTCAAGAAGGTATCGTGGTCGAGCAAGGACGACGACGGCGAGGTGAACGAGGGGACGTCGCTGGTCGGCTCTCGACGGGGGAGTGGCGCCTCGGCCGCCGGGAAACGCGTAAGTCGACCCGGCTGGATGGATCTAGGCAAGACCGGTCTACGCCGGGCCCTCTCCACTCTCTCCGTTAAAATATAGCGGCGCACACTTTGACGCTTTGTTTATATTGAACGGTTTGTTGTAGGGTTCGGATGCGGGTTTTTTGTTCGTGTTACCCGCGTTGTCCGTCAGATTTTTAAGAGAAGTTTGAATAAGTAATTGTTGAGGGGGGGGGGGGGGGCGTCATACTGATGTGAGGAGTGGAGGCGGTTTTTTAAATTATTATTCTTTTTTACCGGTCACGAGTTTGGGTGACGGAGTGTTTGTGTGTGGTATTAGGTGGTGGTGGAGGGGAATATTTGTTGTTTTTAAATACTTTTCTGTGTGTCATCGTTACCTTTAACCACATTTGTGTTTCCCTATCGCATCGTGTTCACAATTAAGCAAAGGGAACGGTAATCCCACATCAACCCCCCTTTAAACTTTATACATTACAATAGCACACAAGTCGCTTGTTTTAGTCAGAGAAGGGTTAATAATACCATTCAACTCGGTTTAAGATGCTGCTGAGTCTGGATTAAACAGTCTTTGAGTGTTTGATTCGAGACTTATCTAAAATATACTTATGTCGTTTAATGCATTCTGGTCAACCGATAGGGTTTACCCCGTATTCTTGTACAGGGAAATTGAGTTTCATGTCCATACGGCGTATAGCCGTTTCAATGCGGGCAAATGTTTTATTTGTATATTTGTTTGTGTTTCTCCCTTGTGATGGGACTTTGTATGATAAACGTTGAGATTTATAAGGGCACGGGGTGACCAATAAGGTCTGAATTTGTCTGTAATTAGGTTGGTACCAATAAGGAGTTGAGAGGTATGTTAATGCCCTGTTGAACTTTGATCTAGTTTGGGAAGACGGGGGAAATCGTGGCTTTATTCAACCGATGTATTTCAAATTTCAAACTAGAATCGGTTCTGTACAGGAACACCCTGTAAAAAATGCGAGGCTTAAATGTGTAAAAACAAATACATGGTGTAGACCAGAACAACATAACACAAATTCCTCAGCCTAAGTCTCTTAAAGACGTTTCAGCATTGCTCTTCCTGTTTGGTATGCGGATCTTGTGATACAGGAGGCACGCACATGCGCGTGTGTGTGTAAAGTGCTGATGTTGTGTTGTGCAGAATGGTGCTCAGCATGCACCATCGCACTGTGAGAAATCTTCTAGTTATCTGGACGTCGACCGAATCATTAATGAGTGCTCCCCTTGTCACCCCGACACACACAGAACTCCAGGTCGCGCTTTTTGTCTTCGAGCGGATTTAGAACCGTGGATCTCACTGATGGAGACGGCATTTCAGAAGAGGTGAGACGGAGCAGGGTTACTCTTTGGTTCTTTCGGTAGGGTTGTTGTGGTGTGTTTAATGTAACGGCCAGCATCCTCCACCATTTATACATTGAGAGAAGGCACATAAGTGATGTATTGTCCATGATAAACATTGCACTGCATTTGGGGCTAAACAGCATTGTTGCACAAGTAGTTGCAGGATGGTATTTCACAATAACTGCTTGTGTGGTGTTTTTATTATTGCTGGATACAAATACAGATTTTTATGAAAATCATCAAAAGATACATTGTGTATGTCATGGTGTGTTCTTTTTTTATAGTAACATTTTAATTATTATATTCACGTGTTAATTTTAGCCTTTTCATAGTTTTGTGTGGAGCTATTCGCAATGCCTATTGATTCATTTTCCGGGGTGCAACGATTCGCCCCCTCGCATTTCAAGGAATTGTAATGGTTCGTGGACGAGTTAAAATTATCAATAAATGTTTAATAGTGGTGATTGTAGTAGACTCACGTGGCAGAATGAGTCCTCATTGCTTTCAGCATTTACGAATTAAAAACATCACTTTGTATTACACACCTATTAGCACGGTTGGCTACGTACCGGGTGAAAGTAGTTTAACATACATACAATATTGTACGTGTATACTCAGTATTAGAATCGATGTTAATGAATTGATGCTTCGTTACAGCCCTAATTTATTAGTATTTGCATTGTGCAGGTGCTGGAATCGCAGGAGGTGTTCACCTCCCCCAGGCCCAAGGAGATCCCTCACAGTGAGAACCTCCTCTCGCAAAAATACGAGGTACCTCACATTTGGTTTGAGTACGGGTAGTGGTTGGATGGGAGACCAGCATCCATAAACCAGGTGTTGTAGGTTGCTGCAAGGCTAAATAATTTCTTGTACTCAACTAAGCTCCAACAGCTGTTCCCCACCTTCACCAATCCGGATTAACGAGCACGTTGAAGTATTAGTCAAATGACCCTCACGACTCTTCGCACGGTGTGGGGAGGCCCACATCTAGCAGTGGATTGACACAAGGGTATATGCACGAGTACATCTGACTCAGTCACCGAAGTAGCCGACACATCACAAGCCATTATAATGCCACAGACAAGTATCAATTCCACATAAATTGAAACATTTTATAAATAATTGAAAATGCTCAGATGTATATAATTTCTCTAACTACACATAACAATGGTGAATTAAACGGTTATAGTTTGTAAAATTATAATCGTGTGTTCTGGTTTGTAATGCCAATTTAGAGTAAAAAAAATCACAGGTGCTGAAATCACCAGAGGTGAAGGGAGTTCCTCAGGGCTCTGTGATTGTCTCTGTCCTCTTTCTCTGTATGTCAATAATATAGGCATCTCTAATCTGCACTCTGCCATTTTCTCTAACAAAATCTTAAATAACCGACCCCACCATTGCCTGTGCACTGCTGCTCTGGCAACAGAAAATAAACGTCGATGGAATAATCGGCGGATATGGATGTGGTAAACAAACACCTCATTGAGGACCCCATCGGAAGTACCGGGCTTCTCTCTCCCATGACAACTGTCCAGTTTGTCCTGTTATAGTTCGGCATGCAACGTAAACCACAGATTAATAACTTACACATACAATGCCATCTGTTGCAATGAAATATGCAAACCATAGACCATGCTCTTTGCACTCAGATGCCATCACTTGACTACACCTCCCCCCTCAAGACAAGTCACATGCTGTGCATGGGATGCTGGGAAACAAGTGTTGTTTCATAACTGGCCTCACTCACTGAGGATTAGTTGCCCAACCTCTCACAGACACTTGGCCGCACAGGCCTACTGTTATAGAAATTAATGGACCTCGCTAAACCGTTCTCGAATGTAACATTGGAGATGCGCGTACACCTTCCACAAACGGAAGCTCAAAGAATCGCCATACTTCGACTTTGGTGCGCCATCCATGTACATCCTGGCGGTGATACCGTGAACCATACAGTGTCTTCTGCCTTGGATTGCTTTAAACAATTTAGCATTCAACTAGAACACATTTTATAACTGTTGCTTTTCCGTCATGCTGTCGGAAAGAAGAAGAAGAGTGACATAAACCTTTTTACTGATGACGCAGCCCTGATGGCCTCCAGAAATGCCATGGATGAGTTAAAATAGCATCTACAGCAGGACTTTGATTATCTTAAATTAAAAAGACCAACGTTATATTATTCTCTGGCTGTCCCAATCCTATCTTGCCACCTCTGTACATTGTGGCTTTTGGCTCACACCTTATTGAGCAGGTTTAAATAGATGTGAAACTGTCTTTCAAAACCCACATTGACCACATGGCCACTAATATTAAACAACAAAGTTGGATTCCTTTACAGAAACAAATTCTGTATTCCACTTCTACCCATCTGAATAGAGTTAAAGCCACCATCCTGCCCATATTTGATTATTATGACACAATCTATCACTCTCAATGTTACCCTTTACACCCCCTGTAGAACTCATCATTGCAGACTGTACATTAAATCACATCTATCCCCCTTTGATAGCCAGAGACAGCATCAATGCTCTGTACTCATCCAAATAGTCCTCTTAAACAAATCCGCCAATTCCTAAAGGACGACTTACTTCATTTGACTCCATCTCATAGCCTCATAAGTTCCTCCGTTCCATTTGCTGAAACTTTGTTTAAAGGTTTTCCGTGTTGTTGCTTCATGTTTCTGGAATACCCTTGCACAGCTTGGTTCACTCCCTTCACCCCCCCCCCCTTCTTTATTTCCCTATTAGACCTAAACAAAGAGCATACTTGCATAATTTTTTTTTACTTTTAGTTTTTGTCGGTAAAGTCACGTAGGTAAAAAAAATAAGGCAGACTTAAGCGGTTGTTCTTTCGCTGTGTCTGTCCTCACCTGAAGACGGACGCTTGTGTTGCGCCCGAAAAGTCGTGATTTAATTTAGTTGTTTTCATTTAAAATTTTTTACCTACGTGACTTTACCGAAAAAAACAATGGATCCCTGCAGTCAAAAAAACTTCAAATCTAGCATACTTGCACCCTGTACCTAACCTTTTATGTATTGACATCACTATTAGACTAAAATATCAAGCTTATTTGCACGTGTGTGTTTTTTCTTGGCACCTCTGGGTCTTATTATATTTGCACCGTGTTTTTTTCATTGGCATGTGTGTCGTTTACAGCCATTAAATGCCCTGTATGTTGTGCAATATTCCTTTAATGAATGTACTAATTTTCAGCAACATTGATGTTTTTTGTCTTTTGTTTTGTTGCTGCTGTGATCACTCACCACGGATCTCTATTGTAACATATAAAATACACTTGCACATCAAATGAAGCATTACACTTCTCACTGCTTCATAAAATACATTAATGTATATCATAAACACTGAAATAAGGAGGGATTTAAATATTCATTTCCAAGGTATTTTTTTTACCAAAGTGTATTATTCTCTGGTGTGCATTGTTCACAGGTGATGTGTTTATGTTTGAATGTTTATGTATAATTAAGCAATTGGTTTACAAAACAAGTTGGGAAAGATCATGCATGTGCGTGGAATATGTAATGCTTTCCAATACATGGGGGTAGTTGTCAGGGCAAACTGTTTTTGCAGTATTTCCATTTTTTTTTACTTTTTCTTGTATCTTTTTTCGTATTGGCCAGTTCTCAACAGGGCAAGTATCTAATAGCAACACATTGTTATACTTACATGTTAGTTCATGTTGAATCATCAGTACAAGAGTGATAGTGACTCCCCATTACAGAAAGATGGGCAGACAGATGGACTGAGCTGATGCATTAATGCCTAAACTCTGTTTTGAAAGTGTTAAAAATGAATAGTTATGCAGTTTACTGGATTCGGTTGGACTATGAAAACCGAGGTTGATTGAAAGTGTGGCATTGTGCTTCATTTTTCTGCAGAGCCTTGACTATGACAACTGTGAAAATCAGCTTTTTCTGGAAGAAGAACACAACTTAGGTGTCCAAGTGAGTATTAACATAGGGCACATGAGACCTTTCAGTTTACTGGGCCGTGGAAAGTTAATCGAAGCTTTTAAGTACACTGTACCTTGTAAAGTCATAACCACAGGTTATATATGGCCTTGTAGAGTAATCTTCCGCTAGCGGTGTGTTGTTAACCATTAAGTTACATTCATGAAAGTACAGTATAGTATTGTAGTATCTTCTTGGTTCTTTCGGTAAAGTCACGTAATAAAATAATAAAAATAAAACATAATAAAATAATTCTCACGATGTTTCGGCCACAACGCAAGCAGCCGTCTTCAGGTGGAGAACAGGTCTGTCTCCTCAGACTCTGTCTCCTCGACAGACCTGTTCTCCACCTGAAAACGGCTGCTTGCGTTGTGGCCGAAACGTCGTGAGAATTATTTGATTATGTTTTATTTTTATTATTTTATTATTTTCCTTCTACGTGACTTTACCGAAAGAACCAAGAAGATGAATCCCTGCAGTCACGAAAGCTTTAAATCGAAAAGTATTGTAGTATTTAATTTAAGTGAGATGTATTTATGTATTAGTAATGCATTCTATATTTAATTTGTATTTTGCAGCAATCGAGTAAAACATGGTTTCAATTTAGCTTGTTAGTCGTTTGCACATTTACAGTAGTGGCACTTTTATTTGACTTGCTCCGAGACTGATATGACACGGAAAATTTCAACAAGATGTTAAGCCACTAATCTGATCATAAAATATTCTGACAGCCAGATTTTTTACGGAGTGGCATGCTGGTAGGTAATGTGATGACAGCAAGGTTACTAACACACCTATTAAACCCTCGTGACCCTGTGGTGTTTTTTTGTTGTTTCACAGCGTGCTAAGTTTATGGAGGCCGGCCGCTGGACGGTGTGCATGGCGATCGGCATCCTGACAGCTCTCGTAGCCTGTGTCATTGACATTGCCATCGAGCAGCTTGCAGGACTAAAATACCAAATCCTCAAACAGTGTATCCTTTGACCGTGACGAGATTAAGCTGGTGGTAGACAGGTTATCAATCCTGCCGAACTTCTATCTTCCGTTGGTAGATGCCTGTGCTTCAGTTTACAATTCATAGAAATCTTTTAGTACTCTCAGAAGTACAGATTATTTTATAGTTGGTTATAATATAATGATGGTAAACTAAAAACTGAGCATTGACCAGCATTGTGAATTATGGTCAAATTACTCCATTACCTGCAGAGCATGGAGAGACCATAATCCAACAGTGGATTGACAAAGGGATGTACATGGAATGTGAAAAAGTGTCTTCCTCTTAAATGTGTGCATTTTTATTTAAAACTTGGCTTTAAACTTATTATACTGGGAAGTACGTTTCTTGACTTCCTTTTACTGGTAAACCAAAAGCATGTGTTGAACGTTGCTTCTCAAGTTTCATTTAGTGGGAGGTCATGCTGCAGTAAGATATATAAATCAATCTCAGCCTTCTTTTAAGCTTTGTTTACGGAAAGGTGAACGCTATTCGCTTTCTGACTGACTTGCCTGTTCTGTTTCAATGTGTTTTTTTTCCTTTGAAAATTTTATTAGTGCATTTTTAAGCAAAAACAAAGGGGTGTTTTAAAAGGTTTAGGAAAGCACCGAAAAGTTAATCAGCAACTCACCCACTAAAAGGAAAAAAAACTAATTTGGGGTGTACTATGCATAAAGATAATGCTTGGAAGCCCATTGTTGAGAAATTAAGGTCTTGTTTAATGTGGGTTAAGAGTACTTACTCTTAAGTGCATTAAGAGTAAATTAATCATGAATTATCGTGTGTGGTCATCAGTGCAGCAATGATAAAATCACAAAGACCATCAAATTGGGTGTTTACGGATTGATATGAAGCCAAGATAGGTTATCTTAAAAAAGTAAAATGTGGGTTATGAAGTT
Organism: Lethenteron reissneri; assembly: GCF_015708825.2. Classification (NCBI taxonomy): domain Eukaryota; kingdom Metazoa; phylum Chordata; class Hyperoartia; order Petromyzontiformes; family Petromyzontidae; genus Lethenteron; species Lethenteron reissneri. Next base: position 6,160,113 of record NC_083822.1, read on the forward strand.
TTGTTCCTGTCATTTATCCTTTTTGTTGGTCTTTCTCAAGTTAGGGTTACTTCAAAACTGACAGCTTCCCCAAATAATGTACAGTATTTATACTTCCCTATATGCTCTATGCAATAGTAATCTGTTCCAGATGTGATAAAGACCCCTGTTCACTGTGGGGAACTGTTTACCATCTGCAAAGTAGCAGCACAGTATTGCAGTGTTCACTGGTGGGGGGCACCAGTTACTTGGTGTTGTAAGCTACCAAGGCAATCTAATTTAGCAATCTAGGTTAACTTCCAAATTTGTGACTGGTGTGTGTCAGTCTGAAGCTAGCTGTGGGTTCATGCGCATGCTTTATCCTGTGTCTATTCATTTCTATAGCAGTAGGCCCGGCTGTCTGAAAGGTTGGGCTACTATCCCCAGGAAGTGTGGGCAATTACGAAACAGCACTTCTTTCTTAGCACCCCATCTACAGCATGTCACTTGTCCTCATGGGGGAGGTGTAGTCAAATGATGGCAGCTGAGTGCAAAGAGCGCATGGTCTATGGTTTGCATATTTCATTGCAAGAGAATGCATTGTGTGTGTAAGTTACTAATTTGTGGTTTATGTTGTGTGTGGAGCTATGACAGGACAAACTGGACAGGTAACTGATGTTTTTTTATTGTAGAGTTGAAGGCTCTTATTTCAACTTATCTTTTATTTGCTTCTTATAAGATATGGTTTGCAGAGGCTTAAACATTTTTTTTATTAATACAGATGGAAAGCTGTGACATTTAAAGCTAACTAGTGGTATAACTTAAAAATGTGTCCATGAGCCCACATTTTACTCTAAATTATAAAGCATGATTTAATATTTCAAATTAATGTGCTGTTGAAGTTTTATGAATTCATCACAGTTGTTAAAACACTTAAAATGTAACTTACAAGCTATTCTCACTGTGCTTGCTGTAGAGTTTCATATCTTGCCTATGAGACATAGCATGGAAATTTGAATTATTGCACGAAGGTTTTGTCTTTTTTATCCTGTGGTGGTACATGGTTCCTGACCACAAACTCAGACATTGACACATTTACAGCAGACGGAGGCCTGTCTGTCTCCATGGTGATTTGGGCAGCAATGAATGCTGTGATTGTAATGGTGGGCTCTATCTTGGTTGCTTTTGGAGAGGTAAGGCGCCTTGTCTATTTTACTATTTACACAAAACAATTGTATTCAGTTTCACAGTGGTTTGTACATGTGCAGCACTGTTTCTAAATCCCCTGCTGGATGAGGGGCTCCCTACACCAGGCAGGCAGTGAGGACTATTTCACCATACTTCACAATAGTGGATTTTGTTGCACTGCTGTATACTAACCACAAGACTTTCTGCACCTATTTTGTGGTTGATGATTATCCCATGCAATCCGTATCACGGCTCAACGTTACTTAGTTTCCGAGGTGCGGTGGAATCATGTGCATTACGGGTGATTTTGTCAGGTCACAGTGACTTAAATTGCCCATAATGCAAAGCAAGGTGGATAATCGGCAAAGTGGTTCACACACACGTCGCTATGAACCCAGCCACCTGAGATTAATCCCAGGCTGTGACGAGCAGCAGTGGCAAATAATAATCTGAACCGGTCATGAGAGGCCCCCATTGCTAACCTGCACTCACCAGTATGGTGATGTATGGTCATATAACCCTTCAGGGAGACCTTCATCCTGTTGTGGATTGAAATAGGCCTGTGAATTATACTGTTTATTATTTAAAGTCAAAGCCAAAATATTTAAAGAGTCAAGTCAATTTTACATTTTCTTGAACACGTGGCGCCTTTCTGGCACAAATCTGCCACGCAAAGGGCCATTGCATTAATGCCCGTACTCTTAAACATAAAAATAGAAAATGTATATACAATGAGAAAAATGTACAATATACACTTTAGTTAAAAATATAAAACCAAAAGCAAGTTGCGTCTGTGAGTTGTATGCAAGTGCAATGAGAAGTATTTTTAGTAGTGACTTGAATGTAGTGATGGAGACGAGTGTGCGGGTTGCTTCAGGGAGGTTGTTCCAGAGTCGTGGTGCTGCAAATAAGAAAGATCTGTTCAACCCAATGGTTTTGTTTTTTGGTTGTTGGTGATTGGAGGAGAGGAGTGTTTGGGTTGAAGAGTGAAGTGATCTGTTGTTTTGCTTGATCTGTATGAGGTTTCTGCTGCAAGGTGGAGCTTGGTTGTATGTTAATATGATTATTTTTAAGTGTATTATGTATTTGATTGGTAGCCAGTGTAAGTTTTTTTGTGGTGTAATTTTGGATAATTTCTAGAGGTAAAAAAATTGTTTCGTGGCATTATTCTGGATGATTGGAAGGCGTTGTAGCTGTGTTCGAGGAAAGAGAAGCTGGAGGTTTATCACATGGACATATTTTACTCTTTGTCACTACTGGTTATAGGTATTGGGTAACTTCCTCAGATAGTATTCATTTTGACTCAAGCAGGCTGATGACAAACGGTTCAGAATGTGCTTGTTTTGAACCAATGTTGCTCAAATTATTTACTTCCTGAAGGCCTTGTGGCTGATGGAATGAGTAACATTTACTATTATGATAGACTTTTACGTAGAGGGACATATATGAAGGAGACAATGTCTTCTTATTTATTTTGTGGCTTATATTCTCCACAATGATGCTGATAATTATTTGGTGTCCTCAAACAGTAACTAGCGCAGGGAAGTATGCTTGAGCAATGAAGAAAGTCATTAACTGACAAACTAACACCACAGTACATCTTCCATTTTTCAACAGCCCGTGGCAGCAGGGAGTGGCATCCCTCAAATCAAATGCTACCTCAATGGAGTGAAGATCCCACATGTGGTCAGACTAAAGGTGCTTCTTGATGAATGTTGTATCTGGACAATGCTGATTTCACATCAACCACTTAATCTTATACAACTTAACTGTCACCTTAGGTTTTAAGAATTGCACACATTTCCTGCATACCGGGCCATTATCTAACCAGTAACTTAATTTAAAATGGGCCATGTCTTGATTCATTGAGCCTACGCCACCCACGGTCTACCACAAGGAAACGGCCTGTAAGTGATATGTATCTGTCACTGTAAGCGTCTTAGTCACTAATCTGGTAGAAGAGGGAGATATGTTTGATCTGGCAACAACACTAATTTTATCACGCTCCATCACCGATTGTCTTTCAAGTAGTTTTGGGCATACAGTCAATGCATACAGTCCTATTGTGAAACAAGTTTGGCAACAAATGTGTGGTCCGTCAAACCTATTTGAAAGTCAAGTCAAATTAGACCCTCGATAAGGAAAAGCTTCCATACTCCTGCTCTAGATGTTCGTTGGACACAATAGAGTAGCCAAGTGGTTTTGTTGGTGTTGGTCTAGCTGGTGGTGTGGATGCAATGTGTCTGTGTGCACTGCTGCAGACACTGGTGGTGAAAGTCCTAGGAGTCATCTGCTCTGTGGCTGGGGGTCTTGCTGTTGGTAAGGTACGTTGTTTGGCCTCAAAGGAACCAACGGTTTCTCTTCAAGTTCTGACCTGCCTGGCATCGCATTTCATATTCGGTAACATGTGCGTGTTGTGCGTTTAATTCGAGGAAAGCGCTGTATATGGTTGTTATTTCTCTCATTGCAATGTATTTCTCCCACTGTGCCTTTGATCACTTCCTCAACCAGGAAGGGCCAATGATCCACTCGGGTGCCGTGATAGCAGCAGGGGTCTCTCAGGGTCGCTCCACAACATTGAAGAAGGACTTCAAGGTGAGCCACACATTTCCTTTGGGTGCACAGTCGTATAACACATTCCAGTTATATGTCAAAAAAACATTGAGTGTTGCCTCGACAGAAAACTGCAGTGTAACGAGGAGCTTAGTTTGGCTGGTGTTTGTAGTCATTTTAATAAATTATTATTTATAATGCACTTCTCATGCAATACATTTCTGGGCACCAGAAAAAGGGGAATTATAGATAATTATTTGGTGAGAAAGTGACTGCAGACCAAATGCAAATTTCGAAAACAAAATCTAGACACTATAAAAAAGTAAAATCACAATCATTTATAAACACTGTTTTATAATTGTGCATTCATGAACACAAAAAGTGTGAACCTATATAATTGTTAATTTACCGATGCATACGGTTTCCTCATCAGGTCTTGGAGTACTTTCGACGAGATACAGAGAAACGGGACTTTGTATCGGCTGGTGCAGCTGCTGGAGTGTCAGCTGCTTTTGGCGCGCCCGTGGGTGAGCTCTCTCACCACGCATTCACTACTTAGCCCCCGACTTCCTCGTTCGTTTCCTCTTTGTTTTTCACCGTCTATTTTGGTTCACCGGTGGTTTCCAGTAAGCCAGATTTCTTTGCATGCAGGTGGTGTTCTCTTCAGTCTGGAAGAGGGGGCTTCCTTCTGGAATCAATACCTCACCTGGAGAATTGTAAGCTATGCAAGGGCTGCACTTAAGGGAATATCCTCTTGCTGGATTTGTGTCTGCTATTTTTTTAGTTTTCCCCACGGTGATATTTGTATTGTAGGTGAATGTTGACGTGTTTTTCTGAGCATACCTAAAACCCATTGATACAGACAATCGCTTATGCACCACTTCTACTTTGCGAGTGCATCTGCATGACGCAACGATATTGAGAGCCACTCTTGATTCGATGAGTCCCTGTGGCAACGTCTGTTGATTGTAAGAATATATATTTGCCTGTCATAACACAAACAAGAGTAACAACTTCTTTCACATGTCCAGCTCCTCACGAGTTGTGCTTGTTGTGTGTGTGTTGTGTGGTCTGCCCCCCTCCAACCCCCCCCAGTTCTTTGCCTCGGTCATATCCACGTTCACGCTGAACTTTGTCTTGAGTTGGTACCATAACCACCTGGGCGAGCTGTCCTACCCTGGTCTCATCAACTTTGGAGCATTCGAATCCACGGTTAGACATGCCCTCACAATTACTCAACTACAGGATTGTACCTTTCTGAGAAATGTTGTTTACTGTATGACCTTTGTATAGATCAACGTTTCACAACCTGTGGTCCTCAGACCACTGGTGGTCTGCAAGGCCATGGGAATTGGTAAAATGGACTAATCCAAATGTGATTTCTTTTGCAAAACACGGTATATTTTGGTTTAACACTCAAATTATGAATGTTGTGGATTTTTTCTCCAATACACCAGTGTGTACTGTACTAGTTACGAATTGGCATGTTCTGTTTACGTGACACACCTTACAAATTCTCTGTGTCGGGTGGGAGCGGGTTTAACGACACATTTATATTTATGCGATCTAACCCAAAAAACCTGTATTATGGACCCTATGTTTTGCTAAATGGTGGTCCAGCAAGCATTTTTTTAGAGTTGAAAATGGTCCGTGGGTCCAGAATGTTTGGGAACCATTGCTACAGAACATTGGGGCATTAGTCTGTTAAAATTAGCAATGTCATGGTTTGTTGATTCATCAACTACAATCGTTTTTAACTTTCACAGCACACACATCGAGTGTGCATGTAAGGCTGGACGATTGATTATGTATGCAACTTATAAGCAAACTATACACTAATCTGATGTTGAGGCTTCTTGAGTAAACAAAACTGTACACATTTTAAGGAGAAACAAATAAGAATAAGCAAATGAGAATTATAGTCATGATCTTTTAAAGTATCAAATTGTGACTGAATCTTGATAATGAATTGAATCGTGGTGGGTTAGGAGTTGAATGGCTACATGTCTTGCAAAAAACTGATAAAATACATTAAAATACAGATAATGAGAAGACACTTGCATTTCCTGAAATTTCATGGCAGATCGCCAAGATTCATATTGGTACAGCAAAACAATGCCATGCTCTGTATGCCCTACTGAGTTAAACGGGTGGTGGTAATACACAGTGACAAATTCTAGCCAGATTTCTCGTTTACTGGTCCCTGAAAGACCAGAGCCGGGGCTTCCCATGACACGTGACCCAATCTCTCTCTCAGCTATAAAGTACTCCACAGGGAAAATCCAACAAAGACCCCCTGAAGGGTTCACAAGCAAATATGCACAAGTAAATCCGGCCCCCATCTGTCAGTGAGTGATAAAAACGGCCTGCACAGCAGCTGAGGGGCAGTAAACTTAGGCCACACACAAATTCAAAGGCAGCAGCCTTGACTTCTTACCTCCCCAGTGCTGACATGTATACCATAGCACCACCAAGCCCATATTGTCCCAACCATATGCTATTGGAACACAAATTGGAGGCTAGACCAGGCTTGCAAGATATACTCTTTGGTTCCTTCGGTAAAGTCACGTAGAAAGAGAAAATAAACAATTAAATAATAGCATACGACGTTTCGATTGCAACACAAGCAATCATCATCAAGTACAAATGAAAGAGAAAACAAACCTAGTAAACTTAGAACGTAATCAACCAGGTAGGGTGTTGACTGTTGTTTTAGCCGACTATCTGTGTTGTGTTGCATTATATTTCTAAGTATACTAGGTTTGTTTTCTCTTTCATTTGTACCTGATGATTATTGCTTGTGTTGCAATCGAAACGTCGTATGCAATTATTTAATTTATTATTTTCTCTTTCTACCTGATTTTACCGAAAGAACCAAAGAGTAATTCCTGCAGTCGCGAAAGCGCCAAATCAAGTTTGCAAGATATACTCTGTCTACACACAAAACGGCCGGGTGGTTCAGTGGTAGAGGGAGTGGCTCACAATCAGAAAGCAGCAAGTTCATATCTTGGGGGCGGGGGGGGGGGGTGACTCAGCCCATCATCCTCCGAAGTCGATAGAATGAGTACCACTTTGTGGGGAACTCCAAAGTGGTCATGCTATGGAGAGACTAGACCCTGTCAGAGGGAAGTATAATTTCCACCACTGGCCCAGGGCTGTAAACAAGAGGTGAGCACCAATGCCTCAATCCTAATTTAAGAAGGAAATCACTTTTACTCTTGACACAACAATTAAAAAGTGAGCAATTTATTCTGATGACATTTCCATTGTAACCTCTTCGTGTGTATGTGTGTGTTTCCCCCCCCCCCTATAGGGCATTGCGTACTACATTTATGAAATTCCCTTATTTCTGATCATGGGTGTCTTTGGTAAGGCATAATCATATCTGTGCATGTCATTAAGTTGCTAGTTTTAACCAGGATAGAGTTCTTGTAAGCAAATCTATGCATCTATACTAATTAGCTAAATAACAATAGCATTTTAAAGATCAGTGGACAAATATTTACTTCCAAAATGTCTTGTATTTTTGTAATTTACATTGTCTCAATGCACACTGCACATTAAACTGCAGCTGTTGACTGAATACATTAAACTGCCAAATCTAAATGTATGCCACTAAACCTTTGTAGGATGGTATGTCAGGTGTAAACTATCTCCCCGTGTTCCTCTGCAGGAGGTCTTTTGGGAGCCTTGTTCAATTTCCTCAACTATTGGCTGACAGTTCTCAGGATCCGGTAAGGTGGTGTTCTGATACATCGACACTCTCAGTGCGGTTAAGGCCCAATCACATTAAATTACTAACTGCAGGCTCTATGCTTTCATGGCATGCTGTACATAGTTGATATCTGAATATATCGGATTGATTGTTACATGTGTTATTCGATATTGTCTGGTGGCCCTACACTGAGGAAAGGCAGATGCTCACCATTCCACAGCATCTGTACATACTGATCAGATGACATGCTGTGTAGAATTTAGCTTGCCATCAATATTAAATAGCACAGCAGCACAAGGCCCTTGTTTATTTTGGTAATGCTACAAATGCTTGTGTATATGTGCACACTGGTAGTATGGTTAGGATGGTTTTTGTGGCCTTTTTTGTGAAGGTCACATGGAGGTTACACCCAAAATTCCCTTAATCTACTTGATCCTAGACCTCAGAAGCGAAGCAAACTTGAGCCTGGATATTACTTGGAAGGGTGACTACCATTGCATTTCCAGGTGTTGTAGGCATTGAGGTTGTGAGGTGGCTGGGAGATGGCAGTGCTGAGTGTTACCCCTCGTATGAGTTGGGTTTTCTCCAGGTTATCCCTCGTTTCCTCCAAAGTTGCCAACACAAATGGATACACAACTCAATGCAGTAACCCTCTTAAATGTTAAAGGCTTTATACTCAGCGAGACTCTGTTGGGTAAATGTTTTTACATGCATTCATTTTTTATTTACTTAGGTTTTCTTAAGAATTGGATCAACCGGAACTCAAATCCTTCCCATGTGTGCATAGCTACATTAAATATCGACTGGACTGCGTTTTTTTGCATTATGGCAGAGTACATGCTTCACAGACCACGTACTATACTGCAGATGAGAAACCCAGTCATTAAAAAGTGGATATATCATATATCCCCGGGTAGAACATTTGTTGAGATCACCGAGAACATTCTTCCCTCTTTGGGGTGGAAAATAATTATTTAATTTCTTGTTCTCCTGAGCCTCTGTTGCATGTAGCAGTCCAAGGGCATGTGTTTTTTTCCCCTTTTTTGAGACTCCTTACTGGAATAATACTACCATCACATGTGTTTAGTTCATACCATTCATCTTCATTTCCATTTAATAAGTGAAAGAAGTCAAATTCTTTCGACAAATTCTAGTGGATGAGATCTATTTTTTGCAGCCGTGAAAAAGAAGAAACTTTTAAAGTATCGGAAGCCTGCTTTGTTTGGCACATTTGAATAAGGAGAAAAGCCTGTGAAACTAATCAGGCAGTGGTTGCATGCACACACACGCTAAACGCATTTAGAGGTTCGTATATCCAAAACAAGGGTATAAAGTGCACTTGCACACTATGCTTCTGGCTTTTGTTGGTTGTGTTCATAATTGCAGATAATTACTGAAAATAATTATTGATTTGCACACTTCACGTCTGTCCTTTTGGTTGTGGGAAAAGGGGCGATCATTGATTGTGGCGATTACTACAAAGGTCTGATAGTAATGTTACGTGAATTTGAAGCCAAACATATTTTTCTCAGTGCCATGGCGATATTACCAATGACGATGTGGATAAAAAATGGTTAAAGTAATAGGTATGGTACAGGATTCTTGTTAAATCAGCCAAATTAGTTGACAGAAAATCCTGCAATTTTTGGGTATTTAAAAAAAACTAATTGTGGCAGAATAGCTTTTTACAAATGCATTCCAACTAAGGTAATCTCCGTTTGTAGCCAGAGCGTGCTATAATGCTTTTAAAGATGATCCAATATGAAACAGTGTACTGTAAATTAGTGTTCCTATTAGGGACTTACCCGATTGCAAACCAGCCAAAATGATAACAGGGTTACCCAATACTTGGATATACAAACCAGAGCAAAATGACTTCACATGTTTTACCTTGACACCTACCCATCAACCTACGTACTGCAAATTAGATACTTCTGTTGTAAAACGCTTTTTGGGAAACTTTTACATAATTCATGTATGTGCACGATTTTTTGGAACTTGTTTAACAAGTTAGATGTTTTGACTGCACAGCCTCCAGTGGAAAGCATGGCTCTGAGCTTGCGCTTTGTTGTTTGTTGGCTGTCGTTCAGGTACATTCATCGGCCTGCGCAGCAGGTGTTGGAGGCCATGCTGGTGGCAACCGTCACAGCCGTTGTCTCCTTCACCATGATATACTTCTCCAACGACTGCCAGCCTCTTGGCGAGGACAAGAGCGCGGACTACACCTTGCAGGTACGCATATATTCCTGTCTCTCTTTCGGCTGTTCGCTGCCTTTCTAATTGCCATGCCATGCTATTCCACAAGTGGGCAATATTGATTAATGACTGAGCACCGCATGGGTTCATGCATGCCTGTCTGCAGACAGTTACCTGTTTGCAAGTGTTCACTTGTACATGTGAAGCGTTTAGACTTTTGCTAGAAAACTCATTCATAACGGTTCCCAAAGGTACATGGTGATTGTGGTGGTAGTGATGATGCAAATTATATTCAAGGATCCATCGGTTCATCCTTGGTAATTAATTGTTTTGCTCACAATGCAGTATTAAATTGTGCATTTAAGAATCGATGAGTTAAAATACATTTGTGGTTCTACCACTAGATTTTATATATATCATACTACAATAAAATAATTCAATTCAATCAAATCAATTCAATTTACAATCCTTTGTCAATCCACTTCTGGCTCAAGACATCTCCATGTTGTCAGTCATGGGGTTGCTGACCATACTGAAACACGAGTCAGTGTGGGTTGGTGAAGGGGGGTGCGCAGAACTCGTACAGATATCACTTGCCCCTGGTGTTAACTGTGACCGGGAATATAACTCTGTGGTGACATTGTTCATAGCACAAGGTATCAACCACTGTTCCATCCCAATAGATTCATACCATTATATATTTCAACATGCATTACGATAGCAATAGAGCAATTTATTCATGATTTCAATTATGACACTTCATCTAGTCATTGAGACATGTGGATCGTTGGCTGGCTTGGTCTTTGTCCCACTGAGCCACACAACGGCATCTATTTCTCTTCCACAGTTATTCTGCAATGACGGGGAGTACAACTCAATGGCGACGACCTTCTTCAACACCCCAGAGAAAAGCGTCCGTAGCCTGTTCCACGACCCCCCTGGTCTGTACAACTCACTCCACCATTGCAGACATAGCCTTCTTATTTATTTCTCCCACATGATATCATGTCACGTGTTTTTTTTTTCAAATACTTACCACTTATACTTTTCTGTGTGCTCTTTCTGTGATAAACACTTATCTTGAGCAGAACGTTACATCTGGGATTGTATAAGTCATGGTATGGAATGATAAGATACGATGATGTGTATTGTGTAACGTTTATGAAAATTAGTATTTAGTTAGCGCTGCATTGTTTGAATGCAGGGCTTCTTTTCAGCTGGGTCTATCTGGGTTGGCGACCTAGAAAATATTTCTGCACCTGTCGCCACATTTAGTAGACCTCTTGCTATGGCTGTGGTTACCAGTCACGTGCTTACTCGAGTCTACCAGCAACCCGGAAAATATTCAGTGAGATGTAGTAAGCCCTGTGTAAAAAAACATTTTGGTGAGGTGTCTTGGTAACAGCACCACTGGCAATGGTGACTAAAACACAGTGGCCAATTACTAAAAATGCAAATCGGTGAAAAATTACCATGTTGGCAATGGTTGTACTTGAAACGCCATAACTGCACACCCAATAAGATGCCACAAACAGAGAGAGAGTAAGCTACACATGTTGGTGGAAGGTAATTTAAGTTGGTGGATTCCTCCATTCTGGCAGAGTAAATGGAAAACGCATAACACAGAGTGCTCCTTCAGGCTCTTTAATTCCCCTCCAACCTGTGAATTGCACCCAGAGCCTCACTTCTGTCTTTTGTTAGCACTACTTTATATATCTTGCTACAGCTCTGATTGAAAAGAAACCAGTGGTGGCTGGGTGGCACAATAGGTCCGAATGCTGAGCTGGCATCGTACCTGGGTTCGAATCCAGAAGCGGGTGATGGGAAAGTGTATCCCTATATTGTGTGGGCCAGACGTCATTGAAAGGGATTTCAAAGGTAGCTCTGATATCCGCTTCCGTGGACCATTATCTAACACGAATGAGTTTCAGTGTTCTGTGAGAGATCTCTGAATGGGTACTGATTCTCATTATGTGATTCTGATAGCACAATTGGGATAACATTTGGGGAAAATTACCAAAAAAAACAAAGAAAAAATAACGCCTGCTGTGTTTGCGACATTGTTCCTTCTGTGGGCGACAGGCACATACAACCCAGTGACTCTGGGCCTTTTCTGCCTGAGCTACTTCCTGGTGGCATGCTGGACGTACGGCCTCGCCGTGTCCAGTGGCGTGTTCATCCCCTCACTGCTGCTGGGTGCAGCGTGGGGCCGTCTCTTTGGCATCTTCCTGTCCTATATGAGCAAAGGCGTGAGTACGCATGCGCCTGACGACGTGGGGCATAGAGTTGGGTCTCTGCTGTTTTGTGATGGTCGACCTGTCGTGATGTGTCTTGTGATGTGACCGGCTGTTTGGTTCAGTGGACTAATTTTGTGTTGGAATTGCTGAGAACCTGCCTTTAAATCCAGGTTTCAGCTGCTATTGCTTAAACTGGGTTCTCAAGTGTAGGAAGTTAATGGCTTAAAAAAAAATCATATTTCGTTTTGCACACTTTGGCTGAATTTAATTGCCATTTAATGAATAATCTTCAGGGTATAATAGAGATATGCTGCCTGCACTGTGAATTCGGGCTTTTTGATGGGACATGTCATCTTTCAGGGACTTTTTCTGGCATCGGAGATTTCTTTGTCTCTTGTCATAGCACGAGTAAACTTGGATTGTTACGGAGAAAAAGTTAAGTGGTATTGCTTGGGGGTACCTTGACTATATTTCACCATGATGGTCTGTCTGAATTGGTGAAGGGGGTGCCCAGGAATTGTTCAGATATTGCTCGCCACTGATGTTAACCTTGTCCAGGAATCTTACTCAAGCTGCCAAGCCGTACCACTGCTGCACCCCATTATAGTTGTGTGGATATGCTTTTTTAAAATTCCTACCCCGAGTATATTTTTACTCGGTTTAAATGCAGTTGCGTGTACGTGGGGGACATTGCCATAAATCAAATGTTTGTGTCATGTGCATGTCTATTGACAGCGAAATTTTCATTATGCTTCGCTACTCAGCTGTAACAAGTTGCTTTACCGACGTGACACATTAGCACGACTTGAAAGGCAAAAGGCATCAGCTGGATTGTTCAAAAAGCACTGCCCTCAATAAGACAGCTGTGTTTTACCTCCACAGGCATGGGCTGACCCGGGGAAGTATGCCCTCATGGGAGCTGCTGCACAGCTGGGTAAGGGAAACCATCCAAGCTCTTGGCATCTCCTTTGCATCACTCGGATCGGAAACGTGCGTCTGGACAACGGCCTGAAGTGCACGCCACTGTGCTTCACTCATCGCAGTGCAACACAATGGTGCTAATTCGAGTTGGTTCTTTGATATCTTTCAAGATTAATGGGAATTCAATTGTTATGCAGAGAGAACAGCCTGGATGATATGTTCACACATTCTATATTTTACTCCCCAGCATCATTTTATCTTTGCTGTGCTCTTAAGGCCATCTGACACTGGCACGCGCAATGTCTCCCAATTTGTATCACAAGCGTGAAAACCCTAAAAGTCGTGCCCGGATATGTTTATTTTTAACCCTGCATGCCCTGTTCAAAGCATGCAATTATAAACACAGCCCTTTGTATGGCCCTGTTAATATTGATTGCCTTCAAAAATGCTGTGCAAGTCGCCCAGCTTTCATTCAGCCCAAAGGGACAAGAGTGTGCTTTTAACGTTAATGGAAAAGTGAATTTGACATGGCATATTTGTTTTGCGAAAAAAAACTGATGCTGTGTTGTTCAGATACATCTTGGAGAATAAGTTTTCCAACTCTCCTTTTGGAGTGTATTGTGAATATTAATGAAAGCATTCGCAATGGTCATTTTATGCAAGCCAGTAAAAGCATATGGGAGGTATTTATTTATTGGCTGTGCTCTTTCATGCATAACACCACTCCATAGGGATGTTCAAGTTTCACGTTTACAAGGTGCTCCTAAAATAAGACGGGAAATACGCAGGCCTATGATGTTATTTGAAATAAACAATAATTAAAAAGTCAAAATGTTTTCTCACTCACTTGAAAATGGGGCAACATTTGTCTCCATTGGTGTAATTCTACATTCCTATTTCTGTGTTAAGGATAAAGACATTGGTGATCATTGCCTTCCATTTAGCTCTGTCCGTGATATTGCATTCCTATCACAGGACCAATATATGTGTTTGTATTTTCCATCGTGTGTGTGTGTGTATGAATGTGTGTTATTCTGTGCGTAGGGAGCAGTAGCGCAGTGGTTAAAGCACTATGCTACGAACCCAGTCACCCGAGTTCGATTCCCGCTGACAGCTAACACCATTGACGGTTATCTGAATAAGTTCTCGGCCTTCCCTAGGTAGACTTAGCCTCAAATAAGTTCCTGGTGCGGTGTGTAAACATCACTACTTGGGGTGTGGTGCTGGCCATCCATCTCCTCGTCTGCCGTGCTGGCCTTCATAGGTGCTCGCTAACAGCACTTGCCCCAAAATTCTGCTTTGGCCCTAGGGGGATCTTTGTTATTCTGTGTGTAGGTTCTGTCATGCACATATGGGTCAACGCATATTTATTTTTCCGTGTGTCTTTGTATTCATCGGTGCCTTTGGCTGTGGGTACCGTTGAACAGGTGGCATTGTGCGGATGACCCTGAGCCTCACTGTCATCCTGGTGGAGGCGACGGGGAACGTGAGCTACGGTCTGCCCATCATGCTCGTGCTCATGATGGCCAAGTGGGTCGGGGACTTCTGCTTTGAGGTGTGCTGTGAAATATTTTCTGGGTTAGCCTTTTATTGATTACTTTGCTGCTTGAACAGGGCTCAGTATGGAACAACTCAGAAGATTAGCCGAAGGGAGAGCCCAGTGGCATAGGCTAGTCGATTTTGGCGGCCAACCATCGGGTCAAGGAAGGCTAGAAATAAAAAGGAAACTCATTTATTCTCCTGAGATGGAGAATAGATTTTTTTTGCCATTGTAGTGCATGTTGGGTGAGTAGCTCCAGCAGGGGGTGTCTGTGAACTTGCAGGTTTTTATGCATGGTAACCACCTATCCAAGCACTTTGCAGGCTCAACTCTGCATAGCTTTCTGAGATCTGATGCAATTGAGCACATTCCGGGTGATTTGGCTATAGGCAAACCGTTTTATTTTTTACACACAAGTTCAATGCATGTATCATGCTGCGAAGAATGTATTGAAATTAATGAATGGTTACACACCTCTCTTTCGGTTGAGTACATTTTAAGGAAACCATGGCCAGGAGCACATACTAATTCTCACTAATCCTGTCTGCAGGGTTTGTACGACATCCATATCAAGTTACAGAGTGTGCCGTTCATGGGCTGGGAGCCACCCGCAACATCTCACAGCCTCACGGCGAGGTTAGTCGATCACCCCGTTGGATGTGGTTTCTTCTCCCACTCATCAAATCGATCGTCGCTATTGTATTTGGAAATGGGATTTGTTGAACAGTGTTTATATAAAATTGCGTGCTTGTTAGTGGTCGCAATTTTAAAGTAATTTTATCGTAACTATTGAGCTGACTGGGTGGTTCAGAGTTCAGAGCATTGATCTGGTACTGCCGAGATTCTTTACTTAACAGGGTTTTCAAGTGAAGTAAGTTGATGGTCTCAGGCCGGTCCCCAATTCATGGATACTTTCTCTCATGACACAACATTGACATGACATGGCAAGCACAATCAATATAATATTGGGGGAAAATTATGAAAAATGTGAACATGTTATGTAATTTTTCGATTTAAAGCTTTCGTGACTGCATGGATTCATATTCTTGGTTCTTTCGGTAAAGTCACGTCGCTGTCTTTCCGACAGCCCTTTTCTTCACCTGAGGACGGCTGTTTGCGTTGTGGCCGAAATGTCGTGAGAATTTAATCTTATTATGTTAGATTTTTATTATTTTATTATTTCCCTTCTACATGACTTTACCGAAAGAACAAAGAATATGTTATGTCATAACAAAGACATGCAGAGTGAGCCAGTTCTTCTCCTGTCTCAAAAATAACAGTATTTAAATGAGAAGTTTATTTTTTTTAGCACATCTGTTAAGACAGTCTGCGGTCTCTTACGTTGCTTAGAGGCTGTGTTGTGTGCATACAAGCGAAGCTCTGTCTGGCTTGGTATTCATGCAGGAAGGAAGCGCCATCTATGTGATGTCCCCTGTGCTTTTGTTACACAAAAGCCAAGTACATATGGATTTACAGCTACTGGCAGGGGCACTGGTTAGTTTTGTGCCCAGTAACTTATCTTGAAGCGCTGAATTTTTGCCAATAGTTTATAGAAGTTGTTGGCAGTGGGGATGTGCTCTTGTATTAAATTTGGTGTGTGATGATGCTGTTCATCGTCCTCATGTGTTGTGTTATCATTCGTCTGATTGAACATTACTTCTAATACAACCGGTGAAGGAATTTATATATTCAGTGTTCCTTCTAGATATCTTGGTCCCAAATGATCTGCTTGGAGGCAGGTTCTCGGTTCAGGTTCTGCCATTTTGTCCGATCTGGCACATTCCTCTTCATTTTGGCATAAGGAACCCCTTTCTTCAAGTTGTTGAGAAGCATCTTCCTTTTTTCCTTCTTGGCAATCTCCCCGAAGCCCATCTAGAGCTTCCTTCAGAAAGTCTTCACACCTGACAATATGGCAAATCAAATTCTTTAGCTGTTGAATTGTCAAAATTAGACTTCTGTCCCCTTGAAGCTTGCCCTACACTTTTGGTTACTCTTTCATTCAGTTCAACTGATTTTCTCTGTCCGATACCATACCCACATCTGAAAATGTTTTTTTCTTCTAACCTCTTCCTTTCAGTGTCCATGTCTGCTGAATATTAAACTTTCCTTCATTAGAATGTTTTTGTAAGCATCTTCAATTCTAACACGTAGGCTTTCGCGACCAATATTATAAAAAAAAATTGTTAATGTTGTGGTTTTACTCTTCAACACACCGGTGGACTAAAGTAGTGAACTATTTGTCTTTTGTCAACGTGACACTTTTTTACTGATTGGCCGTGTCGGGTGGTGGAGGGTTACGACACATTTATAAATAACGCCATCTAACCCAAAAACGTTTATTATGAATCTTCAATTCTGTACTCATCATTGTTATCTGTAGCCCTTTTTCTTACTTAATGCTGTTGTATCCAAGGCAATCCTTCCTCTGATAGCCTTTTAGTATCTGCCCTCTTCAAGAAAGGCCATCCTAATAGCAGTTGTCTCGACTGCACTCATGCATCATGTTCCTCATGCATACCTCATTTCTTTAGAGCTGCTTTTTGTGTTTACTTGTCCTTCCGTCCACCGATGACCATGGTTGGTTATGTACGGTGCGAGAGAAGTTCAATGTACATACATACATATCTTTTTGCATTCACCTCTCATTCCTCCTCTACTCTGTGTTTCACTCGGTTACGATGTGATCTTATGAGGAGAGAGGATTTCCGGTCGTGGCAGACATTACGAACCTGCACTTCCTAGCGTGGTAAAGTATTGTCAAACAACCGCCAGTTCTGACATGATGTGGGGGTTGTTGCAGTGGCTTCGCAAAGGGTTGCATATTATTATAATAAATTGTTATTTCCATGCTTATCCATATGTTCCACTCTGCAGGCATTCTCATCTCACATATGTTCCTTGCACACCTGATGTCTTTACCAATGCCTCCTGCCCTATTAATGTGTGTTGCTGCTGCTGCTGCTGCGTATAGCGAGGTGATGAGTCACCCGGTGGTCTGTTTCAAGCGCTTTGAGCAAGTGGGCCGCATCGTGGACATCCTCAGCGACAACACGGCAAACCACAATGGCTTCCCCATAGTGGAGGAGGGAGAAGACGTGGTCAACGTCAACGAGGTGATGACTTTTTTTGTTTCTCAACCAAGAATCTTGTGGATCCATTTGCGACGCAGAAACTTTATTTACGACGCATTTTCCGACATGACTCCGAACACATTTGAGTCAGTCTGGTTTCCGATGTGACTTGGCGTGGAGCTTTTGTTATTCTTAATGGTTTTTGTGGAATTTTACCTATTAAACCCTGTTAAATATGGCCGATAAAAGGAAAACATAGGCAAGTGATGTTTATACTGATTCTACTGTCTGGGAAAATAGGGTCTGATTTACGGTGATCCAGTTTACGATGGGGTTTCCAAGAACGCATTGGGGACTCGCCTGTATACAAAACATTTTAAATCTTGACTTAAAGGTTTCGTGACTGCAGGAATTCATACTCTTTGGGTCTCTCGGTAAAGTCACACCGAAAGACCCAAATAGTACAAACACATATTATTTTGCATTGCTCCTTAATGTGCACTCCCCGCTTAGCAGGAAGGCACCGATACTGGAGAAGATTTGCATGATTAAATGATAAATTTCATGACTGCGGTTTATTAAATATCTATTATACTACCAATGTAACAAATGCTCTTACATGTGGAAGGTTCCAGGAATGCGTCCACGCTGGTTTATTGATGGGAATTGGCTGTTTTTGTTCACAAATGTGTGATTATTCTTGTGTTAGCAGGGGGACGCAGATGATTTTGGGAAGCTGCGTGGGCTCATGCTGCGTTCTCAGCTGATTGTGCTTTTAAAACACAAGGTGGGTGTTCTCCAACTGCTTGTGGTGTTGCACTTAGAAGTGTTGACACGTGCTCATCTTTTTCCGCGGCCACTGCAGTCCACCACCACTTAGCCTCATTGCCTCCCCTGCTAAACCAAAAACTTTACCCTGAACCAACGTATGCCTCGTTTTTTCATATTTTAATATGTTTTATATTAATCTTTGAAGTCACTGGGATAATTGGCAATGAATTACTTGGAAAAAGCATTTTTATTCAGAAAAAAAAAACCTATTTACTATATACCAGCAAGGTTGGCTCACTTGTTAGAATGAATGGGCACAGGTGCACGTTCTACATGCGCATGTTTGCACGTGCATTTGCACGTTCCCTTGCGCACCTATCTTCATACAGTCGAATCCCCAAGAAAATGCTGGCCATTTTAATATGTTTGCTTGAAAACTTGCATTTATTAGTTACAACAAGCTGCATACTTGACATTTTTACCGATCGATTTAAGTGGTATGCTTCTGAATTCAAAATCCTTTGAACGCATACTGGTTTTCTAAGCAAATCCATACCCTCTCCATAACGTTTTTGGAGGAAAAAATATGAGAATCATTGCTTTTATAATTGGTATGTGATGAAAGGGATTAAAGATCGACATCCTGCCACTTATAATCACGCATGGTTAGCAAGTATGCAGCTCATTAGAGCGATGGCACTTAGAATGACTTTAAAGACAACAGGTGACTGAGTGTCCTAATTTTAGAAATGCAGTTTTGCCAAGTCGGAGGCCACAAGCCTAAGTAACCCACGCGGCCTTCCCGACGCGAGGAGTGCAGGCCTTCATGGAGCGGAGTGACGTGGGCGAGCCGAGGCACCGGCTGACGCTGAAGGACTTCCGGGACGCGTACCCGCGCTTTCCACCCATTCAGTCGATACACGTGTCGGAAGAGGAGCGCGAGTGCACCGTCGACCTCTCGAGCTACATGAACCCCACACCGTACACCGTACCACAGGTGCCGCCTTCCCTGCCATTATAATAATCTGCTAAATTTCCTTTTTGCGACATTATTTTGGCACAGGGGTAGCTTTCACCAAAGCGCTATTTTTGACAGGTGATTTAGTCTTTAAATATGGAGTGATGTTGCTACGTGTAATCCCAATTGGGTAATTTGTGGGTATTTTTTTTTAAGGAGCTACATTTGGACCAATGGGCTACTCTTTTTTAAATGATGTCAGGGGATCTTTAATATCCACTGTAAAGCAGACATCACTTATAGTAGTACGTTTTTACCCTTTAAACTGGTACAAAACTGACACCTTTATACAAGGCATCATGTTTGCAAATAACCGCAACACAAGCAGTCAAAATGCAAACAAAAATAAACAACTCTGATAATGGTAATAATATGCACTGTCCTTGAAGTTGATTGGTCCACACCTGAGACAGCTTTCCTTAGAGCCTAGTCTCCATTGGCGTTGGACCAGATGACGCCAAAAGGTGTACAACTCAAAAACAGTGCACTATCGGAGTATTGAGAGCTCGGGGTAAGCATTTACACTGAGACCTCCTTTACCAGTGGCAAAATATAGTAGGTTTTTACCCTTTAAACTGGTACAGACATCACTTATTTGTATGGTTAATACGCTGCAATTATAACCAGGGAGGCCTGCCATATTCGAACAGTAAACTTCTACCACAAGTGGCGAGCACGCTACAGCTAGATGATGGCCTCGCCCCCCCATATTGTCTTGCTTGTCTGCCCTGTGCACCATTTACAGCAGGGATAGAGAAATGTCCAAGCAATGAATGAAACTGGTCATTAAAATTATTGGGTAGCAGTAGTTTTACATCTAATAGCATTGGGGTCAAGGGGTGCTCCAATGGCATTCTTGCATGTGAGTTTGATTCCTGGCCACAGCTAATATCTGTAGCAAGTGATATCTTAACCAGTCCCAGGCCCTCCCCCCTTTACCAACCCTCAACAAACCAGGCTGATGAGGTATGGTCAAAGAACCGCCTTGACTGAAACAGGATGGGAAGGCTGTTATCCAGCCGTGGCTTCATAAAGGACGGTACATTATGAATGCCTTGTCTGACAGCACAGCTAAGACCATACCTGTCAACCCCTTATCAGTGCCTACCTTATTACAGACCAATTCAGACCTTATTGGTCATCCCGTGCCCTTATAAATATCAAAGTTTATCCTACAAAGTCCCATAACAAGGGAGACACACAAACAAATAGATACATTTTTTTGCCCGTATCGAAACGTCTGAAAACTCAATTTCCCCGTACAAGAATACGGGTGAACAGTATGGGTTGGCAGGTATGCGAGAGAGTTGAATGTGGAATGCCTGTGGGTGCTGTCTTTGCCAATCACTGTCTGTAGGAGGCGTCGCTGCACAGGATTTTCAAGCTGTTCCGCGCGCTCGGGCTCCGCCACCTGGTGGTTTGCAACGGCGACAACAGGGTGAGGCGTCATTCAGAGTGCCGCGTGCTGTTGCGCAATCACGCTGGCGTGTGTCTGTGTGTAAATGTAACCACCCTGCACTAAAATATAACCTGATCGCTCAGAATGAGCTGTATCTTATAAGATCTCAGGAACAATGACGCTGTACTTAAAACGGGAGTTGTCGGCATGGTGGGCAGAGGAGGGCAGTGCATCAAAACACATTGTTGTACTGTACTGTAAGTTCTAGTGTGGTGAAGTATTAAAAACAACAACCCTCATCGCGTGGGGAAGCCTTTATCCAGCAGTGGATTTAGAAAGTGAATGTTTTTTACAGTGGAAAATATCTGTTAACTGTTATGTATTTAGGCCTGCAGGTATATGTATGATTATCTAACTGTTAGCCCGTGCATTTTCATGGGCACTTTTAATCTGCATTTGTGTGTGTTGGTCATGTGTTTGCATTGCACAGGTAATTGGGCTGGTGACCCGCAAGGATCTGGCACGGTACCGCTATCACAAAGGGGGCCTGGAGGAGGTGCCGCTTACGCAGACGTGATGGTGCGGAGAGATTGGCCTTCATTGGCTTCGTTGCTTTCAGGGCCAAAGGCATCATTGGTTCAATGGCAGGAGGACAAGCTGGCAAATGTAGCGCGTGTTTACAATTGTACGTCGAATAGTGGATGCTGTGTGTGTGTATGTGTGAATACCCGCGTGAGTAAATATAATATACAGATCGAGCGTATGCTTTTTCTATAATGAAAGTGTTGTTTATGTTGGTACAAATGCAACATTTTTCCAGTGGGGGGCCACTAACATTTAAAAGCCTGATGCGCTCAGGACTGCATCCTTAATTGCTTAAGTTTGTGGTCTTAGGTCACACGTGGGAGAACTTTATATTCAGGCTTTAATTACCACTCTCTTCACAAGTAACCTGTTTCACTGTACACTGGTTGAATTCACATTTCTTACCTAAAGCTAGTAGGTAATAGGCACTCCAAATGCGAATTTGACTTTCCTACCACTAGGGCAGGGGTCGGCAACGTGCGGCTCTGGAGTGGCATGCGGCTCTTTAAGGATGCTACGTGACTTTATTTATTAAGGACCGTTTCGTATTCACATGCATTGCGGCTCTGGAAATATTGAGTTCTTTACTAAATTCGAAAAAATGCCTTTTCTCGTTATTTCGATTGCCAACCTTCTGATCTATGGGGTGTTTATATTGCTTGAAATTTCTTGCTAAAAGAGCAATGCTTCTTTCAGAGCATTGAGTATTAATAGATCCTACAAAATTGCAAACCTTAACACTCGCCGCTCTATCCTGTACTTTGATTGTGATTTCCACGTAATATTTTTTTTTGAACCACTTAACATTCATATGTGGTTGTTTTTTTACTTGCCACTCCTGACCAAATCACCTGGAATGCGCCAGATCCGGAAGCTAGGCATGGTTGATCCTGGATAGTGCTTGGATGGCCGGCTACCATGCCGAAAACAGGGCTTATAGGCTGCTGCAGGGCTACTGTGTTTGCAGCTAGCAGCGTAGGAATATTTCGTTTTGTATTTTTTTCCAAGATGCTCCAGCATTTATGCTCGAGCCTTCACCAACCCACGTTTACCAGCGTGGTGGAGTTTGATTAGACAACCCATGGGGTGGGGGGGGGCCCTTATCCATCAGTGTATTGACATAAGGGTTGTACATTTGTTTTTCTTGCCAGGGGTCTTGCACAACGAACTTTGTGGCACTGTGACCACTGTGTTCACTAAAGTGAAGTGGCAGCAAGTGGCCCCAACACTGACTGGGGAATGCTGTATAATCAACACTTCTTACAAATGTGCTGCAGTAGCATTTGTTTGTACTTCAAGAGTTAATTGCACAGTGGCTTGGCTCTGTATCAAGCTATGAAGATGGCTACCTTTTCCATATGTTGCTGCTTTATTTTTTATCCCAATTTTGAGATTGCCTGCTCCTGAAATGAGAGCGGGGGTGGTGGGGGGGGGGTATAGACATGATACGAGAACTTCGCCTGTCACTGCAAGCTGTGTGAATTGATTTCACGGCGTAATTTACTCGCCTGTTTTATCTGGAATATATATTTATGTAAGTGTATATTGCACAGTGCATACAATGAAGGTACATTTTAAATTAAATACGAAGTAATTATACAAAGCAGCCCCTAGCAGTAAATTGTGAATGCAATTGGTAAATAAATGAGGATTTAGAAATACACCTGGAAAAATATTTAGCCACAATGTAATGTACTACAGGGACTCCTCTATTTATGAATGAGTTAGGTTCCAGAGGTATGTGTGTAAGTCGATTTGTTCGTAAGTCCAACTTTACTCCTGTCGATTCCAAACATGTTGTACGGCGTGTACACTAAACACGGGGAATGGCTTTAAAAGTTGTATAATCTGTAGATGTCGATGCCACTGGTTCTTGATCTGCAGATGCCACCGCCGCTATCTATTGCGCAGTGGTTGAACTTACGACTCTAACTCTGAACCGGAAACTGGACATATGGACAGCTTTGTTCGTATCTTTGAAAGTTCTTAAGACGAATGTTCGTAAGTAGAGGAGTATATTCTCATAATGGGTGCTGCTGTGGAGTAATGGGTTGCGCATTGATCTCCCGTTGCGGGAGTTGAAACGATGGGGCACATTTATTAAATCCCCCGCCGCAGCATAAATTGGTACACAGTCTATCGGCAGGTGGCATGTTTGTGGGGTAAAGTGTGGGGGCTCCCACCTTATCCACTATGTCTGGCCAGCGTGGGAGAGTTGGGCTGTCTAGAGCTACCTTTAGTGGACGCTGTTCCGCCGTGAGTAAGCAATTGCACGGCTGCACCTCCACCTTAATCTAAGTGTGTTCTCACTTTTTTTTTTATCCAGCCTGCGATAACGTGCCAACACCTTTCATAATGTGCCCTGCTAAATGGGCTGGTTTCCTTGCACAAAGTGCTAAGAGGCACTTTTCTTTTGCTGTGCTTGCGCGCGTTTGACCGTAACACTGTGCTCCTGCGTGCGCGCGCCCACGTGTGAATTGTGTGTGTACCCGTCTCCGTCACAATACAGGAAGGTGAACTTTTAGTCTCACTCGGATTCACAGGCGGAATCAGCGAAGCAGGTGGCTGGATGCAGTTGTGTTTTGGTTGTTATTGTGCTCTGGCACAGTCGCGTACAAGTTTGATGTTACACAGCGTCTGCTTAATACTCGGGTAATAAAACAAAAAACGTTAAATTGGTGTCCCGCTAAAGTCATTTGTCATCTCCATCAAATGACTAAAATAATTTGCTGTCAACCAGGAGCACGTTCTTACAAATGAATGCTGATGCGTGTTATGCCCATGAGGGATGGGAATGTAACGCGATGGCCAGGGGAATGTAAGAAGGTGTTGAAAGGTCGTGAAAGGTTATTTATTTTAACAAATGGATGTATGGTGTCAGGTGTATGTAGCAACGTATAAGTAACTGGAATGAGTGTGTTTGGCTTTAGAAAATTAAGATGTAACGTTTTACCAGATGCCATAGTTGCTATGCTATTTCATATGCCTCAAGGCTCTTTCGGGTGTCATCCGTTGCATACCAGACCACTTTTTTCCAGGAAGGTGTTAAATGAAGTCTTATGAATGAATATGAAAGCCTGGACACCAACGCAGTCAAAAAAATAATTCATTTAAAATAGCCGACATGTCTAGCCTCTTGGCATTTTGGGTCTGCGCACAGCGACTGTAATTTAAAAAAATGGCCCCAGCAGCCCATATGACTAAATGGATCGTCTTTGTGGCACACGTGCTGGTATTTGTGTGTGCGGTGTTAAGATTGGCCTCTGGAGAAGGCTCGTGAAGAACGCTACTGGGCAGTTAAGAGGCAACAACGGAGGGCAGAGGATTGACGCTCACAACTACGAGCAGAGAGCCGGGCAGATAAAATATAGCAAGTTGGCACAGTAGGGGGTATAGCTGGTGCATCTACCAGTCACCTCAGTCAGCCAAACCACGTCACCTGGGTCTGTCCCGAGACCTGTCTGCGAGCCTTCAACACTTTACGTGGCCTCAAATTGCACCTGGCCTGTCACAGGCTGTGGTGATGTCACCGTCACTTTTGGTATAAAATAGCCATGTGTTTGACCAGCAGTGGCCCCCAAAAATGTTTCTAAATGTGTCAGGGGGCTGGCAGCGCAATGCAGTGCTGCGAGTGCTCTATCGAAGTGCGTGGCAAGGGCATGATGTGCCCAGCCATGTCCTTATCTCATGCACACTCGACGTTTGTGCTGCAATCAACCTTTAAAGATATGTCCGTGACACCTTGTATGTAAATTTGGACTGAACTAAATATAACTGATATCATTACAACAAAGTTATGCAATGCATTGTGACATAAGCTTGCAAAACTCCAGTCCTCCATCCTGAGCCCACATTGTTGGGGCTTGTGCAGCATTGCCCGTGCATAGCCCATATTTCACGATCATCGCTCTTTGTCTCAACATTTAGCCTTCGTCAAAGTGGCGTAGGGTGCATATCATGGGTCCTGATGCAAGGAGTCGTGTAATTACCAGCGAAACGTCGTACTTAAATTGTAAATGTTTTGGATTTACTCTCCAACTCACCAGTGGGCGGGAGTAGTAACTAATTGCCACGTGTGTTTGCGTGACAAACCTTACTGGCTGTGTCGGGTGGTGGAGGGTTATGACACATTTATACTTACGCGATCTAAACCAAAAACCATACGAGTGATATTAATACCTCCCCCTCCTATGAAATATCCCACCATGTTCATAATTCAGCGCCTGGATCCCTCCAGCCCATGGGCCCCGGTCTAGTTGCACCACCGACAGTACACACTTGGTAGCTATGCCACTACTCTGTAAGCCACGTGGGTGACTGGCCTTGTGCAGAGCGTTACACGTGTTGGGCCCCTCACGGCACGTTTTAGGGCTAATGGAACCAAGACCACAGGGCCCAAACAAATGTTATGAGTGCATGCCGGAATACTGTGGCGCCGCCTTTTGAATCTCAGCTTGTGTAATGGTACAGAAACGCGCTCTTAGTGGAATAAATTAAATATGAATTTTGTGCTTTTGTCCGTGTCGTATGGTATCTCGAAGGGTATGCATTATAGCATTTTAATGTGGTGAATAGCAGATTCGTACACAGGGCTTATTTTTTCACGTCATTTTTCCGGGGCTCATCTATTTACAAACCCTCCAGCCAGCCCTTTGTGTCTTGGGGAGGCGGTGATATTTTCTGGAACTCAACAATGTACAGCTCCGGATGAAATGATGCTCTGCTCATACATATAGTGCTGTGGTGCACAATCATTCTGCATGATTCGCAGAATAATTACAGTTGTAGAATTGCATAATGCACGGATATTCAAAGCAATTTATGAGCCTAAAAACCACACTGTCTCATATCTCAATTGGTAACAGAATAATAATATGTTCGTATTATGTTAGTTTAATTAACGCGTCTGTGATCTCTGATTCATCAGCAGAAATTTAGATAGAATATAGCTGTAAATAATACATATAACCTCTGCATTGAAATAGCTCATAAGCCAGACGACATTTAACTACCAAATTGGGGGACTAAAGCAACTGGTTTTCAGTTAGCCTGATGTCCTGAACTGTTTGGAATCATGTGGTGAACATTCCAGATTCCCAGCTTCATGCCATTTTTCAAATTGGCCACCAATTTTCTCAATGTGAAAGTTACCCATCGTGAGCACAATGCTTCCTAACTTGTCTGAGTGTGCCCGTACTGTTTCTGTTGCATTCACAAACACGGCCTGATCCAAGACAACTGAAATATTGGAAGGCCTACTGACGACCGAATTGCCATGGATTGATTACCGTGAAGAGAGCGACTTAGCCCAATGGGATTTACTCGGAAAATAAACTTCTGATTCTGAACTTGAAATCTAGAATGGTTAGCAATTATATACATAATACACCAAATGACACGTAAAAAAATAACTTACACCGGCTACTAATCAAATACAGAATACACTTCAAAATAAATATATTACCAGACAAAGCATTCCACAACCAGGTTTCACCTTACATCAGCAACCTCAGATCAAGCAAAACAACATCACTTCACTCCTCAACCCAATCACTCCTCCAACCATCAACAGCCAACCACGCACATCATGGGGTTGGACAGGTCGTTCTTATTTGCAGCACCACACCTCTGGAACAACCTCCCCGAAGCAATCTGCCCCACGACTCCATAGCTACATTCAAGTCACAACTCAACAACAACAACAACACATCTCTTTGCACTTGCATACAACAGCTAACTCACAGCCGCAACTTGATTTTATTTTCACATGTTAAACAACGAGGGATAGTTTGCTTTGTCTCATGTTTATGCATTACATGTGGGAAGCGGTAGTGTAGTGGTGAGCACGTTGTGTTACGAACCCGGCGACCCGAGTTCGAAATCTGCTCACGGCCACCACCAGTGATAACGATTGTCTGACCTAGTCCTGGGCCTTCCCTAGGTCGACTGAGCCTCAAATTAGTACCTGGTACTATAGACAAAGGTGGCCGGGCGTGGTGCAGGCCACCCACCCCGTCCTGTGCCGTGTCAGCCTTTATAGGTGCTGGCTAACAGCACTTGCCCCACCAGTCCGTTAAGGCCAAATCGGGGATCTGTATTAATGTGATGGTGCTTTGAGTGGCAGGTTTGTGCCAGAAAGGCTCTTCGTGTGTAAGCAAGAATAACATTGGACCTGGCTTGCAGACAACGGGTGCACGCGTTGGTAATGCGTGCCACAGATCCACCGAGTGGGTCTGGCTGCTGGAGTTATCCCTGAACTAATTACAATAATCTTAAATTGAAGCCGCGTATGGCCAGTTGCCATAACCCCGAGCGGTCGTCTCATCAGCGACAGACAGGGACAAATGGTTCGCACACTCAGTGGCAGAGCGTTGTTGGCAGGGGCTCTGGGCTCCTAGAGCAAGGAATAAAATTGGGTCGATCCTCATGTCCAATTTCAACATCTTCGTCATCTGGTAACTGGCCCCCTCCAGTTTCCTGCACCCCACGGCGCAGTTGCATCGCTGCCACACTCGCGAGCTCTGCCACTACTGCCCCAAAATGCCACGCGAGGTGGACGCTTTCAGCCTCATGCCGCACACGGAAAGCACAAGGCCCACCAGAGATTGTGGGTTTTCCAAGCTAATAATAATTATAAGCAATGCCTGCCAAATAGTTTCGTGACTCAATGAGACCACAGCAGACATTTCACTGGTTCAGTGTTATACTGTGCTGGGTGGCAACATTTAGTTCCGAAACTACTTGTTTGTAAAACGTTTATTTATTTATATACAAAATTATATATTCTTTAAACGTTGGTTTACTTCTCCCCTTGATTTGTGTGATTGTATTGTTAATTATTCTGTTGTTACATCTCAGTGGGTTCTCACTTGGTTGTAATCCACAAACAAAAATAAACTGGGCGGACTGTTAGTACAGACAGTCATTAGCAGCCTGCGCTATGAACTCGATGAGCTGGCTTCGATTTTTAGTCACGGCTAACATCAGTGGCGAGTGATATCTGAAAGGGGTCATGCCCCCCCTGCCCTCCTTCTCCACCGACACTGACCAGCAGGCTGAATCATGGCCAAACAACCCCAATGACTGTCTCGGTGTAGGGAGGCCTTCACGTAGCAGTAGCTTGAACAACTGTTGTCAATCATAATGCGTTGGTACAACGAAAGTCTTGCCGCTTTAATTGGTGCCAAATGCATTTGCTCAGCCACAAACTATGGCAGGTAAAGTAGCATTTTACATGTGTAATGACAGGGTGACACCTGCCGGCCTGTAGGGGTAATTACGGTTATAGCTGCATTACATAATGCCTTATTGTGAAGGGGCGTATCTGGGTAAAGGTCAAGGGCGGAGTCAGTCGAGAAGCTCCGGGAACCAACCCGAAGGTTCTGGAAAGCGGGCGTGGCCAGAGGTGGAGCTTGGCCGCGCCAGGCAGATATAAGGAGCACCGAACCAGAGGTTCGGGGCTGTGAGTGTGGGGTCTGGGTCCTGGTTGCGTCGCTGCCGTCGTCATCTTTTCGTCTTCGACCATGTGGCTGTTCTTCTGCAAGATCAGCTCCGTCAACCATCCAGCGTAGCGCAGGACGGAGATGGGCTGCGTGTTTGGACAGCCTGTGTGTTCTTTATAAATAAGAAGCCTTTTACTAGACGTGTGTCGGAGCCGCTCATTACACATGTATAGTTATATGCATAGCATAGATGATGGGCTGCGTGGACCCCCAACTAACTGTTGCATTGCATGATTTTTTGCACGTCTTATACCTTATTAATTATGCCATAAAATGCACCGTTGTATTTACTGCCTCCAGCACTAAACGTGTGGAGGCGTACGAATTGCTTTTTATTGTTTGAGCGTGGCCTGAAAACGGCATCCACTTAAACATGCACATGCAGTCTTTGTTTCTCAGGTGGGGTTCGGCTGCCCACTTTTCGGTTGCTTAGCAACTATCGTGATGGTTCTATTCCCAGTATATAAAAAAGTGCAATTGCTTGTTCACCACCACCACCACCAATTCTGGCAGAAGAGCCTCCACTTGCAAAAACTCTCGACAGCCCCCTAGACACTGGCCAGATATCTTGAAAAAAAGGTGGAAGTAACCACACTTGACCTCACTACACACGACCTGCAGGTTAACTCATTGTGGTGTACCCATTAATACAATACTGGGTGGACTGAGGTGGGAGGAAGGGGGGGGGGGTGGATTTTAAAAAACTTGCAACATTGTTTCAAATGCCGTGTCAGGAGGTTGAACCTGCGACCTCTGATTTGCAATTCAAATGTGCTAACCATTGCACCACGGTTGCAACCAATGTCAATAAGCAGAGGAAAATGATCGAATCGCATTTTAACGTTGTAATAAGGAGGCACGGGTGAGGTTCACGGTGGAATTCTCAGCACATCATCAAATATATATTCTCTCCCGTGCTTCCCATTCATGAAATTTAGCCGTGGGCGAGATGATGGCCAATGATTGGTTATGATGGTGATGCCGGCGGTCGTTATTAGTGCCCATACATCGATCCATCCACACGTGGCAGCACTCCCACGACATCCATCTCGCTGCGAACCGGCAAAATTATACCCTTTCGCGAGGGCTTTCCGGGTATCCTGATTGATTAGCAAGCTTTCCAAGCATTATGGCCGGGAACGTTATTATCAAACAGGTGTTCTGAGTGGTAAATTCTTGCCGCTTTAAGTGGTGCCAAATGCATTTGCTCAGCCACAAACTATGGCAGGTAAAGTAGCATTTTACATGTGTAATGACAGGGTGACACCTGCCGGCCTGTAGGGGTAATTACGGTTATAGCTGCATTACATGCCTCATTATTATGAAGGGGCGTATCTGGGGTAAAGGTCAAGGGCGGAGTCAGTCGAGAAGCTCCGGGAACCAACCCGAAGGTTCTGGAAAGAGGGCGTGGCCCGAGGTGGAGCTTGGCCGTGCCAGGAAGGTATAAGGAGCACCGAATCAGAGGTTCGGGGCTGTGAGTGTGGGGTCTGGGTCCTGGTTGCGTTGCTGCCATCGTCATTTCTTCGTCTTCGACCATGTGGCTGTTCTTCTGCAAGATCAGCTCCGTCGACCATCCAGCGTAGCGCAGGACGGAGATGGGTTGCGTGTTTGAACAGCCTGTGTGCTCTTAATAAATAAGAAGCCTTCTACTAGACGTGTGTCGGAGCTGCGGATTACACATGTATAGTTATATGCAACCATTATATAAACGGAGTGGTAGCTCCTGCAATCTCTCATTTACTTGATACAGCTGTCGTGGCTGTGACGGTACCACCTGAAGACGGAAGCTTGTGTTGCCTCCGAAACGTCTTGATTTTTATTTTATTTTACTTTTAATGTTTTTTACCTACGTGACTTTACCGAAAAATCCTAAGAATATGAATCATTGCAGTCACGAAAGCTTCAAATCTAGAAATATATGCATAGCATAGATGATGGGCTGCATGGACCCCCAACTAACTGTTGCATTGCATGATTTATTGAACGTCTTATACCTTATTAATTATGCCATAAAATGCACCGTTGTATTTACTGCCTCCAGCACTAAACTTGTGGCGGCATACGAATTGCTTTTTATTGTTTGAGCGTGGCCTGAAAACGGCATCCACTTAAACATGCACATGCAGTCTTTGTTTCTCAGGTGGGGTTCGGCTGCCCGCTTTTCGGTTGCTTAGCAACTATCGTGATGGTTCTATTCCCAGTATATAAAAAAGTGCAATTGCTTGTTCACCACCACCACCAATTCTGGCAGAAGAGCCTCCACTTGCAAAAACTCTCGACAGCCCCCTAGACACTGGCCAGATATCTTGAAAAAAAGGTGGAAGTAACCACACTTGACCTCACTACACACGACCTGCAGGTTAACTCGTTGTGGTGTACCCATTAATACAATACTGGGTGGACTGAGGTGGGAGGAAGGGGGGGGGGGTGGATTTTAAGAAACTTGCAACATTGTTTCAAATGCCGTGTCAGGAGGTTGAACCTGCGACCTCTGATTTGCAATTCAAATGTGCTAACCATTGCACCACGGTTACAACCAATGTTAATAAACAGGAAAATTATCGAATCGCATTTTAACGTTGTAATAAGGAGGCACGGGGAGGTTCACGGTGGAATTCTCAGCACATCATCAAATATATATTCTCTCCCGTGCTTCCCATTCATGAAATTTAGCCGTGGGCGAGATGATGGCCAATGATTGGTTATGATGGTGATGCCGGCGGTCGTTATTAGTGCCCCCACATCGATCCATCCACACGTGGCAGCGCTCCCACGACATCCATCTCGCTGCGAACCGGCAAAATTATACCCTTTCGCGAGGGCTTTCCGGGTATCCTGATTGATTAGCAAGCTTTCCAAGCATTATGGCCGGGAACGTTATTATCAAACAGGTGTTCTGAGTGGTAAATTCTTGCCGCTTTAAGTGGTGCCAAATGCATTTGCTCAGCCACAAACTATGGCAGGAAAAGTAGCATTTTACATGTGTAATGACAGGGTGACACCTGCCGGCCTGTAGGGGTAATTACGGTTATAGCTGCATTACATGCCTCATTATTATGAAGGGGCGTATCTGGGGTAAAGGTCAAGGGCGGAGTCAGTCGAGAAGCTCCGGGAACCAACCCGAAGGTTCTGGAAAGAGGGCGTGGCCCGAGGTGGAGCTTGGCCGTGCCAGGCAGATATAAGGAGCACCGAATCAGAGGTTCAGGGCTGTGAGTGTGGGGTCTGGGTCCTGGTTGCGTTGCTGCCATCGTCATCTCTTCGTCTTCGACCATGTGGCTGTTCTTCTGCAAGATCAGCTCCGTCGACCATCCAGCGTAGCGCAGGACGGAGATGGGTTGCGTGTTTGAACAGCCTGTGTGCTCTTAATAAATAAGAAGCCTTCTACTAGACGTGTGTCGGAGCTGCGGATTACACATGTATAGTTATATGCAACCATTATATAAACGGAGTGGTAGCTCCTGCAATCTCTCATTTACTTGATACAGCTGTCGTGGCTGTGACGGTACCACCTGAAGACGGAAGCTTGTGTTGCCTCCGAAACGTCTTGATTTTTATTTTATTTTACTTTTAATGTTTTTTACCTACGTGACTTTACCGAAAAATCCTAAGAATATGAATCATTGCAGTCACGAAAGCTTCAAATCTAGAAATATATGCATAGCATAGATGATGGGCTGCATGGACCCCCAACTAACTGTTGCATTGCATGATTTCTTGCACGTCTTATACCTTATTAATTATGCCATAAAATGCACCTTTGTATTTACTGCCTCCAGCACTAAACTTGTGGAGGCGTACGAATTGCTTTTTATTGTTTGAGCGTGGCCTGAAAACGGCATCCACTTAAACATGCACATGCAGTCTTTGTTTCTCAGGTGGGGTTCGGCTGCCCGCTTTTCGGTTGCTTAGCAACTATCGTGATGGTTCTATTCCCAGTATATAAAAAAGTGCAATTGCTTGTTCATCACCACCACCACCAATTCTGGCAGAAGAGCCTCCACTTGCAAAAACTCTCGACAGCCCCCTAGACACTGGCCAGATATCTTGAAAAAAAGGTGGAAGTAACACACTTGACCTCACTACACACGACCTGCAGGTTAACTCGTTGTGGTGTACCCATTAATACAATACTGGGTGGACTGAGGTGGGAGGAAGGAGGGGGGGGTGGATTTTAAGAAACTTGCAACATTGTTTCAAATGCCGTGTCAGGAGGTTGAACCTGCGACCTCTGATTTGCAATTCAAATGTGCTAACCATTGCACCACGGTTGCAACCAATGTCAATAAGCAGAGGAAAATGATCGAATCGCATTTTAACGTTGTAATAAGGAGGCACGGGTGAGGTTCACGGTGGAATTCTCAGCACATCATCAAATCTCTTTCTCTCCCGTGCTTTCCCATTCATTATTTTTAGCCGTGGGCGAGACGATGGCCAATGATTGGTTATGATGGTGATGGCGGCGGTCCTTATTGGTACCCCCACATCGATCCATCCACACGTGGCAGCGCTCCCACGACATCCATCTCGATGTGAACCTGGGATATTATACCCTTTCGCGAGGGCTTTCCGGGTATCCTGATTGTTTAGCGAGCTTTCCAAGTATTATGGCCGGGAACGTTATTATCAAACAGGTGTTCTGAGTGGTAAATTGAGTGCACCTGAAAGAAAAAAAACACATATTACGCCCGTGCACTCGGCGAAAGGAAGTCTGTACGCGCTGGTGTTCAGGACAAACTGCGGTAATTGCGGCGACGACTGCTTTCATGTTCCCTTTGTGTTGAGCTGAGCAGGTGTGAGAGGGTAGTCCCGTGGTTTCCGCTAAACAAATGTAACGGGGATGTATGCAAAGGTGTTGCTTTGGCGACTCGCATCGCACGGACATTTAAGAGAGTCCCATGCGTCTAACGGCCAGGTGGCTCGCAGTCGGTAAGAGTTGCGAATTCAAGTCATAATCAACGTTTTTGGGTTTAGATCGCGTTATTTATAAATGTGTCGTAACCCTCCACCACCCGACACGACCAATCAGTAAAAAAGTGTCACGTTGACAAAAGACAAATATTTCACTGCTTTAGCCCACCGGTGTGTTGAAGCGTGAAACCACAACATTTACAATTTGAGTACGATGCTGGATGCAATTACCAGCGAAACGTCGTACTCAAATTGTAAATGTTGTGGTTTCACGCTTCAACATACCGGTGGGCTAAAGCAGTGAACTATTTGTCTTTTGTCAACGGGACACTTTTTTACTGATTGGCCGTGTCGGGTGGTGGAGGGTTACGACACATTTATAAATTAACGCGATCTAAACCCAAAAACGTTGATTATGGATAATATTGGTCGCGAAAGCCTACGTGTTAAATTCAAGTCCTGGCTGGGAGTTGACTCAGCCCATCATCCCCCTGGGGTTGATAAAATGAATAACACT
Organism: Lethenteron reissneri; assembly: GCF_015708825.2. NCBI lineage: Eukaryota > Metazoa > Chordata > Hyperoartia > Petromyzontiformes > Petromyzontidae > Lethenteron > Lethenteron reissneri. The sequence continues at coordinate 6,194,192 of NC_083822.1, forward strand.
TTGTGGGGAAGTCCACAGTGGTTGTCCTATGGAGGGACTCACCCACTGCCCATTGAAATGTGGAACTCACACCACTGGCTTCGGATTGTAAACAGATGAGCACCACCTTAATGCTTGTTTGAGCAGGAAATCACGTAAGTCTTTTACAAATATGTTCACTATTATTGGGGGTGTGGTATCGTAATGCGGTAGGCAATGTGGCATTCATAATTGCACATCTCTGTTCATTGTGTACAATGAGGCCGATCGGTACATTCTGTATAATAATAGGGTTTTCCCCTTTTTCTGGCAACAAAACGGAAACCTTTTAACAAGGATTCATGTCTGTATTAACCACAATACTTGCAGTCAAAATGCAAACAAAACACACACTATGATAATATATGCATAGTCAAGTATTGTGGTTAATGCAGACAAGTATTGTAGTTAATGTAGACATGAATCCTTGTTAAAAGGTTTCAGTTTTGTTGCCAGAAAAAAGGGGAAAACCCCTATTATATTTTGGTACTGGAAAAGGAGGTCTAATGATGCAGATGCTCACCCCGAGCCCTCATTACTTTGATAGTGGCTTTGTCTTTGAGCTTTACGCCTTTTGGCGTCCTCTGGTCGAGCACCAATTGGGTCGAGGCTCAAAAGAAAGCTTTCCCTTGGTATGGACCAATCAGTTTCAAGGACAATGCATATATTATCATAGTGTGTTTTTTGCTTGTATTTAGAATGCAAGTATTGTGGTTAATGCAGACATGAATCCTTGTTAAAAGGTTTCAGTTTTGTTGCCAGAAAAAAGGGGGAAAATCCTATTATTATATTTTGGTACTGGCAAAGGAGGTCTAATGATGATACATGCTGTATGTTTATGCGCACACTTTTGCTCCCTCATATGAGGGACAACTAATTTCAGCAACGCTCTTAGCATCAACATTGTGGACTACGGCAAAACGGTTACTGCAACGAATCATTAAATTTCGATGGGCACGGAGGGCCTGGCAAAGTGTTATACCACATAGTGTTATGGTGGCGTTCTGCCAGTTTGGAATGCTCCATAATACAGGTTTTTTTGGGCTAGATCACGAAAATATATAAATGTGTCGTTAAACCCGTGAACAGAACATACCGATTAGTTACTAGTACAGCACACCAGTGTATTGGAGAGCAAAGTCACAACATTTACAATCTGAGCATGACGTTTCGCCAGTAATTACAACTGGAATGCTCGGTGCACGTGGATTATCACTTCCAAAGTTCGCACACGAAGAGTGAGTGGCACATTTTACTATCCCTGGCAAGGGTGCCATTTTGTTGGAATGTTCTCGCCTGGCAGATAGCGTTGAAAATGTAAGCGCTTTGAGAGGTGGACATTGCAAGTGAAAGACGAATGCGTAGGTTGGAGCACATGCACAGATCAAATACATCATCATTGAAACTGTTACAGAGAGAAAGTGGACGTGGGTAGGACACGGTCATGGTCAGACGATGGTTGATAGTCAAGAATAGTGATGGAGCAGCGGCTAAGGAGTGGAACGTGTCCGAGAGGATGTCCACCAAGGAGATGGGGCGATGAAATCGACTCTTCGTGCGCAGGCGCTCGCGAGGTGGATTGTCACACAACTGTGAGGGATGGCAACAGCTTGGGGAGGCCTTCATATAGTAGGGCATCTATCATGGGCTGATTACACTGTGTAACAAAATGTTTTTATTCCTATGTAGTAAGTGTTATTTCCTAATTGCTTATGCCTCAAAAGTACAGAAACTTGCTAATATTCCCCACAAACTTTACTTTTGTCACCAGGACAGTGATATTTTTAAATGTACGTATTTTCCAGAACATTCCAGATAGATACAGTGCTGAGTAAACTTGGAGTAACTTCTAGAACATTTTAGAACTTTCCAGTAATATAAATACTAGTACAAATACAGGGCCCTTAAGCCTGCATTTTTCTGAGATGGCATCAAGAGTCTGTAAGCATCCAGCAGACGCATTTTGCTATGTTTGTGGCCAATGTATCAAGACAAGAGCGAAAAAGTACTCTGTGGAAGCATCTGCTAAGATGCGTGAGGCCTACAAGGCATATTTCGGCATGCCTGTCGGGGATCAAGACAAACCCTGGGCACCTCATTTCACATGCGAGCAATGCAAAAATACTCTGGAAGGTAAGATGTACAATTGTTGCTCGGAATTTAATGTTATAAAATTTGTTACATTTTTTAACATTGTAAAAGTTTTTTTTATTTTAAAATGTTTTACAATGTTCAATGTTATTGAAAAAAATATATCATCCATGAAAAATGTTGCGAGAATCTCTTACACATTAGTCATGGGTGAAATAAATGTATATTGGTAGGATGGTACAGAGGGGAAAAGAGAGCCATGAAGTTCGCTATCCCAATAATTTGGCAGGAACCCACTGACTACTCAAGCAGCTGCTACTTCTGCATGGTGGACCCTTACAAACGTCGGACTGGCAAGAATGCACCTGCTATCACGTATCTGGACTTTCCTTCATCTATCGCCCCGGTGCCACACTGCCATGAGCTCCCCGTATCCACTCCTCCGGAGAGAGAGAGAGTAGTCTTTAGAAGAGAGCAGCAAGTCAGAGAGCGAGGAAGACGTTGTCGATCCAGATGACAATTTCAGAGGTGGAGCTGAGGAGAGAAACCCGTACTACCCCAACCAAAAAGACCTCAACGACTTGATCAGAGATCTTGGTCTCACCAAGTCCAATGCCGAGCTTTTGACGTCTAGGCTCAAGCAGTGAAACTTGTTGGATGAAAGTGTGCAAGTCGCAGATCAGAGGTAGCGTAACCAACCTTTTTGCAGCTTCTTTACCCGTCAAGATGGGCTCTGCTTCTGCCACAATGTGACCAGTCTGTTCGAGGCAATCGGAATCGCCTGTAACCAGAATGAGTGGCGCCTCTTCATTGACAGCTCATCCAGGAGCCTCAAAAGCCATGCTGCTCCATAATGGTAACAAGTACCCGTCTCGTCCCCTGGCTCACTCGGTGCACCTCAAAGAGGATTACAACAGCATCAAGACCTTGCTGGACGCCTTGAAGTATGAGGAGTACGGCCGGGAGGTCATCGGAGACTTCAAAATGGTGGCATTCCTGATGGGTCTCCAAGGCGGTTTTACCAAGTTTCCCTGCTATCATTTTCTTTGGGACAGCAGAGACACCAAGGTGCACTACCACAGGCGGGACTGGCCACAGCGGACCGAGTTATCTGTGGGGAGGAACAATGTCAAGTGGGAACCACTGGTGGACCCCCGAAAGATGCTGATGCCACCACTGCACATCAAATTGGGCCTTGTGAAACAATTTGTCAGAGCTGTAAATAAGGAGTCGGCAGCCTTCAAGTACCTTCAAGACTTCTTCCCTAAGCTGTCTGAGGCAAAGGTCAAAGCCGGTGTCTTCGTTGGACCATAGATAAAGAAGATCCTGGAGTGCAATGAATTCCCCAAGAAGCTCACTCGTAAGGAGAAAGCGGCTTGGTACAGCTTTGTCGCAGTGGTTTGTGGCTTCCTGGGCAATCACAAGGCCGAAAACTATGTGGAGCTGGTTGAGACTGGTGAAGAACTACGGCAAAATGGGCTGTAGGATGTCCCTCAAAGTCCATATCCTTGATGTTCATCTTGATAAATTAAAGGAGAACATGGGAGCATACTCGGAGGAGCAAGGCGAGCGCTTCCACCAGGATATACTGGAATTTGAACGCCACTACCAAGGACAGAATAACGAGAACATGATGGGAGACTACATTTGGGGGCTGATTCGTCAAAGTGATTTACAGTATAATCGTAAATCTCGAATAACTACTCGTTTCGAATCTTTTGTAGTCATTTTTGTACTACTTTAGTATGAATACATGTTAATTTTGATTGATATGTAGTTTTTTTCTGACTTTACGTGAACGAAAAGACATAAATTTGCCCGTTTTCTCATTTAAAATAGGTACATTTCAAAATATCACTGTCCTGGTCATAAAAGCTAAGTTTTTAGGGAATAATAGTCATTTTCTATACTCTTTAGGCATTACAAAATAACACTTACTACCCAGGAACAAAAATTGTGTTACATAGTGTAATGATTAACGGATGGTACTGTGTTGGACACCCTATAAGTACTGTACTTGACTCATAAATGACTACCCCTAATACCCCCCACCCGCTTCACCAACACAGACTGACCAGCGTGGTGAAGTATGGCCAAACAATCCCCATGATTGCACCGGTGTGGGGACCTTCATCCAACAGTGAATTGACCAAGGTGCTGTAATGATTGATACGATCACTGCAAAAGAAGATAGGAGATGTTATAAAGTATTGATTGCTGTAACCCAGTAACCTCTTTCCACAATGGCATTTACCCATTTCTGAAGCCATGAATGAAATATTTAATGCCGTTGTTATTGACTTTCAATGAATATTGACAACAGCCCAAGACTAATTTGACTTCAGGATGACTCCTCACTTCCACCTATAAATAATAACGCTACGTTATTTTTGTAATATATTTAACGATGTGAGGCTTGCTCCCCCCATCAGTGTTGTTGAGCGGGGCTTTTTCTGCCGTTCCACCGTTGTCACATGAGACAGATAATGCACTTGTATTAAATATGGATCAACCGCCAAGCCACGTAAGAAAATAATCAAAAACGTAAACCTATTAAGAGACAGCTTCTGACAACTTAATTACCCGAAATGCCCTAATTTTCATCAAACCTCAGGATTTGAGTATTGTAGAGCCTGGTGAGCACTTCGATGGGTGACCACTGTGATCGGCTGTGTGCTCGTGGTGGGCAGTGCAGCAAAATCCATTGTTGTACTGCACTTATATGGTCCATGCCTTCACCTTCCCGCACCGATGTATTTTCTGGCTGTAACGTATGTTGTTTGGCACGATGTTTGACGTTTTTTTTCTGAAAGAAACGTATATGTACCACTGCACGTACTGAATGAGCTCTCACCACGTGGAGCGAAACGTCATCGCGACGTCATCCCAACAACGCGCGGTACAACGTGACAACACAGCAAAGAGCCATTACAGCACGACGGTCAACACCTACGCAGCAGAATCACCCATGAGCTAAAAAAAACGCCACGATTTAAATCGACGCATCATGGCCGGGCCCCTGGGAATCGCCAAACGCGACCGATGACGATTTCCCAGGCTTGGGCCTTGGCTCGGAGCAGAATCTACGGCCACTGCTGACCCCATCCGAACCCCTGTCTCTGGCTCCCCGCAGTGATCACAATGCAATTGGCAACCCAAAGGTGTGGCATTGATCCGGCAACCGTGTTTATAAGATGTGAGGGTCAACGCCGCCGTGAGTTAGGGACCTCGCTGCTGAAGTGGCAAAATATAATTACACAAATATTCCTTAGGGGCCGTCCATAAATGACGTCACGCACCTGGGGGGGGGGGGGGACATTTGTGACGATGTGTGACGAGGGGGGGGGGTAGTTTGAGAAATGTGACGTCACATCAAAATGCGCAACTTTAAATAAACATAGACAACACGTTCTACTTAATTAAATAGACTTTTAAATCAATGTTTTCTCTTACAACATCAGAGTGCAGCCGCACATTAAATACGCACTACAATGACAATAGTTTAAAGCGATTTGAAGCATGTTTATATTTTCTTGGGGGGGGGGGGGCAGAGCTTTGTGACGTCATACTTGAGGGGGGGGGGGTCTGGCTCTTTGTGACTCCGTGTGACGATGGGGGGGGGGGGGGTAAAAAATAGTCCAAAATTGCGTGACGTCATTTATGGATGGCTCCTTACACAAACCATCAGGCGCACGGCCTTCTGGGAGTGCATCAATGGAAAACCTAGGAATGCATATAACGCAGTGCAGCTGTCGGTACGAGAGGTGCATTATTAATAGCCTCGAGATTGGGATCCAGAGGCCGCTGTTTCTATTTGATCTTCTGGTGTGCCAGTTTAAACAATGGTGCACGTTATTTGTTTTACATCTCTACACCTCTGTCCTCCCAGCAGTATATAAATAGGTACACCACATCTTCTTGGTTCTTTCGGTAAAGTCACGTAGAATTGAAATAATAAAATAATAAAAATAAAACATAATAAAATAATTCTCACGACGTTTCGGCCACAACGCAAGTAGCCGTCCTCAGGTGGAGACAGAGGAGACAGACTCTGTCTCCTCGACAGACCTGTTCTCCACCTGAGGACGGCTACTTGCGTTGTGGCCGTGACTTTACCGAAAGAACCAAGAAGATGAATCGCTGCAGTCACGAAAGCTTTAAATCGAAAGGTACACCACAGTCGATCACAAGATCCAAGTGTGGTGGGATAAAGTCTGGTTATACCCACCTTTTCAAAGACATCCGGCCAGTATGGAAGAGTAGGCAAAATGCACTCAGTAGTAGCATAAATACGCAAGCAATGGCAGGGGCTGCATATTTTTTTACCTTGAACACTCGATAATCTTCATTGCAAGCAGGAAAGTGTGTGCAGCTCAGGGAAGTGCCCCATCATTCTACGGTGGCAATGTCGATGGGGCAGGGTTGCACGTTGATCACTGCTCCTGCGTGCACCGTGGGTGGTGTTCACGCGGTCATTTGTTTTGTGCCCGAGCAACGAGCAGTGACCATCGAAGTTCAAATGTCCCCTCTCTCCTCAAGCGCAGCGACTTAGCTTCTTCGCCTTCTTGTTCACGCGGGCGATGTGGCTGGCCGGGGGCATCCGGAGTGAGGGTGAGAGAGAGGGCAAAACAGTGCGAGGCCGCTAATTGAATAATGAGCCTACGTCCGAGTTTTTCCAAAAATACAAGTCAACGAATTGGAACATCTCATTATCACACTGTCGTGTCACCGCTGTTTAATTGTTCATCGAATGTTGGGTCATATGTTACCGTCATTATTATTTATGTTTTTAAAAGTTCTCACTACTTGCCCATTGTGTCGACATGAGATTAGTTTGCTTGACTGTGGGGATAGAGACATTTGATTTATTTCTGAAATAACATTTGGTACAAAAACATCAAACAATTGGGTTATTTCTCCGACTGTTTAATTGAAATCCATTTATTTCTGCACTGGTCAATGGGCCCATCGGTTGATTAATTATTATTATTATTTGTTGTCATGGTTGCTGAGCACAGGTCTAAAGATCCAAAACGCCAAATTAGTCAGCAACAAACAGCACTCGTTAAGGTGTAAGAGATGGGACTTCATAATATTTCTTGAATTCGGCAAGGTCATCAGAACTTGACGATGCGATGGAATTGCAAAAGCTCACAGTGGGAGGAAAGGAGCAGAGAGTGAAGTGTTTTCACCTGCAGTGTGGTGGTTGAAAATAGTAAAGAAGATATATCCCCTCTCTAATCTACTTGCATAAACCCGCTCGTCCTCTTCATTCCCAATCTTCTCCGTTTATCTCTGTCCCTCCATCTCCCTGTGCCCAATCTAGTTTCTGTCCTCCCTCCTTGCACCCCTCTACTGGAATCAACTTCCCCTGCACATTGAACAGCACTGCCAAGAGACTCAACACCGCCCACAGACTCAACACTGCCCATTGACTCAACAATGGCCATAGACTCAACACCGCCCACAAACTCAACACCGCCCACAAACTCAACACTGCCCATAGACTCAACACCGCCCATAGACTCAACACTGCCCATAGACTCAACACTGCCCATAGACTCAACAGTGTCCATAGACTCAACAGTGCCCATAGACTCAACACTGCCCATAGACTCAACACTGCCCACAGACTCAACACTGCCCATAGACTCAACAGTGCCCATAGACTCAGCACTACCCATAGACTCAACACTGCCCATAGACTCAACACTGCCCATAGACTCAACAATGCCCATAGAATCAACAGTGCCCATAGACTCAACAGTGCCCATAGACTCAACACCGCCCATAGACTAAACACTGCCCATAGACTCAGCACTACCCATAGACTCAACACTGCCCATAGACTCAGCACTACCCATAGACTCAACACTGCCCATAGACTCAACACTGCCCATAGACTCAACACTGCACCATAGACTCAACAGTACCCATAGACTCAACACCGCCCACAGACTCAACACCGCCCACAAACTCAACACTGCCCATAGACTCAACACCGCCCATAGACTCAACACTGCCCATAGACTCAACACTGCCCATAGACTCAACAGTGTCCATAGACTCAACAGTGCCCATAGACTCAACACTGCCCATAGACTCAACACTGCCCACAGACTCAACACTGCCCATTGACTCAACAATGCCCATAGAATCAACAGTGCCCATAGACTCATCACTACCCATAGACTCAACACTGCCCATAGACTCAACACTGTTACCCATAGACTCAACGCTGCCCATAGACTTAACACTGTCCCTGTGCATTAAGCAGTCCCCTCCTTAACCTCCTTCCGTTCCTCTAGTAAAGCCTCGTCTCTTCTCTATTGCCAATTCTCTTCCATCCCCTTGCTTCTCCACGCATTCTCGTCCCTCCCCTCCTCTTTCGTGATCCCCAAGTAGCCCTCTATCGCCGTCACTCATTCCTCATCCCTTGTAGCACGCCCCTGCCATCTCAATCATTCAATTCTGTCACCGTTTAGTAAGCTATGTCAAGCGCCTTGAGTGAAGGTGCTTTCTATAAATATACAATTAGATTCGCTTAACCAGTCTGGTAGACCGAGTCCTTGCCCATAATGTCAATATGAGACTCTAAACACATATACCACATTTGCTTGCGTGCATGGATGGAGAGAGTTTACGATTTAGTGTGGAGCTCACTGCACGCGGTTTGTTCATCTATGTGTGTGTGTTCATGTAATTATCGGTTTAAAAAAAACAAATGAAACATTGATGTGTGCACGGAGCATTTGTGTACAAAATTTTCAAAAATGTATACGTTTTTTACTGCCCCATGTATTAATCTTAAAATGTAGGAAAAATAATGTGGTTAATTGGGTGTAAAAAAATAGCTGGCCACAGAAAATCATTATTTGTACGAATAATTTAGCGCACGGTCTAATATTAAACTATTATTAAACAGCGTGAAAGCGCTGCTTTGTCTTAAATATATATTTTAATGACATCGTGTCCTAGTTAACTAATTTATAATAAACTGATCTATTTTTTTCGACAGAAGTTGTTTGCAGTTGGTGCCGGAACGAATGTCAATGATAAAATGTGAACATGGTCAGATATTTCCAATTACAGTTTCTGTTAATGTTTTTGTATACGTACAGTACTTTGTATTAAAAAAAATTCCAATCACTCCATGGCCACGTCAATGTTAATTGAAAGCAAGTGTTTTGAATAACAATAAACAAAGACACTGTGGTAAAGCAAAAAAACAAGGCCACATTGACACAAGAACAAAGAAAGGATTTTTGGGGTCGGTTATGAAAAAAAAAATACTCTCACGTCAAATATATTGTGCATGTCTGGGCTGATGTGCTTGTCTAATGCTCCAGGCATTCATTTAAATGATTCTAATTTCCAAGCGCCGTCACAATGTCACATCAAGTTACCCCTTAGCTGGCAATGAATCCCAGTGTCCAAATAATAATGGTCTTGTAAACAAACTGAAAATATACCACCATTCTGGGACAACATTAATTTGTTATAATTTGGACGAGTTTATATTCTTGATATTATTACACTTGGATCCATCAAAGTGATTCAATACACTTGAAATGTTATTAATGTTGGAGCTATATACGTTTAGCTTTCGATGTTATATAAATGAGATTTTTCTGTTAAACAGTTCATCATCATGAGCCATGATTTTTCCACTGCTGGATGAAGGCCGATACAAGCCGCCGTTATCTGTCACGAGCCTGCTTACCAATAATCCACCAAGCACATGCACACGAACTGGTTTCTCCACTCCATCTCCTCGGTAAATGTACTCTCTCAGATGCATTCTATTCCATAGCTGCCACTCAGGCAATATTCTTAAACACCGGCCATTGTCACCTCCAAGCGAAGCATCCTGCCCAAGCTAAATTTGTTTCTAAACAACTTAAATGGTGTCATTAAAGCATTCATAATCAGGACGTAATTTTTGTTTAATCATTGACAATTATGCCGTAATTATCCGCGAGAAGGCAGCGCGTTGTGATGTTTTTTTTTTATTCTACTCAATGTTTCAAATTCGAATTTTGAAAGTAGTCGTTGATTTCAGTGATTGGACTATTCCTGAGAAACTAAATAGTTCCTTCAGCTTGAATTAAGTTACAGGTGGCATTATCAATTACTGAGCCAGTGCCATTTGATAGCATTAAAATTACTTGGCTTAACAATGTTTAATATGCATTTATTTAATGGGAAATTAATGCAGTCATCCAAGCTCTCAAGACCTAAATAAAACTTATTTGAAATCATCAATAATAACAATGAAAACCAGCTACACTGAGATTGCATGAGTAACAACATTAAGTAACAACATAAATATTAGACTGGGAGTCAGACAAGGAGATGCGGTTTTTGCCAAAGTTATTCACAGCAACATTAGGAGCTGTCTTCTGAAAATTGGATTGGAATGATGAAGGTAGAACCATAAACAGAAAAGTGTACGCCCCAACAGATTTTCATATCGTCATTATAACAACTGAATGGAAATTAACAGGAGGAAATTATTGAATAACTTAGTGAAAGAAAGACTGCAGAGATGGGTTAAAGATAAATTTGAGCAAAAGCAAAAGTCATGAACAAGAAGTTTGCTTTGCAATTGAATAAACCAGTTGAGGGGACACAACGAGATATCATGGCAAAGTTTACCGAGGGGAACTATTGATGATGAACCGATGTCAAAATTTTCGAATAAACCAGTAAACGAGGGCAGGTTGCAGAGCTGTTAGGAAGACTGAACAAAAGCTGAAAAGTGTGTAAGGAAGCATCGGTAGGTGCATTCTTGGAATTACATCGTGGATCAGAGAACATACGCTGGTTAGAGAAGGTGTCTTGAGAAAAAGCGAGTGAGATAATTGTTTTTTTACCCTTCTATCTGGCAACAAAACTGACATCTTTTTTTTAGAAGGAGTCATGTTTGCATAGACCACAATACCTGCAGTCATAATGCAAACAAAAAACATAACTCTGATAATGTGCACTGTCCTTGAAGTTGATTGGTCCACACCCGAGACAGCTTTCCTTAGAGCCTAGTCTCACATGGGTTGGACCAGATGACTGCAGGTATTGTGGTCTATGCAAACATGACTCCTTGTAAAAAAAGGTGTCAGTTTTGTAGCCAGAGAGAATGGTAAAAAAAACAATTATCATATTTTTTACTGGCAAATGAGGTTCCAATGGTGTAAAAGCGAGTGAGTTTTATACTTAATGGGCGGTGGTCGAGACAAACATTGGAGGAGCACCCAAATTATAGAAGACATCTGGGATGACGTCAGCTGCAAAGATGCAGCGATAATTTCGACTGGGCGTGCCGTGAGGGATGGGAATGGCTTAGAGGCCTTTATTGAGCAGCGGATAGATCGTGGCATTTAAAAAATGATCATTATCACCAATCACATGAGCAGAAATTGTATTTCCTTGCACCTGCGGTAGTTTTACAGCTGCTATATTTGAGCAAAAACATGTATCGCTACCAAGCATCAGTAATGACGCTTTTAGTTTGTTTCCCTTGCGGTCCGCTGTAGTTTCCCCGCTTTGATTATAAATGCGGTTATTTATGTGCGCACAAACTCTAACTTGGATTGGGATCATCCTGTTTTATTTTTGATTGCTGCAGTTTGAACCAATCAGTCATGCAGAGATTGAAAAGGAACCAAAGCTTGCTGCTGCTAAGTAGAGGACGTAACAAAAAAACGTTGACCTATATATTACTATATTGTATATTTAAAAGCTTTACTGTCTGGATCAAAATCACTCTAAATGCGCCCACTCACTACGTATCGTACAAGCTGAGCAGTGTTGAGCCTGGTTATTCCACATGTGACCACCAGGGCTAGCCAAGCGTTGTGGGCGTGGGGTACCAGGTGACTGATAGGTGGGTGGTACGCGCGTCACCTCCTCAATGCGCGTGCTGGGTTCTCCGGTTTCCACCCACATGGCAGCCAAACACTCCTTGATTGAATTTGACAAACATCCCAATGTAGCAGCACCCTCCTGAACAAGTCTTGAGACTCAGTGAGGCTTTACTGGTTATAATAATATAATTCTAACTCCGTGAACACATAATTGTTATTATACATTACAATTAAAACAGATAAAATAAAGACTGTGGCATAGCCACGAATATATTATGACTTACAACAAAAAAAACCTGACATTTATACACTTTTACGATTAAAAAAAATGCGAAGACCGTTGTTAATACAAAGTATTATTATATTTTCACCATGCCTGTGTGTGCAGATTGAAGAAGCTATAGGGGTTAAGTATTTTTTCCAATAATAATTTTTTACTCCATTCTCCCAAATCTTTTGCGACACAGTGTGCTGCAATCTTGTGTATAGAAAAAAGAAAATAACGACAGCAGAAGGCACTTCACTGCCTTTGGGATGGGAGAGCCTCTGTGTTTCAAAGTGCCTCCTTGAAAAGGACAATTGAAGCGAGGGTGTGTGCAGTGCGCGCACACGCACGCACTCGCCACTCGGTGCGCCTCGAGATACACACCACTTCACATTAAGCTGCAGTCGTGCCAACACCCACTGGACCGTGGCTTTTTTTTCAATTCTCCCACACCTCTGCTTTATAGCAGCAGTGATATTTTATTTTGCCCGGCAGTCCAAACACAATAATGACAATAAAGTGCATGTATTTGACCAGCGCCATATTTCAGAGACAATGTCGTGAGGCCGAGGCCTGTGGTGATACTGGAGAAACGCTGGCGGTTTTTGATCGAAGTTCCTAAGGTTACACGAAACAACATTTTAAATTTTTTTTTAATCTTTTCCTGGGATGGATCGAACGTTATCTGGCAGAGCGTTCCAGACTGTCTGAGAGGCTACTCGAAATGCTATGCTGACCAAACAGGATAAGATGCTGCCACCCACCCTGCACTCCACATTGCCCGCATAGACCCCTCCACAAAGTATTGTTATACTGAGCACCAGGGCAAGATTTCTGCCGGAACTGTCCAGGGCTAAGCTTTGGAGAATATTTTGCTGCTTTGTCCCCGTTACTGGAGGTGTGGGAGGAGGGGGGTGACATCAGATAATTTTCAATGGGAAACAAATACATCCACGTTGAGTAACTATTAATAAGAACATACGGCGCACGCGGTGTGTGGTGTGACTTTCACACCATGCCTGGCTGCCTTTGTCTCACCAGTGCTCACGTTGACACACTGCACCAGGTACTCGTTCCTGAAGTCTGCGTCAACCTAGCATCGACCGAGGATATTGTCCGTCCCATTGCCCAGACACTAAACGCCGTGAATGTTGGCTGTCGATTGCTGGGATCATAAAGAAGGATCGCACTGCACCAATAGTTCTGGTAGCCTCAGCGATGCATAGATTCTCACTACAATGCATATATGTACAGTGGCTGGAATAGCTGAATTGCGAATGAATGTCCCAGGTTAAAATCCAGTATGAATTACACTATGTAACATAATTCTTGTTCCTGGGTAGTAAGTGTTATTTCCTAATTGCTTATGCATAAAAAGATGTGGAAAATGGCGATTATTCCCCACAAACTTTGCTTCTGTGACCAGGACAGTGATATTTTGAAATTTACCTATTTTTAATGAGAAAACGGGCGAATTTGTGTCTTTTCGTTCACATCGTCAGAAAAAACTACATATTAATCAAAATTAACATGTATTTATACTAAAGTAGTACAAAAATAACTACAAAAGATTTAGAAGCGAGTAGTTTTTCGAGATTTACGATTATACTGTAAATCACTTTGACGAATCAGCCCCCAAATGTAGTCTCCGATCATGTTCTCGTTATTCTGTCCTTGGTAGTGGCGTTCAAAGTCCAGTATATCCTGGTGGAAGCGCTCACCTTGTTCCTCCGAGTACGCTCCCGTGTATATGGACTTTGAGGGACATCCTACATCCCATTGTGCCGTAGTTCTTTATCAGAGTCGAAACCAGCTCCACATAATTTTCGACCTTGTGATTGCCCAGGAAGCCAAGAACCACTGTGACAAAGCTGTTCCAAGCCACTTTCTCTTTACTAGTGAGCTTCTTGGGGAATTCATTGCACTCCAGGATCTTCTTTATCTGTGGTCCGACGAAGACACCAGCTTTGACCTTTGCCTCAGACAGCTTAGGGAAGAAGTCTTGAAGGTACTTGAGGGCTGCCGACTCCTTATCTACAGCTCTGACAAATTGTTTCATAAGGCCCAATTTGATGTGTAGTGGTGGCATCAGCACCTTCCGGGGTCCACCAGTGGTTCCCACTTGACGTTGTTCCTCCCCACAGAAAACTCGGTCCGCTGTGGCCAGTCCTGCCTGTGGTAGTGCACCTTGGTGTCCCTGCTGTCCCAAAGGCAAAGATAACAGGGAAACTTGGTAAAACTGCCTTGGAGACCCATCAGGAATGCCACCATTTTGAAGTCTCCGATGACCTCCCAGCCGTACTCATCATACTTCAACGCGTCCAGCAAGGTCTTGATGCTGTTGTAATCCTCTTTGAGGTGCACCGAGTGAGCCAGGGGAAGAGACGGGTACTTGTTACCATTATGGAGCAGCACGGCTTTGAGGCTCCTGGATGAGCTGACAATGAAGAGGCGCCACTCATTCTGGTTACAGGCGATTCCGATTTTATCAAAGAGTCTGGGCACATTGTGGCAGAAGCAAAGCCCATCTTGACGGGTGAAGAAGCTGCAAAAAGGTTGCTGACGCTTCCTCTGATCTGCGACTTGCACACGTTCATCCAACAAGTTACACTGCTGAGCCTAGACGTCAAAAGCTCAATATTGGATTTGTGAGACCAAGATCTCTGATTAAGTCCTTGAGGTCTTTTTGGTTGTGGTAGTATGGGTTTCTCCCCTCAGCTCCACCTCTGAAATTGTCATCTGGATCTACAACGTCTTCCTCGCTCTCTGACTTGCTGCTCTCTTCTCAAGACGGCTGCTCTCTCTCCGGATGAGTGGGTACGGGGAGCTCATGAATCTATCTGGAATGTTCTGGAAAATATGTAAATTTCTAAATATCACTGTCCTGGTCACAAAAGCAAAATTTGTGGGGAATAATAGCCATTTTCTGTACTTTGAGGCATAAGCAATTAGGAAATAATACTTACTACCCAGGAACTAATTTTCTTTATTTGTTACACAGTGTTATTCAGCTCAACGTGGTCAACCCAAGCGAGATTGGTTGCCGGCGTTCAGATGGATCGAGCCCGGTCGCTCGGATTAAATATGTGGAATGTGCCCTTGCACATTCAAATCATCCACGCGGTCGGCTGAAATTGAGGCCATAGTTCAACGGCAAAATCCTAGATTTTCTTGGCCGTTATTGGCAGTTTTCATTTCATTTCACGCTCATTGGGTAGGATTCTCCAATGGTTTTTTTCAACAGTAAGGCAGAAACCATGGTATCACGTACTCATGATTGATAACTGCATGGACTGTTTCTGCCGAGTATTTTATGTCGTGTTTGTCTATCCGTGGGAGGTGGCATTGTATTTGAAGCACTCCACTTTGGACGTACCGGAGCTGCAACTTCGTGTAACCGAGAGCCGTTAGTGAGCTCCAAGTTGACGTTGCTCATACATAATTAGGCCGAGGATTTGGAGTTGACTCTTCACGGAGAGCATTCGACGGTTGGCAGTTGTTGAGTCGTACAACGCACTGTTGGAGTTGAATCAATAATAATTGGCGCTTTGAACACTTGTAAAACGCTTGTACGCCTGACGATTTAATTTGTTTGGCTAGGTCGGGTGGTGGAGGGTCTTGCAAGAAAGAACAACTTGGCCAGGTCGGCCTCACACAAAAATCAATTACGAATCGTAATATTGGCTGTGAATACCTTCGCGTTTTTGGCATGATATTGGTTGAAAGTCGTTGTTTAAAATACTCAACAAAGTCGGGCAGCTGTCACACTTTCAGCTACGTGACGAGGGTTTAAGACTCGCAACGATTGTCGGCGGTTAAGCAGAGTTGTGAAGGCGTTTGACAGCACCTCCAGGAGCCTCAGGCGTTCACACCGAATGCTCCACAAGCATCACCCCCAGTGCTCCAGTGAAACGAACATGACCCGAGTTTTAAGACAGGACAAGACAAAACGTCAGCAAATCCAACAATTTGAGCCGTAATGTTTTGCTTAATAATTCACTCCCCCCCTCCCCCGGTCCACACCCTCTCTTTCCGGTTCCATTCCAACATCCCACGCTCTGTCGTGCTCTCTTGTATCTCCCCAGTCTCCGAGTTAATTCCAAGCTACTTTTGTGCGTACAAGGGATGCCGCCGTGGTGTCAAGGGCTTGCAATCCAAGGTCGCCAGTTAGGTTCAATCTCCAGGCGCTGTAGATGAAACAATGGATTACACGTTTCTTTAAACCCACCACACAACTGCCCACCAAGCAATATACATGTATTACAACACAGTTAGTCAATTAGGTAAATTGTGTGTGATGGGGCAAGGTTTGGGAACTTCCACATCTTCAAATATTTATTGCCAGCCTAGAAGAGCAGGCAAACATTACGGACTCTGTAAATCTCTCTTTTAGAGGGTCTTCTGCCAGCAGGGTTGTTAGTAAGCAATTGCAGGGCTGCACCTTTACTTCTTTCCCCTTTTGGCTTCACCCCATTCACCAGACTCTTGCCCTCACCATGATCCGCCCAAAAGTGTCCCAAGTGTATCTACTCAAAATTTGATGAGATTTGCATGGGAAGCGTCGATCATTGAATGCGCTTTTATTGTAGACACCTGGAGCAGGCGTTTTGGGGAATGCAGGCTGGGTCATTTGTTTGTAAAGAAATAGGCTGGGATTCAAATTGAGCCCTATGCCATTGGCATTAAACTAGAGGTGCCTCGGCATCAAATAACACGTTCTGCAATGATGACCAATTTCACCTTGGGGTTTCCAGAATCTGAAAAAAAGAAATTAGATGTATGCCTGCAATTTCCATTATACGGAACTATTTAGGAGCCTAAACATTTGGAATTCAGGGGACATACTATTATTATGATGATAATTCAGTAATTACAGTACATCGTAAAACGAGCAAGTACTGTCTAAAAAATGCTAGCATAATATAGCTGCAGAATGGGATGCTCCTTGTAGTAATACAAAACATATATACCTCTTTTTGGTCCTTCTCCATAAAAAAATATGCTTAAGTTATATGAGCCTATGGGTTTTGCAAATCAATATTATCCAGCAGCATTTGTTTGAACAACCAAATGCTGGACCAGTTTCGACCTTCAAGGACTCATCAGCAGAGTCAAGCTTGTTAGACAGATCCTGCTGGTTTGCCGGATGTTATTGGCAAGAGCACTCCAAATCAAAATAATGGAACCTCGTTAAATGCAAATCAAGATGGAACAGGTTCCAGCTGTTTAAACGTATGGGGTTCCCCCCCTATTTATTCCCAACTTTGTCAACAACATCCGGATTGCCATTTGCCAGATATTATTGGTGAGCACACTCTATCTACAAGACATTACAGGGTCATCATTCATGACCCTGTAATGCAACTGATTGTGCGTTATAAATAACACATGCATGGGCATCCAAAATAAACTTTAAATACCATTATATTCCAAAACGCAGCTGATGTATAAGCAGAGCTGATTAAGAAAACACATTTTCTTCTTTTCGTTGTGATGCCTTAACCCCCGCCCGGATTTAGAAGAATAGAGAGACCAGGGCATTCTACCTCCAGTATCTTCCACTGACATGCATACTCAGTGCAATGTGCATCACTTACGATGAGAAGAAGCGCGTAACTTCCCGAACAAAGTTTGCATAACAGTTCCGCGACAAAATATGGACATATGCGAGTTGTGTGTGTTGGGGTGATGTAGTGGCGCGTTGCACTGCACGAACCCATTGACCGGAATTTTATTCGAGATTTGAAGCTTTCATGACTGCAAGGATTCATACTCTTTGGTTTTTTCGGTATAGTCACGTAGGTAAAAGATACAATAAAATAAAACAAAATAAATGAAAACAACTAAATTAAATCACGACGTTTCGGAAGGAACACAAGCATCAGGTACTGTTTGACCGCCCCAGCAAAACCACTGCAGCGTATGAAGAGAGCTCTTCAGAGACAACGTGTTTATACTGGTAGGAACCTCCTGGTTACACCAGCCCACAGGGGATTATTGTGTCCGTCCGTCCGTCGTGCATCCAAAAATGGGAGGCGTGGGGCTGGGTGGAGAGGGGAGGGTGGGGAGGGGCTGGGTGGGGAGGGTGGGGAGGGGCTGGGTGGGGAGGGGAGGGTGGGGCTGGGTGGGGAGGGGCTGGTCACCCCGTGGTGTCCTTATAAAACTCAACGTTTAACCTACTCACGCCGGCTTGTGCCTGCCCTCATAGTCGGCCATATTTGCGGAATACACCACGCCGCCGTTGACCCTGGCCATTGACCGAGCAACCCAACGTTCCTACCAGCTCCCTCCGCAGGAATGTGTTATAGGGTGTTAGGGGGGGTGAGGAGTCAAGGGGTCAGGGTTGGACAGGGGATTAGCATGAGCTAAGCCGATAGATACCCATCTTTTTAAATCCTTTATATTAAGTTCGCTTGCTTGCTTGCGTGCTTGCTTGCTTACGACCGTGCAAATCTTTCGGTCGTTTTTTAACCCACTTCCCGTGATCCAATCGAGCTGACATTTTGCACACAGACTCGTTGTGCGAGACAATTAATGTTCGTGAAAATCTTTTTCCAAAATTTTACACTGTTTAGGGAAAACAAATTAAATATTTAATTACCAATTGCTTAATACTGGCAGACAATCATCTGACCCATAGGTGGCAGCCATCTCAAGCCAGAGGACGAGAGGACTCTATCCGCCACGCATATAAAGGATTTATAGTGAAAAACTTTGTTTTTACGGGTTATACTTATTCCTTTTGTGATGCCGGGGGAGGGGAGGTTTGAGACTGACTACAGTGCCGGTACGACGAGTAATGGTGGTGTATCAGGCTGGGAGTAAAAAACTGGAAATACGGACATGGCTGTAAAATTATAAGGCAGCTAAAGTTTGACTTGGTTGATGACATCCTTCCAATGATTGCTTAATTTAAAACCATCCTCTCGGTTGAGGTTGTGTCTATGTTTGTATACCTGGATGGCTTCATGGACAAATCTTTGGTGGTATCCAGACGGCTTGCAAAGCACTTTGGTATCAGGGAAAACAATATCATGAGAACCCGCTGTATTGAAACAATGATCAGCGACGGCAGAAGAATTCGTCCTCCGTGCTTTAAATCTGACTTGTGCTCACGAATGCGATCAGAAACATGTCGTTTCGTTTCCCCGATATAGCAATCACCACAGGTGCAACTCAGTTTGTAGACACCAGGGTACTCTAAGTCAGGAATGACATCCTTTACGGATGGGATCAGATCACGGATTTTGTGTACTGTACTGAATCGGACCTGGATCTTGTGTTTGCCTAGAATTTTGGAAATCTTTTTGGTAACGCCTGCTATGTATGGCAACGTAATGATTTTGATCGGAGTCTCAGGGGGCTGTTTCTCCGCGGTGGGAGAAACAGCTTGGTGGATAGCATGGTCCGAGTATCCGTTCAATTCGATTCCCAGCCACAGTTCACATCAGTGGGGGAGTCATATATCTGAACTGGTTAATATCAGTCTCCCCACTCACGAAGCCACTCTGACCAGTGTGGTGAAGTATGACCAAACAACCGATCATCACCGACACACTATGGGGAGGGCTTCATCCTTTAGTGCATTAACAACAGTGTTATAAATTATTATTATTATTATTCCGGCAAAAACTATAGGAGGGGATGTTACAAAATATTGATTGTTGTCATGGAGAAACCCATCTAAAACAATTTAATTTACACATATTTTCAAAGCCATTTAAAAAAAATATCCCATTACGAGTATTAATGACATCGAAGCTTAAGTTGATTTCGAGATAAGCCCTTGCTTCCATAATGTTGCATTATACATGATAAACACGTGCTTCCCATAACTTCATAAACAGACAAAGGCGCACCCAGGATAGGGGTTGAGGGGGGTAGCTTTCAAGGGACAGTTGATCTCTTCAATATTTAGCCAGCCGTTGTATGTCAGAGAGCAATGTTTAGATTGTTCAATAAACTAAAAACTTATACTAAAAAAATTGTATTTGACCAGGTGAGGCCCACTGATAAATATAACTATTTTTCAGAAGCGACCTGGCCTCAAATAATTGCTCAACGAAGTGGCCTATGTGGAAATTTATAGCAGCCAAGTCCTCAAAATGCAATTTGATTCTAAATGTGGAGGGAAAAGCTGGAGGACCTGGAGAAAAATCTACGCCACCATGGGGAGAGAGATACGCAAACTCCAAATATACAAGTGACAGGATTGGGATAGAACCCATGACCTTCTGCAAACCAGGTGAGGTAGTTAACATTTCGCCACTGTGTCACCCTACTACAATGTGTTGTAAATATTTAAATGATACGTCTTGATGTCGCTTTCACTATTGATACATTTGCTATAACATTACCAGCATGGTGAAGTATGTTCAAATACTGTATCCCTCCATGATCGATACACCATGGGGAGGCCTTTATCCAAATGGCTGTAAGTTGTTATTTTAAAATGTACACGTGTGTGTTGTAATATGTATGACCTTTACTGCAAAGGCTCAAGTGTACGACTGCCCGTATGAAATGTGGTTTTGGATGTGAATTACGTTCAGGGGTTTATGGTGGGGTTAATGGATAGGGTTAGGATTATGAGTGTTAATGTCACCCAACCCCTGCACCCATTCTCTCATATTGATCCAATAATACCACAAGGGAGTTTGATCCTTAAGCCGGACCACATACATTCACACATCTAGGTCCAGATTCCAATCTATAGCCGAAAATTTATTTTCGTCGAATATAATTTCGTCTATTTTGTTGTTGTTGTTGTTTTTGTTGCAAAAATGCGCCGATTTCTCCAGCACCAACAATTGCGTAAAGTCACCATGGCGATGTGACGTGTGCCGGCCATTTCGGAAAGACGTGAAATCTGTTCCCATTAGTCTCCATGGAGCTGTATCGAGCCACCAGTTTGTGTTTGGATAAAGGCGCGGGGGAATGCTTTAGAAATCTTAAACCGCACGTGCACCGGTACCCTCGGGTGAGGGGGGTGGGCAAGTCCCCCTTACTTAAGGTGACCATTCATTTTCGTCGACTTTAATTTAGTCTCTTTTTGTCGTTGCAAAAAATGCGCCGATTTCTCCAGCACCAACAATTTGCGCAACTTAAATCTTCAAGTCAAGCCATGGAGTGTCCGTGCGGCCTTTGCTCGTATACTTGGGGGGCAGGGGCTGTAGAGCTAGGGCAGAATGCAGGACACACCAAAGCACATCGTTCCGTATAGCGTTTACCACGTTCTTTACGTTCGTTTGACATTGTGAGTGAGTTCGTGTATTGCCCTCCCCCCCTTAGACCAGGCCACGCTCCAGGGTTGACATAGACGCTGGTCTCTCGTGTTTAAGTCAGCCATTAACATACAATGGATATTAAACTGCCCAATGTGGTCCAGTCAATATTTGATCGTGACTATATCACCTAGAATGCGCCGAATCTCATCAGATCCCAGAAACTCAGCAGGATGAGCCTGGTTTGTGCTTGCGTGCGTGACCACCAGGTGTTGTAGTGAGGTGTTAGGGAGATGGAAAAAAGAGCTAGATTCTTGAATCTATCTGTGTTGCTATCTCTCAGTGACCTGAGCACGGAAGTGATGTCAAATTATTGATGTTTTTGGATCAATCCGAAACAAACAAAAATGTTAGAATTGTACGAAACGTCATATCTACGTCTGATTTGCCGTTTTTCCGAGTAATCTGAAAAACGAGAGCACATACCTACCCTATATATATTTAGTCTTTTTGGTTTTTGATGAGGCATTCAACTTCAGGGATCATGTGACTATGACAGATATTCCATTGACCTGTGCAGTCATGCAGGCTTTAGAGCCAAGACACTGTGGCTTAGCAGCCCAGCACGATACAAACTACTTCAGTGTGTGTTATGTAATATAGATTAGTTTATCACATGTCCAAGGCTCGATTTAAAAAGGCCCTGTTTTTTTAGGGTCTTCATAAAAGAACATTTGGCATGTAAAGCAGGGCAGTCGTAATTTACATAATGACTGCTGACAGCCTTCAATTATTATTGAGAGTCATCGTGAGTACACATTGTGTAACGATATATAATACTCTGTAACACACTCTTTTCCATTGGAGAGTAATGGCCAATGCATTTTTATATTTTTTGTGGAAGTAAATAAATACAGGACAGTGTTGACAGTGGTGGGAAGGCACAGCTCCAAACCCTTCACCAACATTCGTCAGTCACTCCACCTTACAATCCACGGCTTAATTTATAACTCGAGATTTCCCCCCCCCCCAGGAAGGCTACGTAGGCTGGCTTAGAGGAGGGATTATCGGCATAAGGCACTACCACTAGAGCAGTGATTCTCAAATTGGTGCAGTCCATGGTACTCTTTCAAGATTGCTCGATCTTCGCGGCACGTTGAATCGAAAAAAAAATATCCCAACAGTGGCCGCGGGAGGGTAGAAAGGTGGTTGGGTAGGTGGGAAGGTGGTTTGGTGGGTAGGAAGGTGGTTGGGTAGGTGGTTTGGTGGGTGGGAAGGTGGTTTGGTGGGTAGGAAGGTGGTTGGGTAGGTGGGAAGGTGGTTTGGTGGGTAGGAAGGTGGTTGGGTAGGTGGGAAGGTGGTTTGGTGGGTGGGAAGGTGGTTGGGTAGGTGGGAAGGTGGTTTGGTGGGTGGGAAGGTGGTTGGGAAGGTGGTTTGGTGGGTGGGAAGGTGGTTGGGTAGGTGGTTTGGTGGTTGGGAAGGTGGTTGAGTAGGTGGGAAGGTGGTTTGGTGGGTGGGAAGGTGGTTGGGTGGGTGTCCAGGTTGGGGGCCCGACTGCGCCGCGATCAATGGAGAGGGGGTGGGCGCTGGAATGACCACTGAACGGCACGGGATTATTGTGGATGGTATGACCGAACAGTGAATTCGCGGGTACAGGTAGGGCCGAAACTGCTGCACTAAGCGGACGACGGCAAGCAGCTCGCGGCGCGTAATGCAATACCGCTGCTCGGCCTGCGACAAGACGCGACTTCCGTAGGCAATGAAAACCTCTTTCCCGTCCTGAATCTGGGAGAGAACGGCCCCGATGCCCACTTCACTCGCATCGTCCAGCAGGAAGGGAATCGTAAAATTGGGGTATTCCAGGGGCGGCTCTTCTGTCAACCGCTGGTGCAGTGTCAAGAACGCGTCGGTCTCTGGCTGGCCCCAATGAAACGACTGTCCCTTCGCCGTGAGCGCATGCAAGGGCTTAGCGATGGTTGCAAAGTTCTCGACGAAACGGCGGTAATAGGAAACAAACCCCACGAATCTGCGGACTTCAGGCACGGACGTGGGTGTTGGCCAATGATAGATGCACACCGTTCTGTCGGGATCTGTCGCGACCCCCGACGCATTGACGACATGCCCCAGGTATTTAACGGAGGAGCGAACCATATGGCACTTGGAGGGATTTAACTTGAACTTGGTGTCACGGATTTTCGAAAACACCTGTCGCAAGTGGGTTAAGTGATCCTCGAATGTGCGAGTGAACACGATCACATTATCGAGATAGATGAGGAACGACTCCCACTGCAATCCCGCAAGCACCAGCTCCATCAATCACTGGAAAGTGGCAGGAGCCGTCTGTAAACCCATCGGCAAACAGTTGAATTGAAAGAGACCTTGAGGCGTTCTGAAAGGCGTTTTCGGTCTGGATTCGGCATCTAGTGGTAGCTGCAAAAATCCTGCCAAAAGATCTAGTGTGGAGAAAATTATTGCTCCTGCGAGGGCATCTAATGAGTCGTCTATGCGCGGGAGCGGGTAGGCGTCCGCCAAGATAAACTTTGTTCAGCCGCCTACGCAAAAACGCAAGGATCCATCCGATTTCTTAACCAATACAACCGGCGCCCCTCATGGACTCGTTGATGGCGATATGATGTCTGACTCCATCATCTCCTGCACTGCCTGCCGCACATGCTCCTTCTCCCTAGGACCCATCCTATAGGAGTTCTGCCGAATGGGTGGCGCATCGCCCGTTTCGATGTGGTGCTCCATCAGCGTCGTGCGACCAACATCGTAGGGACCCTGACTTAACACGTCTGCAAAGTCACTCAACAAAGTCCTGAGCTCCCCCGCTTCCCTTGCCGACAGATCTGTGTTCTGTGCCAGGAGCGCGTCTATCCATGCCGTGTCCTCTGTGCCGACCGACGGGCCGTCCAATTGCACATTGTTGACGGTGTGCGCCTCAGGGTTTGAATGCATGGGACTGACATTTGCGAACAAGGTCCCTTCCTGAATTGTAACGGGGGTGTCGGCCATGTTGAGGACCTGCATGAACAGGGGCTGATTCCTACGCACGAGCGTGCCAGCTGGTGCTAAGCAATGGCGACCCACCACCAACGATACTGCGGAGACAATGATCGGTGCATCCGACCGGGAAGTGACGAGCGGGGTGCGATATTGGAGCGGCACCAAGGCCTGCGCACCAGGCGGGATTGAGACCGTAGTCCTGACCAGCGCCTGAACTCGCGGAAGCTGCTTCGGTTCCCCGTCTGGGCGCAAGAAATACAAGTGACCCCGTCCATCAGAATGCGAACGGGTATGAGACCCAACAGGTCCGTGCCCATCAAGCAGGAAACCGTGAGCACACAGGAGACCAGTACCGGAGCACGTACCTCCATTTCCATGATGCGGACCGGCACTACCACTTGGCCCACTATCCCCATGCTTATAGGATGAAAATAGGGTTTTCCCCTTTTTTATGGCAACAAAAGAGATGTTAAGATGTTAAAACACAAAACTGAAACCTTTTACGAGGAATCATGTCTGCATTAACCACAATGCTTGTGGTCAGAATGCAAACAAAAAACATACTCTGATAATATAAGGTTTCAGTTTGGTGTTTTAACATCTTAACACCTGTTTTGTTGCCAGAAAAAAGGGGAAAACCCTATTATCATCCTATAAGCATGTTCAGGACATAATAATGCCAGATGGGTGTGCTATGTCATTGTAATTCCCGGTTGAATGTTGCAGACTGTTCTGCCTTCAACTAAACACAGCTCATAACAGACAAGATAATATATAGTCATGCTGTGAAGAGCCATAGACTGAAACGTCAAGCATATTAACTGAGAAGCTGATTGTGCGTACACCTTCTAGAGTACAGTTCGAATATAAGTATAGTGACATCGCTGGATGTCAGCATGCTGGGTGCAGTGCCGGCCCTAGAGTGGCCCGGTGAGCGCTGATTGATAGCGCTGGATGGCACCACGCTTTGCGTGCAGTGCTGACCATACAGGACAGGGTGTGTGGGTGCCGGCCGAAGAGATTACTCGAGGCCATGGCACTCTGGTGGACCCGGGAGGACACGTGATCAGCTACGTCTACAAAGGGGCCCCAAGTGGGGGCTAGGGGTGGTCACGTGATTGGGACCGAGATCCTTCCCGAGGATTCTGGAAGGTGGACGTTGCCAAGTGTGGAGCCGGCCACCCACAGAGAATATAAGCCGGGTCCCGAGAGGGACCGGGGTTGTTGTTCATCTTGGAAGAAACCTACGTCTACGTTTTCCGTTTGAGTCTCCAACACGTGGACCCGGACCCAAGCTGTTGGTCCCGGTCCGTAGTAGCTAGTTACGTTGTTGTAAATAGTGTAGTTAGCCTGGTGGTCACCACCATAGGTTGTTATCCTGTTAAGGGGAAGGTTACCCCGTGTGTTGGAACTGAATAAATGTGTTGCCTCCAAGTCTATGTCTGCGACTCAGTTGAACCCATTACATAAGTAACACGTGGGGAAAGGCTGAAACAAAGGCACTTTGATCGAAGCACTCCAGGCTGTATTGATCATTCTGGGATCTGAGGAGATTGGGGGCAATTCCGGGTGATTTAGTCAAAGGCATTAATATTATTCGGCAGTTTTGCTGTGCAGTTTACGAAAGCATGAACCAGAAATTATGGTGGCTCGCACAACAATGGGCCCTATGATACAACACACAAATTATACACCTTCTATTGCACATTACACTAATTAGGCTCATTCTGCACGAGAGCCTGACATAAATAATTATCACGTGCTGTTTTATAATAACAGTAATATTAATGGGTAAATAACATTGGTCCATAACTACATTAAAGCCACGAATGTCAGTCACGCATGTCGGATTTAGAGCTTTTGTCCAAAGCCAATGGAATTAGCAAACATAACAAAAATTGTTTGAGTACAAACCGCAGTTCATGAAAAGACCCCCACCCCCCTTCCTCCCCCAAGCAACAATAAACAGTGAAATCCCACAGCATGCGTGCGTGTGCTTGCCCTACTGTGTGTGTGCGGTGATATAACGCGATTTTAATCTCCGCACGTATAAAGGCCACACAGCCTTGTTCTTCACTGCCGAGATTCACAATTGGGGCCGTGTTATTATCAACAAGAGCGAGACGACGAGACAACTTCACTCTGGTGTCATCATTGCTAGGAAGTGCCAGATCGGTATTGCCATCATTGCCTCCTGCTGTCTTTGTACAAGCCCTCCTGAGGGACCACTGTGGGAACAGTTGGCACCGCCTATGGATGGTTCTCCGGGACAAAGCCACACCGAAAAAGTTGGGGGGTGTCCTAGAAGCAAATGTTTCCCGGTGGTTAATGGTTATATTACAGATTGAATCTGTGAAGTTCATCCCCCACTTCAGCATGGATAAGATGAGTTCTAGTGCACTATAATTATATTCGATCTACGTAACCGCTGGCTACTGACTCAGTATTGAGCCGACTGTTGGTGCGCTACTGTGCATTGCTCCGATAAGAGCAATTGGCTAACATACGGTGCGAAAAAGTTCAACATACGTATATTTAAAGACTCCATTGTCTGCATAATCAGAATCTATATCAATTTGTTGAAGGGAGCAAAGATGAAAGGAAAACCTAGGCTTTTTGTCCAACTTTTTTGGGTGTCTCTCAGCCATTTCTCACGACACCCACAGTTGCTGCAACCAAATAGGCAAAGTAGTTCAGGTTTATTTTGTTTAACCAGAGAGCAGGACGAGTCTTATGAGCACGCGTGACCCGGGGTCACCAACATTGCAAAAACAAAATAAACAAAACACAGCAATGAAGTAAAGCAATCAGAGCAAACAAACACTCTCCTAAAACTTTCTGTAAATTCATCTTCTTGGTTCTTTCGGTAAAGTCACGTAGAAGGGAAATAATAAAATAATAATAATAAAGCATATAAATAATTCTCACGACGTTTCGGCCACAACGCAAGCAGCCGTCCTCATGTGAAGAACAGGTCTGTCGGAAAAAACAGCGTTGTGGCCAAAACGTCGTGAGAATTATTTTATTATGTTTTATTTTTATTATTTTATAATTTCCCTTCTACGTGACTTTACCGAAAGAACCAAGAAAATGAATCCCTGCAGTCACGAAAGCTTTACATCGAAATTTCTGTAAATTGTCAGAAGCTCATGAGACAAAAAGTCTGGAATGAAATGAAAGTAATATTACACACTGTGCAATTGTGTCGTGCGGCATTCAAGGCATGCTGGGAAGAACGGGCCTACGACCACAGTCTTAACTTTAGCTATCTCGAAATATATTCTTAGGTTTTTTCGGTAAAGTCACGTAGGTAAGAACATTAAAAATTAAAATAAAATAAACATAAAAATCACGACGTTTCGGAGGCAACACAAGCTTCCGTCTTCAGGTGGTACCGTCACAGCCACGACAGCTGTATCAAGTAAATGAGAGATTGCAGGAGCTACCACTCCGTTTATATAATGGTTGGAGAAGGTGGTGGGGCAAGGGCCGCATACTTTTTATTAATATGGTAAGGTGAGGCTTGAGACTAAGAATAGACTGCATAACAAAGGAGAATAGACTGCATATCTCGAAATAACCTACCGCGTGATTTATTGTTTCTTTAATTGGTTTCCAGGCTCCAAAAACGTTCTCCCTGACGCGTTTCTCATAATTTGCAGAAACCATTCTGATTGGTTTATGTTTTTTAAGTCTCTATTTGTGTTCCAAGTTCAGAAATGTGTGCAATGCCGCTACTAATTCTTCCAAAAAGAAGTAACGCCTCTTTGTAAATCCACTGATGGATTAAGGCCTCCACATGCCATGCCAAGCATGGTGGCTGTTTGACCATAATTCACGACGTTGCTGCAGGTTAAAATGCAATCTTCAAGTCTCTATGACTGACTGCCCCTTTCTAGTGAATTATAAACAAATAAGCTCAACGTTTATGTACAGCGTCTTGAGATGAGGCTATATTTAGACGCTGTATTCTTTACAAATTATTCTGTACTGGTCGTTGTGGTTGGAATGAAGGAGCCAAATATTACTTACTGCTAGGATTAGCTATGGTCCGTATTCCAATTAAGATTGCTGGGTTCACAGAATGCAATGTGCCACAGTTCCAACACGCACAAAGACAAAGATACCCCATACAACTTTAATATACTTTTGGGGCAAGTGCGGTTAACGAGCACCTACGAAGGTCGGCATGGCGCATCAGGTGGTGGGTGACCAGCACCACGCCTGGCCGCCTTTGTCTCTCTAGTGGCCATGTTTCAACATCACACCAAGTACCTATTTTAGGCTGAGTCGACCTAGGGGAGGCCCAGGAACCGTTCAGATATTCGTCGCCGGGCCTCGTAGTGCGGAGCACGAACCGCTACACCACCACTGCCGACTGACCAGACACACTCAATCGCACATGCGCAGCACGTATTTACACATCGTACCGCAGAAATAATATGCAGATTTTTGCTCGTTGTAAATGAGACACCGGGAGCCAGGTCTTTGTGTTGGTGGGGAGATATGGAAGGTTCAATGCTCCAGGCTTCCTCTGCTGTGAAATCCCATGGGGTTTAAGCATGACATGTAAAGGTCGACTCATCGAATACAGGTGCCTAGTGAGGTGTGTAAACGATAGCACTGCGGCGACAGAAGCAACCAGGTGTGGTGTGATCAGCGTTCTGCCGGGCTGCATTTGTCTCCCCAGGGCTGTTGTTTTCACACACCGTATCAGTTACTCATTTCAGGACGAATAAACCTAAGGGAGGTCCATGATCAGTTCAGACATTACTCGACACTGATGCAAGCCGTGGCCTGGAATCAAACTCAGACAGCTCGGTTTACAGCGCAGTGTGCTTACCATTGCGCCACCGCTCTCCCAACCTAAGAATTCTCCATAACATCTCGGCCATTCTCACTGAGTGTTCACTCCTTGTCAGGTGCATACATCCCTGCTTGAAATGATTAGCCAGATTTTTTTTTCCACATGTGGGAGTAAACCAGAGTGCCCGGAGAAAACCCTAGGCATACGAGTTTTAAAAAGTCACTCAAACGCTGCAAAAAATAGCGCAGCGAGCATCACCCCTCGCTGACCTCTGCTCACACTTGCTACACACAGATGCAAGTACACACTTGTGCGTGCACGGACGTACGTTACCCTAGAGTAGACACAACTTGTCCAGATCACACGCGTTCGTTTGTAGGAATCGTGTCGTGAAGGTTTTTTTTTTTGCGGGTTGTGTTGCACAGCTCTCCGATGAGTTTCCGGGTTGGACTGCGTGCCGGGCATCACGCCGAATGCAAACGTTGCCATTTAATCGAAGCTGCAAGAATCCGTTGAGCTATGAAGCTCTTTGCTTACAGGTGCCGAGCCCTAGATGGGGTTGGCAATGGTGGAAATGACGGAGGAAGCTACACGGGTGGATACATTAAACGGCTGTCGGTAAGCTTAAACAAAACAACAGAATAATTTAAGTTAAAAAACAATATCAGCAATATAACAAAAGTATACAAAGAATAAATTGCACTCGCAAATTCACGGTTGTAAAGTCACAGTTGTTTTGAGTTCATTTCTTGATTGTAAATCCACCACATTGAGAGAGAACGCGAGGGTAGTCTAAAAAGTAGGTGCCGCAAACAGGAAAGGTCAGAACGTGCGGTACAAGGGGCCGTTCATAAATGACGTGACGCACCTAGGAGGGAGGGGTGTTTGAGAAATATGACGTCACATCAAAATGCGCAACTTTAAATAAATATAGACAACACGTTCTATTTAATTAAATAAACTTTTTAATAAATGTTTTCTCCTACAACGTCAGAGTGCAGCGACACATTAAATACGCACTACAATTACAATAGTTTAAAGCGATTTGAAGCATGTTTTATTTTTTGGGGGGGGGGCAGAGCTTTGTGACGTAATATTTGAGGGGGGGGTCTGACTTTTTGTGACGCCGTGTGACGATGGGGGCGGGGGGGTCAAAAATCATCCAAAATCGCGTGAAGTCATTTATGGACGGCCCTCAACCCAAACACTGAATTGATATAGCGCCTTGACGACAGCGTTGAATAAATAATTAGCTATTTGTACAGCGGAATATTGTAATGAGATGACTGGATGAGAAGGCTGCTGGTACGCGAATGTGACGACGCGTGGAATTAACGATGATGAGAGTGACGTCGGAGAGAGCGATTTGTAGGAATCGCAGTCACTCTTGAAAGAGAAACACAAAACAATTCGTTGCTGAAACATAATTTAATTGCAACTCTATTTTATTACGGCAAACATTGTTAGTTTGTTATAGCTGGGGCAGCACTACCAACAGATCTGAAACGATGTTTTTGTTGACAAAGCGAGTCCCAAGTTGCGTTGACTTGAAGTCGGATATTTTTGTTTATGAGTGGTTGCAATAAACAAAAAATCTGCCACTGACAAAGGGTAAATTGTACGGATGTAGAAAGCCGGTTTAATGGTCATCACTGGTTGTTCTGGCACATTGGGGGTCCTAAGGAGAAACGATGTATTTATGTTGAACTTTTTTCACACCGTACGTAGTCGACCGTGCTAATCCGAGGTGCAGGGGAAGGACTCGTTAAGCCCCCTTCCAATCGATAACATCCTAGTGAGACCATAAACGAGATTTAGATGAGAGATTCAGAATCACAATCTTTATTTATTCCGAAGGAATCTGATGAGTTATGTAGCTCCTCCAGTAGTTAGTTATATTAGAGAAATGTAGACAAAAAAAGAGATGTAGCGTGATAAGAGAATAGACCCCCACAAGACAGAGAAATATAGTCAAATTAGTAATAAGAGACGCAGACAAGAAATATATGAAATGTTTTAACGTGATTTTAGCTTGTTATTATTTGTAGTATTTAATTAAAGATGATACTGTTGAAATGCTATTATTTTATTTTAATGAAATCAGCGCCCCTTGAGCTGCTTGGGACACTACGTTTTCGCTGTATGCCCTGCGCCGTCACTGACATATTCCCCTCTGTGGATGGTGGCTTGCAACGGCACCTGAGCCCCGTGGCAGAGCGCCGTGGTCCCTATCCACTTCCCCGGCTCCGCTCTTCAACGCAGGACCCTCATAAATTTATGGGAGAAATACCGGGAGGGGGGGGGGGGATTGGGGGGATTGGGGGGAAAACATTGGCCCAAATAGCGAGCAAACCATCGTGAGATAATTTAAGTTTGTAAATTATTACTCGCCTTGAGCGAGTCACGCAGAGGGCAGCCTGGCAAGCCGAGCCAGCAAACTCATGATACACAGCCGCGGCTCAAACCATCTCACAAGGTTCCCACGTTGTTGCCATACAGACTGCAGGGCTAAAAACTGTTCAACTGTTATTGGATTCATCTTCTTGGTTCTTTCGGTAAAGTCACGTAGAAGGGAAGTAATAAAATAATAAAAATAAAACATAATAAAATAAAATAATTCTCACGACGTTTCGGCCACAACGCAAGCAGCCGTCCTCAGGTGAAGAATGAAACACCACCAAGCTTGGAGCGTATATTTAAGCTGGTTTGGAGGGGGGGAGGTGGGACGAAGAGCGCCTTGACAAAATAATTTGCATATCAAGAGGAATTTAGCATATGGAAAATGCGTAGGATGTGGGCGCGGGGGGGGTTCAAATTATTCATTTCTTTATAGCTGTTTTACGCGTTTAGACTGTTGCCCTTCCTCCGAACCTCCGGATTAGCACTGTTGGAAAGCTGAACTTGATAATGCAAATGCAACGCACCAATGTTCCTAAAGGGGAATGTTTTTAATTAGCGCGTACTGCCTGCTACGACATCGGGATTAGAAACGAGGACAAGTGCTTTTAGCGAGCACCAATTAAGTCCAAAACCAGCGCACGGGAGGGTGGCGAGGCCAGAGCTAGTCGCCTTTGTCTCCATAATGCTGACGATTACGAACACCGCACCAGGTAATCATTTAAGGCTGGGCCGACCTGGATGAAGGGGAGGTCAAGGGCAGGGTTGAGGAGACATCACTCGACACTGATGTTATCCGTGGTAGGACATCAAACTCGGGTCGCCAGGTTCGTAACGTAGAGCGTTCACCGCTGCGCGAGCGGTAGGCGACGGTCTGGTCACACACTGGCATGGCTCCAGACAAAATCTGCATATGGAGCGGGTTGCGCTTTGCAGAAATATAAAATCGGTTTGAGATTTATAGTTTTACGAGTACAAATGAGGGGATGGCGTTTCTTGTTGTTCTATATTAAGACAGCGGTTTTGCACAGGAGTTCAGAGCAAACTGGCATAATATAGGTTTTTGGGTCAGATCGCGTTATTTATAAATGTGTCGTAACCCTCCACCACCCGACACAGCCAAACAGTAAAAAAATGTGTCACTTTTTCAAAGGACAAAATAATTCACTTCTTTAGCCCACCGGTGTGCTGAAGAGAAATTCAACAGCATTTTTAAATTTGAGTAGTACGACGTTTCGCTGATAGTTACAATCAGCTTCATCGGGCAAGAATGGTGAAGCTCTCCTGTTGCTT